>NC_133328.1:311804388-313051243 GCF_042186555.1 Aquarana catesbeiana
ACTTCCGAGACATTCAATCTGCACTCTCTGTGCTCCATTATTTCCTCCAAATGCCACTTCAGATCACTCCCAAATTCAGGGTCCTTGGACAGCCCCCAGTTCAATAGTCCCAGGCCACCATAGTCAAAGCCTTCCATGAGGCTGTCTTCCACTGTCCATGGACACACTTGGGCTACATACCACTGGAGGGCTCTGTAGCTCTCGTCCAACCGCATCTCTGCCCGGTTCAGCCTGCTTTACTCTGCTGTCCACTCCTGGTTCGGTTGTTCCCCCAATAACAGCATTCGCACTTCATACTGAGACCAGTACCTTACATGGACGGAGGGGAGACTTTTTCCCTGGTGGTGCTGCTCGTGAGCTAGCGCTTTCTTCCAGAGTTGTAGGCAGACAGAATCACACCATCCCTGCAGGACCTGCACTGATACTGGTCCCCTGTGCTGTATCCGCATCTCTCGCAACCTTCGTTGGAATTCCTCTTCCATGGCAGCTGGTATCTGTACCTCTCCTCTTCTGCAATCCGGACCTTGGATCCAGGTGGTGGTTTGGATGTGTTCACAGCAAGGAAGCACAATCCCACCACTGCCACCAATTGTGAGGGACCCCCGTACTCAAGATGAGTCTGCCCCCCCCCCCCCATAAATGCTTCCTCTGTACAGTACAACACAATCCAAGATCCCTCAGAGCACCCAGTCATTAGCCGTAACTCAATGTAGGGTGAAAACATCAAACTCTTTATTGAAACAAATGTACAAACAGATAAACAACTCAGGGACAATCCTCCCTCCCTTGGATACAGGGCTGGGTAAACTGTCCAATCAGCAATAAAGGAACACACAGGTCAGACATATTCAAAATTCTCATCAGTAAACAGTCTTATCAGCAGGGAGGGGCTGCTGGAGGAATTCCCCCTCCCTCCACATAGACATACATCCCATAATATACTTTTCTCCCAAGGCAGACAGACACAATAGAACAATGGAATACAACCACACCCCAAACGATCTAGCAAAGAGTCTATAACAGGATGAGACAATATACATTGTATATACGTGTGAGGCCCCTCTCAATGCATTTCTCCATACAAGCATCGTCTGGGGAGCCAAGGCTGGAACCACTCTTATGGTGGTGTATGCAAACACTTTCCACACAGCGAGAGAAGATTGCCAATAATAATAGTAATAATAATGATAATTGCCTCCTTTCTAAAATTGGCACTAGTATGTTTATACATGAATGTGTGCATGTAAGACCTTAGACTGTAAGTTCCTTGAGGGCAAGGACTAATGTATATGTACAATATGCAAAGCACTATGTAAACTGTCAGTGCTCTAATAATGTCTGTTAAAGCATTATAGAGAAATTTAAATTACAAATTCACAGCAAGTTTTTTGAAACCTTGGCTCTTGTAAGGCCATTTTACATGGAATGTGTCCAGCTCGATCAGCAGGGGAACCATTAACCGATACCTTTTTGAATCAGAGCAGAACAGAACAAATGTCAGTTTTGTGACTTCTATGTCTATTCATTTTTTTTTGCTGCAAGTAAAAACCACAGCTTTCCAGGCCCAAATGAGATCTATGACCAGCTGGATGTAAACCGACTAGCGTCCATTTACATCTGATTACCTCCATCACATTTGGACAGACTTAACCAGATGTAAACAGTTGCAAGTTTCTTTACATCCGGCCACCCATGGACTAACATGGAGCTTCTGATCAAGTCTGCCTAAAAAACTGATAGCCGGACCTGATCAGATTGCCTGTGTGAAAGGGGCCTAAACCTGCCCATATATAAAGTGGGGACGGAAAGTACTGGTATTCAGACCTACTTAAATTTTTCACTCTTTGTTATATTGCAGCCATTTTCTAAAATCATTTAAGTTCATTTTTTTCCTCATAAATGTACACACAGCACCCCATATTGACAGAAAAACACAGAATTGTTGACATTTTTGCAGATTTATTAAAAAAGTAAAACTGAAATATCACATGGTCCCAAGTATTCAGACCCTTTGCTGTGACACTCATACATTTAACTCAGGTGCTGTCCATTTCTTCTGATCATCCTTGAGATGGTTCTACACCTTCATTTGAGTCCAGCTGTGTTTGATTATACTGATTGGACTTGATTAGGAAAGCCACACACCTGTCTATATAAGACCTTACAGCTCACAGTGCAAGTCAGAGCAAATGAGAATCATGAGGTCAAAGGAACTGCCTGAAAAGCTCGGAGACAGAATTGTGGCAAGGCACAGATCTGGCCAAGGTTACAAAAAAAATTCTGCTGCACTTAAGGTTCCACTACACTACCCACTACACTGACCACTACACTACACTACACCACGCTGACCACTACACTGACCACTACCCTACACTGACCATTGACCACTACACTGCACTGACCACTACACTGCACTGACCACTACACCACTACACTGCACTGACCACTACACTGCACTGACCACTACACTGCACTGACCACTACACTACCCACTGCACTGACCACTACACCATACTGACCACTACACCTCACTGACCACTACACCACACTATCTGACCATTAAACTAACCTACCTGTTTCCTATACTGACCACTAACACTGACATACCTGATTCCTACACTGACCACTACGCTTACCTACCTGTCCACTACACTACACTGCACTGACTACTATACCACACTACACTACACTGACCACTACCCACTACACTGCACTACTCACTACACTGTCCACTACACCATGCTGACCACTACACTACACTGACCACTGCACTACCCACTGCACTACCCCACACTGACCACTACCCACTACACCATGCTGACCACTACACTACCCTCTCTACCTGTAGTATTCCTATACTGACCACTACACAGCATGACTAACTGCTTGTTTACTCTCTCTCTGGCTGGCTGCTTCCTCTCCCCAGACATGTGCACTCCCCCCAGGCCAGTAACATGACTCGTCTCTGACGAGGGAGTCTCACCTACGTTTTGTCTTCCATCCATGATCGATCTGCGCTGCCACAACGGTAAATGATTGGAGATCCAGAGGAGAAGAGGAGGAGAAAAAGACAGCGGCGGCAGGTCACAAGGCAGAGGTGGGACTCCAGGAGTAACCTTTGCGCAAGTGCCACCCAACATCACGGACAGGCCAGCCCTGCCACTGCACATGACCCTATTCGCCCAATCACAGGGCGCCGGCCATTCTGCCTGAGATTAAACATGGCGGCCGGAGCGCGGGGATGCAGTATATCGGAATTAGGACAGTGACACACACTGGCTTTGAATTGCTCGCCCCAAAATGTTGCGCCCGGTGCCACGGCCCCCCTCGCACCCCCCATGCTATGCCACTGCTGGTAGGCAGTTGATTAGTTTCCTGGAACTAAAAAAAAAAACACATCCATTAACTTTGACTTATTTTTTTCTGTCGAAAGAAATTTCATAGAATCATTCTTAAAGCTCAGTGAAAGCTTCCATGTTTACAGTGGGGACGGAAAGTATTCAGACCCCCTTAAATTTTTCACTCTTTGTTATATTGCAGCCATTTGCTAAAATCATTTAAGTTCATTTTTTTCCTCATTAATGTACACACAGCACCCCATATTGACAGAAAAACACAGAATTGTTGACATTTTAGCAGATTTATTAAGAAAGAAAAACTGAAATAATACAGGGTCCGAGGAGGAATTCAGACCCTTTTCTCAGTATTTAGTAGAAGCTCCCTTTTGATCTAATACAGCCATGAGTCTTTTTGGGAGAGATGCAACAAGTTTTTCACACCTGGATTTGGGGATCCTGTGCCATTCCTCCTTGCAGATCCTCTCCAGTTCTGTCAGGTTGGATTGTAAACGTTGGTGGACAGCCATTTTTAGGTCTCTCAAGAGATGCTCAATTGGGTTTAAGTCAGGGCTCTGGCTGGGCCATTCAAGAACAGTCACGGAGTTGTTGTGAAGCCACTACTTCATTATTTTAGCTGTGTGCTTAGGGTCATTGTTTTGTTGGAAGGTAAACCTTCGGCCCAGTCTGAGATCCTGAACACTCTGGAGAAGGTTTTCGTCCAGGATATCCCTGTACTTGGCCACATTCATCTTTCCCTCGATTGCAACCAGTCGTCCTGTCCCTGCAGCTGAAAAACACCCCCACAGCATGATGCTGCCACCACCATGCTTCACTGTTGGGACTGTATTGGACAGTCGATGAGCAGTGCCTGGTTTTCTCCACACATACCGCTTAGAATTAAGGCCAAAAAGTTCTACCTTGGTCTCATCAAACCAAAGAATCTTATTTCTCACCATCTTGGAGTCCTTCAGGTGTTTTTTAGCAAACTCTATGCAGGCTTTCATGTGTCTTGCACTGAGGAGAGGCTTCCATCCGGCCACTGTGCCATAAAACCCCAACTGGTGGAGGGCTGCAGTGATGGTTGACTTTCTACAACTTTCTCCCATCTCCTGACTGCATCTCTGGAGCTCAGCCACAGTGATCTTTGGGTTCTTCTTTACCTCTCTCACAAAGGCTCTTCTCCCCCGATAGCTCAGTTTGGCTGGACGGCCAGCTCTAGGAAGGGTTCTGGTCGTCCCGAACGCCTTCCATTTAAGGATTATGGAGGCCACTGTAATCTTAGGAACCTTAAGTGCAGCAGAAATTTTTTCGTAACCTTGGCCAGATCTGTGCCTTGCCACAATTCTGTCTCTAAGCTCTTCAGGCAGTTCCTTTGACCCCATGATTCTCATTTTCTCTGACATGCAATGTGAACTATAAGGTCTTATATAGACAGGTGTGTGGCTTTCCTAATCAAGTCCAATCAGTATAATCAAACACAGCTGGACTCAAATGAAGCTGTAGAACCATCTCAAGGATGATCAGAAGAAATGGACAGCACCTGAGTTAAATATATGAGTGTCACAGCAAAGGGTCTGAATACTTAGGACCATGTGATATTTCAGTTTTTCTTTTTTAATAAATCTGCAAAAATGTCAACAATTATGTGTTTTTCTGTCAATATGGGGTGCTGTGTGTACATTAATGAGGGAAAAAAACGAACTGATTTTAGCAAATGGCTGCAATATAACAAAGAGTGAAAAATTTAAGGGGGTCTGAATACTTTCCGTCCCCACTGTATCACTGTAATGCAGTCATACTGCATATACAGTAATAAATGTTCCTTTTTTGTTACTTATTGCGTGCTGCAGCACAAGTTAAAATACCCTGTACACTAGAGTCACTTAACATAGGTCTCCAGCGATATGATGCTCCTTGCCCAGTGTCCCAATCAGCAGTGCTGCTCAGGGAGCACAAGCGATGACGATTGGAGCACTGGGCAGAGGCATGTCAGACCACCAGAGACTCATGCTGTGCTTTCTGTGTTGAGTAGCGGTTTTGACTCTCTAGTGTGCTGCTAACACAGGGTATTTTAACTTGTGCTGCAGAACACAGTAATTAGAAAGAACGTTTTGCTATTCTGGTAAAATGTACTTTCCTCCATAATTAACTGATGTCATCTTATTCTTTATGCAGTGTTTGACACACTTAGCAAACCTTTTTATTGACCTCTGACATAGTTATTCTTATTATTTAGGTCTCATATAGATGTTTCTCTAAAGTAGTTATTTATTTTTTAATATCAAACAAATCTAGCCCTTGACTACATCACAATTTTGCATGATATAAATGTTAAAGAATAACGTAACTACATGAAAATGCAGTATAGTCAGGTTACAATGGTGATGTATTTGATGAAGTCATCTGGAGTTCAACTATAATAATGAAGGAGTGACAGACGGGAAATTAAGCTGTGCTAGATAATTCAGCTATTGTACCGAAGAGCTGTATGCTCTATTTGAATATGTTGGTGATTTGAATATGTTGGTGATGATGGATTGTTTAATTTACCATTCATTTACATAAAATATTGCCTTTACAGCCCAGAAATAAAGGTTTGGTGGGATGACTAATGACCGATCCATCTTATAGAGAGGGCAGTGGTAATTTAATTTGCCCTATACCGTTGTATGTCATTTTATTTTTAGCACAATTGCATTTTAAGTTGGAATTGAAAATTAAACTATGGTCCTTGATCCTCAATTTTAAAAAGACTGAAAAGGGAAAATGATATGTGTAACTCTCCCCTCCTCATGGCTATGGATACGTGACCTATGCATGATTAAGCCCAGAGCTGCCCCCTTTACAAACAGAGTAATAAATGTCATCTCTGATATATGTAGGTCATTGTCACACAGCTCCTCTGAGACATTTATGGTCTAACAGATCCAGGAAAACACAGGTGCAAAACAGGAGGGGACCAGCGTTCTAACCTTTCCACTCCAGACAAACACCGTACAGTGTCATTTCTGAATCTAGCCTATACTTATAAGGCAATTAGTCAATCAGACCTATAAAAACAAAAGCCATTAACTAGGACATGGAGGTGCAGAGACAACATGTGCCACACAGCAGAATTTATCAGCTACTTTAATGGACAAAAAACCAAGCTTACCTACAAAATTACAAACTACAAAAAGCCATTTATGATTTGAATACATACACTTCTCTTGGTGATTACTACATTGTCTTAGCATTACAGTGTATTTGTGCAATGTAATACAACAAAAATGTATATTTTATGAGGTTAGTGCATCACAAAGGACCTGAATTTGGTACTTATCTAAACTGTCATACAGGAGTCCTTAGTAAGACAATTTCATTCAGTTATGTTTGTTGCTTATACGTTTTTGCACAGCATACCCCTTCTTTTGTGTTTCATGAAAAGTATCATAAAAGAAGCATCCTAAAGCATTATTATTATTAATCCCTAACATGTGTTGGTTCATGCAGAACAGCTTGCATTTATATATATGGTGAACAGAGGTTGTTATGTAAAAATATGCACACTTCAGAAAAACAAATATTTGCAATGTGGCAACGTTGTGTCTAGTAAAGCGATTTCACTGCACTGTTTGTACGTGACAAACCTCTGTCTCCAGATTAGTGAGTAGGAATCAGTTTGCAGGTACAGATGCAATAGCAGAAGCATTTGAGACACAAATACAACTTGGGTATAGATTAAACAGTTAAATAAGGTTTGTAGGCCACCATTTCTTACTACTCTCACTGCGTGGTTGTGTTGCTGAATCAGTGGCTTAAAGGGTATCAAATGCTAAAGCATTTTTTCATTATCAAATCCGTCAGTTTTTTTCTATCAGTGTTCCATGGGGGGGAATTCCTTTCCCTTCCTGTCCTGGAGGTACAACAAGAAGTGAGAGGAAAACTCTCCACAGTGTTGGAAATCAAGCCTACTATTCAATCAAACCTAATCTATACCAGTGTATTTTTCCTCACTTTCATTTCCAGGGACAGTAGTCACCAGGACTAATAAAGAGGGTGAGTCTGTTTATCAGGGACGTGGACAACAATCAAACCATAGATACCCACATTTGAAAAGAAGTAGGAGCGACAGCTTTAATGGATTAAAAATAAAAATGCGGCGTGTTACGTTGGCCACCTACTGCTTGCGTTAAGGGGATTGAGAAGGAAAAAAAGTTGTGCATAGAGTGTTACAGGCTTGTAGACATGGCCAAAAAGTGCATGTGATCAATATAGTGTGTGTTCATTTATAGTGTATGACATGCCATCTTTCTCCCCTTGCTTTTTCTTTGTTTTAAAAAAAAAAACAATCCTGGGGCAGACTAGTAGAAGTAATTGTGTGAACAAAATAACCCTCATTGTTGGTGTCAGTAGTAGCAACATTTATCCTCAGCATTGGTGTCAGTTCCAAGAATGATAACCCCAGCATGTGTCAGGGTCAGCAGTAATTCCTAGCAAGTGTCAGGACAAGAAATGATAAACCCTAGCAATAACCCCCAAGTGTCAGGGCCAGGAATAATAACCCCAGCAATAACCCCTAGTAGGTGTTAGAGCCAGCAGACACAGCTCCAAAAATAATTTCCAGCATGTGGCCAGAGTCAGCAATGATAACACCCAACATGTCTCAGGGCCAGCAATAACTCCTACTAAGTCAAATCAGAGGGGGAAGAAGTATAGGGATTATGGCGGTGCCAAGAGAAACAGGATACAGTACTTGAGATTAAAAAATTGTATTTATTTAACAAAAATCAATAAAATTAGACATGACAATCACATAGACAAGGTGTGTGGAAAATTCTAAAATCAATTCTGTAGCAAGAAATATTTCACATCACTTGGCCTGATGATTGTGACGGCCAGTTCAGTGAGTAGGTATTCAGATGCCCGACATGTTTCGCCAGTATTGGCTTCTTCAAGGACAGTTGTTTGATACCTAAAACGCTACAGAGTTTTCTATGAAGAGAAATATAACAATCAATGAATATTATAGAACAATTGATACACTAAAGTACAGAAAGATATATCCATATGTTTGCGAGCTGTCCGGGCAGACTACCCCCTACCCACCACCCAAAGTGGCCCCTAAGAGCCCACCCACACCACAGGGTGCCAGAAATGCCCCAACCAGGCTGTCCAAAGATGGTAAGATACCTGCAATTCACCAGGGATGGATGCTACATGCCTCCGGAGCAAGGCCTCAAAAACAGAGATCACAGTGAATGGCTGCAGGGGACAATAAGAGGGATCTGACGGAGAATATGCCTAAAGAAATATATATACAAACAAATTATGTACATATAGCGGGGCCCGAGGACCACACATCAATTTAAAGTGAGAAATTTAATATTGGACTAACATAGTCTCTAATTTACTTACAAGTAAGCTATTCAAATTGAGAGACAGGACACCGGAAAACAGTCATTATTAGGGGTGGTTCATCATCGGATGAAAGGTGTATAAGGTGTCACTGGAAAATGGTAGAGAAAAGGAGGGGAGAAAAAAAGGGGAGACATTTATATGCCAAGTAATGCTATCCAAAAATGCAGGTCTGAAGACGCTGTTTGCGATTCAGCTGTAACCAATGACAAATCAAAGTATAAACGAGTTTACACTCACCAGTAGTATAATCAAGAGTGGAAAACTATGGCTGAAAGGAAAGACCTGCAGCCGATAGAAGCACCAATTGGAATGAGCTAAGAGGCAAAAAATATATTGTCCGCTTGATGTAAACGGGATCCAAAGGAGAGTGAGGAGGAACAGCCAATAAGGCAAAGAAATGCTTACCCGATCATGTGGCAGTTAGTATGACCGTGTCCTGTGATTCCCTGGCGTGTCTAGTGGCCTGGGATGCCGGCGCTCTTATGTCCCCCTCACACGAGCGGCGTCTGACGTCACCGCGTGTGTGAGCGGACAAAAAGAGCCACTGCGCATGCGCCACCCGCAACTCCATCCAGTCCTACAAGGTCCAGAAGGCACAGCGGTGGTGTCCATGGTGATGTGTAAATACATCACAGACACTGCGCAGTATACAAACGCCGCGGTAGGCGGCGCGATACCTGGGAGATGGAAGCTGGTCCAATGTGCAGTAGCAGAGGTGGGCAAAGGACGAACCAATGCCCTTGGGTGTCCATACAGCTAGAGTGTTTCTCATGTAAAGGGGCTGGTAACACCAGAGACAGCACCAAAAGCCATCCTGGAATGCAGAGACCCGTGGACAGTAGGCCGCAACGGGTGACAGTCTAAAAGGGGGGGGAGGCAACAAAGGGTGCAAGGTGTGACTGAGACACAATGGGAGGCGGGGATGGGTGGGAACAAACCAGGGATGAATAGGTTCAAAGACAACAACAAAAGGGGCGCCTGCACACAAGGCATGGAAAAAATTAGACAGAAAAGAAGAAAAAAAAAAAAAAGTGGGGAGAGCATAGTCCCTGGCATGTGCCCACACAAGTCACCCCGACAGCTCGCAAATTGATACATGCGTCAATAACAAAGTATATTCATCAGCGTCAAAAACCAGTTATTGGCATGACACAATGAAATGATATATACACAATTGAAGACACTAAGAGCATCATAATGGTGCTTGATAAGTCTATCTATTTCTGTTCAATTAATAATTTGAAAAAATAATTAATCTATAAATAGAAAGAGGGGGAAAAAAAAAGGGGGGGTGCCGTAACTTAATCCATCAGGACCGATCTCTAAAGTGGGAAGGAGCTATTTAGGGAGGAATGTAAAAAATTATTACAAAAGGAGATAGTAGAGAAAGGGGAAGGAAAGGGGAACAGGATAAGGGTAAGAAAAAGGGGGGGGGGCGGGGTCTTTGGTAGGAAGGGGGGGGAATAAGAGAAGGGGAAAAGGGGGGGGGAGGGAGGGGGGGAGAAACAGCCAACCTACAAAAACGGCTTTAAACTGATGCCTTCATTAAGCCCTGGATGTCTAGTGGCATCCAAGGTATGTATCCGCTTGGTTTCCAATTGGAGTAGTTTTTGGTCAATATCTCCACCCCTAACATGTATAGGGATATGTTCCAATGCTGTAAATCCCACAACATGGGGATTAAAGTCATGGTGTACTGCTATATGTCGATTGATAGATGTAGAAATCTTACCTTTATATAAAGGTTTGATGTGATCGCGGATCCTGACACAGAACTGACTTTTAGTCTTACCGACATAGTAACTGCCACATATACAAGTAGCAAGATAGACTATGCCGGTAGTTTGGCATGTGACTTTATGTTTGATTTTGTATCTTTGGCCATTTGGAAGCGTTTTTTCACGCACATCATAAATGAACTCACACATGTCACAGTGGCCACATGAAAATGT
This sequence comes from Aquarana catesbeiana, assembly GCF_042186555.1. Taxonomy (NCBI): domain Eukaryota; kingdom Metazoa; phylum Chordata; class Amphibia; order Anura; family Ranidae; genus Aquarana; species Aquarana catesbeiana. The sequence goes on from NC_133328.1 coordinate 311,815,079, forward strand.
GCCAACCACTGATGAAGAAAATTCTGGTTTGGGTGCATGGTGGCTCACTATGACTTTATCCCGTAGCGAAGGGGAACGACGGTAAGTAATTTGAGGTTGGGATTGAATATATTTTTTTATGGTGTTATCTGCTGTAAGAAGGGGCCAGTATTTTTTGAGAATATTCCTGACCTCATTATGATGTTGGGAAAATTGGGTAATAAGTCGGACCGACTGAGAGGCGTCCTTCTTTTTGATGGTGTGCAACAGTTTTTTCCGATCTAATTTTTTTACTTTGTTGAAAGCCTGTTTCAACAATTTTTGGCTGTATCCTCTTCTTTTTAATCTTTCGTAAAGGTCATGTGCGGCCGCGAAGAAGTCCTTCTCATCCGTACAGTTGCGTTTAATCCGTAAATATTGACTATAGGGGATACTATTTAGCAATGGTTTAGGATGAGCGCTGTTAGCGTGCAAAATAGTGTTCCCTGACGTTTCCTTACGATACAGGGATGAAGAAATGTTTCCATTGGAGTCCACTCGTATTTCCAGATCAAGAAAAGTAATCCTTCTCTGGCTACACTCCATTGTGAACTTGAGATTATATGAATTGACCGCCAATATATCTATAAATCTCGTAAGATGTTCTCGAGTACCAGACCAAAAAAAGATGATATCGTCAATATACCTGTGCCACGAAATCACGTGGCACAGGAAATCGGCAAAATCATGATTAGAAAACAGGTCTTTTTCCCACCCCCCCAGGTACAAGTTGGCGTAGGATGGCGCACATTTCGTGCCCATAGCCACGCCTTGCACCTGGAGGAAGTGGGAAGTGCCAAATAAAAAGTGATTCCGTGTTAGAATAAAGCGTAAAAGATCGACCACAAAATCACTGTATGCTTTAAATTTAGGGCCTCTATCCTCCAAAAATTTGGAAATAACTTTAATGCCAGCACTATGCGGTATTGTGTTATAAAGGCTTTCTATGTCTAATGCAACCAGCCATGTATCATGTGGAACTTGCAAGTCCTCCAAAATACAGAGGAGGTGTACCGTATCTTGAACATAAGAAGGGAGAGCATGTACATGTGGATTTAGATATTTTTCCACTAGGGCGCTAGCATTTTCTGTCAAACTTGAGCACCCTGACACGATAGGACGTCCAGGGGGATTTTTGAGCAACTTATACAATTTGGGCAGAGCGTAGAACGTAGGTATTCTTGGATTTTGGACATTTAGGAATTTCCAGGTGTTAATATCTATGGTTCCCTTTTGATAGGCAGAAAAAATGAGCTCATAGTACTCACAAGTAAAGTTTTCAACAAGTGTACGTGAAATAGGTCTATAGCAATCAAGGTTGTCAGAGATGTTGCGGCACATAGTCTCATATGCCGCAACATCCATGACAATGATGCTCTTAGTGTCTTCAATTGTGTATATACCATTTCATCGTGTCATGCCAATAACTGGTTTTTGACGCTGATGAATATACTTTGTTATTGACGCATGTATCAATTTGCGAGCTGTCGGGGTGACTTGTGTGGGCACATGCCAGGGACTATGCTCTCCCCACTTTTTTTTTTTTTTTTCTTTCTGTCTAATTTTTTTCCATGCCTTGTGTGCAGGCGCCCCTTTTGTTGTTGTCTTTGAGCCTATTCATCCCTGGTTTGTTCCCACCCATCCCCGCCTCCCATTGTGTCTCAGTCACACCTTGCACCCTTTGTTGCCTCCCCCCCCCTTTTAGACTGTCACCCGTTGCGGCCTACTGTCCACGGGTCTCTGCATTCCAGGATGGCTTTTGGTGCTGTCTCTGGTGTTACTAGCCCCTTTACATGAGAAACACTCTAGCTGTATGGACACCCAAGGGCATTGGTTCGTCCTTTGCCCACCTCTGCTACTGCACATTGGACCAACTTCCATCTCCCAGGTATCGCGCCGCCTACCGCGGCGTTTGTATACTGCGCAGTGTCTGTGATGTATTTACACATCACCATGGACACCACCGCTGTGCCTTCTGGACCTTTTAGGACTGGATGGAGTTGCGGGTGGCGCATGCGCAGTGGCTCTTTTTGTCCACTCACACACGCGGTGACGTCAGACGCCGCTCGTGTGAGGGGGAAATAAGAGCGCCGGCATCCCAGGCCACTAGACACGCCAGGGAATCACAGGACACGGTCATACTAACTGCCACACGATCGGGTAAGCATTTCTTTGCCTTATTGGCTGTTCCCCCTCACTCTCCTTTGGATCCCGTTTACATCAAGCTGACAATATATTTTTTGCCTCTTAGCTCATTCCAATTGGTGCTTCTATCGGCTGCAGGTCTTTCCTTTCAGCCATAGTTTTCCACTCTTGATTATACTACTGGTGAGTGTAGAAAAAAAAATCGCAAAAATAAAAAAATGAATCGCAAACAGCGTCTTCAGACCTGCATTTTTGGATAGCATTACTTGGCATATAAATGTCTCCCCTTTTTTTCTCCCCTCCTTTTCTCTACCATTTTCCAGTGACACCTTATACACCTTTCACCCGATGATGAACCACCCCTAATAATGGCTGTTTTCCGGTGTCCTGTCTCTCAATTTGAATAGCTTACTTGTAAGTAAATTAGAGACTATGTTAGTCCAATATTAAATTTCTCACTTTAAATTGATGTGTGGTCCTCGGGCCCCGCTATATGTACATAATTTGTTTGTATATATATTTCTTTAGGCATATTCTCCGTCAGGTCCCTCTTATTGTCCCCTGCAGCCATTCACTGTGATCTCTGTTTTTGAGGCCTTGCTGCGGAGGCATGTAGCATCCATCCCTGGTGAATTGCAGGTATCTTACCATCTTTGGACAGCCTGGTTGGGGCATTTCTGGCACCCTGTGGTGTGGGTGGGCTCTTAGGGGCCACTTTGGGTGGTGGGTAGGGGGTAGTCTGCCCGGACAGCTCGCAAACATATGGATATATCTTTCTGTACTTTAGTGTATCAATTGTTCTATAACATTCATTGATTGTTATATTTCTCTTCATAGAAAACTCTGTAGCGTTTTAGGTATCAAACAACTGTCCTTGAAGAAGCCAATACTGGCGAAACATGTCGGGCATCTGAATACCTACTCACTGAACTGGCCGTCACAATCATCAGGCCAAGTGATGTGAAATATTTCTTGCTACAGAATTGATTTTAGAATTTTCCACACACCTTGTCTATGTGATTGTCATGTCTAATTTTATTGATTTTTGTTAAATAAATAAAATTTTTTAATCTCAAGTACTGTATCCTGTTTCTCTTGGCACCGCCATAATCCCTATACTTCTTCCCCCTCTGATTTGATTCTCAAACTATTGGGATGAGGTGTCGTATCACAAGGGTTGCTCAGCCAAACTCTAAACTCCTACTAAGTGTCAGGGCCTGCAATGATAACCCCAAAAACAACCCCCAGCATGTCTCAAGGCCAGCATGGATAGCCCCAAGCATGTATCAAGCCCAGCAATAACCCCTATTAAGTGTCAATGCCAGCAATGATAACCCCAGCAACAACCCTCAGCATGTCTCAAGGCTAGCACCGATAGTCCCAAGCATGTGTCAGTGCCAGCAGTGATAATTTACAGCAAGTGTTGGAACCAACACTGACAACCCCCTAGCAGTTGTCATGGCAAGGAGTAACTACCTGCACAAAAATCCCCAGCCACTGCTAATAACAATCACTGGTGTCAGGTGGATAGTAAAGGCTTAGTAACTTAGAAGCCACAGAGAAGTCAGGGATCTGTCTAAAGACTGAAAAGTACATAGACCGGCTGTCGGGAACTGTGCCATTACTCAATTTGCCTGCTGGTGGTACTGCTTTAGCATCAAGGGGTGTAGTTCTGATGGCCACCAGCGGGTGTCTCCCAGCTGATACGTCAATTGACAATTAAGCCACACCTGATGCGGGACTGCTGGAATATATAAGCCTGCTCTTTACCAGGGTTCAGGGCTTCAGAATTCCCCTTGCAAGCCTTATCCCTGCTTGAGCCTGATCCGGTCTTTGATCTGTTCCTGTCTGTTGTCCTGGACTCTGCATCCTGTATCCTGACCCTGAGACCTGTCCCCTGTTGCCTGCTCCCTGCTCCCATTATGGTCTGTTCCTGTACCTGGCTTCTGTTCCCCTTCTCGCTCATCCCTGCTGTTTGCCTATATGTTTTTCCTTCATTTGTATAAACGGTTTAGTTAGCTAGTTAGGTGTTTTTGGGGTTGCTGTGTTCTTTGTATTCATCACTTGTTTATGGTTTGCTGTTTGGTTTGTACGTGTGTCTTTATCTTAATAAATATACCTTTTTTCACTTACTCTTTTGTTCCTGATTCCTTAAGTGCCCATCCATCTGATCAACCCGAGCTGGATGCCTGTGTATGGCATCTCTGACAGAATTCTGAAGCCATACAATCAGATCGGCTGCACCTGAGAATTAGGTCGGAGCACTTGCTCAATTACAGAAAGATGCATCTGGAAGATATTTTGTATTTTTCTCTTGGCAGAGATTTTTGTTATCAGACATTGAGGAAGCACACTATTACAGTACTGTATGAAATCATTTCACATCCCTTTTGTCCCCAGTAGGGATGAGCTTCATGTTCTAATCGAACTCATGTTCGACTCAAACAACCCCTGTTCAGTCGTTCGCCGAATTACGAATGATATGGGCCGTTCTCGCCAAATGCGAGTGGCGAGTCACGGCCCATAATTCACTGCGGCATCACAGTGCATTGCTGACTGATGATTGGCCAAGCATGCACTATGATCCGCATGCTTGGCCAATCACTGCGCCATCTGAACAGAGAGCCGTAGTTGGCCAAAGCCAGGGTGGCTTTGGCCAATTATGGCTCAGGGGGTTTAGTACACGCCCCACACTATATAAGGCCGCCTGCATGGCGGCCCTGTGTAGTGTGTTCCAGCATTGAGAGAGAGAGATAGATAGACAGTGTCATTTGACTTAAGTTAGATAGAGTAGGCAGGCGAGTCAGTTAGCTGCATTTACAGTGTATTGTGTATATACATACATCCTAGGTGTTGTGTATATATAGATATCTATCTATATATATATATATATAGATATATATATATCTATATATATATATATATATATACACATATATATACACTGTATTCAGTTTAGCTAGATCTGTTCCTGTTATTCTCTTCCTACTACAGGCAGGCAGGTGTTTTTACAGTATCTACAGCTACCTGAAGAAAATTGCTGGTGTTCTTCTGATCCTTTTAGCCCTATTAGCTACAGTATTTACAGTTAGTGTAGTGCGTCCTCTGCACAGTGTGCACCTAAAGCTACCTGAAGAAAATTAGTGGTGTTCTTCTGATCCTATTAGTACAGTACCGCAGGCAGCTATAGTATTTACAAGTTAGTGTAGTGCGTCCCCTGCACAGTGTGCACCTAAAGCTACCTGAAGAAAATTAGTGGTGTTCTTCTGATCCTATTAGTACAGTACCGCAGGCAGCTGCAGTATTTACAAGTTAGTGTAGTGCATCCTCTGCACAGTGTGCACCTAAAGCTACCTGAAGAAAATTGGTGGTGTTCTTCTGATCCTATTAATACCGCAGGCAGGCAGCTACAGTGTTTACAGTTAGTGTAGTGCGTCCTCTGCACAGAGTGCAACCAAAGCTACCTGGAGACAATTGCTGTTGTTCTGCTCTTATTAATATCACAGGCAGGCAGCTACAGTATTTACAGTTAGTGTACTGTGTCCTCTGCACAGTGTGCACCTAAAGCTACCTGAATAAAATTGGTGGTGTTCTTCTGATCCTATATTAATACCACAGGCAGGCAGCTACAGTATTTACAGTTAGTGTACTGTGTCCTCTGCACAGTGTGCACCTAAAGCTACCTGAAGACAATTGCTGTTGTTCTGTTCCTATTAATACCACAGGAAGGCAGTTACAGTATTTACAGTTAGTGTACTGCGTCCTCTGCACAATGTGCACCTAAAGCTACCTAAAGACAATTGATGGTGTTCTCATACTAATACTACAGGCAGGCAGTTGATTCTGCCAGCTGCAGTATCAGTATATATATACATCCCGGCTTTGTGCAGCTACATCTCACTGCAGGCCATTAGTATGTCTGGAAGGCCAACAAGGAGAGGCAGAAAGTCACAAGCCAATAAAAGAGGGCAAGCAGGCCCTGTGTCTAGAGGCAACAGTGCCGGTCGTGGAGATGGTGCATCCTCATCAGCACGTGGCCATGGAACATGCTTGTCCTTTTTTTCAGCAGCTTGCTGTGTTGAGCCGCAACATGCGGAAGACTTGGTAGAGTGGATGACCAAGCCGTCCTCATCCTCCTCATCCTCTCTCACCCAGGCCCAGCGTACTTTGTCTGACAAAGCAGCTGCCAACGCGGCCTCTTCCCTCGGCTCAATGGCATCAGTCACGCCTTCCCTAGCCCCACCATGTCCTCCTGAGGAGTCCCCTGAACTGTTTGACCACAGTGTTGGGTACATGCTCCAGGAGGATGCCCAGCGTTTTGAAGGCTCCGATGATGGTACTCAGCTAGAGGAAGGCAGTAACGTGAGCCCAAAGAGAGGGGGTGCCCAAGAAGGACAGCAATCTGGCAGTCATGTTCCCCCAGCTGCAGCATACTGCCAGCTTTGCTCCAGTGATGAGGAGGGAGGGGATGATGAGGTCACTAACTCCACGTGGGTGCCTGATAGGAGAGAGGAGGAGGAGGCACATCACCAACGAGGCAGGATGCCCTCCAGGGGCCAGCTAAAGAGCAGCACACCGACTGCATCACACCGTAGAGCTCCGCATGTGCAGGGCGCTGCTGTCTCTGCGCGTTATTCCAAAAGTTCTTTGGTGTGGGCCTTTTTTGAGACAAGTGCATCAGATCCCACCGCTGCTATTTGCAACATATGTCTCAAGCGTATCTCGCGTGGCCAAAACATCTCCCTCTTGGGCACCACATGCTTGACCAGACATATGTTGACCTGCCATGCAGTTCATTGGCAAGCGTGCCTAAAAGACCTACACCAAAGAACAAAGAGGACCTCTCCTTGCTCCTCCTCAGCTGGGATCTCCAACCCCACTATACCTTCAGTCCTCTCTGAGACCTGCACTGAGAGGAATGAAGGTGTAGAATTAGGTATGTCACAGCCAAGTACTTAGGGGCAATCTGCTATCGGTACACCGATGTCAGATTGTACCAGGCAAATTTCCCTGCCCCAGCTGCTGCACCGCAGAAAGAAGTTCTCTCCTAGCCATCCACACACCCAGCGGTTGAATGCTAGCTTGGCTAAATTGCTAGCACTTCAACTGCTGCCTTTTCAGTTGGTAGACTCTGCCCCCTTCTGTGAGTTTGTGGAATGTGCGGTTCCTCAGTGGCAGGTTCCCAAACGCCACTTTTTCTCACGGAAGGCGATTCCGGCTCTCTACCGGCATGTGGAAGGCAATGTCTTGGCCTCACTCTACAGGGTCAGCAGTAAGGTGCATATTACCGCTGCTTCATGGTCCAGCAGGCATGGACAGGGACGTTACTTATCTTTCACCGCGCACTGGGTGACTCTTCTGGCAGCTGGGAAGGATGCAGGACAGGGTGCAGTAGTGTTGGAGGTTGTTCCACCACCCCGCCTCCAAAATACTACTAGTGGTGATTCTGCCACACCTCTCTCCTCCACCCCCTCCTCTTCTTCTTCCTCCATGGCCTCTTCCTGTGCTGATTTGTCTTCGGAACCAGCGGTGCTCTGTAGGCATTCAAGGGGCTACGCAAGCACGCAGGCCAAAAGATGCCATGGGGTGCTTGAGCTGGTGTGCTTGCGGGGACAGGAGCCACACTGGGGCAGATATTCTGTCATCTCTGCAGGGGCAGGTTCAGAGGTGGTTAACGCCATGCCAGCTTAAGGCAGGTATGGTGGTTTGCAACAATGGCACCAACCTCCTCTCCGCCCTCCGACAGGGACAACTGACCCATGTGCCCTGTTTGGCTCACGTCCTTAACTTGGTGGTGTAGCGGTTCTTGGGCAGGTACCCAGGCTTACAGGATGTCCTGAGGCAGGCCAGGAAAGTCTGTGTGCATTTCTGCAGGTCATATAATGCCAGTGCTCGGCTGGCTGACCTCCAAAAGGAATTAAACCTGCCCAAGAAGCGCCTAATCTGTGACATGCCCACCAGGTGGAACTCAACGTTGGCCATGCTGCAGCGCCTGTACACGCAGCAAAGGGCAATCAATGAGTACCTGTGTGTCTCTGGCACCAGGACAGGGTCAGGGGAGCTTGTTTTTTTTCCCCACGCCAGTGGGCCATGATCAGGGATGCATGCACTGTCCTGTCACCATTTGAGGAGGCCACGAGGATGGTGAGCAGTGACAGTGCATGCATCAGTGACACTGTCCCCCTTGTCCACCTGTTGGAGCACACGCTGCATGGAATAATGGACAGGGCATTTGAGGCAGAAGGCCCCTTTTATCCAGACAGTGTTCCTGCGTGCCCGCCGATCACACAGGAAGAGGAGGAGGAGGAGGAAGAAGAGGTTTGTGTCAGTATGGAGGTGGAGCCTGGCACTCAGCATCAGCAGTAGTCTTTAAGGGATCATTTACAGTCCCAAGAAACCCATGGACTTGTACGTGGCTGGGAGGAGGTGGCTGCGGATCATGTCGTCCTTAGTGACCCAGAGGACTCCGGACCGAATGCCTCAGCAAACCTACGCTGCATGGCCTCCCTGATCCTGCAAAGCCTGCGGAAGTATCCTCGTATTCGTGGTATCAAGGAGAGGGATCAATACTGGTTGGCAACCCTCCTTGATCCATGTTACAAGGGTAAGGTTACGGACCTTATCTTGCTGTCGCAGAGGGAGCAGAGGATGAAACCTCTTCCAGAGGCCTTGCAGAAAGGTCTGTGCAATGCGTTCCCAGAGACTGGGAGATTACAAACTCCTGTTCCTGGACAACGTGTTGCTGAGGTTTCGGTCAGTCAAAGAAGGAGCGGTTAAGAAGGTGGCCGTCTGACCGATGCGTTCAAACAATTTTTTAGTCCGCAGCCCCAAGGTATTATTGGTTCCAGCAACCATAACCAGCGTCTGTTTTACATGGTGCAGGAATACCTAGGGGCAAAATCTGACTTAGACACCTTTCCCACCCAAAATCCTTTGGGTTACTGGGTCTTGAGGATGGATCACTGGCCAGAGCTTGCACAGTATGCAATTGAGCTACTGGCCTGTCCTGCATCCACCGTTCTTTCGGAACGCACATTCAGTGCTGCTGGAGGTTTTGTAACCGATCACAGGGTGCGCCTGTCCACCGACTCGGTCGATCGACTGACCATAAAAATGAATCTTGGATCACCACCAGCTACCAAGCACCTGATGCTGATGTAACCGAAGAATTTTTTTTGAAATGTCAGATCCCTTCAAGACTGCCTATGCTGATGCTGAGTGACTATCCTCTTCCTCCTCAATGATCATGCTGATAGCTTGTAAGAATATTTTTGGTTCTGGGCACCGCCACCAGTGGCTAAGGCCCAATTTTTCAGCCCCTGTTTAACAGGGGCGTGTAATTACAATTTCTGATGCAATATTTTGCAAGGAGGGTTAGTTGCTGCACTCAACTAGAGTATTTGTGAGGGCTTGCAGTGTTGTGGCACCAGTGCCTAAGGCCCAATTTTTCAGCCCCTGTTTAACAGGGGCGTGTAATTACAATTTTTGATGCAATATTTTGCAGGAGGGCTCATTCCTGCGCTCCAACTAGAGTATCTGTGAGGGGTTACAGTGTTGTGGCACCAGTGCCTAAGGCCCAATTTTTCTGCCCCTGTTCAACAGGGACATGTAATTACAATCTTGATCTAATATTTCACAGCAGGGCCCGTTTCTGCACCCACCAAGAGTAACTGTGAGGACTTACAGTGTTGTGGCACCAGCACCACCACCACCACCAAAGGCCCAATTTTTCTGCCCCCGTTCAACAGGGACATGTAATTACAATTCTTGATCTAATATTTCACAGCAGGGCCCGGTTCTGCGCCCACCAAGAGTAACTGTTAGGGTTTACAGTGTTGTGGCAACACCAACACCTAAGGGCCCAATTTCTGCAGAGTATATAGGGAAGGCCCCTACTTTCAAACATCCAACTTACAAATGACTCCTACTTGCAAACGGAAGGAGACAACAGGAAGTAAGATGAAATCTACCCCTAGGAAGGGAAATTCTCTCCTGTAAGAGTTAATATGGGAAAAACGTGTCTCCTCTCCACTGATGCTTTATTACCAATCCTTGTTTCACTAAAACCCCCAAATTTTCAAAAAACATTTGTCATTGGGACAGAAAGTGAGGTGAAATTTTCTGAAGAGATGCACAGACAGCAAAACAAATGTTACAAGGGTGATAACCCTTCCCTGTGTTTTACAAAAAGCTTAAAAATAGATTTTTTGGCTGGAGCTACACTTTAAAAATGTACCAGTTCAAAATTACAAACAGATTCTACTTAACAACAAACCTACAGTCCCTGTCTTGTTTGCACCGTCTGTATACTGCTGTTCAGAGGGCCTGGGGCCCCACGCCTTTCCTTTTTTTAATTTGGGTGCGGGGTTCCCCTTAATATCCATACAAGACCCAAAGGGCCTGGTAATGGACTGGGGGGGGGGGGTACCCATGCTGTTTGTCTCACTGATTTTCATCCATATTACCGGGACCGGACATTACATTAAAGCCGTAAGCAGTTTTAAATGACTTTTATTATTTTGTCATTTTGTGCAGGGACTGTTCTAAGCACGGGAAACACATGCCACTTTACAGGCATACTACAGACACCCCCCAGGTACGATATTTAAAGGAATATTTCACTTTTTTTTTCACTTTAAGCATCATTAAAATCACTGCTCCCAAAAAAGGGACGTCTTTAAAACTTTTTTTTGCATTGATACATGTCCCCTGGAGCAGGACCCGGGTCCCCAAATCCTTTTTAGGACAATACCATGCAAATTAGCTTTTAAAATGAGCACTTTTGATTTCGAACGTTCGAGTCCCATAGACTTCAATGAGGTTCTAACGTTCGTGCAAATTTTCAGTCCGTTCGCAGGTTCTGGTGCGGGGGGGGGGGTATTCGGCTCATACCTAGTCCCCAGTGCTTTGTCCAATGCCCTGCATGCAGTCTTATATTATATATACTGTTCTTTCTGCCTGGAAACTTGAGATTGTCCATAGCAACCAAAAAGTGTCCCTTTACGTCAAAAGTGGCTTTAGACCAGCTAGAAAACAGCGATAGTAAATTAGAACACTTGCAGAATTGAGCGATAGTGAATCGTGGGGAAATTTATTTTATTATTATTATATTATTAATTTTTTTTTTAATTATTTATATTTATTTATTACATTATAATTTATGATTTTGTGTTTCAAACTTCATACCCGGGATATCCACTAGACTCTTGTTTTGACAGATTTAAGTGTGTTATTGTTAGGAATTACAGGCCTACAATATAAAATGCCAAATTTCCATGCAAAATAATTGTACCGCTTTCAGCACCTAAAATCCGACATAATCATACCGCCAGGGAGGTTAAAAGAGGAAAATCTTTTATTATACTGTATATGTTTTTCTGGACACAGAATATACACAGCTAATGCTTTGTCTGAACCTACCTTAACCTCCCTGGCGGTATGATTATTTCGGATTTTAGGTGCTGAAAGCGGTACCATTATTTTGCATGGAAATTTGGCGTTTTATATTGTAGGTCTGTAAATCTTAACAATAACACACTTAAATCTTTCCAAACCAGAGTCTAGTAGATATCCCGGGTATGATAAAGTTTGAAACACAAAAACATAAATTATAATATAATAAATAAAAATAAATAATTAAAAATTTTTTAAAAAAATAGTAATAAAATAAATTTCCCCACAATTCACTATCGCTCAATTCTGCAAGTGTTCTAATTTACTATCGCTGTTTTCTAGCTGGTCTAAAGTCACTTTTGACGTAAAGGGACACTTTTTGGTTGCTATGGACAATCTCCAGTTTCCAGGCAGAAAGAACAGTATATATAATGTAAAACTGCATGCAGGGCATGGGCCAGAGCACTGGGGACAAAAGGGATGTGAAATCATTTCATACAGTACTGTAATCTGTAAGATTACAGTACTGTATGTGTTATGATTTTGACAGTTTTTTGAATTTGCCGCCAGGCTCCGCCCCCGTGCGTCGCGCCGCTCGCAGGGAACGGAGCCTGGCACGGAGAGGCTTCGGAGGAGGACGGAGCCCTCGGACACTGCGGGGGACATCGCAGGATCCCGGGGACAAGGTAAGTAAAGCCGCCCCAGGATCCTGCAATGCGATCCCGAGTGTGGCTCGGGGTTACCGCTAATGGTACTGAATTTTAACCCCGAGCCACACTCGGGAAAACCACCAGGGAGGCTACAGAGGACCTTTAATAAACTAGTTGGGAACCATTTTGCAACCTGCAACTGTAAAGGCCCTAAACAACCTGATAAGGAGAATGTAACAATGTAGGAATACATAATGCACAATTTAGCATACATAGTGCAATGATTAGCTCTACTGGTCAGTACCACAGAAGAAAAAGATTTGGCAGTACTTATTTCAGATGACTGCAACATTTTCAAACAGTGTGTTCGGGCAGTGGAAAAAATTAATATAATTCTAGGATGAATGGCTAGAGGTGCCACCAGCAGAAGAAAGGAGGTCCTGAATCCCCTGAGTCCAGTCTGGAGACTGGCCAAAAAATGGTGAAAGGTCTGAGGGATAAAACATATCAGGAGAGACTTCAAGAACTTAATATCTACACCAAACTGCGGCCCTTTGCTTGCCTTTATCTGGTCCTTGGGGCACTTTTCCTCCCATTGACACCAACAATAGGGTGTCATTCTTGTTACTGACATCAATCCTGAGGCACTATTCCTCCCACTGACAACAGTAATGGAACAGTATTCCTACCACTGACACCAACAATGGGGCAATATTCCTCCCACTAACGCCAACAATGAGGCACTGTTCCTCCCCAAAGATAAAATGTTTACTCTCACTAGCCCCAGGGCAATTTCTACTCCCAATGGCCACAGTTCGGCCCCCCTAAAATCTGCAGGACTGTAAACTGGCCCTTTGTTTAGAAAGTTTGGAGACCCCTGATCTACAGTGTGGAGGGAAAGGGGTAAAGGGGAGACATGTTTAAAACCTTTAACTACATCAAAGGGGTGAATAAGGTTTAGAGGGGCGGTCTTTTCAATATGAAGCCAAGATCAAGAACACGAGGACAGGATCAAACTAGCAGGAGGAAAGTTCAAAACTAGTCTTAGAAAAGAAAGTATTATTATATTATTGAAAGCTGGTAGATGATGCTGGATAGACTTTCAGCAGGAGCAGTGGTGGTGTGTCCATAAGGGGCGCAGGAGCGCCGCCCCCTCTCTCCTGGCACCACTCTATCACCATAGATAGATCCATGCATTGCATGAATCTATCTATGGTCACTACTGACACCCCCTTTCCAGGCGCCGGGCACCTGAATTACAGCGGCGGGGGTGTTTTTTGGAAGAATCTGATTAGAGCCGTAGGCTCTAATAGGCACCCAAAAAGGTGAACAGCGGGTGCAATGCTATGCGTTCGCTGTTCACTCAGCTGTGTGTTAGCAAAGCGAAGGAATTCACTTTGCTAACACTGAACCACCTCTCAGCCAATCAGGTGCTCAGGTCTGTTACCTGTCACCTGATTGGCTGAAATGTCAGGCGCTGTGATTGGACACCTGATAGAGGACGGAAGAAGACATCAAGGACCGTGCAGGACACCGCCGCTGACCAATGCGAGACAGGTAAGTGCCGGGCGATACAAACTGGCAGCATTTGATGGGGCACAATAGAGGCAATTGATGGGCACACTGGCTACAATTGATGGGCACAGTGGCAGCAATTGATGGGTACTGTAGCTGCATTTGATGGCACAGTGGCTGCGCTTGATGGGCACAGTGGCTGCGTTTGATGGGCACAGTGCCTGCGCTTGATGGGCACAGTGCCTGCGCTTGATGGCACAGTGGCGGCAATTGATGGGCATATATCCTTAGATGCAGACAAGCAAAGAAAGTGTTTCCACCGCTCAGGCTGACACTGACCCAGGTATAAGTAGAAGTTTCAGAGCAGAAGAGCTCCAGGTGCTGGCTGAATGCTAGGCAAAGCAGGCTTGAATGGAGGAGAAGATTTGGATGCCGCACACTGGATGTAGTCAAAAAACTTCACTTTATTGAAAAAATGGGATCATCAAAACAACAAGACTGTCATGCAGAAAGTACAGGTAAGCTGACGCGTTTTGCACTCAGGACTGAGTGCTTACTCATAGCTAACAAATATTAAAAAGACAAACTCTTATATAGCTCAATGGAGTATCACATGATTGCCCAATTAGATGGTCATTGAGTCTCAGCTGGAAGCCAATTTAATGAGGTCTCGGCATCTGCTGGCTATTTGGTGTGTTAACTGATTGAGAAATGTTTTCAAAACCGTGACATGTAAATAGATGACAAAGAATGTGAAAAAAGATGTGTATATGTACATGTGTAGGCAAAAAATATATATGTGTGTATATATATATATATATATATATATATATATATATATATATATATATACACAGTATATATATATAGTGAATCCTATCAATAAACGTGTATATAATAATGAATGTACTTCTATAACGTGTATATATGAAAGGTGATAAGTATCAAAAAAAGGGGGTACTATTAAGTGAAAGGAAAAAATGTGTAAAAAATATTTCTCATTAAAAAAAGAGAAAATATATTGATAAAAATATTCAGACAACGTGCAAAGTAAATGTGAAGAGTGAATGTAATGAAACTATATGTGAACAAAATATATAAATATGATGAGACTCTCTATAATATGCCGGTGAAGTGGATGAAGCTCTCTATAATAAGCTGGAATAATACAGGTGAAATATAGAGCAATGTGACCTGAAATAATGCGTGATATGCCCGCGGTTGATAACAAGGTACATATAGGGCCCTATAATAATAAAAATAAACTGTGGGATTCAAAGACATAAAATCACGCTGATAAAGGTTGCCCTGATCTGGTAAATGGCAGTGATATATGCAGGGTCCCAGTAGACTGACTTGTAACGTAATGATTCTAAATGATGAGCCTGGCCGAGAGCAGGGTGTGTGTAGAATTTCAAGAATGAAGCAGCGGTGTTCAAAGTAATAGAACGCCGCTAGTCTGTGTCACACTAAATGTCTAGATGGAATTATAGTGATGGTAATAAAGTTGGTAGAGGTCTCGGCCAGTCACCCAAGTTTAAGGGATCACAAAAAGGGACAAATGAAAAACAAGTAAGATACTATAGGCTGGGATACGAAGACATAAAATCACGCTGATCAGGGTAGCCCTGATCTGGTCAAATGGCAGTGATATATGCAGGGTTCCAGTAGACTGACTTGTAGCGTAGTGATTCTAAATGTTAAAATATGTTAGTTTGTGATCCGTCTCGGGTGGCTCATATAAAAGCATGTCTCAGTATATGTGTGTCAGCAAATGCCAAGACCTCCAAACAAAACATATTGGAATAATACATCTTATGAATCCACTAATACAATACTCATATATTAACACCGGCAAGTGAAACAGATGAAAACAGGCATATAATGATCGACGTGAATCCAATCTATGAAGACGATGAGAAGAAATGTTATAATGCTGCATTCTAAAGAGAAACAACTACATATTCATATTGCAACATTACACTCACAAAATAAGCACTAAACACAAACGATACAATGTATGTCAGTTTATGTACATATAAATAAGCTTAATATATCTGAATTATGATCCCAAGGTGTCCAAAAAAATATGTATATGGACAACAGGGTGTACAAAATGTGAACAAATAAAAATAAATAAATTAATAAAATAAAATAAGGTAAAAAAGTGTGAAAACATATTGCGTAAAAACCTAATATATATATCAGGTGTTTCCTACACAACTAGAAAGATGTATAGGACAATGAAAGTTTCCATATATATCTATGTAATGAAAAATGAGCTGGAATAAAAGTAATAATAATGAAATAAAATTGTGAACCTCATGATACAAATCATGAATAATTATCAAAAGAAAACGATAAAAAAGGTAGATATAATAACACAGAAATGTGTAGAAAACGAAATAGAATAAAACTATTTATCTCAATATTGTCGCGATATGCATCCTCAGATAAAATTAACTTGTACTTTGGTCAGGTATATAAAACACCCGAACATGATGGATATCGCGAAACAATAAAAGATATTGTATATTGCTATTATTAATATGACCTTTTACATACATCTATTGTTGGCCATGGTTCCCTGGGAATTCCTGCTCTGCCATAGTTACTATACTGAGTATGCAGAGTAGGGGAACTTGTCGGGCATATATACCAATCAAGGTGGTAAATATTATATATTCATGTATAAGATTGGATATGTTTGTACATAGGCCCCAATGGTCAATAGATGGAAAAAACTCCTATTTTGGCACCATCTGACCGGAACACAAAACAAGAGGAAATAGAAAATGGCTGACAAAACGTGAAAATGTAAAAAATGAACATGAAATGTTCTTTATAAGGACTCATGATAGTGTAGGTGTTATGACCATGTTCAAACAATATAGGAAAGAGCCAAGCGAGTTAATTCCCCCTCCACCAACCTCTGAAATACATCAAGATCTTTGCCCCTGGATGCCACTGGGTAAAAATCAGATTTAAATCTGATTATTAGTTTTTACTGTAAATCAGTGGGATCCATGGGGGGTGGATCCGAATCATCTGCCAGTGTTATTAAATATTGCAGTGCACACACTTCATTAAAAGAGATAGGTGAAGGGGGAGACTCACCTGATTCGCCAAGGTTCCCTGGAACGTCCTCTTCTCTAGAACCACCAAAGTGTTTCTTAAGTGTTAATAAGCGAGAAAACCTGTTAACGTCCAAAATAGTGTGAAATAAATCAAAATGTCTGTTAGGGCTAAAATTAAGGCCTTTTGATAGAAGGTTGATCTCCTCTTCATTTAAAAGTCTCTTTGAGATATTAAATACGGTGAAACTCATTTCTTCATTTTGCCTCTCAAGCTGTAATGTGAGTTGTTTGGAGTACTTGTGTCTCCTACCGCCCCTTCTTGTTTTTTTATGGACGATTTTTTCCTCTTGGTGTAACCCGACCTGCAAGGGTTTCCAGCGTTGGTGTGGTTGTTGCTTCTGTTTGTTTCCACAGAACCTATAGACCTGTCTAGAGAAGAGTCTGACATAGTGCGTGCCAGGGAATTGTCGGCTAGGTCGCTCTCTTGGTCAGAGAAGCTGACCTGTTAGCTGCGGATTCTCTGTGACCGATTGTAGGAAAACACCGGTCTTTTCCGAATGTAAACTTTATTGTTTTCATAATCATTTTTATCCCGGGCCATTTTGCCTCTCTTACTGGCGATCACTGATTTTTCCATTTTGTCTAATTTGTTGCTCAAGCGGCTGTCCAGGTCTGTAAAAGCTACCAGGTTTTGTGAAGAGGCAAGTTCAGACTGGATGAAAGACAGGTCAGATTGTAGTACCTCTATTTCTTTGGTTTTAGAGGCAATGAGAATATTTATTAGTTTGAATGAACAGGTGTCCAAGGTGTCAGTCCATTCTTTTTTAAGGTCATCATTGGACAGCTCTGAGGTAGGAAATTTTTTTATCCGTAAACCCCGTGGTATGTGTGCTATGGACAAATAGTCCTTCAAAAAATTTGATGTCCCAAAAAGCTCTAATTTCTCTCGCCATAATATGTTCCAGTTTTCTGAAATGACGTATTAACTGTACTCCATCGTCAGCTGACACACCAGGTGTTTGTGTCTGTGACGTTTGTCTCAATGGATTATCAGATGGTGCCTTTAGAGTTCTACTGTACAAAGTTTCTGCCATGGGTGTCGAGGTGGTATTGAGATCCATAGAGTAAAAAGGAAAAACTCTTCTCCCAATTAAATGAGCTCTTGAAAAAATAATGATAATCAAAATAATTTGTGAAATACCTGGGAAGGCTTCCGGGCAGGTGAAGAGAAAAGCATATATCCTTAGATGCAACCAAGCAAAGAAAGTGTTTCCACCGCTCAGGCTGACACTGACCCAGGTATAAGTAGAAGTTTCAGAGCAGAAGAGCTCCAGGTGCTGGCTGAATGCTAGGCAAAGCAGGCTTGAATGGAGGAGAAGATTTGGATGCCGCACACTGGATGTAGTCAAAAAACTACCATCTAATTGGGCAATCATGTGATACTCCATTGAGCTATATAAGAGTTTGTCTTTTTAATTTTTGTTAGCTATGAGTAAGCACTCAGTCCTGAGTGCGAAACGCGTCAGCTTACCTGTACTTTCTGCATGACAGTCTTGTTGTTTTGATGATCCCATTTTTTCAATAAAGTGAAGTTTTTTGACTACATCCAGTGTGCGGCATCCAAATCTTCTCCTCCATTCAAGCCTGCTTTGCCTAGCATTCAGCCAGCACCTGGAGCTCTTCTGCTCTGAAACTTCTACTTATACCTGGGTCAGTGTCAACCTGAGCGGTGGAAACACTTTCTTTGCTTGTCTGCATCTAAGGATATATGCTTTTCTCTTCACCTGCCCGGAAGCCTTCCCAGGTATTTCACAAATTATTTTGATTATCATTATTTTTTCAAGAGCTCATTTAATTGGGAGAAGAGTTTTTCCTTTTTACTCTATGGATCTCAATACCACCTTGACACCCATGGCAGAAACTTTGTACAGTAGAACTCTAAAGGCACCATCTGATAATCCATTGAGACAAACGTCACAGACACAAACACCTGGTGTGTCAGCTGACGATGGAGTACAGTTAATACGTCATTTCAGAAAACTGGAACATATTATGGCGAGAGAAATTAGAGCTTTTTGGGACATCAAATTTTTTGAAGGACTATCTGTCCATAGCACACATACCACGGGGTTTACGGATAAAAAAATTTCCTACCTCAGAGCTGTCCAATGATGACCTTAAAAAAGAATGGACTGACACCTTGGACACCTGTTCATTCAAACTAATAAATATTCTCATTGCCTCTAAAACCAAAGAAATAGAGGTACTACAATCTGACCTGTCTTTCATCCAGTCTGAACTTGCCTCTTCACAAAACCTGGTAGCTTTTACAGACCTGGACAGCCGCTTGAGCAACAAATTAGACAAAATGGAAAAATCAGTGATCGCCAGTAAGAGAGGCAAAATGGCCCGGGATAAAAATGATTATGAGAACAATAAAGTTTACATTCGGAAAAGACCGGTGTTTTCCTACAATCGGTCACAGAGAATCCGCGGCTAACAGGTCAGCTTCTCTAACCAAGAGAGCGACCTAGCCGACAATTCCCTGGCACGCACTATGTCAGACTCTTCTCTAGACAGGTCTATAGGTTCTGTGGAAACAAACAGAAGCAACAACCACACCAACGCTGGAAACCCTTGCAGGTCGGGTTACACCAAGAGGAAAAAATCGTCCATAAAAAAACAAGAAGGGGCGGTAGGAGACACAAGTACTCCAAACAACTCACATTACAGCTTGAGAGGCAAAATGAAGAAATGAGTTTCACCGTATTTAATATCTCAAAGAGACTTTTAAATGAAGAGGAGATCAACCTTCTATCAAAAGGCCTTAATTTTAGCCCTAATAGACATTTTGATTTATTTCACACTATTTTGGACGTTAACAGGTTTTCTCGCTTATTAACACTTAAGAAACACTTTGGTGGTTCTAGAGAAGAGGACGTTCTAGGGAACCTTGGCGAATCAGGTGAGTCTCCCCCTTCACCTATCTCTTTTAATGAAGTGTGTGCACTGCAATATTTAATAACACTGGCAGATGATTCGGATCCACCCCCCATGGATCCCACTGATTTACAGTAAAAACTAATAATCAGATTTAAATCTGATTTTTACCCAGTGGCATCCAGGGGCAAAGATCTTGATGTATTTCAGAGGTTGGTGGAGGGGGAATTAACTCGCTTGGCTCTTTCCTATATTGTTTGAACATGGTCATAACACCTACACTATCATGAGTCCTTATAAAGAACATTTCATGTTCATTTTTTACATTTTCACGTTTTGTCAGCCATTTTCTATTTCCTCTTGTTTTGTGTTCCGGTCAGATGGTGCCAAAATAGGAGTTTTTTCCATCTATTGACCATTGGGGCCTATGTACAAACATATCCAATCTTATACATGAATATATAATATTTACCACCTTGATTGGTATATATGCCCGACAAGTTCCCCTACTCTGCATACTCAGTATAGTAACTATGGCAGAGCAGGAATTCCCAGGGAACCATGGCCAACAATAGATGTATGTAAAAGGTCATATTAATAATAGCAATATACAATATCTTTTATTGTTTCGCGATATCCATCATGTTCGGGTGTTTTATATACCTGACCAAAGTGCAAGTTAATTTTATCTGAGGATGCATATCGCGACAATATTGAGATAAATAGTTTTATTCTATTTCGTTTTCTACAAATTTCTGTGTTATTATATCTACCTTTTTTATCGTTTTCTTTTGATAATTATTCATGATTTGTATCATGAGGTTCACAATTTTATTTCATTATTATTACTTTTATTCCAGCTCATTTTTCATTACATAGATATATATGGAAACTTTCATTGTCCTATACATCTTTCTAGTTGTGTAGGAAACACCTGATATATATATTAGGTTTTTACGCAATATGTTTTCACACTTTTTTACCTTATTTTATTTTATTCATTTATTTATTTTTATTTGTTCACATTTTGTACACCCTGTTGTCCATATACATATTTTTTTGGACACCTTGGGATCATAATTCAGATATATTAAGCTTATTTATATGTACATAAACTGACATACATTGTATCGTTTGTGTTTAGTGCTTATTTTGTGAGTGTAATGTTGCAATATGAATATGTAGTTGTTTCTCTTTAGAATGCAGCATTATAACATTTCTTCTCATCGTCTTCATAGATTGGATTCACGTCGATCATTATATGCCTGTTTTCATCTGTTTCACTTGCCGGTGTTAATATATGAGTATTGTATTAGTGGATTCATAAGATGTATTATTCCAATATGTTTTGTTTGGAGGTCTTGGCATTTGCTGACACACATATACTGAGACATGCTTTTATATGAGCCACCCGAGACGGATCACAAACTAACATATTTTAACATTTAGAATCACTACACTACAAGTCAGTCTACTGGAACCCTGCATATATCACTGCCATTTGACCAGATCAGGGCTACCCTGATCAGCGTGATTTTATGTCTTCGTATCCCAGCCTATAGTATCTTACTTGTTTTTCATTTGTCCCTTTTTGTGATCCCTTAAACTTGGGTGACTGGCCGAGACCTCTACCAACTTTATTACCATCACTATAATTCCATCTAGACATTTAGTGTGACACAGACTAGCGGCGTTCTATTACTTTGAACACCGCTGCTTCATTCTTGAAATTCTACACACACCCTGCTCTCGGCCAGGCTCATCATTTAGAATCATTACGTTACAAGTCAGTCTACTGGGACCCTGCATATATCACTGCCATTTGACCAGATCAGGGCAACCTTTATCAGCGTGATTTTATGTCTTTGAATCCCACAGTTTATTTTTATTATTATAGGGCCCTATATGTACCTTGTTATCAACCGCGGGCATATCACGCATTATTTCAGGTCACATTGCTCTATATTTCACCTGTATTATTCCAGCTTATTATAGAGAGCTTCATCCACTTCACCGGCATATTATAGAGAGTCTCATCATATTTATATATTTTGTTCACATATAGTTTCATTACATTCACTCTTCACATTTACTTTGCACGTTGTCTGAATATTTTTATCAATATATTTTCTCTTTTTTTAATGAGAAATATTTTTTACACATTTTTTCCTTTCACTTAATAGTACCCCCTTTTTTTTGATACTTATCACCTTTCATATATACACGTTATAGAAGTACATTCATTATTATATACACGTTTATTGATAGGATTCACTATATATATATATATATATATATATATATATATATATATATATATATATATATATATATATATATATATATATATATATATATACATACATATACATATACACACATATATATTTTTTGCCTACACATGTACATATACACATCTTTTTTCACATTCTTTGTCATCTATTTACATGTTACGGTTTTGAAAACATTTCTCAATCAGTTAACACACCAAATAGCCAGCAGATGCCGAGACCTCATTAAATTGGCTTCCAGCTGAGACTAAATGACCATCTAATTGGGCAATCATGTGATACTCCATTGAGCTATATAAGAGTTTGTCTTTTTAATATTTGTTAGCTATGAGTAAGCACTCAGTCCTGAGTGCGAAACGCGTCAGCTTACCTGTACTTTCTGCATGACAGTCTTGTTGTTTTGATGATCCCATTTTTTCAATAAAGTGAAGTTTTTTGACTACATCCAGTGTGCGGCATCCAAATCTTCTCCTCCATTCAAGCCCAATTGATGGGCATAGTAGCTGTGTTTGATGTTTTGTTTTTTTTAGTTTGTTTGTGCCCCCCCAAAAAATTTTGAGCACCAGCCGCCACTGAGCCGGAGTAATGAGTCAATCAACAGTGAGTGTAATGAAACATGCATGCTTGGGACAAACATGGATCTATACCCAGACAAATAAGCTAACCAAAACACAAAACAAAAACATGTATAAATTTAACCACTAGGCACCTGCGCTATAGCCGGGAGGGCGACCCTGGATGTCCTCCTGTTTACTCCTTCGGGAAAATTTGTGTTGGCCGTGTCCCTTGGACACAGCCAATCACAGATCATGCTAAATGACCAATCACAGTGGGCATTTAGCACTTGATCGGCGTGTCCAATGGGAGATGATCTTATATGTAAACATATGAGATCATCTCTCATTACCGACTCTCCCTCCTCACACAACAACCGCGTGTGAGGAGGGAGAGCGACCTGTGCTGCAGAGTGAGTGAAAACTACATGAAACACAATAAATACAGTGCCCAAAATACCTATCAGTGCCACCTGTCCCCAGTGCCATCTGTCCCCAGTGCCACCTATTAGTGCCATCTGTCCCCAGTGCCACCTATCAGTGCCATCTGTCCCCAGTGCCATCTGTGCCCAGTGCCACCTATCAGTGCCATCTGTCCCCAGTGCCATCTGTTCCCAGTGCCACCTGTCCCCACTGCCACCTGTCAGTGCCATCTGTCCCCAGTACCACCTGTCAGTGCCATCTGTCCCCAGTGCCACCTGTCAGTGCCATCTGTCCCCAGTGCCACCTGTCAGGGTCACGTGCCATCTGTTATCAGTGTCATGTGTCATCAGTGCCACGTATGAGTGCCATCAGTGCCACATCAGTGTCACGTGTCATCAGTGCCACGTATCAGTGCCATCTGTCATCAGTGCCACATCAGTGTCACGGTTCATCACTGCCACGTATCAGTACCATCTGTCATCAGTGCCACATCAGTGTCACGTGCCATCAGTGCCACGTATTAGTGCCATCTGTCATCAGTGCCACATCAGTGTCACGTGCCATCAGTGCCACGTATTAGTGCCATCTGTCATCAGTGCCACATCAGTGTCATGTGTCATCAGTGCCACCTATCAGTGCCATCTGTCATCAGTGCCACATCAGTGTCATATGTCATTTTCCTGGTGCTCCAGGGCCTTCAAAAGTGTAATAGGTAGTTAACAAGTTAGATGTGTAATTTATGCTCCTAGAACACCTGATGGTGCTCCCTGCACGTTGGACTTCTCTATGTGGCTAGGCTGTGAAAAACTCCCACACATGTGGTATTGCCTTACTCGGGAGGAGTAGCAGAATGTATTTTGGGGCATCATTTGTGGTATACACATGCCATGTGAGAGGAATACAATGACAATTTTGTGGGGAAAAAAATCATTTTGCAAAGAATTGTTGGAAAAATGACAACATCAAAAACCTCACCATGCATCTTACTAAATACCTTGGAATGTCTACTTCCAAAAAAAGGGGTAATTTGGGGGGTATTTGTACTTTCCTGGCTTGTTCAGGTCGCAAGAAATGAGGCCACCAGTACATCAGGTGTGATCAATTTTTTATGATTTGCACCATAGCTTGTAGACTCTCTAACTTTCACACAGACCAAATAATATCCACTAATTTTGGGTTATTTTTACCAAAGATATGTAGCAGTATTCATTGTGGCCAAAATTTATGAAGAAAAATTAATAATTTGCAAAATTTTATCACAGAAACTAAGAAAAATGTGTTTTTTTTTTTTCTCAAAATTTTCTTTTTTCATTTATAGCGCAAAAAATAAAAAACCCAGGAGGTGATCAAATATAGATAATATAAATATAAAAGAAAGCTCTATTTGTATGAAAAAAAGGACAAAAAATTAATTTGGGTACAGTATTACATAACTGAGTAATTGTCATTCAAAGTGTGAGAGAGCTGAAAGCTGAAAATTGGTCTGGGCAGGAGGGGGGTTTAAGTGCCCAGTAGGCAAGTGGTTAAATGAACAAAAAAAATCAAATTTAGCCTAGGAGCAGTGCTTTTTTAAATGCATACAGTGAAACATTAAAAATGTACAATTCCTTTAAAATACATGCCTGGGGTGTCCTAATCTTGCCGTGAACCATCTCTGTGATGTACAAAGAGTGCATTGACATTTACAAAGGAAAAATGTTTCAAAACTGCTGGCAAATGACTTTGCAGCTATCATTGCCAGCTTCTTTGTTAAAGAAAAATGCCACGCTGGCCCCTCCAAGAGCTTTCTATGTGTTTTTTTTTTTTTAGGAAGCTAGCAATGATTGCCATTTGTTGGCAATTCCAAACTGTATTTTTTTTTCGGAAATGTCATTCTTGCTGTAGCACATCCAACAGCAAGAATGAAAAATGCATAGAGGCTCCCCCATAATATATACCAGACCCTTTAAATCTGGTATGGGGGTTCCTTTAAACCTGGTAGGGGGTTCCTTACGCAAAAAAAAAAAAGCCAGAGGTCCTCCAGGAAATCCACGCAAAAATGTTTTTAAAATGTGTGAAGTCCCCCTAATAATTCAAACCAAACCCATTATCCAAGCATGCAGCCCGGTCTGTCAGCAGGGAGCAATCATGTGCCCCCTCCCCCCCAAACCATAACTATACCAGGCCAAATGCCCTCAACATAGTGGGGTGCCTTGTTAAGTGGGACTCCTCCTAGCAAAGCACCCTGTCCCCTTGTTGATGAGGACAAGGTCTGTTCCCAACAACCCTTGCCCAGTGGTTATCAAAATCTGGAAGCCACACTTAATAATAAGGAGGGTCCCAGAAATAACTCCCCCACGTGAATGATTATGGGGTACATAGTACTCACATACTCATCCACAGAAAAAAAGTAGAAATAAAGCCACCCAAAGTTTGATAAGTCTTTCATTAGAAATATAAAGATCCTTCAAACATATCCCTCGTAAATCCGATGTAATTCACAAGTGATGAG
Organism: Aquarana catesbeiana; assembly: GCF_042186555.1. Lineage (NCBI taxonomy): Eukaryota > Metazoa > Chordata > Amphibia > Anura > Ranidae > Aquarana > Aquarana catesbeiana. The sequence goes on from NC_133328.1 coordinate 311,840,576, forward strand.
GTAATATACCCAAACTATTGCAAAAAGTAGTAAAAATTTCCCAGCATGATGCATAATGCAAAAAATATCCCTAATATGCAGTACACCACATGTCTAGTATGCTAGGATACTTATGCCGCGTACACACGAGCGGACTTTACGGCAGACTTTGCCCGGCGGACGGGATTTTGACGGACAATTCGATCGTGTGTGGGCTCCAGCGGACTTTGTTTGCTCAAAAGTTGGACGAATTTAGATTTGAAACATGTTTTAAATCAATCCATCGAACTCGAGTCCGGTCGAAAAGTCCGCTAGTCTGTATGCTAGTTCGACGGACAAAAAGCCACGCTAGGGCAGCTATTGGCTACTGGCTATGAACTTCCTTATTTGAGTCCGGTGTACGTCTTCACGTACGAATTCGACAGATTTTGGTGGATTGTGTGTAGGCAAGTCCGTTCATTCAGAAAGTCCATCGTAAAGTACGTCGAAAAGTCCGCCGGGCAAAGTCTGCCGTAAAGTCCGACCGTGTGTACACGGCATTACTGCATGTCAGAGAATCCATCCCACTTGGCAAGATCATTGTTCCTATTCAACAAAAAGATATACATCAAACTCTACCTATGCACAGAAAGTATCTGCAGGAGAACAGCAGCACTGAGATGCAACAAAAATTTTGTGAAAACAAATATAGTTAGTCTGGTTAAAAAAAAGACACAAGTCCATCTAGTTCAACCAATAAAAGGGAAAAAAAATGTACAATCTTATATACATAATCCCATACCCACAGTTGATCCAGAGGAAGAAAAGGAAGGAAAAAAAAAACCAACAAAGCATGATCCAATTTGCTCCAGCAGGGGAAAAAATTCCTATTCCCTGGATCGACTTTAATAGACATGTTAGTACCCAGTTATATTATGTATATTTAGGAAAGAATCCAGGCCTTTTTTAGAGCAATCTACTGACCTTGACAGTACCAGCTCTTGAGGGAGTCTATTCCACATTTTCACAGCTCTAACTGTGAAGAAGCCTTTGCGTATTTGGGGATGAAATCTCTTTTCCTCTAGACGTAAAGAGTGCCCCCTTGTCCTCTGTGATGACCTTTAAAGTGAAGAACTCAACACCAAGTTCACTATATGGACCACTTGTGTATTTGTGCATGTTGATCATATCCCCACTCAATCTCCTCTTCTCAAGAGAGAATTCAGTTTCTCTAATCTTTCCTCATAGCTGAGCTCCTCAATATCCTTAATATCTTTTTTAAACATTTTTTAATTAAAACAATTGCAACTGCTTATGATTCAGTACGATTTACCAAACTATGGGGTTGATTTACTAAAGTTAAATAGACTTCACTTTACAAGTGCAGTTGCACTAATCTCTCCCAAAGCTTAGTGAATGCAGTGAAGTTTCACTTTGTAAAAAATATCCAAATAGGTACAAGGAAAATAAAAAATACTGAATGTTTGCTTGCATATGTTTGGAAAGCAGCAGAGCTTCACCACATTCACTAAGCTCTGGGGAAAATGAGTGTGACTGCACTTGCAAAGTGCACAGTCGATTTGCCTTTAGTAAATCAACCCCTAAATGTCATTCAGCTAGGGTCTACATCTTCTTTAACTAAATGAGCTGATACATATAAATATATAACATGTATGGGGGTCTTGGTTTCCTCAATAATAACAAAACTAAGGTTTGTACTAGCCTAATTCTCTTGTTTTTGTTTTTTTGTAATTTTGTATTCACTGGACTGATGATTCTTATAACCAAGAGACATATCTTCACTCCCACCTCTATAACTAAGCCTATGAGCGGGTGAAAAATGTTAGCAGGATGTGCTGAAGGTGAAGCTCAAGCCTATGTGATTCACAATGAACCGGGCAGCTTCCAGATGTACTCTTCTATCCATTTTTTTTTTGCGCAAGCTGGGCCCCTTTTAGTTAGCACCCTGCTGCGTTTGGGATCACCGTATTGAATACGGTGGGGCTTTGAGCAGCACTTTCTGTTTGACTTGGGTTTTAGTTAGCAAAGGTAGTCATCATATTCCAGTAACAATGAGTAAAGGCAGGCATCTACATTTCATCTGAATGCATTATAATTCAGTGTTATTTTACCCCTTTTCATTATGCTGTGAACAGTTCCACGCAATATCAAACTGCAGCATAATGCTAAAGAGTAAAAATAATTCAGGACTAAGGATTTACATCCATTTAATCATTTAAAGTCATTACATTAAATACTAATTGAGTTCAATTAGACATTTTCACTCAGCGTTACCTCCTTTATTATATAAAAACTTCCCACATTAGTCTTTTTATTATGGTGTTTGTTATAAATGTTTATAAAGACCTAAACATCAGATCCTTTTCCTCAAGGATTTTTCTTTTACAGCTTTCATATATAAATAAAACTTTTAGATCACATGAGCACAAGAGCCATAGATACCTGAAAAAGTGTAATAGTAGGGGCATTGAAATTCAGTAAATTCATGTCTGAAAGCATTTATTTTGTGGTGAAAAGTGAGGGGGGTTAATTCATAAATAGAGCAAACAAAAAAAATTAAAAGAGAATTTACATAGAAAGCAGCAATGCTGACTTGGATAATACAGTAAAACACTGGATTGCGATCATAATTAGTTCCAGAAATATGCTTGTAATCCAAAGCACTCGTATGTCAATGCACATTTCCCCATAAGAAACAATGGAAACTCAGACGATTTGTTCCACAACCATTTATTCATAAGTCCTTCACTTTGTAGTCCATATAAAAAGATTATAGCAATGTGATAGGTTGTGAAACCATAAAATGTCCATCCACAAATGGAAGCCTCCACAAGGGGATTAGAAGCAAAATCCAGCAGGAGCTACAGAATATAAAAGAAAAGTTACATTTAATGAAGGTACAACATTTAGCAACTCACATGGTTGATGATAAAAAGAGGCACATTTAAACATGCAGGCATCTGGGGGAAAAGCTGTCCACATAGACCATCCTCCTCACCACCGGCTCTCACCACTGTCAGTCTGCAATCGTGACCAGGAAGACTACCCTGCAGTAGAGCGATCTGAAAGAGAGGCTTGAAGTGCTTGTGGAGCACAGTGTGGAAGGGATGACATCAATGGCGGTGTGGAGGATGGTCTATATGGACAGCTTTATCCCGGACGCCTGCATACTTAGATGTGCCTGTTTTAATCATCAATCATGCGAGTTGCTAAATGCTGTACCTTCATTAAATGTAACCATATTGCTACACTTAAAGGTGCCTTTCTTCTCTTTTATACTCAGTTGTGACATGACACTACTTGTATATCAAGACATCACTCATTTACCAAGTCAAGATTTATAAAAAAAATCTTGCTCGTCTTGCAAAACACTCAACCAGGTTACACTCAATCCAATATTTTACTGTACATGGATACCCCAGCCTGCCCTCTTTACATCTACTCAATTACCTCCCCTTTGAGGTAGTAAAACAAGTAAAATCCCTTAGAGCCCTTGCACACTGGGGCGGTTTGCAGGCGCTATTGCGCTAATAATAGCGCCTGCAAACCGCCCCGAAAGTGCCGCTGCTGTCATCCCAGTGTGAAAGCCCCGAGGGCTTGCACACTGGAGCGATGCGCTGGCAGGACGGTAAAAAAAGTCCTGCCAGCAGCATCTTCGGAGCGGTGAAGGAGCGGTGTGTATACCGCTCCTTTACCGCTCCTGCCCATTGAAATCAATGGGACGGCGCGGCTATACCGCCGGCAATGCGCCTCCGCAGAGGCGCTTTGCGGTGGTATTTAACCCTTTCTCGGCCGCTAGCGGGGGGTAAAACCACCCCGCTAGCGGCCGCATACCGACGGTAAAACGCCGCTAATAATAGCGGCGTTTTACCGCCGACGCTGCCCCCCGCCCCAGTGTGCAAGGGCTCTTATATGCAGTGTAATTTTCTTCTAATAAGGTTTTGACCCCAAATGACTAAAAAAAAAAAAAATCAGGAATTTTATCTTAGGGCACATTTGTACTTTGTGTTGCACTAACAGGCAGTAAAGGTATGTTACAGCAATGCATGGTAAAGCCAGATACGCAGTGCAGTAACATTCATTTTGAATGGCACCCAACACACCTACACAGTGCATCACAATGTTGACCATCTGTGCATCATGATGCACTGCATTAAAAAAGGTGCATGTACATTAAAATATGCATTGCAAGTCACATTAATGCTCAATGCAACACACCAGCACAAACGGAATTTTGCCTTACACAAAACCTTTCTGCATTACAGTTGGGTGGCCCATGCCCACTATAACTGGCCAATTTAGTTCATAATAATAATGATTGCTAAGATGTATGTTCTTCCTTTCAATAGATGCAGTTATGTTTACTGTTAAAGGGGTTGTAAAGGAAGTGCTTACAATCACTGCCAGACCCTCTGCTAGGATAACATGCAGTATACAGTGTATGTCGTTTTTAAAAATTCTTCTTCTAAATACCTTATTGCTCCTCGCTGATCAGCGGTCATGTGACTGCCTGTCTCTCTCTCCCTTCGATGACCTGGCGATCATGTGACCTCCTAGTGCATACATCGGACAAAGAGAGTGAGGGATGGTGAGATGAGCGCTGATCGGCGAGGAGCAATAATGTATTTAAAAGAAGAGTTTTTAAAAATGACATACACTGTATACTACATGTTATCCAAGCAGAGGGGCTGGCAGTGATTGTGAGCAGTAATTTCTATACTGCTCAGAACAGTGCTAGAAGGGGAGAGGTGGCTCACACACAGAGATGACAGGCAGGGAGGGGAGGAGGGAGAGGACAGAAGAGGACACAGGAGAGCTGTGGATGATGGAGGCACGTAAACTGACCACGGTGTCAGGGCTCAGAAGCCACGATAAACCGTGGTCAGTTTACAGGGGGGAGGGCAGAACCAGGCAGGATCAGCCAGCTAGTTTAGGTGATAGAAAGGGCCAAATTACACAGCACAAGCACTGTGCTGTATAACATGCTTTGAAGGAACAGGATCCTTTTTTTTTTTTTTTTTTTCTTTGTAGGGTAACAAACGCTTTAATATAATTTATGAGATAATTAAAGCAATTTTTTAATAATTCTTCAAACAATTTTAACTATTGCTTTTAACTAATATTACCTACTTTAATTAATATGTCTTTGCTATACTCAATTGCTTTAAAATTACTACTGATTTATTTTTCTATTTCTAAATGATTTAATACAATACTGTATTATAATATTGCCATTGCAATATGGCTTGTCTTTTTTTTATTTTACTTTTTTCATTTCCATTAATTTGAATAATTTGTTTGCGGTGTTTGACAACCCCCATGCATGTGGAATTTCTCTGTTACATTTTTTTGAGGGCTAGTTGAGTGCCAGGATTCATCTTCATAGGAAATTTGAGCAAATTAGATGTTGCTTTAATGCTCTGCTGTACACTTTAGGATGACTTTTTCCAGAATATGTTAATAATTTAATCAGTATATTGTAGTCTAGGCACGTGTTCACTTTAAGATCATGAAAGGTTAAACAAGTATTTTCTCCCATAGCAACGAGAACCCTATATTCATGCAACTCCCAACTTTGTGAGATGGAAAAGGAGGGGCACATTGTAGTAATGAAGTATGTAGGCAAAGTACATGTCCCCAGTAATGGAGGGTTGATACACCAAAAACATATTTTTTTTTCATTACTACTTTTTCTTTTTTAACTTTTCAAAATAACAACTTGAATCATTTAAAGTGAACTTTTATCTCTTTGTGTGCCGTTCAGGCTTGGTGAATAAGGGGTACACAGGTGGGTTTCTCCACATCTGCTGCTGAGAGTGCTGGCAAGGGATGAAGCCTGTCCCAGCTCCTGCAATGGCTCAAAAAGAAAAGGGGTGATCCCTGATGCTACACATCTGACAAATCCGATGAAGGTGAACAGAGTTGCAAGCTCAGCCTGGACTACCACCAGGCGCCACTCTGTTCACATCCATAGGATTTCTCAGATGTGTGGCATCAGGGATCATCCATTTTCTTTTTGAATAATTTAAAGGTTAAACAAAATGTTTAGGGCAGTAAAACACTTTTCAAAGTCATCTATCAGGCCAAAAAGAGGGACAATTGAAGAAGAAAGCGTGAGAGAGGGATTTGGTTCCAAATGAGGAACAGTCAGGAGTTATGGAGCCATACAGAATGCAAGCAGTGTGTGTGTCGTCGCTGTAGGTCTGCAATCTTTTTTTACCTTTTTATTATTGTTTTTCATTTTTTTTTCTGAATTGTAGTTTAATATTTATATGGTGTCAACATTTTTCCAAAAACTGACTAAAAATTGCTTTCAGGGAACCTTTAAAAATGTGCAGTTTACTGAAAATACGTTATGTTAACTCTTTGTATATCTAGCATCTAATGCTACCGATAAATTTTATATAGGTCCTAAAGTGGTTGTAAACCTCTGACATGAAAATGTGAATAAAGCATATCTTTCTATAGGGTGTATTTGCCTAAATCCAAAGCACTAAGTGCCATTTGTGTCTGCTGTCTTGTTCCTCTTCTATCAGCATGAGCCATTCCTGACAGGTTGCACCAATTTCAAGGGATCGGAAGAGGGGAGTTCGAGCACACATCCTGTGAATGTGTAGAGGGAGTGTGTACATTCCCTCCACTCAGGTCTCAGATTATACAGAGTTCTCCTCTCTTAGCAGTGTGTAGCGTGTGACAACAGGTCTTCAGCCCCTGCCTGTGGAAGCTTAAAAATTATGTAGAAATTCTGAACTTTGACCTGATGTAGAGGAGAGATGGCTCGGCTAAACAGGTACAACTTAAGAGGATTTGTTTCATCTTTGTTTATCACCTGAGGCTAGTCACTTCGCTACAACCACTTTAAGAAAGATCTCTTACTGAAACGTTAGATTTCCAATAAACTCATTGGATCTTATTTAGTAAAGATAATGCATTAATGCCAAAATTGAGCTTCCCGACATCTATCAAACTACACAGGACTAGTGCTAATTTGTGAAAAATTCAAATTCTGATACACTTTAAGAACCTGAAGTGAATCTACATCTGGTATGTGAAATTGCACCAGCTAGCTTATGGAAAACCACAGTTTTATATCAGCATAACAGGAACAAGCGTGAATTTTATTTTTTAAAGTGTGGTAACTGTTTAAACCTGGACATTACCCTGGAAAAAGTACAAATGAAATGAAAATAAGTAATCAAAGCATGGGAAACTCACCCAGACATAAAAGCATTTTTCACAGTACGAAAGGTGTGTGAACAAAGCATAGGTGCAGTGGCTGGTCAATGAACTTGCACCAGGGTTTCTCTTGCTCCCCATATGTGAGCAGTGTTTTTTACATTCCTATACATATGACAATGGTGTTACCCTGTCATCTTGGCGCACACACTGTTGCTGCCTATTGGCTATTATTATTGGCAAAGCATGTTGCCATAGCAGTTTACCAGGTCTTTCTTATTTTATTGTAAGTCAAAGTAAAAATAGCTTGTATCTGTATGCATTATTCATACTAAAGTAAAACCCCTAACAATATGTATCTACTATTAAAATACTTTAGGGAGACAAGTTTGGGATTTTTTTCTCCTACACTCAAATATGTTTAGACAAGCTAAGTCTTATATATTTAGAAGCTGTTATCATTTTCCTGTGTTACACATTCCTAATTTTTTGGACTTGTTTGGCACATTTTAGAAATGTATTACTTTTTATGCAAATGAAAACTCATCCTAGTTGCTGTGTTGTTAAATTTATGATGAAGTTATGCATACCACACTATTGTATCCTTATATCAACCATAATCCAATTTGATTAGAGAGAGCTAGTGATGATGTCCCAGGATCAAGATTTTGTAATATTAAATGTGATTATTCTTTCCAATAGGGAAATAAACCACAGTCCCAACCTTATTTGTTTGGGACATGGAATCAACATAAAGGTGGTTTTCACTTCTGGAACATGTTGCTAGGTTAATAGTGTGTTCATCTATATTCCTTGAAGAAAATAACAGCAATTGGAAGTATAAAAAACAAAAATTTGAAAAGGATTTATTTTAAACCTGTGCACTTGTACGCTTAACTACGTTGATAACAATGCATGTTCGCTAGGTTATTTTGCCCCAAACTCAAACAGAAAGCCTCTATGTTGGTGGTGCACAATAGTTTTTCTGCTCTGGATGCTAAACCCCAATGGTATCCAACCACGTTTGTTGGCAAAACTATTGTTGGACAGGAGCAACAGACACTTTGCAACCTTTGCATGTTGTTTTTCTGGCTCAAAATAAACAAAAAATTGGTATCTGGATCTTTTTGGAGTCCCTATATGTATCTTTACACATATATCTTCATGCATTCCCTATACCTTTACCTGTTGCACATTTTTTCACCTCTACTATTTTAAAACTGTGTCACCAGAACAGGAAGTCATGCTAATGGAGTCCTGCAATTTATTTGAAATAGAGAGGGTGAAAAATGTGCAACAGAGAAAGAGACAACAAAAATCCTTTCTACTACATACTGTGTTGGTATTAAAGAGTTTCCCTCACCTGTCTGGCAAAACTTGTGTCACCACAAGAGGAAGTGAGGGCAAGTCAAAAACGGCAGGGATTGTAAGCCGTAGCAGCTACAATCTAAAAAAAATTGAATTAGAGGTACACGTTAAACAAAAAATCATTCAGTATCACCCCCCTTTCCCACTGTCAACAATGTGGGTTACCTTGACGGGGGGACAGCTAGGGTCTCTACTCCATATAGCACTTTTTCCTGTCCATTAAAAGGGATGTAGGAGGAAAAGTTGCAGATTGTGGGATACCCTTTTGGATTAAGGGAGCCAACAGATCTGTGCAACACCTCACAAAACAAAATATTACTAAGTACATAAGGACTCCTTCAACTATTTCACAAAAGGACTTAGATTGAAAACAGACACTTGACAAAAGTCCTTAAATTAAAATAAACACACCAAACAAATAGAAAAAAAATGTTCCACATTGTAAGACACATGAATCATGAGGTTGCGCTGCCTGATATTAACCTGACAAAATCCTACTGATATTTGAGACATTTCTGGCAATACATGAATACAAATATCAGATGTATAATCCTGAATAATGTGATACTGCTAGTCATACACAATCTGATCCACTTCTCCTGGTTTTATTTAGGACCTGGAACAAAGAAGAGCCATATAGAGTTGTTAATCAGTTCAAAGACCAGTCACATGACAAAGAACACCAGCAATGAGTGTGATTTATTTTGCCAATGAGAAAGAGTTTCTAAAAGTTGAAGTTTATAGCAATGCCAGTCACAGAAAAAAAATACAAGAAAAAGACACACCAAAATAAACACATTTTTAAGCAGATTTTAACCAAGAAAACAGATAATCCACAGTTACATGGTAAGATATTTACTAAACATTTTATAGCATACTATCAGGACATTGGTGCATTCACAAAAGACTTCCGCCATAGGTGGATCTGAACATGTGCACAATATTGTGGCACTGACTAACCTTTTTACCTACTTAGCGTAGGTGCCATAAGATTATGACCACTGACAGGCAAAGTTAGTAACATTGATTATCTCATTACAATGGCATCTGAAAGTGGGTGGGATGTAGTAGGCAGCAAGTGAACATGTTGTCCCTGAAGTTGATGTGTTGAAAGCAAAAACAATGGGCAAGTGTAAGGATTTGACATGACAAGGACCAAATTGTAATGGCTAGATGACTGGGTCAACTCCAAAACTGCAGCTCTTGTGAGATGTTCCTAGTCTGAAGTGCTCAGGACCTACCAAAAGTGGTCTAAAAGAAGAAAAACTGGTGAACCAGTGACAGGGTCATGGGCAGCAAGGACTCACAGATGCACGTAGGGAGTGATAGCTAGCCTGTGTAGTCTGATCTAATAGAAGAGCTCCTGTAGCTCAAACTGCTGAAGAAGTTAATGCTGGTTCCAACAGAAACGTGTCAGAACACACAGTGCATTGCAGTTTGTTGCATATGGGGCTGTGTAGCCGCTGACCTGTCAGAGTGCCCATGCTTACCCATGTTTACAGCCAAATGCACCTACAATGGGCATGTGAGCATCAGAACTGGCCCATGGGGCAATGGAAGAAGGTGGCCTGGTCTGATGAATTAAAAAATGGTTTGAGGACCACAACAATGAGTTTGAGGCGATGACCTGGCCTTCAAATTTTCCAGATCTCAATCCAATTGAGCATTTGTGGGTATGCTAGAAAAACAAGTCTGAGCCATAATGGCTGACGACTTGGTGCCAGATACCAAAGCATACCTTCAGAGGTCTAGTGGTGTCCATGACTCGAGAGGTTATAGTGGGTGGTCATTATCTTGTGGCTGATCATCATTTTTTACTAGGTTAACCCTAACTGTTTTGCTAATAATTGTCTGTTTACACAGCTGATTAGCTCAAGTTCTTGTTACACACACACCTGAATGAGTCAGAGGACTAACTCCTCCTTTTTCCCTGCCCCCTGTCTTCCTGCTCTGTATGGCCCATGAAGGTTTTGGACTTTCAATTATGGCAATCATTTATCCTTTTTTGGATCATGGATCCATTTAAGAATCTGATGAAAGCTATGGACCCCCCCCCCCCCCCGAAATATTAACATACAGTAAACACAGCTTTCTATTATTGAAATATGTCTGCCTCATACATATATGATATATAAAGTTTGAATATAGTAAACAAACTTAACAGTAAACTCACTCCTTTTCATGCAAAAAGTAATGACATCTCATTATAAAAATGAAATATAATTCTCTTGTGTAAATTAAACAAAACAATTTTAATTCTGCAAAAATCTACTACTAATAATCTATTACTACTGCTACTACTACTAAAAAATTAGAATGAGTACTTTCTATTATGGAGTGGCAGAAAATGGTGGTTGTGCAGAAAATGATGATACAAATTTAAATAGTAAACATGGGCCAACGACAAGTTAAGAGATGCTTAGTGAGTCAGCACTATAAACAGTGGTAGGGTGTGTTTTCCATAATTCCTTTCACTGGGAAACCACTGACTAGGACAAGGAGAGGGCCTGTATAGTGAATGTAAATGTTTTTTTTTTTTTTTCTAACCCTCATGGAGCCTCTGAAACCCATCCATGGACCACCCCAGGTTAAGAACCCCTGAATTAGAGAGACAGCCTAAAAGCAAACTTAGGCTTGTTTTTGTGTAAAAACAAAAAAGGATTTATTCTAAATAATACAACATATTTCTCAAGTGTAGAGCATCTCCAGTCCACGAGAGTCAGAAACTGTTTCAGGGCTTGATACCGCTTTTTAATTTTTTTATATAAGAAAAGTTTGCCAATACAGCTGCCCTCGCAGGGGTTTCCCCCATCAGTTCAAACATAAAAATAAATTATAATCAGCCTCCTGGCTCTCTCTTGCAGCAGTGCTGCTCAGGCCTCACATTCTAAACTTTTGGATGAATCTTGAAGGACTGCTGCTCAAGCCGCAACCGCAGACCTTTGGGTTAGCCCCTTAGACCTGTTCCCAGTACCTCCTGTGCTCACATGCACCTCTCTAATGTGTCCCCTGCTGCAAAGGGACGACTCCCCGACCTGGGCAGTGATCCTCCGGTCTCCCAGGTGGATTACACCTGTCTCCTGAATGGAGCCCTGAACTATGCCCAGGCCTATGATTATAAGATCTTTGAAAGCCTGCACGCACACCCTGCTGATTCCAGCAAGACCTAAATGCAGTTTAAGAGGATTCATCCTTCCCAAGACTCTTTGAAGTCTCCGAACTCCAGAACCCAAACCAGGAATAACAAAATCAGGGGAAAGCTGAGAATTAACTTTCCCTGCTCAGCACAGACACTTTGATTTTTACACAGTGACATGGCTTTGCACTGTCACGATATACATATAAATGGTCAGTTGAAAATTATAAACTAGTAGCCTTCTTTAACTGATATTTAGCAGGTTATTTTGGCCTTGATAAGTAATAACAAGATCTTGAAAATTGATCAATAGATTATAACCCATACAACATATTTGTATCATTCACTTGTCAGGAAGAGGAAACATTTAGGAACGTGTCAGAATTACATGACTGGCTCACTGACTTAATAGATATCTTCCTCATAGTAAAACAACAATTATACATGTATATTTACAGTTAATATCCACTTAAAATATTCCCCTTCTTAACCAATAAAACCACCAAGCTACTCATTCACTTTCTTGTTATCTCTCGCTATGACTATTGCAACTCCCTTCTCATAGGCCTACCTCTACACAAGCATCCCACCTTCAATCTACCATGAATGCTGCTACCAGACTCATCTACCTTACCAACCATTCAATGTCTGCCGCCCCTCTCTGCCAATCCTTCTACTGATTCCAATTGCCCAACAAGTAAAATTTAAAATGCTAACAACAACATACAAAGCAATTTAAAACACTGCCACAAGCTACATAACCAATCTTGTCTCAATATATCACCAAAACTATCCTCTCCACTCCTCATGACCACCTTCTCTTTAGTTCCCTTGTAATCTCATCCCATGCTCACCTCTAGGACTTCTACTCAGCCTCTCCCATACTCTGGAACTCCATAACCGAATCTGTCCAGCTATCTCATACTCTGTCCACCTTTAGATGATCCCTGAAAACTCATCTCTTCAGGAGTGTCTATACCATCCCCACCTGAAAACTGAACCTTTTATTTTTCCATTAGCTCATCCCTCTCACAGTTATTACGTTTCATACAATTTGCCCCTTCCTATTACATTGTAAGCTCTTATGATTATCACTATGCATTAATTAGGAAAAGTGCATTTTCAACCAAACCCAGCACAGTAAGAGTTATTAGTTACACCACTGGATGTTTAAATGTAAATTAATTCTGCACAATGTTGACTCGTCTTTTTTCCTGCATTTGATTACTCATTTACTACAAATATTGTAATCCAATTTAAAAAAATAGCTGTTTTATGAATAGAGAGTCATAAGGCAGAAATGTATCACATTATCTTTGATAAGCTACCATTTAAATAGATTTCTACATAAAAACACTGGCTTGGAAAAGAAACAAGAAGTAATGCGCATCTTAGTGAATTATTGTCATCTGTCAGGAAAAGATAAGAGATCTGAGATTAAAAAAGGCAACAGAACAGGTTGAATGGTCTAGATAAAAGACTATCAGAGGGGAAAGAATTACAGACTCGATGTGACAGTAAATGCCATTGAAGAAAAGTGGAGCATGATCAAGAGTGTTTAGAGAGAAAAAAAGGCTCAAGTCACAGACATATCACATCATGATTGTTGCCAAAAGCAATAAAAAAAGGCAATGAAGGGAGAACAATAAAATAGTAAGACATAATGGAGTGAAGAGTCAAACAGGAAGTCCCCAGGACAGCAATAGAAAAAGAGCATAGTACACGGTAAACTACGACAAGATGCCAGTCAGGTTAGTAATTCTTTCCTACTTCTTAATCTAATTTGTTTTTTTAAATATAAAAAAGATTAGTAAAAGAAGGCTTCAAACACTCTAAAATTGTCAAATAAAAAAGAGCTAACTACATTGCATGCTATTTCCTAAAGTATTAGTATACGTGATTCACGCATTGAAAATACATTGTTTCACCTAACATGGGTACTTATTGTTTAATGTAAAAGCACAGGAGCCTGTACTTGTACTAACAATTGAGAACAGTGAAACATTGGTCACAATTTCCTAACCTATCCTATGAAAGCAGATCTATTATTCTCCAAGACACCTCTGCTACACTGCCTACTCAGCTGTTTGAAAGTCATATAGGATCTACATTTGTCATAGAAATTTTTGGTCTGGGAACCTATAGTGACTGTTCTTAAAGTAATAGCAGCTGAAGGGTAGATCAGCAAATGTGAACTCTGATGAAAATAGACAATCAGAATGTTGTCAAGATTTTTACTCTCTCTCTCCCCAATGCAGTTTCATACCCTTTCTACCCCACTTACATTTTCACTTTTTCTTCTCCATTTTTTTGTAAATACTGTGTGGCCATTGCCTTTCTGAGACATGTTTCTATTTGTCTAAATTTGTAAAAAGTAACTTAAGCGAAAATTTTTTTCTTTTTTTTGACAGTGTGGGAAGGGTAACATTTTTGTCAGGTTTTTATTGCTGACTGTGTCACCAGACACACAACAAGACATAAAGAGAAGTATCTCCAACATTAGAGGAAATACCAATTTCCTCCAAATGCAACAGATTTCTTATGTTGATCAAATTATTTAATGATAAAGGTCACATTTACAGCAGACTCTAAACGGTTTTTCACTGGACAGCAAATTTGCCAGCAGGAGCTTTCCATGGTGCTGACACTGATTTTTTTTTTCAAAGTTTCAGCACCAACAGGATACATTGTAACTTTTTTTTTTTTTTTTTTTTACTGGACAAAAAAAAACTCTTAAAAATATTTGTCCTTCAGCTAACTAGGTATGTGGGCTAGTATCCTCATGAGGCTAGCAAGTGTGCAGCCTACTGTTTAAATAGGGAAAAAAAGTAAGTCAACCTTTTACAGTTTAATTCTGTATAGCGTGGGAAGGGTCTGGGGAGACTAGTGGGAAGGGCCTGGGGCTTCCTCTAGCTTTCTGTCCTGGCAACCACACAGAAAATTAAGAGAATCTCCCTACTGATCATATGGTTGATCTGTAAGAACCCATATCAGAACATAGCAAGTAAAACAGTTGGCTGAATTTTAGTAAGGTACGGAACTGTAAAGATACTGCAAAGGAAAAGACCGTGTCTGTGAGTAAATATTTAACATACTGTTCACACATTCCAGACTGTGCTGGCTATCTAAGGTTATTTGGTTTACAGGCTTTAAAAATGTTTGAACAAAGGTTCACATTTGTCGGTCTATGTAGAAAACATTCACTGTAAAATTTGACAAACATGCGCACAGTCAGAACAAAAATGTGTCATATTTTCATATTTTCTCTAATACGATTAGTTCCTATATTGTCAGTACCATCTAGTGGTCATAATGCATTATTTTCCTAGACATACAGTAAGGAAGATTGCATTATGGCTACTAGATGGCACTGATGATATAGGAAATAATCATATAGGGGGTCATTTACTATAACTCCAGGAAGTACTGGGCACTATGGCAAATAATAGCTCCCATTTTAGCCAAATGGAAACAAAACCGGCGAATTTGCGCATGAAAATTAGCGATATAAGCAGGGAACAACCGTTTGTAAATTCTAAATTGCCGCTAATTAGCACTTCCGCGTATATACAAATGCCAATTCTTATCAAGTTGTTATATAGCACTGTACTGTAGCCATGATCCATGTATGTGAAAGAAACATTTTTATCAGAGATGTGCTCTAGTTCCCGTGCATCTATTGATTTATATTGCGATTAGTATTCCTAGTTTTTTTTCCTTCTTTTGCTAAGAAATTCAGTTCTGAATGATTATTACATAGTAATGTCTGCTATTCTGTAAAGTTACATGTATTAATCATTTAGGTTACCTATTTGTTGTATGTTGTTTTTTTCATGTTTTTGATTTATTATTTATTAATTTAGTTAACTATAAAGCAGTAATTATTTATGTTCATTCTTTAATAATACTGCACTATTATGCAGGTCTTGCACTTAGCACAATGGCTTAGTGGTCTGCTTGGCTATCTCCACACCACTCATGGTATGAGTTCAAACAACAGCCAACCTACCATCCACCAGCTGTGTTTATTTTTTCAGTGCACAAGTGAATTAAAATAAACAAACAAAGAAATGTAAACTGCCCTTTAGCTAGTGTGTGGTGTTTGGAATGTCACATCATAATATAATTGAATACTTACATACCATTGCATGCATTTAAAGAGTTAATACAATAAAATTATTCACATTAAAGTGCATTGGCTATTTGGCAATCACCTATTTTCAGTATATATGTATATTTGTGTTGCTTTGGCTAATTGGCTAACTGGCATTCTCCTTTTCCCACCAATGCAATCTTTTAGGATTTTTCTGTGGGATTTGAACCCATAAGTCTTTCAATACCTGAATGTTTGAAGGTAGAGGTGCTAACTGCTAGCCTATTGGGCTGAGCACAATTATACATACAAAATACTTTTACTAGTGTTTGATGTGTTATATACTATACAATAAAGTTTATCAAATGTAAACTGCTTGTTAGCTAGTGTTTGGTGTTTGGAGATTCACACCATAATATTAGTGAATACTTACATACCATTGCAAGCATTTGAAGAGTTAATACAATAATATCAACCACATTAAAGTGTATTGGCTACTTGGCATTCGATGTATGCTGCTTTGCCTAATTGGCTAACTGGCTAACAGTAATTCTCCTTTTCTCCACCAATAATAATCTTTTAGGATTCTTCTGTGGGATTTGAATCCATGAGTCTTTCAATACCTGAATTTTTGAAGGTAGAGGTGCTACCTGCTAGCCTATTTGGCTGAGCACAATTATATATACAAAATACTTTTACTAGTGTTTGATGGTTTATATACCATACAATAAAGTTTATCAAATGTAAACTGCTTGTTAGCTAGTGTATGGTGTTTTGGAGATTCACACCATAATATTAGTGAAGACTTATTTATTTTTATTTAAGGTACTTCTATAGTGCCGTCAATTTACGCAGTGCTTTACATATACATTATACACTCACATGGGCCCCTACCCTCAAGGAGCTTACAATCTAAGGTCCCTAACTCACATTCATATACTAGGGCCAATTTAGACAGAAGCCAATTAACCTACCAGCATGTCTTTGGAATGTGGGAGGAAACCAGAGTACCCGGAGGAAACCCACACAGGCACAGGGAGAACATGTAAACTCCAGGCAGGTAGTCTTGTGGTGTGGTTGGGAATACGAACCAGCGACCCTTTTTACTGCTAGGTAGGGATGAGCCGAACACCCCCCTGTTCGGTTCGCACCAGAACATGTGAACAGGAAAAAAGTTTGTTCGAGCACGCGAACACCGTTAAAGTTTATGGGGGTCATTTACTATAGCGCCAGGAAGTACTGGGCACTATGGCAAACAATAGCTCCCATTTTTTTTTTCCTTTTCTTTTTTTGCCACTCAGTTTCTTATATAGCGAGACAACAATCAACTTTTCCGTTCATATACGTCTCTCTTATTCTGTTCTTCACATCACTGTGGCTTATTTTCATAACAATATAAAAATATTAAGAAGCGAGGAATGGAAAGGTTACAATTCCCAACAAGTATTTTAATCCCCCTGTCCCTATATAACCCTTCTCCCACCCTCTCCCTCCCGAATATAGTATTTATTTAAAAATTCAACCTTTATTATATTGTTACAACTACCCTTGTCCCTTAATAATTTGAACTATACCTTCCCCTTCCCTCCCCCCTCCCCTTGTGCAAGTACACCTTCCATGAATAACTCTACTAGATCCTAATTTTCTCTGCATAACTCCATATTTTTTTAAACTCTCTCCAACACTTCCATTTGTCTTTCCTCCCCTCACGTATTTCCTCCTTGTTACCAAAGAGCCTGTCCATGGTGTAGGTTTCTTCCACGGCATTAATCCACTCCCAAATCTGTGGACTTTCTTTTTCCCTCCAGTTTTTTGGGATTAATTTTTTTGCTGCATTAATTAAGTGTGGTACTAACGAAGCTTTGTATTGTTTCTCGTTCTCATCAATGCCGTGGAAGAGCACCGACCATGGCTCTTTTTTCACCTCTTTCCCGGTAATCTCTTTGACCATACTTAAAACCTTCTCCCAATATTTTTGGATCTTCGGGCACTTCCACCAAAGATGTGCCATTGTGCCTGCCTCCTTACATCCTCTCCAACAGTCTGCCGACATCTCTTTTTGATATTTACTGGCCCTTTCTGGAGTTACATACCACCTCGCTAAACACTTATAGTTCATCTCAGCTGTTTTTACATCTATCGTCGAACTATGGGTAAGGTTCATAATCTTTTTTAACGTGATTGGCTCTGTGTCCCCAACTCTTTCTCCCATTGTTTAGTATAAGTGGGCCTCTCCATTTCATCCTCTACTAATAATAATTTATATAATTTTGATATAGTGTTTTTTGTGGTTTCTAAGGTGCATAGTTTTTCCAGCCCCGTCAGTTCTTCTCCTGATCTTATTGGCTGTGGTAACTTTTTAACAAACCTTCCTAATTGTGAATACCTCAATCCATTAATCACCCATGTTTCTGTGTTCTGTTGCAGCTCGTGAAGTGTCCTAATTTTTCCTTTATTAATTATCTCCCTTAATTCCACCTTATCATTCTTTATCCAATTCCCCCCTATACTCACTTTCCCCGGGGCAAAAAACTCGTTATCTTTTAATCTTAGTAATGGTGAGTTATAAGTTTTATTTAACTGCTTATAAATTATATCCCACATCCTAAGTACCACCCATGTTAACTCATGTGTTTTTTCATCTAACGTTCTATGTTGAGGAGGGATTCCAAATAATTACTCCTAACTGTGTCTTACTATAAAATTTTTCTATGTTTACCCATCTTTTTTCTTGATTATCCCTTACCCATTCTCTTGCTCGAGATGAGATTATTGCTTTATAGTATGTTGCGATATCCGGAGCCGCCAGTCCCCCTCTTTTTTTTCTCCTGTCTTAATATCTTTAGAGATACCCTAGGCTTCTTATTTTTCCAGATGATGTTTGTTAATGTTGTTTTAAGTTTTCTGAGGTAGTATGATGGTAGTCCTATAGGTAACATTTGGAATTTCGTTCGCACCAGAACATGTGAACAGGAAAAAAGTTTGTTCGAGCATGCGAACACCGTTAAAGGCTATGGGGGTCATTTACTATAGCGCCAGGAAGTACTGGGCACTATGGCAAATAATAGCTCCCATTTTAGCCAAATAAAATTTGAACAGGCGAATGTGTGAATGAAAAATTATCGCTATTAGTGAGAAACACGTGTTAGTAAATTCTAAGCTGGCGCTAATTAGCGCTTCCGCATATATGCAAATGCCAATTCCTACCAAGTTGTTATATAGTACTGCACTGTAACCATGATCCATGTATGTGAAAGAAACATTTTTTATGTGAGATGTGCTCTACCTCGTGTGCATCTATTGATGTATGTTGCAATTAGTATTCCTAGTTTTTTCCTTCTTTTGCTAACTAATGCAGTTATGAATGATTATTACATAGTAATGTCTGCTATTCTGTAAAGTTACATGTATTAAACATTTAGGTTACCTATTTGTTGTATGTTTTTTATTTTTTAATTTAGGTGACTATAAAGCGGCAATTATTTATATTCATTCTTTAACCACTTCAGCCCTGGAAGGTTTTACCCCCTTCCTGACCAGAGCACTTTTTACAATTCGGCACTGCGTCGCTTTAACTGCTAATTACGCGGTCATGCAATGCTGTACCCAAACGAAATTTCCTTTTCTTCCCACAAATAGAGCTTTCTTTTGATGGTATTTGATCACCTCTGGCATTTTTATTTTTTGCGCTATAAACGGAAAAAGACCGAAAATTTTGAAAAAAAAAAAAATGATGATATTTTCTACTTTTTGTTATAAAAAAAAATCCAATAAACTCAATTTTAGTCATACATTTAGGCCAAAATGTATTTGGCCACATGTCTTTGGTACAAAAAATGTCAATAAGCGTATATTTATTGGTTTGCGCAAAAGTTATAGCGTCTACAAACTAGGGTACATTTTCTGGAATTTACACAGCTTTTATTTTATGACTGCCTATGTCATTTCATGAGGTGCTAAAATGGCAGGGCAGTATAAAACCCCCCCAAATGACCCCATTTTGGAAAGTAGACACCCCAAGGAAATTGCTGAGAGGCATGTTGAACCCATTGAATATTTATTTTTTTTGTCCCAAGTGATTGAATAATGACAAAAAAAAAAAAAAAAAAAAATTACAAAAAGTTGTCACTAAATGATATATTGCTCACACAGGCCATGCGCATATGTGGAATTGCACCCCAAAATACATTTAGCTGCTTCTCCTGAGTACGGGGATACCACATGTGTGGGACTTTTTGGGAGCCTAGCCGCGCACGGGGCCCCGAAAAACCAAGCACCGCCTCCAGGATTTCAAAGGGCATAAATTTTTGATTTCACTCCTCACTACCTATCACAGTTTTGAAGGCCATAAAATGCCAAGATGGCACAAAACCCCCCCAAATGACCCCATTTTGGAAAGTAGACACCCCAAGCTATTTGCTGAGAGGCATGTTGAGTCCATGGAATATTGTATTTTTTGACACAAGTTGCGGGAAAGTGACAATTTTTTTTTTTTTTTTTTTTGCACAAAGTTGTCATTAAATGATATATTTTGCTCAAACATGCCATGGACATATGTGGAATTACACCCCAAAATACATTCTGCTGCTTCTCCTGAGTATGGGGATACCACATGAGTGGCACTTTTTGGGTGCCTAGCTTCATACGGGGCCCCAAAATCCAATCACCGCCTTCAGGATTTCTAAGAGCGTTAATTTTTGATTTCACTCCTCACTACCCATCACAGTTTTGAAGGCCATAAAATGCCAAGATAGCACAAACCCCCCCAAAATGACACCATTTTGGAAAGTAGACACCCCAAGCTATTTGCTGAGAGGCATGGTGAGTATTTTGCAGCTCTCATTTGTTTTTGAAAATGAAGAAAGACAAGAAAAACATATTTTTTTTTTCTTTTTTCAATTTTCAAAAGTTTGTGACAAAAAGTGAGGTCTGCAAAATACTCACTATACCTCTCAGCAAATAGCTTTGGGTGTCTATTTTGCAAAATGGGGTCATTTGGGGGGGGGGGGGGGGGTTGTGCCATCTGGGCATTCCATGGCCTCCGAAACTGTGATAGGCAGTGAAGAGTGAAATAAAAAATTTACGCCCTTAGAAAGCCTGAAGGCGGTGCTTGGTTTTCGGGGTCCCGTACGCGGCTAGGCTCCCAAAAAGTCTCACACATGTGGTATCGCCGTACTCAGGAGAAGCAACAGAATGCATTTTGGGGTGTAATTTCACATATTCCCATTGCATGTTTGAGCAATATATCATTTAGTGACAACTTTGTGCAAAAAAAAAAATTGTCTTTTTCCCGCAACTTGTGTCACAATATAAAATATTCCATGGACTCGACATGCCTCTCAGCAAATAGCTTGGGGTGTCTACTTTCCAAAATGGGGTCATTTGGGGGGGTTTTGAACTGTCCTGGCATTTTATGCACAACATTTAGAAGCTTATGTCACACATCACCCACTCTTCTAACCACTTGAAGACAAAGCCCTTTCTGACACTTTTTGTTTACATGAAAAAATTATTTTTTTTTGCAAGAAAATTACTTTGAACCCCCAAACATTATATATTTTTTTAAAGCAAATGCCCTACAGATTAAAATGGTGGGTGTTTCATTTTTTTTTTTTTCACACAGTATTTGCGCAGCGATTTTTCAAACGCATTTTTTGGGGAAAAAAACACACTTTTTAAAATTTTAATGCACTAAAACACACTATATTGCCCAAATGTTTGATGAAATAAAAAAGATGATCTTAGGCCGAGTACATGGATACCAAACATGACATGCTTTAAAATTGCGCACAAACGTGCAGTGGCGACAAACTAAATACATTTTTAAAAGCCTTTAAAAGCCTTTACAGGTTACCACTTTAGATTTACAGAGGAGGTCTACTGCTAAAATTACTGCCCTCGATCTGACCTTCGCGGTGATACCTCACATGCATGGGGCAATTGCTGTTTACATTTGACGCCAGACCGACGCTTGCGTTCGCCTTTGTGCGAGAGCAGGGGGGGACAGGGGTGCTTTTTTTTTTTTTTTTTTTTTTCTTTATTAATTTTTTGATTTTTTATCTTATTTTTAAACTGTTCCTTTCATTTTTATTTATTTTTTTTATCATTTTTATTGTTATCTCAGGGAATGTAAATATCCCCTATGATAGCAATAGGTAGTGACAGGTACTCTTTTTTTGAAAAAATTGGGGTCTATTAGACCCTAGATCTCTCCTCTGCCCTCAAAGCATCTGACCACACCAAGATCGGTGTGATAAAATGCTTTCCCAATTTCCCAATGGCGCTGTTTACATCCGGCGAAATCTAAGTCATGAAATGCTCGTAGCTTCCGGTTTCTTAGGCCATAGGGGATGATTGGAGCCATTCTGGTCTCTGATCAGCTCTATGGTCAGCTGGCCGAATCACCGGCTGCATTCTCAGGTTCCCTGTTGGGCCAGGAGAGCCAGAGAAAAACATGGAAGACGGTGGGGGGGGGGGAATCCCTCCCACTGCTTGTAAAAGCAGTCTAGAGGCTAATTAGCCGCTAGGATTGCTTTTACATGAAAGCCGACCGCTGGCTGAAAAGAATGATACCAAGATGATACCTAAACCTGCAGGCATCATTCTGGTATAACCACTCAAAGTCCAGCAACATACCAGTACGTTGCTGGTCCTTGTATTGTAAACTTTTTTTTCATGCAGCCTGTGGGCTGAACGAAAAAAAGATATTGATCGGTGGGTATGCCCACCATTAGAATACCTCCCTTCATCCGCCCACTTCTAATGATGGGCATACATGCACCATTTATATATGCCGAAGCATGGGGGCATCCTCCCGCAAAAGGCAGGAGCAAATTGCTCCTCCACCCACTGCTGCCCCCACGCTTCGGAATATATGCTGAAGTATGTAACTGTGGTGGTGAAATCACCTCCGACAGCGCTGGAGTCACGGCTTTATATATCGTGGGAGCAAACGCTGTTGCTGTCAAGATAAATAAATCCGCTCTGCAGCTGAATGGCATACCTGAAAACAAAAAAGTGGTTAACAATAAAAAAACAAAGTATAAAAAAATTGCATACCTATAAAGCAAACATGATAAAAACATAACAATAAAACATTGCAGTATAGAATACAATAAAAAAGAGCAGAACAATAGAGAGAATAGAGAGAGAGAACAATAAAACGACAACTATTTTTGGTTTTTTTATTTTATATTTTTTTTGTATTTTTATTTTTTTTTTTTAACACTTTTTTTAGTAACTTTAACTTTTAACTGTAACTGTACCAGGTTTGGGTCTCTCAAAATGCGATGGCATCTTGGGAGACCCTGTGTTAGTGTGCCTAGTCTGTGCTGTGCTGAACCCTACGCTAATACTCCACTAGTGTATGGTAGCGTTCAAAACATTCACCAATGCATAGACCAGGATTGTCAGGACAGGAGGGACAATAATACCGGGTGTCACGCCTAAATCCGCGCTTGCTGCAGACACGACATCTTTTTTGGGGGGCTCGTTGGGTAGGGGTACTCTGGAGGACATAAGGAAAATGCCTCCCATGCAGCCGGCTTACTGCATTTGGTTGGGGAAGGTGAGGTGGAGCACCGTCTGGATACAGAAGGGCTCTGATGATCTCTTCCTGGAATTTAAGGAAGGATCCAGTCCGTCCTGAAGCTCTGTATAGCACATGAGCATTCAGCAAAGCCAATTGAAATAAATAAACAGACACTTTTTTGTACCAGCGTCTGGCCTTACGGGCAACTAGGTACGGCGCCAACAACTGGTCGTTGAGGTCCACCCCTCCCATATTAAGGTTGTATTCGTGGACACAGAGGGGTTTCTCCACAACACCAGTCGCCGTAGTAATTTGGGTCGTCGTGTCTGCATGAAGGGAGGTAAGAACGAAAACATTCTTATTGTCCCTCCACTTCATAGCGAGCAAATTATTATACTGCAAGCAGGCTCTCTCCCCCAGCCTAAGACGGGACTCTACAAGCCGCTGGGGAAAGCCCCGGCGATTAGGTCGCACGGTGCCACATGCTCCAATCTGATGATCAAACAAGTGACTAAAAAGTGGCACGCTCGTATAATAATTGTCCACGTACAAGTGGTACCCCTTTCCGAATAAGGGTGACACCAAGTCCCACACTATCTTGCCAGCGCTTCCTATGTAGTCAGGGCAGTTTATCGGCTCTACGTGACTATCTTTGCCCTCGTAAACCATAAATCTACATGTATAGCCTGTGGCCCTGTCACAGAGCTTATACATCTTGACCCCGTATCTGGACCGCTTGCTGGGAAGGTACTGTTTGAATGACAAGCGGCCAGAAAACTTAATCAGGGACTCATCAACGCAGACAACTTGATGGGGAGTAAACAAGTCTGCAAAACGTTGGTTGAAGTGGTTTACGAGGGGCCGAATTTTGTAGAGCCGATCGTATGCAGGGTCTCCACGAGGACGACAGAGTTCATTGTCGTTGAAGTGCATGAACCGCAAAATCTGCTCGTATCGTGCCCTGGTCATGGAGGCAGAGAACACGGGCATATGGTGAATTGGGTCAGTGGACCAATATGACCGCAACTCACTCTTTTTGGTTATGCCCATGAGGAGGGAAAGGCCCAGAAAGATCTTAAATTCGGAGACCGTAATTGGTCTCCAATCTCTGGCAAGGGAGGACTGGGGAATAGTGGCGATGTGTTGACCAGCGTACAAATTGCTTTGGTCCACAATAGATCTATAGAGATCTTCGGTGAAAAACAGCGAATAAAAATCCAGTGGCGTAAAGTCAACTGTTTCCACCTGAAT
The DNA here is from genome assembly GCF_042186555.1 of Aquarana catesbeiana. Classification (NCBI taxonomy): domain Eukaryota; kingdom Metazoa; phylum Chordata; class Amphibia; order Anura; family Ranidae; genus Aquarana; species Aquarana catesbeiana. The sequence goes on from NC_133328.1 coordinate 311,865,110, forward strand.
TCCGGGTTGGCCAGTGAAAGGGGGAAGTACGGGTGCTGCAGAAGTGGTGGGTTCCCAATTCGGATTGGCGAATGCAGCAGGAAGGGCACTATGGGCACGACGGGCCTGTGTTCGTCTTCTTCTTGGTGGCAGCGGGACACTACTTGTGCTTGCCAGCTTGAACTGCACTTATGGGACTCGCCACGTCACCACGTGATACTGCAGTGCTGGATGTACGACCAGGGTGTACTAGGCCGCTGGTGCTTGCCAGTTCACCAGAAGGAGTAGCAGCACTAGTACTTCTCTGCTCCATACGAGAGCCCTGCGGTTCTTGCACTTCAAGGACAGAAGAAGTTCGGGGTCTGGTACACCTGACCCTAGCAGGGACCACAACTCCGTCGTCAGAGCTATCTGTCATGGAGCCGCTGTCCTCTACAGGTTCGTATTCTGAGCCTGAACTTGACAGATGAGTGACTTTCTCTTCACTATCTGTCATACTCAGAAACGTGTAGGCCTCTTCACTAGTGTACCTTCGATTTGCCATTTTGGCCTCTAAATTTAGGGGTACACTAGTGAGACTCACAGGCAAAAAAGCTCCTGACTGTTAGCGACTGATTCAAAACGCTACAAAAAAACTGTTAGCGATCGCAGGGATCAGGCCTGACTCTGCGAACGCTGCAGTTATGTGTGCTTAGTGTTTTGTAAGTGTCAGTTATCGATCGATACTGCACTTGGGTGGGCTGGGCTGGGCCGAGGGGCAAAACGCAGGTGCTAGCAGGTATCTGGGCTGATCCCGCTAACACTGTGTTTCAGGGAACCCTAAACTGCTGGGGAGTATAGATCTGATCGGATCAGATATCGATCCGTTCAGATACTATAGCACTAAGGGAGGTGTATGCTGCGTGCGTGGGTTTTAGCGGTACTGGCGCTAACCTGACGCTGCCTGGGGCGACGCAGACCTTATCAGATCCTAAAAACTTAACTTATATCACCGCCGGGCAATTAGGGGGTTAAACCTTTATAAGGTAATAAACGGCGGGTGCCCTAAAACTATAATAAACTATAATAAACTGTAATAAATTATAATAAACTACAAAAAACAAACTAGCTAACCAGCGTCACCCGTAACACTTATACGGTGATCGCTGGTGAAAGGGTTAACTAGGGGGCAATCAAGGGGTTAAAACCTTTAGCAGGTAGTATATGGGGGTCCCTGTCGCTATAAAACACTGACAGCGAACCTATATACTTACCTCCCTAACTAGCGTCACCTGTGTCACTAATACAGCGATCAGAAAAACGATCGCTTAGCGACACTGGTGACGGGGGGTAATCAAGGGGTTAACTTTTATTAGGGGGGGTTAGGGGGATACCCTGGACCTAAAGGGGGGTACCCTAGACCTAAAGGGGGCTAACCTAACTGCCCTAACACTTGTAACTGACACAAACTGACACCAATGCAAAAAAAAAAAAAAACTGCTATTGGTGTCAGAGTGACAGGGGGTACAGGGGGGTGATCGGGGGGTGATCGGGGGGTGACAAGTGTGCCTGCGTGTTCTACTGTAAGTGTAGTGTTGGTGCACTTACTTGGATGTCTTCTCTCCTCTGCGCCGGGACGAAAAGACCGGCTCGAGGAGGGATGACATCACTTCCTTTCCCTCTGTTTACATTACAGAGGGAAAGGAAGCGTTTTCATTCACCGGGAGCGATCGGGAGGGGGTGGCCAACAATGGATGGCCTCCCCCTCACCTCTCATCGCCCGCGAACGAGAGCCGACCGCCTATGGCACCGGGGGGGGGTCCGATTGGACCCCCCACCCGCGGGAGGCAGATCACGTACAGGTACGCGATTCTGCCTGCCCGTGCCATTCTGCCGCCGTATATATGCGTTAGGCGGTCGGCAAGTGGTTAATCATACTACACTATTATGCAGGTCTCATACTTAGCACAATGGCTTAGTAGTCTGCTCAGATGTCTCCACAGCACTCACGGTACAAGTTCAAATACCAGCCAACCTACCATCCACCAGCTGTGTTTATTTTTTCAGTGCACAAGCAAATTAAAATAAACAAACAAAAAAATGTAATCTGCCCATTAGTTAGTGTGTGGTGTTTGGAATTTCACACCATAATAGTATTGAATACTTAAATATCATTGCATGCATTCGAAGAGTCAATATAACAGAATCAGCCAAATTTAAAGTGCATTGGCTAATTGGCATTCACCTATTTTCAGCATATGCTGCTTTGGTTAATTGGCTAATAGTCATTTGCTTTTTTTTTCACCAATTCAATCTTTTAGTATTTCTCTGTGGGATTTGAACCCATGAGTTCTTCAAGGTAGAAGTGCTGACCGCTAGCCTATTGGGCACAGTCATACATAGAAAATACATTCACTAGTGTTTGATGTTTCTTCTCCCCGAGCTGTCTCTCCTGCTGCCACCATCTTCTCCCGCTGATGTGTTCTTCAGCGCAGCCGGTTACCCACTAATAAAAAAAAAGCCGCTCTTCTTGTGGCGGTGTTCTCTGGCCATCCGATAATGTCACCCGAAGAGTCCGCTCCATCGCTATGTAAGAGACGCCACACAGCAGGTGACAACACAGCGGAGGAAGACCACCATGGAAGAAGAGCAGCTTTTTTTTTTTTTTATTAGCGGGTAACCGGCGGTGCGGAAGAACATATCAGATGGAGAAGATGGCGGCGGCAGGAGAGACGGCTCTGGGAGAATACAGCTTGGGGAGAAGATGGAGGAGGGAGAGACAGCGTCTGGAGAAGATGGCTCAGGGAAGAAGACAGCTCGGAGCTATTTTACAATAAAGGACTTGTCAAAAACCGGCTATTGATTTTTTTACATTTCACTGCTTTTTTTGGTGAATGGGTAGGGGTAAAATGTACCCCATACCTATTCACATAGGGGGCAGGATCTGGGAGCCCCCTTGTTAAAGGGGGCTTCCAGATTCTGATAAACCCCCTGCCTGCAGACCGACAACCACCGACCAGGGTTGTCGGGAAGAGGCCCTTGTCCCCATCAACATGGGGAAAAGGTGCTTTGGGGCATGTGGCCTGGTAAGGTTCAGAAGGGGAGGGTGCCCACTCGTCCACCCCTATCCTGACCTCCAGGCTGCATGCTCAGATAAGGGTCTGGTATGGATTTTGGGGGGGCCCCACATCAAATTTTACATTTTAGTGTGGGGTTCCCCTTAAAGTCCATACCGAAGGGCTTGGTATGTACCGGGGGGACCCTACGACACTTTTTTCCTTTAATTTTGGAATTCCATACCATAATATTATTGAATAAGTACATACTATTGCATGCATTTGAAGAGTTAAAATATGGAATAAAGCAAGCTGATGTGCTTTGGCTAATTATGCTTCTGAGTACAATGCACACTTCCAGGAGGTGATGCTGTCAGTGGGATTTGAATTCATGGCTTGAACTTTTGGGGGCAGCAGGGTATACCGCTATGCTACAGAGCTGAGCACTTACCTACAGAGAAAATACATTTACTAATGTTTGATTCTATACAATAATGTTTTGCATTTCAGGCATTAATATTATAGTAACAACCATGCTCATGCCGATGTGGCATTGGCTAATAGGCATTCGCCTCTTTCCAGCATATGCTGCTGAGTACAATGCAAGCTTTCAGTAGGTGATACCATCTGTGTGATTTTCAGCCATTTGAGCACAATTATATTGAGAACATACGTTTACTAGTTTAGGAGTTTGGCTGAGCAACCCTTGGTGTGATACGACACCTCATCCCAGTAATTTGAAACTCAGTTTGGAGGGGGAAGAAGTATAGGGATTATGGCGGTGCCAAGAGAGACAGGATACAATACTTGAGAACTCTTCTGTGAGTTGGGCCACAAAGGCCCAAATGTTGGGGTTTGCAGAAAGATTGGGAAAACTTGTAGATTTCGGTTTGAAGGATAACGGGGGAGGGGGGGGGGAAGGACACTCCAGAGGCCACAATGCTGTGGTTGTCAGATTCCCACAGACATTCATCCTCTGTACCTCCTTCTTCAAGGAGAGTAAGTCTTCAATAGCCTGAATTTCGGCTGCTGTAGGGGCACTATTTTCAGGTACTGGGTCTGCTGTCTGGTTTGTACTAGATTTATCAAAGATAACCTTGAACATCAGCTTTCTTGCAAATAGTTGTATGTCCTTAATAAATTGAAATTTGTCAAAATCGGTTGAAGGACAGAACGTGAGACCTAATTGTAGAACTTTTGTTTGATGTTTGCTTAGAGGAAAGGAGGAGAGATTCACCACATCTAAATCCAAGGTGTGTTGTGATTTAGAAGCAGTAGGTGCTACATTGTTGGACTCTGTGTTGAGTCCAAGGCTTGGGATAAAAAAATGGGAGCCAACTTAGGGTCAATAGCCTGAGAGGCTGTAGGAAACAGTCATTAAAGTAGGTTCACTTACCCGTCTTCCAGTGGGGACAGGAAGAGCAAGTGTTGCAGGAGTGGTCATGGGAAGTGCCGACTGTGCAGTGCGAGAGGAAGTGAGAGGTGGCCGTGGTAGTGCTCGTGCAAGTGGAGTAGAAGTGCTCGTAGTTTTGGGGCGAGCCCCTAGGGGCTTAGCCATATTAGTGGTTCCAAAAGTGCGTCGAATAGAGTCTGTAGAGGAAGTGGGTAATTCACTCTTTCTTTTTTTGGGGATTCCGTCTTGTGAAAGTTCACGGTAGGTAGTGGATGAACTGGAGGAGAAAGAAGTGGAAAAAACATTAGGTATTTCAGTGTTATTTTTAGGTACATTGTCAGAATTCGGTTTAGTGAAAGGTTTTTTAGGAGTATTACCATCCCATCTATAAGCATAGCCATTTGTATGGGCAAGTTTGTCCCGCAGGAATTTGTTCTCTTTCGCATTAATTATGTCAATTGTGTAGTCCTCAAGGTGAGCGCGGAGATCCTTCTCCCTTTGGGCAAACCTTGGGGAGGACACATCAGCAGCTCGATCAGTAAGCCATTCATTAATGGAGATGTCTAGCAATTCCAGTTCCTTGTCATACTCCTGACAGAGCATGCGAATCATATTGAAGGAACACATTTGTAAATTGTCTTCCCAAGCCTTTAAGGGGTCATTGATTTTTTTTAATATTAGGGAATGTTTGAATTCTTAGGCCCCAGGGAACAATCTTATTATCAACCTATTTTTCGAAATAGACCTTGTGCCAATAGACACGAGCCTTCTTCTCTAGTAGCCATTGAAACCTGATAAAGTATTTGTCTAGTTCAGTATCTGGGACATTTGAGGTAGTATGGGTCGTTTGAATTCTAGTCATGAGATCCTCCCACCCTTCCCCACAAAAGTCGGCCATGACCTCAAAGGAAACAGCAAAGGGAAATTTTTAGAAATCAATTATTGTTAACCTAAATTGCACTAAGGTATAGATACATATACTTACAAATTAGAAAGGACAGATGAGGAAAAATATCAATCAAAAATAGAAACAACAAAAAATGTTTGTCTTGGCACAGACATAAATGTAAAAGGGAAAGCTCGGCCTAGGGTAAGTGTATTAAAACACTAAGATTTCAAGATAGAAATCAAGAAAGCCTTCAAATTTAGGAGTTTGGCTGAGCAACCCTTGGTGTGATACGACACCTCATCCCAGTAATTTGAAACTCAGTTTGGAGGGGTAAGAAGTATAGGGATTATGGCGGTGCCAAGAGAAACAGGATACAATACTTGAGAATAAAAAATTCTACGTGTAAGTAAAATTAGAGACTATGTTAGTCCTACTTGAAATTTCTTACCTCAATTGATATATGGTCCCCAGGCCCACCTATATATATGTAACTTTGCCTGTATATATTTCTTTAGGTATATTCTCCGTCAGGTCTCTCTTACTGTCCCCTGCAGCTACCTACTTTGATCTCTATTTCTGAGGCTCTGCTTCGGAGGCATGTAGCATCTATCCCTGGTGAACTGCAGGTAATCCATCCTAGATAGCCTGTTTTAGGGCATTTCTGGCACCCTGTGATGTGTGGGGGGGCTTGTTGAGGCCATCTTGGGTGGTGGGGCATAGTCTGCCTAGATGGCTCGCAAACATACGATGACATGTGTGTATATATTTATTATTTTGTATCTTAATGTATCAATTGCTCCAAAATATTCATTGACAGCTATATCTTTCTTTATAGAAAAAAGCTTTTTAGGTATCAAACAACTGTCCTTGAAGAAGCCAAGACTGGCGAAACATGTCGGACATCTGAATACCCACTCACAGAACTGGCCTTCACAATCATCAGGCCAAGTGATGTGAAATATCTCTTGCTACAGAATTGATTTTAGAAATTTCCTCGCACACCTCGTCTGTGTGACTGTAATGTTTAAATTTTACTGAATGTTGTTAAATAAATAGAATTTTTTATTCTCAAGTATTGTATCCTGTTTCTCTTGGCACCGCCATAATCCCTATACTTCTTCCCCCTCCAAAATACGTTTACTAGTGTTTGATGGTGGAACTACTTTATATTCTAAGTATAAAATAGTACTCAGCACAGTGACTTAGGCACCTTTCACACTTGTGCGACCTGAAAGTTGTGAGATTTTAATGCGACTTTAAGCAATGCCTGTGTAATCTTGAGGTCTATGGATGCAGGAGTCGCAGGGAAAGACACGCAACTTTCCCACGATTTTGCATCAGCAACTTTGCCACAATTCCAGGGAATGCCTGTGTAAACTTGAGGTCTATAGACCTCAACTCTCATCAAAGTCAGACCAAAGTAGTACAGGGACTACGTTGAAGTCAGTGTTACTTGAAGTCGCACAGATATGAATGGTACACATTGAAAATCATGGGGTATGACTTGCCATGCGACTCTGATGTCCAAAGTTGCACAAGTGTGACTCAGCCCGACTTTGTCAGCGATTTCAGAGACATCAGTGCACTTTCCTGCACAGATGTCTAGTGAAATCACATAGGTCCCAACTGTTCTCCTTTAAGAAGGTGTCCTATGCCTACCTACTTTTGCTAATAGGTGTCCCTTATACTCATCTCAAAAAGTTGGGAGGTAAGAAATCGCCCCCCGAAGTCGCCCAAAGTAGTGCAGGAACTACTTTTGGGAATCGTTGTGGCGTCGCACCAATTCGGACAGTTCCATTGCCATCAATAGGCGCTGATTTGGCCTACAATTTGACATGTCAATTCAGACCTATGTGAACATGGGTGAAGTTGCATAGATATTAGAGCTGCATGGTTCTGGCCAAAATGAGAATCACAATTTTTTTGCTTAGAATAAAAAGATCACGATTCTCGTGACGTAAAATCTTTCACATTATCCCACAAAAAATTGGGCTAACTTTTTTTTTTTTCCAAAAAAAAAATTGCATTTGAAAGGCGCAAATACAGTGTGACATAAAATATTGTAACAACCACCATTTTATTCTCTAGGGTCTCTACTAAAAAAATATATATATATATAATGTTGGGGGGTTTTAAGTAATCTTCTAGCAAAAAAAAAAAAAAATTATTTTAACCTGAAACCAACAAATGTGAGAAAAATGTTTAGTGTTTAAGTGGTTAAACTTTCCTCACTTACACAGAATTCTATTTCATTGACAAATTGTTACAAGGTTTCTAGTTAAGTTCACTGATAAAGAAAGTTCTAATTCTTGGCAGACTTCCTGGTTTTTCGGCTGTGGCTTCAGAAGAGCAGAGAGAGTTCTTTACATAGCAAGAATCGTGAAACGCTTTTTTCAAGATCGTAAAGGGGAAAAAAAATCACGATGACGATTAATCGTGCAGTTCTAATAAATATGCATGGAAATCAAGGGGGACAACTTTTCATGTGACTCTGGAGGTCCAAAGCTCCATGAAAAGTTACCCAAGTGTAATAGTAACCTAATACGATTAATTGATAACACTTTTGAATAATGCCCCATGTGTACTTGTGCGACCTCAAAATTGCACAGCTTTGTCATGACTTGAAGCAATGTCTGTGTAATCTTGTGGTGTATGGACCTCAAATTGCATCAAAGTCAAACCAAGGTAGTGCAGGGACGAATTTGCTACACTTTCAGGATGCACAAGTGACACTAAGGCCAAATTCAAAGGTGTTATCCTTGGATCTCATTCACACTGCTGCGACCTGAAAGTCACACTATTTTGCTGCCACTTTGCCGCAGCAACTTGGCCCCAATTTCTGGGAATGCCGGTGTAATATTGTACCCGATATACCTCAAGTCACATGAAAGTCACACCAAAGTAGTACAGGGACTACTTTGAAGTTGGTGCGACTTAAAGTAGCACAGATATGAATGGTTATCATTGAGAATCATGGGGTACAACTTGTCATGCAACTCAGAGGTCCAAATTTGCTGGAAAATTCGCCCAGCTGTGAAACAAGTCATATATATTTTAATAAAAGGAGCTCTCATTTATATTTGTGTAGTCCTTACTGATTTACATCAGCAGAACAAATGCAGGAAGTGATGTGTGCACATGGGACGGAAGCAAATGTGTGGTGATGCCAAACAAATCAATGAACCCCACCCACACCAAATCTAACATCCACCCCCACATTGATTAAGTACAAGTACATATCCTACACTTACCCGGCCAATGAGCAGCACCTCCTCTTTGCTAAAGAGACCTCGCCATGTCCACCTAAATGGAGATCCTGACCAGCACAGGAACTTCCGGGTGCATATAATGACTAATTTCCAGGTCAGAAGGTGAAACCACGCTTTTGATTGCAGCTGCAAATATTTGATCTCAACCATGATTAGTATTTTTTATTTTCAGATATGCAAATCTGTATTTCTACATATATTTGAAGGTAAACTTAAGGGAGTTTGATAAGAAATGGTGTCCCTGGGATAGCAGCAGGTGAATTACAAAGACAAAAGGCCCAGTTTGAGCCCTGGTTCACACTGACAGCGGGAGGAAAGCGTTCAGCTGAACTCCCACAATTTAATTTCTGCATGTCAGTCCCGACTGTGGGGGGCAACATCTGAGACATCGGCGCAGGTTTCTGCACCAATATCAATACAAATCACACCAATTAGAACAGTGCAATTGCCACAGATTTGACATGTCAAATCACATGTGAACCAGAGCTGACACATTCAAACACTGCCTATCCACCAGCTGAATTCATTACCTGCAATTCTCCACAGCTGTTATATATAAAGATTCCACCTTTATCATTAACTTGCAGTGGTGCAGAAGCCTAGGTTTACATTGGAGCGATTGGTCATGCGATTTGAGAGATCAAATCACATGACTATTGGCAACGGCACTGTTCCAATCGATGCAACATTTTTTTTGTGGCGCCGCACCAATTTGCTAAAGTAGTTCCTGCACTACTTTTGACGATTTCAGGTGCAACTTCAATAGACATTTGTGTATGAAGCCACCTGAAATCACGCTGACCTTGCTACTTTGAAATCGTGCTACTTCAAGTGAAGTAGTGCAATTTCAAAGTAGCATCAATGTGAACCAGGGCAAAGAGATTAGTTTTTTGGTGCACAAATACATATTGAAATAAAATATAAGAGATATTGCACTTTCCCAAAATCACCACCCACAAAAACTAAATAGAAAGAAAAAGTAGAAGAAAAAAAAAAAACACACACACACACACACACACACACACACACACACACACCAAAAAGCTCAATAATGTATTTTTATTTTACCAGCAGAAAAAAAATAAATTTACATTCATTTACTAGCTTCAAAAAAATTTGGACAGGATATATGGTGCTACATTTAGCAATGGAATTTTAAGGGCCCTGCTCATAGAAGCTTACAATCTAAAATTAGACACAGCTTTAATTTCAGTGTGTAACGGGCAACACATCACATTATTATCTGCAAGATTAAAGAAACATACTTAACAGTCATTCTTACAAAGCATTCCCACATAATATTACAAAAGACTTATTCAAAACACCCACCACCAGCCCACAATCCACACATACATACATTGGTGACCATGTTCTGCTGGAAGCTGCATTTCGGTGTACGCGATTAAACAACGAGATCAAAAAGAGTAGGTCAGCAGATGCTTCCAAATGATGTTTGCATGATCAGACAGGAACAATACACGCACAACATTGACAGCATGGCCACATAAACCCACTTTTGATTGAAAAAATGCACAAGAATTTCATCAAATCTCCCAATTTCATTCCTTCTCCCACCACAAATCACAGCAAAAAAACCTGACCTTCTCAGGCCAAACGAACCCCCCTACTGCAGCCCTTTCTATAAGGTAGGTTGTATTGTTAGCACACTGACACGCCCAATAGAAGTACACGCCCACCAGTATCTTTCAATCTGTCTCTTCATGTATGTCTAAAGTGATTGCACCTGATGGGCAGGAACACATAATAGTGTTCGCAACTCTGTTAGCCCTTGGCTATGTGCATCAAATCTCCAACTACAGGACAAAGATCAAAGTCCATTTGCATCCACATAAACAAAGCAACAGTTTTCTAAGCATATGTACCTGTGCAGTGTAAACCCTAAAATTTGAAATGTCCAAGTCCCTGGGCATGATTAGTGCTAATAAACATTAACATCAGTCCCTGGCTGCAATGAGCTTCCAATATGAAGTCCAAAATTAACAATCTTACATTAGAACCTATTTCGACAGGAGACAAATAAAATGCCAGCATGTCTTTGGATTGTGGTGAGAAACCTACACAGGGATAACATATAAACTTCAACACAAGCATTAGCATGTTGGGGAATTGAACCAACATCCCAGGTGCTGCTAGACAGAATTGACACCCACTTAGCCACGAGGCAGCCCCATGCATGTTCTCTGCATCTCTGTGGTGTGAACCAGCCCTAAGTCCATAGCCATGCTCAGTGTCACAATCAATATACAATATATTGGCCTAAGTATTGGGATGCCTGCCTTTAAATGCACATGAACTGTAATGGCATCCCAGTATTAGTATTGGGTTCAAAACTCATTTGGCCCACCCTTTGCAGCTATAACAGCTTCAACTCTTCTTGTCCACAAGGTTTAGGAGTGTGTCTATGGGAATGTTTGACCATTCTTCCAAGTGTATTTGTGAAGTCAGGCACTGATGTTGGACGAGAAGGCCTGACCTATAGTCTACGCTCTAATTCATCCCCAAGGTGTTCTGTTGTGTTGAGGTCAGGACTCTGTGCAGGCCAGTCAAGTTCCTCCACCTCAAAATCACTCATCCATGTCTTTATGGACCTTGCTTTGTACACTGGTCCAAATCATTTGGTGGAGGGGGAATTATGGTGTGGGGTTGTTTTTCAGGGGTTGGGCTTGGCCTCTTAGTTCCAGTTAAGGGAACTCTTAAGGCGTCAGCATACCAAGACATTTTGGACAATTTCATGCTCCCAACTTTGTGGGAACATTTTGGGGATGGTCCCTTCCTGTTCCAACATGACTACGCACCAGTGCACAAAGCAAGGTCCATAAAGACATGGATGAGCAAGTTTGGGGTGGAGAAACTTGACTGGCCTGCACAGAGTCCTGGCCTCAACATGATAGAACACCCTTTGGCTGAATTAGAGTAGAGACTGCGAGCCAGGCCTTCTCATCCAACATCAGTGCCTGGCCTCACAAATGCACTTCTAGAAGAATGATCAAACATTCCTATAGACACACTAAACCTTGTGGACAGCCTTCCCAGAAGCTGTTCTAGCTGCAAAGGGTGGGACAAATCAAATTTTAACCCTACGGACTAAAACTGGGCTGCCATTAAAGTTCATGTGTGTGTAAAGGCAGGCGTCCCAATACTTTTGCCTAAATTGTGCATCTGGAAAAGACTAACAATGGTGGTGGAACCCTCCTACATTTAGACATAGTTATAGGACCTGGGAGATGAGACAACTTCTCTACATGAAGTAACATGGTTGGGATTTGAACCCAGACACTCAGAGATACTAAGCAGAAGTTCACATAACTACACATAAATACTGCATTTCTTTGGACATACAGGTGATGGAATTACATTACTCAAGAGTTATTCTTCTTGATTTATTCTGTGATATTTGGTGTTTTTTTGTGGGTGAGAGTAGAATATTACCCTCAAATTTTTGGGAATTACATTTTGATTTCTGATGTTGGTACACATATCACATTTTTTGGGCTCAAATTATGAATATTTGGAAATAATAAAAAGCACAAAAAATTGTGATTCATTTTAAATTTTCATCAGCAATGGTATTGTTTGTGGATTATAAAGACACCTGTGTGAGTTTGGGGTAAAGGTTGTTGTGAGATGAAGAGTAACAAGTGAAAGTGACAGAGAAAAATATATTTTATCAAAACATTCCACATTGTAGCATTCTTAAAATCAAAATATTTGAAGTAGAAGCAACAATGTTGCAAAGGAAAATGTATTTCACAGAAAGATACATTTCATCTCAACATTAAAAGTTTTTTTTGTGAGTTAGAATTGTTCCATTAGAATCAATGACTGAAACTTCATTTGGACTAAAATAGAGCAGATTTTAACTCCCAAAAAGTGTTCTCTAATTAGCTCTCATTTTGGTATTTACTATAGCTCCGGGTAAAAAAGACACTTGAGTTAAAATGAGAGTTATTTTCAGGTCTGAGCATGCTCAGTTGTGTTGGCACCTAGTTGTACAGAGATGGGGAATTTATCTCTTCTCAGACTTTTAAAGATATTTCAGTGTAGAAATCACCTTTTCACACAGTTTAAAAGCAGATTATCTTTAAAGAATATACCGCATATTTCAGTACCATTTAGGCAATTATATCATGCTCTAAACATTATTTCCATGTGCAATTCTCTAGGTTTTAGCAGAGTAAGGGTTTGGGCACTATTTAGTTTCAGGGAGCTATAGTAAATTCGATTTTGGGAGAATTTTCTCACCAGCGCTATAGTGAATACCGTTTTAGCGCAAATTAGCGCTAATTCACACTAAATTGACGCGAATTAGCGCCGTGGCGCTATAGAAAATGACCCCCATACTGTAAGGTTAGGTTCACACAAGTTGAGCTAAAAAAACTTGCCACCACCCTCATTTATAGCTGGCTATCGCAGTAAGCGGCATTGGAGGGCTACAAGCAGATATAAACAAGGCCTGGGGAATGCCCAGGAAAAAATTCCAAGCCTACTTACCACCAGCTCGCAGACAACCAAATTAACCTGTCTAACAGTATGCGTTAAAAACAGGGGTTTAGTCCGCACGCATTTGCAAACGCATGCGTAAGCCACAGAGCCTCGTCACGGCACCCTGATATCTGTGGTCCTAACACTAAAATATGAGTGTCCCCACAGTGGTGGCACATGCATTCTGATGGATAAATGAGAGCAGGTGGACTGAAGGGCAGCCCATCCCTTCTTAAAGGTACAGGAGCACACCAGACACCCAGCAAATAGCACAATGGCTGCAAAGGTGCTGGTGCATTGCTTGACCTATACACACTGGACCAATACGTTGCTGGACCAAACCCCTGTTTTTAACGCATACTGTTAGGTTAATTTGGTTGTCTGCGAGCTGGTGGTAAGTAGGCTTGGAATTTTTTCCTGGGCATTCCCCAGGCCTTGTTTATATCTGTTTGTAGCCCTCCAATGCCGCTTACTGTGATAGCCAGCTATAAATGAGGGTGGTGGCAAGTTTTTTGAGCTCACCTTGGTGTGTGTATTGGTCAAGCAACGCACCAGCACCTTTGCAGCCATTGTGCTATTTGCTGGGTGTCTGGTGTGCTCCTGTACCTTTAAGAAGGGATGGGCTGCCCTTCAGTCCACCTGCTCTCATTTATCCATCAGAATGCATGTGCCACCACTGTGGGGACCACAGATTTCAGGGTGCCGTGACGAGGCTCTGTGTCTTACGCATGCATTTGCAAATGCGTGCGGACTAAACCCCTGTTTTTAACGCATACTGTTAGGTTAATTTGGTTGTCTGCGAGCTGGTGGTAAGTAGGCTTGGAATTTTTTCCTGGGCATTCCCCAGGCCTTGTTTATATAGGTTCACACAAGTGTGAATTAGATGTGGGTTTACCTGCATCCAATTTGCATGACAGGAGATTGTGACCCAGCCTTAGGGAAAATACAGCAAATTTTCGTTCTGTCTGTATGGATGTTTTGTACAGTAAACATTTTGGATAGGTTAAGAGGCTGTGTAATATTATGAAGGTATTCGGAGTCTGGGCAAATATCATGAAAGGAAACGGGTTGAAGATATAACAAGAAAGGAGTAAATGAACTTGTAAGTAAACAGTTGCATAAAAGAATACAGAGTCACTGTTTATTTGCAAGTGAAGATGTAACAAACTAAAATATCATAGTTTCCTCATTTTAGAAAAAAACATAAATATACAAGTTGCAAAGATTATATATTACGTATCCAATATACAAAGTTAACAAAAAAATAAACAGTGATAGCTTCAATCATGCTTATTAAGATAACATTAAAAAGCACAAATAATATTAAGGTGTTCTTATATGCTTAAAAAAGGATTTGAAATCTAGATTTTCATTAAAACAGGGCTGGTGGGTGGCTTTAAAATAGAAAATCTAGGTTTTCGGCTATAACAGAAGAGTATTAAAGTATAATTAAATTTTAAAAACAATTATTTAGTTTTGGACTCAGTGGATAGGGATTAGAACTCCATTGGGTGTTTTTTGTTGTCTGTGTCCTCATTAGGGACACTTTTGATTTTGTCCTGTTTACCGTTATCCCAAAAAATGAATGGTTTAGAAAATCCTAAATTTTGAGTTGTCCCTAGTACAGAAAAAAGAGGGGAGAACTTCCAATCGGGACACTAATTTTGGAGACCCTGGTGACACCCAGAGATTTCCTCTAACTTCCTGTTTTGGGTATGGGACAGAAACTAAATGGAAATCTCCCACATTGGACACAGACGACAAAAAATCTCGACAGGGGTTATACTCAATCCAATTTTTTTTTTTTAAAGTTTGCCTTTATTTTACTACAGTACCGGTACCCTAGGATGCCTATTTACCATACCTAATACAAAGAAACATTATGTTAGTTTCTGCATTTGCTTATTGCACAGGCTGCCAAAAAACTACAAGCAATTGAATGTTTCCATTTAACAGATTTCTGTTAAAAGTACCGGGTGTTCCCGTCAGCTACCATACTCTGATTCCTTCATGAAGGGTTTTCATTTCTTTAGTGATAATTTGTATTTATTCTATGAATTTAAATTATTTCAGAAAATGCAGTTTGTCAAAGGCTTTCAATTCCTGAATAATAAAGTTCTATTTATTGCATTAGGCTCCATAACTAGAATGAACAGGCATGCTAAAGCTGGTTTTGTGATGTAGGCTTGATAGCATAAATAGGTTGGTGACTTTACTTTCCTCTATGCAGTTAAGCAATACAGCATGCCTCCAACCTGCTGATCATAAATGAAACAGCAGCAGACATCGATGAGGTCATCACTGCACTTCCCTCCCATCAGCTGATCCTAAGGCTAGGTTGAAAGCAATGCATAAATACAGATTTAGGATGTATTGTATTAACTTGTATTTTTAGTTCTGTCTGGATTTCAGCTCCAAGGAATCTATGAAGTTGAAATAGACAGTAAGTGAAAAAAATGTTCATAATGTATACCTTATCCAAAGGTTGATCTATTGTAAATGACCAGGCCCCATATGTGGCACAAAAAGCATAAATATGTGATTTCATCTATATCTTGTTAAATACATGTAATGATAATGAGTACTGGGTTCCTCACAAAGCTGCATGAAAGGGCAAGGGCACCACGTTGTTCAGAATTCAGTCATGACAATTTGTAACACAAGGAGACCCAATGCAGCAGTGGTCTACTTTTTTCATTCCCCAGATAGACATCTGGTACAATACATACCCTGTTAACTGATGTCAGGACCTTCTTACTAGTCCAAATTTCTGACACATACAGACCCTTTCCATTACTCAATATACAATTCAGTCTCGTACAACTGGCCAATTTGCAAGCTGGGCAACCCAGAAAACAGAGATCTTGCCAGACCACGCCCATCATAAAAACCTTAACTGAAGTCTGTAAAATATACATATGATGGCAGGTGTGTACATCCCCAGTTATAAGAGGGTGTGCACACTTATGCAACCACATTATTTTATTTTTTTATTTTTACTTCCCCCCCCCCCTAAAGATTTAATTTTGTCTTCAATTGAGTTGTACAGTTTATAGGTCACATTAAAGGTAGAAAAAGTTCTGAAATTATTTATCTTTGTCTCATTTTTTTACATTACAGAAACCTGACATTTTAACAGAGGTGTGCAGACTTTTTATATCCTCTGGAGAGAGAGAGAGAGAGAGAGAGAGAGAGAGAGAATATGAATGAATGAATGAATATAGTTTGGTTCTAATCTGTGAATTCATTCTCTGAAGCACACCAATAGGTGCAGCCAATACTTCGTTTAAGTCCGTAAATGCACAACAAGCTGCTGTTATTTCACAGTTTTTAGTTTGTGAGTTAGTTATAAAGAAATGAAATGAAAAATGGGTCAAGCAATAGGGGGATCTTGTTAGGACAAGTGCTTGTTACACTAATCATGCAAGCAAGAGGACAGAAACAAGCCCAATAATATCAAGTTCAAACTTTTGTCATGCTGGACCACTGTTAAATAAACAGTAGAAGCAATTTTTAAGAAACTTTCACTATAAGTATCTCACAAGAGGAACTTTAATGAGCACACAGCCTGTTATTTGTCAGAAGGAAGGACATTTCCTCAATCCATGATACCCCAGAGGTTTTCATCTTTCTAGCATAAGACAAATGTGAGTGTCTAGAGGCATGTGGTATCTTGGTTCTCTAGTATGAAAAGTGATACAAGGCTGTTTTAGCTTGTAGTTACCCTCTTTTATAAGGAGGAGAAAAGAATGACAGTTTTAATGGCAACAATCTAAATCATAAAATCTCTAAATAAAAATATTTCAAATCAGTTTATCTGATATTGTGTTTGTACAGAAACAGCAGCTAACGTTCATTCCAGCAAATATTAATAACATTAAATTAGAACTAAAGGCAAAACTTTTTTTTATTTCGGATAGAGATTTATTTTATCCTTTATTAATAGCTCTCAGTCTGAGCCAGGAAGGGCTAGCATGAGTCCTTGACCAGAATAAAAGGGACCTGATTATGCACATATATGCAATGCGAATTTGATCTGGTTCAAAAAGGGTCCTGTGAAAGTTTGGTGCGGCACGAATTTCAGCTTCATTGATTACTATGGGACCAGATTAAAATCGCATTCCAGTGTTCACTTCACTGCATTTTTTTTTTCTTTTTTTGCCTAATTTTTATAGAAGATAAAATCAGATATGACCACTATCCTCACAAATTCGCACTGATTTTGCATTGAAATTACACATGCAAATTTGCACCATGTACCACTTTAAATTTGCACCAAATTTGCAGAGCATAAGTGTGAACCAGGGCTGAATGAGATTCAACTTTGTCTGACAAAGGTGTGTGGATCAAAGGCCAGCTTAACGGCTAAGTTCACCTTTGTTCAGCTTTTTCTTTTTTTTTTTTTTTCTAAATTCCAGCTCCCCAATGTACCAATAAAGCATTAGTGTACTTCTTTTGCAAAAATATCAAAGCTTTCCATTAATTCTACAGACACTTACCTCACTGTTTTCATGGATGTTTCAAAACACGTATCCATTAATTCTGCCTTACTTCCTGATCAGACTTTAGGTCATGACACAGGAAGGAGTTGACCAGCTGACCTCATTAGCACACACCCTGCATCATCCACCCTCCTACCTACCCACTCATTTCCAGGTGCATGTTTTTTAAATGAAATGCAATCAGTCAGTGATCACTGTTCTTACTAAATACACAGGCATCAACTTTTTTTTCCTACCTTAACTTTAATCTTGCATAGATGGTTCATTTGGCATTTTTTAGTGTGCATCAAATGAGAGATGGTATAACAGCCTATGTGGAGCAGAGCTGTAGTATTGAAAACAGGTGGCATGTGCCCTAGGTTCTGTAAAGCTCAACATACACTATATAATCTGATTGCACAATATCTTTTAGATTTACCATGTGATCTGAAAAACATAGATTTGCATGTCATGAAAAAAAAGCATTATTTCCAATGAAGGCTGTTAACATATATGCAATGCGAATTTGATCTGGTTCAAAAAAGGGTCCTGTGCATGTTTGGTGCTGTACGAATTTCAGCTTAATTGATTACTATAGGAACGGATTAAAATCGCATTCCAGTGTTCACTTCACTGCATTTTTTTCTTTTTTTGCCTAATTTTTATAGAAAATAAAATCACATATATGACCACTCCCCTCACAAATTCTCACTGATTTTGCATTGAAATTAAACATGCAAATTTGCACCATGTACCACTTTAAATTTGCACCAAATTTGCAGAGCATAAGTGTGAACCAGGGCTGAATGGGATTCAACTTTATAAAAAGTGCAGGATGCAAAATAATAATTTATGATGGTGGTAATGATGGAAGTTTCGTTTTGAAATTGCATTAAGTGCAGTTGGTTCAAAGCAACACTGGCCTACATTGTAAAACTTTTCCTATATACCATTGAATAATGTTTGCTATGGGTTACTTCACATAGCTATAACCACTGCACCCTTATTAAACAAGATTTAGTTACTGAATTAATAAATAGTAATTAAAATCCTCAATCAAAATTATATCCAGTAAACAATTTAGCCTCTGCTTGACTTCACACTAAAAGAAGCATATAATTGTTTAGACAGCTACTAAGCACTTTGTGGTAGGCTGTGATCACGCCACATTAAAGATATTTAAAAACGAAATGTGGCCACAAACCACTGGTTATGGACCTGTGCTGTTAAAGCTGATCTCCATGTAAAATAAAAAGTTACCTTTGCAATGGGCATCCCCCTGCACTGCAAGGGTTAAATGCTCTTTTCTTTTTCTACAGGGAACATAAACAGCATCTATACTTACCTTTTTCCCTTGCTCCCACAGGTTTCTTCCCAGCTGAGTGACTGGTCCTCTGAAGCCCCATCTCTTTGGCCTTCCGTTGGATGCAGGCACTCTGACACCATTAAGTACAATGCAGGACCAACAGTCCTGCATTTGTAAGTAAAGACACTGGGGGTCCGCCCACAACCCAGAGTATCAGAGAGAAAGGAAAGTGTCAGTTACCAGGGGAGCGAAAGATAAGGTGAGTTAAACTGCTGTTTATGTGTTGCCTATAACACTATGACACTTGACTATATTATTACTTTAGGCCTGGTCTTTAAAGGATTTACTTGGAATTCACTCCATTCCAAATTAATCCTTTAGTGCAGGGGTGTCCAACCTTTTGACCTTCCTGGGCCACATTGGAAGAAGAGAAACTTTCTTGGGCCACACATAAAATACATAAACAATAAGGATAGCTGATGAGCAGTTTCTCCTGTGGCTCCCAGTGGGTAGATGCGGGTGTCAAGCCCATTCACTCTAATGACAGGTGATTGCTGCTGGATGCAGACAAAGGGCATCCATGAAGTGGGGCTGCCAGCAAACTATCATTATAGGGCACAGGGCCAATAGCCGCACCTACCCGCTGAGAGCCGCTACAATTCGCACTGGTGTTAATGTAGCCTATGTATGTGTTGTGTGCGAAGGTGAGGGGTTGTGGGTGGTGGGCCTTGCCAGAGGCACAGTCCACCCCAGCACCCCCCCTAGATTCGGCCATGCAACATTTACTTTACTGGCACCCCTGCATTCCTGCTCCCAGTGCTATTACATACATGGCAGCCCCAGCATCCCTCCAGGCATACATTTGCCTGGCTTCTCAATGTAGGCTTCTGCAGCTGCTATGTTTACATAGCATCCCCGGCATCTTTACAGACATGCGTGGGCCAGGCTTGTCAGCTGCCATGGCTGCTGTCATACCTCCTAACTGTCCCTGATTTGGAGGGACGGTCCCTGATTTGGAGCAATGTCTCTCTGTCCCTCTTTCCTCCTCATGTGTCCCTCATTTTGGTCTGATCTATAGAGTTGTATACAAAATGCACTTTTTATCTTTCAAAAAGTGTTTCCCAGTGCTAAACCTTTCATTGAATTTCTAAATTGCTGCATTTGTAAATTTTAAAAACCAATATAAAGGAATAGTAGTGGTAAAAAAAAGCCCTTGTGGATTTAATTAAACTTTTTTTGGGTTAATTCTCCTATAAGGGGGTGTGGCAGGGTGTGTGTCCTATGCCTACATACGTTTGATAGTAGGTGTCCCTCATTCCCAATACAAAATGTTGGGAGGTATGTGCTGTGCTTGCATGGCATCCCTGGCGTCCCTCCAGATGGCCCCAGGCTGCATGCTAAACTCTCATGTGGCCCACAGCCCCCCCATGGAACACCCCTACTTTAGTGCAATTCCTCTAAGTGACATTTGACAGTATTTGACTGGCATGTCCCATTCACATTATTTATAATTCTCTTTCTGATGATCGAACTAATTCCAAATATAGCCAGTGATATCATGGGGAACTCCAGAAAGACACTTCCCCAGAACACCTAAAACTGTATGCTATTTCCTGTGGAATCCTGCCAGTAGAAGGACACATGTGGACACCTCTCGAACCCGGCAGGTAAAAATTATAAAATTTAGAATTATTGAACTATTTTTAAAATGATTTTTTTATTTCCTTACATTTCTTACCTGCACAAACCAAGAGACCCCTAAAGCTAGTTCACTGGGGAGGAGGTGATATATATACAAATAGGTTAAGGTAATGTCAGATAAATGTGCATGGGAATGTTAATATTTTAATGGACGCAGAAGCACTGAAGCTGAACTCAAGTCAAAACAAATCCTCACTTGCAGTGGGGCTGTTCTGCAATGCAAGTGTAGCACCCTGATGTTTAGGTAGGGTTGCTATTAAATTTATTGCCAAGTGATAGTTGCCTTGGTCAATTGATTTCACCCTAATTCTGGAATTGCTGCACTTCTCTCTTCTGTCACTAGATGGCCGGGTATCTGGTGACTTCAGATAAGACAAGAGCATTGCAAGGACAGATTAGGAATGAATGGGATGTCTCAGCCAATGGGCAGGGATTTTCTTGGGTCCCTTGGTCTGCTGGGAGAGCCTATTTATTTGGGTGGAGTCAGGTGATCGGTGTTCTGTGCCACCTGGACGGTTGTCTAGGTGAACGTGTGTTGTATTGCCCAGGGCTGCTAGGCCAGAAACCTAAGGCCTATCCTGGGACATCTGGCTGCTGGGCTATCTCAGAGCCTATCCAGAAGTAGTGCAGGATTGGGAATGCAGGCTTGTAGTCCAACCAGAAGTAACGGTTCCGCCGGCCAGGGAACCTGTCATGGTCGGAGGTAGAGGGGAAGCTGTCACCACAAAGGGGCCATCCACTTTGCTACCAGAGACCACAGTAAGTGAGCTGAGGCCAGTACCAGAGCAGACATCTCGCCAACTGGGGACGGTGAAGAAGTGGGAAAGCATCAGCAATTGCCAAGTCAGGGACCCAGCGGGACAGCAGAGGTGATGCTTGTGGTGGAGTGCCAAGCCAGGGACCTAACGTGTCAGCAGGGGTAAAGCTTGAGGAGTATCTGTGATTACAAAGCCAGGGACTCAGCATTGAAGCAAGGGTGACACTTGAGGAAGATACTGAGTGCTACAGTGAAAGAGCTCAGGGGATCTAAAATCTAGTGAGAGAGACTGGAAGCTCGTTGAGTGAAGACCCATAATGAGTGAGTGTGGGGTAAAGAGAAATGTTGCAGAAGTTGAATATCTTTACCGCTAGCAACAGCTAAAAAGGTTGTTGCCATAGGAGACAGGAGTCCTACCTATACAGAAGTGATGTCCGGCTGGAGGCCTTCATCTGTCTCGGAGTTTGCCAATTAACATTGCATCTACATAAGGGTGTCCTGGCCCTAATCCTCTCTCCCACAGTTCTGTTTAAGAGACAATGAATCTCTTTGCATTCAAAAAGTGTCTGGCGCCCACCTGTTCATCTTGCATTACACCCACCATGCCTTGTAACTGACTCTACACCGAAGGATGTCAGCTATCCTTAACTCTGGAGGTCACCATTGGGCTTCAGGGGCCCCAGGACGTTGCTGCACCAGGGTAGCAGTAAGAGCCCTTGCACACTGGGGCGGGGGGCGGTAAAACGCTGCTATTATTAGCGGCGTTTTACCGTCGGTATGAGGCCACTAGCGGGGCGGTTTTACCCCCTGCTAGCGGCCGAGAAAGGGTTAAATACCACCGCAAAGCGCCTCTGCAGAGGCGCTTTACCGGCGGTATAGCCGCGCCGTCCCATTGATTTCAATGGGCAGGAGCGGTAAAGGAGCGGTATACACGCCGCTCCTTCACCGCTCCGAAGATGCTGCTAGCAGGACTTTTTTTACCGTCCTGCCAGCGCATCGCTCCAGTGTGCAAGCCCTCGGGGCTTGCACACTGGAATGAAAGTAGCGGCACTTTCGGGGCGGTTTGCAGGCGCTATTATTAGCACAATAGCGCCTGCAAACCGCCCCAGTGTGCAAGGGCTCTAAATGCTAATTTGGTCTAGGGTACACCAGTATGGTAAGGCGGTGATCAGAGGCCTCCTTACCTTAGGAGGCAGATGACAAAGATTCAGGGTAGGACTGCAGCTCCTCGCTCCAGCTACTCTTTGCTCCGGGGCCGTTGCTTCTCCTCCCGCCTCAGGCTCTAATCATGTGCTTCAAAAAAAAAAAACCTCATTGAAATCCATGCTTCCCGGCACCCTGCACGTAGATTAAGGGCCAGGCACATGGATTAGGGGGGCGGCACCCCTGCTTCCCGTATGGAAGGTCCGTCACTGGGGTACACACAAAAAGCACTTTTACTTACCTGATCCTCTGCTCATGCAGACTCCTTCATGCTGATACATCAGTCCCTGCAGCATCTTCTGCCCTACTCTCAGGTAGTCGCGGGTCCTCTGATCAAGTACAATTCTGGGCCAATAGCTTTGCACTGGATGTGAGGACACCAAGGGGCAATCCTCTTCCGGAGCATAGGGTGAAAGGGAAGAGTGTCAGCTGCTAGGAGAGCAATTTCTGGTACCATTGGCATAAAAGAACATTTAAATCTTGCAGTGCAAGAGTAGCCCACCTGCAAGGGAGAATTTTTCCTTTTCCTAGAGATAGGCTTTATGCAAAATTATATTGTGCACCACATTTACCTCAAGGCCCTTTGTGATGCTACCTGGCATCAGTTTTAGTACAGCATGTATGCAGTGTTGTACCAGCTCCAAAGGAGAAATAGAAGAAATAAGCAATAGGCCCAATTCACAAAGCTAATTCTCATAAAAGGGCCTATCATAATTGATTGGAGATCATGGACCCTCTGTGCAGCCTGCAAGTTGAAACAGTGTGCTGAAAGAAGCAGCCATACAGGCTACAGCTGCCCTGGTATAGGGAGGCACAAGAGAGGAGATTCTGGAAAAGCACAGAATATTGGACTCAAAGAAATGGCAGGGCGCAGGAGTATCATGCAGCACTGGTAGGCAGGAATACTAATAACAGATATTTTCTGCATTTGGGTAATAGGCTTAAAAGGAGACAAGAGAAAAGGGGTATCTTACAGCAGTGGGATGTTGGGCTTACAGGTACACGGGTGTAACAATATTTACAAGGAACATGGTGGTGCACAGGGGTCCCAGGAATGCCAGTACACAGGATACAGTTGGGGCTCATGAGGAGTCTAGAATAGGCAGGATACCTGTTGATCATCTTAGTGGGAAACCAAGCTTCCCCACACATACAGTAAAGGTGAGGGCCCTTGAAAGGGTTGAGGCATAGAGTCTAAGGAATCAACTTGTCTTCTCCAGAGCTCCTAAAGTAAGAGATGGGTTGCTCTACAGACAATTCCCAGGCTGTGGCCCTCTGACTCAGACAAGTAGGCAGCTACTGGGATCTAAGGGTCGATAAGCAGGTGAAAGAGTACCTTTCAGCGATGAGGTGCAGAGATAACGGGGCTGTAGGTAGTATAGCCCCACGCTGGCAGGGGTAAAAAGAAACACAAAGGCACTGGGAACTGAAGTAGTGCACAGAGATATGCAGGATCATTAGGAGTGAGTAGTAATGCACAGAGACAAACAACTATCACTAGGAGCAGGCAGAAGTGCTTTGGGACACAGAGCAGGAAAAAACTAGGAATACACAAGGAGACACTAAAGTAGACTGCAGTCACATGAACTAATAGTGAAAGGCAAGCTGAAACATACAGGGGATCATATATAGAGAACTGGAAAATTGGATTCTTATGGTGACACAAGGATAACAAAATTTTTTATAAGAAATACAATATTTTATTAATGTAGAAAAATCACAGCATGATGGTGAACAATAAATGCATATAGGTGCGTGGAGCTATATAAATGCCTGTTGGCTCAACATGTTTTGAAAAATGCTTCTTTGGGGGCAGTAGGCATATAATGGCTATAAAGAAATACAAAAACAAATTATAACGAATAACAAACAAGACAGAATAATATGCATGGTATGCTAAAAAGTTTCAATGAATAGGAAAACATTTTTTGAAAAATGTGCGTACTATACATTAAAGGAGCATGCAGCATTCAAACTAGTAGATCATGGCATTAATGGAACCCACTATGGAATAATGTGCAATAGTGGTGACACTCACCTATCATATAAATGATAAATAAATTGGTCAAAATCCTGTTAGTTCTGACATAGACATTCACTGTACTGTTCATTTAAGCACAAGAGACTCCATTTTGTTCTCACTGTTGAAATGTGTTCTGTAACCTTCACCTAACACACAGACACTTCTCCTACTAAACGCTCTCTACTCCCCCCTCCCTTCTCAAGGTTTTACTTTTGCAATTGTTCTATTCGCTAGTTTTTAATAATATATTTCTATTTGTTAGCTTTTAATAACATATTTCTATTTGTTAGTTTTTAATAACATATCACACCACCCTTTTCTTATGTATTAAATAACATGTAATAATAAATTTTCACTGAACGGACATTTTAAACACAGTGATTGAGTCCTGTGAATCTGTTCCTGCAGCTGCAGAATTAACTTTGTTTTAGAGTCCCAATCAGAAATCAGTCATATCAGCTTGGTAAGTCATATCAGGAGTTTGGCAGAGTCTCCAGAAGGAACCGCGCTTCGATCGGGATCATTGAGAAACGCAGACCTCAAATGCCGGCTAGGTAAGCTGCCCTTAAGCTTGCTATATTTCTGCCTTTCCTGTGTATCCTATCTGTCGGTTCTCAAGGAAACCAGACCACTCTCAGACCTTTCTGGTTGGGTAACGTGTGAATGTGTATGTGTCCCCCTTCACGGATTGGACTGTGTGTGGATAGGGAAAATCCTCTGCAGTTCCCTGCATTGACTCCTTGTGGGCGAACTGGGTCAGAGGCGCATGTTAGGGTCAGATAAAACTCACAGAGAAGAGAAGAGACGAGGAGGGTCTCTTAATGAGTGTTTTGTCTATTGTCATAAACCCCTTCTATCCATGTAGATAAGTGGAGACTATTCTTGTAAATCTGCAGATTTGCTGTACTATCTGTTTTAGAGGCAAGAGGGTATAGGCACAAGTAGAGAAGACTGGCCAGTCATTATGGGCATTAAATTAATTAAGGGAATGAAGGGAGAGAGGCCTTCAGAAAATGCCCAGCGCAAGATGAGCTCTAGAGAATATATGAACCGAAGGTACGGTTCCGCCTATACTGAGCCCCCAGATAAATGGGTAGAATGGACAAAGGGAACAACTAAACCTTTAAAATCTGAAGGGACTTTTGATTTACAAGTATGGCAAACTTTTCTGCACGATTATGGCCCACTACTGCGCAGTGAAGGAATGTGGAGAATAGCTTGCACATGGGAGACAGAAGCTAAAGTAGCAAATCAAACTGGCTTGACGGAGATGTTTAATAAAAGTACTGCCCAAATTTACTACATTTGGCCAGAAGACTCTGTAGAGGAGGTTCCCCCACCTTATGTGGCTACCAGTTTGGCTTTAAGGGGTCCATGCACAAAAGCAAAAGAATTAGATTACATGGAACACACAAAAGATGAGCTATGCAATATAGTAGAGAGCAGAGGTTTAACAGCCCCATATCAACCTACGAAGAGGATTTTGGCTCGTATCCTAGAAACAGATGATTGGCATAAATCAAAAGGCACATATGCAAAACTAGATCTCTCTGAACTTAAGGCTTTGGCCAGAGAAAGAGAGAGTCTGAACTTCTGGAGCAAACCATAATTTCCAAATTGTGGCAGCAAGATGAAGAGAGAAGGAAGGGAGATGCCAGCCCTTCTGCCCCTGGTATAGAGCAATCTGTTGCAGTTTATCCTGTCAGAACCCAATTAGTTTTTGAAGGTAATGCTGTTGACAGTAAGTCTCAAATTAAATGGCATGTACCTTTTTAGAGGTATTCTAAAAGATCCTAGAAAGAATCCAATTGGGTTTGCAAACAAACTTAGCGCTGCACAGGAAGCATATGAGGCTTCTGCTACAGACATTCATCAGCTTCTTATTAAAGCAGTGGGAAGCAACATGTCTGGCTATATACTTAAATAATGTGGTGTAGACGTCAAAAATCTAGGTAAGATGGTTAGTGGACGGGAGGTTTGTGAGAAATTGAAGGAAAAATTGACCCAAATATATGGACAAACCAGACATGCTGAATTTATGAATGCTAAGCAAGGGAAAGAGGAAGCAGCAGGGGCTTATTGGAGACAGTTAAGTGATATGGCTGAGGAAGCAGGCATTAAAATAGAGGAAGAGAAGGCGGGAGAAACTGCAAGCCCATCTACACAACTGGTGAAACAAAGGTTTCTTGATGGTTTAATACCCCAGTTGAAAGAAAAGTTGTTCACAGCAAGGCCTGAGGCAGGCAATATGTCTATTTGAGACGTCCTGCCTATCCTGTTATCCATAGAAAACAGGATTTACCAAAAAAGACAGCAAGCCCAAGGTTATGTACATGGGGAAGCAGAGAGGAAGAGGCAAAGGCAATTTCAGAAATCATGGCAATCGGGGACCAATTATATGCTACAATTGTGATGGGGAAGGACACATAGCCAAATTCTGCCATCTACCTGACCAAAGACTGGAAAAGAGCTTAGAGGCACCTCATGCTGATCCCAGTTCTCTGCCAAAAGCAGTGGATCAGGCATAGGAAAATGACATGCCAGTATCCCCTATCCTGGAGGAGAAACAGAATTAACCTGTTTAATCGATACTGGTGCAAGCCGAAGTGTTTTTAATATAGAGGACTTACCTCCAGGATTATTATCTACAAATGTTATCTCTGGTGTTGGCCTAACTGGGACCTCTACTGATTTGGTTGAGTCCAAGCCACTTAAACCCAGGCTAGGACAGCAAACAGAAATTGTCACTAAAGTGTTAGTTTCAGACACAGTTCCTACCAATCTTTTGGGAGCTGACATTTTGAACCAAATTTTAGCAAACATAGACTACACTCCTACAGGAGTCCAAGTGGTTAGTAGTCTGTCAGGAGAAGTTTTATATTCTGCCTGTGGAGTATTTTTAATCCAGGACTCCACTCCGCCATTTCCACCAGAATTGAAAGTGATTCCCGCTGAATTATGGGCCACCAGCAAATATGATGTAGGTCTGCTGGATTGCACCCCAGTCATGATAAAAATTAAACCAGGAGCCCATCTCCCACAGATTAAACAGTACCCACTGAGTATTGCTCAGACTGAGGGGATAAAGGATCAAATCACTCAACTGAAAGCTGCACGGGTTGTTGTACCAATTAAGTCCCAAGTCAATACACCCCTGTTCCCAATTGCAAAGAAGCCAGACAAGAAGGGTGGGCAGGTGACATACCGCATGATTTGAGAGCGATTAACAATATAATAGAGGCAGATACCCCGATCGTGCCCAACCCCCGCACTTTACTAAGTGAAATACCTGCCTCCAGCACCTGCTCTACAGTGATTGATCTTGCAAATGCTTTCTTTTCGGTGCCCCTGCACCCAGATTGCTGGCACCTTTTTTCATTTACCCATGATGCCCAAAAGTTAGCACAGACAAGATTGCCCCAAGGCTGTGTGAGTAGCCCCTCTGAATATAATACTGCGTTAAAGCAAGTATTGGACCAATGGTCCCCCTTACACCCAAACACAGTTTTGCTTCAGTACATAGACAATTTGCTTATTTGTTCTGATACAAAGGACATTTGTAGCAGAAAAACAGTAATGCCCCGTACACACGGTCGGATTTTCCGATGGAAAATGTGTGATAGGACCTTGTTGTCGGAAATTCCGACCGTGTGTAGGCTCCATCACACATTTTCCATCGGATTTTCCGACACACAAAGTTTGAGAGCAGGCTATAAAATTTTCCGACAACAAAATCCGTTGTCGGAATTTCCGATCGTGTGTACACAAATCCGACGCACAAAGTGCCACGCATGCTCAGAATAAATAAAGAGATGAAAGCTATTGGTTCTGCCCCGTTTATTGTCCCGACGTACATGTTTTACGTCACCGCGTTCAGAACGATCAGATTTTCCGACAACTTTGTGTAACCGTGTGTATGCAAGACAAGTTTGAGCCAACATCCGTCGGAAAAAATCCATGGATTTTGTTGTCGGAATGTCCGATCAATGTCCGACTGTGTGTACGGGGCATAAGTCTTCTCATGTTTCTCTATAACAGTAACAACAAAGTTAGAAAAGATATGCTACAATACTGCCAAGAGAAAGTGATCTTCCTGGGTCACTGCATTTCACATGGCATCCGTCACCTAACCCCAGATAAAGTTAAAACTCTACAAAACTTTGAAAAGCCAAGAAATGTACGGCAACTACGTGCCTTCCTGGGGTTAGTGGGATATTGTAGGGACTGGATTCCAAATGCATCAGAACTTATGGCTCCTCTATATGAGGTTACCACTAAAAACCCTTTCAAACTCACATGGGACAATGAATTGAAGATGAAGGAGCTTATTAAAATTTTGTCTGAAGCTCCCGCCATTGGAATTCCTGACTATACTAAGACTTTCTCATTGTTCTGTCATGAAGTCAATGGATTTGCTGCAGGTGTACTCACCCAGCTACATGGAGACAAACAGAGGCCTGTGATGTATGTATCAGCCTCATTAGACCCTGTCATCAAAGGCTCCCCCAGTTGTATGCGAGCCATAGCAGCCTGCATTTTGCTGCTAGACAAAGTAACGGAGCTTGTACTAGATTCTGCTCTGATCCTGTATGTGCCACATGCAGTACAGGAAATCATGAATCAAGTAAATACCAGACATGTGTCTGCCAGTAGATTTGACAATTACCAGTCTGCTCTTTTTGCTCCATCGAATTTAACAGTCAAACGATGTGTTACTTTAAATCCGGCTACTCTTCTTCCTATAATTGATGAGGAAGATGCAACAAATGGTACTGATGTAGAACCTGAGAGTTTTTCTCATGATTGTATGGCTCTTATGGAGGTAGAAAGGGTCTCTGTCACACCAGCAAAAGATGAGCCTTTATCAGATTGTGACACACACTTATTCGTAGATGGTTCCAGATTTTACACTGATGATGGTCAGCCACACACAGGGTTTGCTGTAACCACTACAGACACCATTTTACATCAAGAAGCATTGAAACCCCAGATGCCAGCACAGGAAGCGGAGTTGTGTGCTGTAGTCAAAGCATGTCATCTTCTAGAGAATCAAAGGGGAAATGTTTACACAGACAACAGATGTGCGTTTGGAATAGCTCACGATTTTGGGCCTATCTGGAAAGCACGGAGCTTTCTGACTAGTGCAGGGAAGCCAGTGAGACATGCAAAACTCATAGAGCGGCTATTTGAGGCTTTTCAGAAACCAGCAGAAGTTGCCATCTTGAAGGTAAAAGGGCATGCAAGGGGAAATGACATGACAGCCAGAGGAAATGCTTTAGCGGACCAAGCGGCAAAGGATGCTGCCCTTATGACATTTGGAGTCACACCCACTGTAGGGGTCGCCCAGGTAGCGAGGACAGATTCCCCTCATCAAGAGCAGTGGGATGTAGAAACTCTAATTCAGTTGCAGAACCAGGCCCCTGATGAAGAGAAGGATAAATGGATCAAATGTAATGATACCCATAATCAGCAGGGTCTGTGGAGCGCTGACGACCGGTGGTGTCTACCCAGGAGTTTGTACCCAGTTTTAGCACAACTGGCACATGGCGTCAGTCATCTTGCTAAGGGCGCGATGGTGGCACTTACTGACTACTATTGGATAGCACCTGGGTTTAGTGCATTTGCAGCCAGGTTTTGTGCTTCATGTCTCACTTGTGCTCTGTACAATGCAGGGAGGTCTGTCCATGTTCCCCAAAAGCATTCTCCTAAGCCAGATTTCCCTTTCCAAAGAATTCAAATAGACTACATTCAGATGCCCAGAATAGGCACCTATGAGTTTGCTTTAGTGTGTGTTGACATGTTCTCAGAGCTGGCCAGTAGCTAAAGCAAATGCAAAAACAACAGCAAAGAAAATTTTGAATGAAATGGTTTGTAGATATGGAGTTCCTGAAACTATTGAGAGTGACAGAGGAACCCATTTTACTGGGAAAGTAATGAAAGAGGTAATGGAAGCCCTTCACATACAGCAAGCTTTCAATACACCTTATCATCCACAAAGTAGTGGTAAAGTTGAGAGACTTAATGGAATTTTGTAAAACAGATGTGCAAAAATTAAAGCAGATACAGGAAAAGGATGGATGGAAGCTTTGCCATTAGCCCTATATTCTGTATGAACTACCCCTAAACAACCACATGGGCTGTCCCCCTATAAGATTTTATTTGGAGGGCCACCCAAAACAGGGCTATATTTTCCCCAACAGTTGCAGGCTTCTCACTCTAAACTGTTAGAATAAGTTCAGATTTTGCAAAGAACATTGAATAAAATACATGAAGGTGTTTATAAATCTATCCCTGACAATCTATCCCCGACCCAGATTCTGTTTCAGGTATTCACAGAATCCAACCAGGTGACTGGGTGGTGGTCAAGCGAAACGTCAGAAACTAGAACCAAAATTTGACGGACCACATTTGGTGCGTTTGACAACCGGTTCTGCTGTTAAGTTGGAAGGAAAGCCCACCTGGATTCACGCCAGTCACTGCAAGAAAATCCTGAAGTGATGATATCCTTTGAAAAAATTATGATAATGTTTCTCTTCTTTTTGTTGTTTGTGAGAACTGAGATATGGAAAAATAACCCTTTCATCCAAATGTTAAAATTGTATGCAACCCATAACAACGCTAGTAACTGCTGGGTGTGTTCTCACTTACATCCCCAAACAGGAACAATACCCATGATAGCAATGCCTCTCAATTTCACTGATCTAAACAGGACCAGAATAAATGGCTCATACATAGTCTCCACAGCTAATGAGCACAGATCAGTAACTTTGATGGTTTCAAAACAGATAAACACTCCACAGATTTGTTTAACCGGTTCAATACAGGGCAATTTCACCCCCTTCCTTCCCAGGCCAATTTTTAGTTTTCAGCGCTGTCGCACTTTAAACGTCAATTGCGCGGTCGTGCGACGTTGTACCCAAAAAAATTGACGTCCTTTCTTCACCACAAATAGAGCTTTTTTTTGGTGGTATTTGATCGCCTCTGCGGTTTTTATTTTTTGCGCTATAAACAAAAGAAGAGCGACAATTTTGAAAAAAACACAATATTTTTTACTTTTTGCTATAATAAATATCCCAATTTTTTTTTTTTAAAACACATTTTTTCCTCGGTTTTGGCCGATACGTATTCTTCTACATATTTTTGTTTAAAAAAATCGCAATAAGCGTATATTGATTGGTTTGCGCAAAAGTTATAGCGTCTACAAAATATGGGATAGATTTATGGCATTTTTAAAAAAAAAATTTTTTTTTAATTTTTTTAGCGGCGATCGCGATTTTTTTTTTTTTGGTGACTGCGACATTATGGCAGACACATCGGACACTTTTGACACATTTTTGGGACCAATCACATTTATACAGCGATCAATGCTATAAAATTGCATTGATTACTGTGTAAATGTGACAGGCAGTGAAGGGGTTAACCACTAGGGGGCGGGGAGGGGTTAATGTGTTTCCTAGGGAGTGATTACTAACTGAAGGGGGAGGGGACGCACTAGGGGAGGAGACCGATCTGTGTTCCTCCGTTCTGGGAACACAGATCGCTCTCCTCAGAGCTGACAGGCTGTGGATCTGTGTGTTTACACACACAGATCCACATGCCGGCCCGGTTAACGGGCAATCGCGGGTGCCCGGCGGACATCGCGGCCGCCGGGCACACGCACCGGGTCCCGAGGAACGCGGCGGGCGCGCGCTCCCGGCGGCGCGCGCGCGCCCCCTAGACGCCCGGGAATCCCAGGACGTCATATGACGTCCACCCAGGATGGGAGATCCCATCTGGGGACGTCATATGACTATGGGCGGGTAGGGAAGTGGTTAAACATTACATGCCCCTTTAACACTAAATGTACACAGTTGGGCAATTCAGATTGCACCGGAGCAAAAATTACAGTTTTTGGAGGAAACTATGGTCAATATTAATATATCCCAGATCCAGAACTAAATAGAACCCTTTATAGTACAAATTGCTCACAGTTCCCAATATGTGAAAATATCGGTTACCTGAGATTCCATGTTATTGCTTCCAGTTTTTTAGGAGCAGGCATACCGTCCATACGTAGAGCGTTATATTATATATGTGGAAATAAAGCTTACGCCTGGCTTCCTACTAATGTTACAGGTACATGTTATATTGGGAAGTTAGCACCTGCTTTGGCTGTTCGCATAGATACAGTGCAACCAGATCAAAGTCCAGAATACCCTTTAGTGTTCAAAAGAGAGGTGTACACTGAAGGTGACATGGCATGGTCATGGTTCCCTTCCTGGACAGGATGGGGAATTGAAGCAATGAAAAGAATAAATAATTACACTAGAATTGTAGATGAGATTATTAACCTTACTACCACTGATATAGGTTTATTAAATGAAGAAAAGGCTCAGCTTAAAAAAAGTAGTATTAGAGCACAGATTAACGCTAAATTATCTCACTGCAGCTCAAGGTGGGATGTGTAAGGTATTTCACACTGACTGTTGTATATACATTTCTGATAATGTGGACATTATTAAAAGGCATCTTGCTAAGATAAGAGAACTACAGAATAAGGCCAGGGATATTGCTAAAGATGGATGGAACCCCTTTAGGGCTTAGGAGGTTTTGGTGATTTTTTTTTTATATGGCATAGCAACATGGTTACAGAAACTAGGCGCTTACATTGTGATGTTCCTATTTCTCATATTTGTTATTTACTTTCTCATCAGGCTATGCCTCTGTGTGACTACCAGCCGTACCAACAAATATACCACCAGCCCTGATGAACCCATTATTCTGAGAAAGCTAGGAGAGAGCTGAACAGGACTCTGTCTCTCTGCGCCAATGTAACAGGAGTTACCAGCAATCGGCTGAATGTAACGCGGAGAAGAATGGTGTCAAATAAACAAAAGGGGGGAAATGACATGGACATTCACTGTACTGTTCATTTAGGCACAAGAGACTCCATTTTGTTCTCACTGTTGAAATGTGTTCTGTAACCTTCACCTAACACACAGACACTTCTCCTACTAAACGCTCTCTACTCCCCCCCTCCCTTCTCAAGGTTTTACTTTTGCAATTGTTCTATTCGCTAGTTTTTAATAATATATTTCTATTTGTTAGCTTTTAATAACATATTTCTATTTGTTAGTTTTTAATAACATCTCACACCACCCCTTACTTATCTATGTATAAAATAACATGTAATAATAAATTTTCACTGAACAGACATTTTAAACACATTGATTGAGTCCTGTGAATCTGTTCCTGCAGCTGCAGTATTAACTTTGTTTTAGAGTCCCAATCAGAAATCAGTCATATCAGTTCAGAAAGAGGGATCAGAGGCAAGCATCCAGTCCAACATTGGGGATCGCAGGGTGGGCACCAGAAAAAACAAAATCACTCCTAAAATAGGTATAACAATACAGCAATGAGGGTACGTCCCTCCCGAGAGATTTTCTGAAATACCTGAAAAAAAAAAGGGGGGGGGGGATAACAAGAATAGAGCAGAGGGAAACTCTAAAAAGAGGGAGCCAAAAAAATACATATATAAAAAATTGTGAGGGTGTTGGTTACTCTAAACAACATACAGACAATGCCCAGGGAATATGTACAGTATATATGTATTCACATTCAGCTTCCACATGGTGAAAAGCATACAGCTCCCTACAGAATGGCCCAGGAAGGTTCAGGCTGACAAAATAAATAAAGCCCCATCTGAAAAGTAGAAATATCTAATTGGAATGGCAAATAGGGAGTGTATTGCAAGTACTTAAATAGAGAACAGAGTCCATGTAGGAGGTCTCCATCATCACTTACATAAAGACCCAGCAATAGTGTCTCCACAGCTTTTCTCTGCTCCTAACAGGTGCTGTGGTGTTTCCACCAACAGCCCTGTTTAAATGGGCTCACCCCAATCCTCCAGCGTCTGACGTCAGTGGTGGATTGTGGACACAAAGGCACCAATGTGCATGCATGAACATCACAGCACCATGACGTCAGATGCAAGCATGCCGAGTCTCAAGCCACCATCTTGGGGAAAATCCGTCAAAAGGAGACCGGCATCCAAGACAATGGGCAAGACCCTGATCGCCAATTACGATGGAATAGACTTGGGAGGATGTTGCCACATGCCACAGAGATCCAAAGGGATCAGAGTGAGACCAGAGCAGCCTAGACTAAGCTGAAGTGCAAAAACCACCCATACGGAACCAAGAAAACTGGGAACCCATACCACCCAGAGATGAAGAACCAGGAAAAAAGAAGTGGCTGTTTCATACACAGAGGTGACCAACTCAGGCACAACCAAAGAAGAGACCAACTCAGGCCCAGGCAGAAAAGAGGCGGACTCAGGCACTGGCATAAGAGGCAGACTCAATTTCAACAGAGGCGGACTTAGGCACAAAAGAGGAGATCACAGGCTCCGCAAAGGGGAAAACAAATAAGGGATTAACTGCTTGCCGACCAACCGCCGCAGTTTTACTGCAGCAGAATGGCATGGCTGGGCGAAACAACGTTACCTTGCGTCGCTTCGCCTTTTGTCCACTAGGGGCGTGTGCGGGCACCCACGATCGCCCGTGACAGAGTGAGAGCTGGGATCTGTGTGTATAAACACACAAATCCGGTTCTTTCAGGGGAGAGGATACAAAGAATGAACACCGATCTCTCTCTTCCCCT
Source organism: Aquarana catesbeiana (assembly GCF_042186555.1). Lineage (NCBI taxonomy): Eukaryota > Metazoa > Chordata > Amphibia > Anura > Ranidae > Aquarana > Aquarana catesbeiana. Next base: position 311,900,290 of record NC_133328.1, read on the forward strand.
AGTCAGGCCCATCCCCCCCACAGTTAGAACACACATAGGGAACACAGTTAACCTCTTGATCGCCCCCTAGTGTTAACCCCTTCCCTGCCAGTGACATTTATACAGTAATCAGTGCATTTTTATAGCACTGATCGCTGTATAATTGTCAATGGTCCCAAAAATGTGTCAAAAGTGTCCAATTTGTCCGCTGCAATATCGTAGTCCCGATAAAAATCACAGATCACCACCATTACTAGTAAAAAAAAAATAATAATAAAATTGCCATAAATCTATCCCCTATTTTGTAGACGCTATAACTTTTGCACAAACTAATCAACATACGCTTATTGCGATTTTTTTTTACCAACAATATGTAGAAGAAAACATATCAACCTAAACTGCAGAAAAAATTAGTTTTTGGGAGAAAGAATGTGGGATATTTATTATAGCAAAAAGTAAAAGATATTGTGTTTTTTTGCAAAATTGTTGCTCTTCTTTTGTTTATGGCACAAAAAATAAAAAACGCAGAGGTGATTAAATACCACCAAAAGAAAGCTCTATTTGTGGGGAAAAAAAAGACATCAATTTTGTTTAGGCACAGTGTAGCACGACCGCGCAATTGTCAGTTAAAGCAATGCAGTGCCGTATCACAAAAAATGGCCTGGTCATTGAGCAGCCAAATCTTCCGGGGCTGAAGTGGTTAAAATATAAATGAAGGATTGTTTTCAACCCAGCTCGTAGCCAGAGGGGCCCGTCTTAAACGCAGAGGAAGTTGGACCCGGGTACTGAACTTCTGGAAAAAACTTGGGATGTAGGGCCTCAAAGGCAAACTCAGGGGGCATAACCTCAGAGGCAAACTTGGGGTCCAGAACCTCAGAAGTAAACTTGGTGTCCAGGACCTTAGAATGAGGACTGGTCTGCTTCAGGGTTTGAATGGAGGCGCAGATCTCTAAAAGGAGAAGGTGAGAAATCAGTAAAAGGCCCTTTGCCATGGCTACAAATTCAGTAAATGTTATAGGATCTTCAGGCTGGAGCTGAAATAACCAATTTCTTCCACCCAGTCAAACCAATCCACTTCAAAATGGAAAAAAAAACAATTTGATGTGATCAGTTTGCCAGGGGTGGCTGCAAGAGAAAGGAGACAGCAATGGTGGCCTGTCCATAAGGGGCACACAGGCGCCGCCGCCCCATCCATGCGACCGTCCCCTAATCGACATGCAGAGTGTCGGATGCATGGATTCCATTGGAGTGGGGGGGGTGGGGTTGAAGCACGTGATTAAAGCAAGAGGCTCTAATAGGCTTCAAAATAGGATGAGCTTGGGGCGGAGAGCACTGCGTCAGAAACCCACCCAGTTGTGTGACACTACCAAATGAATATTCGCTAGTGTCACACTATTTCTCCTCCCGGCCAATCAGGAAGGGGGTCCTGAGACCTGTTTCCTGATTGGCCGAAAAGACAAGCTACGCTGGCCACCTGAAGGAGACGCAGGGGAAGCTAGCTGGCCGCCCTTCCATCGCCTGTCCGTCACCCGAGGAGAAGCTACACTGACCGTCGGGAGGAGATGCGAGGAGAGCAGATGCAGGGAAATCTGGTCGCCCGGAGGGAAGCCTGAGGTAAGTGCTGCAGCTGGGTGACTGACCAACTGGCTAACAGGAATAAAAAAATTCTCAAGGTTTAAATCTACAAACCCGAGTGGAGGAGCAAAAATATATCTCTTGGGAACAGAGTCTTTGAAACTGGGAAGAGGATAACTACTCCCAGTAGACAGGATTCCGCCAGTGCAGCTAAACTAAGGCATGATGAATGCATTGTTTGCAAAGCCTGTTAGCCTATAAGGATCTGGTCTCAGGCTAGGCAGGTCAGTTGGGTCCATGGCCTGAGCAAACTGTCATTAATCGGACTATCAAGAATGTTTGTAGATTGTACACTCTCCGTGCAGCCTGCAGATCTGTGACACGCGCCAAAATAAGCATACGTCTTTTCAAAAAAATAACAGTTATTTTCAGCTGAATCCAAGAAGTTTTGAAAATTAAATTCACATGGCTAAAAATACCGGTGTCTGTTTATGAAACTGAGAAGAGCTGTGATCCTGAGGATCAGAGTTCATCTCAGTTCATTAGCGGTTTATAAAACTGAGGTGATCAGCGGTGAACATCAGATCAGTGGCGATCTCTGTGAGAATTCTCCCTCCCAGATTTTCCAACCCAAAGGTGGAGAATCAAGGAGAGAAGAGACAGTTGCTGGAGAACTGGGGAGGAAGGAGGAAGTTTAATTACTGTCTTCCTCCTCAATCAGACCCCCCAAGACAGTGAAAAAGCCCCTCTACCTTTCACAAACCCACAAAACCCACATAACGTCCATAAATAGTTGATTCTCATTGCGGTGATCCAAACGTGTTGTGTTCACACACTGGTGCTTCCCCCCTAAGTAATGAACGCTCACCTCAGAGCGTGTGACCTCACATTTAAGTTCAGTCAAAACGCGCCTGTGAACCACCTCTGGGTTCGGTGAATGCTGTAGAATCCAGGACTGCCCAATAACGTAGTCTCCATATATATATGTGGGATAACAGAAAAGGCTGGTTAGTGTGATAACATTTTGGTATATAAAAAATGTATTAAACACAAGCCCCAGTCCGGGGTACTCACATGGACTTGGTGCTTCAGTGCATCACTCTATAGAAGGTAAATATATGCCGGGATCATATGAGATAATATGCGTCTCCTCCTTGAGCAGACCAGCTGCCTCCAGTACCATCCTGTCCCCTCCCCAATGCGTGTCGATACAGAGGTGTGCCGTATCTTCCTCAGGGGGACTGTAATTGGACGGTTAGTGTGTCTGTTAAATATTCAGCCGGCGGCCATTTTCTTGTAGCTTGAGGACACTCTAGTGTTCCCAGGCTCAATATGATCTAATAATTGCATTAAACTTCACTGCCCGAATACTTATGCTGACCCCCGACTCACTACAAGGATCTCCTATCTACTCCATCATGCCATAGCCCTATTGTATACAATTTAGCCCACATAAACTGCCATGTATGCGGCAATGGTGTATTAACGAACTCAGGAGGATACTGTGTAGTAGGCATACTACCTCATCCCAGAAATAAACAATCAGAACAATATATCCATAATTTCCTAATCAAATAACATATGATCATGTACATTAAACCTAATAACAAAAACATATATATATACAGTATCTCACAAAAGTCAGTACACCCTTCACATGTTTGTAAATATTTTATCATATCTTTTCATGTGACAACACTGAAGAAATTACACTTTGCTACAATGTAAAGTAGTGAGTGTACAGCTTGTATAACAGTGTAAATTTGCTGTCCCCTAAAAATAGCTCAACATACAAAAGTGAGTACACCCCTAAGTGAAAATGTCCAAATTGGGCCCAATTAGCCATTTTCCCTCCCCAGTGCCATGTGACTCCTTAGTGTTACAAGGTCTCAGGTGTGAATAGGGGGCAGGTGCGTTAAATTTGGGGTTATCGCTCTTACTCTCTCATACTGGTCACTGGAAGTTCAACATGTCACCTCATGGCAAAGAACTCTCTGAGGAGCTGAAAAAAAGAATTGTTGCTCTACATAAAGATGGCCTAGGCTATAAGAAGATTGCCAAGACTCTGAAAATCAGCTGCAGCATAGTGGCCAAGACCATACAGCGGTTTAACAGGACAGTTTCCACTCGGAACAGGCCTCGCCATGGTCAACCAAAGAAGTTGAGTGCACGTGCTCAGCATCATATCCAGAGGTTGTCTTTGGGAAATATATGTATGGGTGCTGCCAGCATTGCTGCAGGGGTTGAAGGGGTGGGGGGTCAGCCTGTCAGTGCTCAGACCATACGCCGCACACTGCATCAAATTGGTCTGCATGGCTGTTGTCATGCACAAGAAAGCCTGCAAACAGTTTGCTGAAGACAAGCAGACTAAGGACATGGATTAGCGTAACCATGTCCTGTGGTCTGATGAGACCAAGATAAACGTATTTGGTTCAGATGTGTCAAGTGTATATGGCGGCAACCAGGTGAAGAGTACAAAGACAAGTATGTCTTGCCTACAGTCAAGCATGGTGGTGGGAGTGTCATGGTCTGGGGCTGCATGAGTGCTGCCGGCACTGGGGAGCTATAGTTCATTTAGGGAATCATGAATGCCAACATGTACTGTCACCTACTGAAGCAGAACATGATCCCCTCCCTTCAGAGACTGGACCGCAGGGCAGTATTCCAACATGATAAGGACCCCAAACACATCTTCAAGACGACTACTGCTTTGCTAAAGATGCTGAGGGTAAAGGTGATGGACTGGCCAAGCATGTCTCCAGACCTAAACCCTATTGAGCTTCTGTGGGGCATCCTCAAACGGAAGGTGGAGGAGGTCTCTAACATCCGCCAGCTCCGTGATGTCATCATGGAGGAATGGAAGAGGACTCCAGTGGCAACCTGTGAAGCTCTGGTGAACTCCATGCCCAAGAGGGTTAAGGCAGTGCTGGAAAATAATGGTGGTCACATAAAATATTTACACTTTGGGCCCAATTTGGACATTTTCACTTAGGGGTGTACTCACTTTTGTTGCAAGCGGTTTAGACATTAATGGCTGTGTGTTGAGTTATTTTGAGGGGACAGCAAATTTACACTGTTATACAAGCTGTACACTCACGACTTTACATTGTAGCAAAGTATCATTTCTTCAGTGTTGTCACATGAAAAGATAGAAGAAAATATTTACAAAAATGTGAGGGGTATTAGGAAAAAATTATATTAAAAAAACGGAGGGTGTATAGGATTTTTAATCATTGGATGGGATCAACTCCATACCTCTGCTGTTCCCCAAATGATTATCCCACTTCATACATGCAAGGACACGGAACTAAGAACTAAGAAAACCTCTTTATATTAATAATATAGGGGAATTTTAATGAAGAAAAAATGTAAATATAAATTTAATTTAAATGAAATGGTCATATGTGTTATATAACAAATATGATGAGTGAGACCTCCCATAGGTGGGTGGACACCTGTAGAAGAAATAGGGCTCACTTCATTCCTATGAGGAAACCACCCCTATACTCTATTGAACTATAGGCCTCAAACCCAATCGGGAATGGTCACTAATACGGGGATAAGAACCACTGACTATTATTAAATCAAGGTGACTAGTAATTGCTCAAAAAACTGCTTAAGTCAAATTCTTTGTTCAGCCCACCCGGTGCCAGAGAACCTAATTGGTGTATCCACCATGATTCCCTCTTACTGATCTCCCTTATATAGTTTGAACCCCTCCAATGACGTTTCGGGGCCTCTATATCCCAAAATTGCATCCCTTCTGGATTTTTGTTGTGGATATCCCTGAAGTGTATTGACAGAAAAGACGTTTGGGATGACCAAAACCCTTCCTAGAGCTGGCCGTCTGGCCAAACTGAGCTATCGGGGGAGAAGAGCCTTGGTGAGAGAGGTAAAGAAGAACCCAAAGATCACTGTGGCTGAGCTCCAGAGATGCAGTCGGGAGATGGGAGAAAGTTGTAGAAAGTCAACCATGACTGCAGCCCTCCACCAGTCGAGGCTTTATGGCAGAGTGGCCCGATGGAAGCCTCTCCTCAGTGCAAGATACATCAAAGCCCGCATGGAGTTTGCTAAAAAACACCTGAAGGACTCCAAGATGGTGAGAAATAAGATTCTCTGGTCTGATGAGACCAAGATAGAACTTTTTGGCCTTGATTCTAAGCGGTATGTGTGGAGAAAACCAGGCACTGCTCATCACCTGTCCAATACAGTCCCAACAGTGAAGTATGGTGGTGGCAGCATCATGCTGTGGGGGTGTTTTTCAGCTGCAGGGACAGGACGACTGGTTGCAATCAAGGGAAAGATGAATATGGCCAAGTGCAGGGATATACTGGACAAAAACCTTCTCCAGAGCGCTTAGGACCTCAGACTGGGCCAAAGATTTACCTTCCAACAAGACAATGACCCTAAGCACACAGCTAAAATAACGAAGGAGTGGCTTCACAACAACTCCGTGACTGTTCTTGAATGACCCAGCCAGAGCCCTGACTTAAACCAAATCAAGCATCTCTGGAGAGACCTAAATATGGCTGTCCACCACTGTTTACTATCCAACCTGACAGAACTGGAGAGGATCTGCGAGAAGGAATGGCAGAGGATCTGGTAAGAGCATTCACTTGATATTCAGTTGTTGATGTTTCCCCCTTGATGTTGTTTCCACGGAAGGAGCTGTATACCCATTTCCACCGCTCTGGGATCCACACTATCCGGTGTTTGATTATTTTGTTCACACAGTTGGACATTCACTTAATTTACATTATAGGTCATCATTTTGTTCAATATTCATTTTTGTTGAAGGACAATTATTTCACATGGACTTTTGAGTTTATTTCAGTATTCAATCAATTTTTTTACACATGTATCACGATATATATGTATAATTGTTATGCGCTACATTTTTCACCATTTCAACATTCTACAACTCAGTATTCAGAAAGGGAATCAGGAAATTTCCAAGGACCGCCACACACTAGTAGGAACCCCTATAAAGGTCAATATGACAATAGGGGATACAATTACAATGGGGGTGGACCACCATACCATAGGTACCCACAGAATTGAAGTAACTGGAATAGGGGTTATCAAGGTAGAAATTACCAAGCAAAAGGAAACCAGTCAGGGGGAGCACCCTATTATAGGGGGCCCGAACAAGGGGGTCAGAACCCACAGGATTATCAATATAGAACACCACTAAGGGGAGGACCACTGCAATATAGAGGCCCGCCACAGGGGGAGTACCATTATCAGGAAGGACCACCATCCTATAGGGGACCCCCTCAAGGTGAAGGGCACTGTTACTCCCCGAAACCACAAAGACCTAGGTATGATAGACTACCACCAGACTAGTATGAAGTACCCACTTACAATAGTTACCAACCCTTATATGATACATCCAACCAAGAAACCCAGTACGGAAAGTCTTTTATAGAGAAGGGACCCCATCAAGGAAAGAAGAAATATAGAAAAAGGGGAGGACAAGCAGGAAGAAGGATACAACAAAAAAGAAGGCGGGAAGATTAGGCGAAGGGATTTATAATGTTAGTGGTACTAGTTTAACCAGGGAAGAAACATTGACCTTAGATAGGGGTATCAAATATGCCCCCAAAAAAGGCCTCAATAAGTTTGAGACCTACATAGGAATCCAGAAATTCATACAGAAACTTAATGTAAAAAAATATTATGCTCAGAATCCAGTAGAAAGGGTAGCAGCAGAGGGCAATTTCACCCAATTGAAGAATAATTTGGTGTTTAACCCTCAAATAGTGAACGATGAGTATGTTGACATGTTCAAGAAATTGGTCAGTACAGATCTAGAAAAATTACCCATTAAAAAAGTGTATGAACATAGGGATATAAATAGGGTCTCAAGTCACTGGAGAGCAGGAAGGAGAGCAGAGGGTGAGGGGGGGATTGTGGTGTTATCTACTGTACAATACAAAACAGAAATTAATAACATCTTAGAGGACTTGGGTACATATCAGATACTAAAATTCAACCCCACTAAACAATTTAAGAATGAGCTGGAATCTATTGTCCGATATGGTGTTGAAAGAGATATATTGAAAAAATATGAGGAAAAATATTTGGTACCTACGGCTTGTAAAATACCGGTTATCTATTGTATCCCAAAAATACATAAGGATAGAAACAATCCTCCAGGTAGACCAATTGTAAGTGGGATAGAGTCACTCACATCTAGATTGGGTGAAAATATAGACATACACCTGCAACCTCTAGTAAGGGATACTAAGGCCTTTTTAAAGGATACCAAACACACCCTACAGTTGTTGAAAGGGTGTGCTAGAAGTGAAAATATGGTGATTGCCACAGCTGATGTGGCTTCACTATATAACAATATTGACCACTAGGGGGCTATAAGGGCAGTCAAGTGGGCCTTAAAAAAGAATAGTAATTTAAAAAGGAAACAGCAGAAATTTATTTTAAAATGTTTAGAATTTTGTTTAAAGCATAATTTTTCTGGTATGAGAAAACGTTTTTCTTACAGATTAAAGGCGTCGCCGTGGGCACGAAATTTGCACCTAGTGTTGCAAATTTGTATATAGCTAAATGGGAGGAGGAAGGAATTTTATATAATAAGGACCCGAGAGTTATGTTGTATAGACATTTTATTGATGACCTACTGTTGATATGGAAAGGGAATGTTAAAGCTTTATTTCAATCCATGAACGCTAATGACCAAAATATTAATTTGACGTGGGACATAAGTAAGGACAATATACATTTTTTGGACTTAAAGATTTACAACACACCTCGGGGCATAGAAACAAAAACTTATTTCAAAGAAACCGACCGCAAATCTTATATTCCCATTACTAGCTGCAATTATAGACCGTGTATAGATAATATCCCTAGAGGGTAAAATATGAGGATAAGAAAGAATTGTATGAGAGATGAGGATTTTGAAGCACAAACAGAGAAACTGAGCAAGATTTTAGGGATAAATGATATCGGGGTGATTTTTTGGAAGTTGAAAGAAATAAGATTAGAAATACAGATAGGGAGAAACCTGGTAAAAGATAATAGTACAAATAGAGAGACTAATATGGATATTGGTACTTGTATTGTTCTAGATTATAATTTACAGAATAAGGATGTAGAAAAGCTCATTAACAGATATAGGAATGTCCTCAAGCAAGACGCACATCTTAAAGGGAGCTTACCTGTCAGATTCTCATGTACCTGACTGATGAGCCCGATAGTGCAGGTCTCCTTTACATATCTGACTCGCGGCCCCTGGTAGAGCAGATAGGAGGCACAGGAGTGCAGAGTGGTATGAGAGCCTGGCGGGTTCGTTGCTGGAAGGGCGGCTCTGGGGTCCCAGATGCTGTAGAGGTGATCACCAGCCGGACAGCAGACAGACTGGAAGCAGGAGCACCCGATCCACACCCAGAAGTTGGATCAAACAGTCAGTACACAGTTCAGGGGTTAGTGGATCCCAGAGGAAGCAGCTGGTAGATGTACAGACGGGTGATGCCAGAGCAGGAGCAGGGCAAACAGGTCAGGTCACAGGCCAGGTCAACAACAGGTGGGCAGCAAGGTATCAGAGGAGCAGGCAGGTTTTAAAGTCAGAGGCAGGCTGAGGTCAGGTGCAGACAGAGAGCAAGGAGAGTCCAAAGGTCAAACCGGGTCGTTCAGGAGATCAAACATACAAAGGCATGTAAACAGGAGCAGGGGTCACAGGGAGCTGTAGACAGCAGCGATCCAGTGTGCATCTCCAGTTTAAGTAGGCTGTTTGGCGCCAATGCCTCGCACACACCAGCATGCAACGGCATGCACAGGTGCGCCAGAGCTGCCAACACTGCGTTTTCTACCGGGGATTTCCTGACATTACCAGATAAACCAAAGATTGTATATAAAAGGGCCCCTAACTTAAGGGATAGGTTGGTGCACAATGTCGTTGAACCGCCGCCGCCTAGGCCACTGATGTTTTGGGACGTCAGGGGCTTTCACGGCTGCGGTCAATGTTGCAGTTGCGTAACGGTCCCGAGAATTGTTAGGGGATTGAAAACCTCTTTTAATCCCCACACAAACCATTTGCATACCATTAGGGATTTTATCTCATGTGATACGATAGGAGTGGTCTATGCAATTAAATGCCCATGCAATTTGCTCTATGTAGGCAGAACCATAAGAGCGTTAAAGGATAGGATGGAAGAACATGTTAGAAATATCCGTAACGGTTTTGATAAGCATTTTCTGTCAATACACTTCAGGAATATCCACAACAAAAATCCAGAAGGGATGCAATTTTGGGCTATAGAGGCCCCGAAACGTCATTGGAGGGGTTCAAACTATATAAGGGAGATCAGTAAGAGGGAATCATGGTGGATACACCAATTGGGTTCTCTGGCGCCGGGTGGGCTGAACAAAGAATTTGACCTAAAATGTTTTTTCAGCAATTACTAGTCAGTCACCTTGATTTAATAATAGCCTGTGATTTTTATCCCCGTATAAGTGACCATCCTTGATTGGGTTTGAGGCCTATAGTTCAATAGAGTATAGGGGTGGTTTCCTCATAGGAATGAAGTGAGCCCTATTTCTTCTACAGGCGTCCACCCACCTATGGGAGGTCTCACCCATCATATTTTTTATATAACAGGAAGATTATGAATGGCCTCTACAAACAGTATTCATAGATAGATAAGATCAATTAAAAGTTGTACCATCATCCAGAATTTTTTTTAGAGATAAGGGGGTTGGAATCCTAGTCCCCAGCCTATCTCAGTACAATACAATGAAGGTAAGTTCAGATATAGAAACAATGATATAAAAAAGTATACAAAAGTTTATTGATACACAATACATGACAAAAATATCAATGATGAATAAAAAATACGTGACGGTCCAAGTGTATCACCAAGATAATGCTCCCATGATGGGGAAGATCACAGTGGGAGAATTTGGACATTTTCACTTAGGGGTGTACTCACTTTTGTTGCCAACAGTTTAGACATTAATGGCTGTGTGTTGAGTTATTTTGAGTTGACAGCAAATTTACACTGTTATACAAGCTGTACACTCACTACTTTACATTGCAGCAAAGTGTCATTTCTTCAGTGTTTTCACATGAAAAGATATAATAAAATATTTACAAAAGTGTGAGGTGTGTGCTCACTTTTGTGAGATACTATATTGTATATATCCAGTGCCTTGAAAAAGTATTCATACCCCTTTGTCATGTTGCAACCAAAAACGTAAATGTATTTCATTGGGATTTTACGTGATAACCAACACAAAGTGGCACATAATTGTGAAGTGGAAGAAAAATTATAAATGGTTTTCAAACTGTTTTACAAATAAATATCTGAAAAATGTGGCGTGCATTTGTATTCAGCCCCCTTTACTCTGATACCCCTCACTAAAGTCAAGACTCCAGTGGAACCAATTGCCTTCAGAAGTAACCTAATTAGTAAACAGAGTCCACCTGTGTGTAACTGAATCTCCGTATAAATACAGCTGTTCTGTGAAGCCCTCAGAGGTTTGTTGGTGAACCTTAGTGAAAAAACAGCACCATGAAGGCCAAAGCACACACCAGACAGGTCAGGGATAAAGTTGTGGAGAAGTTTAAAGCAGGGTTAGATTATTTAAAAAAATATCCAAAGCTTTGAACATCTCACTGAGCACTGTTCAATCCAAAAATGGAAAGAGTATTGCACAGCTACAAGCCTACCAAGACATGGTCGTTGACCTAAACTGACAGGCCGGGCAAGAAGAGCATTAATCAGATAAGCAGCCAAGAGGCCCATGGTAACTCTGGAGGAGCTACAGAAATTCACAGCTCAGGTGTGAGAATCTGTCCACAGGACAACTCTTAATTGTGCACTCCACAAATCTGGCATTTATGGAGGAATGGCAAGAAGAAAGCCATTTTGAAAGAAAGCCATAAGAAGTCCCATTTGCAGTTTGCAAGAAGCCATGTGGTGTACACAGCAAACATGTGGAAGAATGTGTTCTGGTCAAATGAGACCAAAATTGAACTTTTTGGCCTAAAAGCAAAATGCTATGTGTGGCGGAAAACTAACACTGCACATCACCCTGAACACACCATCCCCACTGTAAAATGGTGGTGGCAGCATCAAGCTGTGGAGATGCTTTTTTTCAGCAGGGACAGGGAAGCTAGACAGAGTTGATAGGAAGATGGATGGAACCAAATACAGGGCAATCTTAGAAGAAAACCTGTTATGCCCCGTACACACGCTCGGATTTTCAGACGGAAAATGTGTGATAGGCCCTTGTTGTCAGAAATTCCGACCGTGTGTAGGCTCCATCACACATTTTCCATCGGATTTTCCGACACACAAAGTTTGAGAGCAGGCTATAAAATTTTCCGACAACAAAATCCGTTGTCGGAATTTCCGATCGTGTGTACACAAATCCGATGTACAAAGTGCCACGCATGCTCAGAATAAATAAAGAGATGAAAGCTATTGTCTACTGCCCTGTTTATAGTCCCGACGTATGTGTTTTACGTCACCGCGTTCAGAATGATCGGATTTTCCGACAACTTTGTGTGACCGCGTGTATGCAAGACAAGTTTGAGCCAACATCCGTCGGAAAAAATCCTAGGATTTTGTTGTCGAAATGTCCAATCAATGTCCGACCGTGTGTACGGGGCATTAGAGTCTGAAAAAGACTTGAGACTGGGGTGGAGGTTCACTTTCCAGCAGGACAACAACCCTAAACATACAGCCAGAGCTACAATAGAATGGTTTAGATCAAAGCATATTCATGTGTTGGAATGGCCCAGGCAAAGTCTAGACCTAAATCCAAATGAGAACCTGTAGCAAGACTTGACAGTTGCTGTTCAGACGCTCTCCATTCAATCTGACAGAGCTTGAGCTATTTTACACAGAAGAATGGGCAAAAATGTCACTCTCTAGATATGCAAAGACATACTCAAAAAGACTTGTAGCTGTAATTGCAGTGAAAGGTGGTTCTACAAAGTATCAGGGAGGCTGAATACAAATGCACACATTTTTAACATATTTATTTGTAAAAAATTCTGAACACCAATTATCATTTTCCTTCCACTTCATAATTATTTGCCACTTTGTGTTGGTCTATCACTTAAAATCCCAGGAAAATACATTTACGTTTTTGGTTGTAACATGACAAAATGTGGAAAATTTCAAGGGGTATAAATACTTTTTTCAAGGCAGTGTGTATGTATATATATATATATATAGATATATATATATATCTATATATATATATGTGTGTGTGTGTGTGTGTGTATAAATAAATAAATACATAAATATATGTTGTATATATATATATATATATATATATATATATATATATATATATATATATAGTATATAATTTTTGTAATTTGAGCAGGGAGACGTCAGCTTATGTGGTGTAGAGTAAGGCAATCTCCTCTGAGAATGCCAGCTAACTCAGCGGTGGTAATTGACTGCTGCTTAATAAACGGACACCCCTGTGTTTAGCTGATTTCCTGTTTCTGTAATCGTGATATGTCTCGCGAGATTACATGAACAGTAGTCATTCTCCAGTGTTCAAAGTCTTTGTAGATCTCATTAGGAGAAGCAATCTACACTAATTCATAAGCAGGCACTCAGAAGAGAGCTGTACCCTCTGAGATTGCTAGCGAACTCAGCAGCAGTAATTAACTGCTGCTTAATAAACGGACACTGAAGAACCTCAATCTTGCGTAAAGCTTTGTGAACTGAGCCTCACCAATGACAGTTATTATGAATATTGGTTAAACTTTTGTTCCTAAAGTCTGCTAACAAAGATTTTCCTGTGTAATTGTGAGACTTTTACCCACTATGTGTTGTAAAAACTCTGTTGATGTTCATTATAGGGTGAGCTATAAAATGACACAATAGGAGTGACCACTAATTTTATGGTTTGGTGTGATAACCTGCACGTAATTTGTTTTTGTGAGTTATGCTCACTTGATTAAAAAGCTCTTTCTACCTGCTCAGCTTTTTTGGATCAGTATTTGTGGCAGATGTTGAAGATGGTGTATCGTCCCCCTGATCCAGCTATATCTGAAGATGAATTGTCAAGGGATAATTTTGCAACATCCTGTGGTCCTATGAGTGCCAGGGAACTAGAATTTAGAAGGTGGCAAAGGCTCTGAAAGCCAGCAGTAGCCCCAGGGCTAGGGTGACCACTGACCAGACGTCCCCAGTTTCCGGGGACAGTCTACAGACTGAGGACACTGTCCCCGGTTTTGTCCCCAGATTGCAGGGGCGGACTTAGGGTTGCCACCTGTCCTGTTTTTGAGACATGTCTCTGGGTCTATGCCTACCTGTAACTCGGACAGTGTCTCACCCGACTCGACCTGACCCACCAGTGGCTCAATGTGCCGCCATGTCTGCAGTGATTTCAGCTCCTGCCAGCCAAAGTTTCTCCCTCCCCATCTACCCCCTGCACTCGGTGCCTCCATGAGCTCTGTGTGCTACAGATGGGGCAGAGAGTTGGAGGCAGAGCCCCCATGTTGCCGGGTGTTCTGGCTGGCTGCAGTCAGGACACGGAGGTGGGGTTGCAGGTGCAGCATCCATGTTACTTGCTGCTCTCTTGAAAACTGTGTGGAGATCGCACTAGGAGACTTGTACAGTAAGTGTTTGAGGTATTGTGTATGTCAGGAATTCAACAAATGGTCCTCATCACCCCATATACCATTCATCCATCCATGCAGTCCTCACACCCCCATACACCATCCACATATACAGTTCACACCCCCCGTACACCATCCATCCATACAGTCCTCACCCCCCCCCCAAACACCATCCATATTATACAATTCTCACCCCCCCATACACCATCCATCCATTCATACAGTCCTCACCCCCCCATACACCATCCTTATATACAGTTCTCATCCTCCCCACCCATACACCATCCATATATACACTCCGCGCCCTTTCCTACACGTACCACCCACCGCCATACACTCCACACCCCTCTCCTACAGGTACCACCCACAGCCATACACACCACACCCCTCTCCTACATGTACCACCCACCGCCATACACTCTGCATTTCTCTCCCTGCACATACCACCCACCGCCATACACTCTGCACCCCTCCCCTACACGTACCACCCACCGCCATACACTCTAAACTCCTCTCCTACACATACTACCCACCTCCATACACTCTGCACTCCTCTCCCTGCATATACCACCCACCACCATACACTCCACATTCCTCTCCTGCACATACCACCACCATACACTCCACACTCCTCTCCTGTGCATACTACCCACCGCCATACCCTCTGCACTCCTCTCTTGCACATACCACCCACTGCCATGCACTTTGCACTCCTTTCCGGAACATACCACCCACCACCATACACTCCGTACCCCTCTCCTGGACATACTTCCCACCGCCATACACTCCCTACCCTTCTCCTGTACATACTACCCACCGCCATACAACCCACACGCCTCTCCTGCACATATCACCCACTGCCATACACTCCACACCCCTCTCCTTCACGTACCACCCACTGCCATACACTTCACAACCCTTTCCTACACGTACCACCCACCGCCATACAATCCACACTCCTCTCTTGTACATACTACCCAACGCCATACCCTCCACACTCCTCTCTAACACATACCACCCACCGCCATACACTCCACACCCCTCTCCTGCACATACTACCAACCACCATACAATCCACATACCTCTCCTGCACATACTACCCACCGCCATACACTCCGCATTCCTCTCTTGCACATACTGCCCACCGCCATACACTCCACATCCCTCTCCTGTACATACCATCCACTGCCATACACTCTGCCCTCCTCTCCTGCACATATCACCCACAGCTATACACTGCACACTTCTCTCCTGTACATACTACCCACCTCCATACACTCTGCACTCCTTTCCTGCACATACCACCCACCGCCATACACTCCACACCCCTCTCCTGTACATACTACCCACCACCATACACTCCGCACCCCTCTAATACTTAACTATATACTATAATACTATACTATAATATATAATATAATACTATAAAGTTTTCAGACCCCCTTAAATTTTTCACTCTTTGTTATATTGCAGCCATTTGCTAAAATCATTTAAGTTAATTTTTTTCCTCATTAATGTGCACACAGCACCCCATATAGACAGAAAAACACAGAATTGTTGACATTTTTGTAGATTTATTAAAAAAGAAAAACTAAAATATCACATGGTCCTAAGTATTCAGACCCTTTGGTGTGACACTCATATATTTAACTCAGGTGCAGTCGGGAGATGGGAGAAAGTTGAAGAAAGTCAACCTTCACTGCAGCCCTCCACCAGTCAGGGCTTTATGGCAGAGTGGCCCAACAGAAGCCTCTCCTCAGTGCAAGACACATGAAAGCCCACGTGGAGTTTGCTAAAAAAACACCTGAAGGACTCCAAGATGGTGAGAAATAAGATTCTCTGGTCTAATGAGACCAAGATAGAACTTTTTGGCCTTAATTCTAAGCGGTATGTGTGGAGAAAACCAGGTACTGCTCATCACCTGTCCAATACAGTCCCAACAGTGAAGCATGGTGGTGGCAGCATCATGCTGTGGGGGTGTTTTTCAGCTGCAGGGACAGGACGACTGGTTGCAATCGAGGGAAAGATGAATACAGGCAAGTACAGGGATATTCTGGATGAAAACCTTCTCCAGAGTGCTCAGGACCTCAGACTGGGCCAAAGCTTTACTTTCCAACAAGACAATGACCCTAAGCACACAGCTGAAATAATGAAGGAGTGGCTTCACAACTCCGTGACTGTTCTTGAATGGCCCAGTCAGAGTCCTGACTTAAACCCAATTGAGCATCTCTGAAGAGACCTAAAAATGGCTGTCCACCAACGTTTACCATCCAATCTGACAGAACTGGAGAGGATCTGCAAGGAGGAATGGCAGAGGATCCCCAAATCCAGGTGTGAAAAACTTGTTGCATCTTTCCCAAAAAGACTCATGGCTGTATTAGATCAAAAGGGTGCTTCTACTAAATACTGAGCAAAGGGTCTGAATACTTAGGACCATGTGATATTTCAGTTTTTCTTTTTTACTAAATCTGCAAAAATGTCAACAATTCTGTGTTTTTCTGTCAATATGGGGTGCTGTGTGTACATTAATGAGGAAAAAATTAACTTAAATGATTTTAGCAAATGGCTGCAATATAACAAAGAGTGAAAAATTTAAGGGGGTCTGAATACTTTCCGTCCCCACTGTATATCATACAATCATTCCATAAACACATACCACATACACTGCAAATATAATTTAAAGAAAATTGGCTTAAAAAATAGTTTACCATTTGCCAAAAAAAAAACTGGTCACCTTACCCAGGGCAGACAAATGTTCTGCTCTCTTACAACTGGGGTAGAAGCTAGACCAGGGCACCTCAGACATAAAATATTAAATTTGCCAAGGTTTCATTATTTGTAATGTATCATAATAGCAGATACTAGTCTCATTTTGAGTAGCACACTCCTAGGTAGGTTGCTAGCATGATAGGTACAGTTAGTTCTTTTTGGCTCCTCTGTAATCATTGGTGCAGCTATTGATTATTTTGGCTGTTCTAGAGTGCACAGGCTGCAAGCTTGCACTCTGGAGGCTTCCAGAACATAAAGGGCTGAGAGAGGCAAATGGGCAGCTTGAATATTTGGTGTGCTTCAGCCAACCCCTGAGGAGGTATGCACAGTAGGTGTCTGGATCAGCCCTTGTTCTTGTCTTGCTGGAGAAGTTCCACAGCCTCAGGGGCTAGGCCCCTCTGAGGCCATTTTTGCTGGAGTATGCTAATGTTAATCGAGGTCCCAGCTGCGGCTGAGATGAGGGGGGCAATTCCTAATCATCTTTTGAGCAGCAGTCCTACCTAAGAATCTGGTCTGTAGGACTCACTAAAGAGTGCTGGGTGGAAGCTGAAAAGTGTGTAGCTGTCCTGTGACATTGTGTGCATTAACCCCTCCATCACTGAAGTGTGTCTGGTGGAAGCTAGTAACTGAGCAGGTGTCCTGAGACATATGTCCCAAGGAAACTGGGGGAGTTCAGCTGTGCTGGGGAGACATTGTGATAATAGACCTGAGTTTAGGATCCAGGTGACTGTGTGCTATTTTAAAAGATAAGTGTCAGCAGTAGCTCCTTCTGAGACAACTCTTGCAAGCTCTCAGTTCTTGTCATTCCTTTTTACCCTTGGTAAACCAAGAGAAGCCTAGCCTAATCAAGAATGTCCTCCTGTTAGTATTCAGTATTCTTGGCGTATGCCAGTGGTGTCCCATCCATAGGGTCCCATCCCAGGCAACACCCCCCCCCCCCCCCCTCCAGGCAATCACAAAAAAAGAAAATGTAAAAAAAAAAAAAAAAAAATGTTTTTTTTAAAGCTGGCCCTTTAAAAAAAAAAGAAAAAAAGCTACAAAAAAAGGTCCACTGCGTTCGGACGCCAGACACAGTGCGACGCCGGACACAGTGCACTTATGGGAAGCACCACGTCTATGCAATTGCGAGATTTTAGACGTGGAGCTTCATTTGTGGGCGGTCAGCCCACCTTGCGTCACTGTCTGAAGCGCCGAGTAGCTTCCGCCCGGCGCTAGTATCTATTACTATGGCCGGGCGGTTTGATTGACATCTGAGTATGATATCACTTCCTGTCACTTCTCCAGGAGAGAGAAACAGGAAGTATGAGAAGAACGGAGCTCTCCACAGGGGACACCGCTGGAGAGGACAACACACAGCAAGGTAACTAACCGGGGGGAGGGGGGTTTGATGGTGACACATGCTGGTGCAATTTGGTGACACATGCTGGTACAATTTGGTGACACATGCTGGTACAATTTGGTGACACATGCTGCTGCAATTTGGTGACACATGCTGCCGCAATTTGGTGGTGACACATGCTGCTGCAATTTGGGGACACATGCTGGTACAATTTGGTGACACATGCTGGTACAATTTGCTGACACATGCTGCTGCAATTTGGTGACACATGCTGCCGCAATTTGGTGGTGACACATGCTGCTGCAATTTGATGACACTTGCTGCTGCAATTTGGTGGTGACACATGCTGCTGCAATTTGGTGACGCATGCTGCTGCAATTTGGTGGTGGCACATGCTGCTGCATTTGGTGGGACACAGGCTGCATTTTATGTGACACAGGCTGCATGTAAGGAGGGACTCCGCTGGGGGCACCTGATGTAAGAAGGGACTCCGCTGGGGACACCTTATGGCATCTGGTGGCAAGTGACGTGGCCTGTGACACACTCAGGGCTCCCACTGATTCTGCATTATGGTGAGTTGAATGATTTCATTTTATATTACAATGTAATAATAGAAATAATGCGCTTCAATCATCCTGACACCATAACAACCTTGGTGTTGGGATGATTGAAACACTAACACCAGGTGTTTGGAGTATCTTTATCTGCTGATTGTTAATCTTCCTAGAATACACATATTTCTATTGTTGTGTAGGATCTGGGCCTGATGTCCCTCCATCCTTCTCTCCCTCTCCCTCCATCCCTCATTCATCTCAGACAATAACCACACCACCTTAGAGCCAAGCCCACTATTTCGCTGAAACCACACCCATTTTCGCCAAGTGGGAGGGGCCAAAAAGGAAGGGCAGGGCCTGGCGCCCCCCCATCCTAAAACTTCACCAGCCGCCACTGGCGTATGTCATACCACCCCTCTCCTGTTACAAGTTCTTCAAGCAATAAATCTTAAGAAAACATCCCCTAGACTGTTTACTGACTGTTTACTAGAGCCAGAGTGAATGTACTGTTGTCTGTGTGAATGCACTCTGCACTGTTTTGAGAAGAACCAATCCTGCAGTTGCTGCAGGGGTAGCGCTACAATTGTAAAACATACTATATATATATATATATATATATATATATATATATATATATATATATATATATATATATATAGTTTTTTTTTTTTTTAACCACTTCAGCCCCGGAAGAATTTACTCCCTTCCTGACCAGAGCACTTTTTGCGATTCGGCACTGCGACGCTTTAACTGACAATTGCGCGGTCGTGCAACGTGGCTCCCAAACAAAATTGACGTCTTTTTTTTCCCACAAATTGAGCTTTCTTTTGGTGGTATATGGTCACCTCTGCAGTTTTTATTTTTTGCGCTATAAACAAAAAAATAGCGTCAATTTTTTAAAAAAGCATTATTTTTTACTTTTGTTATAATAAATATCCCCAAAAAATATTTAAAAAAAAATTTTTTTTCCTCAATTTAGGCCGATACGTATTCTTCTACAGATTTTTGGTAAAAAAAATCGCAATAAGCGTATATTGGTTGGTTTGTGCAAAAGTTATAGCGTCTACAAAATAGGGGATAGTTTATGGCATTTTTATTGATATTTTTTTTTACTGGTAATGGCGGCGATCAGCATTTTTATCGTGACTGCGACATTATGGCGGACACATCAGACATTTTTGACACATTTTTGGGACCATTGTCATTTATACAGCAATCAGTGCTATACAAATGCACTGATTCCTGTGTAAATGACACTGGCAGTAAAGGGGTTAACCACTAGGGGACAGTGTAGGGGTTAAGTATGTCCTGGGGAGTGTTTCCCTCCTGATCACAGGGAGCAGAGATCAGTGACACTGTTACTAGTTTACATTAGCATCTCCCCGTTCCTCCTCTTCATGAGGCGATCGTGGGTATCCCCGCGGCGATCGAGTCCACGGACCCCGCGACCCGACTCCCGGTGCTCCCGGCCGGCATGTGTGCGCCACTGGTGGCACACACACAGTGGCACGGCGGCAAATTTAAGGGGATGTACGGGTACGCCCATTTGCCCAGCCGTGCCATTCTGCCGACGTACATCGGCGTACGTTGGTCGAGAACCGTTTAACAGAAAAAGGTTTTATTGTGTATTACAAAATAAAGAACATTACAGAACAAGTTCCCATGTGGTACAAATAAAGTTGGAGATAGCAAAACAACCTAGTACAGATATAGGTAACAAATCTCCGCAGGCAAAAAAGAAAAACCTTCACAGATTAAAGCATAGCTCAAGATTACAGCATGGCCTCACCCACCAGAAGAAGAGTTTCCATAAACTTTATGGAAGAGAGACAGCGAAAGGGGAAAGGGAGGGGAGGAAGGGAGGGAATGAAAGCAGCGAGGAAACAAAGAGGAAAGCAAGAAAGAGGGGGAGGTAGGATGACAGAAACCAAAGGGTAGACCATGCATTTACATACAGAAACCATAGCCAATCAATAGAAATCAGTAAAAGGTTTCCTCAAATACCATTAATCAGGCAGTATGTAAAGAAGAACAGTCGCATGGTGCTCACAGGGATAGCCCTCTAGCCTCTACCCAAGGATCCCAGATTTTCTTACATTTTTGGGGCCCATATAAATCAGTTTGTTGGACCGTGAGGGACTCTGTAGTTTTCCACTTAAAAAGAATTACTTTCTTCACATAGAAAGCCATATAGAGAAGGAAGCACCTCTGATGAAAGGAAGCCTCCAGGTTGTCGCCCAACAGAAGAAAGACTGGATCCAAAGTGACACATAGATTTGAAATAGTATTAAGTTCAGGGACCACCCCTTAACAGAAGCTCTCGATATTAGGGCAAAACCAAACCACGTGTCGGAAAGTGTCCACTTCCAACCTGCGCTTAGGACAGTATTTATCGGTTATTGGGTAGATGAAGAAACAACAAATGAGGGGTATAATAAACCCGAAGAAGGAATTTCATCTGGATAAACCTATCCCTAGCCGATATCATCAAATGTATGTATTGTATATCCTCCCCCCAGTCTTAATCAATAAGATCAGGGAAGTCACCTCGCTAAGTGTGATACAGCTTGGTGACTTTGGTCATCTCCTTCCCCAAGATTCGTAGGTAAAGAGTGGAAAGTATTCTGTCTACAGTCTTGGAAGCACTCCAAAGAGTGAGAGGCTAGTGTAACCTGGGTAGGAAACTGTGCTCTAACAGCATGCCATAATTGAATATATCTAAAAAAACATACTGTTAGGGAGGTTGCATTCCGCCTTCAAGTTATCAGTTGTTAAGAGGGAGCCATTAGAAATGATGTGCTTAAGAGTGGTGATACCATATCATGCCCATGCAACTGGGCCTGGAACCATCTGAAGATATGGGAGAGAAGGGTTATCCCATATAGCCATATGGGGGAGATACTGTCAGTTTTCCCCAAGAATCTAGTAGAACATAATTAAAAAAAAAAAAGAGTAAGAAAACAACCAAAGTTTTAGAGGTACAGTCCCCGATGAATGTTATTGTTACCTTTAGTATTCACACTGAAAAACAAATCATTCGCCAAGGGTACATAGGAAATATAATCTACTCTGAGATATTCTGTTACCACAAATGTAACTGAATTCATTTTAGTGATTTGGTTATTACAGAACCATTTGCCGTATTCCTCCCTACAATGCCGCATGTGATGAATGCTCATGAACATACTGAAATAAGAGTCAGCATACTTGCTCAATATATTTCACATTAAGTGCACAGTTAAAGCAAAACTGTTGTTATGTTAATGTTCTTTTGGATAAGAACAGTCTGTTCTATCCAAACATGCACATGGCAAGGTTTTAATTCTGTAGGAGCATAATATATAACATATTAGGATATTAAGAGTGAAGAGATCTTATTTTAAAATTAAAATCCACTTTTTATTTTTTACATTCAGAAAAGCTTGGACTAAAAATGTACTGTGGTATGCATACGGCATAGAGGGACAAATAGTATACAGACATTTAAAAATTGATTTGCTAGATAACTAATAGCAAACAACAATTACTAGGATAAATAAATTGGATATAAGATAGTGCTTGATCTCTGCAATTTCAGCAAAATCAGACAATTTGTAAGATATGAAATCTGCTGCATCCTAGGATGGGGACATGCTGGAAGTTTTTCATCTGGGCATCACCCATTCTTTTGTGCCAGCTCTGCACTTCAAATGTCATGCTCAAACTGAAATATTAGTGTGAATTTGAAAATGTATATTTGAGAAACATCATTTAGTCGCTGGATTACCTCAACTTATACTATTGTAGCACCCTCTACCAAGAGGTAGGTGCTAGTAATAGTTTTATACTAGGGACAGTCAGCACAGGTAAATTTAGGCAGGCCTATGCTGCAAGCTAGGTCTGTCTGTTTTGATCTGGGGGCTGGGAGTGGTCAGAGTAGCAGTGGGTGTGACCACCTGTGCTCTAGTTCTGGGGGTGCTTCCAGAGAGAAGATTCTGGAAGAGGGGCTGGGCCTCAAACTGGAGTGGCAGGCAGCTCATGTGGGAGCCCTGACCAATCCACAATTGGTATTGGCAGGGGGCGGGCCTTTTATATAAGCTGAGGTGATATGCCACTGGGGAGAGTTGTCGGCTGAGTGAAGTGAGGAATGGAATACTAGGCAGCAGCAGGAGGACACCCCCATCTGGTGGGGGGGGGGTGTACCGATCGCAGAAGGAGGCCCAGGGAGAGCTGTGAGGGAACTTTACCTCTACACGGTCATTGGCAATGTCTTTGCCACCACACGGTCGGTGGTGAGGAACTCCCGGAGCAGAGGGGCAGGTAAAGCTATCGGAACGTATGGTCCAGTCAAGTTCCTCATCAAGGACTCAGGGCAGTGGAAGGTCGGTGAGTGTTACCACAGTGGAGGGCTGGATGTGCCAGGAAGTCTGTGAGGGAACTTTGCTTCTACATGGTCATTAGCAAAGTCTTCATCAGTCACATGGTGAATGATGAAGGGTGATGGGTGGAGAATTCTTAGAAGGAATAGTCTTCGGAGGTTAAGCAGAGGAGGAGCAACAGTCTGTATGGAGATGCAGGAAGAGATTCATACTCAGTATAAATGCACATCCAATCTTCTGCCTCTAACTAAGTGCTGATGTGCTTAAATCTTAAAATATGATGGCAATTATAGATTCTATGGGCATCCCATATCCCTATTCCCTATCCAAGTTCTACCCCCCCAATAAAACAACAGAAACAAAACCAGCAAAAGACTGTTCATTGTCTCTGAAAGTGAAGTATGAAGTCTGGCAGTGGGGTGAATTGGTGGATTGTTTGTTACTAGTGGCAACTACATTGCTACACTATGAACAATAACAATGTAAAATGTGAAAATGTAGTGTGCAAGAGAAAGCATATAGATATAAAATACCCCCATTTAATGTAGTTAGGAATTTTTTTTCAGGTTCATTTTGCTTCATGTAAGCCTCCTGCAGCTCCTTGCAGCACTTGGACTCAGAATTCAAATTCTAGTTCCTCTGCTATCTGCATGACTTATTTCTGGGAAATCTTTTGTTTGTTTGTGCTGTGCATTGCCCTTCCATGTGCAACTTGCTGCAAAGGCCTGTTATAGGTTGGGGTGGTTACCAGTTTTTTGTACAATTGGTTGAATTGAATTCAGGCATGCACTGGATGCCTTCGCTGCCATTGTGCTTTTGCTGGGTGTCACATGCCTCCCGGTACCTTTAAGGACGGGTGGGCTCCCTCCAGGCATACCTTACTTTAAGCTATCCATTCTTATATGTGCTCCTATTGTGGAGGCTGTGAAAATTTAGAGTTAGGACTTCCGTATATACAGAGGTCCCTTCGCGTGGGCACTGCGGCTTACGCATATATTTGCAATTGTGTGCAAACAAAACCCTCTGTTTTTAATGTAAACTGTTAGACAGGGTCAGTTTGGTTGCTTTGCCAGTTGGCTGGTAAGTGTGCTAGGAAATCTTTTTTTTATTTATGATGAAAAATGTGCACAGTTACCTATATAGTAGCTGGCCCAGCCTGGGGAAAGGGTTAAATGTTTCTAGTTTAAGTCCTGGGCTTTTGATCCTAGCCAGACCACCTGTTCTATAAAAAGGGGGAAGTTGAAGTTTTGAAGGGATGGGAGTGCCACACCAGCCTGTACAGACTTTTTAAAAGATTTTTATTTTGGAACAGCTAAAACGTTTCGAGGGCTCAGCACTCCCCCATCATCGGGGCTAAAAACAGGATGATGCAGGCACTTGGATTGGAAAGGCCTCTGGGGGTCCAGCAAGACCCCACAGTTGCTGGTGAGCAGCCCCTAGGACCACAAACCACCTATCCCATTATAACACATACACATAAGGTTCAGCGCTCCTACATCACAAAGATTGCATAAAAAGGGGAAAGGCTGAGGTCCACAAACGCAGGTTGCAGTGGGTTCAGGAGTAACAGAATCACCTGTGAGCGCGGCTAATGGCACTACTGAAGGGACAGGACATTGTTCATATAGAACTGTGAAGTAACACTACTACCCAAGAGTGGTTGCTATGGGTGACCAAGCGAAGGAACTGGCCACAGCAACCGGACGTTAAGCGTCGTACCTGGAGGGGTGACCGGTCCTCCGGTAGCGAGGGCATCGATGTTCTGGCTCCCTCCCTAGCTGTCGATATCCAGTAGAAACTGGATATGAACCCGAGATCTATGGCCATGGTCATGAGATACGGTAAGGGAAGAGTTAAGTGAAAGCATGCATAAAGTCCACACTAGGTGCACGGTGGAACCCCATTCTGTTACTGGGAGTAAGGTAAGAGAGGTATGCTGGACTGGTTGAGTGGGTGCAGGCTCAGCATGTCCCTTCTAATGCAACATACAAGTTATGGTGTGTAGTGACAAGGGACCAGTCGCTCTTCAGACGAACTATGCACTTTATTACTGCACACAGTGAAAACGTATCTCTAAGTCGGGAAATTGCCTTAATGTTAGATTCTTTACATGACTCTGCCTGGTTTCGGCATTGATGAGCATGTTCCACGTGAGAGATACCCCCATGTGCCCGGGTGCAGTAGGCCCCACCCAACACCATGTGTATTATCTGAGGCTAATGACTTCACTGGGTATATGTGAGGATTTACAACCACTTTAACACTGTAAGCCAGGCTTTACTACATTGCACAGTACACAAGGACTTGCCTGATTGGAGCAGAAAACACAGAGTTTAGATCTTTGGTGTGTTGTTGCACCATCACTATCCAGTCACTGGCTGGAGTAGCCCTTGGCCAAGTTGTATTGTTTTTACTGCTGTAGAGAAAAAGAGTTTAGAACCTGGCTGCACTGTATGACAAGCATATAGGAATAGCGCACCACAAGACATGGTTGCCAGTGGAAGGACCATTAGTGAACTGAAGACGGAAACAGCAAACTCACAAACATCTTCAATGTCAAGTCGCATTCCTTCCTTGGAAAGATATGTCCCATACATAATAAAAATGCATACTGAGAAGTCCAATGTGACAAACCCAACACCAAATACAAAACTTTTTAAAACGTAGAATTAAGTGCTTCTGAACGGATATGTCTTTAAAACGCTTCACCACGGGTGCTCATGAGGTAGATGGCAACTCACCAAAAGGGTTCTGACCTCTTTTTTTTTCTTCAAAATAAGTTTTATTGACCTCTTTTTACAGCAGGAAATAACCGGATGGATTTCCGGGTTTGCACCTCTCCACTCTAAAACTCCCTCCGGAAAAGGCTGGGGATGTGGGAACAGACTCCACCAGGGACACAAAGAAGAGCTTTATGGTGTATGTATGTTTTATTAAAAGTTTAAAAGCAAACACATAAAAACTTGCACTCACATGTGACTGTGCCTATCCTGGCACTAGGTGTCTACAGTATGTGCGGATAGGGTATACCAGGCTCACGCCGGCATGCAATCCATGCCTTGCTCTGAATGGTAAGCTTGGGTCAATATCACATACAGGACCTAGAAAATACCTGGAAAATTTTAAGCAGACTTTATTTACCAATTCCAAGGTCATGATTTTCCAGTGCCATTTTAAAAGAGCACCTGGACTCGGCATCTCCTGCAGGCCCCCACTGGTACTAGGGCTAGAACTGTCCCCTGTCAGTGACAGTTGGGACACAGAGCAAGGCCCAGGAGCTGAAACAAACAGCTCCAAGGTTTCCAATCCTCCTACAGATTGCCCCCTAGGAAAGAGAATGCAGAATGTAAACACAATTATTTTGCATTGCGTTTACAAATGGAGAGCAGTGACATAAAGAGTAACATCATGGTGCTTGTCACTGAAGATGTCGGTAATGAAACATGTCGGGCAGAGCTTGGTGTTTTAAGGGAGATGTATTGCTGTAACTGTGTGGAGTGATGTGCTCTTTGAAGGTGCTTAAAGGGATAATGCTATATTCCTTGTGCTTAACATTTTCTGGGTTACATTTATTTAATACTGTTTGAACTGTACTGTTTAGTTAATGTTGCCCAGCAGAGGTAGTGCTGTTTGAAATGCAAGAGTTAACTCTGCTAGACAGGTTTTCCCAGGCTTTTCTGCAAAGTACCACCCTCTGCTGGACAAAAGATATAAAAAGGGGAATCCTATCTAGGTCCCGGGTCTTGCATGAGAAGAGATAGAGAGTGCTGCTGAGGGTGTAATTGCCACTTTGCTACTTTATACTTGTGGGAGCTCAGTCTGGATTCCAAGAGATATGGACTTTTCTGCTAAATGGACTAATTGACTTTCTCATCTGTTTAAGGTATAACCACCTCATGGTCATAAGGGAGCACCAGGGACACACTTAAAGGCACTTAGAGGAGTTTGTACAGGAATGTGTATGGAAGATGTTTCTGTGAACTGTTCACTTGTTAAATTAACTACTTCAGTTAAATAACTTTATTGTTAAGCCTGGTCTGAAATCACTAAAGGGATGCATGCATGGCATATCAAAAAACACACTACACTGGTGCCCCACACACAGGGACTGATATTGTGGCACCGAGTATCCCAGCTACCTAGCCTGAGATGTAACGGAAAAAGAGATGTAAGTTGGAATGAAGAAGCACGGAAATATGAAAAGAGATGTATCAGAGAGAATTCTCAAAGTTTCACTGGGAGTGGGTGATGCATCAGGCTGTGCTGGTGAATGGGGTATAGGCTCTGCGGTACCCACTTGGAATTGCTGCATCTATTGCGAGAAACTAAAGGAAGTAAAACACATACAAAGAATGCATTTTGCTGGACTAAAGTGGTTAAAAAATTCTAATTCCCAAGCACAGTGCATCTACTTTACTATAGTAATTTATTACTGGTTAACTATAGGTATTAAAATGTGTTATGACCAAGGCCTTCGCAGGCTGAAACATGTTAGCGTTTTTCTGTATTGGAATATTTTAGCGCATATGAAGAAAAAAAGAGAAGAATTTTTTTATCACCGCAATTGCACCTGGTTGCTAAATCATTACTCCTGAGTGGGCATGCGGAAGCCACAGTCGGGCATGGTGCTAATCCTTATCTTTCTGGACTTGGATGAACAGGTAGTAGCACTGTTTGTTTTATTGGCTAGTGGTTATTATGTTTAGGGCAGTAATTGCCAAGGGACGAGTGTCCGGAACACAGACTGCTTGGATTCTGGGCATTCTTCCCTGGGTGCATACTTCCCTAAATGTAATTACTGCCAGGTGCACCGTACAGCTGCAGCAGCTGTCAGCCTTTCATAGAGTTTGACAGGCTGCTGGCAGTAGGGCTGGATGTTGCACATGTGCCATTTGCAGGCGCCTAATTGCCAGATGTTTATGCACTGAGGCTAAATGCCCAGTGTGCATGGGGCCTAAGTAGCTTTAAAATGTGTCAATTATAGTACCACCCCAGGTATTTAAAATATGATGTTCAATACAGAAATTATGCATAGAATAAATAATCTACATTAAAAATGATCCCACTATGCCCTGATTGGGCTTTAACATAATAAACTAATTTCCTATTTGCTAATACAATTGTATATTACCCAAATATATATTAGCGTAATTGCTTAATAAGATTACATTATTAGTAATAATTATTTTTAGGAATTCTTATCCCTTTTTTTCCAAGGTCCTTATCTCCAGATGTCTAATGCCCTGTACACACGACCGGTTTTGCCGTCTGAATAAACTCTGAAGGTTTTTACGACGGAGTTCCAACAGAATTCCGCTCAAGCTGTCTTGCATACACACGGTCACACCAAATTCTGACCTTCCAGAGCGCAGTGACGTACTACACAGCTTCCGTCTCGTACTTGCTTCAGAGCATGCGTCGTTTTTGGTGTGTCGGAAAAGCATACAGGCAAGCGTTTTTTCCGATAGTAATTTGTTCCCTTGGAAAAATATAGAACATGTTCTCTATCTAAGTCCGTCTGAATTTTCGACAAAAAAAGTCCAATGGGGCATACACATGGTCGGAATATACAATGAAAAGCTCCCATCGGACTATTTCTGTCGTAAATTCCGCTCATGTGTATGCGGCATTACACTGTATACAGAACATGAATTTCAGCATTCTTGTTCTCATCCCACAAAGAGGCCTTGTATTGCTACAGATAGAATAAGTGATGTATTAAAGAGGAGGTCCAGCCCCCCCCACGAAAAAATTAAAAGTCAGCAGCTACAAATACTGCAATAATAATAATAATAATATTAGGACACTTACCTGTCCTGGATTGCCCATTGCCTGTAAGGGAAACCGGCAGTGAAGCCTTGTGGCTTCACAGCTGGTTCCCTACTGCGCATGCGAGAACCGCGCTGTGCTTTGTGAATGGCCCGGCAGTGGGGGAAGGAGGAGGGGGGGCGAACTTCCAGGGAACCTCGCCGAATCTCACCATAGCCAGGTCTCCTGGATTTGGGACAGGAACCTGTCAAAAACAGGTACCCGTTCCCCCCTCCCCCGAAAGGTGCCAATGTGGCACCAGAGGGGGGGAAGAAGCAGATAAGCAGAGCTCCCCCCCTGCTTCTCTGGTCCCCCCACAGCGCTCACCTCCGCTCTCTGGCTAGCTGTGCACTATGAAGCTCACCATACGATCGGAAAGACAGGCAGCCACACTACAACATAATCTTCCTTGGTACTTGTCCTCCTGGTCTTTCAAGAGTGGGGGAAGGAAAGATCAGGAGAACGAGTGCCAAGGAAGGTTATGTTACAACTGTGTGTGGCTGCCTGTCTTTCTGATCATATGATGAGCTTCTCAGTGCGGAGGATCATGTCTTTATTCAGCCTGTCCATATACTGCACAGATAGACAGGGAGAGGAGGTGAGCACTGCAGGGGGACCAGAGGAGCATGGGGGGGACCAGAGGAGCATGTGGGGAACCAAAGAAGCATGTGGGGGACCAGAGGAGCATGTGGGGGATCAGGGGAGTATGGTCCTATTAATGACAGTGATTTACTGTGGTCACATTGATATTTTTCTACATGTTTCACCGTATGGCTTCTTCAGGAAAAAACGTGGCGGTTCCACAAACCGCCATGTTTTTTCCTGAAGAAGTCATACGGCGAAACATGTAAAAAAATGTGAACGTGACCACAGTAAATAATTGTCAATAATAGGATGTTTTGCACACATCTTTGGCTATGATTATATTGTATGTACTGTTTTTATGATATTGTTCATTTAATAAAAATTGTATATATATTTTTGTATATATTGTTGATTCAATATTTTGTCATTATGCACCCTTAAAGTCCCACATCTCCCAAATATCTCTACTTATTTACACGGGATGTTGGTGCCATGACTCGTGTAGATGTTGATACTGACCTCTGTCCACATACTTTACTGAATAGAGCTGTAAATAAAGCCTGGTACACACATCCATCAGTTTATATGTAAGCTTGTAGATAATTCACAGTAAGTAAAAAGACCTTTTGTCTTTTTTTTTTTTAATTTCCTCAGGTAGATGCCTTTTGAATATAACCGTAGTGGAAAAAAACAGGTTATTCCATAATGTATCAAGGTCAGTTTATGAACTGCCTTCAACTTGTCATCAGTGTAAGTCTCTGAAAGAACAGGGAGTACTGACAGATAAATACAAATCTGCAGCAAGGGTCAATATGAACAATGCTGGATGCAATATTGCCTTTATTCTCTGCAACCTATGATGCATTCCCTGGACACATCAGTCTTTTGAAAACATGGCACATGCATCGGCGGAAATTAAATTGCTACCAGTTAATGCAATGCGCAATTCATTAATGGGATCACTATGTCTTACATCACAAAAAAAAAAAATCTGAGGAACATATAAATATGATGGAACGTAAAATCCTTACACGCTCATTCAAGTACCCAAACAACCTTTGGAATGCCTAATGATTGTGAATTAGAGTGAGTTAAACAACACTGCCCTCTAACGCTGATATCTATAATATACAGGGAAATCAGTGTTTTATAAGTGATGGAGAAATACAGTATTTTTTTGCATAGTTCCTGAAACTAATGCAAAACTGCATGTCCCTGTGTCACTGCTGCCTGAGCTCTGTGATTTCTCTTCAACAGCACAATGCAATTCACTGCATTCTAATAAATCCAAGTGAACTGTAATAACAAGATGAGTGAGAGGATAGATAGATAGATAGATAGATAGATAGATAGATAGATAGATAGATAGATAGATAGATAGATAGATAGATAGATAGATAGATAGATAGATAGATAGATAGACAGACTGTCTCTCATACAATGGATGTTCTGAATATAAACTCCAGCTACATACATACTAGAAATATTAGCTGACTGCTAACTATCTATTGTGTCTAGTTGTTGACCTATGTTTTCCATTTAAATTTGTATTATTGTTCTCTGCACAATCACCATCTTGTGCCACTCCATAATAGCCAGTGCAAATTCATTTCAATTCAATTCATTCTCATTTTCTAGTAGTAGTAGCAGTAGTAGATTTGAGCATAATTAAATTCTCTTTTAATTTACACAAGATGACCAATATTTACACAAATTCTCATTTTCTGGTAGTAGTAGTAGCAGTAGTGATTTGAGCATAATTAGTTTTTCTTTTAATTTACACAAGATGCTTGTATTTTGATAATGAGCAACCATTACTGTTAGCATGAATAGGAGTGAGTTTGTATTTATATTCTTTACTTTATTCAAACTTGGTGTATGTCATATATGTATGAGGCAATCAAATATCAATAAAATAAATCACATATATACAATGCTTTCAAAGTTGTGTTTATAAGAATATCTCTGGGGAGGGGGTCCATAGAGTTCATCAGATTCTTAAAGGGGTCTTTGACTCATAAAAAGTTAAGAACCACTGTTCTAATGTAATCCAAGCATATGGATTGGGACAATAAGGAAGAGAATCATATGGAATTTATTAAGGAAATGTAGCATACTGAAATGTAATGATAAGGAAATATATCACATGAAATGTATTGGCATGGTATCTTATGAAATGTAATAAGGTACAATATCATAATGAATATAATAAGGAAAGGTATCATAAGGATTGTAATGACAAGGAACAGTATAAGGAATGATACCATATAGAAGGAGCATTATATATGATAGATATATATATCTCACAAAAGTGAGTACACCCCTTACATTTTTGTATATATTTTTTTTATAAGTTTTCATTTGACAACACTGAAGAAATTACACTTTGCTACAATGTAAAGTCAGTGAGTTAATGGAGTTCACCAGAGCTTCACAGGTTGCCACTGGAGTCCTCTTCCACTCCTCCATGACGACATCACAGAGTTGGTGGATGTTAGAGACCTTGCGCTCCTCCACCTTCCATTTGAGGATGTCCCACAGATGCTCAATAGGGTTTAGTTCTGGAGACATGCTTGGCCAGTCCATCACCTTTACCCTCAGCTTCTTTAGCAAGGCAGTGGTCATCTTGGAGGTGTGTTTGGGGTCGTTAACATGTTGGAATATTGCCCTGCGGCCCAGTCTCTGAAGGGAGGGGATCATGCTCTGCTTCAGTATGTCACAGTACATTTTAGCATTCATGGTTCCCTCAAAGGACTGTAGCGCCCCAGTGATGGCAGCACTCATGCAGCCCCAGACCATGACACTCCCACCACCATGCTTGACTGTAGACAAGACACACTTGTCTTTGTACTCCTCACCTGGTTGCTGCCACACATGCTTGACGCCATCTGAACCAAATATGTTTATCTTGGTCTCATCAGACCACAGGACGTGGTTCCAGTAATACATGTCCTTAGCACGCTTGTCTGTTTTCGGGCTTTCTTGTGCATCATCTTTAGAAGAGGCTTCCTTCTGGGACAACAGCCATGCAAACCAATTTGATGCAGTGTGCGATGTATGGTCTGAGCACTGACAGGCTGACCCCCCCACTTTAACCCATGCAGCAATGTTGGCAGCACTTATACGTCTATTTCCCAAAGACAACCTCTGGATATGACGCTGAGCATGTGCACTCAACTTCCTTGGTCGACCATGGCAAGGCCTGTTCTGAATGGAACCTGTCCTGTTAAACCGCTGTATGGTCTTGGCCACCATGCTGCAGCTCAGTTTCAGGGTCTTGGCAATCTTCTTATAACCTAGGCCATCCTTATCTGGAGCAACAATTCTTTTTTTCAGATCCTCAGAAAGTTCTTTGCCATGAGGTGCCATGTTGAACTTCCAGTGACCAGTATGAGAGAGTGAGAGTGATAACACCAAATTTAACACACCTGCTCCCCATTCACACCTAAGATACTAGCGAGTCATATGACACCGGGGAGGGAAAATGGCTAATTGGGCCCAATTTGGACATTTTCATTTTAGGGTTTACTCACTTTTGTTGCCAGCGGTTTAGACAATAATGGCTGTGTGTTGAGTTATTTTGAGGGGACAGCAAATGTACACTGTTATACAAGCTGTACACTCACTACTTTACATTGTAGCAAAGTGTCATTCTTCAGTGTTGTCACATGAAAAGATAGAATAAAATATTGCCAAAAATGTGAGGGGCCTTCTCACTTTTGTGAGATACTGTGTGTGTATATATATATAGATCTATATATAGATCTATATATATCTATAGATATATATAGATCTATATATAAAGAAAGTCCAAGGGGTGAGGTGCGCGGCTTTGATATAGAGAAAATTCAGATGGGACTGCTGCACAAAATATCTTTATTAGAAAAAAGTAATCAAAAAGACATCAACACAGCATCCTTGTATTAAGGCAAATATGATATATATAAGGTTTTGGGCTATTGTGGATCACGCCCTTCCTCAGAGAATCATGCCTCGTATAGTATAGTGTGTGTGCATATATATATATATATATATATATATATATATATATATATAGTGCATTATCATAAGGACTGTACATATTAGGAGAAAAAATTATAAGGAATTATATTATATAGAATGTATACAATGTAATGATAAGAACTGTATTATATGGAAAGCAATGATAAGGAACAGTGTTCTATGGATTGTAACGATAAGGAAAGGTATCATATGGAATGTAATTATAAGGAAAGGTATTGTATAGAATGTAATGATAAGGAAAAGGAACAGTGTCATATGCATTGTAATAAAAATTTATCATACAAAATGCAATGATAAGCAAAGGTATCATATAAAATGTAATAATAAAGAACTGTATCATATGGATTGTAATAAGGAATAGTGAGCACCACTCACTAAAGCAGATCACATGCGGTATTTAGGTGTCCGGACACATTTCCCTAAATATCACATGCAATCCCGAAACTGTCAATTCACTATGCCGTTTTGCAGTATTTACCTCAAAACTATAAAAACGCATGAAAAGTTTGCATGTTCTAACTGTGGAGTTTGCATGTTCTCCCTGTGCCTGTGTGGGTTTCCTCCGTGTACTCCGGTTTCCTCCCACACTCTAAAGACATGCTGGTAGGTTAATTGGATCCTGTCTAAATTGGCCCTAGTATATGTATGAATGTGAGTTAGGGACCTTAGATTGTAAGCTCCTGGAGGGTAGGGACTGATGTGAATGTACAATGTATGTGTAAAGTGCTGCGTAAATTGATGGCGCTATATATATAAGTACCTGAAATAATATTAATAATAATGAAAAGGGGTTAAAGTCAATTCACAGAAGAAAAATAAATAATTAAATGCATGTGGTAATTAACCACTTAAGGACCGAGCCTCTTTTTTACACTAGTTGTTTACAAGTTAAAATCATTTTTTTTTTCCTTTTTGCTAGAAAATTACTTAGAAGCCCCAAACATTATATATTTTTTTCTAACACCCTATAGAATAAAATGGCGGTCGTTGCAATACTTTCTGTCACACCATATTTGCGCAGGGGTCTTACAAGCGCACTTTTTTTGGAAAAAATAAACTTTTTTGAATTAAAAAATAAGACAACAGTAAAGTTAGCCCAATTTTCTTTTATATTGTGAAATATAATGTTACGCCGAGTAAATTGATACCCAACATGTCACGATTCAAAATTGACTCGTGGAATGGCAACAAACTTTTACCCTTAAAAATCTACATAGGCAATGTTTAAAAATGTTTACAGGTTACCAGTTTTGAGTTACAGGGGAGGTCTAGGGCCAAAATTATTGCTCTTACTCTAACAATCGCGGCAATACCTCACATGTGTGGTTTGAACGTCTTTTTCATATGCGGGGGCTAATCTCGCATGTGTTCGCTTCTGTCTGCGAACTCGTCGGGACGGGGCGCTTTAAAAAATAGATTTCTTATTTATTTTAATTAAAATTTTTTATTTTGACACTGTCTTTTAAAAAAAATATTTGTGTCACTTTTATTCCTATTACAAGGAATGTAAACATCCCTTGTAATAGAAAAAAGGCATGACAGGACCTCTTAAATATGAGATCTGTGGTCAAAAAGACCTCACATCTCATATTTACACTAAAATGCAATGTAAAAAAAAATAAAAATTATCCTTTAAAAGCTATGGGCGGAAGTGACGTTTGACGTTGCTTCCGCCCTCCCAAGCTATGGAGCCGAGTGGGGGCCATCTTCCCCTCAGTCGACAACCAGGCATCCACGGGAGAGGACGCGATCCTCTCCACCACTACCGGCGGGTCTGGTAAGCGGCGGAGATGACCAGATCACGGAGGGAGGGGGGTGAAAAAAGAAAAGCGCTGATGTGGATTCTCTATAAAATAGCAAAACACCAAAAAGAAATGTGTGAGCTGCAACCAACCAATTAGTGCTGTGACACCTATAAATCAATATAAAATATGTTGGTGCGCTTATCAAACTATCCCCATCTGTTGGAGTGGTGCTTATATATAAAATCCTAAACCATAAAAACACCCTGATATAATCAGTAAAGTGAATAAGTGCAAATAAATATTCAATCAATAAAGTGAATAAATGCAAAAAAATGCATAAAAAAACATATACCCTGATATCACAATCAGTAAAGTGAATAGGTGCAAATAAATATAGCAATCAATAAAATGAATAAATGCAAATAGATGCATCAAAAAACAAATAAGGGAACACACATCCCTAGATATATGTAGATGGGGAAAAAAAACAAAACAAAACAATAAATAGTGTCTGTTTGTGTTAATCCAGCTGAGGTCTGAATGTCCAATCACTTGCCTTTGATGAACTTGCTTGTATTTTAATTCTCACAGATCACAGTTGCATGATGAATTACATTTGAAAGGTGATAATTCACATAAAAATAAAAGAAAAACCATCATTGTGCAGTATTTTGAAATGCTACAAGACTGGGCAAACAATGTAATCCACTCACATATTTGCAGTAGCTGAATCGCTTTTGTTATAATGGTCAGACAGCTTCACCGCTCATACAGCTATCGCTGTGTTTCCCGAACACTATGCGAAGACGTCACTGACTCCTTCTCCCAGGAGGGGGGTGGGCACCTCTCCCGCCACCAGATAAAAGTGATCTTGCAGCGAATCCGCCGCGGAGACCTCTTTTATCCTAAAGAGAAACACGCGGCGTTCCCGAAAATACTAGCTGCTGCCATAACCCCTGTATTTAGCATCAAAGTACTGACGTAGGGGTACGTCGCTTTGCGTGAAGTGGTTAAGTAGTGGTCAAGGCATGTGGTATTTAGCCACTACAGCTCCAGAAGGTTTAACCCCCCTACCCCCCCATGACCAGGTAATTTTTTGCTATACAGCACTGCTTTACGTTAACTGAAAATTGCGCATTCATGCAACGCTGTACACAAATAAAATTGACGTCCTTTTTTTCCCACAAATAGAGCTTTCTTCTGCTGGTATTTGATCACCTCTGTGGTTTTTATTTGCTGTGCTATAAACAAAAAAGATTAACAATTTTGAAAAAAAAACAATATTTTTTACTTTCTGCTAAAAAACATATCCAATAAAAAAAAAAATGAAAAA
Source organism: Aquarana catesbeiana (assembly GCF_042186555.1). Lineage (NCBI taxonomy): Eukaryota > Metazoa > Chordata > Amphibia > Anura > Ranidae > Aquarana > Aquarana catesbeiana. The sequence goes on from NC_133328.1 coordinate 311,936,968, forward strand.
AAAAAATCTAATTTCTTCATCAGTTTAGGCCAATATGTATTCTGCTACATATTTTTGGTGAAAAAAAAAATCCCAATAGGCATACATTGATTGGTTTGCCCAAAAGTTATAGCTTCTACAAACTATGGGATATTTTTATGGAATTGTTATTTATTTATTTTTTATTAGTAATGGCGGCGATCAGCAACTTATAGCGGGACTGCGATATTGCGGACACTAAGTGACACTTTTGATACTTTTTTGGGGACCAGTGACATCAATACAGTGATCAATGCTAAAAAATATGCACTGTCACTGTACTAATGACAACGGCAGGGAAGTGGTTAACATCAAGGGCGATCAAAGGTTTAAATGTGTTCCTAGGGAGTGCTTTGTAACTGTGTGGGGGGTGCTTTAACTGCGGAAAGACAGAGATCCGTGTTCCCGCTTAACAGAAACACAGGATTTCTGTCTTCCCTACTAACAGAACGGTGATCTGCTTTGTTTACATAGGCAGCCCAATGTTCTGCCTCTGTCTGGAGCGATAGGTGAGTCCCAGTAGAGATGGGGTCCGCTGGACCACTGATTGGCTTCTGATATGTCTAATCAATATGTACCTGTATATGATTTCGCACAGAGGAGCTGCCGCCTCACAATACATATGCGTGGGTCGGTTGGCAAGCTGTTAAGGAATGAAAACAAATAATAACCAATTTTGAGTAGTCTCTGCCCTTTTGGATCAGTTCTCTCAACAGTAATGCATAGAAACCTAAATAGCAGAGATCAACGTCAGTGGGAACTTGTCAGTGAGAAGATATCTCTAAAAATAATTGTGAATAAGTAAAGTATCCCCACTACATATGACATATGTTCTAACAAGGGATTAGACCATTGTGATATGCATGTACATTGTATTACGTTTGAAGCGATTGGGAGGTTTTTTCAGAAAATTATGTATCTGCTTGTATTTTCACAAAACAAGTTTTCAAAAATCTGGCGAAATGACAGAAGAAAATAAATATATTTTACTACATATAATGAACAGATTTACTAAATATAATGGGTGGATTTACTAAAGGCACATAGACTGAGCACTTTACAGTTGACATTGATTCAGAGCTTAGCAAATGAGGGGGAGCTCTGCTGACTTCCATCATCCAATCATGTCCAGGCAAAAGTGCTGTTTTTTTTTCCTTGCATGTGATTGGGTATTCTTTGTAAAGTGAAGCTTTACATCATTTACTAAGCTCTGGAGCAACTTGCAAATTGCATAGTCTATTTGCCTTAAAGTAGAACTATAGAGTAAGGGAGAGTTATAACCCCTGTAAGTTTTTTTTTTTGCTATCTGTGTCACCATTGGAAGATGTCCGCGCTATTGCTTTTCTGGGGAAAACCCCAAATTTAGGATTTACCTTTACTTTCACTTTTAATGATAATGGTAAACGGGACAAATATCACTATGAGATTCATTTTTTGTATTCTGCAAAAAACCTGGTTGATCTTGCAGTTCTTCTGTTTTTTTTTCTGATGGATCTACTATCAAATTGGCTGCACCATACCCACTAAGGCTGCAGCTGGTGGCAGCACTTTGGGTGACCATACCAAGACCCTGCTGCAATGAAGATGAGGGGCCAGCTTGTAATGTTGCTCTATGTGGGGAATGCTGCTATGCTGCTATGGGTGTTCCCCTTGCCACATAGTGGAATGCTTGAGGTTAGTCGCAGAATGCTCTACAGGTCCAGAGTAGGGATGAGCCGAACACCCCCCGGTTCGGTTCGCACCAGAACCTGCGAAAGGACCGAAAATTTGCACGAACGTTAGAACCCCATTGACGTCTATGGGACTCGAACGTTCAAAATCAAAAGTGCTCATTTTAAAGGCTAATTTGCATGGTATTGTCCTAAAAAGGGTTTGGGGACCCGGGTCCTGCCCCAGGGGACATGTATCAATGCAAAAAAAACTTTTAAAAACGGACGTTTTTTCGGGAGCAGTGATTTTAATGATGCTTAAAGTTAAAAAAAAAAAAAAAGTGAAATATTCTTTTAAATATCATACCTGGGGGGTGTCTATAGTACGCCTGTAAAGTGGCGCGTGTTTCCCGTGCTTAGAACAGTCCCTGCACAAAATGTCATTATTAAAGGAAAAAAGTCATTTAACCACTTCAGCCCCGGACCATTATGCTGCCTAAGGACCAGAAGGACTTTTTCCAATTTGGCACTGCGTCGCTTTAACTGCTAATTGCGCGGTCATGCAATGCTATACCCAAACGAAATTTGCGTCCTTTTCTTCCCGCAAATAGCGCTTTCTTTTGATGATATTTGATCACCTCTGCCGTTTTTATTTTTGGCGCTATAAACGGAAAAAGACTGAAAATTTTGAAAAAAAATGATATTTTCTACTGTTTGTTATAAAAAAAATCCAATAAACTCAATTTTAGTCATACATTTAGGCCAAAATGTATTCGGCCACATGTCTTTGGTAAATAAAAAATGTCAATAAGCGTATATTTATTGGTTTGCGCAAAAGTTATAGCGTCTACAAACTAGGGTACATTTTCTGGAATTTACACAGCTTTTAGTTTATGACTGCCTATGTCATTTCTTGAGGTGCTAAAATGGCAGGACAGTACAAACCCCCCCCCCCAAATGACCCCATTTTGGAAAGTAGACACCCCAAGGAAATTGCTGAGAGGCATGTTGAACCCATTGAATATTTATTTTTTTTATCCCAAGTGATTGAATAATGACAAAAAAAAAAAAATATTTACAAAAAGTTGTCACTAAATGATATATTGCTCACACAGGCCATGGGCCTATGTGGAATTGCACCCCAAAATACATTCAGCTGCTTCTCCTGAGTACGGGGATACCACATGTGTGGGACTTTTTGGGAGCCTAGCCACGTACGGGGCCCCGAAAACCAATCACTGCCTTCAGGATTTCTAAGGGCATACATTTTTGATTTCACTCCTCACTACCTATCACAGTTTTGAAGGCCATTAAATGCCCAGATGGCACAACCCCCCCCCCAAATGACCCCATTTTGGAAAGTAGACACCCCAAGCTATTTGCTGAGAGGCATGTTGAGTCCATGGAATATTTTATTTTTTGACACAAGTTGCGGGAAAGTGACAATTTTTTATTTTTTTTTGCACAGAGTTGTCACTAAATGATATATTGCTCACACAGGCCATGGGCATATGTAGAATTGCACCCCAAAATACATTTAGCTGCTTCTACTGAGTATGGGGATACCACATGTGTGGGACTTTTTGGGAGCCTAGCCGCGTACGGGGCCCCAAAAACCAAGCATCGCCTTCATGATTTCTAAGGGAGTAAATTTTTGATTTCACTCCTCACTACCTATCACAGTTTTGAAGGCCATAAAATGCCAAGATGGCACAAAACCCCCCCAAATGACCCCATTTTGGAAAGTAGACACCCCAAGCTATTTGCTGAGAGGCATGTTGAGTCCATGGAATATTTTATATTTTGACACAAGTTGCGGGAAAGTAACACATTTTTTTTTTAATTTTTTTTTTTTTTTTTTGCACAAAGTTGTCACTAAATGATATATTGCTCAAACATGCCATGGGCATATGTGGAATTACACCCCAAAATACATTCTGCTGCTTCTCCTGAGTACAGGGATACCACATGTTTAGGACTTTTTGGGAGCCTAGCTGCGTACAGGGCCCCGAAAACCATGCACCGCCTTCAGGATTTATAAGGGCATAAAATTTTGATTTCACTCCTCACTACCTATCACAGTTTTGAAGGCCATAAAATGCCAAGATGGCACAAACCCCCCCCCCCCCAAATGACCCCATTTTGGAAAGTAGACACCCCAAGCTATTTGCTGAGAGGCATGTTGAGTCCATGGAATATTTTATATTTTGACACATGTTGCGGGAAAGTGACTTTTTGTTTTTTTTTGCACAAAGTTTTTACTAAATGATATATTGCTCAAACATGCCATGGGCATATGTGGAATTACACCCCAAAATATATTCTGCTGCTTCTCCTGAGTACGGGGATGCCACATGTGTGAGACTTTTTGGGAGCCTAGCTTCATACGGGGCCCCGAAATCCAATCACCGCCTTCAGGATTTCTAAGGGCGTAAATTTTTGATTTCACTCCTCACTACCTATCACAGTTTCGAAGGCCATAAAATGCCAAGATAGCACAAAACCCCCCAAAATGACCCCATTTTGGAAAGGAGACACCCCAAGCTATTTGCTGAGAGGCATGGTGAGCAGGGGCGGACTGACCATTGAGCGACTCGGGCACTGCCCGAGGGCCCTGGGCCACTAGGGGGCCCCATCAGGGTTGCCAGCCTCAGTAAAACCAGTGACAGTATGTATAAATCTGTGTTTTTTTTACATCTGTCTGTGTATACTGTGTGTACATGTATGTGTATTGTGATTGTATACTGTGTGTGTATACTGTGTGTACATGTATGTGTATACTGTGTGATTGTATACTGTGTGTGTGTATACTGTGTGGCCCCATAATCTCTGATTGCCTGGGGGCCCCATAATCTCCTATTGCCCGGGGGCCCCATGAGTTATCAGTCCGCCCCTGATGGTGAGTATTTTGCAGCTCTCATTTGTTTTTGAAAATGAAGAAAGACAAGAAAAATGTATTTTTTTTTTCTTTTTTGAATTTTCAAAAGTTTGTGACAAAAAGTGAGGTCTGCAAAATACTCACTATACCTCTCAGCAAATAGCTTGGGGTGTCTATTTTCCAAAATGGGGTCATTTTGAGGGGTTTTGTGCTATCTTGGCATTTTATGGCCTTCAAAACTGTGATAGGTAGTGAGGAGTGAAATCAAAAATTTACGCCCTTAGAAATCCTGAAGGCGGTGGTTGGATTTCGGGGCCCCGTACGCGGCTAGGCTCCCAAAAAGTCTCACACATGTGGTATCCCCGTACTCAGGAGAAGCAACAGAATGCATTTTGGGGTGTAATTTCACATATTCCCATGGCATGTTTGAGCAATATATCATTTAGTGACAACTTTGTGCATAAAAAAAAAATTGTCTTTTTCCCGCAACTTGTGTCACAATATAAAATATTCCATGGACTCGACATGCCTCTCAGCAAATAGCTTGGGGTGTCTACTTTCCAAAATGGGGTCATTTGGGGGGGTTTTGAACTGTCCTGGCATTTTATGCACAACATTTAGAAGCTTATGTCACACATCACCCACTCTTCTAACCACTTGAAGACAAAGCCCTTTCTGACACTTTTTGTTTACATGAAAAAATTATTTTTTTTTGCAAGAAAATTACTTTGAACCAGCAAACATTATATATTTTTTTAAAGCAAATGCCCTGCAGATTAAAATGGTGGGTGTTTCATTTTTTTTTTCACACAGTAATTGCGCAGCGATTTTTCAAACGCATTTTTTGGGGAAAAAACACACTTTTTTAAATTTTAATGCACTAAAACACACTATATTGCCCAAATGTTTGATGAAATAAAAAAGATGATCTTAGGCCGAGTACATGGATACCAAACATGACATGCTTTAAAATTGCACACAAACGTGCAGTGGCGACAAACTAAATACATTTTTAAAAGCCTTTACAGGTTACCACTTTAGATTTACAGAGGAGGTCTACTGTTAAAATTACTGCACTCGATCTGACCTTCGCGGTGATACCTCACATGCATGGTGCAATTGCTGTTTACATTTGACGCCAGACCGACGCTTGCATTCGCCTTTGCACGAGAGCAGGGGGGGACAGGGGTGCTTTTTTTTTTTTTTTTTTCTTTATTATTTTTTTGATTTTTTTATCTTATTTTTAAACTGTTCCTTTCATTTTTATGTTTTTTAATCATTTTTATTGTTATCTCAGGGAATGTAAATATCCCCTATGATAGCAATAGGTAGTGACAGGTACTCTTTTTGTTAAAAAAATTGGGGTCTATTAGACCCTAGATCTCTCCTCTGCCCTCAAAGCATCTGACCACACCAAGATCGGTGTGATAAAATGCTTTCCCAATTTCCCAATGGCGCTGTTTACAACCGGCAAAATCTAAGTCATGAAATGCTCGTAGCTTCCGGTTTCTTAGGCCATAGAGATGTTTGGAACCATTCTGGTCTCTGATCAGCTCTATGGTCAGCTGGCTGAATCACTGGCTGCATTTTCAGGTTCCCTGTTGGGACAGGAGAGCCAGAGAAAAACATGGAAGATGGTGGGGAGGGGGGGCATTCTCTCCCACTGCTTGTAAAAGCAGTCTAGAGGCTACTTAGCCACTAGGATTGCTTTTGCATGAAAGCCGACCGCTGGCTGAAAAGAATGATACCAAGATGATACCTAAACCTGCAGGCATCATTCTGGTATAACCACTCAAAGTCCAGCAACATACCAGTACGTTGCTGGTCCTTGTTGGGCATATATTGTAAACTTTTTTTTCATGCAGCCTGTGGGCTGAACGAAAAAAAGATATTGATCGGTGGGTATGCCCACCATTAGAATACTTCCCTTCATCCACCCACTTCTAATGATGGGCATACATGCACCGTTTATATATGCCGAAGCATGGGAGCATCCTCCTGCAAAAGACAGGAGCAAATCGCTCCTCCACCCACTGCTGCCCCCACGCTTCGGCATATATGCTGAAGTATGTAACTGTGGTGGTGAAATCACCTCCGACAGCACTGGAGTCACGGCTTTATGTATCGTGGGAGCAAACGCTGTTGCTGTCAAGATAAATAAATCCGCGCTGCAGCTGAATGGCGTATCTGAAAACAAAAAAATGGTTAAAACACAGTAAACTATAAAAAAATTACATACCTGAAAAGCAAACATGATAAAACATAACAACAATAAAACATTGCAGAATAGAACACAGTAAAAAAGAGCAGAACAATAGAGAGAAAAGAGAGAGAGAGAGAACAATAAAACGACAACTATTTTTGGTTTTTTTATTTTATATTTTTTTGTGTATTTTTTTTTTTTTACTTTTTTTTTACATTTTTTTTTATAACTGTAACTTTTAAAACTGTAACGGTTCCAGGTTTGGGTCTCTCAAAATGCGATGGCATCTTGGGAGACCCTGTGAAAGTGTGTCCTAGTCTGTGCAATGCTGTACCCTACGCTAAAACTCAACTAGTGTATGGTAGCGCTCAAAACATTCACCAATGCAAAGACCAGGATTGCCAGGACAGGAGGGACAATAATACCGGGTGTCACGCCTAAATCCGCGCTTTCTGCAGACACGACATTTTCTTTTGGGGGGCTCGTTGGGTAGGGGTACTCGGGAGGACATATTGAAAATGCCTCTCATGCAGCCGGCTTACTGCATTTGGCTGGGGAAGGTGAGGTGAAGCACCGTCTGGAAACAGAAGGGCTCTGACAATCTCTTCCTGGAATGTAAGGAAGGATCCAGTCCGTCCTGAAGCTCTGTATAGCACATGAGCGTTCAGCAAAGCCAATTGAAATAAATAAACAGACACTTTTTTGTACCAGCGTCTGGCCTTACAGGCAACTAGGTACGGTGCCAACATCTGGTCGTTGAGGTCCACCCCTCCCATATTTTGGTTATATTCGTGGACACAGAGGGGTTTCTCCACAACACCAGTCGCCGTAGTAATTTGGGCCGTCGTGTCTGCATGAAGGGAGGTGAGAACGAAAACATTCTTCTTATCCCTCCACTTCATAGCGAGCAAATTATTACACTGCAAGCAGGCTCTCTCCCCCAGCCTAAGATGGGAATCTACAAGCCGCTGGGGAAAGCCCCGGCGAATAGGTGGCACGGTGCCACATGCTCCAATCTGCTGATCAAACAAGTGACTAAAAAGTGGCACGCTCGTGTAAAAATTGTCCACGTACAAGTGGTACCCCTTTCCGAATAAGGGTGACACCAAGTCCCACACTATCTTGCCAGCACTTCCTATGTAGTCAGGACAGTTTGTCGGCTCTACGTGACTATCTTTGCCCTCGTAAACCATAAAACTTCATGTATAGCCTGTGGCCCTGTCACAGAGCTTATACATCTTGACCCCGTATCTGGACCGCTTGCTGGGAAGGTACTGTTTGAATGACAAGCGGCCAGAAAATTTAATCAGGAACTCATCAACGCAGACAACTTGATGGGGAGTAAACAAGTCTGCAAAATGTTGGTTGAAGTGGTTTACGAGGGGCCGAATTTTGTAGAGCCGATCGTATTCAGGGTCTCCACGAGGACGACAGAGTTCATTGTCGTTGAAGTGCATGAACCGCAAAATCTGCTCATATCGTGCCCTGGCCATGGAGGCAGAGAACACAGGCGCCTGGTAAATTGGGTCAGTGGACCAATATAACCGCAACTTACTCTTTTTATTCAAGCCCATGTTGAGGGAAAGGCCCAGAAAGAGCTTAAATTCGGAGACCATAATTGGTTTCCAATCTCTGGCAAGGGAGGACTGGGGATTAGCGGCGATGTGTTGACCAGCGTATAAATTGCTTTGGTCCACAATAGATCTATAGAGATCTTCGGTGAAAAACAGTGAATAAAAATCCAGTGGCGTAAAATCAACTGTTTCCACCTGAATTCCGGGTTGGCCAGTGAATGGGGGAAGTACGGGTGCTGCAGAAGTGGTGGGTTCCCAATTCGGATTGGCGAATGCAGCAGGAAGGGCACTATGGGCATGACGGGCCTGTCTTTGTCTTCTTGGTGGCAGCGGGACACTACTTGTGCTTGCTACCTTGCCAGCTTGAACTGCACTTATGGGATTCGCCACGTCACCAAGTGTTACTGCAGTGCTGGATGTACGACCAGGGTGTACTAGACCGCTGGTGCTTGCCAGTTCACCAGAAGGAATAGCAGCGCTAGTACTTCTCTGCTCCATACGAGAGCCCTGCGGTACTTGCACTTCAAGGACAGAAGAAGTTCGGGGTCTGGTACACCTGACCTTAGCAGGGACCACAACTCCGTCGTCAGAGCTATCTGTCATGGAGCCGCTGTCCTCTACAGGATCGTATTCTGAGCCTGAATCTGACAGATGAGTGACTTCCTCTTCACTATCTGTCATACTCAGAAACGTATATAATAAAAAAATACCGCGCTGGAGCAGTAAAATAAAGCAGCAGTGAACAGTGTGACAACACAAATATCAATAATAAAAATAAACTGCGCTAAGTGTCCTTTAGTTGGTATTAACAAAAAATATTTAAAGTATATGTACGATGGTATAGTCCAAATTTGCTATGAGTGAGAAAAAAGCACTCCAGATCATCCAAATGGTATAACATGCATAGAAATAATTCACAATCCAAAAGATCACGACCATGAATTGCCCTTACCAGAACGCAAAATGTAATAAGCAGATGGCTTAAACCCAGCCGGGGCCTTTTGAGATAAGGACCGATCAGATCTGTCAGAGTTCAGGCGTAGTTCCCTTAGTTCATTACCAAAAGAGAAACAAAAATGCTTGCCATAGTATAATATTGTTTTGCAACCAAGTATGAGCATGCACCTGAAACCAACACCCTATTGTGCATTTGGAACAAAGGTGATAACCCACCACCACAGCTGTAGAGTGTGCTTACCAACTCACACTTTATATTCATTGGGCTCTATCTCACTGGGAGATTGATGGCTGTATCGGGAAATCCTTATCCACAGTATACGTCCCAAAAATGAGATAAATAAACCAAACTATCCAAGTGTAATTCGTAAGCAATGGCTCGTAAGCAACGGTTGGGGAGGGGTAGGACGGAGCTGTCAGCAGGGAAGGAGGTCACTATACACCACACCGCACGCCATACGAGCCGTTGCTTACGAATTACACTTGGATAGTTTTGTGCACTGTAGCACCCGTGTATTGTGAGTACCCTCTTGGAGGAACTTCTTTTACTTTTAATAAATCCCTTACTATATTACACCATGGAGTTTTCTTTTTCTCTTTTATGAATGATGTTTTGGCTTTACCTGAGAGGATTGAATATACATCATTATATCCTGAGTGAGCCCAGGAGTGGCCCCATTGCGTGTTTGACACTGTTTAACTACCGTGTCACACGAATAGAGGTGAGCGCAAGCACAAGTGGGGGATCACGGGAGAGCACATCTACCTTGTTGTGATTTGGACACCTTTCAGGAGAAGCATGATGAACACTGAATTCATGGACACTGTTTACTTACACTTCTTTGCTTCAGTTTGAATTTGCTGATCGTATTTTGTTTGGACACTTGAATCTCACAGGATTTGCACTTAGAATTTAGGTTTATATCCATGCATGGTGCACTTTCAGTATTTTATATAAGGATTGCACTTTTTTACGTATGCACTTTGAGGTTTTTATATATAAGGATTGCACATTATATTTATATATGTATGTTTTTATTAGCATATCTATCACGGTTTAATTTAATATTTCTGCACAATCATTTTTTCTCAGTTTGTATATTTTTTCTCAGTTCATGTTTCTTTAGCGCAGGCACAATTGGTTTTACATATTTAATTACACGGAATGAAACGTGGTGAAGTGTTTGCTGCTTAAAAATAGTTGATTCACTCCTTAGAGGCATTGGTTCACTTGTGGCTCGCAAGAACCCCACATTTTTGGCTTTAATGTAATGTCGGGTCCTGGCAATATAGATGAAAATCAGTGAGACAAATGGCATGGGTACCCCCAAGTCCATTACCAGGCCCTTTAGGTCTTGTATGGATATTAAGGGGAACCCCGCACCCAAATTAAAAAAGGAAAGGTGTGGGGCCCCCAGGCCCTATATACTCTGAACAGCAGTATACAGACGGTGCAAACAAAACAGGGACTGTAGGTTTGTTGCTAAATAGAATCTGTTTGTAATTTTGAACTGGTACATTTTTAACGTGTTTAGCTCCAGCCAAAAAATCTATTTTAAGCTTTTTGGAAAACATAGGGAAGGGTTATCACCCCTGTGACATTTGTTTTGCTGTCTCTGCTCCTCTTCAGAAGATTTCACGTCACTTTTTGTCCCAATGACAAATGTTTTTTGAAAATCTGGGTTTTTTTGTGAAACAAGGATTGGTGATAAAGCATCAGTGGACAGGAGAAAAGTTTTTCCCATATTAACTCTTACAGGAGAGAATTTCCCTTCCTAGGGGTAGATTTCATCTCACTTCCTGTTGTCTCCTTCCATTTGCAAGTAGGAGTCGTTTGTAAGTTGGATGTTTGAAAGTAGGGGCCTGCCCTATATACTCAGCAGAAATTTGGGCCTTAGGTGTTGTTGTGGCCACAACACTGTAAGCCCTCACAGGGCCCTGCTGTGAAATATTAGATCAGGGGCAGAAAAATTGGGCCTTTGGTGGTGGTGGTGGTGCTGGTGCCACAACACTGTAAGTCCTCACAGATACTCTTGGTGGGCGCAGAAACGGGCCCTGCTGTGAAATATTAGATCAAGAATTGTAATTACATGCCCCTGTTCAACAGGGGCATAAAAATTGGGCCTTTGGTGGTGGTGGTGGTGGTGGTACCACAACACTGGAACCCCTCACAGATGTTCTAGTTGGAGTGCAGGAACTAGCCCTGCTGCAAAGAATTGCATCAAAAATTGTAATTACACGCCCCTGTTAAACAGGGGCTGAAAAACTGAGCCTTAGGCACTGGTGCTGGTGCCACAACACTGCAACCCCTCACAGATACTCTAGTTGGAGCGCAGGAACTAGCCCTGCTGCAAAGAATTGCATGAAAAATTGTAATTACATGCCCCTGTTAAACAGGGGCTGAAAAATTGGGCCTTAGGCACTGGTGGCGGGACTGGCGGCGCCCATAACCAAAAATGTTCTTACAAGCTATCATCATGATCATTGAGGAGGAAGAGGATAATTACTCAGTATAACAGTATAGTCACTCAGCATCAGCATAGGCAGTCTTTGAAGGGATCTGACATTTCAAAAAAATGTATTCGGTTACATCAGCATCAGGTGCTTGGTAGTTGGTGGTGATCCAAGACTGATTCATTTTTATGAAGGTCAGTCGATCGACCGAGTCGGTGGACAGACGCACCCTGTGATCGGTTACAAAGCCTCCAGCAGCACTGAATGTGCGTTCTGAAAGAACACTGGATGCAGGACAGGCCAGTAGCTCAATTGCATACTGTGCAAGCTCTGGCCAGTGATCCATCCTCAAGACCCAGAGGATTTACAGTGGGAAAGGTGTCCAAGTCAGATCTTGCCCCTAGGTATTCCTGCACCATGTAAAACAGACGCTGGCGATGGTTGCTGGAACCGATCATACCTTGGGGCTGTGGACTAAAAAATTGTCTGCATCGGTCAGACGGCCACCTTCTCCACCGCTCCTTCTTTGACTGACCGAAGCCTCAGCAACACATTGTCCAGAAACAGGAGTTTGTAACCTCCCAGTTTCTGGGGACGCGCTGCACAGACCTTTCTGCAAGGCCTCCCGAAGATGTTTCATCTTCTGCTCCCTCTGCGACGGCAAGATAAGGACCGCAACCTTACCCTTGTAACGTGGATCAAGGAGGGTTGCCAGCCAGTATTGTTCCTTCTCCTTGATACCACGAATAAGAGGATCCTTCCAATGGCTTTGCAGGATCAGGGAGGCCATGTAGCGTAGGTTTGATGAGGAATTCGGTCCGGAGTCCTCTGGGTCACTAAGGACGACATGATCCGCAGCCACCTCCTCCCAGCCATGTACAAGTCCATGTGTTTCTTGGGACTGTAAATGATCCCTTAAAGACTGCTGCTGACGCTGAGTGCCAGGCTCCACCTCCATACTGACACAATCCTCCTCCTCCTCCTCTTCCTGTGTGATCGACAGGCACGCAGGAACACTGTCTGGATAAAGTGGGCCTTGAGAGCTAAGGAAGTCCTCCTCTTCCTGCCTCTGTTCTGCCTCAAGTGCCCTGTCCATTATTCCATGCAGCGTGTGCTCCAACAGGTGGACAAGGGGACAGTGTCACTGATGCATGCACTGTCACTGCTCACCATCCTCGTGGCCTCCTCAGATGGTGACAGGACAGTGCATGCATCCCTGATCATCGCCCACGCGTGGCGTGGGGAAAAAAAAACAAGCTCCCCTGACCCTGTCCTGGTGCCATAGTCGCACAGGTACTCATTGATGGCCCTCTGCTGCGTGTGCACCCGCTGCAGCATGGCCAACGTTGAGTTCCACCTGGTGGGCATGTCACAGATTAGGCGGTTCTTGGGCAGGTTAAATTCCTTTTGGAGGTCTGCCAGCCGAGCACTGGCATTATATGATCGGTGGAAATGCACACAGACTTTCCTGGCCTGCCTCAGGACATCCTGTAAGCCCGGGTACCTGCCCAAGAACCGCTGCACCACCAAGTTAAGGACGTGAGCCAAACAGGGCACATGGGTCAGTTGTCCCTGTCAGAGGGCGGAGAGGAGGTTGGTGCCATTGTCACAAACCACCATTCCTGCCTTAAGTTGGTGTGGCGTCAACCACCTCTGAACCTGCCCCTGCAAAGCTGATAAATCCTCTGCCCCAGTGTGGCTCCTGTCCCCCAAGCACACCAGCTCAAGCACCGCATGGCATCTTTTGGCCTGCATACTTGCGTAGCCCGTTGAATGCCTACGGAGCACCGCTGGTTCCGAGGACAAAGCACAGGAAGAGGCCATGGAGGAAGAAGAAGAGGAGGGGGTGGAGGAGAGAGGTGTGTCAGAATCATTAGTAGTGGCATTTTGGAGGCGTGGTGGCAGAACAACCTCCAACACTACTGCACCTTGTCCTGCATCCTTTCCAGCTGCCAGCAGAGTCACCCAATGCGCTGTGAAACTTAGGTAACGTCCCTGTCCATGCCTGCTGGACCATGAGTCAGCGGTAATATGCACCTTACCGCTGACCGCCCTGTTCAGTGAGGCATGGACATTGACTTCCACATGCCAGTAGAGAGCCGGAATCGCCTTCGAAGGGGGCAGAGTCTACCAACTGAAAAGGTAGCAGTTGAAGTGCTAGCAATTTAGCCAAGCTACCATTCAACCGTTGGGCATGTGGATGGCTGGGAGCGAACTTCTTTCGGCGGTGCAGCAGCTGGGGCAGGGAAATTTTCCTGGTATAATCTGACGTCGGTGTACCGATAGCAGATTGCCCCCAAGTACTTGGCTGTGACACACCTAATTCTACACCTTCATTCCTCTCAGTGCATGTCTCAGAGAGGACTGAAGGTATAGTGGGGTTGGAGATCTCAGCTGATGAGGAGCAAGGAGAGATCCTCTTTGTTCTTTGGTGTGGGTCTTTTAGATACGCTTGCCAACGAACTGCATGGCAGGTCAACATATGTCTGGTCAAGCATGTGGTTCCCAAGCGGGAGATGTTTTGGCCACGCAAGATACGCTTGAGACATATGTTGAAAATAGCAGCGGTGCAATCTGATGCACTCGTCTCAAAAAAGGCCCACACCAAAGAACTTTTGGAATAATGCGCAGAGACAGCAGCGCCCTGCACATGCGGAGCTTTGCGGTGTGATGCAGTCAGTGTGCTGCCCTTAGGCTGGCCCCTGGAGGGCATCCTGCCTCGTTGGTGATGTGCCTCCTCCTCCTCTCTCCTATCAGGAACCCACGTTGAGTCAGTGACCTCATCATTCCCTCCCTCCTCATCACTGGAGCAAACCTGGCAGTATGCTGCAGCAGGGGGAGCATGACTGCCAGATTGCTGTCCTTCTTGGGCACCCCCTCTGTGCGTGCTCATGTTACTGGCTTCATCTAGCTCAGTATCATCATCAAAGCCTTCTAAACGCTGGGCATCCTCCTGGATCATGTACCCAACACTGTGGTCAAACAGTTCGAGGGACTCCTCAGGAGGACATGGTGGGGCTAGGGAAGGAGTCACTGATGCCATTGAGCCAAGGGAAGAGGCTGCATTGGCAGCTGCTTTGCCAGACAAAGTACCCTGAGCATGGGTGAGAGAGGATGAGGAGGATGAGGACGGCTTGGTCATCCACTCGACCAAGTCTTCCGCATGTTGCGGCTCAACACGGCCAGCTGCCGAAAAAAAGGCCAAGCGTGTCCCACAGCCACGTGCTGATGAGGATGCACCGTCTTCACGACCAGCACTGTTGCCTCTAGACACAGAGCCTGCTTGCCCTCTTTTATTGGCTTGTGACTGTCTGCCTCTCCTTGTTGGCCTTCCAGACATACTAATGGCCTGCAGTGAGATGTAGCTGCACTAAGCTGGGATATATATATATATATATATACTGATACTGCAGCTAGCAAAATCAACTGCCTGCCTGTAGTATGAGAACACCACCAATCTTCTACAGGTAGCTTTAGATGAACACTGTGCAGAGGTCGCACTACACTAACTTGTAGCTTTAGCTGAACACTGTGCAGAGGATGCACTACACCAACTTTAAAATAATGTAGCTGCCTGCGGTAGTGATAGGATCAGGAAAACACCACCAACCTTCTACAGATAGCTTTAGCTGAACACTGTGAAGAGGACGCACTACACTAAAGTTAAAATAATGTAGCTGCCTGTGGTAGTGATAGGATCAGGAAAACACCACCAACCTTCTACAGGTAGCTTTAGCTGAACACTGTGCAGAGGTCGCACTACACTAACTTGTAGCTTTAGCTGAACACTGTGAGGAGGACGCACTACACTAACTTGTAGCTTTAGCTGAACACTGTGCAGAGGTCGCACTACACTAACTTGTAGCTTTAGCTGAACACTGTGAGGAGGACGCACTACACTAACTTGTAGCTTTAGCTGAACACTGTGAGGAGGACGCACTACAATAACTTGTAGCTTTAGCTGAACACTGTGCACTATACTAACTTGTAGCTTTAGATGAACACTGTTCAGAGGATGCACTACACTAACTTGTAGCTTTAGCTGAACACTGTTCAGAGGACGCACTACACTAACTTGTAGCTTTAGCTGAACACTGTGCAGAGGTCACACTACACTAACTTGTAGCTTTAGCTGAACACTGTGAGGTGGACACACTACACTAACTTGTAGCTTTAGCTGAACACTGTGCACTACACTAACTTGTAGCTTTAGATGAACACTGTTCAGAGGACGCACTACACTAACTCGTAGCTTTAGCTGAACACTGTTCAGAGGACGTACTACACTAACTTGTAGATTTAGCTGAACACTGTGAGGACAATGCACTACACTAACTTGTAGCTTTAGCTGAACACTGTGAGGAGGAAGCACTACACTAACTTGTAGCTTTAGCTGAACTCTGTGAGGAGGACGCACTACACTAACTTGTAGCTTTAGCTGAACACTGTTCAGAGGACGCACTACACTAACTTGTAGCTTTAGCTGAACACTGTGCACTACACTAATTTGTAGCTTTAGATGAACACTGTTCAGAGGATGCACTACACTAACTTGTAGCTTTAGCTGAACAGTGTTCAGAGGACGCACTACACTAACTTGTAGCTTTAGCTGAACACTGTGCAGAGGTCACACTACACTAAGTTGGAGCTTTAGCTGAACACTGTGAGGAGGACGCACTACACTAACTTGTAGCTTTAGCTGAACACTGTGCACTACACTAACTTGTAGCTTTAGATGAACACTGTTCAGAGGATGCACTACACTAACTTGTAGCTTTAGCTGAACACTGTGCGAGGTTGCACTACACTAACTTGTAGCTTTAGCTGAACACTGTGAGGAGGACGCACTACACTAACTTGTAGCTTTAGCTGAACACTGTGAGGAGGACGCACTACACTAACTTGTAGCTTTAGCTGAACACTGTGAGGAGGACACACTACACTAACTTGTAGCTTTAGCTGAACACTGTGCAGAGGTCACACTAAACTAACTTGTAGCTTTAGCTGAACACTGTGAGGAGGACGCACTACACTAACTGTAAATAGTTTAGCTGCCTGACTGTGGTACTAATAGGATCAGAAGAACACCAGTAATTTTCTTCAGGTAGCTGTAAATACTGTAACAACAAAAGCCTGCCTGTCAGTAGGAAGATAATAACAGGAACGGATCTAGCTTGAATACCGTGTATATATATATATATAAAACGCCTGGGATGCATATACATACACAATACACTGTAAATGCAGCTAACTCACTGACTGTCCTGCTTAATCTATCTAACTTAAATCAAATGACACTGTCTCTCAGTCTCTGTCTCTCAACGCCGGAACACACACTACACAGGGCCGCTGTGCAGGCGGCCTTATATAGTGTGGGGCGTGTACTAAACCCCCTGAGCCATAATTGGCCAAGGCCACCCTGGCCAATTACAGCTCTCTCTACAGACGGCGCTGTGATTGGCCAAGCATGCGGGTCATAGTGCATGCTTGACCAATCATCAGCCAGCAATGCACCGCGATGCCGCAGTGAATTATGGGCCATGACGCGCCAAATTTGGCGCGAATGGCCCATATCGTTCGCAATTCGGGGAACGATCGAACAGACGATGTTCAAGTCGAACATGGGTTTGACTCGAACATGAAGCTCATCTCTAGTCCAAAGCCATGATCTGCCAGGCGCAGTGCCCTGACTCTGAAAACCCTTTCAGGGGTATGCCAATCCAGGAGGGTGAAGCCAGGAAGGGGTTAACCTTACTATATTCCTGCATATGACTTGTTAGTCAGTGCCCCGTTTGTTATTTACCCTTCCGGGGTTATTTTTCCTGGCTATATTTACAGGTTGTGGGTCTGGAGGATTAGGGGTTAACACTGCATTGGCACACATTTTGGCTGCAGTTCTGGAGGGGGCCTGCAGTGGTGGCTGTGTAGTTTCAATATTGACTCTATGGAGCTCTAGGGCACTTGCTTTGTGGCAACAGCACATGCCTGGTTTGTGGAGTACACTGCGGTTCTCTTTGGAAAAGGCATACACTTGTACAAGATCGATGGAGGCCTATAGGTAACGTTCCAAGGCATTCCCTTCTCGACATCATTACAGTCATGAGTAGCCATTCTGGGACACCGTTTTGTGGCATGGCAGTTCACAAACAGAGGGACTAGGGTCCTGAAGGTCTCAGTAGCTTAAGCTCAGCCATGGAGGTCGCCAGTACTACAGTACATGGGTCATATGCCTTATCTTCTGATTTTTTTTTTTTTTTCATTCCCTGCCCTTTATTTTCAGGGAAACGTTTTCTGCTAAAAAGTTTGAGTTCATGGGCAGCATTTCGGGCCCTATTGAGGCCTTGGGCAACATAAGTTATACTTGTGCCACTACTGCCTATTCTCCAGATTCAGTCTTTGACTTCATTATTGAATCTGATGAGGCTTTAGAGGAGGATGGAGAGGAGAAGGATCCCTTAGTCTCAGAGGCCTCAGATTGAGAGTCTCCCCTATATAACTTAAAGGCAAAACTTTTTTTTAGTTTTGGATAGAGTGGAGAGAGATTAGAACGCTTGTCAGTTTTTCTTCCTGTCTGTGCCCCCATTAGGGAGATTAATCCTCTCTTTTTGCCCTGTTTACCATTGTCATTAAAAGTAAAAAAAAAATCCCCAAGTTATACCCAGAAAAGAAATAGAGGAGAAAGTTCTGGTGATCTGGGAGGTCCCCAAGGAATTCCCTTAATTTGCAGGGATTTCCTCCCACTTCCTATTTGGCTATGGGACAGGAAGTGAAGGGAAATCTCCGTAATGGGACACAGATGGCAAAATATTTGACACGGCTTATAACCATCCATTGCTCTATCCAAAATGAGAGAAAAGTTTTGCCTATAGTTCTACTTTAACTCCAGCATTGGGTAAAATCTGCCATATGCGGAAGGAGAGAAGGTAACAACTTGGAAATCCTATTTGCTTAGTGCAAGGCACGGAAGTGTCATCCCAGGAAGTACTCATAAGTTGGCCTAAGAACTATCAAGGGACAAATATCAGCCTTTGCTTTTCCTTTTTGGAGACATTGGTCCTCTCACTCTCACATAAAGGCTTTTGCTCAGATTGCAACTCACATCTCCCCTTCAGTCTGGCCCCTTGCTTCCCCTTGGGACTTCAACCTGCCTTTTAGCTCTGCATAAACTGTTTGTGATCGTAACAGGGACATTCTGTTGCTAGACCTCTCACGCAAGGTGACCTTTCTGCTTGATATTACATCTCTGCAACACCAAGAAAGGCTCATAACAAGATAAGGACAACAGTCTAGAAACACTTCTCGCAGAGTCAAAGTGGTCTTGAAGCATAGGGCTTCCTTTCTTCTCAAGGAGGCCTCTGCCGGTGGCGTGGCCAGATGAGGACCTGAGCAGACATGCCTGCAGTGAGCTCTTGCCATCCTGAACTTACCCTGTGGATTTACACAGTCTCTTCGGCTTCCTTTCTCACTATACCAACTCCGGAGGCTCCCGGCGTGGCGGTGCAGGTCTCCATGCCATCAAAGCGGCGCTCCTCTAGAGTGCAAGCCGGCCACAGACAGGTGACAGTTCCGCCTCTATCCACGAGTACTGACACATCTTGATTCATAGACTGCAGGATCTGCTCACTGAGATGGAGGGGGATGCAGCAGCAAGCTCCACTGCCTCACCAGCAACTACCCCACAGACAAAAGACACATCCTTAATCCTGTCGGCAATTGAACACAGCAAAACATGCCTGCTGATCTGCATCGATCATCTGGCAGAGCAATGCAATTTAATCAGGAATGACCGATAAAATCAGAGGCCGCATGAAACACGTGTCTCTGCTGTGGAAGATCACACAGGGCAACAAGCAGGTATGATTACTGAATTACAACAAATGGTCAAATACCTGATGACAAAGGCTGACGATGCTGAGAATCGCATGCGTCACAATAATGTATGAGTGCTTTGTCTCCTGGATCTTTTTCAAAGATCTCTACGTTTGTTTCTGAATGGGCTCACCGTGTACCTGTGGGGCGCTATACTCCTGGGCCCCCCCTTGCCCATTTCTGGTCCAGTTTCTCAACTATGGTGACCAAGATCGCATCCGCTCTGAAGCCGGAAAGCATCCTACTCTGCCGTATGGAAACGCTAAGATCATGCTATTCCTGGACTTCTCGCAAGAGCTCCAGAAGAAGCATAAGACCTTCAATGATGTCCGCCATCGTCTTCGTGAACGAAACATAAAGTATAGCATACTTTATCCAAGCTGCCTGCGTGTGAAACACGAAGGTACAACAAAATTCTTTAATACCCCTGACAAAGCGGATTTGTGGCTTTCTGGACTGCGGTAAGCCCTCTGCCTCTCTTTCATCTGATCACAGGCCTTGTTGATGAGTGGCACCTCAGTGCAGAGGGAGCTGTTTCACTCATCCTTACGGGGAAACCGTTTTACTGCCAGCATACTGACATTATTCGTTATGTTCCCATTTTGCAATTATCCCAATAGTCAGTCTGCTTAATTTCCTTAAACTTTACTCACAAGTTACCTTGTACACTCGGGGCGATCACTCAGTGACACTATACTGGTCCCACAAGAGGAAAGAGTTCATCGCCTCCTGCCTCTGGAGGTGTTTCCCCAGTAAAATACTTTTCTGGTCGGATTTCGCATCCAGAGAAGATTTAGGAAAAGAGTTTTGGGTATTAAACTGACCTAGTTACTGTTGGGGTCTTTCATTGTCAGTGGGGAGCTTTCAACTTACTGTTTTACTTTTGTTTTGTACGTTCTATGTCCACCGAAAGACTGGTTATCTTACTATGCCACATCAATTGCCTTTTTGCTCAGGTCCTGTATATGGAACATTCTTCTTTGGCTAACCTGTGGGCCAAGGTCCCACATATATCTGTGGCTGTTTTTTTTCTTACAGGTACCAGATGGCGACGGAGCTGAAACTTATCTCATGGAAAGTACGGCGTATTAATGACGAATTTAAGAGAGCATTGATATTTAAATTTCTGAATCGACATAAACCTCACATTTTATTCCTGCAGGAAACTCACCTAATGGGTAATAAGATCCTAGCTCTCCGCAGACCCTGGGTGCAGCAATCGTTTCATGCAACGTACTCATGTTGCACAAGGGGGGTAGCTATTTTACTATGTAAATCACTTGCATATAAGGTCATCCATCTCATCACCGATCCTGACAGAAGATTTATTATTCTTTTGCTGGAGATCAATGCAATTGTGTATGCTTTGGTTGATTATATATGTTCCCCCTCCCTTCAGCCAGTGGGTCTTGTACACTGTACATGAGAAACTAGCCACTTTGTAATTCTCCAGACTATATATAGCTGGTGATTTTAATTCTATTTTAGACCCATCTCTAGACTCTTCTAATCCAAATAGAGCCTATACCCCTGAACTACTCCATTGGGCACAAGCCTTTGACTACACTGAAATCTGGCGTTGGAAACACCAGAGAGTTATGGCTTATTCCCTCCATTCCACTACCCATAAATACAGCTCCAGGATTGACTTGGTCTTCGGCAATACCAATGCGCTAGCGGCCATTCAGGATATATCATATTTATATGTTGGCCTCTCCGATCATGCTCCCCTAGAGGTTAAATTGGTGCTGTTGGGGGGAATTGGGGTCTGTATTGCTGGCGCTTGGCGTCTAAGTGGCTGCAGGACCCAAAGGATTTCCCCTAAACTGCAACATTATTGGGAACTTAATGATGGCACATCATCGAATCATATGGTCAGCCTAATACGAGGAGAGAATACATCTCAGCTATCAAAGCTGTATGCTCTGAGTTGACCTCCCAAGTACAAAAACTAGAAGAAAGTGAATCCAAGGCAGCAGCTGCTTTTTCTGACTCCTCAACTCCTGATCATTTCAGCCATTTAGCAGATGCCAGAAGAGCTTTGTCTCTGCATCTTACCTTAGCTAGGACTTTAGGACTTTCTATGAAACACTTTACAAAGCGCTACCTGGCTGACTAACTGAAAGAATTAGCGAATATTTGAAATCCTTAAAGTTGCTCTCGTAGGAGGACCTTGAATTCTTAGACAGGGATTTTGCTGTTGAAGAAATAGAAGCGGCGATTTGCTTGTTTCCCAGCGGTAAAACGCCAGGTCCTAAAGGTCTACCTGGTGAATGGTATAGAATGTATGCAAACTTAATTGCACCTAGACTTCTGCAGGTGTATACCGAGTGTAAAGAGCAAATGTCCTTACCCCCTTCTATGTATCAGGCCCATATTGTTCTTATCCCTAAACCTGGCAAAGATAGATCTCACTGTGCTTCATGTAGGCCCATCTCGTTGCTAAATTGTGATCTCAAGATTTTGACAAAAATCCTAGCAACCAGGCTGCTGCTGATGCTTCCATCTCTAGTCAATATTGGCCAAACTGGATTTATCCCAGGAAAGGCAACCAATATTAACTTACGCAGAGTTTTTACTAATTTACAACTGCCCCCATCTGCGACCTCCACTAGGGGGCTGGTCATGTTAGATATCGAAAGCATTCGACTTGGTGGCCTGGTCCTATATGTCTTCGGTTTTGGAAGTAGTGAGTTTTGGGGTTGGTTTCCGCAGATGGATAGAGATCCTGTACAGTCATCCGACAGCCCAGGTTAAACTAGGAGGTGCCCTCTCATCCCCTTTCACAGTTGAGAGGGGTATGAGACAAGGTTGTCCGTTGTCACCAGCTCTTTTTGCTCTAATAATGGAACCGCTTGCCTCTGCCCTCAGACAGGCTCCGATGGTTAAGGGAATCCGAGTCGGATCCATAGATGAGAAGCTGGCTTATACTCTTTTTAAATGACCCGGGTCCTTCAATTACTGAGGCCCTTCATATCCTTTCTGGTTTTACTGAATGTTCCAGCCTCAAAGTTAACTGGGATAAATCCCAAATTTTACTAATCGACACGACAGCTAGATCCTTAGCAGACCCCAATCTCCCTTTATTGTGGAACAATATATTTAAATACCTTGGTATTTGTATTTCATCCTCCATTACTGATTACTATACATTAAATCTAGCCCCGCTATTACAAACCATGAAAGCTAGATTGAAGGCCTGGGCGAATCTCCCCCTTTTACTGATTGGCCAAATTAATTTATTTAAGATGAAACTTTTGCCCTCTTTCCTTTATGTACTTAGAAAATCCCCTGAGTGGATACAAAAGAAAGTTTTTTGCCTAATCAATACTGTTTTGACCTCCTTCCTTTTGGAGTTCGGGCCAACCAAGATTTAAACTAACGGTGTTGCAAAGGTCCTGGCACGAGGGAGGTTTGGCTTGTTCGGACCCACACAAATCGCCGGCCAATATCCCATGCGCATAATTGGCTGATCGCTGATGACTCCAATTCAGCGGTGGTTTTGGAAGCAGCTTGGGCGGCACAGTGGTGTAGTGGGTAGCACTCTCGCCTAGCAGTAAGAAGGGTCGCTGGTTCGAATCCCAACCACGACACTACCTGCCTGGAGTTTGCATGTTCTCCCTGTGCCTGCGTGGGTTTCCTCCGGGTACTCCGGTTTCCTCCCACACTCCAAAGACATGCTGGTAGGTTAATTGGATCCTGTCTAAATTGTCCCTAGTATGTATGAATGTGAGTTAGGGACCTTAGATTGTAAGCTCCTTGAGGGTAGGGACTGATGTGAATGTACAATGTATATGTAAAGCGCTGCGTAAATTGACGGCGCTATATAAGTACCTGAAATAAATAAATAATAAATAAAATAAGCTTGTCTTGGATCTTATGAGGCACTGAGGAACCTTCTTTATCAAGGGCCCAATGCACCTCTACCTTTAAGGAGGGCCATGAAAACAGCTTTGAAAACATGGTCCACAACTAAAGCTTTATGACCCAACCCTCTTGGACATATGTCACCACACACCCCTCTGGGGTTTAATCCTGAGCTGTCTGAGTTTTATGTTAATACCCAACCCTAATGTGTGGGCTACCAAGGGTATTCAATACCTCAACCAGATTTGTACTGAGGGTCAGTTGCAAACTTTTGATGGGTTGAAGCAGCATTATGGATTGCCTAACTCATATCTGTTTAGCTTTTTACAACTTAGATACGCAACTCTCAATTTGAGCATCAACAAGTGGCCTTCTATACGCCGGCTCTCGAGGTTCTGCTCAGAGATGAGTCCACGGTCAAATCTTTGTTGAATATTTATAAAGGGCTGCTTCCTAACCTACACATGGGACTTGAACCCCTTAGGGCCTTAGTGCCTAGAAAACTTCCCGGTAATAGATACAGAGGATTGGGAGCAGTTGTGAGAATGCCCCTTTTTGCAACTGGTTTCCGCTAAAGATAGATTGATCCAGTTTAAAATTTTGCACAGAATCTATTTTACCCCAGCGCATTTGCACAGGATTTATCCATCTATTTCGGCCTCCTGCTGGAGGTGTTTTTCACCTTCAGCTGATTTCATTCACTATATTTCATTTGGCACTGCTCTCTGATCCAGACTTTCTGGAGCAGTCGTTTCATTTATCTTGTCCCGTGGAAGTGTGTATTCTATGAATAGTTGATCCTTTAGTTCCTAGTAGGGCAGTCAGAACCCTTCTGGGGGTTTTACTTTACTATGCATGCTTGTACTTAGGTGGAAGTCCTCACCAGCACCATCTATCAACTTCTGGAAGCGTTTAGTGAATTTAGCCTTGCCGCTATATAAAGCCACATATCTATCTCGGGGTTGTGCTTGGAAATTTCATAAAGTTTGGGACATTTGGGTCGATTCCACATCGACAGCCTACCCTAGTGCCTAAGTTTCAGGAGAATGTATGCCTTATGATTCCTATAAGATCCCAAGCTCTGATTGAAGTGAAGTAAGATAATTCCTGAGCAATGCCAGCTCCCATGGTCCGAGTGTATGCCCTGTTGGATGTTGTTTTTTGCTGATTTATTGTATAAGGTATGAGCCTGGGTATGTCCAATAAGCCTTGTTTTGTACTATACCTTTCAAATTGCAATAAAAATAATTTTCCAAAAAAAAGAAGGCCTCTGCCTTCGACCTTAACCAGGATGTTGTCCTTTCTTTCCTATGTCTTACTCCAAGGCATTCTAAAGAGATTGCTCTGCAGATAGATGTAGCGTGGGGTGTGAGAGTTTACTACAGCTTCCTTTCGGAAATTGAATTTCCTCATTGTACTGCCTGAGGGCTCATGCAAGGATATCTGTCATCTGGGCTTCTGTTTATATATTTATTAAGTTTTACCAGGGGTGTAAGGTGCTGCAGTCTGCTCCTTGAGCTTATGACTCTTTTTTTAAAATGGTTGTAAACCACAGATATGACACATTAAAGGATAAGTTCACCTTTTTTTTTCTTCTAAATTCCAGCTCCCCTATGTACCAATATAGCATTAATGTACTTTTTTTTGCAAAAATATCAAAGTTTTCCATTAAATCTACAGACACTTACTTCACGTGTCCTCATCCATGTTTCCAAACGTATCCATTAGTTTTGCCTTACTTCCTGGTCAGACTATAGTTCATGACACAGGAGGGAGTTGACCAGCTGACCTCATTAGCACACACCCTGCATCATCCACCCTCCTACCTACCCACACACGCCCAAGTGTATGTTTTTTAAATGAAAGGCAATTAATTTGTGATCATCGTTCTCGCTAAATACACAATATACAATCAGATTGCATAGTGTATGGCCATCTTTATACAAGTACATAAGAGCGAGTGGACAGAATCACTCAGCTGTCAAATACCGTTCATATCTCTGCATGCGGGAACTCTCATTCCCACATGCATTTTTTTAGCGGGGGGGGGGCATTTTGGACCATTTTCACTCATCGCACATAGGGCAGCCCATCCACCTGAATGGGCTGCCCTACAAGCAACAATTGCCCCAAAGAAGCTTCGGGACTTTTTTTTTTTTTTTTTTTTTTTTTTTTAGAGCGGAGCTGGGTGCATTTTTAAATGTGATTATTGGTGCATCGCATTTTTGAAATGCAAGGAAACGCACAGATATGAATGGAGCCTCATTGTTCTTGTGTTAGTGCACCAATTTCACTTTCAGGCCCCATTCACATCTAGTATAGTGGGAGCGCACATTTTGGGGCTCACTTTTCCTTTGACATGCATAGGGCACCCTGTTGACTGCAATTGGCTGTACAACATGTGGCTTATAGGACAGTTTTGGATTTTGTGTTGCGTGTTTTCTAACTGTGCGTTTTGCAGCATTTGCCACTCACATAGCTTTTTCACATGGCAAAATGTGTGCTTGCTTCTGTATTTGGAGTGCTGTTAACAATTAATGGCACTGAAAACGAAACTAGTAATTTTAAGTGTATAAAGATGGCCATACACTATACAATCTGATTGTACAAACATCCAAGAGGACAGTGAAGTAAGTGCAATCACTGATTGATTGCATTCCATTAAAAAAACGTGCATCTGGAAATGGTTGGTAGCTAGGAGGGTGGATGATGCAGGGGGTGTGCTAATGAGGTCATCTGGCAACTCCTTCCCGTGTCATGACCTAAAGTCTGTTCAGGAACTAAGGCAAAACTAATGGAAACGTTTGGAAACATTGATGAGGACAAGTGAAGCAAGTGTCTGTAGATTTAGTGGAAAGCTTTGATATTTTTGCAAAAAAAGTATATTAATTATGGTTGCACCAATACTAGTATCGGCATCGGCACCAATACCGAGTATTTGCCCGAGTACTTGTACGTGGGCAAATGCTCCCGATGCTTCACCCGATACCAGAAGTCAGTGGGCAGGCCGAGTGGGTGGGATAAGGCGGAGCAGAGCGCGGCACAGTCCAAGTCCTTGCAATGCAGGGGAGCTTCAAAGGTAAGCCTGTGGGCAGGGGTGTGGGTCACTCCCAAGCCGTGTACATCGGTGACCGGGCCGTCAAAATCCCTAAGGGAAGTGACAGCCCGAGTCTCCGTCAGAGGCTGTAAACGGTGATGCCCATCTTGGTACACCCTGAACTCGGCCTCAGTAGCCTGCAGTCACAAGGCCGCAGCGGACATCTTGTTACACCCAGCCCATATAGTTCACTAATTATATGGGCTGGGTGTAACAATGGCTGCTGCTGCATTCTGATTAAGGTTTACTAAAGGCCGAGTGCAGGGTGTATCAAGATGGGCTCTTGTATAATTACTCTATAGCAACGATTAAATTTTTTAATGCCAGGCTGCCAGCACTTATTAGTGCCACTGCCTACCAATCAATTCCACCTATCATTGCCCATAATTGCCACCTATCAGTGCCAGCCATCAGTGCCCATCAGTCAGTGCCACATACCAGTGCCACCTATTAGTGCCCCTAAATGCCACCTATAATTGCCCATAAGTGCCAGCCATCAGTGCCTATCAGTCAGTGCACCTACCTGCAAATCATCAGTAAGTGGCACATATCGGTGCCACCTATCAGTGCCGCATATCGGTGCCCATCAGTCAATGCCACCTATTAGTGTTGCAAATCAATGCCCTTCAGTAAGTACCACCTATCAGTGCCAGCCACCACTGCCTGTATTGTATTGTGTATCGTGCTTTGAAAACTGTCACTCGACATTAAAATTAAAGTATCGGTAATTGGTATCGGCGAGTACTTGAAAAAAAGTATCGGTACTCGGTCTTAAAAAAGTGGTATCGGTGCAACCCTAACATTAATGCTATATTGGTACACAGGGGAGCTGGAATTTAGAAGAAAAAAAAAGGGTAAACAAAGGTAAACTTATCCTTTAAAAAAGCATAGCCTTCTATAGTGTGTATTTGCCTCAATCCAAGTGCCATTTCGCTCTGCTTTCTCCATCCTTTGCTATCTGCAGTAATCACTTCTCTCTGCATAAGTCGACATCAAGCAATCTCAGGTTATGGCCCTGCCTACCCTCCTGCACGCAGCTGTATAGGCTGAACAGGAGAAAGGGCTGCAGATAAACAGGTACAACAATCAGGGGAAAGAACAGTGCTGAACAACAGACATGGACAAAATCCTCAGGTACAAAGCAAAGATTTTTTATTATGTTGAGGGTGAAGGTAATCACCAAAGCATGCAGCATTCTGTAACCGGTCATACAGAGACTTGGATAAGGAGCTGGCAATACCTGGAGGCTGGAGGCACATAGATGTCACAGGGGCTCAGGGAAAACCAACGCAGAGCAGTGGAGCAGAAGGTACAGGAGCACCACTGGCAAGGAGCCCAACCAGAATCGTCGGGCCAGGGCTCCAATGGAGGGGGAACCGCAACTGTAGCCGCAGGAAATGTAGGGGCCAGTGTCCAACGGCCACTCGGATTGTGTCTGGTACACGGAAGTGACGTCACAGCCTGGCGGGAGACAGCCAAGGAGATCCAAAGACTGCTGCTGGGGCCGATCAGAAACTGCTGGTGCCAGTGAAGCAAGGAGGACTTTGGGAACCAATAGGTTCCTGGGCTTAAAGGGGATTCAAGAATTTACAGATAGGTGCTTGCAATTTAGTCACAGAAACAGAAGAGTGACAGCAAAAATAAGACCAAGTGTTTTTTTGAATATTTTTGTCTACGTATGGATCCATGCTTGTCCCAAGCATGTTTAAATTCACTTTCTGTTCACTGGCTCTCTACCTCTGCTGCGATATTGGAGGCGCGGATAATAAAATCTGGAGATCATTATGGGAGGTTTTGTAAATATATCCATGTTAGATATATTAAGGGCTTTGCATTTTTTGGGCAGGAACTTTCTGCCAGCACTCATACATCAGTATTGTGTGCAAGGACCCTATGGGCTCTTGCACAGGAACGCCAAAAATACCACACAGGTGCCTTCTGTTCTGTCTCAGCAGGGAAATCTAGACTGAGCCCCACATATGTGGCATTTATGTCCACTCTGATTTTTTATTTTTTTTCTTCAGTGGAGTGGAAACACAGCCCATTGTAATCTCTATGGCTGGCTGGATGTAAGCAGGTCAGGTCAGTATATGCGGAACTGGACGCAGAACGTTTTCTGTTCAAAATGGTACAATTTTTGGGGACTTTCAATATATTTTCAAAGATAGGGCCTTTGTTGTCATGTCATAGTGTGAGAAAAAAAAGCTTAGTAAATAAAATCTAAAAGAAAGAAAGTAATAGCTGACCCTTAAAAAAATAAAATAAAACAAAATAATATCACAATTGGCTAGATTGACTCCAAAACAAAGCAGTAATTGTAAGAATCTATCACATGTCCAAAACCTGAAAAAACATAGGATAAAGGGTTTATATAGGTTAAAGGTGCTGGTTAAAAGAAGAAAATTCAATTCATGCTTTCTTAACTCAAAAAAGTATATTTTGTTGCACTTAGCTTCCTTCAAACACAATTGCCTTTTTCCCTGTGTTTAGACTTCCTGTTAGAGGGTGGCTTTGGTTTCCAGGAGCAGATGGGATACCCTATAGGGAGCCATAGAGGTGTTCATTACAACATATCTACTTAAGGTGGAGAGACCCTGGAGGAGTTAAGGAGTCCACATACCCCAGTATCCATTGAGCTAATGAGGAGGTTAAAACTTTGGCCTGCGGTACAACGAGAACAAACAGGAAGGGCTTTCCACAAAGTCTGGTGATCACAAAGCTACAAAGGGGGTATCAACGAGTTTAAGGAATGACTAATGCCGCGTACACACGATTGGACTTTTCAGCTACAAAAGTCTTGCCTACACATGATCACACCAAAGTCCGACGGATTCGTACGTGATGACGTACACCGGACTAAAATAAGGAAGTTGATAGCCAGTAGCCAATAGCTGCCCTAGCGTTGGTTTTTGTCCGTCGGACTAGCATACAGACAAGCGGATTTCTGGGTCCGGCGGAGTTACGACGTAAAGATTTGAAGCATGTTCCAAATCTAAAGTCCGTCAGATTTGCAACTGGAAAAGTCCGCTGAAGGTCCGGTGAAGCCCACACACGATCGGATTGTCCACCGGATTTGGTCCGTCGGCGTCCGTCGGACAAGTCCGGTCGAAAAGTCTGACCGTGTGTACGCGGCATAAGTGTTGGCTGTGAAATGGAGGGATAAGAGTGGCAGGAACCGGTGTGACCAGAAATATGTGGACTGCTGCAGAGAATATCAGGCTCAAATATTGTGCAAAAGAATATAATTTATTTAAAAAGATAAGTGAATAACATAAATGTAAATGCACCTCCAACATACCAAACTGTGTAAAACAAACCAGATAACCAAATAGTGACACATGATGAACAGCTGCCCAAACTAAGTATATACAGCAAGCATAGAATACAAAGCGTGGTCATAACAGGACCAGAGTCATACGCGGGTGATCAAGCGGAGGGAGCTGGGAGCAAGACAGGACAGGGAAAGGGTAATAGGAGACGGAGAGAGCAGGTGGGAAGGGCGCAGGCTGCAGGGTCGGATTCAGGGTCCAGGAACAGGAGACAGGATACAGGATCACTGGGACGCAGGTCAGGGGCACATAGAGACAAAACACCAAGGCAACAAAAGAAGGACAGACAGGACTTAAATATACTTCCTGCATAGGGTTGCCACCTTTTCTTTAAGCCAAACCCAAACACTTTTGCAGCACAGGGCAATATTTCATTTTTTTGCAGTAAACACTATAGGATTATAAAAAACCTTGGATACATTTGGGTGCCCCAAGGAGAGCAGTAATGTAATGCACAGAGAGTGCCTTGGCAAACAGTGGGTGTGGCCAAACTGCTCTTGCTGACATTATCACCCCACCCTTCAGTCAAACCTGCCCCCAAACAGCTGCCCACAGCTCCTGGGCGGCAACAGAATTGTATATGACTATTTTGGTTACTTGGGGAGCCACAGCCTGGTCTGAATATTGTGTCCGGGTTTCAGGTGGACTGCTACGGCGATTTGCGCAGGAGAGCCGACCTGCGTATAACGACGATGGCTGGTCGGCAAGTGGTTAAATTAAATTGTGTTATGGTCACTGATACCCAGATGTTCTTCTTTTATATGAAGATTAGTAATAAGCTCTGCAAGGTTTGAGGTTACCAGGTCCAGCAGAGCATCATTCCTAGTCAGGACCTCTATGAACTATGTACCATAAAATTGTCTTGTAATTGTTTTATACTCTTCAGCCCTTTTGCTGTTCCAGCTAGGGTTGCCACCTTTTCTTTAAGCCGAACCCGAACACTTAGTAATGCAGTGCAGATAGCATGCTGCAGCAAAATGTGGGTGTGGCCAAATTGCATCAATTGCAAAGAGGCACTTCCCAAGCATGTCATTGAAAGGACTGGTGTTTTTCCCGTGTTGCCCTCAAAGTCACAAAAAAGTGACCCCACTCCCTTATGGACAAATAGTTTTTTTACACTGGTACATGTCCCCCATGGCATTGCCTAACACCCCATGCCCTTTCTTTGGCAATCCCTTGCCTATTAACAGAGGCCACAGAAGATGGACAAAGACTACGAAGGGACCTGAACCCTCAATCTTCTGTTCTGAAGTCAGATGCCTTCTCTATAAGGCCACACGGCCTTTTAATAAAACATTGGGCTCTTGAACTCCTTTCCTCTCCCTTATCTCTCCTCCATAACCTCCAACACATCTGAGGCTTATTCATTTAACATGGTTTCCTGTGGCACGCATTCACATCTATTTCAGGCGCTGCGTTTTTTTGGAAAGGGTCAGAGACTTTTTTAAAATGCAAAATGGTGCTTTTTTTTAGTTCAATAGACTTTAATGGAGAAGCTGCAGAAAGGCATGTGGTCCGTTCTTGCCATGATTTTGAATGCAAAACGCAAATCGCGGTAAAAACGTACAACAAAAAGCACTGCAGAAACAGATCAAAAACAAACTGCATAGGTGTGAACCCAAGCCTTAAGGCCTGTGGGTTCACACCTATGCATTTTATGGTGCTTTTTGCAATAATGCACTACAGTTCATTTACCATGGTTTTCTATGGGACACGTTCACATCTATGCTTTTTTCAGCCGCTACGTTTTTGGAAAGGGTCAGGGTCTTTTTTAAATGCAAAATGGTGCTTTTTTTTGGTTCAATAGACTTCAATAGAGAAGCTGTAGAAAAACATGTAGAGCGTTTTTGCACATGTGATTTTACCACGATTTGCAATTTTTAATTTGTCCAACAATAAATTGGCCAAAAAAAAGCACAAAGAATGCAAAATGTGCAAAAGTACAAAACACACCACAAAAAGCACCGCAGGAATGGATTAAAAGCAAACTGCATAGATGTGAACTGAGCCTAACCGTTGCTTGCCCTCGGTCACTAAGGGGTTAACTAGCTGTGTACGTGTCATAATGGCAGCTAGTCCATAATAGGGGGAGGAGCCTAGGCTAGCCTAGGTGTGGGAGTTAGGAGTTGGAGTTTGAGGAGTAAACATCTTGGTTTCTTCTCTGTGATTATTCGTATTGTCTATAGTGTGATTCAGAGATTTACTAGATTTCTGCGATCTGGTGATTTTCTCTAGAATTACAGGATATCGAATCTCGCTTGCCAGAAATATATACATTCTTTCCAGGCAAAATGGTGAAATTAGATTGCACCGCCTACCTGCGTGTAGGAGAAAGCGGTCCATTTCAACGCTGCAATAACAAAAAACATCAAGAAAAAACATCAGAATGCCAGGCTCAGCCTTCTAAAAAGTAAGTATCTGATATTTCCCATCAATAGCCAGTAGGGGATCAATACAAACTGACAGGAAATAAAAGAGAATGTATTTATAAGACCCCTTTCACACTGGGGCGCTTTGCAAGGGCTACAGTGCTAAAAATAACGCCTGCAAAGCGCCCCTGAAAGAGTCGCTCCTGTCTCTTCAGTGTGAAAGCCCTCGGGCTTTCACACTGGAGCGGTGCACTGGCAGGACGGTAAAAAAAGTCCTGCTAGCAGCATCTTTGAACCGGTGAAGGAGCGGTGTGTAGACTGCCCATTGAAATCAACGGGCAGTGCGGCAATACCGCCGGCAAAGCGCTGCTGCAGCAGTGCTTTGCGGATGGTTTTAACCCTTTTTTGCCCGCTAGCAGGAGTTAAAAGCGCCCCGCTAGTGGCCGAATACCCCTGCAAATACGACGGTAAAGTGCCGCTAAAAATAGCGGTGCTTTACCGCCGACGCCGCCCCAGTGTAAAAGGGTACTTGGTGATCAGCTGATCATGAGATTTTGAATGTGTCAGTAATGTGAAATACAGATCTATACTATTGTCTGCTATATAACCGATCCAACCAGTTTGCTGCCTGTAGCTAAAAATAGACCATGGATTTGAAATTTGAAAATTTTCTATCCAATCACGTGCTGCCTCTCACAGGTGTGATCACAGATCAACTGTCTACCTAACTGACACAATCTGATCAATGAGTTGGCTTTAATAATTGTGCAGACTAATGCCGCATATACACACTCAGTTTTCTTGTCGGAAAAAGATATGACGGCTTTTCTGACGGAATTCCACTCAAGTTTGCCTTGCATACACACGGTCACGCAAAAGTTCGCAGAAATTATGACCGCCAAGAACGTGGTGACGTACAACACTACGACGAGCTGAGAAAATTATGTTCAATGCTTCCGAGCATGCGTTGAATTGTTGAGCATGCATAGGGATTTTGAGCGTCGGAATTGCCACAGACGATCGCATTTTCAGATAGGAATTTTTCCGAAAAATTGAGAGCATGCTCTCAATCTTTTGCTGGCTGGAATTCGTCCAGCAAAAGACCTTTGGAGCATACACACGGTCGCATTTTCCGACAAAAAAATCTCATCGGTCTTTTGCGGCCTGAAATTCCGACCGTGTGTACGCGGCATAATAATGACAGTTCTAGTTTCCCTAGATTTTAGGACTTGCGTCACCTGGGACTTTTATACACTTTAGGGGACATTTTGTATTCTCATCATAGGTGTGTGCAGTCTATTGTATTATCATGTGCAGCCCAAAGCTCAAACACACATCCATATATATATATATATATATATATATATAGATAGATATATACATATTGTATATACACATTTATAATAATGATTGCTGAGCATGTTTTCATTGTTCTTTTTTTTATGCAATCCAATTCACAGCTTATGATTATAGGATGAATTTAGTCACGAAATAGGAAATTATGAACACAAATCAGAGATTTGCTTTCAGCCCAGACAGCTCAGCAGGAAAAATAAATTAACTGGGGCATTTTTTCACAGTTGATCTATATTCGACAAATTCCTTGACAATTGTCCATAATCACCTGTTTAGTGAATATACCCCATTTGTGACAATATAAAGCACTGGTCTTCAAACTGTGGCCTGGGGGCCAGATGCGGCTATTTGCTTGCTTTTATCCGGCCCTTGGGGCACTTCTCCCACTGATAGAAGGAAGACTATTCTGCCAACTGACAACAATGGGAAACCATTAGACATGTGCAATTCATTTAGTTCCAAATTCATTTTTCAACTAAATTAGACAAATTCGTTAATTTGTAAATATTCAAATTCACGAAAACCCGTTCGGAAATGTGAAAATACAAAAATTCGGAAATTCGAAGTTTCAGAAATTCAGAAATTCAAAAATGCGAAATAGCCGAAAGTCGAAAAATTCAAAAATCCAAAAGTTAAAAATTCGAACATTCGGAAATTGGAAAAATGTGAAAATCCAAAAATTACAAAACCCAAAGATAAGAACGAATATCCGAAAAATTCAAAAGAATGAAAAACCTGAAAATAAGAACAAAAATCCAAAAATTAGAAAACCCAAAAATTCTGAAATAACTAACTAATAATAACTATTACTAACTATTAAATTATATGTATTGAATTTCCTTTCGAATTTGGCTTACTGAATGTAATGAATACAAATTTATCCAAAGTTTCAAATTACCAAAAAAAAAAGAATGCCACATCTAAACGAATAGAATGTAACAAATTAATAATAATAAATAATAATAAAAACTATTATTATTTATTATTATTAAGTTGTTACGTTCACTAACAGCCAAATTTGAAAGGAAATTCCAATACCTATAATTTAATAGTTAGTTATTATTAGTTAGTTATTATTTCAGATTTTCTCATTTTCGGATTTTCGTTCTTATTTTCGGATACTCGTTCTTTCGAATTTTCGGATTTTCATTTTTATTTTCGTATCTTCAATTTTCAGATTTCCGACAGTTTAAATTTCCAAATTTTCGAATTTCAAACTTTCAAACTTTCGATTTTCAAATTTTTGGGTTTTCCAATTTCCAAATTTTATAATTTTTGAATTCAAGAATTTATTCAAAATAACGAATTTCGATCATAATGAAAGAGCCGAAAAACGAAAAAAAAAAAAGAATGAAACGAAAACAAATAAATATTTTGGCAGTGCACATGTCTAGAAACCATTTCTCCCACTGGCACCAACAATGGGGCATTATTCCTCCCCCTACTACCAAATATAATGTCAGGAAATATTCCAATCCTGTTGGCCACAGTCCCCACTAAAGTCTGAAGGATAATAAACTGGCCCTTTGTTTAGATAGTTTGGAGACCCATGATTTACAGCCTAAGCAAGTAAAAAAAGGTCAGATGTTGCAGTGATAATATCTGCACTGTATCTGTATGAATTTAAATACAGGTTGGAACAACTTGGAAGGGAAACTGGGGGTAAATGATCTGGAATTCACACCCCATCATCATTTTCTTACCACTCCTTGCAGAAGTCCCATGATACTGGCTTTCCAACCAATCAGGTAGCTTGGCGTATGGTCACATGAGCTCCCACCAGGCGTCCTGATTGGTTGTAAAACCAGTACCAATCTCCCTTGCGGCACTCTGCCATTCAGAAATTAGGTTTTTCCGATTTCCCTGCCAGCATATTATGCCCCTGCCTGCAGATTCAGGGAAGTGCTACCTTCCACACTTCTCTTATAAGCAGAGTTGCTCAGTGGGAGATCTTTCCCATGTCCACGCTGCCACACAGAGCAATAATGATAATGCGTATGGGGTGTTCCCAGGCACATCTGCCACCCCCTGTGTGCACTCCTATGATTCTCATACATGTCTGTGGGAATGTAGAACCACCCTGAAGCAGGTCATCTGCAGATCCAATGCACCTGTTAATGAATTCTGAATGATCACAGATACATCTTAAACTGATGTCAATCCAATACCACTGAAACAAGCCCAGGGCCCTTCAACACAAGTCCTTACTTTGTCTCATGCTGCGTACACACGATCGGACTTTACGGCATACTTGGTCCGGCGAACCTGAGTCCGTCGGACAATTCGTGTGTGGGTTCCAGCTGACTTTTTTTTCTCAAAAGTTTGACGGACTTAGATTTGAAACATGTTTCAAATCTGTCCGACGGACTCGAGTCCGGTCAAAAAGTCCGCTCGTCTGTATGCTAGTCCGATGGACAAAAACCGACGCTAGGGCAGCTATTGGCTACTGGCTATGAACTTCCTTGTTTTAGTCCGGTCGTACGTCATCACATACGAATCCGTCGGACTTTGGTGTGATCGTTTGTAGGCAAGTCCGTTTATTCGGAAAGTCCGTTGTAAAGTCCGTTGAAAAGTCCGCCAGACAAAGTCTGCCGTAAAGTCCGCTCGTGTGTGCGCGACATCAGGCTGGTTCTCAGGGGTGAGAATCATCATGGTTACTAAAAGAGCAAAATAACTTTGACTTTTCCTTACAAACATGGGACCAACCTCCTAACCAGGGTATCATGTCGGGGGGGAGGATTTTAGAATTAGTGATGTGATCTTCCTACTGAATACGATCCATATTTTGATTTGTATCTCTTGAAACTGAATAAACATAATTGAAAGAAAATAATACATGACTTAAAGCTTTAAATAGTCCATACTAACAAATATTTTCTTTGTTTTCAGTATCAGAAGTGAGCCTGCCAAGGCCGATAAGCCAGCCACTACACCGAAGCCAACAACCATACAGCAGCTGAGTGAAGAGCTGGTTTCCGGTTTTTCTGAAGCTACGGAATGTACCCAAGATGGGCCAAACTGTAAGTTTTTTGTTAACATTTTTTGGGGGTTCTTTCATATTTACAATGCAAAGCATAGTTGTAAAAACTAAAAAGTCCTCGGACCCAGATTGACTGGGTCACTGAATAAAACAAGGCTCGGTTCATATAAAGCTTTATCACCAGGATAAATATACGTCTTTTCAAAATTGA
The DNA here is from genome assembly GCF_042186555.1 of Aquarana catesbeiana. NCBI lineage: Eukaryota > Metazoa > Chordata > Amphibia > Anura > Ranidae > Aquarana > Aquarana catesbeiana. The sequence continues at coordinate 311,973,779 of NC_133328.1, forward strand.
AGTTATTTTCAGCTAAGGCCAATGTGGTTTGAACATTACAGTCATATGGCTGAAAAAAGTCCCTTGTTCAGACGTTTAAAGCTTTGTGAATTGTCAATAAAAATTTAAAGATAAAGTTAAGCCTATGCCAGAAGCAACATGTAAAAAAGCAGTATATAAAAGATTTGCAACCTTTATAACAAAAAGTGCAAAATTTACAGTTCCTTATCACTAAATGAAGTTTTCCTGTCAGCTTCATCCCACAATACTTAGCCACAAGGCAGTTATAGAAAATAAGGATGACTAGATTTTAGTTAGAACATATACAGTGGGGACAGAAAGTATTCAGACCCCCTTAAATTTTTCACTCTTTGTTATATTGCAGTCATTTGCTAAAATCATTTAAGTTAATTTTTTTTCCTCATTAATGTGCACACAGCACCCCATATTGACAGAAAAACACAGAATTGTTGACATTTTTGCAGATTTATTAAAAAAGAAAAACTGAAATATCACATGGTCCTAAGTATTCAGACCCTTTGCTGTGACACTCATATATTTAACTCAGGTGCTGTCCATTTCTTCTGATCATCCTTGAGATGGTTCTACACCTTCATCTGAGTGCAGCTGTGTTTCATTATACTGATTTGACTTGATTAGGAAAGCCACACACCTGTCTATATAAGACCTTACAGCTCACAGTGCATGTCAGAGCAAATGAGAATCATGAGGTCAAAGGAACTGCCTGAAGAGCTCAGAGACTGAATTGTGGCAAGGCACAGATCAGGCCAAGGTTACAAAAAAATTTCTGCTGCACTTAAGGTTCCTAAGAGCACAGTGGCCTCCATAATCCTTAAATGGAAGACGTTTTGGATGACCAGAATCCTTCCTAGAGCTGGCCGTCCGGCCAAACTGAGCTATCCGCGGAGAAGAGCCTTGGTGAGAGAGGTAAAGAAGAACCCAAAGATCACTGTGGCTGAGCTCCAGAGATGCAGTCGGGAGATGGGAGACAGTTGTAGAAAGTCAACCATCACTGCAGCCCTCCACCAGTCGGGTCTTTATGGCAGAGTGGCCCGACGGAAGCCTCTCCTCAGTGCAAGACACATGAAAGCCTGCATGAAGTTTGCTAAAAAACACCTGAAGGACTCTAAGATGGTGAAAAATAAGATTCTCTGGTCTGATGAGACCAAGATAGAACTTTTTGGCCTTAATTCTAAGCTGTATGTGTGGAGAAAACCATCACCTGTCCAATACCGTCCCAACAGTGAAACATGGTGGTGGCAGCATCATGCTGTGGGGGTGTTTTTCAGCTGCATGGACAGGACGACTGGTTGCAATCGAGGGAAAGATGAATGCGGCCAAGTACAGGGATATCCTGGATGAAAACCTTCTCCAGAGTGCTCAGGACCTCAGACTGGGCTGAAGGTTTACCTTCCAACAAGACAATGACCCTAAGCACACAGCTAAAATAACAAAGGAGTGGCTTCACAACAACTCCGTGACTGTTCTTGAATGGCCCAGCCAGGGCCCTGACTTAAATCCAATTGAGCATCTCTGCAGAGACCTAAAAATGGCTGTCCACCAACGTTTACCATCCAACCTGACAGAACTGGAGAGGATCTGCAAGGAGGAATGGCAAAGGATCCCCAAATCCAGGTGCGAAAAACTTATTGCATCTTTCCCAAAAAGACTCATGGCTGTATTAGATCAAAAGGGTGCTTCTACTAAATACTGAGTAAAGGGTCTGAATACTTAGGACCATGTGATATTTAAGTTTTTCTTTTTAAATAAATCTGTAAAAATGTCAACAATTCTGTGTTTTTCTGTCTGATGAGACCAAGATAGAACTCTTTGGCCTTAATTATAAGCGGTATGTGTGGAGAAAACCAGGCACTGCTCATCACCTGTCCAATACAGTCCCAACAGTGAAGCATGGTGGTGGCAGCATCATGCTGTGGGGGTGTTTTTCAGCTGCAGGGACAGGACGACTGGTTGCAATCGAGGGAAAGATGAATGCGGCCAAGTACAGGGATATCCTGGACGAAAACCTTCTCCAGAGTGCTCAGGACCTCAGACTGGGCCGAAGGTTTACCTTCCAACAAGACAATGACCCTAAGCACACAGCTAAAATAACGAAGGAGTGGCTTCACAACAACTCTGTGACTGTTCTTGAATGGCCCAGCCAGAGCCCTGACTTAAACCCAATTGAGCATCTCTGGAGAGACCTAAAAATGGCTGTCCAGTAACGTTTACCATCCAACCTGACAGAACTGGAGAGGATCTGCAAGGAGGAATGGCAGAGGATCCCCAAATCCAGGTGTGAAAAACTTGTTGCATCTTTCCCAAAAAGACTCATGGCTGTATTAGATCAAAAGGGTGGTTCTACTAAATACTGAGCAAAGTGTTTGAATACTTAGGACCATGTGATATTTCAGTTTTTCTTTTTAAATTAATCTGCAAAAATGTCAACAATTCTGTGTTTTTCTGTCAATATTGGGTGCTGTGTGTACATTAATGAGGGAAAAAAAATGAACTTAAATGATTTTAGCAAATGGTTGCAATATAACAAAGAGTGAAAAATTTAGGGGGGTCTGAATACTTTCTGTCCCCACTGTATATTTATATTAATTATGTTTCTGAAGCCAACCTGCATTATGCAGGAAACATAATATGAAGACAATGTTTTCATTAATGTTCACCTTAAAAATGTACAATGTCTCCAAAGTTCAGAGGTGTCCTATAGTCTACTCTTAGCCTGCAGTGTCCGGATTTGTTTTCTGGATTTCCTCTGTCATCCACATCAACATAACCACCATTTTCCAGTTTGGCCTACACATATTCTGTCCTGTGTCTTTTACTTACCTTACTAGAGCAGAATTGAGAAGATGTAGCCTGGCTGAAGAATTTGGTCTGATCACTTTAGGGAAAGTCCGTCACTATAATCTCTGTTGTAGCATGGACATTTCTTTAGAGCTGAATCCATCCAGAACTGCATTTCTCTTTTGGTCTTTTGTGGTTTAGATGTAACCTTTCATGAAATGAAAATTTAAATTTTTTGTGGATTTAACTGGGCTTCTGACAATGAAAGGGGACCCATCAAATGGGAGTAATTACACATTCTATTACAAATATAATGAATGTGTTGGGTTTTTAAAACATATAAATGACTTTCTTCTTTACGTCCTATTGTTATATTCTCTGTACATTTTCTTACCAATATTTTCTTCTCCAGGTGTCTCAGACAAAACAATGGTGACTACAATCATGCCATGAACATCTTGCAGAAGATGAAGGCTGAAGATAAAATCCCACGCCATTTCTTCCTCAATAGGAGAAAATTGGAGTCTATCCATGATGAGCTCCATGACAAGTTCATTGAAGTCACTGGAATGTTTGAAGAATACGCCGACAAGTAAGTTTCTGTTAAATCCATTGGGACTCCCTGTTTCTGGGGAATGGTTTTTACACACATTTTGTTTTACATTCTTTAACAGCTAGGTTTGACAAATTCTAATATGAGATTGTCAGTCCCATTTAGCTTTAGCAATGTAAACATGTGGAAACCTAGCAAATGGTTTACCCCATTTTACTTATTTAAATGGGTCCATATGTTATTTATTTTTTACTTTCATCAAAACAAAAATTGCTCTATTATGTCTTCTGCAACCCGTCCTAACCTCCATATTTCTTTACAGGTGTCTTCGGGAAAACAACTGGGACTGGCTACAGTCTTTGAACGATTTCAACTTTCTGAATTCAGAAGGCCAAATTCCTCCACAATGTTTTTACCGACATGAGGGACAGACCATCTTCCCATCAAACAAAAACATGATGGTCTTTGAAATTGCCAGCATGACCAACATGCGCCCTCAGTGGGTGGAAAAAGTCTGGGTTTCCATTTCTATTCTATTGTTTTTTATGTAATTAAAGCTGGCCATACACTAGGAGATTTTCATCAGGAGCCAGCTGAAATTCGCTCCATGTGTGGCCCTGTCTCCACCCTGCTGCCTGACAATCTTTGATTGAAAATGTTTGGACCAACAAGGACTGGATGCAGCTGCTGTTTGGGTATTCTGAAGGCCATTCCCAGTGGCTGTCAGAATACACTAGGAGTAACAGGATGGATGGGTAAAGCTATTCAATTTTATTATTATTATGCCTCAGAATTACTCTAGTTATCTCCAAGTTTGCTTTTTTTGTTGAAGGACTTTTGTTCATGTCAGGTGGGTTTTGCATTCACAAACAAGTCTATAGGAATGTAAAAGCCGTATGAAGCAGATCAAATGCAGGTCAGAAGGAGGCCAACTGCAGGTCATATACAGTACCAGACCGCGAGATTGTGTTTCCAGCGTGATCCCCTCGTGCTGGTTCTCGGCGACAGGGTACTGTGCATGTCGCACTGGCTCGCTCATCGGGAAAGGAAAACTTTTGTTTTCCTTTTGTGATGAGCGACAGGCAGTGCTGACAGCTGTCTGGTATGAATCATGAGGGGGAGCGCCTCGCCAAATTTTAAATTAAAAAATCAGCGTGGGTTCCCCCACAGGGGAATACCAGGCCCTTAGGTCTGGTATGGATTTTAAGGGGAACCCCCTACGCCGAAATATCGACATGGGGGTCCCCCCCCAAATCCATACCAGACCCTTATCTGAGCACGCAGCCCCGCCGGTCAGGAAAGGGGGTGGGGACGAGCGAGCGCCCACCCCCCTCCTGAACCGCACCAGGCCGCATGCCCTCAACATGGGGGGGTGGGCGCTCTGGGGCAGGGGGCACCTGGCCATTGGTTGTCGGGATCTGCAGGCGGAGGGCTTATCGGAATCCAGGAGCCCCCTTTAATAAGGGGGCCCCCAGATCCCGGCCCCCCACCCTATGTGAATGAGTATGGGGTACATGGTACCCCTACCCATTCACCTAGGGAAAAAAGTGTCAATAAATAAAACACACTACACAGGTTTTTAAAGTAACTTATTAAGCAGCTCCAGGGGTCTATGTGCTTCCAAAATCCCAAATTCTGCCAACCTTGGGGGCCTCGCTCCACAAGAAATCACAGCCCTAAAAGCTCTAACACAAAATAAGTATGTGATCATCAAAACGGCTGACAAAGGCGGTGGGATTGTGATCCAAAATAGATCTGATTACATCAAGGAAGCGGATCGTCTACTTGCAGATAGCTCTACCTATTGCAAGTTAAGTTCAGATCCGCTACCTGAGTTCCAAAGGGATATTAATGTACTTATTGATGGTGCTATCCAACAAAACATCATCAATAAAAATGAAGCTTCCTTCCTACGCAGGGATTTTTACCGCACCCCGTATTTTTACCATATACCCAAAATTCATAAGAACCAGACTAATCCTCCGGGGAGACCAATCATTGCTGCCATGGACAGCATTACTTCCGGATTATCCAAGTATATAGATTACCATCTACAACCCCTGGCACAAGGGTTACAGTCATACATTCGTGACGGAACCCATCTTTTAGATCGATTAAAACCCTATAGATAGGAAGATGAATATATTTGGTTATCCTTGGATGTTAACTCATTATATACCTCCATCCCTCACACTTGTGGTTTAACAGCACTAAACCACTTTCTATCCGAAGACCCATACATGAGCAATAGCCAAGCTTCTTTCATCTTGGACTGTGCTAGGTATTGTCTTACGCATAATTACTTTGTGTTTGAGGACCAATACTACCTGCAGGTCCAAGTAACAGCCATGGGAGCCAATTTTGCACTCTCTTGCTCGAACCTGGCAATGGGATTATGGGAACACAGATACATCTGGCATAATAATCCATACCAGAAGCACCTGATCTTCTATGGACGATACATTGACGACGTCAGAATCATCTGGCACGGTGGAGATGATGTCGTCAATGATTTTGATCTCGCACTGTATTAGTAATCCATATGGCCTCAGCTTTACTCATGTTATGGATAAGGACAAATTAGCATTTTTGGATTTAGACCTCTTCCATGTCAGCAATGAAATACATGCCAAGAATTTATTTAAACCAACAGCAGGAAATTCCCTATTACATTACAAGAGTTGTCACTACAAAAAATGGAAAGACAACATCCCCAAGGGACAATTTTGAACCATTTCAAAATTCAAAATCCATATGGCCTCAGCTGTACTCATGTTATGGATAAGGACAAATTAGCATTTTTGGATTTAGACCTCTTCCATGTCAGCAATGAAATACATGCCAAGAATTTCTTTAAACCAACAGCAGGAAATTCCCTATTACATTACAAGAGTTGTCACTACAAAAAATGGAAAGACAACATCCCCAAGGGACAATTTTGAACCATTTCAAAATTCAAAATCCATATGGCCTCAGCTGTACTCATGTTATGGATAAGGACAAATTAGCATTTTTGGATTTAGACCTCTTCCATGTCAGCAATGAAATACATGCCAAGAATTTCTTTAAACCAACAGCAGGAAATTCCCTATTATATTACAAGAGTTGTCACTACAAAAAATGGAAAGACAACATCCCCAAGGGACAATTTTGTCGATTACGGAGGAACTGCACAAAAATATCAGACTATATTGAACAAAGTGATTTACTCAAAAATAAACTCAAAGATAAAGGCTATCCTGAATCGCTGGTTGACCAGGCCCAAAAACATTACTTACAGTATACACCTTTGGCCTCCCAGAAAAATGACGAGAACTTCAACCAATCTGGGCGTTTCATCACTAAGTTCCACACAAATTTCTTCAAAATGGAGGCAATCCTCAAGAGGCATTGGCCAATCCTTCTTGAGGATCCACACCTCAAACCTGACCTACCCAATTACCCTAAAATTATGTATAGGAAAGCTCCTAACATCAAGAACATAATTGCACCCAGCAAACTAAAGTCATTAAAGAAAGTTGCACCAGCACAGGCCCATATGATTACACTTAGGGGCATGTTCCAGTGCAAAAAAAACAATGTGCAAAACCTGCAGTTTTGTTAAACATGGAAAAAAAACATTTTTCCACAAAAGGAAAAACATACATGCTTGGTGAGTTTTACAACTGTGGTTTCCGACTTCGTGGTCTATGGTCTTAGTTGTCCCTGTAATCTCATGTATGTGGGACGCACCATACGCCCACTAAGACAAAGATTTGGTGAGCACAGGAGAAAGATAGAAGGTGGCAGGGATAAACATAGTGTCCCACGCCACTTCTGTGAACATCATGCTAAATCTACAGAGGGTCTCGAAGTGTGGGTCATAGAACAAATACCCAAAAATCTTCCCGTAGCAGAAAGGTTCTATAGACTATGCGAGCGAGAAACCTTCTGGATTTATTCTTTAGATACTCTCAATCCTGGTGGGATCAACGAAGAGTTGGAGCTTTCCACCATCCTATAATTACAGTCTCACTCATTTCTGTTCCCACATCCTGTCTAATTTTATAAAAGGAAAATATGGAATAATAACAGACCTTTAAAGAATACCAATGATGACTCAATATAGCAATATACCTATTTAAATATTCTTTAGTCAACTATCATATTAGTGGCCTCACACATGATTCTACATGCACACATATGTGTGTGTGTGCATGTAAATGCATACACATATATATGGATGCCAACCCATTATTATTATTAATATTATTATTTTTATGAGAACAATGTATTGGCATCTTCTCCTCACTTATCATATTTATCCAATTATGTCCATCTAATGTAATTTTTATTAAATTCTCTTAACAACACTTATATTCACCAGGTGTATAAATATGCAAGTAACCATACATACTTTTTTATAATAATTTTTAAACCTTTCATAAATGTATATATATATATTTTATATATATTTTTTATATATTGCATTTTATCAAGTTATATTTAAACTGTGTAAATTTTATCTGATATGTATTTGTGGTAATGTACAATCTAGCAGTTAAGGAAGGTGGCTGCAACAGAGGAAAAGTTATAATCTAGTATAACGCATACCCACAATTTTAATTTCCTCCTTTTGTCCTGCTGTCTAGGTTATACTTCGACAGTATCAGTTTTGACCATTAGGTGGCGGTGCTGAGTAAGCACTTAAATAGGCCGCATAGAATCCATTCCCTCTAGCTTGAGAAAGGAGCTCGCCCTACAGTGCATGCTCCGAAATGCGTTGCTTAACGGCAGTACAGCACAGACTATTGACTCTGCGTTCCAGCCCTCCCTCTCACTGCCTGGCCGGGTTTCAAGCCTCGTTTTGGATCATTTCGTATCCCGGAAGCTGCGCCGAACACACGAGCCGACAGCATAGAGGAATTAGGCTTCCTTCCATCGCACACCGCAGAGATCATCTATGGCTATTACTGGAACACCCTGCGCCGGACTAATAAGTCACTATATGTGAGTGTTTTTAATACAAAATTGCTATTAAATATTACTATCTTGCTAAGAGGCGCCTGTTGCTGTTTTTCTTCTCTTACATATTGGAGTGGCTTCACCTCCCCTCACAAGGCTGCCCTACAAAAAGACTGTATACTTCTCACAAAAAGCTATACTTAGCTCAAAGGACTATTGTGATGCTTGCACTTTGTTTTTATCACTTATGTTGAGACCTTCGCTGCTAATTGTTGTTATATTTATTATTCTGGTATAACCACTCAAAGTCCAGTAACATACCAGTACGTTGCTGGTCCTTGTTGGGCATATATTGTAATCTTTTTTTTTCATGCAGCCTGTGGGCTGAACGAAAAAAAGAGATTGATCAGTGGGTATGCCCACCATTAGAATACCTCCCTTCATCCACCCACTTCTAATAATGGGCATACATGCACCATTTATATATGCCGAAGCATGGGGGCATCCACCCGCAAAAGGTAGGAGCAAATTGCTCCTCCGCCCTCTGCTGCCCCCATGCTTCGGCATATATCACGGCTTTATGTATCTTGGGAGCAAACGCTGTTTCTGTCAAGATAAATAAATCCGCGCTGCAGCTGAATGGTGTACCTGAAGACAAAAAAATGGTTAACAATAAAACACAGTAAACAGTAAAGTATAAAAAATTGCATACCTGAAAAGCAAACATGATAAAACATAATAACAATAAAACATTGCAGAATAGAATACAGTAAAAAAGAGCAGAACAATAGAGAGAGAATAGAGAGAGAGAGAACAATAAAACGACAACTATTTTTTTTTATTTAATATATTTTTTTGTGTTTTTTTTTTCACACTTTTTTTGTAACTGTAACCGATTCCGAGTTCGGGTCTCTTAAAATGCGATGGCATCTTGGGAGACCCTGTGAAAGTGTGCCTAGTCTGTGCAATGCTGTACGCTAATACTCAACTAGTGTATGGTAGCGTTCAAAACATTCACCAATGCAAAGACCAGGATTGTCAGGACAGGAGGGACAATAATAGCGGGTGTCACGCCTATATCCGCGCTTGCTGCAGACACGACATCTTTTTTGGGGGGGTTCGTCGGGTAGGGGTACTCGAGAGGACATAAAGAAAATGCCTCTCATGCAGCTGACTGCATTTGGTTGGGGATGTGAATGGGGGAAGTACGGGTGCTGCAGAAGTGGTGGGTTCCCAATTAGGATTGGCGAATGCAGCAGGAAGGGCATTATGGGCACGACGGGCCTGTGTTTGTCTTCTTCTTGGTGGCAGCGGGACACTACTTGTGCTTGCCACCTCACCAGCTTGAATTGCACTTATGGGACTTGCCACGTCACCAAGTGTTACTGCAGTGCTGGTTTGACTACGACCGGGGTGTACTAGGCCGTTGGTGCTTGCCAATTCACCAAAACGCTACCAAAAAACTGTTAGCGATCGCAGGGATCAGGCCTGACTCTGCGAACGCTGCAGTTATGCGTTTAGTGTTTTGTAAGTGACAGTGATCGATCGACTTGGGTGGGCTGGGCCGGGCGGAGAGGCAAAACGCAGGTGCTAGCAGGTATCTGGGCTGATCCCGCTAACACTGCGTTTTTGGGAACCCTAAACTGCTGGGGACGCTAGTATAGATCTGATTGGATTAGATATTGATCCGTTCAGATACTATACCACTAAGGGAGGTGTATGGTGCGTGCGTGGGTGTTAGCGGTACTGGCGCTAGCCTGACGCTGCCTGGGGCGACGCAGACCCTATCTGACCCTAAAACCTAACTTATATCACCGCCGGGCGATCAGGGGGCTAAACCTTTATTAGGTAATAAACGGTGGGTGCCCTGACACTATAAAAAATTAACTAACTGACCAGCGACACCCGTAACAGTTATACGGTGATCACAGGTGAAAGGGTTAACTAGGGGGCAATCAAAGGGTTAAAACCTTTATTAGGTAGTATATAGGGGTCCCTGACGCTATAAAACGCTGACGGCGAACCTATATATTGACCTCCCTAACTAGCATCACCTGTGACACTAATACAGCGATCAGAAAAATGATCGCTTAGTGACACTGGCGACGGGGGGTGATCAAAGGGTTAAAACTTTATTAGGGGGGGTTAGGGGGGTACCCTAGACCTAAAGGGGGCTAACACTAACTGCCCTACCACACTAACTGTCACAAACTCCAAAGACATGCTGGTAGGTTAATTGGCTTCTGTCCAAAAAATTGGCACTAGTATATGAATGTGAGTTGGGGACCTTGGATTGTGGGCTCTTTGAGGGTAGGAACCGATGTGAGTGTGCGATGTATATATGGAGCGCTGCGTAATTTGATGGCGTTATATGGGTACCTTAAATAAATAGGGATAATAGTAGACACGCACCCACACTTGCTTAGGTTGAACTGGATGGACTGGTGTCTTTATTCAACCTTACTAACTATGTAACTATGTAACTATGTAAACTGACACCAATGCAGTAATCAGGAAAAAAAAAAACTGCTTGGTGTCACTGTGACGGGGGGGGACGGGGGGGGGCTGATCTGGGGGTGATCAGGGGGTGATCGTGGGGTGTACAGTATGCCTGGCGCGTTCTACTGTGTGTGTGTGTTGGTGCACTCACATCGATGTCGTCTCTCCTCGCCGCAGGAACAGAAAATACCGAGCTGAGGAGTGATGACATCAATTCCTCTGCTGCTGTTTACTATACAGCAGCAGAGGAAGGATTTCATTGGCTGGATGGCCTCCCCCTCACCTCTGATCGCTCCCGGACAGAAGCCGACCGCCTCGGGCACCAGGGGGGGTCCGATCGGACCCCCCGTCCGCGGGAGGCAGATCACTTACAGGTACGTGATTTTGCCTGCCCGTACCATTCTGCCGAAGTATATCGTCGTGAGGCGGTCGGCAACTGGTTAATGTACACACAGCACCCCATATTGACAGAAAAACACAGAATTGTTGACATTTTTGCAGATTTATTAATAAGAAAAACTGAAATATCACATGGTCCTAAGTATTCAGACCCTTTGCTCAGTATTTAGTAGAAGCACCCTTTTGATCTAATACAGCCAGGAGTCTTTTTGGGAAAGATGCAACAAGTTTTTCACACCTGGATTTGGGGATCCTCTGCCATTCCTCCTTGCAGATCCTCTGCCAGTTCTGTCAGGTTGGATGGTAAACGTTGGTGGACAGCCATTTTTAGGTCTCTCCAGAGATGCTCAATTGGGTTTAAGTCAGGGCTCTGGCTGGGCCATTCAAGAACAATCACGGAGTTGTTGTGAAGCCACTCCTTCCTTATTTTAGCTGTGTGCTTAGGGTCATTGTCTTGTTGGAAGGTAAACCTTCGGCCCAGTCTGAGGTCCTGAGCACTCTGGAGAAGGTTTTCGTCCAGGATATCCCTGTACTTGGCCGCATTCATCTTTCCCTCAATTGCAGCCAGTCGTCCTCTCCCTGCAGCTGAAAAACACCCCCACAGCATGATGCTGCCACCACCATACTTCACTGTTGAGACTGTATTGGACAGGTGATGAGCAGTGCCTGGTTTTCTCCACACATACTGCTTAGAATTAAGACCAAAAAGTTCTATCTTGGTCTCATCAGACCAGAGAATCTTATTTCTCACCATCTTGGAGTCCTTCAGGTGTTTTTTAGCAAACTTCATGCAGGCTTTCATGTGTCTTGCACTGAGGTGAGGCTTCCGTCAGGCCACTCTGCCATGAAGCCCCGACTGGTGGAGGGCTGAAGTGATGGTTGACTTTCTACAACTTTCTCCCGACTGCATCTCTGGAACTCAGCCACAGTGATCTTTGGGTTCTTCTTTACCTCTCTAACCAAGGCTCTTCTCCCCCGATAGCTCAGTTTGGCCAGATGGCCAGCTCTAGGAAGGGTTCTGGTCATCCCAGACGTCTTCCGTTTAAGGATTATGGAGGCCACTGTGCTCTTAGGAACCTTAAGTGCAGCAGAAATTTTTTTGTAACCTTGGCCTGATCTGTGCCTTGCCACAATACTGTCTCTGAGCTCTTCAGGCAGTTCCTTTGACCTCATGATTCTCATTTGCTCTGACATGCACTGTGAGCTGTAAGGTCTTATATAGACAGGTGTGTGGCTTTCCTAATCAAGTCAAATCAGTATAATCAAACACAGCTGCACTCAAATGAAGGTGTAGAACAGGGGTCTCAAACTGGCGGCCCTCCAGCTGTTGTGAAACTACAAGTCCCATCATGCCTCTGCCTGTGGGAGTCATGCTTGTAACTGTCAGCCTTGCAATGCCTCATGGGACTTGTAGTTTTGCAACAGCTGGAGGGCCACCAGTTTGAGACCCCTGGTGTAGAACCATCTCAAGGATGATCAGAAGAACTGGACAGCACCTGAGTTAAATATATGAGTGTCACAGCAAAGGGTCTGAATACTTAGGACCATGTGATATTTCAGTTTTTCTTTTTTAATAAATCTGCAAAAATGTCAACAATTCTGTGTTTTTCTGTCAATATGGGGTGCTGTGTGCACATTAATGAGGAAAAAAATGAACTTAAATGATTTTAGCAAATGGCTGCGATATAACAAAGAGTGAAAAATTTAAGGGGGTCTGAATACTTTCCGTCCCCACTGTACATTACAAACAAGAGAAAGGCATAATAAAATGCACTAGAACACCTGCAAAAAATGCATTACAGTGCAACTTAAAAACACATGCCAGCATGCACGGTAACAAAGATAACTTACACACTTTCTTTTTTATATTTTGCAGGCCCACCAGGACGTTCCAGAAGATGCCTTCAAGTCAAGACTTTTGATGGAAACCACCAAGCCTGTTACACTGTTCTGCAGAGAATTTTCATGGAAGCCGACAAAACATATTGTACCCTGTTCTACAGAGAAACCACCAAGCTCTGCAATCCAAATATATAGGTGTGTTGTGTAGTGTGTGGTATGTGTGGTGTGTGTGTGTTGTGTAGTGTGTGTTGTGTGTGGTGTTGTGTGTGTGGTGTGTGTTGTGTGGACTGGCCAGAGAGAGATTACTTTGACGCAGTTGGCCAGCTTAAACATGTATTGCAATGCATGTGAACCAAAAATCCCTGTTTGCATGCAAAGTTTGCAAGAAATGTATAAAAATGTATAGCAGTGTGCAAAGGATTGATGCACATGATGGTTATGCATGCAGTATGTGTAAAGCTATTTAGATTTGAACAAAGACATATTTCTATTTCTGTTCTACAGAGAAGTTAGATTGATAGAAACCACCAAACTTATGTATCCTGTTCTACAGAGAATATATATTATTCTGATAAAAAATATTTTTGACCATTTATTAAAATGGAGTTATGAGAAAAAAAACAGGAGTCCTGGTTACTTCACTTGTCAAACACACATGACCAGCTCTCCTCCAATCACAGAGCAAGTCTGTGAACTACCATGGCGATTTCCGCATGTAGCCGCACACCGATCGTTTCCGACCTGTGGATGTCGGAGTTGGACACAGCTGACTGCATCAAGGCTTGGACATCCGCAGGTAAACAAGCGGTGTGCGGCTATATGCGAATAGTGGTGGCCACTGTCAGCCTGTCATTAGTTTAGAGACTGACCAGCCACTGCTATTCGCATTATCAGGTCATTGTACTGGCAAGAATCTGCCAATGGAATCCACGGAATGCAGTTAACCAGCCATATTCAGGAGGCCTTAAACTCCACAGATCTGTTATCAACCACTTCAGGTCCGCCCCATTGCAGTTTTACTACAGGGCGTTACCCGTGCGCCGGACCATGTATATATACCTGATCCGGCTCTTCCGGGTAGGGCGTGAGCATAAGCAGCACCTCTGGCTCGCTCCTGCTGTGATTACACAGGGGAGCCCAGTTGTGAGTACCGCAGACGTGGAAAGTGTCCAAATTGTCTGCTGCAATATTGTCTGCTGCAATATTGCAATAAGTTGCTGATCGCCGCCATTACTAGTAGAAAATAAACAAAAATAAAAATATCCCATAGTTTGTAGACGCTTTAACTTTTGCGCAAAACAATTAATATACACTTATTGGTATTTTTTTTACCAAAAATATGTAGCAGAATACACATTGACCTAAATTTATGAAGACGTTTGATCTCTTAAATGTATTTATTGGATATGTTTTATAGCAAAAAGTAAAAAATATTGTTTTTTTTTTTTTCAAAATTGTCGATCTTTTTTTGTTTATAGTGCAAAAAATAAAAACCACAAAGGTGATCCCATACCACCAAAAGAAACCTCTATTTGTGGGGAAAAAGGAATACATTTTTTTTAAGTACAGCGTCGCACGTCCGCGCAATTGTCAGTTAAAGTAACGCAAAAATCAGCCTGGTCATGGAGGGGGGTAAATCTTCAGGCAGTCAAGTGGTTAAGCTTTACACCATGTATAGGTTCTCTCCTCACATTAGAGGAATTATATATAACAGAACTGCATTGCACTTGTAGGCGGGGCCTAGGCTCAGGGTACCCAATCAGGGACAGACCACACACACAATTCTTGATGTTATCATTTATTTTGTATATTGCACACTGGTTAACGGTAATGAATAAAGACAGTTTGTAGGCACTGATATAGGGCAATGTAGACCACAGTAGAAAAGTCTGTTTGTGTTTTTGCCTGACATCTCCCTTTAACAAGACTTTAAAATTGTTGTAAAAGCTGAAGTTTTTTTTACCTTAATGCATTCTATGCATTAAGGTAATAAAACCTTCTGTGCAGAGGATCCCCCCTTATACTTACCTGAGCCCATTTTCGATCCAGCAATGTGCACAAGAGCAGCGGCTCTCTCCCATCTCACTGGGTAGATTGATAGCAGTGGGATCCATTGGCTCCTGCTGCTGTCAATCAAATTCTGTGATGGGGGAGTATGGGGCGGGGTGGGGCTGAGCCTCCCTGTCAAAAGATGCAGAGAGGGTGGCTGGGGAGCGAGCCCACATGAGTGCCCCCATAAAAAGCAGCTTTCTATAGGGGCACTGGCTGAAGAGGTGGAGTAAGGAGCGCCGGAGTGGGACCTGAAAAGAGGACGATCGGGGCTGCTCCATGCAATACAATTGCACAGAGCAGGTAAGTGTAATAACATTTTTATTATTTTAATTAAAAAAAATTAAAAAATAGAAGGTTTAATAACATTTTAACACTTGCTGATCGTTCACACATTTCCTTCTCCCCTATTATGCCCCCCTGTGTTTTATAACATAAAAGTTCAATATTCATCAGTAAGCTATTTATATATTCACCTGGACTTCACCGACCACCTCTTTTTCAGCCTTCGTTACAGACTTCACATCACTGCTGATGATCACCATTGCTGAAGTCTGCCAATGATAGAACACAGGAGGGAAAGAGTTACCAGGAAGTGACATCACATTAAAAGTTAACTACCCAATCACATCTAAAACTATGAAATTGCCATAGGCAACTGAGGATTTCAAGGCTTATTTCACCTTTAGAATAAAAAAAATAATAATAAAAGCGCACACATTGCAAAAAGAAAAACATTTGCATTTAATCATTTTTGCATTGGAGCCTGTAAAGCATGGAAACTGTGATCTGTGGATGGCTGGGGTAATGCAAAGGCTCCTATAGACTATTCCATATGAAAGGTACAAACCTTCGGTTATGGGACTGGAGGAAGTAATCAATAGACTATGAGTGCAGCAATTTCACCACAATTGTACTCCATTGAAATCTACAAGTACCTCTGCTATGGTGGCATATGGTAGACTTACCTGATTGGAGGCAGTAGACCAGGGGGGTGGGGTGCTGCTGTAGGTGGTATGTGGCAGACAGGCAGATCAGGCATTCTGGGAGTTTTCAGGCAGAGAAGAAATTTCCCTCTCACCTGCCCTTATGTAAAAAAAAAATATTTTTTTCCCCTCCAAGAGCATACCAGGCCGTTGGGTCTGGTATGGATTTTAGGGGAACCCCCCTACGCCGAAAAAACAGCGTGGGGGTCCCCCCCAAATCCATACCAGACCCTTATCCAAGCACACAGCCTGGCCGGTCAGAAATGGGGGTGGGGACGAGTGAGCGCCCCCCCCCGAACCGTACCAGGCCGCATGCTCTCAACATGGGGGGGTGGGTGCTTTGGGGCAGGGGGGCGCCCTGCGGCCCCCTCACCCAAAGCACCTTGTCCCCATGTTGATGAGGACAAGGGCCTCTTCCCAACAACCCTGGCCGTTGGTTGTCGGGGGTCTGTGGGCGGGGGGCTTATCGGAATCCGGGAGCCCCCTTTAATAAGGGGGCCCCCAGATCCCGGCCCCCCACCCTATGTGAATGAGTATGGGGTACATCGTACCCCTACCCATTCACCTAGTAAAAAAGTGTCAATAAAAAAAATCTCTTCTTCCGATGTTGACACGATGCTGTCTCCCACTGTAATGCCGTGTGTGCGGTCCGCAACGACTTATATAGGGATGGGGCGTGGTCACTGCGTGATGTCACCCAGTGACCCCGCCCCTTATGATGTCACAGTCCCATCATGCCCCGGGACTGTGACGTAATAAGGTGCGGGGTCACCAGGTGACATCACCCAGTGACCACGCCCCATCCATATATAAGTCATTGCGGACCACGCACACGGCATTACAGTGGGAGACAGCATCGGAAGAAGAGAAGAGAGAAGAAGACGGCGGAGAAGACCGGGCCACCGCTAGCAAAAGAGCGGGCAAAAGAGCAGAAGATAGCAGAGGAGCCCGACAGAAGATATCGGAGAGCGGGAGAAGAACCGGAGAGCGTGGAGAGAGGCCGGAGAGCGCGGAGAAGATGGAAGAGACCACAGAGAAGAATGAAGAGACGTCGGAAGAAGACCCCCGGAGCTGCCTAATAAATTATTTTAAAAACCTAGTGTGTTTTTTTTATTGACACTTTTTTTCCTAGGTGAATGGGTAGGGGTACGATGTACCCCATACTCATTCACATAAGGTGGGGGGCCGGGACCTGGGGACCCCCTTATTAAAGGGGGCTCCCGGATTCCGATAAGCCCCCCGCCCGCAGACCCCCGACAACCAATGGCCAGGGTTGTCGGGAAGAGGCCCTTGTCCTCATCAACATGGGGACAAGGTGCTTTTGGGTGAGGGGGCCGCAGGGCGCCCCCCTGCCCCAAAGCACCCACCCCCCCATGTTGAGGGCATGCGGCCTGGTACGGTTCAGGGGGGCGCTCGCTTGTCCCCACCCCCATTCCTGACCAGCTGGGCTGCGTGCTCTGATAAGGGTTTGGTATGGATTTGGGGGGGACCCCCACGCCGTTTTTATCGGCGTAGGGGGTGTCCCTTAAAATCCATACCAGACCGAAGGGCCTGGTATGCTCTTGGAGGGGGAACCCATGCCGGTTTTTTATTTAAAATTTGGCGTGGAGTTCCCCCTCAAGATTCATACCAAACACAGAGCCTGGTATTGGCGGGGATCCAAGTCGGATCCCTGTTCATTGAAAGTCGGACGTATGTCGGCTTCAAGTCGCAGGGCAAAGTCGGATCCAAAGTAGGACGGCTGTCATGTCACACCAGTGTGAACCGGCCTTATGGACACCCAAAGACCCCTTGTTTACATTGTTAGAATTACATTGTTGAATGGCAATTTCATTGTTATGTTATTTATTCAGTGTTAATAAATTGGTTGCTGTGGCCGTATTTAAAACACATGTCGTGCAGTCTGTGTCTTTATTTTAGGGCAGGTTTTAGGACCAGGTTGACAAAGCTATTAGTCATGTTATACTCCAAATATCGGTTTAACATTGGCATAGTCAGGAAGGTGGAATTCACCTTTAAGAGGAGCTACAGGTGATAGTATCTGAAGTTCCTAACCAGACAGCTATACAGAGCTCTAACTTTTAAAGGGCAGTGTGGAGAGGGGTTTGGAGCATCTGCTACTGTCAGGCTAAGATAGCCACCAACACTCTCGGATATTCCACAGGATGAAGAGAACTTTGAAGTCCTTTATTGACAAGAGGGAAAACAAACTTCCAGGATAACAGGAACATAAATAAGTGCTTCTTTCAAACATTCTAATGCTATGTTCAGGCTACAAAGTGTAACCTGGTAGGAGGGCCACTTTAGGGAACTAACCATGTCTCTGAAGCCAAGAGCATTCCAGCCTCCTAAGCCACCCGCCAGCTCATCCGACATTGAACCATTATGGTCCAATGGGCAGGCAGGTGACACACAAAGCTGAAATATGAATCTGTGGTGTCACCTGCACGGCCTGTGCAATGTGGCAGGGGTGTGTGAATCACAGAGAAGGGCAACAAAACTAATAAAGGGACTGGAGGACCTTAGTTATGAGGAAAGGTTACAAGCACAGAACTTGTTCTATCTGGAGAAGAGACGCTTGAGAGGGGATATGATTTCAATGTACAAATACCGTACTGGTGACCCCACAATAGGGATAAAACTTTTCCGCGTAAGGGAATTTAATAAGACACGCGACCATTTACTAAAATTAGAAGAAAAGAGGTTAAACCTTAAATTGCGTAGAGGGTTCTTTACTGTAATGCCCTGTACACACGATAGGATTTTCCGCAACAAAATCCATGCTTTTTTTCCAATGGATGTTGGCTCAAACTTGTCTTGCATACACACGATCACACAAATCTTGTTGGAAATTCGGAACGTCAAGAACGCGGTGACATACAACACGTACGACGAGCCGAGAAAAATGAAGTTCAATAGCCAGTGCAGCTTTTCTGCTTGATTCCAAGCATGCGTGGAACTTTGTGCGTCTGAATTGTGTACACACGATCAGAATTTCCGACAACGGATTTTGTTGTCGGAAAATTTGAGATCCAGATCTCAAATTTTGTCTGTCGGAAATTCCGATGGAAAATGTCTGATGGAGCCTACACACGGTCGGAATTTCCGACAACAAGCTCCCATCGAACATTGTCCTAAAGGATGTGGAATTCCCTTCCATAGGCGGTGGTCTCAGCAGGGAGCATCGATAGTTTCAAAAAACTATTAGATAAGCACCTGATTGACCACAACATACAGGAATATACAATGTAATACTGACATATAATCACACACATAGGTTGGACTTGATGGACTTTTGTCTTTTCAACCTCGCCTACTTTGTAACTATGTTACCGTGTTACAACACTAGCTAAATTAAATTGCTAGTGTAATTTAATTTGTAGTGTAAATTGCTCTATTAGTAGATAAAGCAGCTAACTTCTATGTAAATTAGTTGTGTATTTAGCAGTTTGCCTGTTACTAAGGGAGTTACTTAAGCCAGCCAAACATAGATCAAAATTCGTCTGCTTTGGCAGGGACCGGCTGATTTTCGATCCATGTATGGACACTTTGGTCTATCTACCAATCGGCTTCTGCACATCCGCCCTGGCAGATTGTCCCCGCTCAATCAGCTCTGCAGGTTATAGTCTACAAAACTGATCAGTGTACTATGATGGTGGAGAAGTCTCCCTGTAGTCAGAATACAATAACTCAGAATAATGAATTGCTCAAGTGTGTGGAAGGAGGAATCAAGTCCGTTTTTTTCTCCCCTTTGAACCCATGGTTGAATGGAAAAACTGACTCATCTATGGGCTACCTTACACAGACACAATCTTTTAACCCAGTTAAAACAGGAGGGGAATCTAGTTACTATTTTCCTTAATTACATAAATCTCTTAAAGCTGAACTAAAGTCTTACATTCAGTCTTGCACAATTGTACAAAATTCTGGCCTATACTTAAAGTATAACGAAAGTCAAAACTTTTTTTATAGTTTTGGAAAAGGTGGAGAAGGATTAGAACATCTGTCTGTTTTTTATTGATGTCCCAGTTAGCCAGATTCACCCTCTGTTTGTCCCGTTTACCGTTATCACCAAACGTGAAAGTAAAAGAAAATCCCAAATTTTGGGTTGTCCTCAGAACAGGAATAGAGGGGAAATCTTCCAATGAAGACAGCAGTTCTGGTGACAACCAGGGAGTCCTTTACTTTGGAGGGATATTCTCCCATTTTCTGTATTGGCTATAGGAGAGATTCTGCTTCTTTTGTGTACTCTGTAAGGCTCCATTCACACTAATGTGTTTTTTGATGCATTTTGCAGAAATGCATGGGAATTTTTTAACATGAGTTCCTATGGAACATGTTCACATCAATGCATTTTTGTGTCTCTGCGTTTTTGGAAAGGGTCGGGGACTTTTTTCATGCAAAATGCAGCGTTTTTCATGTAATAGAATTCAATGGACCCGCATCCAAAACGCAAGTACTGCGTTTTTGCCGCGTTTTACACTGTATACAGTATTAAACCGCAAGATGTGGCAAAAACGCGGTAAAAACGCATGTTCAAAAACACGGCAAGCACCACAAAAAGAACTGCAGAAAAGCTCAAGAAGATCAAAACAGGGTAAATGCCAGGCAGTCGGTGGGCGGGGGGCACAGTGGAAGCATTTGATATGGTACAGTGGCAGCATTTGATGGCACAGTGGGAGCATTTGATATGGCACATTGGCTGCGTTTGATGGGCACGGTGGCGGCGTTTGATGGACACGGTGGCGGCATTTGATGGCACAGTGGCTGCGTTTGATGGCACAGTGGTGGCAATTGATAGGCACAGTGGCTGCGTTTGATGGCACTGTGGCGGCAATTGATGTACAAAAATGCTTTTATTAATTAGTGTCTCTGAGTTACCAAAAGTCACTCAGGTGTTCCGTCAGAATCAGCAACGCGTTTAATGTGTTAACCGGAAGTGACGTTTCGTCGCTGCCATCTTGGTACACTCATCCGCAGCAAGGCTACAGTTAGAAGTCGGCAAGCGGACATCTTTTTACACCCACCGAAGTCTTGCATTTTTACCAGTAAACTGAGCTTATATACAGTACTATATAAGCCTGGTAAAAATATGTGTGAATTGCAAGACTTCGGTGGGTGTAAAAAGATGGCCACTTGCCAACTTCTAACTGTAGCCTTACTGCGGACGAGAGTACCAAGATGGCGGCGACGGAACGTCACTTCCGCGCGGTCTCACCTCTCCCTGAAGTGACGTCTCGCTGGCCTAGACGGACAGACTCTGGCGTACACACAGTAACTTCGGGTCCGTCTCGGCCAGCTTTCCAGATTGGACCAGCATTCGCGACCCCCTGGCAAATCAGTAATCGACCCCCAGGTTGAGAACTGCTGCACTATATAGTCCGTCTTATCCTGTATAACTATGCCACCTCCCTTGTCACCTGCAGATTTAATTATCATTTCAGAGTTGTTCATAAGTGAACTTAAAGTGGTTGTTAAAGAGGAAGTAAACCCTGATGGGTTTTTCTTTCTTTCTTTTCTCCTGTAAAGTAAAGGCATAATGTGCTAGTATGTATCGCATATTAGCACATTATGTGACCACACCTGCAAATGAAGTCCATGCCGTCCCCGCTGCAGGCCGCATCCATCTCCCCCCCCCCCTTCCTTCCGGGGCTGCGGACTCCAGCTCTGTGACTGGCTGGAGCCGAATTACGTCACTCCCGCGCATGCTTGCCGGAGCCGCTGGTCATGGCACATGCTCCTAAAGAAATGGGTGGCTGTTTCTTCACAGCGCATGCGCCAATGACATCATCGGTGCAGTATACAGTAAATATCTCGTAAACGGCGCACATTTAGGAGATATTTACAGTACCTATAGGTAAGTCTTATTCTAGGCTTACCTATAGGTACAACTGACACAGAGAGGTTTACAACCTCTTTATTCCACTATGCACAATGCACTCCATCCTCTCTGTTTATTAATGTTAAGTGCTCCTGTGCCTGTGTTTTAAAAAAAATGCAGCTATATACCTGTTTTCAGAGCGCTTGCATGACCCGCTGCCTCTCTCCTCTCTCGGTCTGACAGCTGCAGCGGGTGGGGCAGAGGATCCCCACTGACGTCAGTCAGGAGGAGAGAGGCGGCGGGTCACATGAGCGCTTATCAGCGCTCTGAAAACAGGTATTTAGCTGCATTTTTTTTTATAAAACACAGACACAGGGGCACTTCACATTAATAAACAGAGAGGATTGTGTTTGTCCTGCATGGAATGATGTCCCTTCTGTGTGTGATTGATGTCTGGCTGCAGCTCAGTGCAACTCCTGGAAACTTGCCCAGCAGTGTTCTCCCACTGTCCTGTCTTGCTCCTCATGTGCCTCCTATCCAGGACACCTCCACGCTTCCTTGGAGGACCCCATCCACACCCAAGCCCAGGCCCAAGATCACCCCCCTAGACTGGGGAGATCCCTCAAAGGCCCCAAAAGCCTAACACTCCATCTCCATTCTTCCACCCAATCAACTCCTCACCAGCTGGGCTGACCCTGGGTATTTAAGGTGGCCTGCCCCCTGCCAATCTAAGTTGGGGATTGGGCAGGGCTCCTTAGAACACCCCAGGTGGCTCCATCTTTTCTCCAGCCTCTCTTTCTAGAAAACACTAGAAGATTCTAGAAAGAAGTAGGAGGTCCTAGTGATGCCACCTATGAGTCACAAAGCACTTACTCTGAGTCACTCCCATCCTAGATCACAAAACACACCTAGGCTTGGCTACCAGCAAGCTGGTCGGTAAGTAAGCTTGTTTTTTTTCTCTTGGATTTATCCTTGGCCCTGTTTATACCTTATGTCTCCCTCCAATGCTGCTTACTGCGATTGACAGGTATGGGTAGGGGCAGTGGCGCTTTTTTTGTTTGGCTATCAGCCAAGCCTGGAAAGTTACCTGCACTAGGAAAAAAAACAGCAATATTTCCCTAACCCACTAGAGGGTGCTACACATTTTTTTTAGGAGACCTGTTAGGGCAGTGGTCATCAACCCTGTCCTCAGGGCCCACTAACAGGCCAGGTTATATGTATTACCTTGGAGAGATGCAGACTAGAATACTGCAATCACTGAGCACCAAATAATATCACCTGTGATGTATTTCAGTTATCTTGCAAACCTGGCCTGTTAGTGGGCCCTGAGGACAGGGTTGATGACCACTGTGTTAGGGGTTTTGGCGAAATATCAGGGGTCTAAACAGACCCCTGATGTCTCACTTTTGAGACAGAGAAAGGGACAGAGGACAGATTCCCCAGTTCCTCTCTCTGCAGCCTCAGCTGCACCTGACAGTAAATGATTGAGAAGTGCTCTGTGCTGAGCAGCTGCCTGTTCATTCACAAACTGAAGCAAAGTAAACACAGTTTACTATGCAGAGACCCATTCCAAACCAGGAGACATATACACTGGAAGGCACAGACTACAGGGGGTATCCTGTATTGGAGGACAGATTAAAGAGGGGGGTTAAGTACTGGAGAACACAGAGTAACAAAAGATGCCTACACTGGAGAACAAAGTGCCACAATGGAGGAATTAGAGACTCCCACAAATGAGAAGGCATATTAAATAGAGACCCCCAAAATGGAGTAATACAATTTGCCTCCTCATTGGATATACATGGAGTAACTTTGAACCCTCTCTACAAAGTTCAATTACTAATGAGAATCTAGAAGTATTTAGGGGCCACCATAATGAAGGAGTAATCAGAGACCCCCATCCAGAATTGCAAGGAGTAATCTGAGACCCCCCAAATGGAATCAGGGAAACCCCTCCACACACATACACACACTTCCAGGCATACAGGGGAAATATTTAGAGATCCCCTACCATGAAGGAGTGCAGGGGGTGAACTAAGGGACCCTCCGTCCCTTCCAGGAATAGCGCCCCCCCCCCCCCCCAAGGGTCCATTAATAGGAGGAGTGCATGGAGGTGAATATAAAATACCCCCTCTCATCCATCCAGGAATGCAGACAGACACAGGGGGACCCCATTCAGGAATACAAGACCCCCCTCCAGTTAAAGGAGACCCCTGGATAGGAGGACTGCAGGGGAGTGATACAAGGGGACCCTCATTCAGGAATACAGGAATTTCCCTCCTTCCCCATTCCAGATAAAGAAGACACCGAGCTAGGAAGACTGCAGGGGGGTGATGAGGGGACCCTCATCCAGGAATACAGGACCTCCCATCCCTCTCCCCTCCAGTAACTCCCCTCCCCCCTCCCTCCAGTTAAAGAAGACCCCCAGCTAGGAGGACTGCAGGGAGTGATAAGAGGGGACCCCCTCGGGAACACCCCTCTTCCCCCTAGATAAAGAAGACCCCCAGCTAGGAGGACTGCAGGGAGTGATAAGAGGGGACCCCCTCGGGAACACCCCTCCTCCCCCTCCAGATAAAGAAGACCCCCAGCTAGGAGGACTGCAGGGGTGATAAGAGGAGAACCTCTTTAGGCACTCCCTTCCTCCCTCTCCAGATAAAGAAGACCCCCAGCTAGGAGCACTGCAAGGGGGTGATAAGAGGGGACCCCTATCCAGGAATACAAGAATGAACCCTTCCTTCCCCCTCCAGTTAAAGAAGACTTGTCTATATAAATCCACCAGGGCATGTAATTGCCGGGAGCCGTAGTACAAGGATTACTCCGCGGGACTATGATGATTTTCGGGCACTGGTGAAGTAATCCTTGTACTGCGGTTCCTGGCAATTACATTAGGGTTGCCACATTTTCCTTAAGCCAAACTCAAACACTTGAAGCACAGGTCAATATTTAATTTTTTTGCAGTAAACACTATAGGATTATAAAAGACCTTGGATACATTTGGGTGCCCCAAGGAGAGCAGTAATGTAGCACACAGAGAGAGCCTTGGCAAACACTGGGTGTGGCCAAACTGCTCGTGCTGACATTATCACCCCACCCTTCAGTCAAACCTGCCCCCAAACAGCTGCCCGCAACTCCTGGACGGCAACAGATTTGTATATGACTATTTTGGTTACTTGGGGAGCCACAGCCTGGTCTGAATATTGTGTCCGGGTTTCAGTGGACTGAAACTCGGACACATGATTCAAAACCAGAACTGTCCAGGTGAATCCTGGACAGGTGGCAACGCTACATGCGGACGACCCTAAGGCTCGATTCACACCTATGCATGTTGCTTTTGAGCGTTTTTGGAGGTTTTTTTTTCATGCTTGGCACGTTTTTGAGCCGCGTTTTTGCCGCGTTTTTGCCGCGATTTGCGTTTTGCGTTTTTTTTTTTTTTTTCATTTTTTTTACAGTCTTAAAAAAAAGTTACAAAAAAAAAAAAAAAAACGGCAAAAACGCACCAAAAACGCATCAAAAACGCTGCAAAAACGGTGCACTTGCGTTTTTGATGCTTGTCCATTGAAATCCATTACATGCAAAACGCTGCTTTTTGCATGAAAAAAAGTCCCCGACCCTTTCCAAAAACGCAGAGATACAAAAAAGCATTGATGTGAACATGTTCCATAGGAACCCATGTTAAAAAATTCCCATGCATTTCTGCAAAATGCAAAATGCATCAAAAAACGCGCTAGTGTGAATGGAGCCTTAAGCAGTTCAAATTAGGTTTTTCTATATTTCCAGTATATGTTTGTTGTTTACAGTTTACATTAATCACTTCAGCCCTGGAAGGATTTCCCCCTTAATGACCAGGCCATTTTTTGCAATACGGCACTGCGTCCCTTTAACTGACAAATTGCGTGGTCGTGCAATGCTGTATACAAACAAAGTTGATGTCCTTTTTTCCCCACAAATAGAGCTTTCTTTTGGTGGTATTTGATCACCTCTGCTGTTTTTATTTTTTTCGCTATAAACAATGAGCGACAATTTTGAAAAATAAAACAATTTTTTTTTTACTTTTTGCTATAATACATATCCAAAAAAAATATAAAAAAACAAATTTATTCATCAGTTTAGGCTGATATATATTCTTCTACTTATTTTTGGTAAAAGAAATCGCAATAGGCGTATATTGATTGCTTTGCACAAAACTTACAAACAGTCTACAAACTATGGGTTAGATTTAGGGACTTTATTTATTTTAATTTGTTTTTACTATTAATGGCGGCGAGCTGCACTTTTTAGCGGGAATGCGACATCGCAGCGGACAAATCTGAACCCAAATGACATTTTTTGAGGACCAGTGACATTATTGCATTGATCAGTGCTATAAAAATGCACTGATCAATGTAAAAATGACACTGGCAGGGAAGGGGTTAACAGTAGGGGGTGATCAAGGGCTTAACTGTGTTCCCTGGGTGTGTTCTAACTGTAGGGGGGATGGGCTGGCAGGGACATGACAGCGATCACTGTTCTTGATTACTGGGAACTGTAGATCTCTGTCAGGAGAGCCGACCTGCCGCCATATAACGTCGGTGACTGGTCAGCAAGTGGTTAAATTAAATTGTGTTATGGTCACTGCTACCCAGATGTTCTTTTATATGAACATTAGTAATAAGCTCTGCAAGGTTTGAGGTTACCAGGTCCAGCAGAGCATCATTCCTAGTCGTGGGCCTCTATGAACTATGTACCATAAAATTGTCTTGTAATTGTTTTATACATTTCTGCCCTTTTATTGTCCCAGCTAGGGTTGCCACCTTTTCTTTAAGCCAAACCCGAACACTTAGTAATGCAGTGCACATAGCGTGCTGCAGCAAAATGTGGGTGCGGCCAAATTGCTTTTGCTGACATCGTCACCCTGCCCCCCAGTGATGCCGAACCTGCTCCCAGACAGCCGCCCGCAGCTCCCGGACAGCAACAGATTTGTGTGTGACTATCTTGGCTACTTGGGGAGCCACAGCCCAATCTAAATAATGTGTTCGGTTTTCAGGTGGACTGAAACCCGGACAGATGATTCAAAACCCAGACTGTCCGGGTAAATCCTTGACAGGTGGCAACCCTATTCCTGCAACGAGCATCAGGTGATGACTGATTATATGAGATGATATGAGAGACACCCGCCACTGGTGGATGCTGGAACTCCAGCCTATGGATCTGGAAGCCACAGTGCCACCAGAAGGTGAGCCCTTTCCAGACCGTACCCCCCCCTGTAAGGAGCGGCCTCAGGACACTCCAAACAGCCATAGGTGAACAAGTCCATAAAAGACAGTCTTCTGTTACAAGTCCAGAGCAAAAGTTCCTCGTACGCTGAAGAAGTACCGGGTTCCAAGCTAAATGCCCTAGTGCCAAGATCCATCAATAGGCAAAGTGTCCCACCACCCAGGTCAGATGACTGGCTGGGTGTCCTGCAGGCCAGATTCTCTGAGATGTACAGCATTCAACACTCCAAGTCCCTCAAAACAGCATGTACCCCAATGCTGGGGTCCCCCGGTTATCTGCAAACTTAGCCCTGGGGTCATGTGACAACATCGGAAACCCAGACACCGAAATGTCTCGTCATAACCATGTAGCTTGCCTGGTTTCCAGTACTTCCTCCGCACATCAAAAGCCACCTAGGTCTCTCCGAGGCACTGGTTACCTGACCCGGGACCCCTAGTACCCCTGGAGCTGTGGCAAACGCATCCAGATCATGGCAAGGCACAGATCGTACTCTGCCATTCCCCAGGAGCTTACCAGGGCCATGAAGGAAAAAACAGCTACCAGTTACCAAGGGTATGTCTGGACCACCAGGCTTTGACGCCATAGGAGCAACACCAGAGGGACTCAACTGAGGCAAAGGTCAAACAAATCTCAGGCCAAGCAGGTAATCCATATAAAGCACATGAGGCTTTCAGACCCATTAGCAGGTGGACACTTAGCCTTTGCACGACAATCCAACTGAGCAGCTGGCATAGAGTCAGTAGAACCTGGCTGGGTGGTTCAGAGAAGATAATTAAGATCATCAAAGGTAGACTTGCCACTGGGCAACAGACCATCAGAGGCAGGCAGGTTGTTGGGCACAGGACGTCCAGGGGCAGGCTGGGAATGGGGCACCGGATCATTGGGCTGGGCATCAGGGACTGTATCATAAGGCTGGGCATGAGGGACCGGGTCAATCAGGCTTGGCGGCAGGGAACGGATCATCAGGCTGGATGACGGGTACAGGATCATCAGGCTGGACAGCAGGCAGAGGCACATCAGGTTGGGCAGCAGGCATAGGCACATCATGCTGGGCAGCGGCACATCGGGTTGGGCAGCAGGCAGAGGCACATCAGGCTGGGCAGCGGCACATCAGGCTGGGCAGCGGGCAGAGGCACATCTGGCTGGACAACAGGCAGAGGCACATCAGACTGGGCAGCAGGCAGAGGTACATCAGGCTGGGCAGCAGGCATAGGCACATCAGGCTGGACAGCGGGCAGAGGCACATCAGGCTGGGCAGCTGTGAATTAGGCTGGGCAGCGGGCAAAGGCACATCAGGCTGAGAAGCGGGCAGACCACCAAGGTCAGTCGGGTCATCAGGTTCAGGACCATCAGAGATCGGCCTAACCCAATTACCAATCATAGAGGCAGGCTTGGGCAGATCAGCTGGCATGGAAGAAGACTGGAGCAGATCGGCTGGTGTAGAAGCAGACTAAAGCAGGTCGGCTGGTGTGGAAGCAGACTGGAGCAGATCAGCTGGTGTGGAAGCAGACTGGAGCAAATCGGCTGGCGTGGAAGCAGACTGGAGCAAGTCGGCTGGCGTGGAAGCAAACTGGAGCAGGTCAGCTGGTGTGGAAGTAGACTGGAGCAGGTCAGCTGCCATGGAAGCAGACTGGAGCAGATCGGGTAATGTGGAAGCAGACTGGAGCAGATCAGCTGGTGAGGAGGCAGACTGGAGCAGGTCGGCTGGCGTGGAGGCAGACTGGAGCAGTTCCGCTGGCATGGAGGCAGAATTGGATAGTGGCAGGATTTTTCCCATTTCTTTTCGGGTTTAGCCACTGAGGTTCTGTATGTGAATGCAGGGCTGTGAGCAGGGGGTACAGCTGATGGAAGAGAAGAGCTGAGGGATGGTAAAAAATAGGAAGCAGTTGTTAAGGAGAATTTCTGTGGGATTGCTGCAGGCAGTGGAGAAGAGGTAATCTTCAAGGGGTTAATGGCAGGGTAGGGGCAGCAAGTGGAAACAGGGTACTGACATATGGTTGGTAGTAGGGTATACTGGGCTGACTGCTGTGGTTGCTGTGGGTGATGGAGAGGGAGATACTTGAGCAGGCAGGTGTCTAGCAGCAGGAATGGGTTGGTGCAAGCTGACTGGGGCTGAGTGCAATATATCTGACCATGCTTATAGTTTATCAAGATTCAGTTTACACTCTGCATGTCTGACAAGAGACTGCAGTGTTAAGTCTCCACTAGCACCTGTTGGCAACATGTTGAATAGTGCTCAAAGAAATAAGCCGAGTCATCCTCCAATAACCATACCAGTGATTCTACCTGAGCCGGGGGGGGGGGGAGTCATCACTGCCTTTAGGAATACTGGACAAAGCCAACTCCACACAGACTTGAATCAATGGCTGAACATCTACAAACACCATCCTGCCCTGATCAGCTAGGGAATGAGCAAGACAAATACATTCTAACAGCTGATCTCTGGCCCACTCCTTCAATATCTGGTGGCAGTATTCTTTTTCCTCTGTCACTAGCAAAGTAGATAACATCCTCAGGATGCATCTTGCCACAAACAACAGCAGAGCCAAGATGGCTTCCCTATGCAGCCACTTCTGGTCAGGACTGGCCTGGGTGTTATCTCAGGAACCAGTGTGACCAGCAATGTGTGGACTGCCGCAGAGAATATCGGGCTCAAATATCAGGTAAAAGAATATAATTTATTTAAAAAGATAAGTGAATACCATAAATGTAAACGCACCTCCAATATACCAAACTGTGTAAAACAAACCAGATAACTAAACAAACAGTGACACACGATTAACAACTGCCCAAAATAAGTATATACAACAAGCAGGGAATACAAAGCGTAGTCGTAACAGGACCAGGGTCATACACGGGAGATCAAGCAGAGGGAGCTGGGAGCAAGACAGGACAGGGAAAGGGTAACAGGAGGTGGAGCGAGCAGGTGGGAAGGGATCAGGCTGCAGGGTTGGGGTCAGGGTCCAGGAACAGGAAATAGGATACAGGATCACTGGGATGCAGGTCAGTAGCACATGGAGACAAAACACCAAGGCAACAAAAGAAGGACAGACAGGACTTAAATATACTTCCTGCGACGAGCATCAGGTGATGACTAATGATATGAGCTTCTGGCTGCTGAGAGACACCTGCTGGTGGACGATGGAACTGCAGCCTATGGATCTGGGAGCTACAGTGCCACCAGCAGGTGAGCCCTGTCCTGACAAATAGCAGCTCAACATCACTAACCAGATCAAACACTATTTTTGGTATAAATTATATTTCTACATGGCAAATAATTTACTAGTAGGTGTAGTAAAGTAATAGAAAAACAACAGACCCAACAGTCACGACATGCATGCTGCTGTTTCTGTGTAATTGAATCATTATTTGAAAGGGGCTTGCTTAAAATAATAGCAGCATGGAGTCCAATTAGTGAGGTAATTCAGTCTGTGAAAAAAAGAGGTGTCAAATAGGGATGAGCCGAACACCCCCCCCCCGGTTCGGTTCGCACCAGAACCTGCAAACGGACCGAACATTCGCACGAACGTTAGCACCCCATTGACGTCTATGGGACTCGAATGTTCAAAATCAAAAGTGCTAATTTTAAAGGCTAATTTGCATGGTATTGTCCTAAAAAGGGTTTGGGGACCCGGGTCCTGCCCCAGGGGACATATATCAATGCAAAAAAAAGTTTTAAAAATGGCCGTTTTTTCGGGAGCAGTGATTTTAATGATGCTTGAAGTAAAAAAAAAAAAAAAGTGAAATATTCCTTTAAATATCGTATCTGGGGGGTGTCTATAGTATGCCTGTAAAGTGGCGCGTGTTTCCCGTGCTTAGAACAGTCCCTGCACAAAATGGCATTTTTAAAGGAATAAAAGTCATTTAAAACTGCTTGCGGCTTTAATGTAATTTCGGGTCCTGGCAATATGGATGAAAATCAGTGAGACAAACGGCATGGGTACCCCCCAGTCCATTACCAGGCCCTTTGGGTCTTGTATGGATATTAAGGGGGACCCTGCACCCAAATTAAAAAAAGGAAAGGCGTGGGGCCACCAGGCCCTGTATACTCTGAACAGCAGTATACAGGCAGTGCAAACAAGACAGGGACTGTAGGTTTGTTGTTAAGTATAATCTGTTTGTAATTTTGAACTGGTACATTTTTAACGTGTTTAGCTCCAGCCAAAAAATCTATTTTAAGCTTTTTGGAAAACATAGGGAAGGGTTATTACCCCTGTGACATTTGTTTTGCTGTCTGTGCTCCTCTTCAAAAGATTTCACCTCACTTTCTGTCCCAATGACAAATGTTTTTAGAAAATTTAGGGTTTTTAGTGAAACAAGGATTGGTGATAAAGCATCAGTGGAAAGGAGAAACATTTTTCCCATATTAACTCTTACAGGAGAGAATTTCCCTTCCTAGGGGTAGATTTCATCTCACTTCCTGTTGTCTCCTTCCTTTTGCAAGTAGGAGTCGTTTGTAAGTTGGATGTTTGAAAGTAGGGGCCTGCCCTATATACTCTGCAGAAATTGGGGCCTTAGGTGTTGGTGTTGCCACAACACTGTAAGCCCTCACAGGGCCCTACTGTGAAATATTAGATCAAGAATTGTAATTACATGCCCCTGTTGAACAGGGGCAGAAAAATTGGGCCTTTGGTGATGGTGGTGGTGCTGGTGCCACAACACTGTAAGTCCTCACAGTTACTCTTGGTGGGTGCTGGAACGGGCCCTGCTGTGAAATATTAGATCAAGAATTGTAATTACATGCACCTGTTGAACAGGGGCAGAAAAATTGGGCCTTTGGTGGTGGTGGTGCTGGTGCCACAACACTGTAAGTCCTCACAGTTACTCTTGGTGGGCGCTGGAACGGGCCCTGCTGTGAAATATTAGATCAAGAATTGTAATTACATGTCCCTGTTGAACAGGGGCAGAAAAATTGGGCCTTAGGCACTGGTGCTGGTGCCACAACACTGCAACCCCTCACAGATACTCTAGTTGGAGCGCAGGAACGAGCCCTGCTGCAAAGTATTGCATCAAAAATTGTAATTACATGCCCCTGTTAAACAGGGGCTGAAAAATTGGGCCTTAGGCACTGGTGCTGGTGCCACAACACTGCAACCCCTCACAGATACTCTAGTTGGAGTGCAGGAATGAGCCCTGCTGCAAAGTATTGCATAAAAAATTTTAATTACATGCCCCTGTTAAACAGGGGCTGAAAAATTGGGCCTTAGGCACTGGTGCTGGTATCACAACACTGCAACCCCTCACAGATACTCTAGTTGAGAGCAGCAATGAACCCTCCTGCAAAATATTGCATCAAAAATTGTAATTACACGCCCCGTTATACAGGGGCTGAAAAACTGGGCTTTAGCCACTGGTGGCGGCGCCCAGAACCAAAAATGTTCTTACAAGCTATCAGCTTGACCATTGAGGAGGAAGAGGATAATCACTCAGCATAACAGGATAGTCACTCAGCATCAGCATAGGCAGTCTTGAAGGAATCTGACATTTCAAAAAAAATTATTCGGTTACATCAGCATCAGGTGCTTGGTATCTGGTGGTGATCCAAGACTGATTCATTTTTATGAAGGTCAGCCGATCGCACCATGTAAAACAGACGCTGGCGATGGTTGCTGGAACCAATCATACCTTGGGGCTGTGGACAAAAAAATTGTCTGAACACATCAGTCAGACAGCCACCTTCTCCACCGCTCCTTCTTTGACTGACCGAAGCCTCAGCAACACGTTGTCCAGGAACAGGAGTTTGTAACCTCCCAGTCTCTGGGAATGCGTTGCACAGACCTTTCTGCAAGGCCTCTCGAAGATGTTTCATCCTCTGCTCCCTCTGCGAAGGCAAGATA
Organism: Aquarana catesbeiana; assembly: GCF_042186555.1. Lineage (NCBI taxonomy): Eukaryota > Metazoa > Chordata > Amphibia > Anura > Ranidae > Aquarana > Aquarana catesbeiana. The sequence continues at coordinate 312,006,761 of NC_133328.1, forward strand.
AGGTCCGCAACCTTACCCTTGTAACGTGGATCAAGGAGGGTTGCCAGCCAGCATTGATCTCTCTCCTTGATACCACGAATACAAGGATCCTTCCGCAGGCTTTGCAGGATAAGGGAGGCCATGCAGCGTAGGTTTGCTGAGGAATTGGTTTGGAGTCCTCTGGGTCACTAAGGACGACATGATCCGCAGCCACCTCCTCCCAGCCACATACAAGTCCATGGGTTTCTTGGGACTGTAAATGATCCCTTAAAGACTGCTGCTGCTGATGCTGAGTGCCAGGCTCCACCTCCATGCTGACACAATCCTCCTCCTCCTCCTCGGCGGGCACGCAGGAACACTGTCTGGATAAAGGGGGCCTTGAGAGCTAAGGAAGTCCTCCTCTTCCTGCCTGTGTTCTGCCTCAAGTGCCCTGTCCATTATTCCACGCAGCATGTGCTCCAACAGGTGGACAAGGGGGACAGTATCACTGATGCATGCACTGTCACTGCTCATCATCCTCGTGGCCGCCTCAAATGGTGACAGGACAGTGCATGCATCCCTGATCATGGTCCACTGGTGTGGGAAAAAAAACAAGCTCCCCTGATCCTGCCCTGGTGCCATAGTCGCACAGGTACTCATTGATGGCCCTCTGCTGCATGTGCAGCCACTGCAGCATGGCCAACGTTGCGTTCCACCTGGTGGGCATGTCACATTAGGTGGTTCTTGGGCAAGTTAAATTCCTTTTGGAGGTCTGCCAGCCGAGCACTGGCATTATATGACTGGTGGAAATGCACAGACTTTCCTGACCAGGACATCCTGTAAGCCCGGGTACTTGGCAAAGAACCGCTGCACCACCAAGTTAAGGACGTGAGCCAAACAGAGCACATGGGTCAGTTGTCCCTGTTGGAGGGCGGAGAGGAGGTTGGTGCCATTGTCACAAACCACCATTTCTGCCTTAAGTTGGCGTGGCGTCAACCACCTCTGAACCTGCCCCTGCAGAGCTGACAGAATCTCTGCCCCAGTGTAGCTCCTGTCCCCCAAGCACATCAGCTCAAGCACCGCATGGCATCTTTTGGCCTCCGTACTTGCGTAGCCCCTTGAACGCCTACGGAGCACCGCTGGTTCAGAGGACTAAGCACAGGAAGAGGCCATGGAGGAAGAAAAAGAGGAGGGGTTAGAGGAGAGAGGTGTGTCAGAATCACCAGTAGTGGCATTTTGGAGGCGTGTTGGCGGAACAACCTCCAACACTACTGCACCTTGTCCTGCATCCTTCCCAGCTGCCAGCAGAGTCACCCAATGCGCCGTAAAACTTAGGTAACATCCCTGTCCATTCCTGCTGGACCATGAGTCAGCGGTAATATGCCCAGGGAGGCCAAGACATTGCCTTCCACATGTCGGTAGAGAGCCGGAATCGCCTTCTGTGAGAAAAAGTGGCGTTTGGGAACCTGCCACTGAGGAACCGCACATTCCACAAACTCACGGAAGGGGCAGAGTCTACCAACTGAAAAGGTAGCAGTTGAAGTGCTAGCAGTTTTGTCAAGCTAGCATTCAACTGCTGGGCATGTGGATGGCTGGGAGCTAACTTCTTTGCAGCAGCTGGGGCAGGGAAATTTGCCTGGTACAATCTGAAGTCGGTGTACCGATAGTAGATTGCTCGCAAGTACTTGGCTGTGACACACCTAATTCTACACCTTCATTCCTCTCAGTGCAGGTCTCAGAGAGGACTGAAGGTATAGTGGGGTTGGAGATCCCAGCTGATGAGGAGCAAGGAGAGATCCTCTTTGTTCTTTGGTGTGTATCTTTTAGGTACACTTGCCAACGAACTGCATGGCAGGTCAACATATGTCTGGTCAAGCATGTGATGCCCAAGCGGGACATGTTTTGGCCATGCGAGATACGCTTTAGACATATGTTGCAAATAGCAGCGGTGGGATCTCATGCACTCGTCTCAAAAAAGGCCCACACCACAGAACTTTTGGAATAACGCACAGAGACAGCAGCGCCCTGCACATGTGGAGCTCTGCGGTGTGATGCAGTCAGTGTGCTGCCCTTAGGCTGGCCCCTAGAGGGCATCCTGCCTCGTTGGTGATGTGCCTCCTCCTCCTCTCTCCTATCAGGCACCCACGTGGAGTCAGTGACCTCATCATCCCCTCCCTCCTCATCACTGGAGCAAACCTGGCAGTATGCTGCAGCAGGGGGAACATGACTGCCAAATTGCTCTCTTTCTTGGGCACCCCCTCTGTCTGGGCTCACGTTACTGCCTTCCTCTAGCTGAGTACCCTCATCGGAGCCTTCAAAACGCTGGGCATCCTCCTGGAGCATGTACCCAACACTGTGGTCAAACAGTTTGAGGGACTCCTCAGGAGGACACAGTGGGGCTAGGGAAGGAGTGACTGATGCCATTGAGCTGAGGGAAGAGGCAGCTGCTTTGCCAGACAAAGTACCCTGAGTCTGGGTGAGAGAGGATGAGGACGATGAGGACGGCTTGGTCATCCACTCGACCAAGTCTTCCGCATGTTGCGGCTCAACACGGCCAGTTGCTGATAAGGATGCACCGCGTCCACGACCAGCACTGTTGCCTCTAGACACAGAGCCTGCTTTCCCTCTTTTATTGGCTTGTGACTGTCTGCCTTTCCTTGTTGGCCTTTCAGACATACTATTGGCCTGCAGTGAGCTGCACAAAACTGGGATGTATATATATATATATATATATATACCGATTATACACTTCACTTCATGAAGTCACGTGTGCTGTGACATCACGCGTAGGGACAGGACAGGTACCGATGCTGATAGATGCTGATAGAGGCTTACGAGCTCGCCGCTTGTTGGAGATAAGCATTTTTTAACTGTTTTTACTGTGAGTACCCATGCTGTTTGCTAATAAAAAACAATTTTAGCCCGACAATATCATACCATTGTGGGACCTTCCTTTTTTCATTTCCGTGCCCCCCTATCATCTGAGAGAACATGCGCCAGGATTAGGACCGTGAGGATTGAGGAGGAATGTAAAGGATGGTACTCCAATTACTGGTCATTTGCTGTTACCCCATTACCCTAAGGTAAGGGGCCACTACCCACTAGTGTGTGTGTGAACACAAAGAGGAGCACTATTGTGTCACATTTGAACCCTCCACTGCATATTTGCATGCTAGAAAGCCGTTGTCACTTTATGAAGGAGGACTTTTGAATTGAACTGTTTATTTTAGTGTCACGTTGATGTTGTTTTTATTTTTTACTTTTTTTGCACATAGTCACCTTGTGTGTTGCATGTATGCTACACGTCGGAATCCACTTATATATTGAATTCTTTCACTTTATACAGGAGTTGTTATTGCTACATCTGTTATTACTATTCTGATATTTTATATTGATATTTGCTACATAGAGTCACTGTTATTATTATAGCACCATAGCACTAGTGCACTTTATTATTCACCATTTATCGGTTATTCACTTCCTTTTAGTGGTCGACCCTTTATATTTAAGGGACCACTACTACCTATTATTGGTGTATTTAGTTTTTTGAGATTTATTTGCACCTTAGTGTGCTCCATCATATCTACTAGGAGCATTTCATTAATATCATTTGTGTTCCTGCTAGGATTAGCGCAGCACCACTTTATTTATTTATTTATTCATTTGATGATAGGGTCTGGTTGTACCCTACTCAGTGCAGGCAGCTTTTCCCTATAACTCTTGTTTTTACACACGATAGCAAAGGAATAATTATATATACTGTATTAACGTTACTGAGTTGCCAGCCAAACCCCCGGACCTTAATCCAATAAAAAACTTGTGGGGTGACTTTAAAATTGCTGTTTCTGAGGTAAAACCAAGAAACGCAGAGGCATTGTGGTTTGTAGTGCAGTTGTCCTGGGCTGGAAAACTTGTTCACAGGTGCCACAAGTTGGTTGACTCCATGCAACACAGATGTGAAGCAGTTCTCAGAAACAGTGGTTATACAATTAAATATTAGTTTAACAATTCACAAGAAAGCTAAATCTTCAAGCATTGTTCAGTTGATACAGTAAATGTTTGAGTTTGTAAAGAAAAATGCACACTTATTTTTTCGAAAAGCTTAATATTCCTTTTTCTTCACTTTCTGTAAAACAATAACACAATTGAAACATTTTTCTTCACATTATGATTTGGAATAGACTGTGCAGTATTCCCAATGTATTTGCATATATGGAAAAAAACATTTTACAAGCATTTTGAGCTTTACTCACTTTTTTTTAACTCACTTTTGTCAGGTATGCAGCAGAGGGGGAGTTAAGAGAGACACCAGTTTTCATTGTTCCCAATGTCCCTCCCAATTGGGCCTATGCTTTGGAGACTGTTTCCGACTTTATCACACATCACTAAAATATTAGTGAAGGAATAGTTCCCATATTCCTAACAGCCTGTATTGATCATTTGCCTGCTGTCTCAGCTGACCATGCCTCTGCCTTCCACCTAACTGACCCTGGCCTGTTGATCAACTATACCTCTGCCTGCCATCTGGATTATCAACCATGTTTCTGCCTTCCCCCTGAACTGACCCCGGACTGTTATTTGACCATGTTATTTAGCTGTCACTTGGAATGATCTTTTGCTCTGTTACTGTAGTATTGGGATTCAAGATAATGTAGGGGGTCTCACATATGTGAGGGGCTTCAGAGTAGTGTTCTCAGCATAGAAAAGCTGTTTTTGGTTTTCTCCCTGGGTTTTGTAATTCCTGGATCAGAGTCTGGATTCCAAAGGCTTTGAAGAGATTTGGGTGAAAAGAAACCTTTACCCCGTCTTACTGCCCCAAGGCCTTAACATGATTGTAAACAATCACCTTGTAAAACAACCCATTCAGTTTAAAATAGAAACGAAAGGCAAAACATTTGTGTATAGATATTAAAAAAACATTATAAATATCTTTTTTCCCTTTTTTTTTTATAAGCGATCACATTCCTCTGTTCTCAGCTGCATAAGAGCTGAGGGGAGGAAAAGCAGCAGAACCCCGAGCTTGCCAGTGAATTGTTGTCCAGCAGGGACATGTCAAGACAAGTCTGATCATTGGAGGAGAGCAGGCAGAGTTCCCAGCATAGCTAGAGACCTGGCCACGTTGTGCTCTCCTGCTTTGTGTGGTCAGTTTTTAATAGGAAAGCAATGGGTCTAGCAGGATCACCAGTGATTTCAAATAAAGGAAGCAATACTAAGAGAACATGATACTTTCTCATACAAGTACATGGTACAGCAGACACATATCAGGAATATGACGTTTTGGGATAACAAACACTTTAAACCCTGATGTTCCTGCCTGCTAGTTGGACCCATACTTTGGTTGGTTGTGATGACCATATCTCTGCCTACTGCCTGTAATGATCCAGGACTTTTATGGACTATGTTCCTGCCTGCTGCCTGGACCAATGCTTTGGCTGTGCTGACCACCTCTCTGCCTGCTTCCTGGGACAATGCTCTACTCTGCAGACAACTGCTCTACTAAAACCACAGGCAATCTTTTGTTTACCCGTTGTTCAGTTAGGCCGAGAAAAAGTCTCACACTGTTGGTATCACCATATTCAGGAATAGCAGAACATAGTTTGTGGGGTAATTTTTGGTATGTCCATGTTGTGTGCTAGATATATCTTATAAATTAACAACTTAACAAATAACAAAAAACTCTTTCATTTTCTTTTCATATTTTCCAAAAACTTGTAGGGACAAAAAAAAGACCCATTATGCCTCATAGAAAAAAAAATTGGGTGTTTGCTTTCCAAAATATGGTCATTTTGTGGGTGCTCCATGGCCTTCAAAAGGTAGTAATAGGTAGTCAGGAAATTAGATGTGTAATTTATGCCCCTAGAACACCTGAAGGTGCTGCTTGGATATTGGGCCTCTCTATGTGGCTAAGCTGTAAAAAACTCTCACATGTATGGCATCGCCCTACTCAGGAGTAGAAGAATGTATTCTGGGGTGTAATTGCAATTATGCCTATGCCATGTGTGAGAAATAACTTGTTAATATGACAATTTTATGAAGAAAATTTTCATTTTCCAAATAATTGTACTCTCTTACTAAATACCTTAGACCTTTCCAAAAAGGAGTTATTTGGGGGGAATATTGCACTGTCCTGGCATTTTAGGGCCTCAAGAATTGAGATAGGCAGTCAGTACATCAGGATTGATCAATTTTCAAGGATGAAAACCATACCTGTAGACCAACTTTCACACAGACTAAATACGGTATCTCACAAAAGTGAGTACACCCCTCACATTTTTGTAAATATTTTATTATATCTTTTCATGTGACAACACTGAAGAAATTACTACATTGCTACAATGTAAAGTAGTGAGTGTTGCTGTCCACTCAAAACAATTCAACACACAGCCATTATTGTCTAAACCGCTGGCGATAAAAGCGAGTACACCCCTAAAGCCTCGCACACATGATCAGATTTTCGGATGACCGTTCGTCCGTTTTTTGTTGCATGCTAGTCTCATGTCCAAAGTGAAGAGGTTACTCATGATACAAAAATTCTGCTACTGTAGAATACAGCCTCAGAAGTGACCGTAATGTGTTGAATAGTTTTGTATGTATTCTTTTGTTTGTGAGCATGATTTTTTTCGGACGAAAACCGTACTAATGAAACAAAAATCGGACCTTGAGGTCACGTACAACAAAAGTTTTATAGTCTGCACATCCAGATTTTGTCGGATGAAAAATCAGAATCAGCTGTCGAAAGCACCGTATTAACCATCCAAAAAATGGCAGATCGTTCGTCGAACGAAATTTTACTTTCGATTTTTGTATCGTGTGTACAGGCCTTAAGTGAAAATGTCCAAATTGGGCCCAAAGTGTTAATATTTTGTGTGGCCACCACTATTTTACTGCCTTAACCCTCTTGGGCATGGAGTTCACCAGAGCTTCACAGGTTGCCACTGGAGTTCTCTTCCACTCCTCCATGACGACATCACAGAGCTGGTGGATGTTAGAGATCTTGCGCATCTCCACCTTCCATTTGAGAATGCCCCACAGATGCTCAATAGGGTTTAGGTCTGGAGACATGCTTGGCCAGTCCATCACCTTTACCCTTAGCTTCTTTAGCAAGGCAGTGGTTGTCTTGGTGGTGTGTTTGGGGTCGTTATGTTGGAATACTGCCCTGAGGCCCAGTCTCTGAAGGGAGGGGATCACGCTCTGCTTCAGTATGTCACAGTACATGTTGGCATTCATGGTTCCCTCAATGAACTGTAGCTCCCCAGTGCCGGCAGCACCCATGCAGCCCCAGACCATGACACTCCCATTACCATCCTTGACTGTAGGCAAGACACACTCCTCAACTGGTTGCTGCCACACACGCTTATCACCATCTGACCCAAATACGTTTATCTTGGTCTCATCATGTCCTTAGTCTGCTTGTCTTCAGCAAACTGCGGGCTTTCTTGTGCATAATCTTTAGAAGAGGCTTCCTTCTGGGATGACGGTCATGCAGACCAATTAGATGCAGTGTGTGGTGTATGGTCTGAGCACTGACAGGCTGACCCCCCACCCCTTCAACCTCTGCAGCAATGCTGGCAGCACTCATACGTTTATTTCCAAAAGACAAGCTCTGGATATGACGCTGAGCACGCGCACTCAACTTCTTTGGTCGACCATGATGAGGCCTGTTCTGAGTGGAACCTGTCCTGTTAAACCGCTGTATGGTCTTGGCCACCAGTTTCAGTTTCAGGGTCTTGGCAATCTTATAGCCTATGCCATTTTTATGTAGCGCAACAATTCTTTTTTTCAGATCCTCAGGGTGTTCTTTGCCATGAGGAACCATGTTGAACTTCCAGTGACCAGTATGAGAGAGTAAGAGCGAGAACACCAAATATAACACACCTGCTCCCAATTCGCACCTGAGACCTTGTAACACTAACGAGGCACATAACACTGGGGAGGGAAAATGGCTAATTGGGCCCAATATTCACTTAGGGGTGTACTCACTTTTGTTACCAAAGGTTTAGACATTAACCAGTTAAGGACAGAGCCTTGTTTTGAGATTTGGTGTTTACTGGTTAAAAACTTTTTTTTTGCTAGAAAATTACTTAGAAAAAAATATATTTAATGTTTGGGAGTTCTAACACCCTAGAGAATAAAATGGGGGTCGTCACAATACTTTCTGTCACACCGTATTTGCGCAGCGGTCTTACAAGCGCACCTTTTTGTGAAAAAATACACTTTTTTGAATTAAAAAATAGAACAGTACAGCTAGCCCGAATTTGTTTTAATATTGTGAAAGATGATGTTATGCCGAGTAAATTGATACCCAACATGTCACTCTTCAAAATTGCGCCCGCTCTTGGAATGGCAACAAACTTTTACCCTTAAAAAAATCTCCATAGGCGATGTTTAAAAAATTCTACAGGTTGTATGTTTTCAGTTACATGCCATTGCTGAGTGTCAGAAGCCATAAAATCAGACCGAGACAGAAGTACAGTTAAATCACACTTGTTTATTAATACAAGTAAATAGAACAAACGTAGTCAAAACATAACCAGAGTTCAGGAACCGGAACAGATAGTCAGAGAAGCCAAACGTAAGAGAGCCGGAGATGAGTGTAGTAAAACAGCAAGCAGGATCTGGAGCCAGAAGGGATGTCAGCCAAGCAAGTCTTTAAACAGGAATGCAGGAGAGTGTCTCTGTGATGTTGACTAAGGCGAAGGCAGAGATCCTCTGGGCTGTACGGCTTAAGTGGGCAGGACTGACGAGCAGGATATCATCAACAGCTGGGTACCTGTGGAGAGATAGGATCTGGCAATTAGCCGAAAACTGAGCGGTCAGCTCAGAGAAGGAGGGGCTGAGCCCAGCCCTGATAGTACCCCCTTCTCAATGACCTCTCCCCCTCGGAGGACCACCAGGCTTGAGGGGAAAATGTCTATGGAAATCACGGAGGAGGACAGGGGCATGTACGTCAGAGGATGAGACCCAAGAGCGTTCCTCCGGACCGTACCCCTTCCAATGCACCAGGTACTGTATGCGCCCACGGAACCTACGGGAGTCAACAATGGACTTTACTTCATACTCCTCATGGTTCTCAACCTGTACAGGGTGAGGGCATGGCACCGAGGTGGTAAAGCGGTTGCAGACCAAAGGTTTTAATAAGGAGACTTGAAATACATTCAAAATATGCATGTTAAAAGGAAGGTCTAATGCGTAAGCCACTGGGTTAATCCTGCGAAGAATACGGAAAGGCCCAATAAACTGAGGGGCAAACTTCAGTGAGGGAACACGAAGTTGGAGGTTGCGAGATGACAGCCAGACCCTGTCCCCAACCTGGTAGGAAGGCGCGGACAGGCGTCTGCGGTCAGCACGGAGTCTGTACCCATCATTAGCATGTCGCAAAGCCTCCTGAACTTGTGCCTAAGTTGAACGAATACCACGGAGATGCTCCTCTAATGCAGGAATACTCTGTGGAAAAAATGAGTCAGGCAACATGGAAGGTTGGGAACCATAATTCGCCATAAATGGGGACAATCAGGAAGCAGAATTCAAGGCACTATTGGGAGCAAACTCTGCCCACGGTAATAGGTCTGACCAGTTGTTATGATGGTCAGAAATATAGCAACGTAGGAATTGCTCCAAGGACTGATTGGCTCGTTCTGCTGCCCCATTAGACTGCGGGTGATACGCAGAGGAAAAAAGCAATCTGAATTCCCAACTGTGCACAAAAGGCTCGCCAGAACCGGGACACAAACTGACTGCCCCTGTCCGAGACAATCACCTTGGGTAGCCCTTGTAAGCGAAAGATCTCCCGAGCAAAAACGAAAGCCAGTTCCTTACAAGTGGGCAACTTCTTAAGTGGAATACAATGAGACATTTTTGAGAAATGGTCAACTACCATAAAGATAACTGTGTTGCCCTGGGAGTTGGGTAACTGCACAATGAAGTCCATAGATAGGTGGGTCAAGGGCCTCTCTCCGTTGGGTATGGGTTGTAGGAAGCCCACTGGAAGATGTCGTGGAGTCTTACTCTGAGCACACACGGAACAGGCAGCTACAAAGGCGGTTACATCAGCACATAGACTAGGCCACCAGAATTGTTGGGAAATGGCCCAAAAGAGTTGACTCTTCCCAGGGTGGTCAGCCTTGGGAGAATGGTAAGTCTGGAGCACGGCAGTATGGAGGCTCTCTGGGACAAAGCAGCGGTCACAAGGTTTCTCAAGAGGAGCATGGACTTGAGCAGCAAGAATTTTTTTACCCAAAGGAGAAGTGAGACTGCTGCGAACCGTAGCCAGAATATGGTCAGGAGGAATCACAGGAACCGGAACTGACTCCAACTTGGAAGTGGAGGAAAATTGTTGTGACAAGGCGCCAGCCCTTACATTCTTAGTACCGGGTAAGAATGAGACAATATAATTGAAACTTGACAAGAAAAGAGCCCATCGTGCCCTTCTGGGAGAGAGGCGTTTAGCCTCAGACAAGAATGTGAGATTCTTATGGTCAGTAAGAATGAGAACCGGCACAGTGCAGGAGATGTCTCCATTCTTTCAGGGCTAAAGTGATCACCAACAGCTCTCTATCACCAATCTCGTAATTGCACTCCGCAGGTGACAATTTATTGGAAAAGTAGTCACAAGGATGCAAAGCTTTCTCAGAGGTAGGACGTTGAGACGGGTAAAAGGTAACGTAGGATCAGAATGTGCCAACACAGGAGCAGAAACAAAGGCAGCCTTGAGACTCTCAAAGGCCTTAACGGACTCCGGAGACCAACTCTGTAGGTTACCATCCTTTCTGGTCATATCAGTCAGAGGCAGAGATAAGAAGTTACAAATAAACTTCCGATAATAGTTGGCAAAGCCCAGGAAATGCTGCAGAGGGCGTAAACCCACAGGTGGGGGCCACTGTAGGACTGCAGAAAGTTTCTCTGGGTCCATCGAAAAGCCAGCAGTGGAAATTACATAGCCCAGGAATTTAAGATGTTCACGATGGAACTTGCGCTTCTCCAATTTACAATAGAGATTGTTCTCTCTTAGTTTCTGAAGCACACGACAGACATCTGTGTGGTGGCTCTCCAAGGACTTGGAAAATATGAAGATATCATCGAGATAAACCACCACACATAACTGCAACAAATCTCGGAGGACATCGATAATGAATTCCTGGAAAACTGCTGGGGCATTACAAAGGCCAAAAGACATTACGAGGTACTCATAATGGCCTGTTCTGGTATTAAACGCAGTTTTCCACTCGTCGCCCTCCTTAATCCTCACGAGATTGTATGCCCCTCTCAAATCAAGCTCCGTGAAAACTGTTGCTGCTTTGATTAACTCCATAATCAACGGAATCGGATAGGCATTCTTAATCATGAAACGATTGAGACCCCTTTAATCAATACAGGGTCTCAGTTCACCACTCTTCTTCTTCACAAAGAAAAAAACAGCACCAGCAGGGGACGAGGATCTGCGGATGAAACCTTGAGAAAGTGCGTCTGCAACATACTCTTCCATGGCCTTATCCTCCAAGACCGACAAAGGGTACACCCGGCCACTAGGGGGTATGGCACCAGGTTGAAGGTCAATTGCACAATCATACGGCCGGTGTGGAGGCAAACTACCGGCTTGACCTTTGTCAAAGACGTCGCTAAAATCATGGTACTCTTCTGGCAGGGAGGAGAGTGAAGAGGTGCACAGGACCTTGGCTACCTTCTGAAAGCATGTCTTAAAGCATTGTGGCAACCAGGAGAGAACCTCAGATGGAGCCAATCAAAAGAGGTGTTGAGCCTTTGTAACCAAGGATAACCAATAACCAACGAAAACTTAGGTGAGGAAATAACTTGGAATTGGATTATATCATGGTGAAGAGCCCCTACAGCCATGGACAACGGAACTGTCTCATGAGTCACATGGACAGGCTGTAGAGGTCTCCCATCAAGAGCCTCAATAGCAAGTGGAGTGTCACGCAGCTGCAGCGGAATCGAGTGCTTCGATACAAAGGCAGCATCAATGAACAGGCCTGCAGCCCCAGAGTCGATTAGAGCCTGTATCTCATCGGACAACTTAGCCCAAGAAAGGGTGACTGAAATCAGGGACTTATCCTTCTGGATAACTGGGGACGAAATAACAACCTCCTAAGGTCTGTCCATGACAGACCTCAAGGTTCGGGCGTTCCCTGGACGGGTAGGACAAGACTTCAAAAAGTGACCTGGCTGGCCACAATAAAGGCACAATCTCTCCCTCCTCCTAAAGGTTCTCTCATCTGCAGAGAGACCAAGTGTATGGGTTCATCTGCACCGACCGACTCTGTACCAGGAGGCTTGGGAGGTGAGGGAGGCACGGGTGGGACTGCAAAGCTCGGAGGCAAACATACAGGAGGCTTCTGCACGCGCTCCTTAAAATAGAGCCTTTCTCTGAGTCTGGAGTCAATGAGGATGGCAAATGTGATCAACTTCTCCAGCTCAGTGAGTATATCTCGGGCTGCTATGTCATCCTTGATGGAATCCGAGAGACCATGAGAAAAAGCAGCCACAAGGGCCTTGTTGTTCTAAGCAACCTCTGCTGCCAGAGTACGGAAATGGAGTAGTTGGCAACAGTTCCCGTACTCTGATGGACATGAGGCATTTGGCAGCAGAAGTGGAGCATGCGGGAACATCAAATACCCTTTTAAAGGAGGCCACAAACTCAGGGTAACTCAAGACAACAGGTTTTTGCGTCTCCCATAGAGGGTTTGCCCAGGCCAAGGCTCTCTCAGAAAGCAAAGATATCACAAAACCTACTTTGCTTCTGTCCGTGGGAAACACCTGGGGCAGCATCTCAAAATATATTTCAACTTGGTTGAGAAACCCTCTGCATTGAACTGGGTCTCCCCCAAATTGCTGGGGAAGCAGAGCGGAACCAGACTTACCTCTTATAGAGGTAATACTTGAGGTGGGTGCCTGCACAGAGACTGACGCAGTAGCAGGGATGGCCTGCAACTCAGGTTGAACCGGAGTAGCCACAGTGGGAGATTCCAGGTGAGCCGTGCGACTCAGGAGTGTTTGTAACGTCATGGCAAACTGATCCATGTGGTGATCTTGCTCATCCAATCTGGAAAAAATATTACCAAAGTTCAGGAATCGGCACGGATAGTCAGACAAGCCAAACGTAAGGGAGCCGGAGATGAGCGTAGTAAAACAGCTAGCAGGATCTGGAGCCAGAAGGGATGTCAGCCAAGCAAGTCTTTAGGCTGGATTCACACCTATGCATTTTTAGTGCTTTTTGCATTTTGCAGATTTGCACTACAGTCCATTTAACATGGTTTCCTATGGGTCAAGTTCTGTAGTTAAATTCTGCAAAATGCAAAAAGCACTGAAAATGCATAGGTGTGAATCCAGCCTTAAACAGGAATGCAGGAGAGTGTCTCTGTGATGTTGACTAAGGCGAAGGCAGAGATCCTATGGGTTGGATGGCTTAAGTAGGCAGGACTGACGAGCAGGATATCGTCAACAGCTGGGTACCTGTGGAGAGATAGGAGTTGGCAAATAGCCGACAGCTGAGCGGCGAGCTCAGAGAAGGAAGGGCTGAGTCCAGCCCTGATACTGAGCCCATCATCTACTAGAACCCCCAGGTCCTTTTCCATCCTAGATTCCCCCAGAAGTTCTGCCCCTAGTGTATAGATTGCATTAATATTTTTGCCACCCAAAAGCATTATCTTACATTTTTTCTACATTAAACCTCATTTGCCATGTAGTTGCCCACCTCATTAATTTGTTCAGATCTTCTTGCAAGGTTTCCACATCTTGCGGAGAAGTTATTGCCCTGTTTAGCTTAGTATCATCCGCAAATACAGAGATTGAACTATTTACCCCTTCCTCCAAGTCGTTTATGAACAAATTAAATAGGATTGGTCCCAGCACAGACCACTGGGGGACCCCACTTTCTACCCCTGACCATTTTGAGTACTCCCTATTTATCATGGTCCATGCCAATGGACCTTACTTTGTACAGTAAACGTTTATGGGGAACTGTGTCAAATGCTTTTGCAAAATCCAGATACACCATGTCTACAGGCCTTCCTTTATCTAGATGGCAGCTTACCTCCTCATAGAAGGTTAATAGATTGGTTTGGCAAGAACGCTTTTTCATGAATCCATGCTGATTACTGCTAATGATACCATTTTCATTACTAAAATCTTGTATATAGTCCCTTATCATCCCCTCCAAGAGCCTGCATACTATTGATGTTAGGCTAACTGGTCTGTAATTCTCAGGGATGTATTTTGAGCCCTTTTTAAATATTGGTGCTACATTGGCTTTTCTCCAATCCGCTGGTATCATTCCAGTCAGTAAAAATTAGGAACAATGGTCTGGAAATTACTTGACTGACTTCCCTAAGTACCCCCGGGTGCAAGCCATTCGGTCCTGGTGATTTATTAGTGTTAAGTTTCCCAAGTCTAATTCTAATTCTAATTCTGTCCTCTGTTAGCCATGAGGGTGCTTCCTGTGATGTGTGACAAGGATAAACACTGCAGTTTTTATAGCTCCGTGCCGGAATTGTAGTGGCATAGAGCAGGATAAAAGCTGGATCATCATTTATCGTGTAGTATGTGAATTTTAGAGTGGTCCTCTTAGAACTGTTGCAGCAGAGGGCAAGACCAGAAAATATGGAGGAGTGTCCCTTTGTCTGTCTGGCATCTCCAGCATTTGTCTGTGGTGGCTGGGAAGTACTTGTGCAGTATCTGTGGTGTGTAATACCATCTGGTCAAGATCTTATAGTTAACATCCTGTATTTTTGTGCAAATGGATGTTTTTAAAGGAGAATCTGATTATAGTTTGTTTTTAGACGTAGGTAAACGAGCGCTGTAGGTCAGTCTCCGATTTCTGTATGAAGGTCAGGTCGGATTATTCCGAAGGGGAGTTGAGCATATCATAGGTTTTAGATAGTACTTTGGGTAACACTCCCTCGTCCCTGCAGTAGTCCTCAAAAGTCAAGTCACGATTAAATTGTTCCGGGTTGGCGATCAAATGTAAGAAGTGGTGTAGTGGCATTGCTTTCCAGAACGGCAGTCGGAAATGGCCATTTTCATTAGTTAGGGATTAAATGGAAGGCCAATGATTGCCTTCTAATAAATGTGAGGCACGGTCCCTACCAGTTGATGTAAGTGTCTCATACTCCAATGGTTCTAGTCCAGGGGGAAAAGCAGGATTACCCAATATCGGGTAGAGAGGAGAGTTTCTAGTGGAAAGGGAGGTTGTAAGTATGGTAGACACGCCTACATGGAGGGTCGTGCCTATTAAAGGGTGTGATGTCAATGCTGACGGCAACTGGTCAAAGCACTAAGCCCCACCCCTCAGTGGTACCATTGACTAGGTTCTATGTGGGTCCACGGTTTGGTCTTGCCGTGTCGATTCCAGTCTATGATTCTACCAAGGTGAACTGCCAAATAATAATTCTTTAGATCTGGGAGGGCCAGTTCTCCCTAATGTTTGGGTAGTGTTAAATAACGCCTACGTAACCTAGGTTTTGAGTTTGCCCAAATGAATTTAACAAAGAGGGAATGTACTTGTTTGAAATATTGGGGCGTGATCTTGAAGCTTGAAATAAATATAATAATTTAGGGAGTATGGACATTTTAAGGAGGTTACACCTGCCGAACCAGGAGTGGAGTCCTCTATTCCATTCCTCCAGTAGCGATCGGGTCTTGGTCAATAGTAGTGGGAAGTTAAAGCGGGATTCGGGCGAGCTAAAAAAAAAAATTAAAGTCAGCAGCTACAAACACTGTAGCTGCTGACTTTAAATAATTAGACTTACCTGTCCTGGGTGCCCGCGATGTCGGCCGCCCGAGGCCGACCCGTCCCTCGGCTCTCGGGTCCCGGCACCGCCATCCTAGGTAAGGGAAACAGGCAGTGGAGCCTTGCGGTGCGGCGATCTGTAAATGGCCCCGTGGTGTTCTGCAAACACACACAGTTCCCAGAAGACAATGAGGTCACTCACCGAGGAGAAGAACACGCCGCAGAATAGGAAGAGGCAGATTAGGAAGACTGCCTAGCAACAAGGGTTTAGGTAAGTATAAAAATTTTTTTTTTAAATTTTTTTAGGATTTTTGGTGGCATTTCTATTTCCAGGGTTGTCCTCCACTTTAAGGTCGAAAGTGCATTTAAAGTCGCTGGGGAGAAGGTTCCCAAATATTTGAGAGAGCCATCCGACCATTTAAATCTGAACTGAGATTTTAGAGAACGCAGTCTATTTGGTGTTATATTAATCCCCATTGCCGCTGATTTATCAAAATTAATATTTACGTTGGAAAGATTGCCGTACCTATCAAATTCTCTGAGGATATTTGCCAATGATACCACCGGATTGGTTAGAGAAAACATAAGATCATCCACATAAGCCGAAATCTTGTATTGGGCATCATCTATGGTCACTCCCAAGATATCTGGGTTTGAGCGTATGGTGCATAAAAAGAGTTCTAGGGCCAAGGCAAAGAGGAGGGGTGAGAGCGGGCATCCCTGTCTGGTGCCATTTGTTATAGGAAGTGAATCTGAGAGGATTCCATTGGCTTTGACACGAGCTGTTGGTGTGGAGTAGATACTGAAAATCCATTGGAGCATTTTATGCCCCAGGCCAATCTGTTTAAGAACGGAGGACATAAATACCCAATTGACGTGATCAAATGCCTTCTCCGTATCTGTGCTAAGGAAGACGCATGGGGTTGTAGTTGCGGTAGCTATATGTATAAGATTAAGCACTTTGGTGGTGTTATCCCTCGCCTCTCAGGCGGGGATAAAACCAACCTGATACAAGTGGACTAGGTCTGGCATAAATTGGGTTAATTTATTGGCCAGGATCTTCTTGAAAAGCTTAAAGTCTGTATTCATAAGGGATATAGGTCTATAGCTGCTGCATGCCACTGGGTCTTTACCTTCTTTCGGGATGAGGGAGATGTGTGCCCTCAGGGTATCTCTAGGAAAAAGGACCCCCTCCCCAAGGCCATTAAACATTCTCACCATACAGGGGCCTAGAAGTGGTAGGAGGGAGAATTGGTAGTACTGTAGGGTAAACATGTCAGGGCTCGGTGCTTTGCCAGGTTTCATCCCTCCTACCGCTCGTTGCAGCTCCTCCAAGGGGATGGGGTCATCCAATTCTGCACCTATTTCTGCCGTTAGTTGGGGAATTTGGGATGATGCAAGGTAGTCTTTTATTGTCTTTTCATTAGGGGGCCATACTGGGAGGTTATATAGAGAAGAGTAGTAGTCCCTGAATTTTTGGGATATCTGGGTTGGCGTGGACCTCTTTTGTCCCGAGGGAGCAATGATTTGGGGAATATACGTGCTAAGTCTATGATTTCTAACTGCTTTAGCTAGTAGTTTCTCACATTTATTTCCAGATTCATAGGAGAGTTTTCGGCAGACTTGTAGCGCCGCTGTGGCTCTATTGTGCAGCAGATCCACTGTTTGCTTCCTAAGAAACATCAGTTCGGCTTCTAATGAGGCAACCGGTGTTTGTGTTTTGATTCTACCTCATATATCTTATAGAGGAGTTGGAGCAGTAATTGTTCTCTTTCTCTTTTGATGCGTGCACCATGTTTAATTAGCACCCCTCTT
Source organism: Aquarana catesbeiana (assembly GCF_042186555.1). Taxonomy (NCBI): domain Eukaryota; kingdom Metazoa; phylum Chordata; class Amphibia; order Anura; family Ranidae; genus Aquarana; species Aquarana catesbeiana. The sequence goes on from NC_133328.1 coordinate 312,024,276, forward strand.
ATTACAGTCTTATGAGCCCCCCATAAAATACCTGGATCACATTCGTCAGTGTCGTTAGTTTAAAAGCAATGCTTCAGCTCGTTCGTGACGTCAGTCATAACTGCTGCAGTCTGCAATAGACTCATTTAATCTCCAGAATTTAGATCAGGTGGTCAAGGTAGGTGACAGATTTAGCGCATGGTGATAGGAGCATGGTCTGACCATGTGATATTGCCTATCCCGACTGTGTGGGATAAAGAAATAATCTATTCTCGAGTACACTTTGCTCTTTTGCTTTAACCCTTTCATGACTAAGCCTATTTTTGACATTTGGTATTTAAATCCGTATTTTTTGCTAGAAAATTACCCCCAAACATTACATATATTTTTTAGCAGAGAATCTAGAGAATAAAATGGCGATTGTTGCAATATTTTATGTCACACGGTATTTGAGCAGCGGTGTTTTAAACACAACTTTTTGGGAAAAGGGACACTTTCATGAATTAAAAAAAAAAAAAAACGAAACAGTAAAGTTAGCCCAATTTTTTTGTATAATGTGAAAGATGATGTTACACCGAGTAAATAGATACCAAAGATGTCATGCTTTATAATTGCACGCACTCGTGGAATGGTGACAAACTACGGTACCTAAAAATCTCCATAGGCGATGCTTTAAATTTTTTTTACGGTTACCAGGTTAGAGTTACAGAGGAGGTCTAGTGCTATAATTATTGCTCTTGCTCTGACGATCGTGGTGATACCTCACATATATGATTTGAACACAGTTTACATATGCGGGTGCGACTTCCGCTTGCGTTTCCTTTGTTGCGCAAGCTCGCGGCAACAGGGGGCGCTTTAAAAAAAAAAATTTTTCTTATTTATTTTAATATTAATAAATTGTTTTTAATAAAAAAAAAAATTTTGATCACTTTTATTGCTGTCACAAGGAATGTAAACATCCCTTGTGACAGTAATAGGTGGTGACAGGTACTCTTTATGGAGGGATCGGGGGGTCTAAAAGACCCCCGATCTCTCCTTTGCACTTCAAAGTATTCAGATCGCCGTTTTCGGCAATTCTGAATACTGTATATTTTTTTTAAAACCAGTGCCATTGGCAGCCGAGTAAACGGGAAGTGACGTCATGACGTCGCTTCTGTGTTTACAATTAGGAGGCTGGAACGAAGCTGCTTACGGCTTCGTTCCAGACTGTCACTAGCCGCCGGAGGCGGCGGATTGTTGATCAGGCCTCCTGGTGGAACGGGGGGCCCGGTAAGAGCGGCGGGAGGCGGCGTCCCCTCCTGCTCCTCCTCTGGTATAACAGCCGAGCGGCTTTTAGCCACATCAGTTGTTATCGCTGGAAAGTCGATCGCCGGCTCTAAAACAGCTGCAGGCATCATCCCGGCATAACCCCTGAAAGCCAAGTACGCACATCTGCGTACGCTCGGCGGCAAGGGGTTAATATGCATTTTTACATTGGCGTTAAGCCATCTAGGACTTTTGTTCGCTCTTTTAAATTTATTACCCAATGGGATGCACTGGCTAATGCCCATATTTAATATACTCTTAAAGCGAACCCATATCTCCTACGTGTTCTTTGTTCCTAAGATTTTATCCCAATTTATATCTTCTAGCAAGGTTCGTAGTTTAGGAAAGTTGGCTCTTTTGAAATTCAGTGTGTGATTTATACTGAAGCCAATTGACCTGTGATCGCGGTTTCCTAAATTTCCACATCCATGATCAGGTCTTTATTGTTGGTAATCAGTAGCTCTAGTAATGCTTTATTTCTAGTTGGTGCATCGACCATCTGACCCATGAAATTGTCCTGCAAGACATTTAGGAACTGCCGAGCCTTAGACGAATGCGTGGTTCCAGTGCCATCTTAAGAGCATTATAGGCCCCAGGGCATTACAATGCCCTGGGGCCTTGTCTACAGAATCACTCACGAGAATAAAAATGCAAATCAACAATAAGGCTATATTTATTGGTGCTTCAAACAAAATCAGTGTTTAAACAAGGAGCTGGCAAAGGTAATAATAATTAAAAAAAAAAAAAAACAGTACCCTAGGACCAGTGAAATATAAAAGAAAAACACAGTGCCCCAGGACCAGTATAACCATACAAATTATAATCTGAGCACAATCTACTTTAGACCTACTAACAACTATAGATCTATATAGGGCATGTTTGATACAGATTGATTGGTTGGTTTACGTAGGCCCTCATAATTACATAGTTTTGATCAATCTAAAACTGTATAAAAACAGTACAGTCGGTTTTGAAAAAATGTATGGAGCATCCTATCAAAGTAATAAACCAATAGTGGGAATTGGGATGGAGAAGGCGGCTGCTATGACCAGGAAGTCGTTTGCAGGAGAAAAGTGCACTAATATTCAGGGATCCTGGAGGCTGGATTACTGGACAGAAGAACAGAAATGTCAAGTATCACGGGTTTTTTTAAATATGTAATTTACCCACTCTTGCCACTGCCACACTATTTGCCCAGTAAAACAACTCCTTTATTTCTTGATTCACCTACCGTTTCCTGTGGCAGAGGCAGGCAAAATATCCGACCACGGTGTGGCGGCGATGGGAGTTGTAGCACGCGGTAGGCTGACTCCACCCCCCTGGGAGCAGGGAGCACGCAGCCGCCGCCGTGGACTACAACTCCCATAAGCAACAGCGGTGGCCGTCTCACGCAACGTCACCTGACAGTCAGTCAATAGTGAGTCGTGATTCAGCGGGCAGCAAACTCGGACAGCCGCAGCACCGGCCATTGTTTTGGTTATACAGACAGTACAGTGCTTAACATGGGGGGGCACACAGTAAAATTGGGGGGGACGTGGCCCCCTCAGGCCCCACTCTGGTGATGCCATTGAGTACTGGCACTATGCGGCAACAAACTTTGTGACATCTGAATGATAAGGGCTCAAAATTTCAAGTCCTGAGCTACTAGCCAGGCCTCAAGGGTTACTCGCCACCAGTTGCCAGGCCCAACCCCTACCATGCCCCGCCCCTAATCCCATCCCTAAACACGCCCTCATACATTATCTCATGAAACGACACTTAAATGTTTTATGCAGAATTACGTTATAAAAATAGATATTAACAACTTTGTGTCCCCAATGCAGCTATGTGTCCCCATTGCATCCTGTGTCCCCAATGCAGCTATGTGTCTGCCAGTGCAGCCTGTGTCACCAATGCAACCTGTACCCGCCAGTGCAGCCTGTGTCACCAATGCAACCTGTGCCCACAGTGCAGCCTGTGCCCCCATTGCAGCTGTGTGTCCGCCAGTGCAGCCTACCTGTGTAGGGGAAGGGAGAGGAGAGCCGCCTCCGCCGCCTAATTGATCAGAGCGTGGGGAACATAAGTTTCATTTCAATAGCTGTGTGTTCCCCGCCACGCGCCGTCATATACAGCCCCTCCCCCTTGTCCGGGCACTTTGATAGACAGATCACCCGTCCCAGGATTGTATAGGATAAGCTGTTATGTTCCCCACACTCTGATCAACCAGGCAGCGGCGGCTCTCCTCTCCCTTCCCATACGATCGCTCCGACAAACCCAGGCAGCCCACACTCTTTGAGGGCTGTGAATGATGCTTGGCTGGGGTCGCTGGGCAGGTGGGGCCCCCGGGCAACTGCCCAGCATGCCTATACGAAAAGACGGCCCTGCGTAGTTTCCTCCGCCCAGTCTACGTCTGGATAATTAAAATCCCCCATTATGATAACACTTCCCATCCTTGCTGCTAATGCAAATTGTGATAGGAGGTCCATCTCCCCCTCAGGTTAGGGGGTCTATAGCATACTCCCAGTATTATTTTCCCCTTAGTTTCATCCCTTTGGAGCTCTACCCATAAGGATTTCACCTCCTACCTAACTTCCTTAGTGATGTCACCTCTCACCTTCACTTACATTAATAAGTACATTATTCTTGATATACAGGTATACCCCTCCCCCTTTTTTTTACCCTCTCTATCCCTGCAATAAAGGTTATACCCTTGAATTGTTGCACATGTGTGGTTTGAACACCGTTTTCATATACGTATGCATTCGTTTCTGCGCACAAGCTCGGCGGGACAGGGCGCTTTAAAAAAATTTTTTATTTTTTTCTTATTTATTTTACTTTATTTTTTTTTAAAGAACAGTGTAAAAATAAAGAATAAAAAGAAGATTGTGTCACTTTTATTCCCATTACAAGGAATGTAAACATCCCTTGTAATAGAAAAAAAGCATGACAGGACCTCTAAAATATGAGATCTGGGGTGAAAAAGACCTCAGATCCCATATTTATACTAAAATGCAATATAAAAAAAAAAAAAAAGTCCCTTTAAGAGCTATGAACGGCAGTAACATTTCGATGTCGCTTTGGCCATGCAATGGTATGGAGCCGGGTGGGGGCTATCTTCCCCTCACTCAGCTCCATACCAGAGGGGACAGGACCCGATCGCCTCCGCCGCACCCGGCGGCTCTGGTAAGCGGCGGAGGGCATCAGAGCGGGGCGAATCCGCAACTGAGACCAATTATATATATTATATCTGAAAGCCGACCGCCCGCTGAAGAAGTAGATACCGGGGATATGGCAGCTAGCATCTGCCATAACACCGATATTCCACTTCAAACAGCTGATGTATAACAACGGCGGACAGTTGGCAAGTGGTTAATGGCCGTGTGTGGAGTTTTTTTGAGGGGACAACATATTTACACCGTTATACAAGCTGTACACTCATTACTTTACATTGTAGCAAATTGTCATTTCTTCACTGTTGTCACATAAAAAGATATAATAAAATATTTACAAAAATGTGAGGGGTGTACTCACTTTTGCGAGATACTGTATACACTGGTTTTGGTTATTTTTACCAAAGAAATGTAGCAGCCTAAATTTATGAAGAATATCTTTTAAATTGGCAACTTTGAATAAAAAAAAAAAAAAAAAAATCAATTAAAAACTTTTTTGCAAAACTTCATAATTGAAACAAAGAAACGCACTTTTTTAAAAATTTCAGTTTCTTTTCATTTATGGTGTTTAAATACCACCAAAAAGAAGCTTGGTCTCAAATTATAAAAATTGTTTGGGTATAATATTGCATTCAAAGCTGAAAATTGGCATGGGCATAAGAAACGGGATAAAAGTGCCCAGTATTGAAGTGGTTGAAAAACAGTTTATCTTCATGGTTTCTAATTTTAGAGACTCTTTAAGGACTTGCTTAGTAGCAGTGAATGAGGGAAAGTCAATGTAGTGTCTTTAAAGGACCCCCCCCCCCCCCCAAAAAAAAAAAAAAAGACAAAACACAGGAAAGGCTGTAAATATAGTATACCTGGAGTTTGAGTATGTATTTTAAACTGTTTTCAGAGAGGGCTGTTTAGGTTGAGGGCTATAGGCTTAGAAAATACAGTCTGTAAACGGATAAAGAGTAGTGATGAAGATTCATATTCCGAATAGTATAAGGTTAACCACAATAACAGCCACTTTCATCCCCTTCCTGCCCAGACAATTTTCAGATTTCAGCGCTTTCACACTTTGAATGACAATTGCACCGTAATGCAGCACTGTACACAAATTTAATCACCACTGGGTATATTTTTTGCTAAACAAATGAAAAAAAGATCAAAAATTTTGAAAAAAATAAAAATCAGGCTGCACTGATGGGGCTAAAACTGATGATCAGTGCCCCGATTATAAGTGTAAACTATGTACTCACTGTGCCCTGTCAGCCTTGCTGGTTATCGGCTCTCCTTTCCTTACACAGAGACAGCATGTGTGGAAAGAAATGCCAATAACAAATGGCAAGTCTGTTTACATGTGACCAGCTGTGACTGGATGCAGCTGATCACATGGTAAATTGCCGCCGTGATTGACCTTTTACGGAGATTTGTGATCAGCTGTGTCCAAAGGACACAGCGGTCACAGAGCGCACCCAATGTGTGGTTGGGACATCCATGGATGCCCTCCCAGAACTCGAGAGCCGCACTGTTGCTATAGTCTTTTGGCTCTAGCACAGCAGGCAGGGAGGGGCTAAGGTTGTTAGTGGCGTACTCCAGGGGTTAGGTGTTGGAACTTTTTTTCTCGTTCAATATTTTTAGTATTTTAGTGTTTTTTTTACATTAAATGCATTTCCAAGACGATAGAGACTGAAAAGATGCGTCATTTCAGATTGGTAGCGTTGTTTTTTTTTCAACCCATTTTAAAAGTAAATTTCCTGTTTGCAGAGGACACAAAGATGTAACGTAGTGGAAGACCTCCTTCTCACGAGGCGGATTTGCTTCCACGGAGTCCACCGGCTCAGCAGGAGATCTCTCCGTTGATCTCCGCTGAGCCGGCGGATGACAGGTCCCTCTCTGCTCACTGAGTGGGGAGGGGCTTGTTGAGCACCAGCGACGGATCTGAACGTAGAGGCATCCGTCTGCTTTTAGTGGATCAGATGGGGTCGGATGTCAGCGGACATGTCACCGCTGACATCTGTCGCTCCACAGACTAGCATGGAGCGCCCGTTCAGGTCCGCCGTCAAAACGGACAGGCGGACGTGAATGGTCCGACCGTGTGAAAGGGGCCGAATAAAGTTCCTACAAGATTTGTCTGGCTTACAAGCTGATTGGAATGCATGGTTTCTTTGGGCACATATATGACTAATGAACTTTGAGGCTGGGTTCATAACGCAACATGGAGCAGCTCACAGCAGGGGTCCGGTGCGTCCATGTTCACCGTTTCAGGTCAGATTTCAGCCTGCATTTTTGGCTGAATTCGGACCTAAAACGGACCAGAAGACGCACAGGACTCTTGTGCAATTCACACTGGAGCCGCTCCAGACATGTGTGAGCCAGCTCCATCGAGACCCGTTCACAACTTCTGACAGCCTGCCCTTGGTTAGTATGTCTAACTAAAACTGCCCTTGATTAGTATGTATAACTAAAACTGCCCTTAGTTAGTATGTATAACAAACTTTTAAATTATGCATTATTTTAATCTGCTTACAAACAAGTCTAATCTAGACAATGAGCAATCCTCCTATGCTTTATGGACAATGTCTGTGTATGAATTACAGCACAGCTCTGACCATCCCACACAGCTCCACCTATGTCCCATTCAGCATAGCACCATCTTTGATGCCATCCTCATTCACGAGAGTTCCAACAGCAATGTGCTTCAGCTCCTCCTCCTATCTTTGCATTGGCTTGCAGGAGCAACGGAGAGCTGTATTGCCTGGTACACAGTTTTTCCATTCAACCCAGTGGTCTAAACGAAAAAAAAAAAACCTGACAGTTTGCAGTACGAACACAAACAATGTTAGTGCAGCAATCTCCCCCACTGTGCTATTGTGTACAGGAAAAAGGAAAGAACCTAGTGCTGGTTGGGCACGGCAGTACCCCTTTTGGATTTTAAAGGCAGACCAGGTAATGTAGTAAAAAAGTATTTTATTATACATACACAAAATAACAAAAAATAAATGTTTACATTTATATAAAATGATTTGTAGAAAAATGTACTTTGATAAACATATGTATGAAACTCAGCTGCCAAATAGACACTGTTGGGCTAGCAAGAGCACATATTCAAAATGAAGCCTGACATGTTTCAGACCTTGTAGTCCATCGGAGGCTTATGCAATTTTTCTATAAAGAACCATAGGTATTCTAAAATATAAATATGATACATTGGTATAGCAAAAGGTAAATATGATAATTAAATCTATGATAATTTTAACACGAAAAGATAATGCTTTATAGTCCAGAGGAAATGCACCTCCGATCATGCTTAATATCAGTGCAATAGCTCAGGAAATTATATTTGCAAAGATGAACCAATCGCTAATAAAAACAAACGAGGGGGGCCCAAGATGGATTGTCACAGATACATCGCAAGACCAAGACCTCGAAAATATGCCATATGGTAACAGGAACACACTGGTCAGCACTTGCAGCCATTGGATGCTGATTTTCCAGCATGCTCGTTTGAAAGAAGCCAGTCATCTGTTTCTACTGTACATGCTGATTTCGGCCAATTTTCAGCCCATGTGTACCCGGCCTAAAAGTGCCTCTAATGCCAAAAAAAAAAAATCATTTTTTACAGTGTACATATATCAGTGTACCAGTGTGGTGTAACTTATTGCATGGAGTTAATTGAAAGCAAGCCTTTATTTCCACTTTAATGCTGATAAATGTAACGTTTTGCACTTCGGGGCTAAAAACATGCACCGTGCAATCTGGGTGGGGTACAACTAGGTGCCTCAGATAATGTCTTATGGGATGAAACGTGCATTGGGCGGAACCTATGCACACGACACTGCCATGCTTCTTTGGAGTTGAAACCTTTGCTGTACAGCTTGAAATTGTGACTTTATGCGGTTAACCTTTATCATGCGAGTATAATGTGTATCGAGTGTTTACATTGACAAAAAACTTTAATGTACACTATGTGGCTTTCCTTAGCCACTTCAATACCAGGCACTTATACACCTTCCTGCTTAGACCAATTTTCAGCTTTCAGCGCTGTTGCATTTTGAATGACAATTGCGCTGTCATACTACAGTCCCCAAACTAAATTTTTGTCATTTTGTTCCCACAAATAGAGCTTTCTTTTGGTGGTATTTCTGCTAAACAAATTTAAAAAAAAAATTTTGAAAAAAAAGTATTTTTTTTTGGTTACAAAATTTTGTAAATAAGTAAGTTTTCTCCTTCACTGATGGGTACACATAGGTGGCAATGGGCACTGAAAGGCGACACGGATGGGCACTGATTTACACTAATGGATGGTACTGATGGATGCCAATCAGTGCCAAACAATAATTCCTGGCAATCAGTGATGCCCATTGCAGGCACAGATTGGCATCCCTGGTGATCCAGTGTGGGCATCCTTGAGGGAAGGGGGGGCTACGCTGATACGATCAACGGGTTTTCCTGTTTACATCGTGATCAGCCGGGATTACTACGTGATCAGCCATGACCACAGAGTATCAGAGACTCTTTACCTAGAACGGAGTTGCGGTGCGTCAGACTGACACACCACAATGATCGTCGTGATGCGCGCCCCCGGGGGCACGCAGAGGCTTGATATTCTGGTGATGTCAAGACATCTGGTCAGGATATCGCAACCACTTTGCCGACGTCATATTGCTATATGGTGGGTGGCAAGTGGTTAAATTTGATTCCATGTAGATATTCTATTATACATATGGTCACCATTATCCTTATTATTCTTGGAGAGAAAGCCAGCCTGACTTATTGGAACCAATGGGTGTGAACTGAATGCTCCCTGTGAATTTATAACAGGAGAATCAGACTCTGTAGTGGGGTCATTTCACTCTGGTAAGAGTGCATTTCTTACAATGACGATGGCTCATGTGGTGACTGCATTAATGGAGTAGCACGATCTCTGCACAATATCAGTGGTGTTTTCCTCAAGACATACATTGAATTTCATACACTATATTTACCTGCTAGATTCCATTTTGATATGGACATGTTTAGCAATTTAATTTTTCATGTTAGTGGGGCAACGTATAGGATACATACTTTTATTTAGTTGGTCTTACTATTGGTTGCCAGCAGCTGTGTTTATCATCATGAGTTACACCAATGCGTTTTCTATTTTTGTTTGTGGTACAACTGGTTGCCTGAATTACAGAGAAAATTTCTGGTAGATCATAGAATTCAGGTGCCTGAAATACAGAGTATATATCTGGTAGATCATAGACCTGAGCCTACCATTTATGGCGATTTTTCAATCAGCTTTTGTTGATGGACCTGGGTGTAAAATTGTTGGCCAAATAGTGACTGCATCCAATCAGATGTAGTCACGGAGTATTTTAGCAGTCGCAGGTACAGGCTATTGGAAAGCAACAGCGAAGAGAGATTTCTACTAGATTTCTCTTGTTCAGACTGCAGAATACTTACTTGTATAGTAACAGATATATGACTCAAGACAGATGTAATCTTGGTCCTGTACAAAGCATTAGTAGGACCTTATCTAGAATGTGTTCAGTTCAGTTTTGATCACCAGCTCACAAAAAAGATGTTGTGAAACTGGAAAGGGTATAGAGAAGGGCAACTTATAAAGTGTAATGGAGAAGTTTAGCTAGGTGTAAAGATCAGCGCCAGTGGTGCAGAGTGCAAGAGACAACACAAAGTGGAACCAAAGTGTTTTGATGGATTTACTCTTTATTATCCCTGGGGCTTGATAAAGAGAGTACAGCCAAAAGACAGCCATTGCCACCACCCTTTATATCCTTGGAGCAGGTCCTCTGAGGTACCGACAGCTGTATGTGGACCAACCCAGCCCCGCTACTGGCCACAGCATGCGGGATGCATCTGACCGTATCCCTCTGGGTTGATGTATGCTGTTGAAGTTGGAACACTTTGTTTTTAACTTAATAAATGTAACTATTTTGTTGCACAAGATCCATGTACTGTTCCTGGTCTGTATGCTATCTTTTAGTGTTTTTGGCTGTCCTCCATCTTTTTGAGCAGCAGGAACCTGTGCACTCTGAACCTATGCAGACTTTAACCAATTGCTGACCGTCGCACGCTGATTTACATCGGCAGAATGGCATGGGCAGGCAAAAGGGCGTACCCGTACATCCCTTTAAATTTGCCACCTAGCCGGACCCGCGCACTGCAGGAGCGTGCCCGCAGGGTCCCACGAACTCTATGTTCGCCGGCAGCCAGCGATTGCGGCGAGGAGAGGCAGAATGGGGAGATGCCTATGTAAACAAGGCATTTCCCTGTTCTGCCTAGCAACATGACAGGGATCTACTGCTCCCTGTCATCGGGAGCAGTGATCTCTGTCATGTTATAGTGAGCCCACCCCCCTACAGTTAGAACACATCCAGGGAACACACTTAACCCCTTGATCGCCCCTAGTGTTTAACCCCTTCCCTGCCAGTGTAATTTATACAGTAATCAGTGCTATTTGTAGCTCTGATCGCTGTATAAATGTCAATGATCCCAAAAGGGTGTCGAAAGTGTCCGATCTGTCCGCCATAATGTCGCAGTCCCGATAAAAATTGCAGATCGTCGCCATTACTAGTAAAAAAAAAAAAAAAGCCATAAATCGATCCCCTAGTATGTAGACCCTATAACTTTTGCGCAAACCAATCAATATACACTTTTTGCAATTTTTACCAAAAATATGTAGAAGATGACAGTTGCGCTCATAAGTTTACATACCCTGGCAGAATTTATGATTTTTTGGCCATTTTTCAGAGAATATGAACGATAACACAAAAAACGTTTCTTTCACTCATGGTTAGTGTTTGGCTGAAGCCATTTATTATAAATCAACTGTGTTAACTCTTTAAATCATAATGACAACAGAAACTACCCAATTGACCCTGATCAAAAGTTTACATACCACAGTTCTTAATACTGTGTATTGCCTCCTTTAACATCAATGACAGCTTGAAGTCTTTTGTGGTATTTGTGGATGAGGCTTTTTCTTCTCAGATGGTAAAGCTGCCCATTCCTCTTGGCAAAAAGCCTCCAGTTCCTGTAAATTCTTGAGATGTCTTGCATGACCTGCACATTTGAGATCTCCCTAGAGTGGCTCAGTGACAGAGGTCAGGAGACCTTCACTCCAGAACCTTCACTTTAGTCTGCTGTAGCCAATGACCGGTCGACTTGTTTCGGATCGTCATGTTGGAATGTCCAAGTACGTCCCATGCGCAACTTCCTGGCTGATGAATGCAAATGTTCCTCCAATATTTTTTGAAAAAAACATACTGCATTCATCTTGCCATCAATTTTGACCAAATTTCCTGTGCCTTTGTAGCTCACATCCCCAAAACGAGCAATCCACCTCTGTTTCACAGTAGGAATGGTGTAACTTTCATCATAGGCCTTGTTGACTCTCCGAATGTAGCGTTTATGGTTGTAGCCAAAAAGCAAAATTTTGGTCTTATCATGCCAAATGACTTTGTGCCAGAAGGTTTGAGGCTGGTCGCCGTGCTGTTTGGCGTATTCTAAGCGGGATACTTTGTGACCTTTGCGTAGTAATGGCTTTCTTGTGGCGACTCGACCATGCAGCCTATCTTTCTTCAAGTGCCTCCTTATTGTGCATCTTGAAACAGCCACACTACGTTTTCAGAGAGTCGTGTATTTCACCTGAAATTTGTGGGTTTTTCTTTGCACCCCGAACAATTTTCCTGGCAGTTGTGGCTGAAATTTAAGTTGGTCTACCTGACCGTGGTTTTGTTTCAACAGAACCCCTAATTTTCCACTTCTTGATTAGAGTTTGAACACTGCTGATTGGCATTCTCAATTCCTTGAATATCTTTTTATAGCCCTTTTCTGTTTTATAGAATTCAACTAACTTTTCCTGCAGATCCTTTGATAATTCTTTTGCTTTCCCCATGACTCAGAATCCAGAAACATCAGTGCAGCACTGGATGAAAGATGCAAGGGTCTGTCAGGAGTCCAGAAACTCATTGACCTTTTATACAAACGCACTAATTACAAGCAAACAGATCACAGGTGAGGATGGTTACCGTTAATAGTCATTCAAACCCCTGTGTGTTAACTTGTGTGCATGTTATAAGGCCAAAATCACCAGTGTATGGAAACTTTTGATCTGGGTCATTTGCGTAGTTTCTGTTGTCATTATGATTTAAAAAGAGTAAACACTGTTGAATGATAATAAATGGCTTCAGCCAAACACTAACCATGAGTGAAAAAAGTTTTTGCGCTATCATTCATATTCTCTGAAAAATGGCCAAAAAATCCAATTCTGCCAGGGTATGTAAACTTATGAGCACAACTGCACATATCGGCCTAAACTGAGGAAGAAATTAGTTTTTTATATATTTTTTGGGGATATTTATTTTAGCAAAAAGTAAAAAATATTTTTTTTTTCCAAAACTGTTGGTCTTTTTTTGTTTATAGTGCAAAAAATAAAACCCGCAGAGGTGATCAAATACCAGTAAAAGAAATCTCTATTTGTGGGGAAAAAAGGATGTCAATTTTGTTTGGGTAAAACATCACACGACCGCGCAATTGTCAGTTAAAGCCATTCAGTGCCGAATCGCAAAAAATGCTCTGGTCAGGAAGGGGGTAAATCCTTGCGGGGCTGAAGTGGTTAACAGTTGTCTATGAAGGACACTACTTTTTAAAAGGTTTTGTTTTTTTCTGCCAACCGTCTTGTGTATTTGTTAATCTTCTATTATACCACAATATTCTATTGTGTTTATTCTATGCACCAAAATAAAATAAATGCATTTATTACAGGTTTGATAAACAGCAGCACAAATATAGTGCAACATACAAAATACAACTTCCAACTTTTTGTACTACAGGGTCACCGCTTTCAGAAAATATCAAGTTTTGGGGGTTTTGGGTTACCAATGCATTTTAACGTGTGCAATGAAAGAAATGCCTCAAGATATTCAACACATGTTGATGTGCAAAGTAAACTGAATGGCAATAGGCAAACGTTCATGAAAAACTACCATGTATAAATAAATCAATTTTTTTTCCATGAAGGAACTTTATTTTTTAAAAAGGAAATATAGCCCCACACTAGAATACACATAAAAACAAAACAAAAAAAACCCCACATGATTATCCCCAATTCTGCAAGTTGATACTTGCAGAAAACTCGACAACATATTGTATACTGAGAAAATACATAAGCTGCTGTTGAAGCCTTCCTTTGCAAACCCTTGTTACTGACAAGCTGTTGATTTAAAACAAGTATGCAGATCTCTGCAGTATGCAGAGTATTTTAAAATCACTAGCTGCATGTGTGTTTTAGGTCAGTGACTGAAATACAAGCATTTCAAAAGATCGGCAATTGCTGCTTCTGTAATTCAGTAAAAATTTCCGTTAAAAGTTACAACCAAACATGGCTATTAGTTCCAGTCTGGTAACCGCTAACGTTGTTCTTCAGAATCACTCTGGGCAATCTATGTTGGACTCTTCAAGGATTGCTGGGACCTTCTCTTGCTTCACACCAGCGAATGAACCACCTTCCTTATTGGTCATAAGCTCTTCAAGGCAATCTGAAGCCTCTGCAGACATGCAACTACCCTCCTCATCTGCATCATTTGCATCACAGTCCTTGTTCTCTGGTATGTTTTTATCTTTTTTTACGCATTCCAGATCCTCAACTTCTGTCTGGTCAAGGATGACCTCCGATTCAGGATTAGTATTTCTTGAGTTTTCTTTTTTTTCCTTAAAAACCTCCACCCCCATCATTCTTAAGTAATGCAATCTCTCATTCTTTGGAACAAAGGAACGGATTGAGGTTTTACCTCGCCAACCTACCAGAACAATAGGACATTGAAGTGTGTCAGGTTTCCTATAAAAAAAAACAAAAAAAACCCACGACTTTTAACACTTAAAAGGAAGCTTCCTATGCACAATCACATAAAACATTAACTAACCAATCAGTATTGTACCGTCTCAGGCTTTTGGAGCCAAAGACTAAGTAAGCACAGTACATTCATTTTAACAAAAACACTTAACTACCAGTTAACATGGACTGGAATTCCAGGTATTAGCACAGTGTTTACGAGCTTCTGTACCCCACAAAAGAGCAGTGCACTGGCACCAAACTGAAATTAATCTAATGTTTTAATTGGTGGCTTCACAAATCTGGAGTGAATTTCAAAAATGCCAATAGTGCTATATTTATATATAGTAAGAATTTGGATTATACACCCATTTATGAAATGAAAAAAAAACAAAAAAACAAAACATACTGAGATTTTTCTAAAATTTAGTGCATCTTTAAACACTTTATGCCTGTTCCCTACCAATACAACAAAGGTTGACTCACACAACTTATTCAACAAAATCAATCATAGGAGGTTTTTTGTAGGTCAGACTTGCTCAGCTACAACTGTTTATACCTTTAACAGTATCCAAATAATGGTGGTGGTTTTTAACTCCTTTTGTGACCAGTAGAAATTTATGCCGAGATACCCAGGCCAAATTTAGCAACACCATCATGCTTTGTTCAACTTAAGAATAACCTTTCCCCCAATGAGTCACAAGACCCTGTGATGAAACGCGTAGGGGAGGGGCAGATTTGTTTGACAGGACATTTTTTGCATCTTTCACAGAGAGGCACAAAGTCGCTGCAGCATCGTGATTTTATATGACATACGCTGTACAGTTAGTGCATTGGAGCACCTTGTAAATGTGAGTTCTATGCACATTTTTTAATAAATTGACTATTGTTTAAAACGATATAAGCACTATTTGGAGCTCTCGCTCTCACATATATAATAGAGGTACATCAATGAAGCAATGAGGAGGAAAGCATGATCTGTTAGGGTGACTAAAAAGCTTTATTTGACCAAACTTAAGTGTGAGGTCACACTCTGAGGCGAGCACATTTCTAATGGGGGAGAACTTAGGAATTGATAAAAGGCACGGATTTGAGGATTTGCGAAGACTCAAGTTAAAACTTTTTTGTGCCATTATTCATTATCTATCTATAATTGCACTTAAGCACAGGATTTATATTATTACAAGAAGAAATATACGTGAATGTATATTATTGTATTATATTTATTCACATGTTATGATGGCACTCATATTGGCACAGGAGACTTGAGACACTAAGGCCCCTTTCACACTGAGGCGCTTGTAAACTGCCAGTAAAACAGTGAGCACTTTTGAAGAGCTTTTCAGGCGCTTTTGAAACGCTTTCTATTCATTTCAATGGAAAGGGGTATTTGTTTCACCACCCTGCCAGCGCACTGCCCCAGTGTGAAAGCATTAATCGATTTTAATGAAAATAGGTTTTCGTGAGCTTTTCAGGTGCTTTTTTTAGCATGAAAGCGCCTTGGTGTGAAAGGGGTCTTAGTGATCAAATACATTTGTTAACACCAGCGCAGCAATATTTTTTTGAGGTTTATAAAACGTTTTCTCAGTGCAGAGCAGTGTGTGGTGATTGTTACTATAAAGACTGCAAGCGGAAATGGGGTAAATTATTGAGAGGTTATATTAGAAGGTCAGTTAAGATAAAAAAAAATGTTAACATAGTGCTTTTTTTAAACTTCAAGTACCATATCACAAATTATTCTGTTATTCATTGTCTGCTAACGGAAAGGGATCACATGCACTTCTAAACATTTTATCTGCCAATAAAATTGAATACTTCAATAAACATATTAATTGATTACTTACTGTGGATCAGGCTCAAATTTTAGGACAATGCTTCCCATATCTAAGGATAAAAAAAATATATATATATATATGTTTTGCATAACCCACAAGTATTTATAGCACAGCTCTATCCTAGCCAACACAAACTATTCACAGTGTGAGGATTAAAATGTTCTAAACAAATACATGTGAACCGTTGTGAGAGCAGATTATATTACATGAATAGAGGAGTTTAACTGCAATTAGAGTACATTGTGATAGAGAGAGTCTGGTAGTATGCCAGTGCTGGAATTTCAATGCAGTATGTGGCATGTTCAAGAAAATTAAACATAGATTTGGTCCGTCTTTTTAATCCCCCGGCCTTCTGTTGCTGTATTTTTAAGCCTTCAAATTTAATGTGTTATGCAAGCGTCAAGTATGGACAGTGGTGATAATTTACTGAATATGCTAAACCCTACAGAAATTCAAGAGTATGAAAACACAAAGACAAGTTAACGTTTATTAGTTTACCTATTGTACTGTATGATAGCTTTATATTTAAAAACATAAATCAGGAGTCAACACATTTTACACAAAAGGCCAGTTAAAATGTGGGCTGAACAGAGGTAAGTGTTAAAAGAAGAAAAAAAAAAAAAAAAAAAAAAAAAAGTCTCTACGTTGGTGGTCATAAGAAGAGGAAAAAAAGAAAGAAAAAAAAAAAAAACGCTCCAGAGGCGGTGATCAGTAGAAGCAAGAAACGTCTCTCTCTCGTCTCTCTATGTATGTATATATACACACACACACACACACACACACACACACACACACACACACACAGTGGGGACAGAAAGTATTCAGACCCCCTTAAATTTTTCACTCTGTTATATTGCAGCCATTTGCTAAAATCATTTGTTATTTTTTTTTTTCCTCATTAATGTACACACAGCACTCCACATTGACAGAAAAACACAGAATTGTTGACATTTTTGCAGATTAAAAAAGAGAAAATGAAATATCACATTATCCTAAGTATTCAGACCCTTTGCTCAGTATTTAGTAGAAGCACGCTTTTGATCTAATACAGCCATGAATCTTTTTGGGAAAGATGCAACAAGTTTTTCACACCTGGATTTGGGGATCCTCTGCCAGTTCTGTCAGGTTGGATGGTAAACGTTGGTGGACAGCAATTTTTAGGTCTCTCCAGAGATGCTCAATTGGGCTTAAGTCAGGGCTCTGGCTGGGCCATTCAAGAACAGTCACAGAGTTGTTGTGAAGCCACTCCTTCGTTATTTTAGCTGTGTGCTTAGGGTCATTGTCTTGTTGGAGGGTAAACCTTCGGCCCAGTCTGAGGTCCTGAGCACTCTGGAGAAGGTTTTCGTCCAGGATATCCCTGTACTTGGCCGCATTCATCTTTCCCTCAATTGCAACCAGTCGTCCTGTCCCTGCAGCTGAAAAACACCCCCACAGCATGATGCTGCCACAACCATGTTTCACTGTTGGGACTATATTGGACAGGTGATGAGCAGTACCTGGTTTTCTCCACACATGCCCCTTAGAATTAAGGCCAAAAAGTTCTATCTTGGTCTCATCAGACCAGAGAATCTTATATCTCACCATCTTGGAGTCCTTCAGGTGTTTTTTTTTAGCAAACTCCATGCGGGCTTTCATGTGTCTTGCATTGAGGAGAGGCTTCCGTCAGGCCACTGTGCCATAAAGCCCCGACTGGTGGAGGGCTGCAGTGATGGTTGACTTTCTACAGTGATCTTTGGGTTCTTCTTTACCTCTCTCACCAAGGCTCTTCTCCCCCGATAGCTCAGTTTGGCCGGGCGGCCAGCTCTAGGAAGGGTTCTGGTCATCTCAAACGTCTTCCATTTAAGGATTATGGAGGCCACTGTGCTCTTAGGAACCTTAAGTGCAGCAGAAATTTTTTTGTAACCTTGGCCAGATCTGTGCCTTGCCACAATTCTGTCTCTGAGCTCTTCAGGCAGTTCCTTTGACCTCATGATTCTCATTTGCTCTGACATGCACTCTGAGCTGTAAGGTCTTATATAGACAGGTGTGTGGCTTTCCTAATCAAGTCCAATCAGTATAATCAAACACAGCTGGTCTCAAATGAAGGTGTAGAACCATCTCAAGGTTGATCAGAAGAAATGGACAGCACCTGAGTTAAATATATGAGTGTCACAGCAAAGGGTCTGAATACTTGGGACCATGTGATATTTCAGTTTTTTTTTTTTTTTTTAATAAATCAGCAAAAATGTCAACAATTCTGTGTTATTCTGTCAATATGGGGTGCTGTGTGTACATTGAGGAAAAAAAAATGAACTTAAATGATTTTAGCAAATAGCTGCAATATAACAAAGAGTGAAAAATGTAAGGAGCCTGCAGGAGAGCTTGAATTTCTTTGGAACTTGTTTGGGGCAGCTTATCCACCATCCTGCGTTGCAACCTTTCATCAATTTTTCTCCTCCGGCCACGCCCAGAGAGATTAGAGTGCCATGGGTTGCAAACTTCTTGATAATGTTGCGCACTGTGGACAAAGGTAAATCTAGATCTCTGGAGATGGACTTGTAACCTTGAGATTGTTGATATTTTTCCACAATTTTGGTTCTCAAGTCCTCAGACAGTTCTTTTCTCCTCTTTCTGTTGTCCATGCTTAGTGTGGCACACACAGACACACAATGCAAAGACTAAGTGAACTTCTCTCCTTTTTATCTGCCTGTTACTTGCCCCAGGTGAGTTTAAAGGAGCATCACATGCTTGAAACAATCTTATTTATCCACAATTTTGAAAGGGTGCCAAGAATTTTGACCAGCCCATTTTTGGAGTTTTGTGTGACATGTCCAATTTGCTTTTTTCCCTCCCTTTTTTTGTTTAGTTCCAATACACACAAAAGGGAATACACAAGTGTATAGCAAAACATGTGTTACTGCAATACTTTTGTGAGAAATACTTGATTTTCTGGAAAAATTTCTGGGGTGCCAACAATTTCGGCCATTACTGTAATAAATAAATATAATATATATATATATTATATATATATACACACACACACACACACACACACACACACACACACACTATGGGGGTTATTTATGAAAGGTAAATCCACTTTGCACTTGGAAGTACAGTCGCTCTAAATCCAAGGGGTGGATCTAAAATGAGTGGAAGCTCTGCTGATTTTATCATCCAATCATGTGCAAGGTAAAATGCTGTTTTTTATTTTCCTTGCATATCCCCCCCGGATCTACAGTGACTTTTACTTCCAAGTGCACTTGCAGCGTAAAGTAGTTTTGCCTTTAGTAAATAACCCCATATATCTTTAAGAATTGGCAATGTACTTTTTTTTCCTTGTCAAAAGAAGTTTATTGAGTATACAATGTTATAAAGATACATAAAGTAAGTTTACAAGGATCTATAAAGTAAGCTCATTGTTTTACAGTAGGGTTTATATAGGTAAATATCATGAAATTTCAAATATTAAACATTGGGTTCACGTAAACCTAAATTAAAGATATATATCATTTCCTTAGTTACTTTTGTAGGTATTTAAATGATTTATACCTACTATACATATTGTTTACAAGTAGAGTGTATATAGGTCAAATAAATTCTGATAATGAGCTTTAATTGTAAGGTGGAGAAAAGGAAAGAGAAAGAATAAAAAGGGTTGAAAGGTAGAGGTATGGTCCACAAGGTTGTCCCGCTCGTCAGTTTATTATTCTTTTTAGTTCTCTTTGAAGCCTTAGAATGGGTGTCACTGTAAGTCATTTAATCTGTTACCATGGCAACAGGACAGAGTCATTGAAATTTGACAGAAACTGTTGTTTTATCCAAGGATGCCAAAGTTTTTCAAATTTTGGAATTTGATTTTGATCGATGGCTACCATCTTAGCATGGGACATTGTATTATTCATTCTGTGAATTATTTCTGCTAGTACCAATGTAGGAGATTTCCATGCCTTGGCCACTGTTTGTTTTGCATCCGTTATTAGTTGGATCATAAGTTTGAATTGAGAGAGTGTTAACCATTCCGGTTTTAGATTAAGTAAAGTTAAATATGGATCTGGTTGTATTATTTTTTTAAATATTTTAGATGCAATCACGAAGACTTCCTTCCAGAAGGTTTGGATTACTGGGCACGTCCACCATATGTGTAAATATGTGCCTATTTCTGGGCATCCTCGAAAACAAAGAGCTGAGGTATTAGGTGAATATTTTGCCACTCTAGCGGGTAAAAGGTACCAGCGAGTTAGGACTTTATAATTTGTCTCCAGTGCTAAGATGTTGGGTGAAGATGACTTAGATGTGAGCCATATGTTAGACCAGTCCGTGTCTTCTAAAGTTCGTCCCAGGTCCTCCTCCCACCTCTGAACGTAAGAGGGTCTATTAAGATTTGCTACTCCATAGAATTGATTATAAAGTGATGAAATTGTACCTTTAGCAAATGGATCTTTTGTACAGATTGATTCAAAAATGGATAATTGGGATAATGGTGTATAGAAATTTTTGATTTGGAGATATCTAAATATCTCAGAGTTTGGTAGATCATATTTTTCTCTAAGCGATGGGAATGAAAGGAATGATTTAGATGCTATGAAGTCATTTAGTGTCTGAATGCCTGATGTTGTCCAAGCTTTAAAAGAATTTGGGTAGATCCATGCCGGATAAAAGGCCGGATTTCTGATAAAAGAAAGGAGAGGATTGTGTGGAGATTGTAACTGATATTTGGTTTTTAGTTTATCCCAGAGAGATAAGAAGTGTTTAGTTATGGGATTATGAATTTTAAAGCGGTCTTTAGGATCAAGCCATAATAAATTTGATATTAATAGAGGGTCATTTTCTGAAGCCTCTATAAATACCCATAATGGGATTTCCTGTTTTGCATGGTATTTGGACAGACTGGCCAAATGTGCTGCTCTGTAGTAGTTAGTAAAATTAGGGTAACCCAGGCCTCCTTTATTTTTGGGAAGATGTAGTGTGTGTATAGGTATACGTGGTTTAGAAGAGCCCCATATAAACGAAGTTGCTCTTTTTTGTACTATTCTCAAAAAATAGGAAGGAATTGGAATAGGGAGGACTCTGAATAGATAAAGCAATTTGGGTAGAATAGTCATTTTGATTGCATTAATCTTCCCTATCCAGGATAAAGGAAGTTGCGACCATTGTTTTATTAGATTTGTGATCTGTCTTAATACAGGAGGATAATTGGTTGAGAATAAGTCAGAATGAGATGCTGTTAAATGAATTCCAAGATATGGGATTGATTTTTCTGCCCATGTGAATGGGAGTGCAGCCCTAGCCGGGATCAATTCCATGTTTGTGAGTGAAATATTAAGCACTAGGCATTTCTTAGGATTAATCATAAGGCCGGATAGGGCTGCAAATCCATCAAGAGCTGGTATTAAGTTAGGACCAGAGACCTGTGGTGATGATAGAAAAAGTAATATATCGTCTGCAAATATACATAATTTGTGTGTAATACCTCCTACTTCAATGCCAGTTATAGTTTGGTTTGTTCTGATGTATTGGGCCATGGGTTCGAGTATAAGGGCAAATAATAAGGGAGATAATGGGCAACCCTGTCGGGTACCTCTTTCGATATTAAAGGCTTCAGATTTGTATCCAGCATATTTTATATAGGCTTTGGGTTTATTATATAATGCTTTGATCCATGTTAAAAAGTGGGGTCCAAAACCCCATTTTTGTAATGAATATTGCATATATTGCCAGGATACTGTGTCAAATGCCCTCTTAATATCGAGAGATAGAAAACATAAAGGGATTTTCCGTTTTTTAGCAATATGTGCCAATAACACTGCCCTGCGTATATTATCGCCTGCCTGTCTATTTGGCATGAAGCCTACTTGATCTCTATGTATTAATTTTCCTATAATGCTATTGAGGCGTTTTGCTATTATTTTTGCTAATAATTTAATATCGAGGTTTAACAGAGAGATAGGCCGATAATTCACACAGGAAGTATCATCAGAAAGGGGTTTTGGGATCATACAAACAATTGCCATTAGTGTTTCTTGCCGAAAAGAATGTCCATCTAGAAGTTTGTTAAAAATTTCAGTGAGAATGGGAGAGAGTATTTCTGAGAATGTTTTATAGTATAAAGCCGAGTAGCCATCTGGGTCTGGTCTTTTGTTAAGTTTTAGGTCTTTTATGGCGTTAGCAACTTCATCTATAGTTATAGGCTCATCCAAACTGCTTTTTTGATTCTGAGATAACTCAGGTAAGGTTATTTTTGAGAAGAAGGATTCAGCCTCTGTAGGATTAAATTCATTGTTTGTCTTGGCAATGTACTTTTTTTTACTTTCCGTACATGTTCTCCTTTTCTTTTGACTCAATTCCTGGGAAATCAAAACTACTGGATATGCGACGATGAAAACTACTGATAAGAACCCAAAAAAGGTGCTCAAAATGACTTCCTTATCAAAACCAGTCTGAAACCACCAAATACTGCTGAAATCTTTTTTTTTTGCCAGTCACATGATGTATACACCCATTTAACTGTTCCTTTGCTACTAAGAAGATATGGACATTGATTGAACTAAACTATATGACCACATCTATATCACACCTAGAATACACTCAACTCAAATAACCACTTGTTACAACCAAGGTATGCAGAATACCATCTCTGAACGCACAACACAGCAAACCTTGAAGAGGATTCTTTCCACTTCAGATTATGGGCCCGACAGTGATCACTAACATTCAATGAATGAATGAAGTGACTTGTATAGCACTACCTATGCGAACTGAATCGCCTCAGGGCGCTTTTTGCCACCGGTGTCCATCTGCGGTATAGCACCTTTCTTTATCCCATGGGGTCCCGACGCACTTACAAACACATACAACATACACATATTTGGCCAATTTTTTCGACAGGATCTAATTAACCTACCAGCATGTCTGCTGGAGTGTGGAAGGAAACCGGAGTACCCAGAGGAAACCCATGCAGGCACAGGGAGAACATGCAAACTCCAGGCAGATGGTGTTGTGGTCGGGATTTGAACCAGCGAGACCTTATTGCTGCTAGGTGAAAGTGCTAACCACTACACCACTGTGCGGCCCCTAACATTCAGAAGTTTAGAAATCCTTCTGTAACCAATACCATCAGTAAGTTTTGTAACAATAAGGTTGCGAAGGTCTCTCTCGAGATCTTTGCTTTTACCCATCATGGGTAAAGGTGGAATGCACGCCAAAACACCTGAGCAGTTTTATATGTGCCGATACGGGTGCCTGTACAGGAGGGGTTTGCATAGGTTATTTGCTATATGCTGAACCTGCCTGAAGGCTTTTAATAAGGAGTCAAGACGTTTCTATACTACGTGGAGCCCGTTTTCTGTTTTTTCTGACCGCCACGAGATTCATCTTTGGAGTTATGGAATGCTGCAAGCAGGGAACGATTGGAGCCAGATGATGGATCTGGTCACGGAGACCACTTAAGCCTCTTTGACTTCTCTTGTTATATGACATTGAGGGTCAACTACATTCGGTAAGTGGGGACCTTCACTTAACTTCCACAAGGTGTTTTGTTTGGGAACACATTGAACAAGTCACTTATTGAGGATATACACCGCGGGAGCCTGTAATCTGGAAAATGTTTTTCTTCATGTTAATTGCCATGGGACTCATGGACACTATTTCACATATTTTTAGTGTTTTCTTTCATGTTTTTTGTGAATGAATGAATGATTTGTAAAGCGCAGCAAATGCGAACTGAATCGCCTCAAGGCGCTGAGATACATTCTCTGTTGTCAGCTTGTTAGAAGAGGAAGGTCTTTAGTTTTTTCCTGAAGGCCTGGTGGTTTTCTTCCATGCGGATGTTGGTAGGAAGAGCATTCCATAGTCGGGGTCCTTGGACTGCGAATCTTCGTTCTCCCTTTGCTTTGTAGCGGTATTTGGGAATGATAAGGAGGTTTTGGTTGGCTGATCGAAGACTGCGATTCGGTGTGTAGTGTTTTATTTTCTCCCGGAGATATAGCGGAGCATTTCCTTGTATACATTTGTGGGTGAGGCAGAGGGTCTTGAATGTGATCCGATTCTTCACGGTTAGCCAGTGTAGGCTCTTTAGGGATGGGGAGATGGATTCCCAGGGTTTTTTTCCTGTTAACAGTCTTGCCGCCGTGTTTTGGATGAGTTGTAAGCGCGCAAGCTGATATTGGGGAAGTCCTACGTAGAGGGAATTTGCGTAGTCGAGTCGGGAATTGATGATTGTTACCACAACTGCCGCTTTGTCCTCTTCTGGGATGAAGGGGATTAGTCTGCGTAGTTGGCGGAGGAGATGGTGGGATCCGCTCACCACTGATCCTATTTGTGCATCCATTGTCATTCCTGAGTCGAAAATGACTCAGAGGCTCTTGGCTTTGGTGCTTGGAGAGATGGTCTGTCCGAGGATGGTGGGAGGTGTCCACGGAGTCTTTGTTGTGGAATTTTTGTTAGCTTGAAGGAGAAGTTCTGTTTTTGAATCGAAGTTTTTGTGGTTTATGCAAAATGATGCAAGGAATTTAATGCCACATATTAATTAGTAAGCGCTGTTTGTTCATGGGAATAAGGTTTTTGTGAATCACTAGATTTGAAACAGCTGCTGCAACGCAATATTACTAGTTATTTAAAATTTCTGGCACGAGTGTTTGTTCCCCACATTATGTGAAACTTACCTGTGAGCGAAGCCCTCATTTCCACCGCTGGTGGCCACATCCATCTTCGCCAGTCTTTCTTCCGGGTCGGAATCCGGTTGTGTGACTGGCCAGAGTCGAGTGACGTCACTCCTGCACATGTGCACGGGAGCCGCCGGTCAAGGCACAGAACTTTGAAGAAACGGCACGGGTGGCCGTTTCTTCAACCCGCATGAGGCAATGACGTCATCGGCTGCATATGCAGTTAATATCTCCTAAGCAGTGCACGTTTAGGAGATATTTACAGTACATATAGGTATGATGGAAGTTTACTTTCACTTTAAGCGAAGAGTGAATAGGCACCCAGGGAGCCTATCCTCAAAAGCTCTACCAATGTCCAATCACCTGAAAGCTCAACCAATATATTTTAGACCACAAGCGTTAGATTGAACAATTATTATGAAAGCATTGTAAAATGTACTTACCTAAATCTTTAGTTTGTTTTTGAGTTTGACTACTAAATTTACTTAGGAAGGGATTTTCCTGGGTAAGAAGTACCTTAATGTCTTCTACACATACAGTCACAATTCTTGAACTGATGAATGGATACAGTGTATAGATGCCCTGCAGATAAAGGAAGATGGATCCATTTATACACAACACAAAGATGAACTATTAAACAGCACTGTAGCCTACTCTGATAATTTTCCCTTTAACTCTACAGCCCTACATTAACGCTCAATTAAACAAAACCATTAGGTTTGGCATACTAATAACACATTTGTGACTATGAGCAAGAAAAAACGAACAAAAAACAAACATAAAATTACCTCTTGAGCTAGTCTGTAAGCACAGCCATATTGTTCTCCATCATTGTTCCGACATAGAACTTTTACACCAGTATTTATTACCTGTAAGAATGAACGCAATAACATTGCTTATTACAATACTGCTCTATGGAGACAGTCTTTGTAGAAGTCAACTTTTAAAGCTCAAATGTAAATCTTCAGCAAGCTATAAATGTGTTAAAATTTGTTTTCTCGCTTTTGGATTTGTTTTCTAATACCATAATGGGAGCTCATAGGCACTTGACATTTAAATCTTAACTACTGAACTAGATATGCAAACAAGTTGCAGTTTTTTCATTTTCTCTTTACCCTTCAATTAAACATGTAATTCGCACTCTGTAAAGTAATCTCAATGGTCTTGACGAAACGCAAGACTTTGAGTTCAAACTCATTTGCTTATCAATATGTGAATGGTAGTCACGGTTCTCAGAAATAACGCTGCATTTTAAAGCATACCTAAACCAAACTGCAGCTTACTAATCCTTGTACCAGTACCAATGCAGCCACCACATATTTTTCAGGCTTTTTTTCCTTTATTTTTACCTGGTGAGCCTGAAAACACTTCTTGGATACACTGATTTTTTTTTTTTTATATTGCAACCATAGTTTTCACCCAGGTTGAACTACAAACTCTAAATGAGCCTTTGCTCATTTTCATTACATGGTGGATGAATGAGAACTAGTAGTTCACAAAATAAAGGTACTTTTTTTTTTTTTTTACACTCAAAGGAAGTGACAAGGACACTGCATTTCTGGCAATATCAACAGGTATTTTTGTCCTGGCCTACATATTAAAAGACAATACTGTCGCCTCAACCACATTTTAGGACTGGTAAATTGCAACCCATTTAATTTTTGTTTTTGGGTTTAGATTAAGATTTAAAGGTTAAACTGGTTGTAAAGGCAGAATGTTTTTTATCTTAATGCATTCTATGCATTAAGATAAAAATCTTGTGTGCAGCAGCCCCCCTAATACTTCCATGAGCCCCATCTAGATCCGGCGATGTTGCAGGCCTGTCTCGGCTGCCTGGGACCCCCCCACCTCATAGGCTGAGACAGCAGCGTGGCACCATTAGCTCCTTCTGCTGTCAAAGTCAGTCAGTCAATGAGGAGACAAAGAGGGCTGGGCCACGGCTCCTGAATGGACACGGAGCTGTGGTGAGGCTCGGGTGCCGCATAGCAAGCTGCTTGTTGTGGGGGCACTCAACAGGAGGGAGGGGCTAGGAGCACTGAAGAGGAACTTGAGGAGGGAGGGGCCAGAAGTGCCAACGAGGGGACTCGAGAAGAGGAGGATGTGGGCTGCTCTGTGCAAAAGCACTGCACAGAGCAGGTAAGTAGAACTTTTTTTAGTTAACAATAACAAACAAGTCTTTAGTATGACTTTAAAGCGGAGTTCCACACAAAAATGGAACTTCCGCTTTTCGGAACCCTCCCCCCCTCCGGTGTCACATTTGGCACCTTTCAGGGGGGAGGGGGGTGCAGATACCTGTCTAAGACAGGTATTTGCACCCACTTCAGGCATAGACTCCCATGGAAGTCTATGCCTCTTCCTGTCCCTCCGCGCTGTCTCCTGGGAAACACATAGCTCCCAGGAGAGAGCGGGGACCACTTACGATGCGCAGCGCGACTCGCGCATGCGCAGTAGGGAACTGGGAAGTGAAGCCGCAACGCTTCACTTCCTGATTCCCGCACCTAGGATGGCGGCGGCAGCTGCCGAGAACTGAGCGGGTTCTCGGCGTCGCCTGCCGACATCGCTGGACCCTGGGACAGGTAAGTGGCCATGTATTAAAAGTCAGCAGCTGCAGTATTTGTAGCTGCTGGCTTTTAATATTTTTTTTTTTTTGGCGGTGTGGGTGGACCCCCGCTTTAACTACCTCCTGCCCACTGTATAGTAAAACGACGGTGGGTGGGATCCACTCTCGTTCTGGGGCAACGCCATATATCATATCCTTCAAATCACTGTTTCTATGCCACCCCCATCCCTCATTTTCTGACCCCCTTCACTGTAATAAATTCTACAGATTTCTCTGAATCTTTAAATGTTAGCCAATCCTTCCATATATCCATAAACTTATATACCATAAGTGAAATAAGTTAGCAAGGTCTAATACCTGGCTAACCTTCTGAATTCATTCTTTAAAAGTATATAGTCAGAATTTTTTGTGTATACCAATGTTTTGGGAAAAGCCCCTTAGCCGTATTTAGCAGATATATTAGAGCTCTTATATCATACCAAGGTCCTCTCTGTGCTGTGGACCTTAGGTAAATCTGAGTCTGTGATATATTGAACCACCTGGGCAATTTTTTCCCAAAGCTGCTGTACCGTCGGGCAGAACCACCATATATGAGCAAACGTCCTCTGAGAGCCACACCCCCTCCAACATAAGGGCGACCTCTCTGATTGCATTTTGTGTGCCCTAACCAGCATCACATACCATCTTGCTAACAATTTAAAGCACATCTCTGCTGTTTTCATATCTCTTGAAGAGAGACCTGCTGATTGATAAGAAGAGTAATATGAAACCCACAAAGAAATGTTTAAAAAGCAAAAAAAACACTAAACTAGTTTCTTTATAAAACTAGAATGTTTTTAAAACATTCCATGGTGGGTTTTATATCAATCTTATGATCAATATTGTTTTGAAGAACCCATTTCTGGTTCAACTTCAACTTTCGGACACACATCAAATTCTCTTTAATCACACTTGATATGATGCAGAATTCATAATTTACCCGATGACTAAAAGCTGCCCAGGTTCTAAAGCAGCAAACTCTAAACCATAACATTTCCATCATCATGATTCACAGTTGGTATGGTGTTCTTCTCCTGGCCAAACATGTCTAAGTTACTGTGGTCAAAGAACTATTTTTGAAGCATCTATCCAAAGCACATTGGCTAGGAAGGCCTGGTCTTTGACTATGATTAAGACAAACTGTAGTCTAGCTTTAAAGTTCTTTTTCACAGCAAAGGATTTGATTTTCAATGGCACACCTCCCATAAAGGTTACATGAGTGCAATCTGACTGTTTGACAACTGCAGGAGTTACCAGCTGATTCCAAAATGATCAAATGATGAGCATGGACTAAATTTCCTTGGCTGGTCAGTCCCAAACAAACCTTTTGAAATCTCTTGCTAGACTCTTTGGCATCTCCAACCTGCTTTCTGAGGGCCTCAGAGAGCTCTTTTAATCGTGGCATGTTGACAACACATATAGCAATAGCAAAAAGAACATCAGACCTTTGAAATGTGAGGTTTCAACTGCATACAACCAATTCTAATTTCATGGATTTGAAAGGTTAGTAAATGTAGGGGTGTACTTTCATTACATATATCTCATTTGTTTAAGTATATCACCTTGATCTGGAAGCACTGTTCAAATGACAATCTTTGCTTGTTAAAAATATGCTGAAAATATTTTCCAAGGGATTTACTTTTCCACTTGACCAATAGAAGATTCACAGACTTAAAAGTATAGTTCAACATTACAATAATACAGATTACATTCTGTATACAGAGAGATAAAATCATTACATTTGTTGCATATAACAGAAATATGGCATGGTGATCGAAGATGCCAACCAATCGGTTCATGCAAATGTTTATAAAACAAATTACCTTCATCTTCTCACTATTATTAAGTAGTACATTCCTCAGCTCCTTTGAAACCACATACAATTGTTTTTTCTTCCCCTCCTGAGTGCGAGTTAAGAGATTTGTCTTCGGGAACAATGAACTTAATCCATAAAATTTCCTGCAAACATTGCTGTAATTAGGTTTCTCCAAACAATATCTCAGTGACCACCAGCTTCATCAGGTAGACATCTACTCTAACCAGTTTCAGATGTCATAATATTTTATTGAACAAGTTTTAGGTCAGGATTATTTTGGATTAACCAGTTCAGGTCCGCCCCATAGCAGTTTTACTGCTACAGGGTGGCACCTGTGCACTGGATTATGCACGTCTTTCGGGTAGGGCATGCGCACGATCACACACAGCTGGAGCCCAGCGGCGGGTACCGTAAACTCCATGTCCTCAGGTGCCTGGCGATGATCGAAGAGACAGACAAAATGGCGGTCTGCCTATGTAAACAAGGCAGATTGTAGTTCTGTCCGTAGGGAAGGCAAGGATCCTGTGTTCCTGCCAAGCAGGTACATAGTAAAAGCACCTCCCACAGTTTATAAAAACACAGGCTAGGCACACATTTAACCCTTTGATTGCCCCTGTTAACCCCTTCCCAGCCAGTGTCATTAGTACAGTGACGGTGCATATTTTTTAGCACTGATCCCTGTATTAGTGTTACTGGCCCCAAAGTGTCAAAAGTGTCCAATTTATCCGCTGCAATATCGCAGTCCCACTATAAGTCCCTGATGGCTGCCATTACTAGTAAAAAATAAATAAAAATATCCCACAGTTCGTAGACGCTATAACTTTTGCACAAACCAAATATAAGCTTACTGGGATTTTTTTTTACCAAAAACATACATATAAAGAATACATATTAGCTTAAATTTATGAAAAAATTCAAGTTTTTTAAATTGTTTTATTGGATATGTTTTATAGCAGAAAATAAAAATAGTTTATTCTTCAAAATTGTAGGTCCTTTTTTGTTTTTAGCGCAAAATATAAAAAAAGCATATGTGATCAAATACCACCAAAAGAAAGCTCTAAATGTGGGGAAAAAAAGGGCATACATTGGAGTACAGCCCCATACGACCGCAATTGTCAGTTAAAATAACGCATTGCAAAAAATGGCCTGGTCATGAAGGGGGGGGGTTAAATCTTCCCCAAATGAAGTGGTTAAAATATATCTAAAGCCTAAAAACTCTCACCTTAAAGTAAAGCAGGGTTAAATCCGTTGTCTGTTTAGACATGGATGACAAAAAAAACTGAGTGATTTCCCTTTACTTCCTAACCTGTACACTCAATGAAAAGTGAGGGGATATATTTCCAACAGAAGGGAAATGCTCTTTTGATACAAACCCACAAAAAATACTTACACTATTGGGGGAAATATTGGATCAGCATCAGAGAGAAACACAAATGGGTCTTCTTTAAATCCAAACAACTTCATTTTCTTAGAGGGTGGAGGACTGTAATTAAATAGGTAAATAAAGCAAATGCTTGTAAGTTTCAGTGCAGTCAAACAGAACAAAAGAAAAATAGTAGTTATCAAATCTGAAAGCATAGCCTTAAAATGAAACTTCTCCAAGAAGCTTTCAGAAAACCACACACACAAAATATCATGGGCCCATTCACACTAGAATGCGGTGACCTTGCAAGGCATGTGTTTGTGTATGCTGAGGCACACTGCTCTGGGTAACTGATTGTAGACTGCATTTTTGACGAGTGTACCTTTAAGGACACCATTGCGTAGCAGCACACGCACCTTGCTAAAGTGTGTATGGAAGCCATTCACAATGATTGACAAGGTAACACACCAACGAATAAATCATGTGTAACTACAAGTGGCGTCAATGAACCCCAATAGAACTTAAATTCCATTTAATTTCTGGATATCTTGACCATTACTTCCTATGCACTGTTAGACCCCTTTCACACTGAAGGCAGTTTTCAGGCATTTTAGCGCTAGAAATAGCGCCTGTAAAGCGCCTGAAAACTGCCTCCCGTGCTTTCACACTGGGGTGGTGTGCTTGCGGGACGGGAAAAAAAGTCCTGCAAGCAGCATCTTTGGGGCAGTTTGGGAGCGCAGTATACTGCGCTCCCAAACTGCCCCTGCCCATTGGAACGCATGGGCAGCATTTCCAAAGCGTCTGAAAAGCGTTTCGGAAGCGCCGCAACAGAAGCGCTTTTAACCCCTTCTTTGGCCGTTAGCAGGGGTTAAAAGTGCCTCGCTAACGGCTGAAAAGCGCCGCTAAAACAAGCGGGGCTTTAGCGCTAATGCATTGGGGGCCCCAGTGTGAAAGTAGCCTTACAAAGGATACTTGTCTGTTCTCTTGTGAGCCCAATAAAGTAGTTTAAAAAATGATTACACATTGAAAATGTTTACTTCTCTAAAATTAAAGATAAAAAAAAAATAAATAAAATAGAATTTCACAGGTAAACCAAAAATCCTTTCTTGGAGTACATCAACTACTTGGTTTATGCTGCCACCTTCAGGTTAACAGACAGTGGGGAAAAAAAGGCAGGAATGCCTGCCCACGCATCCCAGGTCAGCTAAGCTTTGGATTTGGAGTATGCAATGAAGACAAGACAACAGGGGATGGACATCTGTGTCCTCTCATATACTCCAAGAATGGATTTTATAGGTAAACCAAAAATCCTAATTTCATAAATTGTACATCACACCATACAAGGTACTTCATATTCACGACTACTCTGATGTCCCAAAATACTGATCATGAGGGGTGGGCAACACAGCAATAAGGTCAACACACCCAAAATAACAAAAACAAAACCCCGCTGCAAAGCCATCCAAAGGTGTTCTGTCCAAAACTGGCATCCACAGGGGTGTGAATTTCTACCTGGTAGAACTTAGAAATTGTGCAAAAAGACCAAGTAACAGGCTTACAAATTCATACAGAAGCAGTTTGCCAGATAGCTCACAATCCAACAAGATTCCTGGTGACCAAAAAAAAAAAAGAACTCTGCACTAGATAGCATAGGCCTGAAAAATGAGCGGACAAAACCACTTGGAAATAGTCGATCAAGAATCAGCCTGACCCTTGAAAGGACATTTAAACAGAACAGGGAATCGGACTGTTGAAACAAAGCTGTAGACTTCAAATAAATTTGGACAGCTTGTTCACCTGACTTATTGGACTAAAGTTGTATCTGGACGCCTTAGCAGTGGTGTGGCACTTCAGTTTCCATTTTTGTTTTGTCACACAACAAGCAAGGAGACCGTGGAGATACTCTGGGGTGTGTGGCGTAGCAGCCGGCGGGCCAGGAATTTGATTATTTATATTATCAACACTTTAAGACAGCAATACAAATAAAGTAACCTTAAAAGGACCAGCACTATTTTTCCACTTACCTTAGTAACAAACAGTAAAAGGAGAAAATACTCCAACACAGGCAAATATACCTAGAGGAAACTTGCTGTGTCCTTCAATGAAGGCAGAATAAAGGATTTTATGGTGAGGCGTACAAAAGAAACAAATCCTATTTAGTCTACCATTCTCTAAAGCACACAGCAAAGAAGCTATATCTGGAATGCAGTGAACAATATATGCAGCTCGACTAATTTTATAGTGAAAAAAAATATATATATGTGCATTGCCGCTGCTGTAAAAAGTACTGGTACTTGATATATGAAACAAAATAAATACAGCACTGGCTATGTGGATAAACAAATACTGCGCAATAGCACTAGGATCATATATAATTGATACAAGTGATAAACATATGTAGGTGCCATAAATTATAATGAACACATATTGGAAAACAATCCCATAATATATGCAGCGCCAGCGATTAGCCTTAAAATGAGAAATAAACGCTGCCGCTGCTATAAAAGTGCTGATAGTTGATATGTGAAACAAAATAAATATAGCGCTGGCTATGTGGGAAAACAGACACTGTGCAATGATACTAAAATCAAACAAAATACCTATTATTAAGAAAGTGCTAAAAATATGTAGGTACCATAAAGTCAAAGAATAATGATATTAAACCATATATATTGGCAGAAACAATCCTATCAATCAATGATGAGAGCAATCCTTCAGCCTATGATAAACAGTCTGTCACCTGATATGCTGATAAGCTGTGATTCAATGGAGACAAGGGAGATGACTCTGGATCATAGTTCATATGATGTATGCTTCAGGTTGCAGGATTTTCATGATCACCCATAAAGAATATTTGCGCAGTATTTGTTTATCCACATAGCCAGCGTTGTATTTATTTTGTTTCATATATCTGGAATGTCCAAAGCAGTGTCTACAAAAAGGTGTGAGCCAAAGAATATAAACTACTCTCCAAGAAAAAGAAAAGGCAGAACTTACACTGCCCCCCAAAACTTTGCACCAAAAACTGGCATCTGCACATGCAAACAAATCAATGTCATAAAACTATAAATAGAAGACCAAGTAGCTGCTTTACACATCTGAGAAACTAAAGTCTGTAGACAGAAAACCCAGGAAGCACTCCCTATTCTATTGGAGAACCAGTAAAGGAGGGTCCTGGTTTCTAAGAGCATTGGCCAGGGCAAAAGTCTATGTGAACCCCCCAGATTGTAGCAGAAGAGGCAGCCTGACTTCCTGAGAGCTGTCCACAACTCCAAACAAAAAAACCCCACATCTGTAATCTGAAACAATGCCGCAGCATCTAAGCAAGACCCCTTTCACACTGGGTCGCTTTTCAGGCGTTTTAGCACTAAAAATAGGGCCTCTCAAGCCACCCCAGTGTGAAAGCTTGAGTGCTTTCACACTGGAGAGGTGCGCTTGCAGGACAGGAAAAAAAAAAAATCCTGCAAGCAGCATCTTTGGGGAGGTGTGGGACCGGTGTACACACCTCTCCTGCACAACCCTGCCCACTGAAATCGATGGGCAACGCTGCTGAAGCCCCTGCAAAGCACTTTAGCAGCGGCACTTTTAACCCTTTTAACCCCTTCTGGGGGGTTAAAAGCACCCTGCTAGTGGCGGCAAAGCGCCGCTAAAACTAGCGGGGCTATACCGCTGACACCCCACCACCCAAGTGTAAAAGTAGCCGAAATCCTTTGTGCCCAAACCAAAAGATGTAGGGCTCTCTCCTTATGACAGAGGGAAGAATATTCTCATTCAAATGAAAAGCTGAAACTACCTTAGGAAGAAAACAAGGCAGAGCACATCCTTATCTCTGTGCAAGACTAGACTATGAGACTTGCACAACAAGGCCAGCAGCTCCCTGCAGTCCAAGGTAACCGCTACCAAAAAGGCTAACTTTAGGGAAAGTGTGAAAAAGGGAAGAAGATCTTAAAGATTTTCAAGAGGTTTTTGTAAAAAGGGAGGCACTGAGCTCAGGTCTCATGGCGTCAGATAGGGGCCTGACAGGAGGAAAGATGGGGTAGGAACCAGGGTATTAGGATTCAATGGACATAAAAAAAGAAGGGTCAAGGCTGATATATGACCCTTGTCAAGCCTTTATCCATACTATGCTGAAGGAAAGCCAGAATCCTGGCTACATAAAAAACTTGTAAATCCCTACAGATATCTCCACCATACAATAAAGGTTTACGAGCATTGAGCATGGTAGGAATCACCCCCTCTAGGTGGGGGGCAAACCTTTTTGAACAGATAGACTTTGCTTGGCATTCACTTCGATGATTTGGATTTCCAAGGACGCTTAGCTCCCACAGTAGCAGGGAACTTGGTGGGCTTATTACCGCTCCGCACTGACACGAATGCAGCCCCCACCCTATTGACACGAATGCAGCCCCCACCCTATTGACACGAATGCAGCCCCCACCCTATTGACACGAATGCAGCCCCCACCCTATTGACACGAATGCAGCCCCCACCCTATTGACACGAATGCAGCCCCCACCCTATTGACACGAATGCAGCCCCCACCCTATTGACACGAATGCAGCCCCCCCCCTATTGACACGAATGCAGCCCCCCCACCCTATTGACACGAATGCAGCCCCCCCACCCTATTGACACGAATGCAGCCCCCCCACCCTATTGACACGAATGCAGCCCCCCCCACCCTATTGACACGAATGCAGCCCCCCCACCCTATTGACACGAATGCAGCTCCCCCACCCTATTGACACGAATGCAGCCCCCCCACCCTATTGACACGAATGCAGCCCCCCCACCCTATTGACACGAATGCAGCCCCCCCACCCTATTGACACGAATGCAGCCCCCACCGTATTGACACAAATGCAGCCCCCACCGTATTGACACGAATGCAGACTCACCATTGCCATCAGTGCAGCCTGATTCATGTCCATCTGCAGCCTTGGAGGAGACAGGGAGGGGGCGGGACGAGTGCCAACAGACAGAGGAGAAACTCCTGCTTTTATCGGTGGCCTCTTTAATTGAAAGTCACACCTCCTATGATGGACAAAACAATTGTCCAATGGCAGCGCAGGAGACGGGACTTCCTTTTACACAGGACGCCGTGTAAACAGGAAATTCTCCTGTATCCTGTACGGCGCTCGTCCCGCCCCCTCCAAGGCAGCCAGCATATCTATCTTTTGTGGCCCCCCGGCGCTTGGAGATTCGAGCCGCGATTGGCCCGTGGGCCGGACTTTGGACATGCCTGCCCTAGAGAATAAAATGGCAGTCATTGCAATACTTTTTTTCACACAGTATTTGTGCAGCGGTCTTACAAGCGCACTTTTTTTTGGAAAAAAATCACTTTTTTGAATAAAAAAAAAAAAAAAAAAATAAGACATCAGTAAA
Organism: Aquarana catesbeiana; assembly: GCF_042186555.1. NCBI lineage: Eukaryota > Metazoa > Chordata > Amphibia > Anura > Ranidae > Aquarana > Aquarana catesbeiana. Next base: position 312,060,172 of record NC_133328.1, read on the forward strand.
GTTAGCCCAATTTTTTTATATATTGTGAAAGATAACGTTACGCCAAGTAATTTGATACCCAACATGTCAAAATTGCGCCCGCTCGTGGAATGGGTCAAACTTTTACCCTTAAAAATCTCTATAGGCGGCGTTTAAAAAATTCTACAGGTTGCATTGTTTTGAGTTAGAGGAGGTCTAGGGATAGAATTATTGCTCTCGCTCCAACGATTGCGGCGATACTCCACGTGTGGTTTGACCACCGTTTTCATATGCGGGCGCTACTCTTTTCTACTACTTTTCTTATTTATTTTACTTGATTTTATTTATTTTTTCACTTTTTTTTTTTTTTTTTAAATTGGGTCACTTTTATTCCTATTACAAGGAATGTAAACACCCCATGTAATAGAAAAAAGCATGACAAGTTCTCTTAAATATGAGATCTGGGGTCAAAAAGTCCTCAGATCTCATATTTGGACTTAAATGCAATAAAAAAGAAAAAAAAAAAAAAAAAGTGTTGTCATTTGAAAAAATGACTTTGAAAGAATGACCCTTTAAGACGTATGGGCGGAAGTGACGTTATGACGTCGCTATCGCCCTGCTATGGTATGGAGACAGGAGGGGGCCATCTTCTCCTCACTTGTCTCCATACCTGGCCATGGACAGGTCCCGATCGCCTCCGCCGATGGCTCCGGTAAGCGGTGGAGGGCACAGGAGAGCGGCGGGAGGTGGGAGTGTGGCACCTCTCCCGCCTCCGATAAGGGTGATCTTCTGGCAAATCCGCCGCAGAGACCACCATTATCGTAAACACGGCTGACTCCTGAATAGATGGATACCTTGGTAGTGGCAGCAGCTGCGGCCATTACCGAAACATCCATCTTTAAAGTGCCGACGTATATGTATAGGAGCCAGTCGGCAAGTGGTTAAAACGTCAGTTTTTTCATGTTTACATGCCGCGTTTAGAAGAGATTTTATTTAAGAAAAAAAAAAAAAAAAAGCCTGTAAACGAAACGTGGCTAAATGCGAGTTACCGCGTTTGGCGCTTGAAATGCCTGAACCCATTTTTTTTGCGTTCCAAAAAAAGCCTCTTAACTCAACTGCCTAGAAACGACTGTAAACAACCCTGTGTACATGTACTGATTAGATAACAAGAGAGTTCAGGAGCAGTTGAAAAAAATGCTCAACTGCTCCTAAACAAACGTCCATTTAGCAGCAGCAAAGTACATGAGGCCTAAGTCTTAGCTATTGGATGTCCAAAAGCAGTCCAACTGAGGGCCAGGCAAAGCAGCAACCAAAACTCTAACAGGCCCATGTGTCAATTGGTCAAGGAAGAGAGCAAAATTCAGAGCAACCAGAAGCTCCTTACATCCGACACTGGCCTCAGAGAAGGATTAGCTGCTGGGAAATAAACTTCAACGGTGTGTACCACAGCCAGACAATGGAAGGAAAACTTACAAAGGAGCTACGGGAGCAGTTGAGAGAAAAGTCATAATACTTTCCTAGTGAATAAAGACAAGCACCTTAGGGAGAAAAAAACTTTGTCCTTAATAAAAGGAAAAACGGGGACATGCAGTAGTCATTCCATGAGTTCCACATAGGCTGGAAGGTCCTCAATATGGGGGAAGCAATTACTGATCTGTCTGTTACCATGCAGGACTTATATACCTGAAGTGAGATGTATGTATCAGATTCCCATCTGGCCAAGATCCCAGGGAAAAGAGGCTGTGTCAGAGAAGTAAAAAGTTTTGCCAAGCCAAAAGCGACAGAGACCCGATTTCTGAAAGTTCTGGGATCAGTGTAAGCCCCAGTTCACACAGGGGTGGCACGACTTGCAGGTCGCCTCAGCGAGGCGACCTGCAAATGACTTCCGCGGCGACTTGCAAAACGACTTCTGTATAGAAGTCTATGCAAGTCGCCCCTGAAGTAGTACAGGAACCTTTTTCTAAGTCGGAGCGACTTGCGTCGCTCCTATTAGAACGGTTCCATTGTACAGAACGGGAGGCGACTTGTCAGGCGGCTAGGTCGCCTGACAAGTCGCCCCTGTGTGAACCAGCTCTAAGGGTGAAGACATCTAAGGACTTGTATTGGCCTAGAACAGCTGATGCAACACGACTCTAGGCTAGGAGTTTTGGCCAAAGACTAAATCTTGCTCGCATACCAACTCATCCGAAGGGATATGGTACACTTTGACAATTAGACTCGGGTGGATAGGGAGAGGTAAAGTGATCGCAATATGTGATTGAAGAGGACACATGGCAAAATGCTGTACAAAGAGTCAACAGTATGTATAAAGATCTAATTCTGTCCAGAAGTGAAATTCCATCAACAATGATTACTCACTGACCCCTTTTAGAGCACAAGGGGTTAATGGAGGCATGTTAAAATCACCATGTCTTACTATGCACTGTATGGCAGTGCATAATGAGACATTAACAAAACATATTAAAAAAACAATGCAAAGCAGTGGGCTTAATGCTCATGCTTGGCAGGTCCCTAGAGGCCAGTGTTTAAACAGTATACAGTGAGATCTTGTCAACAAAGATTACCAATGGGACACTGCAGAACAGGAGGGGCTAACGACGGTCTGTGACACCGGTTTCACCATTTAAAAATGTATCCAAAACCAAAAACAAATATAGTCCAAATTATTACTGGTTTCAGATGTGGCCGTTTCATTACTTTTAGGCTTTTATAATTTCATATTCACCTGATAATCCTGACAATGACACGGATCCTCTCAGGGTAAACACTTTTTCATAACAAGCATTAAGCCTTACTAAAGCTGAGTAGCACTTAACACTATAGAAAATGGTTGAAAACAAGAGGAATGTGTACAATAATCTGTTAAACAAAGCAATCCAGTGTTTATAGTCCTCTTTACCCGCACACGTTATCCTTATTAGTAGGATCAGTCGTTGGATTGCTGCAAGATTTGAGGCTTCCGTCCTTATTGGCTGCATTATCTGTTCCCACAGCTGGTTCATCTGTTTCTGTCACATCCTCAACATCATCATTAACAACTGGTACACTGGCCGCAACAGTGGGGGGCCTCCGAAGCAGCTGCAAGAAAAGGGGTCATGTTTTAGGTCATTTTTCAGAGAACAGTAGGGGAAAAGGACTTTAGACAGGAGAAGAATGTTTGCCAAACACACTGAAACTCACGCTATGGAAAATAAACTGATATTCTTTTACACATCTAGCTTAGGTTTAATACAAACAAAAGCATACCAATAAAAACATAACAATTACTGAATAAATATATATATATATATATATATATATATATATATATATATATATATATATATATATATATATATATAATATCTCTCTCTACATACATACACACAGTGACTGGTGCTAATAAGGCCCAGTTCACACCAGAATGCAGTGCGGGAAATACACATTGCATGCACTTTTCCTGCACAGCACACAAATGTGCTGCCTTTGCGAGACATGCATGGATTCCTTTAATTTGTTCATGACACCCCAAATGTGTCTAGCAAAAGCAGCACGTTTGCACCCAGCAAGACACAGTACCATGTGGGTTTGTGCGGCATATTTCAAAAATAGCGTAGTCTCGATTTCAGCGGTGACATTTAGATGGTAGGGTCAGAATTTGGCGTAAACAGGAAAGCATGGATCCATCCTGCCTTGTATCAACGGTTCAGGCTGGTGGTGTAATTGTGTGTGGGGGGCGGGGGAGATATTTTCTTGGCACACTTTGGGCCCCTTAGTACCAACTGAGCATCGTTTAAATGCCACAGCCCGAGTATTGTTACTGACCTTGGCCATCCCTTTAGGACTACAGTGTACCCATATTTTGATGGCTACATCCAGCAGGATAATGTACCATGTCACAAAGCTTGAATCATCTCAAACTGGTTTTTTGAACACAATGAGTACACTGTACTCCAACAGCCTCCACAGTCATCTCAATCCAACAGAGCACCTTTGGGATGTGATGGAATGGGAGATTTGCATTACGGATGTGCAGCGACAAATCTGCAGAAACTGTGGGGTTGATTTACTAAAACTGGAGAGTGCAAAAACTGGTGCAGCTCTGCATAGAAACCAATCAGCTTCCAGGGTTTTTGTCAAAGCTTAATTATACAAGCTGAATTTAGAAGCTGATTGGCTACCATATACAGCTGCACCAGATTTTTGCACTCTTCAGTTTTAGTAAATCAACCCCAGTGTGATGCTATCAGGTCAGTATCTCTGTGGAATGTTTCCAACGCCTTGTTAAATCTATGCCACAAAGTATTAAGGCAGTTCTGAAGGCAAAAGGGGGTCCAACCCGGTATTAGCAAGGTGTACCCAATAAAGTTGCCGGTGAGTGTACATATACATGCATACATACAGTGAATATTTAAAGTCTACACAATCCTTTTAAAATGTCAGGTTTCTGTGGTTTCATTCGGCTCACAGCAGGGGTCCGGTGCATCCCCGTTCATCATTTCAGATCCGATTTCAGCCTGAATTTTTGGGATGAATTTGGACCTGAAAATGGACCTAAAAAAAAAAAGAAAAAAAAAAAGACGCACAGTACCCCTGTGCAAATTCCCACCGAAGATATGTGAACCAGCTTCATAGAGAGCCGGCCGCAATCTTTTACCACAGTGGTCATCAACCCTGTCCTCAGGGCCCACTAACAGACCAGGTTTTATGTATTACCTTGGAGAGATGCAGTTTAGAATACTGCAATCACTGAGCAGCAAATAATATCACCTGTGATGCATTTCAGCTATCTTGCAAACCTGGCCTGTTAGTGGGCCCTGAGGACAGGGTTGATGACCACTGCCTTACCACGCAAACTGGATGTGGGGAAACCAGCACCCAAGTCGCATAGGTGTGAACTCACCCTCAAACTCATGTTACACCCCCATTCACATCGGGCCAATTTGACGTGTCAAATCGCTGCCTATTTCCGGAAACATTACCAAATCAGCTTTTGCGGGGCGCCACACCGAATCCCATGAGTAGTTCCTGAACTACTGTTTTAGTGACTTTGTGGGCGATTTCAATAGACATCTGTGCAGGAACCCGCCTGAAAACACTCCCGAAGTCAGACTGAAATGCCTTTAGTGTGAACCCAGGCTAAATAGAAGTCAGTAAACACTGGTCATTTAAAGTGCCTCTGATTAACCTCAAATAAAGTTCAGCTGTTCTAGTACAATATCTCACAAAAGTGAGCACACCCCTCACATTTTTGTAAATATTTTATTATATTTTCACGTGACAACACTGAAGAAATTACACTTTGCTACAATGTAAAGTAGTGAGTGTACAGCTTCCCCTCAAGATACAGTCAACACACAGTCATTAATGTCCACTCGTCCACACGCCAGTCCAACCACTGGCAACAAAATTGAGTACACCTCCAAATGAAATTGTCCAAATTGGGCCCAATTAGCTATTTTCCCTCCCCGGTGTCCAGTGACTCGTTAGTGTTACAAAGGTCTGAGGTGTGACAGGGAAGCAAGTGTGTTAAATTTGGTGTTATCGCTCTCACTCTCCCATACTGGTCACTGGAATTTCAACATGGCACCTCATGGCAAAGAACTCTAAGGATCTGAAAAAAAGAATTGTTGCTCCACATAAAGATGATCTAGGCTATAAGAAGATTGCCAAGACCCTAAAACTGAGCTGCAGCACATTGGCCAAGACCATACAGCGGTTTAACAGTTCCACTCAGAACAGGCTCAGTGTCATTTCCAGAGGTTGTCTTTGAGAAATGGACGCATGAGGGCTGCCAGCATTGCTGCAGAGGTTGAAGGGGTGTGGGGGGGTCAGCCTGTCAGTGCTCAGACCATACGCCACACACTGCATTAAATTGGTCTGCATGGCTGTCGTCCCAGAAGGAAGCCTCTTCTAAAGATGCACAAGAAAGCCTGCAGTTTGCTGAAGACAAGCAGACTAAGGACATGGATTACTGGAACCATGTCCTGTGGTCTGATGAGACCAAGATAAACTTATTTGGTTCAGATGGTGTCAAGCGTGTGTGGTGGCAACCAGGTGAGGAGTACAAAGACAACTATGTCTTGCCTACCATCAAGCATGGTTGCGGGAGTGCCATGGTCTGGGGCTGCATGAGTGCTGTCGGCACTGGGGAACTACAGTTCATTGCGGGAACCATGAATGCCAATGTACTGTGACCGACTGAAGCAGCACATGATCTCCTCCCTTCGGAGACTGGGCGCAGGGCAGTATTCAGACATAACGACCCCAACACACCTGCAAGATGACCACTGCCTTGCTAAAGAAACTGAGGGTAAAGGTGATGGGCTGACCAAGCATGTCTCCAGACCTAAACCCTATTGAGCATCTGTGGGGCACCCTCAAACGGAAGGTGGAGGAGCGCAAGGTCTCAAACATCCACTAACTACGTGATGTCGTCATGGAGGAGTGGAAGAGGACAACCTGTGAAGCTCTGGTGAACTCCATGCCCAAGAGGGTTAAGGCAGTGCTGGAAAATAATGGTGGCCACACAAAATATTGACACTTTCAGCCCAATTTGGACATTTTCACATAGGGGTGTACTCCCTTTTGTTGCCAGCGTTTTAGACATTAATGCCTGTGTGTTGAGTTATTTTGGAGGGAACAGCAAATTTACACTGTTATACAAGCTGTACACTCACTACTTTACATTGTAGCAAAGTGTCATTTCTTCAGTGTTGTCACACGAAAAGATATAATAAAATATTTACAAAAATGTGAGGGGTGTACTCACTTTTGTGAGATACTGTAGGTCTTTCCTGACATTTTCTTAGTCGCATCCTACAGCAAAAGCCATGGTCCGCAGAGAGCTTCAAAAGCATCAGCGGGATCTCATTGTTAAAAGGTACCAGTCAGGAGAAGGGTACAAAATTTCCAAGGCATTAGATATACCATGGAACACAGTGAAGACAGTCATCAAGTGGAGAAAATATGGCACAACAGTGACATTACCAAGAACTAGACACCCCTCCAAAATTTATGAAAAGACGAGAAGAAAACGGTTCAGGAAGGCTGCCAAGAGGCCTACAGCAACATTAAAGGAGCTGCAGGAATATGTGGCAAGTACATGTGACAACAATCTCACGTATTCTGCATATGTCTGGGCAATGGGGTAGAGTGGCAAGACGGAAGCCTTTTAAGAAAAAAAACATCTAAGCCCGGCTAAATTTAGTAAAAATACATCTGAAGACTCCCAAAAGCATATGGGAAAATGTGGTATGGTCTGATGAAACCAAGGTTGAACTTTTTGGCCAGAAATCCAAAGGATATGTTTGGCTCAAAAACACTGCACATCACCAAAAGAACATCATACCCAAAGTGAAGCATGGTGGTGGCAGCATCACGCTTTGAGGCTGCTTTTTTCTTCAGCTGGAATAGGGGCCTTAGTCAAAGTGGAGGGAATAATGAACAGTTCCAATACCAGTCAGTCAATATTGGCACAAAACCTTCAGGCTTCTGCTAGAAAGATGAACACGAAGAGGAACATCATCTTTCAGACAACGACCTAAAGTTTTTTTTTTTCAAAGTTGTCGCTCTTTGCTTGTTTATAGCGCAAAAAATAAAAAAAACAGCAGAGGTGATCAAATACCACCAAAAGAAAGCTCTAGTTGGGGAAAAAGGACAATAATTTTGTTTGGTATAACGCCGCACGTCTGCGCAATTGTCAGTTAAAGCGAGGAAGTGCCGTATCGCAAAAATTGGCCTGGTCATTAAGGGGGCAAATGCTTCTAAGGTCCTTAAGTTAAGGGCGTGCACACTTATGCAATCATATGTTATTTTTACTTCCCTGCACCTAAAAGATTTCCAGCTGAACTTTATTTGGGGTTAATCAGAGGCACTTTAAGGCCGGGTTCACCCTGGTATGACAAACCCTCTGACATTGGGAGCTCACGTCGCATGACGTGTGAAAATCGATGTTTGCCTATGAGAGCCGTCTTAACTGGTCCGACGCAAGTCAGACATTTAAAAATGCTCCCTGCACTACTTTGGTCTGACTTTGATCCTACTTCAGCCCATTGAATATGACAGACGACGGATCGCCGTCTTAACTGACCCGACTTTGGCATGCAACTTGTGCTCTGAGGATCTTGAAGGGGAATGCCACACCAAATTAAAAAAAAAAAAAAAAAAAAAAAAAAAAAAAAAGGCATGGTTTCCCCTCCAAGAGCATACCAGGCCCTTCGGTATGGTATAGATTTTCTGGGGTACCCCCCACCCCAAAGCACCTTGTCCCCATGTTGCTAAGGACAAGGGCTTCTTCCTGGCAACCCTGGCCATCAGGGTCTGCGGGCGCGGGGGGGGGCTTATCGAAATCTGGAAGCTCTTTTGATGGGTCTTCTCCGCTGTCTTCTCCCTCTGTTCTTCTTCTGATGTTGACTCAATGCTCTCTCCCGCTCTAATGCTGGGTGCGCTGTGTGCCACTACTTATATTGGCATGGGGCGGTGTCATCGGGTGACGTCATCTGGAGGCGACACCCCCTATAACATCACCGACCGGGCCATGATGGGGTGGTGACATCATAAGTGGCAGGCCTCCGGTGACCCCACCCTATGCCAATATAAGTAGTGGCGCACCTAGCATTAGAGAGGGAGAGAGCGCTGGGTTAACATCGGAAGAAGAACAGAGGGAGAAGACAGCGGAGAAGACAGTAGACAGAGGGAGAAGACGTCAGTGGAGGAGGCAGAAGAGCTAGAGAGGGGAGAAGAAATCGGAAGCGACAACGGAGCTGCCTTAACGAAATTACTTTAAAAACCTTTGTACTATTTGTAACTTTTTTTTTTTTTTTTTTTTTTTTTTTTTAGGTGAATAGGTAGGAGGTACGTACCCCATACTCTTTCACAGAGGGTGGGGGGGCCGGAAACTGGGGTTTACCTTGTTAAAGGGCGCTTCCAGATAAGCCCTCCACCCGCAGACCCCAACAACCAACGGCCAGGGTTGTCGGGAAGAGGCCCTTGTCCTCATTAAAATGGGGACAAGGTGCATTGGGGTGGGAGGCGCAGGGCCCCCCCTGTCCCAAAGCATCCACCCCCCCCCCCCCATGTTGAGGGCATACGGCCTGGTATGGTTTTGGGGGGGGGGGGTACGCTTTTTTTGGCATGGGGGTTCCCCTGAAAATCCATACCGGACCAAAGGGCCTGGTATGCCCTTGGAGGGGGAACCCATGCCGTTTTTTTCTTTACATTGTGCGTGGAATTCCCCCTAAAGATTCATACCAGACACAGTGCCTAGTATTGTTGAGATCAAAGTCGGACGCATGTCGGACTTCAAGTCGCAGGGCAAAGTCGGATCCAAAGTGGTACAACTGTCATGTCGTACCAGTGTGAACCCAGCCTAAATGATGGCAGATGTGTACTGACTCCTATTTAACATGAATTTGAATGTGAGTGCTTAATGCCGGTTCACACAGGGGCAACTTCTCAGGCGACCTAGCCGCCTGACAAGTCGCCTCCCGTTCTGTACTATGGAACCGTTCTAATAGGAGCGACGCAAGTCGCTCCGACTTAGAAAAAGGTTCCTGTACTACTTTGGGGGCGACTTGAGGCGACTTGCATAGACTTCTATACAGAAGCCATTTTGCAAGTCGCCGTGGAAGTCGTGTGCAGGTCGCCTCGGTGAGGCGACCTGCAAGTCGTGCCGCCCCTGTGTGAATCGGGGCTTAAAGTGATTGTAAAGGCTTGTTTTTTATTTTTTTAAAATAACAAAAACATTATATCATACTTACCTCCACTGTGCAGCTCGTTTTGCATAGAGTGGCCCAGATCATCCATTTCTGGGGTCCCTCGGTGGCTCTAGCAGCTCCTCCCCACATCAGATAACCCCTAGGAGAAACGCTCTCCCGGGGGCGTTACCTTGCGAGCGCTCCCGAGTCCAGCATTTGCGTCCATAGACACGAATGCCGGACTCTGCCACGCCCCCCGGGAGCCAACGGCTGTGCTGCTAAAGACCGACAATTTTGAAAAAAAACAAAAAAGTTTCGCTTTTGTTTCTGTTAAAAAAAAAAATTTGGAAGTTTTCCTGGGTGGCTTCCCTGGTGGTCCTGGGTGGGATCCGAGGGGGGGCTGTGCGGATAAACAATCAGCACATACCCCCGTCAGGAGAGCAGCCGATCGGCTCTCCTCTACTCGCAGCTGTCTGACACAAGTGAGGAAAAGCCGATCGCCAGCTCTTCCTATTTACATCGTGATCAGCCGCGACTGGACACGGCTGATCATGTGGTAAAGAGTCTCCGTCAGACTCTTTAACTAGATCGGTGTTGCGGGGTGTCAGACGGACACACCGCAACAACGATTGCTGCGATGCGCGCCCCCGGGGGCAGACAGTGGCTTAATATCCTGAGGACGTCATATGACGCCCAGTCAGGTTATTGAAACCACTTTGCCGCCGTCATTTTGCTATATGGCGAGCAGCAAGTGGTTAAAAGATATAAATTTGTTTTTCAATTGAGTTGTACAGTTTATAGGTCACATTAAAAAGGTGGAAAAAGGTCTGAAATGATTTATCTTTGTCTCATTTTTTTACACTTTTGACATTTTAACAGGGGTGTGTAGACTTTATATGTATACATATACACACATACGCTAGAGACTAGTCATATGTGTATATATTAAACTAATGTGTAACATTCATGGGGTGTCTTTATACTTTAATACACCCGTGAAATTATGTGTGCTTTTAAATTTCACTTTTTAAACTAGGCTGCACTGCAATCTTGCAATATCTCACAAGATCACAAGCAGCCTTCTCCTCAGATCTAATTTGTTCACAGTGGGGCTACATCTTCTCTCTTCTCCTGCTGGGAAGAGATGTATTTGGCTTTATAAACAGGCACTCAGATGAGCGTTTTTTCCTATGAGAACAGCTAAAATCTGAGTAGAGGCAAATTACCTCAGTACCTCAAAACATCACTACAAGTGACACGAGACTACCACAACTTATGCTCTGACACCGTAACATGTAAAAGGGATAATACTATATGGCAATCATGCCTAAAGCCTCTCTAAACGAAAAAGCAAAATGTACTATATATCCCAGATTATCAATCCATATGCCTCATTCACACTGGCACTCCTGCGTTAAATGCAGGAGAAGTCATCAGGGACAAAAACTTTTTTTATGCGGCCCAGAGCACCTTTTCCTGTGTTTAGATGTCCCTGTTAAAGCTTAGATCCCTTTAGGCCTCATGTACACTGCTGCTGGTAAACAGATGTTCAGAGGCAGTTGGATGCTTTTTTCAGCTGCACCTGAACTCATCCAATGTTATCTTATGTGTACATGTACACAGGTTAGTTTAATGTTTTCAGGCAGTTGCTTTTATAGGCTTTTCTTTGAAGGCAAAAAAATAAGTTCAGATGCCGAAGTTTAAAGTTTCAGACGCCAAACGCAGCAAAACGGACATTTAAAACATGGGTTACAGTCTGTCAAGTTAAATCATTCAGGAGAGGTTGTAAAAACATCCCGTGTACATTAAGCCTTAGCCACATTTAGGCCTCATTCAAACTGCCACTATTAAACCTGCATTTAGAGGACATATCTAAAAACACATAAATGCGGACAATAATTTCAATGGAGGCAGTCACAGTTGTCATACAGGATGGATTTTAACCGTTTCTAGACCGCCCCACGTACCTTTACTGCGGCAGGGCGGCCCGGGTGCACAAAATCATGTACCTGTACACGATTTCATGTACGCGGTTTAGGGGGCGTGTGCGCACCGCCACCCAACCCCCCCACTGTGATTGGACGCAGCTGGAGCCAGTCAGCGGGTCCGGCGGCCGCCGCGACCCGCCGATCGTTCAGGAGAGACACGGAGCAGCGCTGTGCCGATGTAAACAAAGCACATCGAGAGAGAGAGAGAGAGAGAGAGAGAGAGAGAGAGAGAGAGAGTGAGTTTTAGCCAAGCTGAATCATGATCTCTTTTCCTCCAGTGAATCCACTTCCCCCACAGAAAGTTCCTCCCAGTGAATACATTTTACCCCTTGATCTCCCCTGGTGTTATCACCTTCCCTGCCACTGTGTCATGTATACATTGATCAGTGCATATTTTTAGCACTGATCACTGTATTGGTGTCACTGGTCCCCAAAAAGTGTCACTTAGGGTCAGATTTGTCCGCCGCATTGTCGCAGTCCTGCTAAACACAAATCACCGCCATTACCAGTAAAAAAAATAAATAAAATGTCCACAAATCTATCCTGTAGTTTGAAGATTCCATAACTTTTGCGCAAATCAATATACGCTTATTTTTTTTGGATATGTATTAACAGCAGAAAGTAAAAAATATTGTCTTTTTTCAAAATGGTCGGTCTTTTTTGATTTATAGCACAAAAAAAAAAAAAAAAAAAAAACTGCAGAAGGTGATCAAATACCACCAGATAGCTATTTGTAGGAAAAAAAGGACATCAATTTTTTTTTTTTGGGGTACAGAGTCGCACGACCGCGCAATTGTCAGTTAAAGCGACGCAGTGTCATATCACAAAAAATTGCCTGGTCAGGAAGTGGGTAAAACCTTCCGGGCTGAAGTGGTTAAATAATAATGGGTTTATGGGCCTAGTAGTTTACTAGGAAATGGTATTTCTAAGATCATAAGGCATTTTCCGTACTTGCTGATAATGTTCATGAAAAATAATGCAGCCACCACATATAAATATATTACAGCTTACCAGTTCTAACATTTTAATTTTAGGTTTAGATATGCTTTAACCTCGTTAAGGCCAATAACACCAACTTGGCTAGAAACATTTGTGGGAAGTTTTGTATGTTGAGATCACATACAGTATAACGGTCACCATTTTTCTTTGTATTCATTAAGTTTAAAGAGAGCCTATATTTCATATATTTTGAGTTAAAGAGGGAAAAATCTTCTCACAAAAACTCACAATGCAACTCAAACGTCTCACTTTGTTATCCTAAACACAAAAGGTATACTTTATCTTGCATCTTTCTACATGTTATTAGAGATGCACCAAAACATATTGGTCGAAAATGGTGTTGTGTTTTGCTGATTAGAGAAAAAGGTGCCGATAATGGCACCAAAAATGCATGTGATTTTGCCACGAATTTGCAGCGATTTTACCACACGTATGGTTTGTTTTTCATAGATCATCATGACTCAAAAATGGCAAAACAAAAACTTAACACGTGCATTATTGATGCATTCTTGCTGCATTTTCAATGCATTTCAATGGGGAGGTGTGTTTTTTTTTAACTGATCAAAACTGCAGCAAGCAGAATTAACACCGCAACGGACCACTGTGAAGACATACATAGAATTTAAAGGGATATATTTTCTTGCACTAAAAAGGTACAAATAATGGCCAACAAACTCCTATTCATTTCAATTCATGATATTAGTTAAAAAGTCGAAAACAATTATATATACAAAATATAAATATTTTTAAAAATGGTCATTTTCGGATTTCGGCCAAGTGTATCCTGCATTTTAGTTTTCGGCACCAAAATTTCCATTTAGTGCAACTCTATTATTACAATGTATAAAACTGACCCCTTTGTCTAGTTGAAAAGTTAAGCGGTATTAGTAACATTTGACAGTTGCAAGGACCCTCCTATGATTGTTCAATCACAGGTATGTGTGGGCTTGCTTTGTCAATTGCACATACCCATGATGAAAATGGCAGTCTTTCCGAGCCTTGCAGCCCCCCCATGCTCTTCCAAGCCGGCTATATGGTATAGAAAGCAGCATGTAGGACTCCAAAGATTAGTAATGAAAGCAATCCAGATGAATTTATCATAGGCAAAGTGCTACAGAGTCATTGATTACACTAACGAGTTATAAAAATATACCTTTGGTTGTCTCCTGTTCCATGGCATAGGGGCTTTCTTTATCAAAACTGCTACAAAGAAACCTCCAGTATTCTGGTGATGTGGCAGTATTCTCAGGCTGTTAAAAAGAAAAAACAAAGTAAGTGAAGAGTAAGCAATATACCAACCTATGGCACACTGCTGCCTTTACACTTCTAGAACATCTATTGGACCAAATTAATCAAAACTGCTCTCTGTTGTATTCAGATAAAAACGTATGGCCTTGCTTTACAAAGGGAATTTATATTGGTCTAGGTCAACTTTAGATTGTTTTTTTTTAAGTTTTCAAAGGCATATTTATGTGGGTTTGTAAATATGTGCAAACTTCGGATTAACAAAAAACATTCAATACATAACAAAAGCTATCCAGAGCTCTGCAGGTTTTTTGAGACTGCACAGGAGAGACTTAATAGGGAGGTGCATGTGTGTTAAGGAGTCACTGACACCCATTTGATTAGAAGCTTTGACTTTTGTTATCTGCGTGCTTGTTCCAGCTCAGTGCCTTAAAGGGGAAACACACACACCCCCATAATTTTTTTTTTTTTTTTTTTTTTTTTTTTTAAAGGTACTCGCCCACCCAGTGGAATCAGCGTTGTCCTGCAGTGATCCACTTCTCTGCAGCAGCTGATCAGGTCCCACACCCCTGTGATATCGGGAGCCTGCGATTGAATCCAGGAGGGCCAACAGATTTATGCAGTGAAGGAGTGTGCAGGGTGGAAACTGGATGGAGGGGAGCATACTTATTTGAAAGGGTGAAAATGTACTTTAAGTATGGAAGCCAGAGATAGCCAGGCAAATAAAAACAGCCTCCATTTTTCTTTCATCTATCTGTAAGAAACAGGGCACTGGAAGCTTGATATTAAAACAGCGATTGCCGGGTGATCTGAGATGCGGCGTGACACGCACATACGGGTGAGGGGAGGGGCCTGACGGCCGCGCCTGTGAGAGTTCACGGTAGAGGTCCTGGCAAACCTCCAGGAGCAGAGGTGAGAGACCGCAAGGCTCCGGCGGACGAAGGTCTCCGGACCTGCTTACTGTGAAGTGTGGACCAAGAGCGGGGTGGAAAGGGGAGCGGTGTACGGAAGGAGAGTATAAAGTGCACCAGGTGTCCTCTGGACTGGCTTGAACCTGAAGCCCCCCTCCACAGTTAACCCCCTCTATGCCATAAGCTCTGTGAGCGTGAAGGACAGCGGAGATTACTGTGGATGTGTGGCGAATGAAAGTGTGAAAGACCAGGACGCTCTGGAAACCATCCATTTATTCCAGGAAACATCCTGAGTAGAAGCTGGAGTGGGATCCCCCCTGGAAATTGGAGACAACGACCGGATGGTGTAGATGCAGAAGATCGCCCCTCCCCAGGTAACAGATCTACGAACTGTCAGTAATTAGCTAGTGCCTCTTCAGTGCAAAACAAATTGCATGTTTTTTCTTTCTACACAAATAAGGATTTTGATGAAGGGATGAAGTGAATACCCTGACCGGTTGCTGAATGTTGCTAAAAGAGAGGATAAAACACTAGAACTGTCTGGTTTCTCCTTTTTATATGTCAGCAAGATCCCTGTTGCAAGTAAAAATCGGCAAGGGTCTTGAAGGGATGGTTAAGAGTTTGGAAAGACTGTTCAATGCATACTTGGTGACCAATTTTTTAATTGGAAAAACCAACTTTATTGAAAAAAGTATGCATGGTACATAAATCAATATAGACCAACATAGCCTTGACAATAGTACATACATGAATATATTGAAATGTCTGTATAGCCTACAGTAAAACACATCAATGGAAATGGAGTCAATATACAACATATATAAAAGAAAGAGAATACAAAAAGGGGGGGGGGGATAGGAGATGAGGCTATTAGGTGCACGTTTCACCATCTGCTCCAGACCCTTTCATATTTGAGCGAACAACCTCTAGGGACGTGAATCAGTTTTTTTATATGGAAGAATGTCATTAACCTTCTTCCAGCAATGAATTGTAGGAGGCAGGGCCTGCATCCACATACGGGCTACCGCTTTCCTTGCCAAGAATAGCGTCTCGTGCAAAAAGGTACGGAGGGGTTTGTCTGTGTCTAAGCCCGGCAGCAGACCGAGTAGGCACATTTTTGGGTCTAGTGTAGCAGGAGAGCCCATCTGATCATGCAAGAAACAGATCACCTGTACCAGTATGTTTGGACAGTTGGGCAGGACCATATAAGGTGGTAGAAGGAGCCTGGGGTGTGGTCGCATCGGCGGCACCCTGGATTGTACATGGGTTTAAAACGCGCTATCTTCTGGGGGGTCAGATACGTCCTATGTATGATATACAACTGCGTGAGGCGGTCTGATAACTTAGGGGATACCTTTTTCACGTCTTCCAAAATCTCATCCCAATCCTCATCCTCAATCTGTCCGACGTTTGCCTCCCACCTTTTCTTGGCAGCATAGGCCAAGGCCGTGGTACTGGGGAGACGGATAGCGGAGTATAGAGTGGAGATTAATTTGGCAGTACCAGTGACTGTGTCTACTATAGAGGGAACTGTCAGGGAAGGGTTAAGACCGGTAAACTGGGATTGTATAGCATGACGAAGTTGTAAATATCTAAAGAGAAGACAGTTAGGGAGGGAATATTCGTCCTTTAGCGTTTGGAATGTTTTAAGTCCCGTAGTGGTCATGACCTGATGTAAGTACAAAATCCCATGGCGTATCCACACCACAGGGTCTGGGATGGACAACAGTTCAGGTATATGCGTGTTAAACCAGAGAGGTGTATGGGAATGGATCCGCGGGGTTCCGAGTTTTTGTAGTGCCACCCGCCATACCCTCCGGTGGTGTGTCAGCATGTCTGTGTTGTGGTGGGGGGGACGTCTTGTCAAGGGAGCTCTAAGGACTGACTGAAGTGGGGTGTGGGCTAGGTCATCAGGATGCTCACATAGTAGTGACTGGTATCGAGGTCGCTCACTTTTATCAAAATGAAAGAAATGGGACAGTTGGGAAGCAAGGTAATACTCCTGAAAGTCTGGAAGGGCAGCTCCTCCCAGTGTCACCGGATTTTTTAAAAAGTTTTCCAAGATAATTTGTGTCTACTGTGCCCCCATATAAATGAATTTAGAATAGATTCGATTGTCTTAAAGAATTTTTGTGGTATGTGTAGGGGGGCATGCCACACCAGATAGAGTATCTTTGGGAGGAGTATCATCTTGACTAAACTGATGCGTCCCATAACACCTAGGGGAAGTCTGGCCCAAATCTGAGTTTTGGTCTTGATCAGGACATACAAAGGTTCAACATTTAAGAGTGTATAGTCTGCGAGTGATCTAGTGACCTGCACCCCAAGGTACTTGATCACGGAGACCCTTGGGAGGGTCAGAGGAGGGGACGTGAACGGGGAGGAGGGGAAATGGTCAATCGGAAGCATCTGGGACTTAGACCAGTTAATGCTCAGGTCCAAGTGGGTACCGATACATTCTATAGAATGGAGGGCTGCAATCAGAGAGTGACCAGAGTCCGCCAGATACAAAAGCGTATCATCGGCGTACATGCCAATCTTTTCTTCCAGATTCCCTATCTTGAGACCATGGATGCTAGTATCTGCACGAATCATAATGGCCAATGGCTCTACAGCAAGTGCATATAGCATAGGGGAATGAGGACAGCCTTGTTGGGTCCCCCTATCTAGCGGGAATTGGTCAGAGAGCCAGCCGTTCACGAACACTCTGGCCCTTGGAGATTGATAGAGGAGCTGAACCCAACGGATAAAGTTGGGACCAAATCCGAATCCCGAAAGGTACTCCCATAGGTAGTTCCACTCCACAGAATCAAAGGCCTTGGCGGCATCCAGAACCACCACGACCCTCGAACCGATTTCATCGTGGGATCCCTGAATGTTCATGAATAGGCGGCGAATATTCATTGCGGTATTTTTCCCTGGCATGAAGCCAGTCTGATCAGTGACAGAATGACCTGATTAAGGCGGGAGGCTAAAATCTTGGCCAGTATCTTTATGTCGACCTGTAGCAGGGAAATAGGTCGATACGATTCTGGGTATTTAGAGTCCTTACCAGGCTTAGGGATTACCACAATTTGGGCCTCTCTCATGGAGGGGGGTAAAATGCACGCATCAAATATGGATTTGTACAGGTCATAAAGTTTAGGGATTAGAATTTCAGAGTAGGTGGCATAGAATTCGAGTGGTAAGCCATCTGATCCTGGGGCCTTAGATGCGGCCAAGCAGGAGATAGCCTCAGAAATATCCTCCTTAGTGATAGGGGCTTCCAAAAGGTCAAGCTGATCTTTGGTCAGTTTAGGGAATTTAACTCCCGCTAGGTAGTCCCTGGTCTCTTGGGGAGTGTGAGTGACACGGGAAGTGTAGAGTGTACAGTAGAATTTCCCAAATTCCTCCGCCACTTGTTGCGGATCAGTGATGTCGTTCCCCTGCGGATCCGTCAACACCACCACCACAGGGGGACGCGCATCTAAATGAGCAAGCTACGCAAGCAGTTTGCCTGATCTTTCTCCATATTCAAACACCCTTTGTTTACAGAAAAAAATGCATTGTTTAGCTTTTTCAATGTGTAGTTGGAAAACTTGTCGCGCCTGAATTTTAAGATTATTAGCAGTGCTGGGCGAGGGGTCCCGATGGAACGCCATCTCCAACACCTGCAGATGCTCTGTAGCCTGTTGGACAATAATTTTCGATGACCTTTTAACTCTGTTAATACGCATGGAAAGGAGGGAGCGGGCATGGATTTTAAACATCTCCCATACCAAGTCATAAGTGGCTGAGTCCCTGTTGGCCATGAAATAATATTGTAGCTCTGCAGGGATATCACCCTGGTCCGTCAGAGCTGTCAGCCAAAATGGGTTCAACCGTCAAGATGGAGCAGGGGAGGCTTTCAGGAGCTGGCGCGTGATCCAGTAGGGGGTGTGATCCGAAAGTATTCTCGGAGCAAATCCCACATCTCCCAGTTTAGGTGTCAGGGACTTGGAAAGTAAAATGAAATAGATATTTGACATTGTGTTGTGACTGGCTGAAAAGCAGGAGAAGGCTTTAGTGTGCGGATGCTTGTGACGCCAGGTGTCAACAATAGCGAAATCAGTCAGTATGCGGTATAGTCTGGTATGGGTTGGTGGGTCAAGGGGAGGGTCTGGTGTGCCCATTCAGTCTAGAGCGGGGGTGAGGGTCATATTAAAGTCCCCCATCCATACTGCCGGTGTAGAGGGATATTGCGTCATAAAAGCAAGACCCTCCTTAATTACAAGCGAGTTGTATGGGGGAGGGACATAGCAAACTAGTATCAGAATAGGGGTCCATTAATGGTGGCATGTGTAAACACATATCTGCCCTGCTGGTCCGTTTGTAGCAACACTAGGAAGAAGGGAACCCTTTTTGCAACCAGGATCGACACCCCTCTGGAATATGAGGTGTGGGTAGCGTGATAGGCCCAACCTACCCAAGGCTTTTTAAGAGAGGATTGTAGGTGGCCCGTAACACGAGTTTCAACTAGCGTGATAATGTCAGCACGCTGAGATTAGAGGAATGTCAGGACGGCTGTATGTTTGATCTTATTGCGCAAGCCTCTGACGTTCCACGTAAGAAATTTCAGGGAACTCATGGCGGATATAAGGCATGTATAACAGACCGCAGTTGTACCAGGACCAGCAGAGCAGAGATAAACGCATCAGATAACATAAAACACAGTGACATCCAACATCGATAATGTATGTATGGCAATAGCATAGTACCTAAAGCATAAACAGGCATTTGGAAATACGTTGGTGTAAAAGGAACAAATACCCATAACAGTTTTCCCCCCACCCAGTCCACTGCCACCCCAACTCGGCATGGACATAGTACCCCATAACCAGGTATCAACTGGGGACATCCAATGGGTAGGACCCAATGGAGGCAAGGGACTTAGTTGCAAGGAAGCATAGATACCCATAATGAAAAGAAAAAAAAGAGGGGAAAAAAAACAAAACAGTCCGGTAAACTGGGGGTGAGAAAGTTCACGAACATCCTATGGGGGCGACTTCTTCTCTGAGAAGTGCATGGGGTGTAGGAGCCACAAGGGTACAACGCCATTGTAGCTATGTAGGAGGGGGGCCCCTCTTGCCATCAGGACAGTTAGTAAAGTAAAGGAGGAAGTCTCAGCAACGGTCTGTGTACTATCTTCCACTGATTCTTCTCAAGCGTGGGGAGAGCGGGGACCACAAGTCCGTGAGATCACCCGGAGGCAGCAGGCCTACTGTGAGGACCAGGGTAGTACGTGGAAGGATTTCCAGACTCGTCCCCACGCTCCACCAGGGGTTATATGCAAACAATACACCCACTGAGGGGCGAAACATTAGGATGAAAATGTACAGCATTGTGGGTATGGGGGGGGGGCAGAGAAAAGTACTCACACCGTATGGACAGCATGGCATGGTCAAGCTGAACGGTCCCTCTGATCGATCCAAGTGGATGCCAGTTCGGGGTCTTCAAAGAAATGGGTCCGGCCATCACACTCCACGTGAAGCTTTGCAGGGTACAGCATAGCGTATTTGAGGTGTAGAACGCGGAGGCGTCGCTTGACATCTTGGAACCTGGATCGTTGTCGCTGTACCTCATTGTAAAAGTCCGGGAAGACTGCCACATGCGTGTTGGTATGTGGGATAGTTCCCTTTTCTCTAGTTAGACGGAGGATCTTGTCTCGGTCTCTGAAATTTAGGAATTTCGCTATTAGGGTACGCGGTGGGGCTCCTTGGGGAGGAGGACGGGCAGGGATTCGATGGGCTCTCTCCACCGCGAACATCACCGAGAATGCATCTCTGCCGAAGTTGGATATCAGGAAGTTTTTGAGAAAGCTCGCCGGGTCGTTGCCCTCAGCAGTCTCGGAAAGGCCAATAAAGCGGAGATTACATCTTCGGAGGCGATTTTCCATATCGTCCTGCTTCGCACTAAGCTGTTGTAGCTGACGGCGTACCTCGTCAGTAGTGTGTTGTAAGGGGTGCAGGATATCCTCTGCTCTACCAACAAGGGTCTCCGTCTCCGCAACGCGGTCTCTCAGAGTAGAGAGATCCTGCCGGATAAGGAATACATCAATTTTGACCTCCTCAATTTTGGTGGTGAGCGTGCTCTGGCACAGGGCGATGGCATTAAGCACCTTGCTAGTGGCCGCCTCGGAATGTTCCATGTCCGGGGAGGTGCCAGCACCATCTTTGGCCTGTTGGTCTTCTCCAAGCCTGCGGTATTTAGCAAGCTTATCAGCTGCCTAGGAGGTTTATTTTGGCGGAGACATATTGCAAAGGTGGACAGGAGAGTTCCCGGGTATACCAAGATGGCAGCTGTCTACTAGGCCGGATCCTCAGTGTCTTCCTCCCGCCGTGCTTCAGGAGCAACACAGTATGTTCTGCAGGCAGTGGTCAGCCAGCTACAAGGTCCAGCAGCTGCAGATGGAGAAAACTGGACTCAGCATAGTCAGGAACACCTGTGAATACTTGCAAGGGCTGTTGCAGGGTGTACCAAGATGGCCGCCGGTCCAGGAGCTAGGCCAAATCCACAGACTGTCCCTCAGGTATCCACAGGGGAAAGAGGCACTGCTATAGGGGCTAAAGGCCGTCCGGTGGCTGTGTGAAGCAGAGGCCAGGCTCTGAGCATCCAGGGAGGGCAGGCAGACCTGTGAGAGCTGCCGCTGGGTGGAGCAAGATGGCCGCCGCTCCAGGAGGTAGGCCGAATGCCCAGTCTTTCCTGGCAGCTGATGCAGGATGGTGAAGAGGGCCTGTGATGGCGACCCGGAGCGGTGCTCTGACAAGCTGGTAGGCTCTATGGATGGCGCTGGACAGAGGGGGGGTCCGCAGGTGTGCAGATGCTGAAAGGTAAGCAGGATTGATGCAGGATGGCAAGTACAGCAGTGTGGGCAAGTGGAGCTCTCACTACATGTGTCCTACTCCATTGCTCTCCAGGCCACGCCCGCACCTGGTGACCAATTTACCCCTGATACTGTCCCTCCTTGGACTTTATACGAATAGTGGACTCTAAGAACCCACGGAGGTATCTGGGATAGTATTGTCAACGCAAATACTTTTGAAGGGTGGAAAATTGTGAGGAAGGGAAATAAGGTATACGTCTAAAGAGAGTATTCTGCCAATAAACATTGAGTTGAGCTATATATTACACCCCGAGGCCTATATAAGAAGAGATCTACCTGGGGAGAAAGAAAACTTTAAAAATAAGTATGAGAGGGAGGACTCAGAGTGACGGAACCCAAGACCCCCAAAGAGTTTAAACTTGAGCACAATTCAGAAATAACTAGAAAAAACAGCAGCGTGTAAAAGGGAAAAAGAAAGAGGCGGTAAAACAAAAAGGGGCCCAGGGAGACAAATATAGTGAATATATTGGAACCGAAATAGAATTGAATTCAAGTAAAATGGAAGAACAGGGGAATTTAGCCCAAATTCCAACCAAAATGGAAATGATGGAAATGCTGGCTAAATTGGAAAATTCCATTAAAAGTGAGATTACTAATGTAAGAGTGGATATGGGCCACCTGCTGAGGAGAGTCGAAGAAGCTGAGGAAATAAAAAACAGGAAAACAAGCTCAAGAGATCTGAATTAAAAGCACAAGTAAGATTTTTCACAGTGATTAGAGGTTGTGGGGAGGCTTGAGATTCTTGGGGGACCTCGGGTCTTTTTCAGGGGCTCACTCTTTATATCAATGGGAGCAAGGAAAAAGAAGGAGAGGAGTAAGAAGAGGGAGGAATTAATTGAGGAAATACTTAAATTAGAACAGGATCAAAAAAAGAAGAACTACTATAAAAGACAAGACAGGGATTTGCTGCATGAACTGGTACTTAAAAGAGATGAGTTAAAGGACCTTTTGGAACTGGAAATGAGGGGAACCTTCAGTAGAGTAGCAAAAGATAGATACCTGTGGGGGCATAAAAACAGTAGGACCTTAGCAAGGATGTTGAGGAAAAAAAGATCAATACATTTTATAGAGAAAATACAAAATAAAAATGGGGAAATGGTACTTAATACAAAAGATATTGCGAGTGTGTTCCGAGACTTTTATGAGCACCTATATTCGGTCAGGCAAGTGGAGGGACAAGGACAACAGGAGGCCCGGAAAAAAAAAAAAAAATTAAAAAGGATGTTCAAAATGCCCTAGAATATCAGAGGAAGTCGCATATTGGAGAGGCCAATCACAACAGAAGAGATAAACAAGGTTTAGAAAGAATCATCTAAAAGTGAAAAGCCCAGGGCCGGATGGCTTTACGATGGAGTACCTGAAATTTAGGGAAATTTTATCTCCAAGGCTTTGTTCATATTTTAATGGGCTGTGAGAGAGGTTCGGGCTGAGTAAAGTAGTTACTATAACTACTATTTGGAAAGAAGGTAAAGAGAACACATTATGCTCAAGCTATAGGCCGATACCATTATTGAATACCGATACCAAAGTTTTTGCAAAAGTGTTGGCATTAAGGATGAGAGATCTAATGTCAGAACTGGTCCATCCTGACCAGGTGGGCTTTGTCCGGGGAAGGGAGGGTAAAGACAATGTGATAAGAACCCTACTACTCCAGAAAATGACAGGGGAGAACCCCCAGTCTATTCTCATCGATTGACGCTGAAAAATCTTTCGACCGAGTAGACTGGGGGTTCATGAGAGGAATGTTGGAGGGTATGGGGATAGAGAGAGTGGATGAGAGAGTGGATTCAAGTGCTGTATAAGAGCCCTACGGCGTCCATAAAGGTAAATGGAACATTGTCAGCCCCCTTTAGAATGCACAATGGTACGAGACAGGGTTGCCCCGTCTCTGCTGTTCGTGCTGGCGCTAGAACCACTCTTGGTGACGGTGAGGGGAAATGTTGACATAGGGGGTGTGGAAATAGGAGAGGAGGCACATAAGTTGGCTGTATTTGCGGACGATGTGTTGTTCTAGATCTCCAAACCCCGTATTTCATTACCCAACTTGTTAAAGGTCTTAAAGGAATATGGAGAGCTATCTAACTTTAAGATTAACCCAAGGAAATCAGTGATTTTAAATATAAACAAACTCAAAAGAAAAATCTAGCCTCCAACAGGAATTCGTTTCCTTAGAGGAAGTCAGGAATAAAATACTTGGGGATAAAACTTACAGCATCATTGGGGAAGATCTACCAGGCAAACTACATACCCTTATTGGATGAAATAAAAGTAGAGGTAAAGAGAATAGCAGTAGGACCCTTGTCCTGGATTGGCCGGGTTAATGCGCTAAAAATGATCATTTTACCTAAAATTCTATATAAATTCCAGATGCTCCCCATTTATGTACCTCCAGGATATTTTAGGGTGCTTAAAAGTTTAGTATTGAAATTTGGCAGAATAAAAAACACAGGATTTCCCTCTCAATTTTACAGAGAGGGAAAGACCAGGGTGGATTAAGTGTACCAGATTTCAAAAACTACTATGAAGCAGTGGTTTTAACTCGTTTGGTGGAAGGGACTAAAGGAAGGAGTGAGAAAAGATGGGTTAAAATAGAAGATACTCTGGCAGATACAAATTTAGGGAAAAATATTTGGACACTTCCACAACACAGGGCACTTGGAGTAAATACACTTAGGATAACTAAAAATGTCATGAGGATATGTGATGCATTGCACAAACAAAATAAATGGGAATATAATTCACCACTAATGGCACTAAAAGAGAATAATTACTTCACACCAGGCAAGAGTTCAATAGGGGGAAATTGGATCAAAAAAGATAATTTGCAATTACGACATATAACACAAAAAAGGGAAAATTTGTTCACTGCACAATATAAAAATGAAAAGATTGGTTTGTAATGAATGAATGGAGGGATTTTCAGCTTAAACATTTTGTAATGGCACTGCCACACCCACTAAGAGGAGGATTTGACAGCAATAGAAAGATTATGTGACACAGCAAAAACACGGGGAGGTATCCCAAAGATTTGTAAAATATTAGTTAAGGGTAGGGAGTTGGAAGTCCCGATGTTTCTAAAAAAATGGGAGAGAGAAATTGGTCAAAGGGGAGAGAATCAAGAGATAGGAAAAATGTTTTAAACTGGTACACGAATCCTTAGTTAATATTAGAACAATAGAAATGAACTATAAATGCTTAGCGAGGTGGTATAGGACCCCAGATATAGTAGGAAAATTCCAAATGGGGCAAACGACGGAATGTTGGAGGGGATGTAAACAGATAGGATCTATGGTCCATATTTGGTGGAGTTGCCCTAAGATCAAAATATACTGGAGGGAAATTCTGAGATACATCAGGGAGATTACCAGCGTTGAGATACCTGAAGACCCTTGGGTTTGTCGATTCCATGGAGTAGATTTCCAGTGAAAGAATACAGGAACTCGATCCCGATACATCTGATGGATGCAGCCAAGAGCTTGATCCCCAAAAAATGGAAGGGGGTAGATTGTCCAAAAAAAAAAGTGAGTGGTTCGATAAAATAGATGAAGTCTATAGGTTGGAAGGACTTAGATTCTCTGAAGGTGGGAGAGAGGGGTTCCTTAAAAGATGGGACAAATGGAAACTGTTCAAACTGACTAAAGAATATAGTGAGGCAAAGGTCTAAGGGTCTAGAGGTAGGGGGGAAAGGGGGTAGGGGTGGGAGAGAGAAAAAGGGAAGGTCCTACTTAGGGGAAGGGAGAAGTATTGTATTGTATTTAATTTTGTATTATTACCCCTGTTGTGACTTCAGGAGGCAAAAGGACATCTTACTGTGTTTTGTATATGAACATTTTGATAAAGATAAAAAAAAAAAAAAAACAAAAACAAAAAAAAAAACCCAGCGATTGCCATTTCTGCAAGTTTCAGAGAAAAGGCAATAGGAGGAGTGGCTGAAAAGGCACAGAAATGGACGATGCAATGCCTATCCATAAAAGAAGGGGAAAGGACTCCAGACCCTACCATTTGTCCTTCAAAGCCGCACATTAAATGTGCACACATCCCAGTAAACCGACATTACTTGGTATATGGAAAGGTTCAGAAAATACCCAGGTTCTTTCCAACAATAAATGTAACAACATTTCTACAATATTCACTATGAATCTAAATGCAGCAGTACAATTTGCAACACAATACGCTTGTTCTTTACAGTGCAAAACCCCTCAGATCCTAAAGAGACTCCGACATGAATCTTTTTGTGCAATCATTAAATCTTGAAAAGGAGCTTAATTGCAGACATGTAGGACTACTAAAACTTTTATAGTATCCAGTAGTATGGCTATTGTCAAATGAATTCAAAATATTCATAAGATGTAGAAAAGGCTCCGTCAATGTAAGCAATAGTGTGTGTGTGATGCATTCTTTATACTGTACAGAAGTAAAGACATTGACCTTTTCAGAGAAAGGGAATTCATACAATGCACCCGAGAATAGTATATTTGGATATTTTTGCATCAGTTTCCACATGTCCGCTCTTATGAAAGTTTCTGAGAAGTATTTATTTTACAGCACTCATTCCAGTAAATTTTTAACATGAGAATTGCAAAAAGCTGAGTTAGACTTACTGGTAACTCCTTTTCTGAGAGTATTCTAGGACAGCCCATGAGACCTATGGCTCCTCCTACCAGGACAGGAAACATGTTAACCCCACCAGATAAAAGGTGGCCTCCATGTCAGTATTCGAGAACTGTAGGGAGTACCTGCTAAACATATGCATAATATACATAATTCAAGACATAACTGGGTGGGAATCCAGCTGTCCTAGAAAACTCTCAGAAAAAAAAAAAAAGTTACCAGTAAGTTTAACTCAGCTTTTCTCAAGGTGTCTTCCAGGACACTTGAAAGTGCACTTGGAAGTGCAGTCGCTTTAGATCTGAGGGGGGAACATGCAAGGAAAATTAAAAAAAAAAAAAAAAAAAAAAAAACAACAGCATTTTAGCTTGCACATGATTGGATGATAAAATTAGTAAAGCTTCCCCTTATTTCAGATCTTCCACTCAGCTCTACAGCGACTGCACTTCCAAGTGCATTAGTAGTGCAAAGTGGATTTGCCTTTAGTAAATCAATCCTTAAGTCTCTTTGGGAGGCTGAGTTGGGGCTCTGAAGCTAGAGCCTGCAGCAAGGAAAACCATGGCCTTTTGGGCCAAAAGGGGGCCATTAAGAGGAGATCTGTCCTTTTCCAGAAGAAGCTTTCTGAGAACTTCCAGAATTAGCCTGATAGGAGGGAAGGCATAGCAGAGGCTGAATGGCCAGACATTTGCTTGCTCATCGATCCCCAAAGACGGATCCGCTGGATTCAGGGAAAAGAATCTGTCTTGCAGTTGCTTTGATTTGGCAAAAAGATCTACCTCGGGTGAACCCCATCTGTAATCTCCACAAAGATCTCAGGATGGAGGGGCCAATTATCTCGACACACCTGGTAGCAGCCGAGGTAAATCTGCCAGACAGTTTTGAGTCCTTTTAGGTGAGTTGCTGTAATAATCTTTTGGGCTACGAGTTGGAGTCAGACTTTCTGTCCCCCCCCACCCCACGTTGAGGTATGCTATGGTAGTAATGTTGTCAGAGCCAATCTGCAGATGGTGACCCTTGACCTCCATCTGAAACACTAAGGCTCTCTGTACTGCCAGAAGCTCCCTCTGATTCGATGAAGCCTTTGCTTCCCTGGGGGACAATCTTCCCTGTGCCACTGTATTGTTTAGATGGGCTGCCCATCCAAAAGGAACTCGCATCCGTCATGATTATTTGGGATACTGGAATGACCCATTCCAATCCTCTTGTCAGGTGAAGAGGCGACCTCCACCACCACAAGGCCCTATTTACCCTGGAAGGTATTCAAGCCCTCGCATCCAAAAATACTTGTGGATCCGTCCAAGTTTCTTAGCAGGAACAGTTGCAGTGGATGTTAGTGAAACCTCGCCCACAGTACTGCAGGAAAGTAAAAGGTCATCAGGCCTACTGCTCTTGAGATTTCTCTCAAGAAGACTTCTCCCTGTTGACTAACCAGTATAGCGACTGGAGAAACTTCTTCTGCACAGTATGGAGATCCTGCTCTAGTTTCTGGTGCAACTCTGCCACTACTAGGCGATTGTCCAGGTAAGGGATGATTGTAATGGATTTTAGTCTTAACGGTGCCAGTGCTTCCCCCAGGAACTTTGTAAAGATTCATGGCGCCAATGACAAACTGAAGGGCAGAGCTTGGAATTGAAAATGACGGATATTCGATCCCATTTTCACGGCTAGTTTAAAAAAAAATTGGAATGCTGGATGTATAGGAATGTGCAAGTAGGCATCCCTCAAATCCAGTGTTGGCATAAAGCACTTTCAGGTAAAGCAGATTCTTGATGAAAAAACACAGACTCCATACGGAAGTGCTTGTACTTAATCGAATAATTTAGAGACCAAAGATTCAAAATTAAGCGATACTTTCCCGAAGGCTTCTTTATCACAAAAATATGGGAATAAAAGCCTTTGCCCTGATCCGACCAAGGGGCCGTTATTCCACCAAGTCTCCAATCTGGAGGCATAGAGCCGTTGCCTTTACCCGATTTTGGAGAGGGATGGTGACAAATAATCTTTCTGGAGGATGGGAATCGAACTCCAGCCTGTGCCCATTGGCTACCAGATGTAAAATGAACGGGCTTGAGGTTGCTGCTGCCCATTGCGGGAGGAAGGCCCTTAATCTCTCCCCCCCACCACCACCACTGGGCAGCAGGAGTCATTGTGGTTTGGCAAGTTGTTGGAGGGTTAAACAAGCCCCCCCCCCCCCTTAACTCTGCCTTTGTGCCCTGTCCAATTTTTCTTGGGCCTGCTGTCCTTTTCTCGCGGACCCTGCTGTCTGCCTTGCCCACAAAAACGTTTCTGGCAGCCAGCTTTTTTGTTTTCTGGAAAATACTTTTTCCTGTCAGTCGTGAGCGCTAGTGCCTCCAGTAATCAGGGCCAAACAAATGGTGGCCTGACAGGGGAAGACCACATAGGCGCAATTTGGAAGCAGAGTCATGTGACCATGTTTTCAGCCAGAGACGACTTCTGGCTGAATTTACCAAAACCGAAGTTCTGGCTGTCATCCTAACCGACTCAGCGCAGGAATCTGCCAGAAAACCTACTGCCCGAAAGAGGAGTGGAAAGGACTTAAGGATCTGATCTCTTGCAGTTCCTGCAGAAAGATGTGTTTGTATCTGTGATAACCACACCTTGAGGTTTCTGGTTACACATGTAGACGCAAAGGCCGGTTTAAGACTGACAATTGATGAGTCCCAAGCCCTGCGGAAATTTTTGACAGAGGTGCGTCCAACTTGGGGTATTTGTTCCATGGCTGCGCTGAGTCCTCCTCAAAAAAGAAACCTCCTTTTTAAAATTACCCAAAAAAAAGTTTTTCCACTCTGGATTATCCCATTCTAATTGAATTGCATCTAGAAGGGAGCTATGCACAGGGAAAAAAACAAAAACAAAACTCTAGCCCTTTTCTTATGCATTTCTTCAAATATAAGATTGTGCTTGGACATTTGCACCTTCTCCTCTTCAATCTCAAGTGTCGCATAGATAGAAGATGTTAATCACTTGTTAAAAGCTAATGACAGCTTGTACCTTGAGTCCCTGACAGATTCTCTATCCTTAGGCCCTCCTTCTGACACCGATTCTTCCTAAGAACGGGGAGATCTAGTTTCCTCCTCTGAATCCTTACTTTCCACGCTCTGTGGTGGATCGCCAGAAAGTGCTAAAGTCCTATCTGGCGAATGACCGAGAGGGGACCAGCATCTTGGCAATTGGGGATTTAAAAGAGCTAAATGTTGAAGTTAGCTCATCCCTAACTGAAGCATCGTCTGACAAGATACTTCTGGGTCATCCTTAACCTGGCTATCTATGCATGTGCGGCAGACTGATTTACTCCATGAGGAGCGCAATTTGCATCCGCAGACCGTACACTTCCTCGAGTGTGTGTGCCTTGGTCTTGTCCTATGTCTTGGCCTGCAAACAGAAAACAAATGATCCCCAGGTTGCAAATTAGGCCACCCCAATACTCCATAACACACCCAGTGCAGAAGAGGGGAAAGGTGCCCCCTTCACCAAGTCTCTCTAGGTACAAGGGGAGAAAAACTCACAGGATTTGCAAGGGGGTACAAGTACTTCAGGCTTAGCTGTGAGGTGCGGGAGCCTGCATTCGCTGCCTGTGCAGGTGCTGCAGAGAAATCCATCCTGCTTCTGTAGTGGTCCTGCAGCTACTGGGTCTTCACTAATGTACACCAGCCGCCCAGTGTCCTCTGTTTGCACCTTTGAATACCGGAACCAGCGTCTCCGGCGCCCGCTGAGGATGTCAAGCCGCCTTGGAAGTGACCTGCCTGGCACTTCCTATGGGCCAGCTTGGAGCGCAACGGCTCTGCGCCCCAAACCCCCCCCCCCCCCACGGACTCGTGAAGCGGCTCGCTGCTTTCCCCTGCACTTTCAGCCAGGCTGCCAGTAGGGATGCATGCTGCTCCAGGCCCTGAGCAGCAGGAGCGCTGGATTGGGGCTATCGACCATCAGCAGTGGCCCTGGCCTTACCCGGGCACTGAGGACAGCAGCAGCCCCCTACTCCCCCAGGGAGGTGATGCTCTGAGTTAAGAGAAGGTAGGAAGTCTTTCTTTACCAAGAAACAGGAGCATCGCTCATGAGAACTAGGGACATCAGGTTCCAGGAAACAGGTTAACCCCTCCGTCCAGAGGAAACAGCACTACTGACATGGAGGCCTGGAGGACCGCATTTATCTGGTGGGGTGAACGCGTTTCCTGTCCTGGTAGGAGGAGCCCTAGGTCTCATTGGCTGTCCTGGAAGACGCCTTGAGAAATGGTATTTATCAGTTTTCTGCAGAATAAAAGGAACTACCCTGGTTTCCCAGGAACCACATCAGGTGCCTCGGGACAGCAGGAATATTCATCCTTTGAACTGCATATCTGGAATGCCAGAGACTAAATGCTGGCAATACACTAGCCGAAAAATTGTTTGAAATTTGCCAATTTAGAACGTTTGTTTTTTAATCAAGTGTGTGGCAATCGAAAATCGTTTCAGCCACTGGAGACCCAAAAAAAGAAAGGAAAAAAAAAAATGGTTTTGCTGTACGAATGAGAAATCGAAAAATAATGTGATTATCGGCCAGCAAAAAACGTTGTGTGTGAAATGCGCATAAGGTTGCCCATACTTTTTACAATTTTCCTTTAAGAAAATTGTATAATGAATGGCCAAATGTAGTGCACCATACATATGCGCCTGAGCAGTCAATGTCACCACGCCCTAGCACACAGCTCAAACCTCCCACTCGCATCCTAAAGTAGACCTGCAGAATATCAAATAAAACAATACCCATTTGTTCTATGCAGCATGTTTCGACCATTAACCCATTAGGTCTCATGCACACTGGACATTTTTTTTTTTTGGCTGCTCCTAGGAGTGTTTTTTTTTTTAGCCCCCTCATGTTAGCCTGTGGGTCCATATACACTGGCATTTAGAGGAGTTTAGAAAAAAAAATTAAAAAACACTGCCAGCGTGCCAAGGAGCAGCAGAAAGTAAGGTGGACATGTCTAAACGTTAGCCATTTAGCACTTGAGTGCCGATTCATTTCAATGGCCTAGAATAATTATTCTGGCCCATGCAATGAACGCCCAAGCACTTGGTGCGCCTAAATGAGTTACTCGAGTTTACAAGTGTCAAGAGTTTTTTCTGCCAAAACTCTGCCAGGAGATGACTATAGGAGAGTTAGCAAAACATCCAGTGTGCATGTGGCCTTAGAAATATAATTACAAGAATCAATTTTGTATGTCCTTATCGTAGACAAAAAAAAAAAAAAAAAATCGATCAAAGAACTTTCCATATCAATCTATCTATACCAATGAACTGAAACTCAAATTATTTAAACCTGGGTGCATTGTGCCATTTAACTTCCCCATTCATCTACTTTCTTCTTAAAATCAAAACTTGGACATACCTGTAATTTCCATATTTTGGAGTACAATTCAGGGATATATGCTGCTACCTTCAGGTGACTAGATACTGGCAAAAGCTTTGCTGGGAACCGACTCCCATCTTCACCACTGTAACTTCTTACCAAAGGGAGTGTAAAAGCCAAGGTGTTAGTATGGAAATATACCTAGCCTAACCAAGACAGACATTTTGTGATTTGAAATGGAAGAAGTTGTAGGATGAGGAATGCGAGCACTCTCGAAAGGGGTCCCCTATCATCACACTAGGCGAGACTTGCCTCACATGGCAGATTATGGAGTGCTGGGAGGCAACCTGCATCACTGAGAAAGGGTACCCAACCAGGAGATTAGAACGTGCCCAACAGAATATCAGGGCATTCCAAATTTCTTGGTGATGGTCTGTACATCAGCCATAAAATTGTTTGGTGAGAGGAGATGGACAGGCAAGTGTTGGAGAAACTACAATGGTAGAGTCAATCTCTCTATTGTCAATCTCTCTATTGTGTTGGAAATCCACCAAGCCAGAGAACTCATTGCTTGCGCATGTTTGTTCCATGCCAACAAGAGGTTGTGTTGGAGAGGCCTTGAATGGAACAAGAACAGAACAGCCTAAAAAAAAAAAAGGAGGCCACCATGAGGCCGAGAATGCTCAGAGAATCTCGGAGGGTTTTTATTTGATGGAAGAAGCGTTTTTGCTTCGGCCTATGTCTAAAATGAGGTCAAAGTATTCCAGCTAAGGGGAGGGTGGGAGATTTTTATTTTTTAAAAAGCCGATTACCCAATAGAAATTCTGAGGGAACTGAACAGTCCTGTGGACTTTTGCAGATTGTTGGAACAGGGATGAGTCCTTCAGAATAAAGTAGTTTAAGTATTTCTAATAGGGGACTTCCATTATCCAGAGGGGGCAGACAGAACTGCTCACTCCTTTAAGGCTCGCAGGACAACTTCATATATGTCAATTGATGGATGCGTCAAATTAATGCGAAAAAAATGCTCTGCTAAATCTACTAATTACGAACAGGACAGATCTGATTGCAGATATGGAAATAAGAGATAACTTAGATAAGGGCGATTACAGAGTAATCGCATTCAGAGAAAATCATAGGAAAAGGAGGCGTAAAAGGGTAATGCAAGAACACTTAACTTCAAAAGTGACAACCTTTTCTAAACTGCGCTCCATATTAAAAGGAATCAAATTCTAGAAACAATAAGCACTGAGGAAAAATTTAATGCTTTAAGAACATATTAAATAATGGCATTAGTCAGTGTATTCCAATGATTAACAAATATAAAAGAGCCAAGGTTAAACTTGGGTGGCTGAACTTTAGGGTAAAATGGCATATAAAAGAAAAAAAAAAGAAAAAATAGCCTTTTAAAAAATATAAGGGCAAGGGGTCATTGTTGGCATTTTCGCTCTCTTCCCACTGACAGCAAAAAACTCCTTACACAGTTTCAGCTTAAATCGCTTCTTCTCCAACTTAATTGAAAGCTATTTGTACATCACCATTATATCCCCTTTTAACGTCTCTTCTCAAGGGAGAATAAATGTAATGCTTGTGCTCGTTCCACATAACCGAGGTCTTCCAACCCCCTTATTAGCTTTGTTGTCTTTCTGTCCAGTTGCAGTAAAACCCTCCTGAGGACTGGTGACCAGAACTGGACAGCAAATTCAAGATGGGGCTGGACCAGTGTTTTGTAAAGTGGTAGAATTATAGCCTTATCTCTTAGCAAACACAATATACAGGATATGAGAAATAGTATTGACATAAACACACCCACATAGGTTGAAACAGATGGACTGATATCTTTATTCAACCTTATCAACTGTTTACACAGTATCTCACAAAAGTGAGTACACCCCTCACATTTTTGTAAATATTTTATTATCTATTTTCAGGTGACAAAACTGAAGAAATGACACTTTGCTACAATGTAAACTAGTGAGTGTGCAGCTTGTATAACAGTGACAAAATTTGCTGTCCCTTCAAAATAGCACACAGCCATTAATGTCTAAACCGCTAGCAACAAAAGTGAGTATGCCCCTAAGTGAAAATGTCCAAATTGGACCCAATTAGTCATTTTCCCTCCCCAGTGTCATGTGACTCATTAGTGTTACAAGGTCTCACGTGTGAATGGGGAGCAGGTGTGTTAAATTTGGTGTTATCGCTCGCACTCTCTCATACTGGTCACTGGAAGTTAAACATGGCACCTCATGGCAAATAACTGAGTATCTGGAAAAAAAAAAAAAAAAAAAAAAAAAGAATTGTTGCTCTACATAAAGATGGCCTAGGCTTTAAGAAGATTGCCAAGACCTGGAAACTGAGCTGCAGCATGGTGGCCAAGACCATAAAGCGGTTTAACAGGACAGGTTCCACCCAGAACAGGCCTCGCCATGGTCGACAAAAGAGATTGAGTGCACGTGCTCAGCATCATGTCCAGAGGTCATCTTTGGGAGATAGACGTATGAGTGCTGCCAGCATTGCTGCAGAAGTTGAAGGGGTGGGGTGTAAGCCTGTCAGTGCTCAGACCATACGCCGCAAACTGCATCAAATCGGTCTGCCGTCCCAGAAGGAAGCCTCTTCTAAAGATAATGCACAAGAAAGCCTGCAGTTTGCCGAAGACAAGCAAACTAAGGACATGGATTACTAGAACCATGTCCTATGGTCTGATGAGACCAAGATAAACTTATTCAGTTCAGATGGTGTCAAGCATGTGTGGTGGCAACCAGGTGAGGAGTACAAAGACAAGTGTGTCTTGCCTACAGTCAAGAATGGTGGTGGGAGTGTGATGGTCTGGGGCTGCATGAGTGCTGCCAGCACTGGGGAACTACAGTTAATTTTTATGGAACCATAAATGCCAACATGTATTGTGACACACTGAAGCAGAGCATGATCCCCCTCCCTTCGGAGACTGGACCGCAGGGGCAGTATTCAAACATAACGACCCCAAACACCTTCAAGACGACCCACTGCCTTGCTAAAGAAGCTGAGGGTAAAGGTGATGGACTGGCCAAGTATGTTTCCAGACCTCCATTCACTAGCTCCGTGATGTCATCATGGAGTGGAAGAGGACTCCAGTGGCAACCTGTGAAGCTCTGGTGAAATCCATGCCCAAGAGGGTTAAGGCAGTACTGTAAACTAACGGTGGCCACATAAAATATTGTCACTTGGGGCCTAATTTGGACATTTTCACTTAGGGATGTACTTACTTTTGTTGCCAGTGGTTTAGACATTAATGCACCAAAAAGAAGGGCCGAGTTTTAAAGCTTAAAAGTTGAAGCCTGGAAACAGCATTCGGGTGCCGTTCCTTTCCATGCAGTGCTTACGGAGCAAGAACGGCAGCTGGATAGCAATTCCTCTAGGCTGAATAGAGGGCAATAGTGAAGCACGCACAGCAGTCCACCTAGTGGATGTCATCAGCAGGAAATTTGAAAGAAAAGCATCCAGCAGTGCAAACGGTAAGGTAGCTCCCAATGTTTCAGCCTGCCCAGCTTTATTTACTGAAACTTCAGAGATCAGGTCACATCTGTGGCCGTGTCATGGTTCCGCAGCTAACAGAATACACAGAGATCTGGAAAGCACTACAACGCAGAGCCCTGTGCTTGATCATCACATAAATGGTAGGCCTTGCACATCCAGCCCAGTTGAGTCCAGGAACAGCTTCCAAACCGAATGCTGAGAAATTTAGATCCAGTGTAGCAAAGAATCTTAACACCGTCAATCTTGATAGTTTCAGCTTACAACAAATGCTACCCCTCCCTAGTACAGCCATATTTGTCCACCACTCATTTTGACATATACTGTATATGGTTAAAAAAAAAAAAAAAAAAATCACAAAACTAAAAAGGGGCAAGAGCCATTCTCCAAGGCTTGATGCACACTGGTGCAATTTCAGATGCAACTTGGGTCACACAGAACTGCATGGCAATGGAACTCGCATTAATTTCAGTGGTGCCTGTTCACATAAATACAACAAAACTGCAACATGACTTTGGGCAAGTGTACAGTTCTACTTTGGTATAATGCAGTGCCATTCTGCGCTACATAGACTCCAATGGAAGCAAAACAAAAACATATCTACGCACATTTTTGATGCGATTCCTTTTCCCTCAATTAGTCTCCTCCTCCAAAAATGGCAGTAGTATGAAGATTGCGTCAAATACGCACCAAGTTGTACTGCAGTTGCACTACATAATCGCAATGGAAATCTAATGAAATTGCAGTTGCACTAGTGTGAACCAGGCTGAAAATGACAATTGATGTTCACCCCCCTACATGCAAACTATCAAGACTATACTTTGCATACCAACGGTGTAGATTCATTCCTTTCATTTTTTCTTCATCGCAAGGAAACATAGTTGGACGGATCTGAGTATGTCTACTTGTAGGTACATCTTCCCACTTATCGAACCACTGGCCTTCTTTGGTCATTACCTAGGAAAGAAAATCTGAGTTAGACTTACAGGTAACTATTTTCAATAGTCTTCCAGGACAACCCCTGAGATGTAGCTCTTCTCGTGACAGGAAACACATTGCCTTAAACGGTCAAAAGTAGAGGTTCAGAAACCAAAAATGCAGAATACACTTGGCCGTAAACCTAAAATGACAGTTTTTATAAAATATATTTAATATATAAAATTGTATTCTATTCAAAAATTTTAATTAACCACTTGCCTGCCAGGCACTTACACCCCCTTCCTGTCCAAGGCATTTTTCAGCTTTCAGCGCTGTCGCACTTTGAATGACAATTGCGCGGTCATGCTACACTGTACCCAAACAATTTTTTAGCATTTTCTTCATACAAATAGAGCTTTCTTTTGGTGGTATTTAATCACTGCTGGGTTTTTTATTTTTTACAAAAAAAATAAACAAAAAACAAGACCAAAAGTTTTGGAGAAAAAATGTTTACTTTTTTTCTCTCAGTAAATTTTGTAATCAAGTAATTTTTCGCCTTCACTGATGTGCGCTGATGAGGCGGCACTGATAGGCTGAACTGGTGGGCACTGATGAGGAGGCACTAATATGCCGCACTTATGGACACTGATGGGCAGCATGGATAGGCGGTACTGATGGGCATTGATCGACAGCAGTGATGGGCATTGATGGGCACCACTGATAGGTGGCACTGACTGGCATCACTAATGGGCACTGATTGCTGGGCAATTATGGGCACTGTATGTTGACACCGTTTTACTATACTGTAATCAGGGTGCCCTGATTACATTCCTACATGTCCCCCTGTGTGGAGATGCCGCTGATCTGCTCTCGCCACACACTCGGTCAGTGTGAGGCGAGGAGCCCCGATTATCGGCACTTCCTTGTTTACATGTGACCGGTGGATTGGACACAGCCGATCACATGGTTAAAGAGCCGCGGACGTGGCTCTTTATAGAGATCGGGGTCACGCCGTGTCCCAGCAACACAGCGTGGCCGCAATCGCTGCGGGCACGCGAGAGCTGCTGTTCTGGGATGGCGCCCCAGAATGAGAGCCGCTCCGCCCTGCCGTCATTCAAGAACACCTCCCCATTGAAAACGCAGCAAAAACCCATCATTAACGCACCTGTCACATGACCTATGAAAAACCATAAGCACACTAAATTTCTGGGAAAATCGTTTGCGTTTTCGGTGCCATTATCGGCACTTTTTTCTCCCAATGGTAAAAGGCAGATAACATCATTTTCGGCCTATATGTTTTAAAAGACAAAATTTCGGTGCATATCGAGTTAGAAGTCAAGCACTCCATCCTGCCCTTCAGCTATTGTTTTCTCCGTCTGGAGAAGATGTATTGCCTTTATCGTGATAGACGCAGTATCTTTACCTTTGACGTGTGAAAATGCAGTAAAACAGGATAGAGAAAGCAAGATTGAAACCATTGATTTTGATGGTTCTGGCTCAGATTCTAACAGCGAGCAAGACCCAGGAGAAGGTGGATCTAATGCTTCCAGGTACAAACTATCCTTGGAAGAGATAGATGAGCTCTTAAATGCCATCTATGACAACCTTGGCATGGAAGAAGAAAGAGTACAGTTGAGCAGACATGATTTAATGTATCAAGGCCTGAAAAAAGAAAATCCAATTTAATTCCAGGACATAAAGTCCTTTCAGAAGCCATTTTGAAAGAGCGAGAGACTGCAGAGAGGAAGACATTTTTTGCCAGTTAATTGAAGAGAAGATATCCATCTTTAGAATAAATGGCCAAAACTAGACTCCCGCTTGCTGAGTCAGCAGCCCTCTGCTCAGGGAGCTGTGAGAACTGAGCGATCGGCAGGGTTTGATTGCTCAGTTCTCAGTGTAGAGGCGCCGGGGGACAGACGTAGCATCAGACCGATGCTGCATCCACTTAGGCAAGTATGAATTAAAAAAGTTAAAAAAAAAAACACACAACACACTTCTCTTTTAATGCATTCTATGCATTAAGATAAAAAGCCTTGTGTGTAGGAGACGCCCAGCACCCCCTAATACTTACCTGAGCCCAACTTCTGTCCAGCGATGTCCACAAGTGACTCGGCCGTCTGGGACTCTCCTACTGATTGAGTGATACACAGCAGCGGCGCCATTGGCTCCCGCTGCTGTCAATTGGTCAATCAGGTGAGAGAGGGGGTGGGGTTAAACCAGAGCTCTGTGTCTGAATAGACACAGGGAGCTGTGACTTGGCTCTGGTGCCCCCATAGCAAGCCGCTTGCTGTGGGGGCACTTGACAGGAGGGAGGAGCCAGGAAACCCAAAGAGGGACCCGAGAAGAGAAGGATCTGGGCTGCTCTGTGCAAAATCATTACACAGAGCAGGTAAGTATAACATGTTTATTACTTTTATGGAAAAAAAAAAAAAAACAAGACTCTACAATCACTAACAGGCCTGGTTTCTGAGAAAGATATCATAAAGAATCTGGAAGTCTCGGACAGAGTCAAACAAAGTAATTAGATATTAACAGTAGTAGCCCTTTCACTAGAGCAATTTACAAGAAAATGTGCAGAAAATTGAATTCATGGCTGCAAGAGAATAGTATAATTTCAGAGACTATTCCTACCATTTGGACTTCTTGCAAGATGGGGCTGACCGGAATTTAGCACTTAGCACCATGAAGGTGCATATAGCAGCATTAAGTGTTTACCTGCAGCTACCTCTTCAGGAAGATCATCCAATTAAAATATTTTGTAAGGCCTATTAAAGACATTTCTTCTTCTAAAAATGGAACCTTTTGGTTGTCTTGAATGGTCTAAGCAAGCTTTCGTTTGAATCTATTTCTGAAACCAGCATTAAAGTAGAAGTCCATGCAAAAACTAAAATCCCTGCATCTATAGACACCAGGGATCTAACACTAACCTCTCTAGCCCTGTAAAAAAAAATAGGATTTTTATAACAGCTCATCTGTAAAATCCTTTTCATGGAGTATATCACAGGACACAGAGCCATAGTAGTTACTATGTGGGTTATAGGCCACCTTTAGGTGATGGACACTGGCACACCCTAAGACAGGAAGTTCACTCCCTATATAACCCCACCCACTACTGGGAGAACCTCAGTTTTTGTAGCGAAGCAATATACGTGTATTAAAAGGGGAGGGACCTCTGTGTCCTGTGATGTACTCCAAGAAAATTATTTTACAGGTAAGCCGTTATAAAATCCTATTTTCTTTATCGTACATCATGGGACACAGAGGCATAGTAGTTACTATGTGGGATGTCCCAGAGCAATGCCAACTGAGGGGAGGGAGACACAAAAAATGTAGGGCACCATGAGACCAGAGGACTTATACTGCTGCACACTGCGCCCAAAGGAGATATCCTCCTGCCTTTTTACATTCACCTGATAGAATCTGGTAAATGTATGGACTGAAGACCAAGTTGTGGCCTTGCAGATTTGAGCCATGGAGGTTTGGTGATGCACTGCCCACGAAACACTAACAGCCCTGGTGGAGTGGGCTTTGATTTGAGAGGGTGGAATCTTCCTCTTCAAAACATAAGCTTGAACAATTACTTGCCGAATCCATTTAGAAATGGTAGATTTCGATGCTGCCTGTCCTCTTTTAGGCCCTTCAGGCAACACAAACAAAACATCCATTTTTCGAATCTGAGCAGTCACCTTCAAGTAGACTGACTGCTCTCACCATATCAAGAGAATGTCGTGATTTTTCTTCCATAGAACATGGTCCTGGAAAAAACAAAGGCAGAACAATATCCTGGTTTAGATGAAAACCTGACACTACCTTTGGTAGAAAGTTAGGATGAGGACGCAATACTACCCTATCCTTGTGAATAATAAAATATGGCTCTTTACAAGAGGAAGCTCTGCAATCTCACGCTGTTTGTGTTCTCTTATAACTTGGAGATCTGCATACTCTTTGCACTGCAACACTCCTGATTGGCTCTGTGTGCTGCTCCATCCTCCCCAAGCCTGAGCACTGCTACGCAGAAGATTGCAAGAGGCTGATAACAGACCAGTGAGTGCTTCTCCCTAGGTTGATACCTCGGAGTGACCTGCCCCTGGAACATCACAGATGTCTGAGGATCCGGACGTTGGAATCCATCTGTCCCCGCAGAGGGCTGTATCTGCATGTGCATATGACCTTTCTATAAAGGAGGACCACCGGTTCCGGTAAGGGCTCAATCTTACTGTCATCTGGATTCACCTTCAGCCTGGACGTTTCTTTCACATTCCCTCCCTCCCTCTTCCTTTCACAGGAGCTGGGATTGATGAACCATACAGGGTTTCTTCCAAAGAAGTGCGGTTCTTTAAATAAGTGGCACGTCTGCACCATCCATCTGAACATTTTCTTCTGTCTTCACAGGTAATCCTGCGTTTATACCTCCATATACCTTAAACTGAACATTGACTGACTGCTCAAATGCATATTTGGTAAACCTGCGTTTATACCTCCCTATACCTTAAACTGAACATCGACTGACTGCTCAAATGCATATTTGGTAAATCTGTGTTTGCCACCACTGTTTCAACTCCATCTGTAGCCATGCTCACATTATTTCAATGTTTATTTAGCCATTAAGTCTTACCTAAATTATGGGTTCCCTTATCTTTATAATTTTGTCCTTTTAATCCCCTTGCAGTTGATTGTGGTGTGAAAGTCATGCTCTGCTAGCTGTGTTCCTAATATCCCCTCTTAAATTGATTAATTGCCAGATTGTATCCACACCCAACACACAGTATAAAAACAAGGCCTTCTTTACGGGGGAACACATACAGGGGGCTGCACATACAGGGGTTCTTCCAAAGAAGTGGGGTTCTTGAAATAAGTGGCACTTCTGCTCTTGCACTTCAGCGATTTGCACAAAGCATACTACAACAGACTGCAGATGACCTCAATTTCAAATTATCTCACCTTCCTCTCTGAAACATGCTCTCTTTACCTCCCCCTCCTCTTCACAATTGCAGCCTCTCTCCTCAAACTCTTTTCTTCACCCCTCTGCTCCACCCCACAATCTGTACATATCACCCTCACTTCTCCCCTCCCCCTATTACTGCACTCATCACCTCTTTCTAACTCTAAGCCCACTTGCTAACAAACCCCCCAGGATACTGAAGCATGTCCCCTCATACAAATCATATTCTCATATTGCCTCCCTTACTCTTCTGCTTCTCCTAACCGCTGGTGATATTTCCCCAAACCCTGGGCCTCCCTTTTTTAACTGTGCCCAACACACCCATCACCATCACCCTACACCCTCTGGTAGTAGTCGCAATCTATGCAATTTAGTCTCCATTCCTCTTCTTCCCAGCGCCAGCCTCCCTCTCTCCTGCGCCCTCTGGAACGCCCGCTCTGTCTGCAACAAACTCACTGCTGTTCATGACCTCTGACACTAATTCCTTTAATCTACTTGCTCTCACCAAAACCTGGCTCCACGAATATGACACCCTTTTTCCTGCTTCCCTATCCCAGGGTGGCCTTCACTGGACTCACTCCCCTAGGCCTAATGGACGCAAGGGAGTTGGAGTGGGATTCCTCCTATCCCCCCAATGCACCTTCCAGGTTATTCACGCTCCTCCCTCTTTTTCTCTCTCATCATTTGAAGCCCACTGTATACATCTATTCTCTCCTACTTCCCTAAGAATTGCTGTGATCTACCGCCCCCCTGGACCATTATCAACTTTCCTTGATGAGTTTTCTGCTTGGCTACCCTACTTTCTCTTTGGAAATTCCCACAATCCTTCTCTGTGATTTCAACATCCCTGCTAATACAAACACTCCTGCTACTTCTAAACTTTAGTTCATTTGACCTGAAGCAATGGGTACAGGCTTCTACTCACTCTGATGGCAACACCCTTGACCTTGTATTCTCCTACCCATACACTCCATGCAACTTCTCAAACAATCCTTTTCCTCTCTCTGACCATCACTTTATTAGTTTCTCTCTCCCCCTGTCTTCCACCACCTTTCCTGCCAATCGCCTAACAATCGCCCGTAGAAATTTTCGCAACTTCAACTCCTCGCTCTTCTATTCTGCTACTGACCACCCCTATGACAAAATCTCTCCCCTGTCCTACCCCAAACCACGTCCATCTACAATAAATCCCTGTCCTCCACCTTGGACAAGCTCGCTGCCCTCACTACACCCAGAATCAGGCCTTGACCCCTACAACCCTGGCAAACAGATGACACTAAA
The DNA here is from genome assembly GCF_042186555.1 of Aquarana catesbeiana. NCBI lineage: Eukaryota > Metazoa > Chordata > Amphibia > Anura > Ranidae > Aquarana > Aquarana catesbeiana. The sequence continues at coordinate 312,102,454 of NC_133328.1, forward strand.
ATTCTCAAAAAACGTAGTCGCGCTCTTGAGCGTCTGTGGCACAAGACTAAGTCTCTCAACCAATACAAATCTGCCCTCCAAAAATACTATTCTTTCCTCCACACTGCCAAGCAAACCTATTTTACAGCTCTTATTAACACCTTCTCATCCAGTCCCCGTAAACTCTTCTCTACCTTCAACTCTCTACTTTGTCCTCCACCCACTGACTCACTCACTGCCCAGGAGATCGCTAATCACTTCAAAAACAAGACTGATACAATCCGCGATGAAATCTCCACTCTACAGGTATCTCCCCCAGCTAAGACCCCATTTCAACAGGTACAACTGACACTCCCCCTATTCAAATCTGTTACTACAGGCGAAGTTGCTAAACTCCTTTCTATCGCCCATCTAACCACCTGTCCCCTGGACCCTATTCCCTCTCATATGCTACGGTCACCCTCTGACTCCATTCTACACTCTCTAACCCACATCTTCAATCTCTCCCTCACCTCTGGAATCTTCCCCAATGCTCTAAAACATGCACTGGTCACCCCCATACTTAAAAAGCCGTCCTTGGACATTACCAATCTTAATAACCTACGCCCCATCTCCTTGCTCCCCTTTTCCTCTAAACTCCTTGAACGCCTAGTTTACAACCGAGTGACCACCTCATTAAAAACAACCTTCTTGATCCCCTTCAATCTGGATTTCGCCCTCAACACTCCACAGAAACTGCTCTTTAAAAACTCACAAATGACCTAATTGCAAAAACCAAACGGACATTATTCTGTACTCCTACTTCTGGATCTTTCAGCTGCCTTTGACACGGTTGTGACCACCCCGTCCTCCTCAAAAAACTTTACTCCCTCGGTCTCCGTGACTGTGCTCTTCAGTTGCTCTCATCCTACCTATCCCAACGCACCTTCAGTGTCACTTACAATTCTACTTCCTCAAATGTCTCACTGACTGTGATTAGCGCTGTGCCGTGCCGACTTCCTGGCGGGCTCTGCACGTTCAGCATGCGAACACGCCGGAGCTCATCCTTATTCAGGAACCGGTTTAGATCGAGATCTAGAATGGGTCTGAAATCTCCATTTGGTTTTGGCACCGTGAAAAGGTTTGAAAACCCCAATCCCTGCTCTTCCATGGGGACCACCGAGATCACTTTGAGACAAAAGACGATCCAATACTTGAAAGAGAGACTTCTTTTTTTTCTGGATCCTTGGGAATGTTTGATCTGAGAAAACGAGGAAATGGGGACTCTCGAAACTCTAGTTTGTACCCTAGAACTATTGAGGAAGTCGTCACCCATCTGTCGACACTCTTCCTGCCAGACCCTTGAGAACGGCAGAAGTCTCCCCCCCCCCCCACTCGAGCGAGCTGGGGCGCCCCTTCATAAGGAGGCTTTAGTATTTTGTTTTGTAGGTTTCCTCCCCCAGGACTTCTTTTGTTCCTGGGGTTGACCCTGAGGTTTACCCCTTGAACTTGACGGCAGAGGCCGTCATGACTGCCTGGAGGCTGATGTCCCTGGCACTGGAGAAGGAGCTTGTTTAAATGCAATACACCAACTCCTTTTCCTAACTGGCAAAGGTGTACTTTTTCCACTAGAAATTTTTTGGATGTATTTATCCAAATCATCCCCAAACAGGCGTTCACAGCGGACAGGAAAACTAGCCAGGAGCTTTTTGCATGGCGCTTTGGCTGACCAATTTTTCAACCATAGTATTCTACGCATATGCACCAGCCCAAGCGTAAGGCGCGAGGCCTGAATAGAATCTCTCATAGCATCTATTGCAAAACATAAAGCCCCTGGTAACTCCGGGGCCTGCTGATCAGGGATAACCTTGAGCACCTGTTTTAACTGGTCTTTCAAGGATTCACGTACACCAATTGCTGCCACTGCAGGTTGAGTCACTGAACATGCCAGAGAAAACGCAATTAACAGGAATTTCAATTTCTTATCCGTTGGATCCCTAAGCATTTGAGCATTGTCTACTGGACAAGTCAAACTTTTATTCACAGAGGATATAGCAGCGTCAATTGCTAGGATCTATCCCACCTTTTAGTGAATTTTTCCTCCATAGGATAAAATGTTGAAAACTTTTTAGGAGGAAAAAAATGCTTATCTGGGTGATCCCACTCAGAATACATAATCTGTTCCAGCAATGAATGGACAGGAAAGGTATGCACAGCTTGAGAAGGCTTTAGCTAACCCAAACAAGAAGTGGGCTTCACAACCGACTCAGTTAAGGGTAGCATAAAAGTGGAACAGACCAACTCCGTAAGAGATTGCGCCATCAAGCTTTCAGATTGTGAAGCTGAAGGGGATCCTTCCGCATTTGACCCCTCAGAAGAGGAGTCGTCAGCCTCCTCACGGTCCCCTGAGGGAAATTCATCTTCTCCTGCCCCCAGTTCCTCTGTTTGAGGGTCCAGGGTAGTGGAAGGGGACCCGTCGCTTTTTTTCCCCATTCTGGGCAGATGTGATTAAAGCCGCTAACCTTTCTTCCAATCCTATCATAGCTGAGGAACCTCTTCAGTAATATAGACAGGGGCTTCAGTGTTGGAAACAGTTGCAACATTTGACGGCCCCAATGGCACACTATGACCAGCCACCCCAGATCTTTCAGGGAAGGATGCCATTGTAGAGATGAGACGAAGTTTCTTAAGAGTTTAAGGGAGACCCTTTTGAGCCCTTTTTTTTTGGGTGTTTCTACCTCCCCTTCTGACCATAGCCCAATGCAGAGGTACTGCCAGAAGAAATTGCACCCACTGCTTGAGCAAACAGTCCAGCAACTGCCGCTGCTATTAATGCTCAGCCTGAGGCTCAGTAAATGTGCCAAGGGAATGCCTGTGTCACCACTTACATGCCCCCTTCTGCTCGTGTCCCTCCGACAGCTGCAGTGGAGCTTTTCATAATGCACTCCCGCGCTGGACGTTGCAGCAGGCTAAAGCTGGGCCAAGCCACTACCCCTCCGTCTTTCCACCGCGCCCCCCCTCCTCTTTTCAAAAGAGCGTTTTCCCGCGCGGGTCTCCCATCCGACGGGATCTGCGCGTGTGTGTGTGTGTGTGGGGGGGATTGGCGAGGAGAAGAGCAGATGACTAACAGCCGTACAGAAGCGGTGGAAGAACGGATCAGCATCCGCCGATCGTTCTGGGCCTCCCCCTTCCTATCCGGGAGAGGGGGAGAGCTTCCGTCCAGGTGGGGGGTGTTTTTGGAAAAAAATCCCCCCCCCCAACATCTTACCGGAGGCCTGGGACTGTTTAGCCGGAGGAAGCCTGCAGCTTCTGCTGACACAGAGCGATCTATGAAAAGCATGAACAAGGTACGTGCTCTATACAGCCCCCAGTGGTGACTTTGGGCATGACAACATTTACTTTTAAAGGAGACAATCCATAAGTAAATTTAAAATTCCTTAGGAATCCCCACTTGCCTTATCCCGCCGTAGGGATTCTGTAGTAAAACCAACAGACCCAATCTTCACCCCTCACGGTGGGTTCCACTCCCCTGGACCCACAAAGCACCCCGCCAAGAAACTTTGTGGCTGAAAAAACCAAAGCACTGGATCCCTGGGTCCAGCTCTCTAAAAGAGAAGCGTTACGGGCGAAACCATGTTTCTTCCACCACAAGGCCCGGGTACTATTCAATTCGGCCTGAAAAGACACTTTGAATGGATCCGGCTGCAAAACTTGCCCCAGCAAAGGAATATTCCAGTGGAGCTCAGCCTAGCACATCTTTACACGTGACCTTTACTCGTGACCAACATCTAAGACACTGGCGAAAAAACTGAGGTACTCCCAGTAGTGGGAGGGGTTATATAGGGAGTGAACTGCCTGTCTTAGGGTGTGCCAGTGTCCATCACCTAAAGGTGGCCTATAACCCACATAGTAACTACTATGGCTCTGTGTTCCGTGATGTACGATAAAGAAAAGGAGTATACATACCTTTTTGGAAGCCGATCTGAGCTGCTCCGACCGGATCATCGTAGAGGCGGGTGCAGAGGAGAAGGAAGACAACAGACTCCCCATAGTAAGTCTATGGGTGATGTCACTTACCATTCATTTCACAGTCATTGTCGGCCGTGTCCTCTGCAGAGCTTCCGCCTCTGGAGATCAGGTTGGTGCGGGTCAGATCGGCATCCAAAAAAGGTATTGTACTAATTTTTTCTTTACAGGGTTACAGAGGTTAGTGTTAGATCCCTGGTGTCTATAGATGCAGGGATTTTAGTTTTTGCATGGACTTCCACTTTAAGCTTCTAACTAACCTTGAAGACAGCATATTTAGTAGTGGTGATCACCTCTGCTTGCAGAATCAGCAAGCTTCAGTCCCTGTCTATTAATGAACCCTATTTGACGGTTCTGGAAGACTATTTTAATGACCGATCCTGGGTTATCACCAAACCATCTTTTTATAGAATTCAAGACATAGCTCTAACTACATTTTGTTGAAATCCCTCAAATGAGGAAAAAAAAAAACTTACCATAAGCGTCTTAGATGTAAGGCAATTTGTTTTGTCCCACCTGGAAGTAAAGGACTACACTATTTTAAAGCACTCTGTTTTGTAGGCGGGCGCCAAGAAAGGAAAGCAAGCTTAAAAATTCACCATAGCAAGATGGATTAAACAAGCTATATTGGAATCATACAAATGCACAAAAGCAGTCCTTTCTGCATGGTTTAATGCCCATTCTACTAGAGTTTCGTCCACTTAATGGACAGAAGGAGCTTGCGTTACCCAGGATCAGATGTGCAAAGCGGCAGCTTGCTCTTTGCAACCTTTGTCCGCCATTACCATATGGATCTTTTAATATGTCAGACCAGGCACGGCAACGCCCCATCCAAATACGTAAGTTTATCATTTCAGGGGCTGTCCTGGAAGGAGGACTGGGGGATAAGCTGAGTTAGATGTACCGTTAACTCTTTTTTTCCAGTAGTCTTTCAAGACAGCCAACTTCCCGCTTCTTTGGGGTTATGCAATAATTTTAAGGTCCAGTCAGTGTTACTTATTTTTAAACTAAAGGGTTTGAATGAAGGCCTGACTTAACCGTTTAAGGCAATGCGTTTCCAGTCACAAGGAGGAAGAGCTACATCTCAGGGACGGTCCTGGAAGATGACTGGGGAGAAAAAGCTTTAAGTGCTTAAAAAGTAAAGTTAATTATATTTGATAATCCAGCACTGAACATAAAATACCCTCCAGTGGGTGATTCCAGGCATCCACTTCAATCCAGGAATCTCAGAAGAAACATCAGCAAGCTCAAGGGATCCTAGTAAAATAAAAAGCGAGTAGACAAATTTACAATCAGTAATGAAGTCTTTATAGATACTCCTTTAGAGAACATTAGAGAAATGTGTATGCAAGAGCATGCTATCTGAAAGGTAGGAATGTGCCTATACTTTTACATAAACACCAGTCCTAGTGACATAGATGGATATAAATTGTAGCATGTAGATATTTTTAAGTGGTATATTTATGTGCAAATTATGGCCAATTAAATAGATAAAAGCTAATTGATCAGCAATTTACAAAAGGCCTTTAATTCACAGATTATAGTGACTATATTTTATGCTGTGATGACCACAGATTGTATTTTATGACTCACATAATGACCAGCAATAGCAGAAAAGCTAGAAATGAGCAACCCATGATTCACATCATTTAATATATGAACAGTGAATTGCCAAACTAAAAGATTCACTTATCCATAGCCTCTTCGTTAAATCCAGAAGTTTCTACTAGTTACTCACCTACTACAAACAAGCAAAAATAGGAACAGCTTACCTGCAAAATCCTTTTCTTTGAGTACATCACGGGACACAGAGCCACGGTATTTACTGAATGGGTTATATAGGCACCTTTAGGTAATGGGACACTGGCACACCCTAGACAGGAAGTTTAGTTCCCTATATAACCCCTCCCCTTACTGGGAGTACCTCAGTTTTGTAGTGAAGCAATATACGTGTATTAGAAGAGGGGAGGGACCGTGATGTACTCGAAGAAAATGATTTTACAGGTAAGCTGTTGTAAAAATCCTTTTTGAGTACAACAGCTTACCTGTAAAATCCTTTTCTTCGAGTACATCACGGGACACAGCCACAGTATTTACTGAATAGGATGTCCCAGAGCAATGCTATCTGAGGGGAGGGAGACACAACAAAAGGTAGGGTGCAATCAGACCTGAGGACCTTATACTGCTGCCTGCAGCACACTGTGCCCAAAGGCGATATCCTCATGCCTTCTCGCATCTACCTGATAGAATCTGGTGAACGTATGGACTGAAGACCAAGTTGTGGCCTTGCAGATTTGAGCCCTGGAGGCCTGGTGATGCACTGCCCATGAAGCACTAAAAGCCCTGGTGGAGTGCGCTTTGATTTAAAAAAGGTGGAACTTTCCCTTTCAAACCATAAGCTTGAATAATTACTTGCCGAATCCACTTAGCAATAGTAGATTTCAACGCTGCCTGTCCTTTTTTAGGACCTTCAGCAACACAAACAAAACATCCCTTTTCCGAATCTAAGCAGACGCCTCCAAATAGGTTTTGACCGCTCTCACTACCATCCAGAGAATGTAGTGACCGTAGAACAGGACAGGATTCTGGAAAAAATTAAGGCAGAACAATAACATGGTTTAGATGAAAACCTGAAACCACTTTCGGTAGAAAGCTAGGATGAGGACGCAATACTATCCTTGTGAATAATTAAATATGGCTCTTTACAAGAAAGTTGCCAATTCTGATACCCTGCTTGCAGAGGAAACGGTTACCAGAAAAATTTGCTTGTCAAAAGGACCAAGGGAATATATTGTATCGGCTCTAAAAGGCTGTTTCTGTAATACTGACAGAACTAAATTCAAGTCCCAAGGGTTCAGGAGTGCTCTAACTAGTGGATTAAGCTGTTACCCCCCGTATAAAGCTTCAAACCAAAGAATGCGAAGCAAGCGGACATTGAAACAATACCGATAAGGCCAAAACCTGGCCCTTGATAGTAGGGCCAGCTTCATCTCTACCCCCATTTGCAGAAAAGCAAGGATTCTACCTATGACAGTTTCTGGGATGCCAACCCCTGGATTCACACCAGGAAACATATGCCTTCCAAACTCTATAATAAATGACTTTGGAAGCTAGCTTACTTGCATTAATCAAGGTAGATATCACCGAGCCTGAAAGCCCGCAATTCTTCAGAATGTGGGTTTCAATAGCCAAACCGTTAAATTTAGCGTTTGTAAGGTAGGATGGAACCCTGGTCCCTGTGATAGCAGGTCTGGACATGGTGGTAGGGTCCATGGGGGCCCTACCGTCATTTTTACTATTTCTGCATACCAAGATCTTCTGGGTCACCAGAAGTACAGACTTCTTTTCCTGCTTGATCCTGCGAAGAAGTCATGGTAGCAGCAGAATGGGAGGAAATGCATAAATCAGTGAGAACTGATCCCACTGGGTCACCAACACATCTGTTCCGCATGCGAGTGGATCCCTTGTTCTTGATACAAAGTTGTTGATCTTGTTGGTGAACCTGGACGCAAACAGATCTACGTCCGGGATCCCCATTTTTTTGGCATATAGACAGGAAGATGTCGGGGTGAAGAGACCATTCCCCCAGGAACAACTGCTGGCGACTTAAAGTAGTCCGCCTGCCAGTTCTTTGCCCCTGGAATGAAGATTGCCGATATGCACGGCACATGCTTTTCTGCCCAGTTTAGGATCTGATTTACTTCTCTCTGGGCTGCACGTACCTGGTGCCCCCTTGGTGATTGATATAAGCCACTGCTGTGGCATTGTCGGATTGGATCCTGACGGGGACAACCCTGCAACCTGAAAGTCCAAGCCTTTAGGGCTAGGTACGCTGCCCAAATCTCTAGAATGTTGATGGGCAAGGTCCTCTCGATTTTGGACCATTTCCCTTGGACAATCGTCTCTTCCAGAACTGCTCCCCAACCCCAGGTAACTGGCAAAAAGGATTTCCCTTTCCGCAGATTCACGGGTACCAACCACCAACTGAGGGTCTGACTTTCGTGTTCCAGGCAGACAGAATATTGTTTTGCAGCAGACTCGAATGAAACTGAGCATAGGGAACTGCTTCGAATGAAGCCACCATCTTTCCCAACCTCATAAAAAGGCAAATAGAAAAACCCTTCTTCACCCTGACTAACTGCACCAGCTCCTTTATGGTGCTGATTTTTGCCTGGGGTAAAAACACCCTCTTCTGGGTTGTATCTATAACCAGACCCAAGTACTCTAGTCTTCTTACTGGTTTTAAAGAAGACTTCTCTAGGTTGAGGACCCAACCTAGGTGTTCCAGTTAGTTGACTGTGGTTACCATCTTTGGTCTAAGCGGGCTACCGACCGGTCTATTAAGAGCAGGTCGTCTAGTTACGCTATAATCGTTATACCCTGGGCCCTTAATCTGGCCAGAGGAGGGCCAGGACCTTTGTAAACACCCGAGGTTCAGTAGCTAGACCGAAAGGTAGAGCTACTAACTAAAAAACGAACAATTTCCACTTCGAAAACGCAGATATTTCTGATGTGTGGGGAAAATGGGCACATGCAGGTATGCATCCTTGATGTCTATTGATGCCAGAAGTTCTCCTCCTTTTAGGATGGAGACTACTGATCGGATTCCATGTGAAAAGATCAAATTTTTGGGAACCGGTTTAGTTCTTTGAGATCTAGAATGGGTCTGACAACACCGATTTGGCTTTGGCACCATGAAAAGGTTTGAATAAAACCCCAATCCCTGCTCTTCCATGGGAATCACCATGATTACTTTTTGCGACAAAAGTCGCTCCAACGCTTGAAAGAGAGACTCCTTTTCTCTGGGTCCTTGGGAACATTTGATCTGAGGAAAACGAGGAGATGGGAATTCTCGGAACTCTAGTTTGTAACCTAGAGTTATTATGGAGACCACCCATCTGTCCTGAAAATCCTCCTGCCAGACCCTTGAGAACTGTAGCAGTCTTCCCCCCACTCGAACGAGCGGGGGCGCCCCTTCATAAAGAGGCTTTAGCGTTCTGTCTTGATTTCCTCCCCCAGGACTTCATTTGTCCCTGGGGTTGACTGAGTTTTACCTCTTAAACCTGACCTGGGAGGCTGTCGCGACTGCCTGGAGGCTGATGCCCCTGGCACTTAAGAGCCCGTTTAAATGAGGGATGTTTACTCCTTTACTTAACTGGCAAAAGGGTACTTTTCTCACTTGAAATTAATTGGATATAATTGTCCAAGTCATCCTCAAACAGCCTTACACCACGGAAGGGGAAACCAGCCAGGAGCTTTTTGCATGGCGCTTCGGCTGACCAATTTTTCAACCATAAGATTCTACGCATATGCACCAACCCAAGCGTAAGGCAAGAGGTCTGAAGGATAGAATCTGATTGCGTCAACTGCAAAAGACAAAGCCGCTGGCAGCTCGGCTAACTCCTGGGCCTGCTGTTCAGGGAAAACCTTGAGTACCTGTTTCAAGTGGTCTCTCAAGAACTGACATACCCCAAGTGCCGCCACTGCAGGTTGAGCTACTGAACCTGCCAAGGAAAAAAATTTAACAGGAATTCCAATTTTTTTTATCGGTTGGATCCCTAAGCATTTGCGTGTTGTCCATATATTGTGCAATGCACAAATGTAGAGGTACTATCAGAAATGCACCCACTGCTGAGCAAAATAGTTCAGCAACTGCCGCTATCAAGGCTCAGTCTGATGCTAAGTAAATGTGCCTGGGAATGCCTGTCACCCACTCTCACATGCCATCCATCTGCTCTGTGTCCTTCCTTCAGCTGTGTGCACCTGCAAAAAGTGCACCTTTATAGCTAAGCATGGCCCATGTTTGTGGGTGTTGAACCGCGCTGAAGCTCCGCCCCCCCTTCTCCGACCACCCCTTCCGTCCCCTCATCTTTTTTCAAAAACCGACCGCTTTCCCGTACGAGCGGGGGATTCGATCCAACCGGATCACATGTGGAGGGGGGGCTGGGGCAGAGGAGAGAGAGGAGGGCAGGTGGATGGAGAGCCGACGTAATAGCGGTAGCATTGCGGCATACCACCGACTGTCCCATGGCCTCTAGCCTGGAACAGAATCTGTGGGGGGACATTCCCAAAAAGAAAAAAAAAAAAAAAAAAAAAAAAAAACACACCTCTTCCCACATCATACCTGGAGCTTGGGCTTGGAGGAAGCGTGTAGCTTGTGACACTGAGCAAGGCTGACAAGCATGGAACAGGTACGTGCTCTTGTCAGCCCCCGATGGCGACTTTAGGCATAGCAACAGTAACTTAACCACTTCCCGCCCAGTTATTCAGTTATCCAACAGAGGCTCTTTACCACGTGATCAGCTGTGTCCAATCACGGCTGATCACAGTGTAAACAGTAAAAGCTGGTGACTGGCTTTTCCTCACTCGCGTCTGACAGACACGAGTAGAGGAGAGCCGATCGACTGCTCTCCTGACAGGGGGGTCTGCACGGTTTATCAGCGCAGCCCCCCCAAAGGATGCCCACCATCATGCCGCCCAGGACCACCAGGGAAGGGGGCAACATGTGGATGGCCAGGTATGTACACCATGTCCATCCACATATGAAAAAATTTGCACAATACATGCCAATCAGTGCCCACAAATGGGCACTGACTGGCAAAATTATGGTCCAGCTAAAAAAAAGTGATGCCCAGCAACGCCACCCATCAGTGTCATCAGTGCCACCTCTGTGCCCAGTGCCCATCTGTGCCACCTATCAGTGAAACCCATAAGTGCCCATCATCAGTGCTCAACAGTGCCCATCAGTGCAGCCATAACAGTGCCCGTCATTACAAGAAGAAAACGTACTTGTTTACTAAAAAAAAATTTTTACAGAAACAAAGAAAAACTTAATTTTTTTTCAAAATTTTCGGTCTTTTTATTTGTTGCGCAAAAAGTAAAAATTACAGAGGTGATCAAATACCACCAAAAGAAAGCTCTATTTTTGGGAACAAATTGATAAAAAAAAAATTGTTTGTGTACAGTGAAGCATGACCGCGCAATTGTCATTCAAATTGCGACAGCTGAAAAATTGGCTTGGGCAGGAAGGTGCGTAAGTGCCTGGTATTGAAGTGGTTAAAGGAGAAAACCCACAAGAATTAGAAAAATTCTTTAGGAATCTCCCTTACCTTATCTGGCTGCAGGGTTCTGTGGTAAGCCAAACAGACCCAATCTTCACTACTCACAATGGGCTCCGTTAAAAAACCTTCAGGGACTGGGGCCCCCTTTATAATCGGGAGATCCACAGCTCTGGGCCTGTAAAAAGCACCCCGCCAGGAATATGGCTGAAAAACACAAATACCGGATCCCGGGGTCCAGCTCTCCAAAAAGTGAATCGTTACAGGTAAAACCTTGTCCTTGTCCTTGCCCAGGTCCTATTCAATTCAGCCTGGAAAAGAAACTTTGAATGGATCCGGTTGCATGGCTTGCCCCAGCAAGGAATATTCCAGCGGAGCTCAGCACAGCACATCTTTACTCGTGACTAAAACCTAAGACACTGGCGAAAAAACTGAGGTACTCCCAATAAGGGGAGGGGTTATATAGGGAGCTAAACTTTATGTCTAGGGTGTGCCAGTGTCCATCACCTAGAGGTGCCTATATAATCCATTTAGTAAATACTGTGGCTCTGTGTCCCGTGATGTACAAAAAAGAAAATAAATCACTAGCATTACACTAGCAGCACAGGAGACAGGACAGCTGTTAAAGTGCCTGCCATCATCTCTTAACTGCATGTTTTACTTTAGCAGTATTTTAAAGAGAAGGGGTATAACCCAAGCTGCCATTTGGACTCCAAAACTAACACTGTAAAGGCTGGGGAGCAGCCAGTGAGAGATTCTACTAACACAGCAATGATGGGATGGACCATGTGCTGCTTGTTAGGAGTGTGAAGGGGAGAGTGCATGTCACACTCTAAACAGGATTTGCATATTCTGCCCCATCCTGTCATAGTAAAGCACCATTTTCAAGGTGTACAAAAAAATAAATAAAAACTAAAAATGCTCACCTAGTAATGTTCTCAGATTCACATCTATAAAACATTCAGTTATGTGAATTTGACAATTGCTGCAACACCTGCTCACGTTACAGATTCTCTAAAAAAACAAGTGGACCTTGACTTTGTCCCACAGCTTTCTCCCAGCAGCAATACCTACCAGGGTATTTATTATTGGTTACTGGTTATTTATGAATAGATGGACAAGAATTACTAAAATACACAAGTATATCATCTAATACATTATCCCCCATATACAAGTACAGATTTTCTTTATAATTACTAAAAAAAGGTAAGGAAGTCAATTTTCAGTACTGACACAAAGCTATCACAGATTACAAAATATATGTAAATCATTTTGCTCACTGAGAAATAATTGAATAGGCTTCTCTAGAACATTATGTTTTTCTGTGTCTAGTGATTTAAAATGTGTCTTGCTCGGCTTGTGAAGAGAGAATGCATGGCCTTGCCTTCACTTTTCTCCAGCAGGGAGGATATAACAGCTTCATCTTCAATAGGATTCAGTGAGCATGTTGAATACACCATCCTTCCCCCTTCTGCCAGCTGCTCAACACCACGGGTAGCAATTCTAATCTGTAACCTAGAAAATGCAAAATGAAGGTTAACAACAACTTGCATGCAGTTTCAAAAGATTCTTCTCCTGAAAACACGGTATGCTTCCTCTTTTATCCATATAGACATCAGTTAAAAGACTACATTAACACTTTCAAAACAGCAAGAGAATTATATAGAGGAAGATGAGCATAAATGGAGAAAGCATTATTCATCCAGTATCAAATGGCAAAGCCTTTAACTCCGCGTGACACATACAGCGCCTTGAAAAAGTATTCACCTCTCTTGGCTTTTTACCAATCTTGTTACATTACAGCCTTTAGTTCAATGTAACTGGTTGAAGGGCTATATAAATCAGGCCTTGCAAACATGAAGGATTCATGTAAAAATGTGTTTTAAAAAATCCTCCAGCACTTTTTTTTTTTTTACAGTAAACTTATTTATTTAAAACCTGCTTCTTCAATAACAGGTATCAGTTGCATACATTCTCTGCAAAACATGGTTCTTACCCTAACATAGGGGATTATCTCAATTGGGACATATTTCATAGAGAACAATAAAAAACAAAGCTTATCTGGAAGCAGCACACTGAAGGGAGTTAATTTGTGAGTTGCAAAAGGAAAAAAAAAGTCAGAAGACAAAATGTTTATTACATTGTACATCACAGGAAACATTGTACCCTGCTATTCATGACTACTTGGGTTATGCTGTGACCATCAGATGAATGGACACGGTCCCAAAAAAAGGCAGGAATCCCTATATCCAGGCAAAACTTCTCCAAGCTCAGCTAAGTCTTAGTTTTCAGCTAGTGTTCGTAGATAAACTTTCCTACAGATCTCTAAGAAGGTGGACTTGAGTTCCATATTTATAGTCTATTCTAAACACCCTTGCTGGGAAAGGGAAAGGCTTCATCTGCAGCCTACTGCCCTGACACCAAGAGGGAATGTACCCTGAGGAACCCCATGCAATAGCAGGGATGGCCTGAAATGTTGCCAGTCAGCGCTGGATCCTGTGAGCAGCGATCTCCAGGGTACACTGGCAGGGTGCTGTACAGGTCCAGGGCAATAAACCCCTTTACGTGCCTAAAGGCTTTGCTGGGTGCTACCACCGAGAGGTGAAGATTGGGCCTTCTGGCAATCCACCAAGGAATGGCAAGTGCCTCTGTGGTGGAACATGTGGCAGTTTTCCCTTGCTTTCCCTAGTGCATTTGGGGTAGTGGTTACTGTGTGCGGTGTGACCCAGCCCCAATAGCAGCATTTAAAAGGAAAGGATTGGGCACAACACACATATGTAATAGGTGCCATTTTGTCTGTTCCCTTAGCATGGAAGCATGTGCGAATGGCAGCTCCCAGCTACAATAGCAGGGACCCAGATCCTATGCTGGTCTAGCTACTTCCTGGGGTACAGCTCCTGCACAGTTGCATCAGGTCTACAGTGCATAGGTATCAGTGTTCCACAAGCACTGGGACACTTAAATCGGCAGTGACTTGCCACATAGATGTCTGGCCTGGGTTGACACTCTTCTCAGCTAAGTGGCCATTCCCATTTGGGTTTAACAGGCCTCCTTTACCCTTCGCAAGCCATGGAATTATAAGATAGTGCAACAATGTAGGCTCCCAAATACCTCTATGAGGTAGGAAGGACACCCTGCAGAGTCCACCCCGTGATGGCTCCCCTAAGGGTCAGCTTAGTTCTGTATCCCAGCCTTTATCTGGTATTTTCACTGTTTCGGGGGGGGGGGGGGGGGGGCACAATCCACCATTTACTTTGTAATAATGGAAGAATTTTCTGCAGGAGTTTTGTGAGACCAAAGGGATTCTCTCTGGTGAGGGGAAATGAGGTGTTGGATAAACATCGTCAGAATGAGGAAAAATGAGGAAAATGAGAAGAAAGCTGTTGAGGACAGGGTGCAAGGCTATCTCAGACACATAAGACTACAGTGGACATTCTGGTGGATGCGGTGCAAACAAAACTTTAAGTAGCCACTTCCAGCGGCCTCTTCTCAAAGTCACTGTATTTGGGTAATGAAAACTACCTAAATATTCCAAATCTTTTTCAGTGCACCCTCAACTGAAGAAGTGCTGTATGTCAATTGAGCTCACCCAGAGAAGGCGTTTTCATCTCCAAAGTGTTCTACTCAACTGTACCCCATGGTGGAGGAATTCTACAAAAAGTTGTGTTCTCCAGCTGCTGTCATTCTCCCGGGAACAACTGCTGGCGACTCAAATAGACCGCCTGCCAATTTTCTATTCCTAGAATGAAAAAAAGGCCAATAGGCAAGGTACATTGTTTTCTGCCCAAGATAGGATATGATTCACCCCTCTCTGGGCCACACAACTTCTTGTGCCCCCTTGGTGATTGATATAGGCCACTGCTGTGGCATTGTCGGATTGGATCCTGACAGGACAGCTCCGCAAATTAAATGTCCAGGCCATCAGGACCAAGCTCTCTGCCCGAATCTGTAGAATGTTGGACCACTTCTCATGGACAGTTATATCTTTCAAGACTGCTCCCCAACCTAAAAAAGTTGGTGTATGTTGTTACCACTTCCCAGGTAACTGTAGGAAGGATTTTTCCCTTTGCAGTTTTTTTGGTTAACAACCATAAACTGAGGCTCCGGCGCACCTTTGGAGTCAGACACATTGGAAAATCTAGAGCTTGAACCCTCTTGTTCCAATAGAAGGATTCATCTTGCCTCGACCACTTTAATAATTTCCTTTATGGCGCTGATCTTTGCCTGGGGCAAGAATACCCTTTTCTGGGTGTATATGAACAGACCCAAGTATTTTAAACTCCTTAATGGTTTTAAGGAAGATTTCTCTAGGTTGAGAATCCAAACTAGGTATTCCAGGTAGTTGAATGTGGTGACCATACTTTGGGCTAAGCGGGCTACCGACTGTTCTATCAAGAGCCAATCGTCTAGGTAAACTATCGTTATACCTTGGGCCCTTAGTCTGGCTAAAGGAGGAGCCAAAACCTTTGTAAACACTCAAGGTGCAGTAGCTAGACCGAAAGCAGAGCTACAAACTGTAAATTAAGATTTTCTACCTTAAAAAGTAAATATTTCTAGTGAGCGGTGAAATATGCCCATAGAGGTATGCACCCTTGACGTCGATGGACATAAAAAGTTCTCCTTGTAAGATGGACAACTGATTGGATTGACTCCATGCGAAAAATAGGATTTTTAAAACAGCTTACCTGTAAAATCCTTTTCTTTGAAGTACATCACGGGACACAGAGCCATAGTAGTTACTATGTGGGGTTATAGGCCACCTTCAAGTGATGGACACTGGCACGCCCTAAATTAAAAAGTGCACTCCCTATATAACCCCTCCCACTGGTGGGAGTACCTCAGTTTTGTAGCAAAGCAATACACGTGAATACCAAGAAGGGAGGAACCTCTGTGTCCCGTGATGTACTTCAAAGAAAAGGATTTTACAGGTAAGCTGTTATAAAAATCCTATTTTCTTATCGTACATCACGCGACACACAGCCATAGTAGTTACTATGTGGGATGTCCCATAGCAATGCCAACTGAAGGGAGGGAGACACAACAAAGTAGGGTACCAAAAGACTAGAGGACTCATACTGCAACCTGCAGTACACTGCGCCCAAAGGTGATGTCCTCATGCTTTTTACATCTACTTGATAGAACCTGGTAAATGTATGGACTGAAGACCAAGTTGCGGCCTTGCAGATCTGAGCCATGGAGGCTTGGTGATGCACTGCCCAAGAAGCACTAACAGCCCTGGTGGAGTGCACTTTAATATGAAAAGGAGGAGTTTTTCTTTTAAAACCATAAGTTTGAACAATCACTTGACGAATCCATTTAGGAATAGTAGATTTCGATGCTGCCTGTTCTCTTTTAGGACCATCTGGCAACAAAAACAAACATTTGTTTATGAATCTGAACGGTCACTTTCAATAGACCTTGACCGCTCACACCACATCAAGAAAACAGTGACCTTTCTTCCACAGAAAGGAAGTTCTGGGAAAAAAAAAAAATGAAGGCAGAACAATATCCTGGTTTAAATGAAAACCCGATACTACCTTCGGTAAGAATTCAGAATGAGGCCGCAATACAGCCTCATCTTTATGAACAAATACGGCTCCTTACAAAAAAACAACCTCTTTTGAGCTGTATCAATGATCAGCCCCAAGTACTACAATCTCCTTGATGGATTTAAGGAGGATTTCTCTAGGTTGAGAATCCAACCTAGGTATTCCAGGTAGCTAACTGCGGTGACCAAAGTTTGGATTAATCTGCCTACCGAATTGATCTATGAAGAGAAGATCTAAATAGGCTATTAGTTTGTTATACCTTGAGCCATTACCCTGGCTAAAGGAGCAAGGACCTTTGTAAACACTCGAGATGGAGTAGGGAGACCAAAAGGAAGAGCTACAAACTAAAAATGAAGATTTTCTACCTTGCAGCGTAAATTTCTGTTGAGCAGGGGAAAAAAACGGCACATGGAAAAAAGCACCCTTAATGTCAATTGACAGCAGTAGTTCTCCCCCTTGTAGGACGGAGACTACTGATCGGATTGACTCCATGCGAAAAGAACGGATATTCAAACCCGGTTTAGATCTTTGAGATCTAAAATGGGTCTGAGATCCCCGTACGGTTTTGGAACCGCAAAAAAGGTTTGAAAAACCCTAATCCTTGCTCTACCAAGGGGACCACCGATATCAGCCTTTGAGACAAGAGATGATGCAAAGCTAGAAAGAGAGACTTCTTTTCACTGGATCTCTGGGATCGTTTTGATCTGAGAAAACGAGGCGATGGGAACTGTGACAATGTTCCTGTCAGACCCTTGAAAACTGTAGAAGCCCAGGTCCTCTAATTGACCCTGGGACTGACCCTTAGGTTTACCTCTTGAATCCTGACGGTGGAGGCCGTCGTGACTGCCTAGAGGCAGATGCCCCTGGAACTGGAGAAGAAGCAAATTTAAAAGAAAAAAAATACTTAAAAACTTCTTAACTGAAAAAAAGGGTATTTAAGTGTTTAAAACAGGTTTTTTTGCTAGAAAAGTACTTAGAACCCCCAAACATTATATATGGTTTTTCTTCTAACACCCTAGAGAATAAACTGGCGGTCGTTGCAATACTTTTTTTTGCACCATATTTGCGCAGCGGTCTTAAAAGCACACTTTTTTTGGGAAAAAATTAACTTTTTGAATAAAAAAAATAAGACAACAGTAAAGTAAGCCCAATTTTTTTTTTATATTGTGAAATATGTTACGCCAAGTAAATTGATACCCAACATGTCGCTTCAAAATTGCGCCCGCTCGTGGAATGGCGTCAAACTTTTACCCTCAAAAATCTCCATAGGCGATGTTTAAAAAAATTCTACAGGTTGCATATTTTGAGGTACAGATGAGGTCTAGGGCTAGAATTATTGCTCTCGCTGTACCGTCGCAGCGATACCTCACATGTGTGGTTTGACCAGCGTTTTCATATGCGGCCGCTACTCGCGTATGCGAACTCGTCGGGGGGGGGGGTTAAAAATTAATTTTTTTATTTTTATTATTTATTTTACATTATTTTTATTTATTTTTACACTGTTTAAAAAAATAAATAAATATTAATTGTGTCACTTTTATTCCTATTACAAGGAATGTAAACATCCCTTGTAAGGGATGACAGGACCTCTTAAATATGAGATCTGGGGTCAAAAAGACCTCAGATTTCATATTTACACTAAAATGCAATAAAAAAAAAAAAAAAAAAAGTCATTTAAAAAATGACATTGAAAAAAAAAAAAAAAAAGCCTTTAAGAGGCGTGGACGGAAGTGACGTTTTGACGTCGCTTCCGCCCAGCAGTGTCATGGAGACGAGTGGGCGCCATCTTAGCTTCACTCATCTCCAGGCACACCACAGAGAAGGACGCGATCACCTCCGCCGCTACCGACGGCTCCGGTAAGCGGCGGAGGGCACTGGATCGCAGCGGGAGGGGGGCCCCTCTCCCACCACCGATAAAAGTGATCTCGCGGCGTACCTGCCGCAGGGACCACTTTTATCTGGAAGCTGGCCGCCGCACAAAAACGGGGATACCGGGGTTATGGCAGCTAGCTGCTGCCACAACAACGATATCCCCGTTCAAAGTTTGGACGTACATCGTCGTGCGGCGGTTGGTAAGTGGTTAAGAGGAAAAAACTATCTGGGTGCTCTCACTATGAATACATAAGCTTTCTTAGCCATGAATGGATAGAAAAAGGATGAACAGATTTGGGGGGGGGGGGCTTTTAGTCAACCTAAAGCAGAAGTTGGCTCATCGACTGACTGTTACTGGCAGTAAACATGTGTAGCAGACCAATTCAGTGAGCGACTATAAACAACCTTTTCTGCGAGCTTGATACTTCGCATCAGGTTCTTCAGAAGAGAAGACATCAGCCTTTTCCTGGTCCTAAAGAGAAATTCGCCATCGCTCGCTCCCTGTTTCTCAGTATGAGGGTCCTGAGCAATGGACGGGGACCTGTTATGCTTAGCCCCACTCTGGGATGCGATTAACGTATCAAACTTTTACTTCAAGCTTAAAATGGTTGAAGAAATAAAAAAAAAAAAAAAAAAAAAAAAAAGCCTCCTTGATAATATACGCAGGGCCTGCAGTGTTTAAGAGCAGCTACTACACTTGCCCCTCCCGACGGCTCACCGTGACCAGCCATATTACTCTCAGGGGAGGATGCCATCTTACTGGGATGGATCTAGGCTTCCGTGTGTGACTAAATAAGTCTTTTTAGAGCCCTTTATTGAGGTATTTTTACCCCCTTCTGCCATAGCCCGATGCACAAAGCAGAGGTACTACCAGAAGGAATGCATATAACTGCTTGAGCTATAGTCAGCACAGTTGCTGCAATTAATGCCCAGCCTGATGCAGCAGTAAAAATGTGTCAAAGGAAATGCCTGTGTCACCAAACCTCTTAATGCCACCTTTAGCTGTTATGTCCCTCCACAGCCTGCAGCAACACAAAAGGTGCTTTTTAAAACCTTGCCTCCTCGTGTTGGGCGTCGGAGGACACGACGAGCCCCACGTTACCTACAGCTTTTCCGCTGCTTCTTTTTAAAAGAAAACTTTTTCCCGCGCGAGCGGTGGACTACAGGTCCTCTGGGACCTACGGGAAGGAGCAGCATGGAGCGGGGAGGTCTGTAAGCCGCCGAGCGGCGAGCTGATCACACTAGTTTTCTTCTCTCTTTTGTTTTTTTCAAAGAAAAACTTAAAGTGCTTCTTCCCCCATGAAATGGGGGAGACTGTCAGCACAGGGGGGCGATAGGTGGGGAGAAGAACCCCCCTCAAGCTTACCGGAGGCCTTGCTGTCTGCCTGGAGGAAGCAGCATCTCGGCTCCCTGACACAGCGTGTTCTCTCAGCCTGAGACGGTGAGTGCTCAATACAGCCCCCAGTGGTGACACATAGGCATGACAACAATTACTGATCTTAAAGGAGACATTCATAAGAAAAAAAAAAAAAAAAGTTCTTAGAAAACTCCACTTACCTTTACCTCTGCAGGGTTTTCTGT
Organism: Aquarana catesbeiana; assembly: GCF_042186555.1. Lineage (NCBI taxonomy): Eukaryota > Metazoa > Chordata > Amphibia > Anura > Ranidae > Aquarana > Aquarana catesbeiana. Next base: position 312,122,498 of record NC_133328.1, read on the forward strand.
GGTAAACCAGCAGACCCAATTTTCTCCCTTCACGATGGGTTCTGTTAAACCTTCAGGAGCTGCGGATCCTCAGGAAACACACTATCCTGGACCTGTAGCAGCACCTCTGCCAGTAAAACTTTATGGCCTTACTACCAAAAAGTACTGGATCCCGGGGTTTAGCTCTCTAAAAAGAGAAGCATTTACAGGCAAAACCTTGTTTCTTCGGATATGAGGCCCGGGTAACATTCAATTTGGCCAAAAGAGACACTTTGAATGGATCTGGTCAGCATGACCAACACCTTAGACACTGGCGAAAAAAACTGAGGTACTCCCACCAGTGGGAGGGGATATACAGGGAGTGCACTTTTTAAATCAGGGTGTGCCAGTGTCCATCACCTCAAGGTGGCTTATAACCCCACATAGTAACTACTATGGCTCTGTGTCCCGTGCTGTATGATAAGAAAAGAGCAGATATTCAGGAACCAGTTTAGATTTCTGAGATCCAGAATGGGTTTGACATCTCCATTCGATTTTGCCGTGAAAAAAGGTTTGAATGAAACCTCAACTCCAGCTCTTTCACGGGGACCAGCATGACCACTGTTTGCTAAAGGATAGTCCAATGCTAGAGAGACTATATTTCTCTGGATCTTTAGAAATGTCTGATCTGAGAAAACGAGGAGATGGGAACTCTTGAAATCTCAGATTGTACTCTAAAGCTAATGAAGAAGCCACCCATCTGTCTCGACATTCTTTCTGCCAAGCCCTTGAGAACTGCAGAAGTCTTTCCCCCCCGAGCGAGCAGGGGTGCCCCCCTCATAAGGAGGCTTTAGAACTGCGTTTGTAGGTTTCATTTGTCCCTGAGGATTACCTCTTGAACTTGACGGCGGAAGCAGTCGTGACTGCCCTGGAGGCTGATGCCCCTGGCACTGGAGAAGGAGCTTGTTTAAATGAAATACATTTACTCCTTTTCTTAAATAGCAAAAGGGTACCTTTCCACTAGAAATTGTTTGGATGAATTATCCAAGATACAGTTGTTCACCGCAAAAAGGAAAACCAGCCAGGAGTGTTTTTTTTTTTGTTTTTATGACGCTTCAGCTGACCAATTTTTCAACCATAGTATTCTATGCATATGTACCAGCCCAGCGAAAGATGTGAGGCCTGAAGAAAGAATCTCACATGGCGTCTATTGTCAACATAAAGCTACTAGGAGCTTGCCAGAACATGGGCCTGCTGAACAGGGATAATTTTGAGCACCTGTTTAAAACTGGTCTCTCAAGGATTTGACACATACCAATTACTGTCAGCACAGGCTGAGACACTCAATCTGTCAGGGAAATATATATATTTTTTTTTTTAATAGGAATTCCAACTCTTTATCCATTGGATCCCTAAGTATTTGAGCATTGTCTGCCGGACAAGTCAAACTTTTAATCAGAAGATATAGCAGTGTCAATTGCTGGTATCTTCCACCTTTAAAAAGTTTTCTCCTCCATAGGATAAAGTGTGAAAAACTTTTTAGGAGGGGAAAAAAATGCTTATCTGGGTGATCCCACTCAGAATACATGAACTTTCCCAACAATGAATGGACAGGAAAGGCATACACACCTTTGAGGAGGCTTTAGCAAACCAAAAACAAGAAGGAGGACACTCAGTTAAAAGGTAGCATAAAATATGGAGCGGACCAATTCAGTAAGAAATTGCACCCACAATGTGAGACTGATGTTCCGCATATGACCCCTCAGAAGAGGAGTCATCAGCCTGTTCACGGTCCTCAGAGAAAACATCTCTCACCCCCAGATCCTCAGATTGAGGGTCCTTGGGGAATTGAAAGGAATCTGTCGCATTTTATCACAATCTGGGATGCGACTTAAGTCTTTTAGAAATATAGGCAGGGGCTGCAGTGTTGTAAACAAATGCAAACATTCCATGGCCCCTGAAGGCTCACTCTCTTCAGGGGAGGATGCCATTGTAGAGATAGGTTTTAGGCTTTCAGAGCTTGAGGGAGATCCCTTTAGCCCTCTTTAGGGGTGTTTCTAGCCCCCCTTCTGACTATAGCCCGATGCACAAAAGCATAGGTACTACCGGAAGGATTGCATCCACTGCTTGAGCAATAGTCCAGCCACTGCCACTAATGCTCAGCCTGATGCGAATAGTAAATGTGTCAAAAAAGGAATGCCTGTGTCACCAAACCTCTTTCATGCCCCTTCTTTGCTCTTGTGTCCCTGCGACAACTTGCAGCCAGCATAAATGGAGTTTTTTTTTTTTTTTTTTTTTTTTTTAAAACATACTCCCGCGCTGCACGTTGGAGGACGCCAACGCTGCCCTAAGCCCCACCCCCTCCTTGCATCGCGCCCCCCTCCTCTTTTTCAAAAGAGAGCTTTCCCGTGCGGGCCTCCGATCCGACGGGATCAGCTTGCGAATGAGGGAGGGATGCGAGGAGGAAACCTGAGAGCCGCCGTGCAGGGGCGGTGGAAGAAAACAGCATCGCCGATCATTTTATCTCTCCCCTTTCCCTGTGAAGAAGGGGGGAGCTTAGCCCAGGTGGGGGGTGTCTGGTGGAAGCAAAAACCCTCCCAAACTCACCGGAGGTCTCAGCTGCTCGCCAGAGGAAAACAGCCTGCTGCTTCCTGACACAGTGTGATCTCTGAGGAAAGCATGAGAAGGTATGTGCTCCATACAGCCACCACTGGTGACACTTAGGCATGACATTTATTTTTTTTTTTAAAAAGGAGACATTTCATAAGAAAAATTAAAACATTTCTTAGAAAAACTCCACTTACCTTTCCCGCCGCAGGGTTCTCTGCGGTAAAACCAACAGACACAATTCTTACCCTTCACGGTGGGTTCCGTTAAACCTTTAGGAACTGGGGACACTCGGGGAACCCACACTCCTGGACCTGTAATAGCACCCCGCCAGTAAAACTTTATGGCTTAAAATAGCAAAGTACTGGATCCCGAGGTCCAGCTCTCTAAAAAGAGAAGTGTAACAGGTAAAACCTCGTTTCTTCGGACACGAGGCCCAGGTACCATTCAATTCAGCCTAAAAGAAACTTTGAATGGATCAGTCTGCATAGCTGGCCCCAGCAAGGATTGCTCCAGTGGAGCTCAGCACAGCACATCTTCACTCGTGACCAACACCTTAGACACTGGCGAAAAAAACTGGAGGTACTCCCGGTATGGGAGGGGTTATATAGGGAGGCAACTTCCTGTTTAGGTCTGCCAGTGTCCAGCACCTGAAGGTGGCCTATAACCCACATGATTACTATGGCTCTGTGTACCGTGATGTAAGATTAAAGACAATGACCTTGTCATTAAGGTGGCAAATCCTTTCCAGGGCTGAAGTGGTAATAGATACAACTGGCACGGCGCCAGAGTGGATACGCATGGCCAGCGACTGCACTGTTCGCCGGCCACCCACAATCGCTCCACAGAGAGGCAGAACAGGGATCTGCCAATGTAAACAAAGCAGATCCCCGTTCTGTCACAGGAGTACAGTGTGGATGTCTGTCACTAGTGATTAGGAACAGTGATATCTCTGTACTCCCAGTCAGTCCACCCCCCCCCCCTCGTTAGTAACACCTCCCTAGGACACACTTAACCTCTTCCTTGCCAGTGTCATTTATACAGTAATCAGTGCAACTGATCAAGGTATAAATGTCACCGGTCCCAAAAAAAAAAATAAAAAAAAAAAAAAAAAAAAAAAAGTGTCCGATCTGTCCACTGCAATTTCGCAGTCCCACTAAAATACGCTGATCACTGCCATTACTACATTACTAGGAAAAAAAAAAGAAGAAAAAAAAAAAAAAAAAAACCACATAGTAAAAATGCATAGATATATTCTCTATTTGGTAGACGCTATAACTTTTGTGCAAACCAATCAATATACGCTTGTGATTTTTTTTTTTTACCAAAAATATGTAGCAGAATACATATTGACTTAAACTGATGAAGACATTTTTTTTTTACTTTTTTTGGGGATATTATAGTTAAGTAAAAAATATTTTTTTTTCAAAAATTGTCGGTCTTTTTTTGTTTATAGCACAAAAAATAAAAACTGCAGAGGTGATCAAATACCACCAAAAGAAAGCCTCATTTGTGGAGAAAAAAAAGACATCAATTTTGTTTGGGTACAGCACTGCGTTGGAACTTTAGGAGTTAATCCTCTGCATTGTGTAAAAAGGCTGTTTTATCCTGTATGCATAGATCCTCCCCCTCCTGCAATGTCTACCTTGGAAAGAACAGGCAAGGTTGCCAACCTGCACATGCTCAGTTGTGTCTTTTGTGCTGGAGAGAACAGTTTCTTGTTCTCAGAGACAGCCAAGTCACATGATATTGACATCACACATGTGCGCGTGTATACAGGCTGAAAATCTCCACATTCCTGAACTCTCAGCACTGTAGAAACTGCAGTTTATAATGTAACTGTGGAATACAGATAATTCAAAAAGGTATATAGTGGCAAAATGTTAATGTAAAAATATGATTTATAAGCCGGGGGCACTGTGGGGGGATGACTATTTTCATATTACTGGGTTTAGTAACATTTTAAGTTGCAGTTAAGTAAAAAGGATTTGATCCCCAAGCAAAATATGACTTGGTACTTGGTGGAGAAACCCTTGTTGGCAAGCACAGAGGTGAGACGTTTCTTGTAGTTGGTGACCAGGTTTGCACACATCTCAGGAAAGATTTTGGGCCACTCTTTTTTACAGATTTTCTGTAACTCAAATTTATAACATTTGTATTGTGCTTTTTCTGGATTTTTGGTTAATATTCTATCATTTAAAATACACCATGATAAAAATTATAGACCCTTCATTTCCTTGTAAGTGGGCAAACTTACAAAATCTGCAGGGGATCAAATCATTATCTCGAGAGAGAGAGAGAGAGAGAGAGAGAGAGAGAGAGAGAGAGAGAGAGAGAGAGAGAGAGAGAGAGAGAGAGAGAGAGAGAGAGAGAGAGAGAGAGAGAGAGAGAGAGAGATCTCTCTAGGAGTTCCCCTATTACACTTTGTACTTCCACAGACAGAGCTGCGTTGTCGCAGCCTATAATGTGAAAGGGTCAATACATGTCCATATAACTTAGCCACACCAATATTCACACAGTACGCTACAGCAAATCTTGTCCTACAGCATGTTTAGAAAGGAGAATCTAACCCATGTAGCCCAACTTGGACAGGACTGCTATAAAACGTTGCCAATTTTAAATGTAATGTTTGACTTTCAAAAATACTAATTTAAACATTTTTAAAGTAGAAAAACACCCATGGCATAACATGCACAGTGACAACAGTTCCTATACTAGGAATATTTACTAAAAAATAAAAACTACCAATTAAAAAGCTTTTTCTTACCCATGCAACTGCAAACTGTTTAATGTTGTCCATTTTTTCCAAACGTCTATATTCTTTCTCATAGTGCCATCCCCACTGCAACAAAGAACAAAATGTAATTAAACTCTGCACTGAATAACCATACTTACCATAATAATGCAGACCAGAAACTAAAAAGAAAGTTACTGAACTGACGCCACTAGGCACAGCTGGCATAATACTCCAAGACTATATTTCTGATAAATTACCATGATAACCTTCTGTAAAATTAAGACTTAAAACACTTCTTGAAGGTTTTGCACAGCTTAAAAAAATTGGACTACAAGACAAGAAAAGCTGCACAGATCATGCTCAGAGTGCATTTAATAAAACTCAAGTCAACATTGCATTTTTTTCACAAAAAAATATCAAATGGCAGTGTGCATCTCTTCAGAAATATGAAGTGCATATATGGTTTAAAGTAGAGTTACAGGCTAAAATACAAATAGGTCCTGGACAATAAACCCCCCCCCCCTCATTTTTAGATACTGTCTTTTTTTTTTTTTTTTTTATATAGTTTTATGTTTAATCTCTTTTAAGTATTTGCAGAACATACAGGTTTACAATACAAGTACAGCTTGTTACTGAATAGATGTGTCCAAATTTGGACACTCATAATGGTAAGCTATAAGCATTGTAGAACAAACAAACAACAAATGTTTTATGCAGACTTAAGTTATAAAAATAAATATTAACAACTTTATCCGTGCCCACCAATGCAGGCTGCCTGTGCCCAATGCAGCCTACCTGTGCAGGGGAGGAGAGGAACAGGAGAGCCGCCCAGGTGATCAGAGCGCAGTGCAGGGAACACAGCAATAACAGCTTTCATTTCAATTGTCATGTTCCCGCCACTCAATGTCATACAGCCTCGCCCCCTGGCCGAGGAACTTTAATTGACAGATCACCCGTCACCGAGATTGGATGGGTGATCTGTCTATCAAAGTTCTAGGACCAGGAGGAGGGGCTATATCAGACAGCGAGTGGTGGGGAACATGGCAATTGAAATGAAAATTTATCACTGCAATCTGATCACCTGGGTGTCTCTCTCTCTTCCCCTCTGCGATCGCTGTGAGAAGGACTCCCAATTCCACCCAGGCTACCGGCGGTGCTCATCCCCTGCTCCCAGGCAGCCATACAGCTCGCCAGCCCTCAAAATCCACTCGCAAAATGCAAATGGATTTTTTGAGGTAGGTACATACATATAAACACATAAAATATATATATATGTATGAAGGAAAGAAAGAGAAGGGAAAAGAGGGGGGGAGGGTACCATAGGGCGGGTCTCGGGTAGAACTGAAACCTCAGATGGTGTTAGCGATAAAGGAGTCAAAGTCTGAGGAGTATCTGAAATGAGACCATACTGTCCACATAAGTTTAAGTGATTCAGATTTATCATCATCCCATGCACCATATGTTCCATTAACTCGATCCTGTCTAACTCACAAGCCCATTCAGCCATTGATGGAACCTCAGTCTGGCACCATCGCCTAGCTATCACCGAAAGAGCCGCTGTGAGAAAGTGCCTAATTACGTTTCTTTTAATTTGTTTTTAAGAAGCCGGCAGAATGGATAGCACTGTGATCTGAGGTTCATTTGGGATCTTATTTCCTACTGATCGATCAAACAAGAGTAATATTTTATCCCAAAATGTGATAATTTTCAGACAAGTGCCTCAAATATGGGTCATGGTGCCAGACTCCCGCAAACATCTCCAGCAGGTATCAGAAATAGATGGATCAATTTTATGTAATAATTTAGGGCAGCGATACCACCTAGATAAGATCTGATAGTTGCGTTCATGTGCATTAGAAGATATAAAGTTTGTATTAAACAGCAGCATTTTGTCCTAATCCATATCTTCCGGCGATATTTGCAATTCTTGTTCCCACTTCAAAAGAAATGGTGATGGGTGTGGATAGGACTCCCTCAGCAAGATCTGGTATATCTTTGAAAGTATGTGGTCCGGTCTAGAGGATTGAGAAAGCAGCAATTCAAGAGCAGTGCAAGGTCATGTTAGGAGGTCTATAAAGGGCCTTGTATTCAAGTAAGGTTTCAGCTGTGTGTATTCCAGCCATGCACGTGATGAGCTATGACAAGAGGGGAGTATCTGGGAAAGGGAGACAAGAGTCCGGCCACAGAGGGTATGGCTCAAAAGAGCACAGTCTTGGCGATGCCAACAGAGAAACTTAAAGCCGGTCAACGGGGAGGAAAAAAAAGTTAGTCCGAACAACAGGGTCAGAGGACTTGGTCTGGAGGAGAGTAAGCCCTTATCCCATGTCTGTAAAGTAGCAAGTACGGTAAAAGGCAATAAATCTTTAGAGGGTCTCTGATCGGGTGCTAACCATAACAAGGATGTAAGGTCTGGGGAGATAAGATCATTCTCCAGATGAGTCCACAATTTGGTGGCATGGCAATGACACCAGTCAACCACTCTGATCAAAGAAGCTGCATGAGAGTACAGCAGTAAGTGGGGAAGAGCCACCGTCCCTGTGCTAAGGTAAGGATAGTTTGTCGAATTCTGGGTTTTTAATGTCGTCATATGAAGGTACTGATAGTCTTATTTAGAGATTAAAAAAAAAACTGGAGATGGAGGAGCAGGAACAGCCTGAAAGGTGTACAGTAATTTTGGTAAAAAATTCATCTTAATGGTATTCATGCGACCCAACCACGAAATGTGTGGCTTGTCAAAGGATTTAAGGCAGGCACGAATCATTTGAAAAGGGGGCTTATAATTAAGGTCTGCCATATCGGGCAGACGTTAATAGATGAAATTTTAACACAAAGATATTTTATAGCTATAGGTTGCCATTTAAAAAGGCAACATTTTGTCAGAGGTGAGATACAGATGATTGGGATAGAGAAATATTCAAAACCTCCGTCTTTTCATAGTTCACCTTAAAGTTATTTATCGCACCAAATTCTTCAAACGTCCATACCAGAGATGGAGGAGAGGTCAGGCTGTTGGCAATATATAACAGAAGGTCATCTGCATAAAAGGGAGAGTTTGTACCGATGAGGGCCTACCGTAATGCCTAGAATATTGGCGTGTTGACGATTGGCAATTGCCAGGTGTTCCATGGTGAGAATATACAAGTGGGGAGAGAGAGGACATGCCTGCCGCATACCATTGCAGATCCATACAGATTCTGAAAGGAGGCCGTTGGAGTGGATCCTCACTGAGGAGCACATATATAAAGCCAATATTTTTTAGTCAGCAACTTAGGGCCAATGTCAATCTGTTGAAATGTTTGTTGTAAAAAGGACTAGTGGACCCCTGTCAAACGCCTTTCCGGCGTCAACTGAAAGCAGGCAAGCTGGAATATGGCACTTCTGGGCATGTGCCATTAGGGTAAAGGTTTTAAAGGGTATTATACCTAGCCTCCCTGCCCGGAGGATCAACATGTACAAGATTGGGAATCAAAAGGAGTGAGTCGGTTAGCCATAATTTTAGAATGCAACCAAATGTCTATGTTGGTGGTAGCTGTCGCATGAAGTAGGGTCCTTACCTGGTTTGGGCAAGACCGTAATATGTGCCTCAAGTTCCTGCGTCGGGAATAGGGGAGTCACTGCCAACCGCATTAAATGATTTAGTCATGAAAGGGGTGAGGTCTTGAAAAATCTTATAGAAGCGAGCAACATACCCATCTGGGCCCAGACTCTTATTATTCTTAAGAGAAGAGATCCCAGTAGCGAGTTCTTTAACATACTAATAGCCATGAGAGGCCCAGGGCCTGAAGCTTGATCGTAAAACACTTGAAATTCAAGTCAATAGCACTTGTATTCATGTGCAAAAATGCTCTACATGGGTCTGAATACAGCCTTAGAAAAAATAGGATTTTTATAACAGCTTACCTGTAAAATCCTTTTCTTTTGATGTACATCACGGGACACAGAGCCTCAGTAATTACTGATGGGTTATATAGGGTATCACTAGGTGATTAGACATTGGTCACACCCTAAACAGGAAGTTCAACCCCCTATATAATCCTTCCCCTTACAGGGATACCTCAGTTTTGTAGCAAAGCAATATAAGTGTATTAGAAGAGGGGTGGGACCTCTGTGTCCCGTGATGTACATCAAAAGAAAAAGGATTTTACAGGTAAGCGGTTATAAAAATCCTATTTTCTTTCTCGTACATCACGGGACACAGAGCCTCAGTAATTACTGATGGGACGTCCCAGAGCAATGCTATCTGAGGGGAGGGGACCACACAACGTAGGGTGTAATCAGACCTGAGGACCTCATACCGCTGCCTGCAGCACACTACGCCCAAAGCGATATCCTCATGCCTTCCCACATCCACCTGATAAAATTTGGTGAATGTATGGACTGAAGACCAGGTTGCGGCCTTGCAGATTTGAGCCACAGAGGCCTGGTGATGCACCGCCCAAGAAGCACCAATAGCCCTTGTGGAGTGTGCCTTGATCTTGAAAAGGAGGAATTTTCTGTTTCAAACCATAAGCTTGAATAATCATTTGTCGAATCCACTTAGAAATGGTAGATTTTGACGCTGCCTGTCCTCTATTGGGACCTTCTGGCAGCACGGACAAAACATCCAATTTGCTAATTTGAGCAGTTGCTTTCAGATACTGCTCTTACTATCTTACTACATCCAAAGAATGTAGTGACCTTTCTTCCGTAGAACAGGGATATGGAAAAAAAGGAAGGCAGAACAATATCTTGGTTTAGATGAAAACCTGAAACCACTTTCAGTAGGAAGCTAGGATGAGGGCGAAACACCACTCTATCCTTGTGTATGATTAAATAAGGCTCTTTACAGGAAAGAGCTGCTAATTCTGATACTTTAGCAGAAGAAATGGCTACCAGAAAAATTAACTTTCTTGTCAACAAGACCAAGGGAATTTGACCTATTGGTTCAAAAGGCTGTTTCTGTAAGACTGACAGAACCAAATTCAAGTCCCAGGGGTTTAGGGGCGCCTTAACCGGAGGATTAAGACGTGTCACCCCCTGCATAAAGTTTCGGACGAAAGAAAGTGAAGCAAGTGGCAGTTAAATTATACTGATAAGGCCGAGATCTGACCCTTGATGGTACTCAAGGCCAGCTTCATTTCTAATCCCATTTGTAGAAAGTCAAGAATTCTACCTATTACATATTTTCTGGGATGCCAACCCCTGGATTCACACCAGGATACATAAGCTTTCCAGACTCTATGATAAATCACTCTGGAAGCTGGCTTCCTTGCATTGATTAAGGTAGAAATCACAGAGAAGAGAAAAAGACTGAAAACTGCTCCTTAACATGAGACACCTCCATCCCTATATTACACATAAAAAATAAAAACTCGCCCATGGGATTTTAAATGAGGTGTCCATGATGATCACAGGTAAATAAATATAATCAGTAGAAAAATATTAAGGTTTATTAAGATCATTATCATCCAATACAGGTCATACATGTAGATGGCAATTCATAAAAGCAGCAGCATAACATGATAGTCCTAAATACATAGCCAAAATGACATACAAAGTATCATGAATACAGATATACATAATACATCTCTAACCCGACGCGTTTCGCGAGCTCTCCTCGCATCATCAGGGGCTGATGTGTATATCTGATGTCTGTAACAAGTAAAAAAGTACATTGGAGTATAGGTTATGATTGGACAAAAGCACAAAGCCAGAACTGGTGGTCACCATACTCACTTGTCAGGTGATTGGCTCCAGGGGCCGACCCCCGGCAGGGGCGGGCGGAAAGCCTCTCCCACGGGAGCTGAAGGGACAAAGGCCAAAGCATGGAAAGCCGAGGTCAGGCGTAGGGCAGGCATGGCAAGAAAATGGAAAGGAGGAGAGGGTTGGACCCAAATGTCACCCAGAATCCTTGCAGAGCGTACTCACTATAAGATATATGAGTATAAACGTATATATGTTAACCACTTGCCGACAGCCTAACGCACATATACGGCGGCAGAATGGCACGGGCAGGCAGAATCACGTACCCGTACGTGATCTGCCTCCCGCGGGCGGGGGGTCCAATCGGACCCCCCCCGGTGCCAGCGGCGGTCGGCATTTGACTGGGAGCGTCGGGAGGCGAGGGGGAGACCATCCGATCGTGGCCCCCCCCCTCGCGATCGCTCCCAGCCAATCGGAATCCTCCCCTGCCTGTGTGTAGTTTCACACAGGCAGAGGATGTGATGTCATCTCTCCTCGGCTTGGCAGTTTCCGTTCCAGCGCCGAGGAGAGAAGACATGTAAGTGCACAACACACACACACACACACACACACAGTAGAACATGCCAGGCATACTTTACACCCCCGATCCCCCCCCCAATCACCCCCCCCCGTCACAAACTGACAGCAAGCAGTATTTTTTTTTTTTTCTGATTACTGCATGGTGTCAGTTTGTGACAGTTACAGTGTTAGGGCAGTGAGTATTACCCCCCCTTTAGGTCTAGGATACCCCCCTAACCCCCCCTAATAAAGTTTTAACCCCTTGATCACCCCCTGTCACCAGTGTCACTAAGCGATCATTTTTCTGATCGCTGTATTAGTGTCGCTGGTGACGCTAGTTAGGGAGGTAAATATTTAGGTTCGCCGTCAGCGTTTTATAGCGACAGGGACCCCCATATACTATCTAATGAATGTTTTAACCCCTTGATTGCCCCCTAGTTAACCCTTTCACCAGTGATCACCGTATAACTGTTACGGGTGACGCTGGTTAGTTTGTTTATTTTTTATAGTGTCAGGGCACCCGCCGTTTATTACCGAATAAAGGTTTAGCCCCCTGATCGCCCGGCGGTGATATGCGTCGCCCCAGGCAGCGTCAGATTAGCGCCAGTACCGCTAACACCCACGCACGCAGCATACGCCTCCCTTAGTGGTATAGCATCAGAACGGATCAATATCTGATCCGATCAGATCTATACTAGTGTCCCCAGCAGTTTAGGGTTCCCAAAAACGCAGTGTTAGCGGGATCAGCCCAGATACCTGCTAGCACCTGCGTTTTTCCCCTCTGCTCAGCCCAGCCCACCCAAGTGCAGTATCGATCGATCACTGTCACTTACAAAACACTAAACGCATAACTGCAGCGTTTGCAGAGTCAGGCCTGATCCCTGCGATCGCTAACCGTTTTCTTGGTAGCGTTTTGGTGAACTGGCAAGCACCAGCCCCAGGCAGCGTCAGGTTAGCGCCAGTACCGCTAACACCCACGCACGCAGCGTACACCTCCCTTAGTGGTATAGTATCTGAACGGATCAATATCTGATCCGATCAGATCTATACTAGCGTCCCCAGCAGTTTAGGGTTCCAAAACTCGCAGTGTTAGCGGGATCAGCCCAGATACCTGCTAGCACCTGCGTTTTGCCCCTCCGCCCGGCCCAGCCCACCCAAGTGCAGTATCGATCGATCACTGTCACTTACAAAACACTAAACGCATAACTGCAGCGTTCGCAGAGTCAGGCCTGATCCCTGCGATCGCTAACAGTTTTTTTTGTAGCGTTTTGGTGAACTGGCAAGCACCAGCGGCCTAGTACACCCCGGTCATAGTCAAACCAGCACTGCAGTAACACTTGGTGACGTGGCGAGTCCCATAAGTGCAGTTCAAGCTGGTGAGGTGGCAAGCACAAGTAGTGTCCCGCTGCCACCAAAAAGACAAACACAGGCCTGTCGTGCCCATAATGCCCTTCCTGCTGCATTCGCCAATCCTAATTGGGAACCCACCGCTTCTGCAGCGCCCGTACTTCCCCCATTCACATCCCCAACCAAATGCAGTCGGCTGCATGAGAGGCATTTTCTTTATGTCCTCCCGAGTACCCCTACCCAGCGAACCCCCCCAAAAAAGATGTGGTGTCTGCAGCAAGCGCGGATATAGGCGTGACACTCGCTATTATTGTCCCTCCTGTCCTGACAATCCTGGTCTTTGCATTGGTGAATGTTTTGAACGCTACCATTCACTAGTTGAGTATTAGCGTAGGGTACAGCATTGCACAGACTAGGCACACTTTCACAGGGTCTCCCAAGATGCCATCACATTTTGAGAGACCCGAACCTGGAACCGGTTACAGTTATAAAAGTTAGATACAAAAAAAAGTGTAAAAAAAAAAATAAAAACACATACAAAAATATAAAATAAAAAAAAAATTGTTGTCGTTTTATTGTTCTCTCTCTCTCTATTCTCTCTCTCTTGTTCTGCTCTTTTTTACTGTATTCTATTCTGCAATGTTTTATTGTTATTATGTTTTATCATGTTTGTTTTTCCAGGTATGCAATTTTTTATACCTTACCGTTTACTGTGCTTTATTGTTAACCATTTTTTTGTCTTCAGGTACGCCATTCACGACTTTGAGTGGTTATACCAGAATGATGCCTGCAGGTTTAGGTATCATCTTGGTATCATTCTTTTCAGCCAGCGATCGGCTTTCATGTAAAAGCAATCCTAGCAGCTAATTAGCCTCTAGACTGCTTTTACAAGCAGTGGGAGGGAATGCCCCCCCCCCCCCAACGTCTTCTGTCTTTTTCTCTGGCTCTCCTGTCTCAACAGGGAACCTGAGAATGCAGCCGGTGATTCAGCCAGCTGACCATAGAGCTGATCAGAGACCAGAGTGGCTCCAAACATCTCTATGGCCTAAGAAACCAGAAGCTACGAGCATTTTATGACTTAGATTTCGCCGGATGTAAACAGCGCCATTGGGAAATTGGGAAAGCATTTTATCACACCGATCTTGGTGTGGTCAGATGCTTTGAGGGCAGAGGAGAAATCTAGGGTCTAATAGACCCCAATTTTTGCAAAAAAGAGTACCTGTCACTACCTATTGCTATGATAGGGGATATTTACATCCCCTGAGATAACAATAAAAATGATTTAAAAAAAAAAAAAAAAAAAAAAAAAAAAAAAAAAAAAATGAAAGGAACAGTTTAAAAATAAGATAAAAAAATAATAATAAGAAAAAAAAAAAAAAAAAAAAAAAAAGCACCCCTGTCCCCCCTGCTCTCGCGCTAAGGCGAACGCAAGCGTCGGTCTGGCGTCAAATGTAAACAGCAATTGCACCATGCATGTGAGGTATCACCACGAACGTCAGATCGCGGGCAGTAATTTTAGCAGTAGACCTCCTCTGTAAATCTAAAGTGGTAACCTGTAAAGGCTTTTAAAAATGTATTTAGTTTGTCGCCACTGCACGTTTGTGCGCAATTTTAAAGCATGTCACGTTTGGTATCCATGTGCTCGGCCTAAGATCATCTTTTTTATTTCATCAAACATTTGGGCAATATAGTGTGTTTTAGTGCATTAAAATTTAAAAAAGTGTGTTTTTTCCCCAAAAAATGCGTTTGAAAAATCGCTGCGCAAATACTGTGTGAAAAAAAAAAATGAAACACCCACCATTTTAATCTGTAGGGCATTTGCTTTAAAAAAATATATAATGTTTGGGGGTTCAAAGTAATTTTCTTGCAAAAAAAAATTATTTTTTTATGTAATCAAAAAGTGTCAGAAAGGGCTTTGTCTTCAAGTGGTTAGAAGAGTGGGTGATGTGTGACATAAGCTTCTAGATGTTGTGCATAAAATGCCAGGACAGTTCAAAACCCCCCAAATGACCCCATTTTGGAAAGTAGACACCCCAAGCTATTTGCTGAGAGGCATGTCGAGTCCATGGAATATTTTATATTGTGACACAAGTTGCGGGAAAGAGACAATTTTTTATTTTTTTTTGCACAAAGTTGTCACTAAATGATATATTGCTCAAACATGCCATGGGAATATGTGAAATTACACCCCAAAATACATTCTGTTGCTTCTCCTGAGTACGGGGATACCACATGTGTGAGACTTTTTGGGAGCCTAGCCGCGCACGGGACCCCGAAAACCAAGCACCGCCTTCAGGCTTTCTAAGGCCGTAAATTTTTGATTTCACTCTTCACTGCCTATCACAGTTTCGGAGACCATGGAATGCCCAGGTGGCAAAAAACCCCCCCAAATGACCCCATTTTGGAAAGTAGACACCCCAAGCTATTTGATGAGAGGTATAGTGAGTATTTTGCAGACCTCACTTTTTGTCACAAAGTTTTGAAAATTGAAAAAAAAAAAAAATTTTTTTTTCTCGTCTTTCTTTTTTTTCAAAAACAAATGAGAGCTGCAAAATACTCACCATGCCTCTCAGAAAATAGCTTGGGGTGTCTACTTTCCAAAATGGGGTCATTTGGGGGGGGGGGTTTGTGCCACCTGGGCATTCCATGGTCTCCGAAACTGTGATAGGTAGTGAGGAGTAAAATCAAAAATGTACGCCCTTAGAAATCCTGAAGGCAGTGATTGGTTTTCGGGGCCCCGTACGCGGCTAGGCTCTCAAAAAGTCCCACACATGTGGTATCCCCGTACTCAGGAGAAGCAGCTAAATGTATTTTGGGGTGCAATTCCACATATGTCCATGGCCTGTGTGAGCAATATATCATTTAGTGACAACTTTTTGTAATTTTTTTTTTTTTGTTGTCATTATTCAATCACTTGGGACAAAAAAAAATGAATATTCAATGGGCTCAACATGCCTCTCAGCAAATTCCTTGGGGTGTCTACTTTCCAAAATGGGGTCATTTGTGGGGGTTTTGTACTGCCCTGCCATTTTAGCACCTCAAGAAACGACATAGGCAGTCATAAATTAAAGGCTGTGTAAATTCCAGAAAATGTACCCTAGTTTGTAGGCGCTATAACTTTTGCGCAAACCAATAAATATACACTTATTGACATTTTTTTTACCAAAGACATGTGGCCGAATACATTTTGGCCTAAATGTATGACTAAAATTGAGTTTATTGGATTTTTTTTAGAACAAAAAGTAGAAAATATTTTTTTTTCAAAATTTTCGGTCTTTTTCCGTGTATAGCGCAAAAAATAAAAACGGCAGAGGTGATCAAATACCATCAAAAGAAAGCTCTATTTGTGGGAAGAAAAGGACGCAAATTTCGTTTGGGTACAGCATTGCATGACCGCGCAATTAGCAGTTAAAGCGACGCAGTGCCGAATTGTAAAAAGTGCTCTGGTCAGGAAGGGGGTAAAACCTTCCGGGGCTGAAGTGGTTAATCTACGAAAATAGATGTAGCAGAGGAATATGAAACAATATACTCTAGAGCAAGGGGTGCAGGAGTGTCCAACAATGTTAGAAGAAAAAAAAAAGGAAAGAAAGGAAAGAAAAAGAAGGGAAAAAGAAAAGAAAAAAATAGAAGACCCAAATGTTACCCCTAGGTTATGCAGGGTGTATTTACTATGAAGAGTTGTATGAATGTATGTATATAGGCAATTAATGTAGTCATAGTCATGGTATCCTAAGTTACTTATGAGTCTTTATATAGTGAACTCACTGAGAGGATTGAACATGTATATATGTATATAACTCAATTAATTGGTATCAAAGTATTATAAAAGTATGAGGATGTTGTACAGAAGTACATAGGATACAAGAATATCCTGCAAGACATACTCATATATCTTATTATAGTGAGTACGCTCTGCAAGGATTCTGGGTGACATTTGGGTCCAACCCTCTCCTCCTTTCCATTTTCTTGCCATGCCTGCCCTACGCCTGACCTCGGCTTTCCGTGCTTTGGCCTTCGTCCCTTCAGCTCCCGTGGGAGAGGCTTTCCGCCCGCCCCTGCTGGGGGTCGGCCCCTGGAGCCAATCACCTGACGAGTATGATGATCACCAGTTCTGGCTTTGTGCTTTTGTCCAATCATAACCTATACTCCAATTTACTTTTTTACTTGTTGTTAGACATCAGATATACACATCAGCCCCTGATGATGCGAGGAGAGCTCACGAAACGCGTCGGGTTAGAGATGTATTATGTAGATCTGTATTCATGATACTTTGATGTATGTCATTTTGGCTATGTATTTAGGACTATCATGTTATGCTGCTGCTTTTATGAAATTGCCATCTATATGTATGACCTGTATTGGATGATAATGATCTTAATAAACCTTAATATTTTTCTATTATATTTATTTACCTGTGATCATCATGGACACCTCCTCATTTAAAGTCCCATGGGCAAGTTTTTATTTTTTTAAAGGTAGAAATCACAGGATCTGAAAGCCCACGACTCTTCAGAACGTGGGTTTCAATAGCCAGGACAGGATGGAACACTGGACCTTGAGATAACAGGTCTGGACATGACGGTAGGGTCCACGGGGAACCTACTGTCATCTTTACTATTTCTGCATACCAAGCCCTCCTGGGCCAAGCTGGGGCCACCAGAAGTACTGACTGCTTTTCCTGCCTGATCCTACGAAGGAGTCGTGGCAGTAGCAAGATAGGCAGGACTGCATAATTCAGTGAGAACCGATGCCACGGAATCACCAACGCATCTGTCCCGTATGCAAGAGGATCCTTTGTCCTTGCCACAAACTTGTCGATCTTTTTGTTGAATTTGGACGCAAAGAGATCTACATCTGGAACCCCCCCATCTTTGGCATATGACCCGAAAGACTTCGGGGTGAAGAGACCATTCCCCTGGGAACAACCGCTGGCGACTTAAATAGTCCGCCTGCCAGTTTTCTATCCCTGGAATGAAAACTGCCGATATGCATGGCACATGCTTTTCTGCCCAGATTAAAATCTGGTTCACTTCTCTTTGGGCTGCCAGACTCCTGGTGCCTCCCTGATGATTGATATAAGACACTGCTGTGGCATTGTCGGACTGGATCCTGACTGGGCAACCCTGTAGCCTGAGAGTCCAGGCCTTTAGAGCTAGACATGCGGCACGGATCTCCAGGATGTTGATGGGTAAGGTCCTCTCGGTTTTGGACCATACCCCTTGGACCGCAGACTGTTCCAGAACTGCTCCCCAACTCGAAAGACTGGCATCCGTTGTTACCACCGTCCAGGTAACCGGTAGAAAGGATTTCCCTTTCTGCAAGCTTTCGGGTATTAACCACCAATTGAGGCTCTGACGCACTGCATGAGACAGGTGCATCGGAAAATCTAATGCCTGAATTTTCTTGTTCCAGGCTAACAGGATACTGTGTTGCAGCAGTCTTGAATGAAACTGAGCATAGGGCACTGCTTCGAATGAAGCTACCATCTTTCCCAGCAGCCTCATACAAAAGGCTGACAGAAGGACCCTTCTTTGTCCTGACTACTTGAATCAGCTCCCTTAAGGCAGTGATCTTTGCCTGAGGTAAAAATACCTTTTCCCTGGCTTGTATCTATGATCAGACCCAAATATTCCAGTCTTCTTACTGGTTTTAGGAAAGACTTCTCTAGGTTGATAACGCAACCTAGGCATTCCAGATACTTGACTGTGGTCATCAAGTTCCCGCTCAAACAGGCTACCGACCGGTCTATCAAGAGCAGGTCGTATAGGTATGCTATGACAGTTAGACCTTGAGCCCTTAAATCTGGCCAGAGCAGGAGCCAAGATCTTTGTAAACACTTAAGGTGCAGTGGCTAGCCCGAAAGGTAGAGCCACAAACTGGAAATGGCGCCCCTCTATTTAGAAGCGCAAGTACTTTTGATGAGCAGGAAAAATGGGTACATGCAGATATGCATCTCTGATGTCTATTGATGCCAGAAATTCTCCTCCCTGCAGGATGGAGACTACTGACCGAATTGATTCCATGCGATAGGATCGAATCCTTAGGAATCGATTCAGATCCTTTAGATCCAGAATGGGTCTGACCTCCCCATTTGGCTTTTGGACCGTAAAAAGGTTGGAATAAAATCCCAATCCTTGATCCTTCGTGGGAACCACCATGACGACTTTTTGCGACAAAAGTCACTCTAACGCTAGAAGAAGTGACTGCTTTTTCTCTGGATCTCTGGGGACATTTGATCTGAGTAAATGAGGAGAGGGGAATTCTTGGAACTCCAGTTTGTAACCTAAAGTTACGGTGGAATTACCCATCTGTCCTGGAAATTCTCCTGCCAGAGCTTTGAGAACTGTAGCAGTCTTCCCCCCACTCAAGCGAGCAATTTTTTAACCATAAGATTCTACGCATATGCACCAACCCAAGTGAAAGACGAGAAGTTTGCATGATAGAATCTCTGATGGCGTCAACAGCAAAACATAAGGCCGCTGGAAGGTTAGCCAACCCCTGGGCCTGCTGTTCAGGTAGAACTTTGATGACCTGCTTAACATGGTCTCTTAAGTATTGACAGACTCCGATCGCTGCCACTGCAGGTTGAACTACTGAACTTGCTAAGGAGAAAACATCCTTCAACAGGGATTCCATCATTTATCAATAGGATCCCTGAGCGTCTGAGCATTGTCTACAGGACAAGTCAAACTTTTATTTACGGAGGAAATGGCAGCATCAACGGCCGGTATCCCCCACATCTTTGTAAACTTTTCTTCCATAGGATAAAGTGTTGAAAACTTTTTAGGCGGAAAAAAACGTTTATCTGGGTGATCCCACTCAGAATAAATGAGCTTTTCAAGTAAATTATGAACAGGAAAAGCATGTGTTTGAGGAGGCTTCAGTGACCCCAAAAAAGAAGAGGGTTCTTTAACTGATTCAGACAGGGGTAATTTAAATGTGGAGCGGACCAATCCAGCAAGGATCTGTACCAAGACTTTCTCATCCTGAGAAGCCGAAGAGGGCCCTTCTCCACTTGATTCCTCAGAGGAGGAATCATTTGTCCCATCCCGATCCTCTGAAAGGGATTCTTCTCCTTTATCCCAGAGTTCCTCAGCTTGAGGGTCCTGGGTAACAGAGGAAGACCTAATGCGTTTTCTTCCACTGAGTGAAGATGCAATTACGGCCATTAATCTTTCCTCTAAACCATTAATGGTTGAGGAAAAAACCTCCTGTGTAATGTATACAGGGGCTGAAGTGCCAGAAGCAGATGCAGCCCCTGACCCCAACGGCTCTCCCTGGCTAGCCACTCCTGGCCCTTCGGGGGGAAGGTGCTGCAGAAGAGGGGTCCTCATAACCTGAGGGATATCCCCTAGAGCCTCTGGTTCTTGGGGTATTTGTACCTCTTCTACCCATAGTGCAAAGCAACAAGGTGGAGGTATCACAAAAATAGGATTTTTTAAAACAGCTTACCTGTAAAATCCTTTTCTTTCGAAGGACATCACGGGACACAGAGCCACAGTAATTACTGATGGGTTATATAGGTATCACTGGTGACTGGACACTGGCACACCCTATCAGGAAGTTCAACCCCTATATAATCCCTCCCCCTTGCAGGGATACCTCAGTTTTGTAGCCAAGCAATATAGTGTATTAGAAGAGGGGCGGGACCTCTGTGTCCCGTGATGTCCTTCGAAAGAAAAGGATTTTACAGGTAAGCTGTTTTAAAAAATCCTATTTTCTTTCTCGAACATCACGGGACACAGAGCCACAGTAATTACTGATGGGATGACCCAGAGCAATGCTACCTGAGGGGGGGAACCACGACCAAGTAGGGTGCAATCAGACCTGAGGACCCTGTACCGCTGCCTGCAGCACACTACGCCCAAAGGCGATATCCTCATGCCTTCTCACATCCACCTGATAGAATCTGGTGAATGTATGAACTGAAGACCAGGTTGCGGCCTTGCAGATTTGAGCCATAGAGGCCCGGTGATGCACTGCCCAAGAAGCACCAATAGCCCTTGTGGAATGTGCCCTGATCTGAAACGGAGGAATCTTCTGTTTCAAACCGTAAGCTTGAATGATCAACTGTCGAATCCATTTAGAAATGGTAGCTTTTGACGCTGCCTGTCCTCTATTGGGACCCTCTGGCAGCACAAACAAAACATCCGTCTTGCGGATCTGAGTAGTTGCCCCTAGATAGGCCTTAACTGCTCTTACTACATCCAACGAATGTAGAGATCTCTCTTCCGGAGAACAGGGATCTGGAAAAAAGGAAGGTAGAACAATGTCTTGGTTTAAATGAAAATCAGAAACCACCTTCGGTAAAAAACTAGGATGAGGGCGTAGTACCACTCTATCCTTGTGTATAATCAAATAAGGCTCCTTACAGGAAAGAGCTGCTAATTCTGATACTCTTCTAGCAGAAGAGATGGCCACCAGAAAAATTGATTTCCTTGTCAACAAGACCAAAGGAATCTGACTTATTGGTTCAAAAGGCTGTTTCTGTAACACAGCCAGGACCAAATTCAAGTCCCAGGGGTTTAGGGGCGCTTTAACCGGAGGATTAAGACGCATCACCCCCTGCATAAAGTTTCGGACCAAAGAATGCGAAGCAAGTGGCCGCTGAAATAATACTGATAAAGCAGAAACCTGGCCCTTGATGGTACTCAAGGCCAGCTTCATCTCTAATCCCATCTGTAGAAAATCAAGGATTCTACCTATGACATATTTCCTGGGATGCCAACCTCTCGATTCACACTAGGTTATATAAGCCTTCCAGACTCTATGATAAATCATCCTGGAAGCTGGCTTCCTTGCATTAATCAAGGTAGATATGACAGGACCTGAGAGCCCACGACTCTTCAGAACGTGGGTCTCAATAGCCAAACCGTCAAATTTAGCGTTTGTAAGGCAGGATGGAACACTGGACCCTAAGATAACAGGTCTGGGCGTACCGGTAGGGTCCACGGGGAACCCACCGTCATCCTTACTATTTCTGCATACCAAGTCCTTCTGGGCCAAGCGGGGGCCACCAGAAGTACCGACTTCCTTTCCTGCCTGATCCTGCGAAGGAGTCGTGGTAGTAGCAGAATAGGCGGGAATACGTAAATCAGTGAGAACCGATGCCACGGAATCACCAACGCATCCGTCCCGCATGCAAGAGGATCTTTTGTCCTTGACACAAATCTGTCTATCTTTTTGTTGAATCGGGATGCAAAGAGATCTACATCTGGAACCCCCCATCTTTGGCATATGGCCCAAAAGACGTCGGGATGCAGAGACCATTCCCCTGGAAGGAACTGCTGGCGACTTAGATAGTCCGCCTGCCAATTCTCTATTCCCGGGATGAAAACTCCCGATATGCATGGCACATGCATCTCTGCCCAGACTAAGATCTGGTTCACCTCTTTTTGAGCAGCTCGGCTCCGGGTGCCTCCCTGATGATTGACATAAGCCACTGCTGTGGCATTGTCAGACTGGATCCTGACCGGACAACCCTGTAGCCTGATAGTCCAGGCTTTTAGAGCTAGATGTATCGCCCGGATCTCCAGAATGTTGATGGGTAAGGTCCTCTGTCTTGGACCATACCCCTTGGACCGCAGCCTGTTCCAGAACTGCTCCCCAACCTGACAGACTGGCATCTGTTGTTACCACCATCCAGGTAACCGGTAGAAAGGATTTCCCCTTCTGCAGGTTTTCGGGTATGAGCCACCAATTGAGGCTCTGACGCATCGCATGCGACAGGTGCATCGGAAAGTCTAATGCCTGAACCTTCTTGTTCCAGGTCGACAGAATACTGTGTTGCAGCATTCTTGAGTGAAACTGAGCATAGGGAACTGCTTCGAATGAAGACACCATCTTCCCTAGTAGCCTCATACAAAAGGCGGACTGAGGGACCCTTCTTGGTCCTTACTGTCAGAATCAGCTCTCTCAAAGCAGTGATCTTTGCCTGGGGTAGAAATATTTTCTCCTGGCTTGTATCTATAATCAGACCTAAATACTCCAGTCTTCTTACTGGTTTTAGGAAAGACTTTTCTAAGTTGAGGATCCAACCCAGGTGTTCTAGATACCTGACCGTGGTCCTCAAGTTTCCATTCAAAGAGGCTACCGACCGGTCTATCAAGAGCAGGTCGTCTAGGTATGCTATGACAGCTATACCCTGAGCCCTTAATCTGGCCAGAGGAGGAGCCAAGATCTTTGTGAACACTCGAGGTGCAGTGGCTATCCCAAAAGGCAGAGCCACAAACTGGAAATGGCGCCCTCCTACCTCGAAGCGCAGAAACTTCTGATGAGCAGGAAAAATGGGCACATGCAGATATGCATCTCTGATGTCTATTGATGCCAGAAATTCTCCTCCCTGCAGGGTGGGAACTACTGTTCGAATTGATTCCATGCGGAAGGATTGAATCCTTAGGAATCGGTTCAGATCCCTTAAGTCCAAAATGGCCTGACATCCCCATTTGGACCGTAAAAAGGTTGGAATAGAAGCCCAATCCCTGGTCCTTTGCGGGAACTATCATAATGACCTCCTGCGACAAAAGTCGCTCTAACGCTAGAAGGAGCGACTGCTTCTTCTCTGGGTCTCTGGGAACATTTGATCTGAGGAACCGAGGAGAAGGGAATTCCTGAAACTCCAGCTTGTACCCTAAGGTTACTGTGGAGACTACCCATCTGTCCTGGAAGTCCTCGTGCCAGAGCTCTGAGAACTGTCGCAGTCTTCCCCCCACTCGAGTGAGCGGGGGCACCCCCTCATGCAGAGGTCTTAGTGTTTTGCCTAGTAGGCTTCTTTCCCCAGGACTTCTTTTGTCCCTGGGGTTGACTCTTGTCTCTGGACCCCGATGGAGGCGGCCGTCGAGACTGCCTGGAGGCTGAAGCCCCCGGCGCTGGGGAAAGAGTCCGTTTGAAAGAGGGACGCTTACTTTTCTTCTTGACAGGTAAGAGAGTGCTTTTCCCACAAGAGATTCTCTTGATAGTTATCCAAGTCCTCTCCAAACAACCTTGCACCACGAAATGGAAACCCAGCCAGTAGCTTCTTACATGGTGCTTCGGCTGACCAATTTTTCAACCATAGGATTCTACGTATATGCACCAACCCCAGTGAAAGACGGGAGGTTTGCACGATAGAATCTCTAATGGCATCAACCACAAAGCATAAGGCCGCTGGAAGGTTAGCAAACCCCTGGGCCTGCTGTTCAGGTAATACTTTGATGACCTGCTTAACAACAGACTCCAATCGCTGCTACTGCAGGTTGGGCCACTGATCCTGCTAAGGAGAAAACATCCTTCAATAGGGATTCCATCCTTTTATCTACAGGATCCCTGATCATCTGAGCATTGTCTACAGGACAAGTCAGGCTATTATTTACGGAGGAAATGGCGGCATCAATAGCCGGTATTCCCCACATTTTGATAAACTTTTCTTCCATCGGATAAAGTGTTGAAAACTTTCTCGGCGGAAAAAAACGTTTGTCTGGGTGATCCCACTCAGAATAAATAAGCTTTTCAAGTAAAGTATGAACAGGAAAAGCATGTGCTGCTTGGAAAGGTTTCAGTGACCCCAAAGCAGAAGAGGATTCTTTAGCAGTTACAAGATCTGCCTGAACGGCTATCTTCAGAGATGGTGACCATTAGGCCGCAGAGCCCGGGTGGTATAACCACTTTCTAGACCCCTGTGGCCCGTCTCTAGCCTGGAGGGAACATTCAAACATGAGAAATCCCCCTTTCCACCTTACCTGCTTGCAGCCTGCTTTGAGATGCTGGGACATAATCAGCACTGAACACCTGAGACAGTCAGTCAGCATGTGTAGGTTTGTGCTCTTGGCAGCCCCCGGTGGTCATTTACCTTAAAGGAGAAAAGCCACTAGAACTCAAAAATTCTGTGGAATCTCCTCTTACCTTATCCAGCCGCAGGGTGCTGTTTACACAGACCCAATCTTCACCTCTCACGGTGGGCTCCGTTTGAAAAAACCGTCAGAGACTGGGGCCCCCATCAGTAGGGGGATCCAACAGTTCTGGGACCGTAAAGCACCTCGCCAGAAATTAGGACGTTTAAAGCCATTTTCTGATCTGCGGGGTCCAGCTCTCTAAAAAGAGAAGCATTACGGGTAAAACCTCGTTTCTTCGGACACGAGGCCCGGGTACCATTCAATTCGGCCATGAAAAGACACTTTGAATGGATCCGGTTCGCCTGGCTTGCCCCAGTATAGGATCTTAGGATATTCCCTTTGGAGCTCAGCACAGGACATCTTTACACGTCCATCACCTAAGACACTGGCGTAAAAACTGAGGTATCCCTGCAAGGGGGAGGGATTATATAGGGGGTTGAACTTCCTGATAGGGTGTGCCAGTGTCCAATCACCAGTGATACCTATATAACCCATCAGTAATTACTGTGGCTCTGTGTCCCGTGATGTTCAAGAAAGAAAAATGAACACTGACTGCTGAGCGATGTAGTCCAGCAACAGCCACTGCTACCAATGCCCAGTCTTAGTGTTCCTAAGTAAATGCTGCCTAGGGAATGCCTGTGTCCCACCTTACATGCGACCGTCAGCTCTGTGTCCCTCCATAGGCTGTGTGCACCTAACAAGTGTGCTTCATATAGCCTTGCAGCCGGCGATGTGGGCGTCTAATCACGCCGGACTTGGCGCTGACGCTCCGCCCCCCCCCCTCCTCCTCTGACCACCCCCCCCTCGTTTTTTTCAAAAAACAGCGCTTTCCCGCGTGGCCTCCCGTGTGGAGGGGAGGCTGGGGGTGGAGGAGGAAGGAGAGAGGCCGGCAGGTGATGGGGTCTGCCATATGTAATGGCGGCGGTGATAGAGCGGCATACAACCGCCTCACAGACCAACTGCGGCCCCCCCCTAATCTTGGGGGGAATATCCCTGAGGAGAACCCCCCATCCCATCCTACCGGAAGCTCGGCTGGAGGAGCTTGTGCAGCATGAAACACTGAGACAGACTATCAGCATGAGAAGGTATATGCTCTTGGCAGCCCCCGGTGGCGACAATAGGCATAGCATACATTTACTTAAAGGAGAAACCTACTAGAATTAAAAAATTCTGTGGAATCTCCCTTACCTTATCCAGCTGCAGGGTTCTGTTATACAGACCCAATCTTAACCTCTCACGGTGGGCTCAGTTTGGAAAACCTTCAGAGACTGGGGCCCCCTATGGATAGGGGGATCCGCAGTTCTGGGCCTGTAAAGCACCCGGCCAAGAATAAGGCTAGAAAAAACAAATTCTGAAATGCGGGGTCCAGCTCCCTAAAAAGAGGAAGCGTTACAGGTAAAACCTCGTTTCTTCGGACACGAGGCCCGGGTACCATCCAATTCGGCCTAGAAAGGACACTTTAAAATGGATCCGGTTCGCCTGGCTTGCCCCAGTATAGGAACTTCCCTTTGGAGCTCAGTACAGGACATCTTTACACGTCCAACACCTAAGACACTGGCGAAAAAACTGAGGTATCCCTGTAAGGGGAGGGATTATATAGGGGGTTGAACTTCCTGCTTAGGGTGTGACCAGTGTCCAATCACCTAGTGATACCCTATATAACCCATCAGTAATTACTGAGGCTCTGTGTCCCGTGACGTACGAGAAAGAAAGGTATGTGTAACTAAACGCAAAACATGGATCACAATAAAGAGCAGTACAGCTGAGGTGAAAAGGACTTAAGGTGTTACCATGCTGGCTGACATGCCTAATTTATCTTGGATCTTGTAAGCGCCGGTTCACATTAGAAGCGGCACGACTTGCAGGTCGCCTCACCGAGGCGACCTGCACACGACTGCCGCGGCGACTTGCAAGACGACTTCTGTATAGAAGTCTATGCAAGTCGCCCCCAAAGTAGTACAGGAACCTTTCTTCTAAGTCGGAGCGACTTGCGTCGTTCCTATTAGAAAAGTTCCATTTTGCAGAACGGGAGGCGACTTGTCAGGCGGCTAGGTCGCCTGATAAGTCGCCCCCGTGTGAACCGGCCCTAACTGTTTTTAACCAATGTTTAAATAAACACTGGAATGCTGCACTTAGAGTTGCTTCTTCTCCTCTGAAGTGTCATTCCTTCCACCACTTTGTTGCCATGCATACTACCAAGAAGCCTGCTGGTTAATACTGAAGTATAATTCACACAGGCCCTCCCTCCTTCTTTCCTTGCTAAAGGGTGTAGATGCAACTTTATTCCATAAAATGTCAGGGGGACAATCCAAAAAGTAGCCAATGCATTAGGCTGCCAAACCAGCTACTGACAAGGCCTGTGCTTGCAATCACACTGGAAAAAACCCTAATGAGGAGACACTCTGAGACCTCTGAAATGCATGCAATACTTTTTGAATTGTCCCCCCGACTTTTATTGGAATATAGTTGTATCTGGACCTCTTAGCAGTGGTGTGGTGCTTCAATGTCCTTTTTTTTTTTTTTTTTTTTTTAACACTAGAATAAAGGTGGCCATGACAATCTTCTGGGGTGTAGAAGCTGCCTGCCCAAGATACTAGATAATTTACACCAACATCAATACTTTAAGATAGTGATACCAGTGAGCTAACCCTAAGGGTCCAGTGTTATTTTTCCACTTTCCTCAAATAATTCCCTTAAAATGTCAGTTCATCCACATCTAATGTTTTACTTTTGATATGCAAAAATGTGAAACCAGGTGACAATTTAAGTCTTTCAGGGAATCATTTGATGCAATCTCTGCACTTGAGTTAATGAGCCTGCAATGTAGAGGAAGGGCTTTCAAAGCTAGGGAAATTAAAACAGAAAAGACAAAAGTGGCCCAAAGCTGCATGCTGTGTTGGTTGAATCATTATTGAGCAATAAAAAGTTCCTGGGTCTGCTCATCTGTAATGACACAAGAACCCCCTAGGTACCCCTTGGAACATCACCCTTGTTGTTTTAGTTGCTCACATTACTGTTGACTAACCGGTCTCTTTTCCTTTTGAAGAGATGTACCCAGCATATTTTCTCTGTATTTACTCTCCTCTAACACTTTATGTACAAATCTGTATCATTTTGGGTATTATGACTTATTGTTAAGTACTCTCATATCCCAATGTATGTCATTATTTTTGAAATCCAAAATGAACACAACTGAAAGACCAAAAAAAGAAAAATAGGTCCTGGGTCATGTATGTACATTTACTGCTGGTGGCAGACAACTCCAAAAGTGATACCAAAAATAGTTTCATTTTACACCACACAGGGGGAAGGTCTGACAACAGCTGGTCAGGGCTCATCACCTAGGGCAAATCTATAAAAGTACTAAAAGTAAAAAGGGACAAGGCCTCCCATGATGGAATTATCTCACTGTGAAAACTGAAGTAGCAATCCTCTTCAATAATACATAGGATAAATATTACATGGAACATAAAATTATCTGACATGTACTACTTGCAGTTGCAACCACGTGCTCTTAAGATGCCTGAAAGTTTTCCAGAGCACGGTCTACTGCTATACTTTGAAAACCCTCAGTTATCAAACCTGGATAAAAGGATACAAGATTACACACACCAATGGATGATTTAAATAAGGGGCGCACTCCTCCCCGCTCTCTCTCTGCAGGCAGGGATGGACCTAAAATTTCAGTCTGCACAACCAGTCAACTACACAGTCGTGGGCTTTCTTGCTTTTTGAGTTCAGGTATAGTTTGATAGAAGGTATACATGCCCCTTAATAGTGTTAACATAAAGCAATATAATTAAAAAACAAATTGTATTTAGAACAAAATGTCTCATCCTGTTTTACCTGCATGGTACATCACAAAGTATCCGGTCATAGTACAGCACTTCTTTAGCACCATTATTTTCAACTAGGAGTCGGGGAATGCTCGATGCATCATGGTTCACCACCATAACACAGGGACTGCTTAGCCTCTTAGCTTGATGAACTAACAAATAGCAACGCTTGTTGTCCACATCATTAGCAATGACAAAGCCCTCTAAAAATTTGCAGAAAAAAAAAACAAAAAAAAAAAACGTTAGCTAGCAGCAATATCAATTGTAACTTAATTCATGTGAATTCTAGCAATAAATACAATTTAACAACTTGTCAAGGTGGTTATTCTTACACAAGAGACATTATTCTTATAACAAAACAAAGTTTTTTATGGCAAAAACACCTTCCGAAGAAGTAGGCCAAGATCACAGGGTCTCTAGCTCTAGGATTGTGGGTGTTTCATGCAGTTAGAGATTGCCTAGTTTATTTTTCAGTCTTTGCAGTGGGAAAAGAAAAATCAGCAAACCACCATTATGGCTGTATAAAAATAGATTTTTTTTTTTTTTTTTTTTTGTTAAAAGCACACAAGATTATATAGATTAGGTTTATACTAGCTATTCAGAGTAACCAAACATCTCATCAATAGAAATCAATGCTTTTTACACAATATTTTGATTACATTTATTATCTAACTATAGTCAACACTTTGAAAATGTCACGTGTCGATAAACTTGAGAATTGCCGATTGTGCCAGCTAGTCAATTAAGAACAGTGCTCCCATTACCTGTACCTTCACTAAACAGCTTTTTCATAGCTTTGAAGTATTCTTTCGATCACTGCCCTAATGCAAGTTTAAACTTGTAGACATTAAGTACTGAAAGCAAGAGGTGGTACGGCATTACACGGTGAGTTTAGCACACCCACAGTTACCCTGCCATGCTTTACAGTAAACGTTAGGCACTTATAATGTATAAAGTATTAGTATGGCCTAACCACTGCTTTTCTATTAGGAGCTCCTGGGGCACATTTTATAAAGCACAGCTGTGTGATGTATTAGCCTGCCTGCAGTTTACCTTGCTTTGGGACTATGCAAATGAAGTCCTATTGGGGGAATGAATGAGAAGAAGTTGGAGACCGGTCATAGAACACTATATAGGACACTGAAGACTTTACAGTCTGCTCTGCATTTTATGAATACAGTTTAAAATGCAGACACAGTGTGATGTAATCACCGGTATTAAATAGGGTCCCAAGTCTCACATATGTTCACCTTGATCCAAATACATGCTCATTGATCCACGATGTTCCGCTTTCTAATCACCTACCATCCATCACGTTTGTAATTAAATTTTAACCACTTTTTTGTTTATATTTTTTTACATTCAGATCTGGAATTTTCTTTAAAATTACTTTTCCCAGGCCAACTATCCAAAGAGGAGTCTTTTCAAAACAGCAGGTGGCATCCGTAGTTTGTTGTATACGGTTTAGCAAAGCGGCCAAATGAAAACTTTTTTCCTCTATTTGGGCCAGATTTGAAACTAAAACTAAACTTTTGGCCCCTCACACAGTGGTGTGCTTTTGTGGCGCTTTTTTAGGGTGGAAAAAGCACATACAAATTATTTCCCATTTAATCCTATGTACCACTTTGCACTGTAGGTGTGCTATGCTTTGAAAAGTCCTGGATGCTGCTTCTTTGGTGAAGTTTTTCAAAAGAGCACCAAAAAAGGCACCTTCCATTGTAAGCCAATGGGAATGCATCAAAAGCACCATCAGTGTTATATTGGCACTCCCTTTGGAGTGCCAATACCTTTTCAAGCCACGGAAAGTTCATGTACTTGCTTTTCAGTTGTGTTAACACAGTTACATGGTCTTCCGGAATAACCAGTCATTTTATCATTAATATTTTCACATGAGCAAAGAGTGTTTGCCAGAAGGACTCAGAAGATAGAGACATCAAATATAAAAACAAATTGTTACACACAGAGAAATCCTGTGAAATTGACTAGCTTGTGTAAGAAAACAGGGGTTTATTTACTAAAACTGGAGAGTGCAAAATCTGATGCAGCTCTGCATAGAAACCAAACAGCTTCCATTTTTTTTGTCAAAAGTTTAATTGAACAAGATGAGGTTAGAAGTCGATTGGCTACCATGCACAGCTGTAACAGATTTTGCACTCTCCAGTTTTAGTAAACCCACCGCACAGAACCCACAGCCCTTTCTAGAAGCCCTCTAACTGTAATCAGGGGCTGCAAGTAAAAATGTGTGAATTTAGTTAAGTCATGTCATACCAGGAAATGGAACATCCATGTCTGCATGTAACATTTCTATAAGTTGCTTTGTTTTAGATCCTGGAGCAGCACACATATCCAAGATCTATGATGAAAACCAAAAATTAGAAATTAAATGCCTATTCAAGGTAAAATGATGATTTCATAAAGAACCATCAATATACTACTTTGGATAATTTAGGTATAGTATTTATATCATTAACAAATTCCCTGGGTTGCAAAACATACTTTGTGATGTGGCTGGACATTCAGAAGAACAGGAGGAATCATACTGACTGCTTCTTGACGACTTATATTACCCTGAAAATCAAAAAGGATAACATAAATAAACATGCTTGTTGGTTACAAACGCTGGTAATTTTCTCCTAGCACCCATTACGGCACTGCTTGTCAAACTCGCCCATTGAGTTAAAAGGGGCCACATCACCATGTGCAACGTACACGATTGCACAGAGGCAGTTCAACATTATAGGGTTAAATCAGGTAGTGAGGAGGTGATATCACCTTCAAACCCCCTATCAAATGCCTTCTAAAAAGCACTGACTGGAAGCAGAGAGCCTGAGAGCGGGGATTTCTGAAGATCCTGAGCTGGAGTGAAGATCAGGTGCACGGCTCCTGAAGTTTGCAGCATGCAGGCAATAACACAAGAAGAGTTTGGTCGGGTATTAGAGTGGTGGGAGAACAGTGGGATGTTTCCTACAGAAGGCTCTTCCACCAGAGCCAAGCCTCCCCGAGCCTGTCCGCTTCCTCAGGGAGGAAGCGGACAGGCACAGAGTGGCATGCTGACAGTGGAGGCATTGAGGGCCTGATAGGGTCTGCTAAAGGGCCGATGTGGCCCTGGGTCCACTGAGCGAAACAAAACTAGGGAGGGAACCCAAGGAGTTCTTAGGGGGAGGGGAACAAGGTAGTCAGTGGTCTCGACCAATAATATATGTTGTATACATTTTATTAGTATCAAAAGTGGGGGACATGGACAATAAGAAAGCAGGCTGCACATCAGGAAAAATTAAAAAAGGACAACGTTGCCATTTAAAACACACACAGGTCCCTCAACACTCAACATGTATGGCCAGAATGGTTCTGGCAATGAGTGTAACAAATACGCTTGGGACCTTCAGTAGTGTCAGCCGTGATTTGGCTATACACAAATACTGTAGACTTCTGTTCTCTCCATTTACCAGAGATCAACCAAGGGTTAATGCAGTACACAATTGCAAAAAATAGGATTTTTATAACAGCTTACCTGTAAAATCCTTTTGTTTTGAAGTACATCATGGGACACAGAGCCATAGTAGTTTCTATGTGGGTTATAGGCCACCTTCAGGTGCTGGACACCGGCACACCCTAAACAGGAAGTTGCCTCCCTATATAATCCCTCAGTTTTGTAGCAAAGCAATACACGTGCATACTAGGAAGTGGGGCGGGACCTCTGTGTCCCATGATGTACTTCAAAGCAAAAGGATTTTACAGGTAAGCGGTTATAAAAATCCTATTTTCTTTAATCGAACATCACAAACACAGAGCCATAGTAGTTACTACGTGGGATGTCCCATAGCAATGCCAACTGAGGGGAGGGAGACACAACAGAATTAGGGCAACATGAGACTAGAGGAATAACACTGCAGCCTGCAGTACAATACGCCCAAAAGGCGATATCCTTATGCCTTTTTAGATCTACCTGACAGAATCTGGTAAATGTATGGTTTGAAGACCAAGTTGCGGCCTTGCAGATTTGAGCCATGGAGGCTCAGTGATGCACTGCCCACGGAGCACTAACAGCCCTAGAGGAGTGCGTTTTGATTTGATAGGGTGGAATCTACCTCTTTAACCATAAGCTTGAATGGTTACTTGTGGAATCCATTTAGAAAATAGTAGATTTCGATACTGCCTGTCCTCTTTTAGGACCTTCAGGCAATACAAACAAAACATCCGTTTCCCGAATCTGATCAGTCACCTTTAAGTAGACTGACTGCTCTCACCACATCAAGAGAATGTGGTGATGTTTCTTCCATAGAACAGGGTTCTGGAAAAAATGAAGGTAAAAAGTTAGGATGAAGACGCAATACTACCTTATCCTTGTGAATAATAATTTGGCCCTTTACAAAAAAAGAGCAGCCAATTCTGATACGCTTCATGCAGCAGATATGGTTACCAGAAAAAATAGTTTCCTTGTCAAAAAGGACCAAGGGAATATGTCGTATAGGCTCCAAAAAAATTGCATTTTTAATACAGCTTACCTGTAAAATCCTTTTCTTGGAGTACATCATGGGACACAGAGCCTTAAGTAATTACTTAATGGGTTATGGGGCACCTTCAGGTGTTGACACTGGTATACCCAATCAAGGAAGTTCACTCCCTATATAACCCCTCCTCCTCCCAGGAGCACATCAGTTTTTGTAGCAAAGCAATATACCTAAATCCCAAAAGAGGGGAGGGACCTCTGTGTCCCATGATGTACTCCAAGAAAAGGATTTTACAGGTAAGCTGTAATAAAAATCCTATTTTCTTCACCGTACATCATGGCACACAGAGCCTTAAGTAATTACTTAATGGGACGTCCCATAGCAATGCTACTTGAGAGGAGGGAGAGACAACCCGCAGGGTAACCCCAGACTTGAGGACTTACTCTGCTGCCTACAGCACACTGCGCCCAAAGGCGATATCCTCATACCTCCTTACATCCACCTGATAAAATTTTTGTGAATGTATGCACTGAAGACCAAGTTGCGGCCTTACAGATCTGAGCCATGGAGGCCTGGTGACGAACTGCATAAGAAGCACTAACCACCCTGGTAGAGCACGCCTTAATTTGAAAAGGGGGAATCTTACCCCTTAATTATAAGTTTGAATTATAACTTGCCGAATCCACTTAGCGACAGTGGATTTTGACGCTGCCTGTCCCTTCTTAGGACCCTCTGGCAGAATAAATAAGACATCAGTCTTAAGAATCTGAGCAGTTGTCTTTAAATAGATTCTCACTGCTCTCACCACATCAAGACAATGTAGTGACTTTTCTTCCCTGGAACGTGGTTTTGGAAAAAACAATGGCAGGAAAATATCTTGGTTCAGGTGAAAACCTGAAACCACTTTTGGCAAAAGCCTGGATGAGGGCGTAACACCACTCTGTCCTCATGAATAATCAAATATGGCTCTTTAAAAGAAAGAGCAGCCAATTCCAAAAACCTCCTTGCCGAGAATATAGCAACCAAAAATACCAGCTTCCTTGTCAGAAGGACTAAGGGAATATGCTATATTGGTTCAAATGGCTGTTTTTGTAACACTGACAAAACTAAATTCAAGTCCCAAGGGCTTAAAGGCGATTTAACTGGTGGACTAATCTGCATCATCCCTTGCATAAAACCCCAGACTAAGAATGCGGTTTTTGAAATAAAATCGATAAGGCTGAGACTTGGCCCTTAATAGTACTCAAGGCCAACTTCATCTCTACGTCCAATTGTAGAAAGGAAAGAATTCTGCCCATGATATATCTCCAAGGGTGTCAACCCTTGGATTCTCACCAGGAAACATAAGCCCTCCAGACTCTAATGTATAGTTCTGGAAGCTGGTTTCCTTGTATTAATCAAAGTAGAGATAACTGACCCGGAAAGCCCACGTTTCCTCAGAATGTGGGTTTCAATAGCACGGCCGTTAAATTTAGCGTTCGTAAAGTAGGATGGAATATCAGCCCCTGTGAGAGCAGGTTTGGCCTTAGTGGAAGGGACCATGGATCCTCCACTGCCATCTTTACGATTCCTGCATACCGAGACCTTCTGGGCCATGCTGGTGCTGCCAGAATTACCGGTTTTCTTTCCAGCTTTATCCTGCAAAGAAGTCGAGGCAGCAATTGAATAAGGGGAAATGCAAATATCAGTGAAAGCTGATCCCACGGTATCACTAACGCTTCCTTTCTGAATGCGAATGGATCCTTTGTTGTGGACACAACGTTGACTAACTTTATGTTGAACTGGACGCTAGAAGATCTACGTCCGGAGTCCCCCATCTTTGACAAACAACCCGAAAATATATGTCGGGTGAAGAAACCATTCCCCTGGGAATAACTGCTGGTGACTTAAGTAGTTCGCCTGCCAATTCTCTAGTCCCGAAATGAAGACCGCCGATAGGCACGGAATATATCTTTCTGCCCAAGTTAGAATATGGTTCACCTCTCTCTGCGCTGAGAGACTCTTGGTGCCCCCTTGGTGATGGATATAGGCCACAGCCGTGACATTGACGGATTGAATCCTGACAGGGCAATCCCTTAACCTGGAAGTCCAGGTCTTTAGAGCCAGACACACTGCCCGAATCTCTAGGATGTTGATGGGCAAGGCTCTTCCGGTTCTTGACCACTGTCCTTGGACAGTTATGTACTTTAGTACTGCTCCCCAGCCTGAAAGGCTGGGATCTGTAGTTACCACTTTCCAGATAACAGGCCTAAAGGATTTTCCTTTCAGCAGATTCTGGTTAGTAACCACCAATTGAGGCTTTGGGACACCCTTGGGGACAGCCGCATTGGCAAGTCCAAAGCTTGAATCGTCTTGTTAGAAGATAGAATACTGTTTTGCAACAGTCTCGAATGGAACTGGGCATAGGGAACTGCTTCGAATGAAGCCACCATGCTTTCTAACAACCTCATGCAAAGGCGAATGGAGGGATCTCCTTTTGATCTGACCATCTGCGCCAACTCTCTTATGGAGTTGTTTTGCCTGGGCAAGAACACCCTTTTTCTGGGCTGTATCTATGATCAGACCCAAATACTCCAGCTTTTTTAGCAGTTTTAAGGGAGACTTCACTAGGTTGAGAACGCAACCCAGACTTTTCCAGGTAACTGGTTGTAATGCGTACACCTTACTCCGAACACCGATTGGTCTATTAGCAATAGATCGTCTAGGTATGCCATGACTGTTTCAGTCCTGTGCCCTTGACCTGGCTAGAGGTGGGGCTAGCACTTTTGTGAACACTTGGGGCGCTGTAGCTGGCCCGAAGGGCAAGGCTATAAACTGAAATGCTGCTGTTCTACTTTGAACTGCGGAACCTTTGGTGAGCTGGAAATATATGGACATGCAGATATGCATCCCTGATGCCGATAGACGCCAGAAGTTTTCCTCCTTGTAGGATAGAAACTACTGACCTGATCGACTCCATAGAAAGGAGCGGATCCTCAGGAACTGATTTCGATTTTATTCAATCTAGAATGGATCTGTTGAATTTCTGCGTGGATCTGTACATGTACAGGAAACGCATGAAAAAGGCAGTGAAGGTTTTAAGGAACCTAAGAAAAAACAGAACTATCAGCTGACTCTACTAGAGGTAGCTTGTAAGATTTGTTCCAGCAATCTCTCAGAGGCTGAAAAAAGGTTAAACTTCAGTTGTCTCATCCGCAGAGGAGTAATGGGTTTGCCTTTCTTCCTGATCACCTGAGAGTAACCCTCCATCCTTTACCCACTGTTCCCTTGATAAGGGATCTAAGGTGGGGGAGGGGGATTTAACACGCTTCCTATCCTTGGATAGCAGATGCAGTTAAAAAGGTGCTAATTTTCCTTCAAGGCCCTGCAGGGCGGAGGAAAAACGCATTTTTAATCACGTATACAGGGGCTGAATGTTTTCTTCTCTTAGAGTGACGGTTGAGGCCGTCACCACTGCCTAGAGGCAGCTGCCCCTGGCGCAGGTGAAGGAGTCCGTTTAAATAGAAGGACGTTTATACATTCTTTGGGAAAAAAAAAAAAGGAGTACCTTTCCTGCTAGAAATCATTTGGATGTATTTGACCAAATCTTCCCAATGAAAAGGGAAACTAGTCAGAAGCCTTTTTGCAAGATGCTTGAGCTGACCAACTTTTAAACCACAGGGACCTACGCATGTGTTTTAGCACAAGCGCAAGGTGGGAGGCTTGGTGGATAGAGTCTTTTATGGCAAAACATAGTGCCCTTGGTAGGAGGATTTTAACAAAAAATTCCAACTTATCTGTTGGATCCTTAAGCATTTGTGCATCTTTATTGATGCTGGAAATCGCAGCATCTACTGCTGGTACTTTCCATCCTTTGCAAATTTTTCCTCCATGATAGAGAACTTTGAAACTCTTTGGAGGGAAAAAATGCTTATCCGGGTGATCCCTGATCCCATTCAGCATAAATAAGCCCATCTAGAAATGCATGAAAAAGGCTGTAAAGGTTTCTTTTTTTTTTTTTTTAAACCCAAGGAAGGGACCGAACTTTCAGCTGACTCTGTTAGGAGTAGCATAAAAAAGTGGAATGAACCATCTCTGTAAGAGCTTGTACCATCAACCTGTCAGATTGCGAGGTTGCATAAGGTTCATCAAACTGTTTCCTACGCAGGAGCAAAATTCGGCTTGTTTTTCCCCGTGATCACCTGAGGGTAATACCTCATCCTGTGCCCACTGTTCCTCTGGAAAAGGGGTTTGATGTGGGGGAGGGGATCTAGCACGCTTCCTATCCTCTTGGATGGAGGATGCGATTAAAGCCGCTAATCTTCCTTCTAAGCCCTGCAGGGCAGAGGATAATGCAT
Source organism: Aquarana catesbeiana (assembly GCF_042186555.1). Taxonomy (NCBI): domain Eukaryota; kingdom Metazoa; phylum Chordata; class Amphibia; order Anura; family Ranidae; genus Aquarana; species Aquarana catesbeiana. The sequence goes on from NC_133328.1 coordinate 312,159,881, forward strand.
CTTCAGTCACATATACAGAGGCTGAAGTGTGAGAAGCAGTTGCACCACCAATTGCTTGCCATGTCAGGTATCTCCAGGGAGGATGACAGTGTGGAGGCATGACTGGAGTTACCAGCGCCTATGGGTGGAATCCTTGGTACCTTTGTGGTAGCTCTGGAAGTCTCAGTGCTAAGCACAAAAGCAGAGGCACTTTAAGAAAAAAAAAATTATGGTATTTGCTGAACAATAGTTTTACCAAAAAACAATGTCACCATAATGACCAGCCTTTGATGCTGAGTAACCATAATATTTCCTGTACTGGAAATGCCTGCTTACACACCTTTACATGCCAAGCACTCCTGTGTCCCTTAGTGTGACAGACTTCTGTCTTCAGCATATGAACTGAGAGCGTCTGTGTTAAGCCTCAGGCGAGAACCTGATTAGGCATCCTCAGCATCTTCCGCCCTAGTGTATGCACAGCTTGCTCCACGTGGATATGACGTCCCACACGGCGCCGCCTATCTGTGGGCCATGCCCCTCTGCAATACCTGCGCCCCCCTCCTGGTTTTAAAAATTAACACTAGTCCGCACGGCATTCGGGTCTGCAGATGCAGACCCGAAGGGGAGGAGGCGGCGCCGGCCACGATGGACGCCAGACTTTTAGAGTCTGCAATAGTATACAGGGGCTGAATGCCCGTCCAGGCTCAACAAGGGCAAGTCTGATGATACAAACAGTGGAAGCTGTCACCACACCTCTCCAGAAGGGGAGGGGAATTTATGTCAGCAGTGTTTGTTAGGCTCCCAGTTTTAAAGGAAGACTTCACTTTATACAAAAAAATTGCAAAAGGCTGTTTTTGTATATGTTCATAAAACTACTGCTGTACCCCCTTTAGATCCCTCAGAAGAGGAACACCATCTGTTCAATTAAGAACCCCCCCCTCTGGCTGCTGGGACCACACCTGCTGCTATAGCCGGACAGACAAAAAGCATAGGTGGACTTTTTACAGTTCCTAGGTTTCTCCCCTTACCTTATCCTCGCTGCAGGATACTGCTATAATAGCAATTCCAAACTTCACCCATCACGAAGGGCAGCGGAGTTAAAACTTCAAAGACCGGGTGCCTTTTAATAGGGGTTCCACTTCTTAGGACCTGTATAGCACCCCTCAGGACAACTTTAGGTAAAGTAGCAAGACCAAAAAGTCTTGGTTCCTAGGGTCCAGCCCTCAAAGAGAAGCGTTACAGGCAAAACCTTGTTCTTATGCGAGGCCCAGATACCATCCTGTGGCCACAGTGGATGGATCCGGTTGTGGAGGTTTTTTTTAAATCCAGCATGGATCCCTCCTGGATCTCCTCAGAGCAGATCTTCACTTGTGACCAACACCTTAGACACTGGCAAAAAAACGGATGTGTTCCTGGATGGAGGAGGGGTTATATAGGGAGTGAACTTCCTTGACTGGGTATACCAGTGTCAACACCTGAAGGTGGGACATAACCCATTAAGTAATTACTTAAGGCTCTGTGTCCCATGATGTACGATAAAGAGGCTGTTTTTTTTTTGTAATGCCGACAAAACTAAATTCAAGTCCCAAGGGTTCAGGGGTGACCTAACCGGAGGATTAAGCCGTGTTACTCCCTGAATAAGGATACAAACCAAAGAATGTGAAGCAACTGGTCGTTGAAATAATACCGATAAGGCAGAGACCTGTCCTTAGAAAGTACCTATGACCCATTTCCTGTGGTGCTAACCCCTGGTTTCACACCAGGAGACATATGCTTCCCAGACTGCATAATATATAATTATGGAGGCCGGCTTCCTTGCATTTAACCAAGGTAGATACCATTGAACCTGACAGCCCACGCTTCTTCAGAGTGTGGGCCTCAATAGCCTAACCATTAAATTTAGTGTTTGTAAGGTAAGATGGAATACCGGACCTTTGCTAGAGAAGGTCTGGACGTGGTGGTAGGGTCCATGGGACCCCTACCGCCATCCTTATGATCTCTGCATACAAGATCTTCTGGACCACACCAGGGCCACAAGAATCACCAACTTCCCTTCCTGCTTGATCCGGTGAAGAAGTCGTAGACTCCACAGAAAAGGAGGGAATGCATAAATCAGTAAAACTGATTCCATGGGAACACCAAGGCACCTGTTCCGCATGCTAGTGGATCCTTTGTTCTTAACATAAAGATGTTGAACTCTCTGTTGAACCTGGATGCAAACAGATCTACGTCTGGGATCCCCCATCTTTGACCTATTGTCAGAAAGATATCGGGGTGAAGGAACCATTCTCCCGGGAACAACTGCTGGCGACTCAAAATAGACCGCCTGCCAAATCTCTATCCCTAGAATGGAAAAACTGCCTATGGGCAAGGTATATTGTTTTCTGCCCAAGATAGGATATGATTCACCTTTCTCTGGGCCACACAACTTCTTGTGCCCCCTTGGTGATTGATATAGGCCACTGCTGTGGCATTGTCGGATTGGATCCTGATCGGACAGCTCAGTAAATTAAACGTCTAGGCCCTCAGGACCAAGGCGTTCCGCCCGAATCTGTAAAATGTTACTGGGCAAGGTCATTTCTGATCTGGACCACTTCTCTTGGCGTTACACAAGCTTGATGCTGGGATGCGTGGCTGGCATATCTTAAACTGCACAAAAACAGGGGTTACCTCACTTTCAGCCTCAGTATATCGCTTCAACCTGCACGCATCCGGGAGGGACGGGGGTAGGTGAGACACCTTGCCCCATACAATGGGACCATTAAGTAAATGTGCTTAATATTAACCACGACTGTTCCAATGTAAACAACCTTACCAGCAATAACGCCCTACGCTTTTCCAATTTTTGAGTTTTTAAAAAATATTTCAACGAACCATGTTATAAATGAATTGCTCTTTTCTACTATATCCCTGAAGGACATAAAAACATTGTTTATTCCGAAACGCGTCAGCTGTGAGAAAAAGAGCCTTTGCATAATTCATGTTCATTATCAACAAAAAACTAATAATTTTGTAATATGCTCCGTTGAATGTATGATACAACATGTTTTTAACCTATACTTTGTTGAAATAAAAATTTGTTTACCCTTTATACTCTGTCATATATACTTGGTACCTAAATACTTGTGAGCAAGTGCCTTTAAAGTCCATTCAGGGGAAATCTCTTTTTTGTATTTGAACCATTCTCCCGGGAACAACAGCTGGCGACTCAAAATAGACCGCCTGCCAAATCTCTATCCCTAGAATGAAAAACCGCCGATGAGCAAGGTATATTGTTTTCTGCCCAAGATAGGATATGATTCACCTTTCTCTGGGCCACACAACTTCTTGTGCCCCCTTGGTGATTGATTTAGGCCACTGCTGTGGCATTGTCGGATTGGATCCTGACCGGATAGCTCAGTAAATTAAACGTCTAGGCCCTCAGGACCAAGGCGTTCCACCCGAAGCTGTAAAATGTTACTAGGCAAGGTCATTTCTGATCTGGACCACTTCTCTTGGACAGTTACCTCTTCCAGGACTGCTCCCCAACCTAAAAAGAAAAAAAAAAAAAAAAAGAAGGTTGGCGTATGTTGATACCACTTCCCAGGTAACTGTAGGAAGGATTTTCCCCTTTGCAGATTTTTGGTTATTAATCAAACTGAGGCTCCGGCGCACCTTTGCAGTCAGACACATGGGAAAAACTAGAGCTTGAACCCTCTTGTTCCAAGCTAATAAGATACTGTTTTGCAGCAGTCTCAAATGAAACTGAGCATAAGGAACGGCCTTGAATGAAGCCACCATCTTTTCCTCATTCAAGCTGAATAGAAGGATTCATCTTGCTTCGACCACGTTAATCAGTTGTTTTATGGCACTGATCTTTGCCTGGGGCAAGAATACCCTTTTCTGGGTGTATCTATGAACAGACCCATAAATTCCCTAATAGTTTTAAGGAAGATTTCTCTAGGTTGAGAATCCAACCTAGGTATCCCAGGTAGTTGAAGGTGTTGACCATACTTTGGTCTAAGCGGGCTACCGACTGGTCTATCAAAAGCCGATCGTCTAGGTAAACTATAATCGTTATACCTTGGGCCCTTAATCTGGCTAGAATCTCTGTAAACTCTCAAGGTGCAGTAGCTAGACTGCAAAGCAGGGCTACAAACTGAAAATTAAGATTTTCTACCTTGAAGTAGATAATACTGGTGAGTGCGGAAATATGCCCAGGGAGGTATACACCCTTGATGTCAAAAGTTCTCGTCCTTGCAGGATGGAGACGACTGATTGGATTGACTCCATGCAATAAATAGCGGATTATCCAGGAACCGGTTTAGAGATTCTTAAGATCCAGAATGGGTTTGACATTTCCATTCGATTTTGCCGTGAAAAAAAGGTTTGAATAAAATCTCAACCCCAGCTCTTTCATGGTGACCAGTATGACCACTCTTTGCCAAAGGATGGTCCAATGCTAGAAAGACTTTTTTCTCAGGATCTTTATGAACGTTTGATCTGAGAAAACGAGACGGGAACTTTTGAAAACCCCAGATTGTACTAAAGCTATTGAAGAAGCCACTCATCTGTCTTAACATTCTTTCTGCCAGACTCTTGAGAACTGCAGAAGTCTTCCCCCCGCGAGCGGGGGTGCCCTCTCCTAAGGAGGCTTTAGTACCTTGTTTTTAGGTTTTGTTTTGTCCCCAGGCTTGACCCTGAGGATTACCTCTTGAACTTGACGGCGGAAGCCATCATGACTGCCTGGAGGCTGATACCCCTGGCACTGGAGAAGGGGCTTGTTTAAAAGAATACATTTACTCCTTTTCTTAAATGGCAAAGGGCTACCTTTCCAATAGAAATTCTTTGGATGAATTATCAAAGATATCCCAAACAGCCGTTCATCGCAAAAAGGAAAACCAGCCAGTTTTTTTCTTCTTTATGACGCTTTGGCTGACCAATTTTTCCAACCATAGTATTTTATACATATGCACCAGCCCAGCGAAAGGCGTGAGGCCTGAAGATAGAATCTCTCATAGCATCTATTGCCAACACAAGGCTACTAGGAGCTTGCCAGATCCTGGGCCTGCTGAACAGGGAAATTACTGTCAGCACAGGCTGAGGCACTTAACCTGTCAGCAAAACAATATATGTTTTGTTTTTTTTTGTTTTTATAGGAATTCCAATTCTTTATCCGTTGGATCCCTAAGTATTTAAGCACTGTCTGCTGAACAAGTCAAACTTTTAATCATAAGATATAGCAGCGTCAATTGCTGGTATCTTCCACCTTTAATACGTTTTTTCCTCCATAGGATAAAGTGTAAAAAACTTCAGGAGGGAAAAAATGCTTCTCTGGGTGATCCCACTCAGAATACATAAACTTTCCCAACAATGAATGGACAGGAAAGGCATACATAGCTTTGAGAAGGCTTTAGCGAACCCAAAACAAGTGGACACTCAGTTAAGGGTAGCATAAAAAGTGGAGCGGACCAATTTTAGTAAGAAATTGCACCCACAATGTGAAGCTGATCCTTCCACATATGACCCCTCAGAAGAGACGTCATCAGACTGTTCACAGTCCCCTGAAAGAAAACATCTCCCGCCCCCAAATCCTTAGTTTGAGGGTCCTTGGGTAATGGAATCTGTCGCATTTTATCCCAATCTGGGATGCGATTAAAACCACTAACCTTTTTCCCATGCTATCATGGCTGAGGAAAAAGACTTTCAGAAATATAGGCAGGGGCTGCAGTGTTGCAAACATTCAATAGCCCTGAAGACCCACTCTGACCAGCCACCCCCTCTCAGGGGAGGACACCATTGTAGAGATGGGTTTTAGGCTTTCAGAGCTTGAGGGAGATCCCTTTAGCCCTCTTTTGGGGTGTTTCTACCTCCTTCTGACCATAGCCCGATGCATAAATGCAGAGGTACTACCAAAAGAATCGCATCCACTGCTTTGAGCAAGTCCAGCCACTGCTATTAACGCTCAGCCTTCCGGTATGGGAGGGGTTATATAGGGAGGCAACTTCCTGTTTAGGGTGTGCCAGTGTCCAGCACCTGAAGGTGGCCTATAACCCACATAGAAACTATGGCTCTGTGTCCCGTGATGTACGATTAAAGAAATACGCGATAATCCCCCGGAGTTCATATACCAAGGAGTCTAAAGATACAGATACTTCCTGGAGAAGGTAGTAGTGGTGAACAGGCAGGGGGTAGGTGCAGATTGAAGAGTTGTGTGTCCCGCTGTGATATCCTGTAATCGCCCCCCCGCTTGCTTATGTTTCATAGGGTGAATCAAAGGAATTCCTTGATGTATTATGTCTCCATAAGGGGGAGTGGAAACAGAACTACTCACGGTTAGGTGGATGAGAAGTCGCCATGACAACAGGAAGGATCTGTATCTTTAGGCTGCTTGATATATGGACTCTAAGTGGAGGATTATCGTATATTTTTGCAATTGTGTACTGCATTAACCCTGGGTTGATCTTTGGTAAATAGAGAGTACCTTCTGCTAATATCGTGTTTGGCGAGCATTAATTCCGAGCATGCGTGTTTGTACTTTGGACTTGTGTACACACGATACGAAAATCTGACAACAGACCGTTGTCCGACGAAAATTTACTAGCCTACCATCCAACATTTGTTGGCGGAAAGTTGACCAACAATTGTCTGATGGAGCATACTAACGGTCAGATTTTAGGCAAACAGTCTGTCATCACACAATTCTCTGCCGAAAATCTGATCATGTGTATGAGGCTTAAAGTGGTTGTAAACCCAGATGTTAAAAAAAAAAAAAAAAAAAAAAGACCTGCATGACAAAGGCATAATGAGCTAGTACGCATAGCATACTAGCTCATTATGTAATACTCACCTGAGATCGAAGCCCCAGCTGTGGTGCCTGTACACAGCACTGGCCGGCGACATTTCTCCCTGGAGTTACTTCTAGGTATCGCAGCTCCGGCGCTGTGATTGGCCGGAGCCACGATGACGTCACTCTCGCGCAGGAGCCACCGGTAACGGCACACTCACTGAAGCAAACGGCACGTACGATGACATCAGCACATGCAGATACAGGAGATATCTCCTAAACCATGCATGTTTAGGAGGTATCCAGGGTAAATACAGGTAAACCTTATTATAGGCTTACCTGTAGCAAAAAGTGGATTGTAAGGGTTTACAACCATTTTAAGGCTGTCAATCTGCTGGAGCTTCCTCCATCACCATTTTTCTCTTGGTGTCAGGAAAACGTGGCAGAAGTAATTCATACTGATAACAGAAGAATGAAGCAGCAAACAGAAATGACACTTTGTGATCTGACTTGAGACAGGTACACACTATAGTGCAGTGATGGCGAACCTTTTTGAGCCTGAGTGCCCAAACCGTGACACAAAACCAACTTATTTCTTTCAAACTGCCAACACAGAATTAAACCTACCAGCGGCTCTGTACAGAGGATGGAACTGATCATCCCTCTGAATGAGGCCTAAGGGACCAAAAACGTATGATTCTGCCAGATTCAGAATACAGGGTTCAGGAATGCATTGCTCTCAGAATATACAGTGCAACATACACTGACCTACCTGACATAAGCACTGACCATTGCACTCATCTACCTGACACATACTTCCTGCACTACTCACATCCCCACACACAGTACAATGTAGATTGGAGGATCCATCTTCCTCCTTACCTCTCCAAGGCCTCATCATCCAGCTCTCCCCAGGTAGTATTGTAGGAGTCCCTGCCATGCAGCTGCTCCTTGATATCCCCGCCGCCAGGAGGTCAGCTAGCAGCCATTGCACCTCTCCCATTGCCATGGATGATCTGCTCCGAGCACCACCCCTCCACTGTTCCACAGGGTGCACCAGAGGCAAAGACTGAACCAAAGTAGTCCTGGAGCAGGAGGAGCTGGAATAGGGTGCCTGCAGAGAGGAATGCCCAAATGCCTTACCGGAGGTGTAGGGGTCTGGGGGAGGCAATAAGCTGCAGCACAGACCCTCGGGATGGGGGAGGAAGAACTTCACACCCCCTAAACATTGCACATGGGACAAGATGACTGACTGACTGACTGGCTGCCCCCCCCCGACGTCACTGGCACTGACGCAAGGAAGGGAGCACCTTCACCGTGCCTGCACTGCCAGTGCAAGTGACTGCCTGGCTGGGGGATTCCCCTGGCGTGCCAGCTGTGGCACACGTGCCAAAGGTTCACCATTACTGCTATAAAGGGATATGCTTTGTTCATATATCGTGTCTGAGGTTTGCAACCACTTTAAGCGGTTTGGAAGCTTCAAACCAACATTTCAGAGTTGCAGCTACAAACCAAGGGGATTTACACCTTCCTTAATAATAATGCATCTCTACTTTAAATTACTACACATTTTAATTGTATAGAAACCTCTTTAAAGTTTTTATTAGCATATACAATGCTTACATATTATCAGGTTAAGACTGATGCTTCTATTTTCAGTTGTTAACCTCACTAAGAAATCAAGGAATAATCCAAAATGTGACATTTGTTAAGAAAGCTATGAACCATGACTGAATGTTCTTATCTGTGTGTAACTTCTGTGGTAACACAATCCTAAATCATAACAATAATGCAGTTTTACTAGGTATTTAAATTTACCCAATGTATATATAAAAAAAAAAAAGAAAAAAAAAAAAGAAGACTCAAGTATCACACAGAAAACACTTAAACTAAATTTACTTACTGACTCTGTCTCACTGATAAGAAATTGGTGAAATTTCTCCAAGTCTGGTGACTTACGGATTATCTTCCTACTCAAGTTTGTGTGCCAGGCAAGCTCATCAGGGTACCTATAAAAAAAAAAAAAAAAATGGAAAAAAACAAACACAATGCTAAAAATGAAGAAAAAAAAAAAAACACATTTTGACATACCTGTAAATTCAGTATAGAACAGTATAGAATACAGTATATAGTAATACAGTATAGAACAAAGGGCTGGTAGTTATGGACATGTTTACTGTATATGCAGGCTACATTCGGTTACTGGACACTGGCAAAAGAACTTTACTAGGGCCGTCCAAGCGCATGCTCGTATAACCCCATCCACATCGTGAGGCTCCAATTATTTTTTAGCATGCAATAGGGAAGAACAGAAAGCAGGGAGGAAGGTCTTGCACCATGTAGTCTATAAAAGCTTTTAGAGGCAAGTCAAAATTCCGTCCATCTTAATTGTACAGTACAGGATTCAGGTCTTGTGGTTATAAGAGCATGGGAAATCCCCACGCAATAAACTCGAGTAGAAGATTATGACATCAGCAAGCCCCTCCAATTTAGCCAGAGGAAGGTTTGTATTCATTCGTAGAATACAAAGCTGCCTACGAATGGCTGAGCGCTGCTCAGACTGAACCTGCATCGTTCTGGGTGTGAGACGGGAAGTCTGTACTTTATGTAGCTGAAGCTACATGCAGTTTATACAGTGCTTAGAGACACTGCAGCACTTAGTAAAGGAAATTGGTCCAAACAAATTTAAGTCATAGGAAACATGGAAATCAGCCCTTTTACATATACGGACAGTTCATCTATCCGTTGACGGATGAAAAACGGACATCAATGCATTTGTATAGAAAGTTGGATGTAAATAGATGATCAACTTTTTACATCAGTTTACTTCTGTATCCAACATCTGTTTTTTGAAACGGATCAGCGCCCATTTTTTGTTCTTAAAAAAAAAAAAAAAAAAAAAACGGACAAACGGTCCTTTTTTTCATCCGTTTTTGCATTGGTAGTAGATGGGAAAAAAAAATAAATAAATAAAAAAGCGAAATTACTTACTGGTAACGTTCTTTCCCATAGTCTTTCAGGATTCAGGACAGCCACCTGAGAGCTTGGCTCCTCCCCTCTGATTGGAAACACCTGCGCCAGCTTCTATAAATTTCCTCCTCCACTGCTGGCTCCTCAGTTCTTTAAAGAGCACCTCCAGTCCGCTGGGGAGACACAAGAACATATGATACACATAATTCATTATATCACATTTCCTGTAAGGAAATCTCTATGTCTTATTACACAATTGGGTGGGTACCCGGCTATCCTGAAAGATTACGGGAAAGAACGTTACCAGTAAGTAACTTCATTTTTCCCCTAATCGTCTTTCAGGACAGCCACCTGAGAGGATAAACGAGCACTTACCCCTAGGGTGGGACCACGGCTTGTAAGACCTTGTGTCCAAAGGTTTGATCTTTAGCCGCCCAAAGAGCCACTCTATAGTGTCTTGCAAAGGTGGCAAAGCTGGACCAGGTTGCCGCTTTACAAATCTGTTCCGGCGTTGCTTCAGCTCCTTCTGCTTGCGACGCAGCCATTGGCCAGGTGGAGTGTGCCCTGATACCCTCTGGGACCTGCATGCCTCCTAACCTATAAGCCTGTTCAATGGCTTCTTTTAGCCATCTGGCTATGGTGCGTCTTGAGGCCTTATGCCCTTTTCTTACTCCAGAAATCAAAATAAATAAGGAATCCGTCTTCCTAATCTCTTTTGTTGCATCTAAATAATGCAAGATGCATCTCCTCACATCTAGACTATGGAACCTTACTTCCTGTTCTTTAGACGGATTTGGGCAAAATGATGGTAACACAATCTCCTGGCCTCTGTGGAATTTCGAGGCCACTTTGGGCAGAAATGCCGGATCCATCTTAAATATTATGCGATCCGGAAAAATCTGAAAAAAGGGGGGCCTGATTGACAGGGCCTCCAACTCACAGACCCTTTTTGCTGTAGTAATTGCCACCAAGAAGACTGCTTTAAGTGTCAGCATCTTCAGGTTGCAACTATCCACTGGTTCAAAGGGGTCTGCTGTCATAGTTTGCAGCACTAATGACAGATCCCACTTTGGAAAGACTGTACCTTGTATTGGTCTTTGTCTGCTCAGTGATCTAAAGAGTCTGATTACCCACGGATCAGATGCCAATCTCTTTTCCAGGTAAACTGAAAGTGCTGACACTTGACTCTTAAGCGTGCTAAGACTTAGTCCTTTGTCTATCCCGTTCTGTAGAAACTCCAGGACTGCTACTGAGCTTTGTATATTAACTTCCTTGTCTGTACACCATCTGTTAAAACACCTCCATACCTTCTGGTAGATGTTCCGTGTCTCAATATTCCTGCTTTTCAGCATTGTGTTTATTAGACGGTCTGAGAACCCCTTTGCTTCTAGCAACTGCTCCTCAGACACCATGCGGCCAAGTTTCATCTTTGCACTTGGGGGCAGTGTACTGGACCCTGGGAGAGTAGAACTTCCTGGATCGGTAATAACCAGGGGGGTTCCACCGCGAGTTCTCTGAGCATAGAGAACCATGGTCCCCTGGGCCAATAGGGCGCTATGAGAATTAGTGTTGTCTTCTCTGTACGTAACTTCCTTAGTACCGCTGGTAGAAGTACCGGTGGGGGAAAGGCATAGCATTTGTTGAATGCCCACGTTTGTGCTAACGCATCTACCCGGAGCGATCCGTCCTCTCTTTTCAGGGAGAAGAACGCTCTGACTTTCCCGTTTTCCTTTGAGGCAAACAAGTCCACCTGAGGTATTCCCCATTTTTGAGCAATCTGCTCGAATACCTCCTGCTTCAGCGCCCAATCGCCCTCCTTCACTTTTTTCCTGCTGAGGAAATCCGCCACTTTGTTTAAGTCCCCCTTCAAGTGGACTGCTGACAATGAGAGTAGGTTTTCTTCCCCCCATTTTAAGATTTCCTCTGCTAAGGAGCACAGGGTTCCGCTCCTTGTTCCCCCCCTCGTTTATATAGGCGATCACTGACGCATTGTCGGACCTGACCTGCAAATGATGACCCCTCAGCTCTTCCTGGAAGGTTTTAAGTGCATACCATACTGCTCTCAATTCCTTCCAGTTGGATGATCTCATCCTCTCCTCCTTTCCCCAAGTCCCTTGTGATATCTGAGAGCCTAAATGTGCTCCCCACCCTACGCCACTCACGTCTGTGGTTAAGATTCGGGAAATGGGTACAGCCATCTTTGTTCATGTTCTTTGTCCTCCTCCACCACAAGGTTCTTTTTACCCTTGGTGGCAATAGCACCTTGGTGTCTAAGGACCCCTGCCTGTGATCCCCTATCCTTAATAGGAACACCTGCAGTGGCCGGAAATGCAGGCCTGCCCATTGCACTGCTGGGATTGCGGATGTTAACAGCCCCAGTGTTGACATTATCTGCCTTATGGTACATGGTAAGTTGGCTTGCAATCTGGTTACTTCTTTCTGAATCTTCCCTATTTTCTCTTTGGGAAGAAACAGCCTTTGTTGCGCTGAGTCTACGACATACCCCAAGTATACTATTTGCTCACTGGGTTGTAAATTGGATCTTTCCAAATTTACCAGCCAACCTAGACTCTCTAAAAACATTAGCGTATAGCTGAGGTTTTGTAGTAACTTCCTGGGCGACTCTGCCCACAAGAGAAGGTCGTCCAAGTAGGCAATGATGGATATGCCTTTGAACCATAAAGATGCCAGAGCTTAGGCCAGAATTTTTGTAAAAATTCTGGGCGATGAGGAGAGGCCAAAGGGTAGAGCCTGAAATTGAAGGTGCACGATTCCTACTTCCGTCTTTATTGCTAATCTCAGGAATTTCTGACACTCCTGGTGTATCGGGATGTGGAGGTATGCGTCCTTTAGGTCTAGGGAGACCATATAACAGCTTGGGGGCAGAAGTGCCCTTACTGAATATATGGACTCCATTCTGAACCTCTTGTAGGTTATGGACAAATTTAGAGGCTTGAGGTTGAGGATTGGTCTGACCTTCCCTGAAGTCTTCTGCACTCCGAATATGTGGGAGTAGAAACCTTGCCCTCTTTCCCCTTTTGGTACCTCGATAATCACCCCTTGTTCTTTGAGTTCCTTTAAGGATCTCAATCCTCTGGCCTTCTCCTTGATCCTCGGAAGTTTGGTGATGTATAACCTGTTTGGGGGTGATCTTGAGAACTCTAAACGATATCCTTCCTTTATTGTTCTCAGAATAAACGGGTTGGAAGATATTTCTTCCCATTGCGGGAGGAAGGCCCCCAGCCTCCCTCCCACTGCGACTACTTTGTCATTTCTTCTGGGTTTGCTCAGGAGGATGAAAAATCTCCCCTCCCTTGCCTTTCCCTCTCTGAGCCCAAGGTCTTCTCTGGGTCTCCATCTTGGGAGTTGTAAAGCGGGATCTTGTATTCCCTCTTTGCCTCTTACTTTGTTATGGCTGTTTCCAATTAGCTTTACGCTTCAGTGGAAACGCCTTCTTCCTATCTGCAGTTTGGTCCAGCACCTTTTCTAACCCTGGTCCGAACAGCAGATCCCCTGTAAAGGGAATCCCGCACAGTTTGGCTTTGGACGCGCCATGTCTTAAGCCAAAGGGCCCTTCTTGTGGAATTGGCCAGTGCGGAGGACCTGGCTGCCATCCGAACCAGTTCTGCGGAGGCGTCTGCGATGCAAGACCTCGCAGGAGTGTGGGAAATGCAGACAGAATCTGCTCCTTCGCAGTTCCTTCTTCAATGTGAGCCTGCAATTGATTTAAGCAGAATTCTACGTTCCTAGCCACCACCGTGACCGCCATAGTTGGCTTCAGGCTTCCCACCGTCGAGTCCCATGATTTTTTTTTTTTAACAATGAGTCCATTCTTTTATCCATTGGCTCAGAAAGAACCCCCATGTCCTCAAATGCCAAGTCCGTGTGCCTTGACACCTGCGAGAAGGCTGCATCTAGTTTGGAACTTTGTTCCACACTGATGCTGGATCCTCTGTAAAGGGAAACCGTCTCTTTAAGGCCTTAGAAAAGAATGGCTTTCTTTCAGGTTCCTGCCACTCTCTTAATAGCCTCTACTAGGACCTCATGAACAGGAAAATTCCTCTTTTCCCGTTCCCCTAGGCCCTCATACATCTGATCGTGCAATGATAATGGTTTCTTCTCCGTTGATATACCTAGTGTGGTATAAATGGCCCCTAAAAGGTGATCTACCTCTTCTAATGAGAGTTTATATCGGGATGGCTTCCTGGAATCCCCATCCAGAGCCTCCCCCTCAGAATCTTGGGAGCCAGAAGTTGCACTGTCAGGTTCCTCTTCAACCTCCGCTCTAGGGGCTACTGAAGGACCTGCACTAGTGGAGGCTATTGCCTGAGTTTTCGGTACCGTTATTGTCGGAGGAGCAGTCTGAAACTGGCATCTGAAACCCCTCAAAAAAGTTTTTGAAGGATCCGAACGTACTTGACAATTCTTTAACAGATGCCGCTAGTTCACCCTGCTCTGAAGAATGTTCTTGTACTAGTTTGCTAATACAATCTTTACATAATGGTTTTTCCCAAGAATCTTTGAGGGTAATTTTACATGAAGGGCACCTCCTTTTTGAAACATGAGAGGCCCTGGTTTTCTCTGTTTTCTGAAAAGACATAAGAAAAAAACCCCAACTATTAACACACAGTACCCTATCCTGCATAATTGCAGGAGTGCAACACTTTCATTCGGGCTTGCCTCACCAGGGGCCTTATGAGTCCACCCTCTGACACCTGAGGGTCTTTAACCTGCCCCCCCCCCCCTTGCACCTGTCCCACACTAATGATAGGGGGGGTGGTTCATGCCAGAGGAGCTCCACCCTAGGTTCCCCTTACCTTAACATGGCTGGAGCTGGTCTCTGCTAGAGCAGTGCAGTCCAAATCCTCTGCATCCGTCATCCTTGTGTCACCTCTGGAGCTTTTGCTGTCTCCACAGCATGTACAGCTCCTCTCCAGTGCCGTGCCTGGCTACCTTTCAATGTTCGCGGCCGGAACCGGAAGCTGCGAACCCGGAAGTGCACGCCCCTTCTGGCTGGATATGACGTTACCCGCCACAGGCCGTGCAATCCCAGTACCCGGTGTGTTCTACTACACACGCTGCTGGGGGCATGAGACTGCAAGAGCTGCACTCCGCTTCACCGCGCTCGGTGATGAAAGGGAAGCCCCCCGACCTCAACCTGCGCTCAGGGATGCGGGGGTGGCAATATCCAGAGAAAGTTTTTCTGACCAGGTTAGTGTTATAACCGCTGCAGGTGTATACACTAACATTTTCCCCCTGGTCTGTCCTAAGAGTCTCTACTCCTCTTTCAAGACATGCTGCCTGAGCCTCCCTGGCTCTCCTGGCTGGTTCCTGTGGTGTCTACCCTCTGGAGGAAACACAAATAACTGAGGAGCCAGCAGGGGAGGAGGAAATTTATAGAAGCTGGCGCAGGTGTTTCCAATCAGAGGGGAGGAGCCAAGCTCTCAAGTGGCTGTCCTGAAAGACGATTAGGGGAAAAACTGATGTTAAAACTAATGAAAGATTGATGAGAAACAGATGAAACACGGATCTAAACTTCAGCCATTTTTACTTCGAAAAAACGTGAATGCACTGAACGGCCTGCATGTGTGAAAGGGGCCTGAAATATTAAAAGCGGATGAAAACAAAAAAATAAAACACCTGCAAGGCAATGGCATAATGTGCTAGTATGCAACGTAACTGGCTGCATCCAGGGTGAATATCTCCTAAACAGTGCAGATTTAGGAGATATTCATTTTTGTAAAAAGGACCAAGCGGGGTTTACTAGTGCTTCAAAGTAGTACAAGAACATATAAGAATGTATATGGCTCCTAAACAGAAGTATCCTTTCTATGACAGTAAATAACTTACCAGCTCAGTGGCTGGGGAGCCTCTATCTTCTGACCATCCACTTCAATATCTTGCAACTCCTTGAAGTATTTTTCTTTCAAACAGTGTAAAATTTCTTTAGCATGGCTAAAGTAAAAAAAAAAATTAAAAAAAAAAGTAAATGAAGCTTTTCATAAAATTAAAATAAAATGTTACTCTATAAAAACTCTGAAAAACGATTGTTAGGATTTAAAGCTGAATTCTAGGTATGAATTTTATTGCAGTTACTTTGGTCCAGCTTGGACCAAAGTATGAATATTTCAGGGATGCAGGGAAAAATTCCCCAATCCTTCAAAAACACAGGCATACACAACCGCATGGTACTTTGTGCACCTGAAACGGTGCTGTGTTTTCCAATGCATAGGGGTGCCATTAAGAATAGCAGCGCCCATGTCTGTTAAAGAGCAGCACATTTTCCCTGTGGGTCAAGGAACAGGTGCGATTTATACATGCTCCCAAACCTGCTACAGTGTGAACCTAGCCACTGCTTCTACAGTGATCACTGCTGTCTTCTGGACCAAATGATGGCTGCCCTGCACACAGAGGGTCACTCGCTCAGCACAGGCACTATTCACATTTTTCTTAACACAAGGTGTTCACTTATTTAACAAGGTGTAGAGGAGGGGCAGCGACATCAAGATCTCTGCCTATTCCAATCAGAACACCTTGCATTCATTGGAGAAAAAATGCTCGGCACGGGACAGTGGCAATCACTGTAGTAGCAGTGCCTCTATGCTACCACAATGATCCCACAGGTATGGAATATGCATACTTACATTGGTCCAAAGTGGATCAATACAAACTATACAGAAAAAAAAAATCAATTATTGGGAAAAAAATATTTTAAGCAACAGACAGCATGGATTCATGAAAGACAGAAACCGGATTTCTTTTTTTGGAGGCAAGTAAAAGCTTGGACAGAGGGGTGGCTGTGGACGTGGTATACTTGGATTTTGCAAAAGTATTTGCCACAGTTCCCCACACACGGCTCATGTGTAAGGTAAAGTCTACAGGCTTGGAAACAGTTTGTAAATTGATAGAAAACTGGCTAAAAAACAGAATTTAGAGAGTAGTGGTTAATGATTCTTACTCTGAATGTTCTAAGGCAGTGATGGCGAACCTATGGCAAGGCAAGCACTCTCTGTGGGCACGCCATGGGAATCCCCCAGCCAGGCAGTCACTTGCACCTGCGGTGCAGGCACCGAGGAGCTGGCTCCCTTCCTTGCATCAGTGCCAGTCATCTTGTCCCATGTGCGATGTTTAGGGGGATGTAAAATTCTTCCTCCACCGTCCCGACTCTGTTCTGCAGCTTATTGCCTCCCCCGGACCCCTACACCACCAGTAAGGCATTCCTTATTGCAGGCACCCTATAGCAGCTCCTCCTGCTCCAGGACTACTTTGGTTCAGTCTATCCCACTGGTGCAGCCTGTGAAACAGCGGAAGGGGAGGGGCGGTGCTCGGAGCAGATCATCCATAGCCATGGGAGAGGTGCAGTGGCTGCTAGCTGACCTCCTGGCGACGGGGATATCAAGGAGCAGCTGATGACAACGAACTATGCAGTGGAATAACATCCTTACAGGATGTCTCCTATTTACAAGCCAACCTCAATGCACTAATTGGGCAACTAAGTGGCAAATGAGGTTTAATGTTGATAAATGTAAAGTTATGCACTTGGGGGCTAAGACTAGATCAGAAGCTCAATAATAGCATGCAATGCCAAAATGCGGTTTACAAAGCAAGCAAAGTCCTTTCTTGTATTAGAGGTGAGAGGAGATCATTTTGCCCCTGTACAAATCATTAGTAAGACTTTGTCTGGAATATGCAGTTCAGTTTTGGGCACCAGTTCTCAAAGGATAACCGGGGAACTGGAGAAAGTGCAGAGAAAGGCAACCAAACCGATAAGAGGCATGGAGGAGCTCAGCTATGCAGAAAGATTAGATGAACTGAATTTATTCTCTCTTGAGAAGAAGAGATTAAGGGGATATGATCAATATGTACAAATACATATGTGGTCCATATAGTGAACTTGATGTTGAGTTATTTACTTTAAAGGTCATCACAGAGCACAATGGGCACTCTTTACGTCTAGAGGAAAAAAAGATTTCATCTCCAAATACAAAAAGGTTTCTTCACAGTAAGAGCTGTGAAAATAAGAAAAGGGGTCCCCTCCAGAGGTCTGTATTCTTTCCTAAATGTCTATAATATAACTGGGTACTAACAGTTATAGGTAAAGTTGATCCAGGGAAAATCCGATTGCTGATCGGGAAGGAATTTTTTCCCTGCTGTAGCAAATTGGATCATGCTATGCTGGAGTTTTTCACCTTCCTCTGGATCAACCATGGGAAAGGATTGCGTATATAGTATTGTATGATTTTTATTTATTTTTTTTTTTGGTTGAACTAGATAGACTTGTGTCTTATTTCAACCTGACTATGTAATTATATCTGGAATTCAGTTTTAATAAAAGTTGAGGTGAAGCTATTTATATTCAGGACAATTAACTGCCAGCACAACCCATGTATAATGAACAAGCTGTATACAGCTACATAGCCATTTTACACATAGATGAGTGATTAAAAAAAATTCACTGCTTCCATTGAATGTGCAAGATCCAAAAATTTGGTAAGGGTGGCAGATATGGGGCTCTTTAAAGTTGGGATATGTGTACTTATTGGCACGTTTTTTAAAAATCAAGCCACCCGTTTCCTAGACATACAGTCTATGTAACACTTTCATGACCAGGTGCTCCTGCTGCCGCCACCATTACGGCGGTCCTCCATCCGGCGACTCTCGCGGAGCCCAGCCCAGCGGAGCGGAGCGAAGCCCAGCGGAGCCCGCTCGCACGGGAAAGCTGTATCTTTGAAAAAGATAAGAGGGGGGGCACGGCGGGTGGTCGGAGGAAAGGGGGCGGGGCTTAGCGGCATCTGCATGCTTCAGCGCCCACAACGCAGGCTGTGTAGCTATAAAGTGCACCTTTTTTCAGGTGCATACAGCTAAAAGGAAGGACACAGAGCAGACGGGTCGCATGTAGTGTTGGTTGACACAGGCATTCCCAGGACACATTTACTTTGTATCAGGCTGAACTTAATAGCAGCCGCAGTTGTTGGACTATTGCTCAGCAGTAGGTGCATTTTCTTGGCTGTACCTCTGCGTTTGTGCTCAGCACCATAACCAGAGGGAATGGTACAAATACCGCAAAAGTTAAGGGCACAAAAGGGTCACCCTCAGGACCTAAGGACCCCCCCCCCCCCCCCTCAACACCATCCCCCCCGAAACATCTAGGGAGGCTGGTCAGAGTGAGCCATCGGGGTCATCAGGGGCTGCAATTGCTTCCGACACTTCAGCCCCTGTCTATGTAACTGAGGATGTTTTTTCCTCAACTATCAGTGGATTAGAGGAAAAGTTAGCGACTTTAATCGCATCTTCACAGAGTGGAAGAAAGCGCATTAGGTCCCCTTCTACCACCCAGGATCCTCAAACAGAGGAACAGTAGGAGGGGGAAAATGAATCCCCCTCAGGGAACCATGGAGAGACTGACTCCTCTTCTGAGAGATCAATTGGGGCAGGACCTTCTTCAGATTCACATGCTGAGAAGTTGCTGGTGCATGCTCTTACTGAAATGGTCCGCTCCACATTTAAGCTACCCTTAACTGAGTCGGTTGAAGAGCCCGCTTCTTGTTTAGGTTCACTAAAGCTTCCTCAAGCCTTGCGTGCCTTTCCTGTACATTCATTGCTGGAAAAAGCTTATATATTCTGGGGATCACCCAGATAAGCATTTTTTTCCCCTCCTAAAAAGTTTTCAACACTTTATCCTTTGGAGGAAAAAAATCACTAAGATGTGGAGTATACCAGCAATTGATGCTGCTATATCCTCTGAATAAAAGTTTGACTTGTCCGGTTGACAAAGCGCAAATGTTTACAGATCCAACTGATAAGCGATTGGAATTACTATTAAGATAATTTTTCCTTGGCAGGTTCAGTGTCTTAACCTGCAGTGGCGACAATTGGGGTATGTCAATCCTAGAGAGACCATTTGAAAACAGGTGCTCAAGGTTTTCCCTGAACAGCAGGCCCAGGAGTTAGCTGAGCTGCCAGCAGCTTTGTGTTTTGCAATTGACCCAATCAGAGATTCTATTCTTCAAACCTCTCACCTTACGCTTGGGTTGCATGGACATGCGTAGAATCTTATGGTTGAAAAGTTGGTCAGCCGAAGAGCCATGCAAAAAGCTCTTGGCTGGTTTTCCTTTACGTGGTGAAAAGCTGTTTGGGGATGATTTGGACAAATATATCCAAAAATATCAAGTAGGAAAAGTACCCTTTTGCCAGATAAGAAAAGGAGTAAACGTCTCTCATTAAACGGGCTCTTTCTCCAGTACCAGGGGCATCAGCCTCCAGGCAGTCGCGATGGCCCCCACCATCAGGTTCAAAAGGTAAACCTCAGGGTCAACCCCAGGGACAAAAGAAATCCTAGGGGAGGAAAGCCACAAGACAAAACGCTAAAGCCTTTTTATGAAGGGGCGCGTTCGAGTGGGGGGGGGAGACTTCTGCAGTTCTCAAAGGTCTGGCAGGAAGAACTTCGAGACAGATGGGTGGTCTCCACAATAGCGCTAGGTTACAAACTAGAGTTGAGAATTTCTGTCTCCTTGTTTCCTCAGGTCAAATGTCCCCAAAGTTCCAGAGAAAAAGAAGTCTCTCTTTCTAGCATTAGACCGACCTTTGACACAAAAAGTGATCATGATGGTCCCCATGGAAGAGCAGGGGTTGGGGTTTTGTTCAAACTTTTCATGGTGCCAAAGCCAAATGGAGATGTCAGGCCCATTCTAGATTCCTGAAAATTCGCTCTTTTTGCATGGAATCAATCCGATCAGTAGTCTCCGTCCTACAAGGAGGAACATTTCTGGCATCAATCGACATCAAGGATGTATACCTGCATGTACCAATTTTCCCTGCTCACCAGAAATCTCTGTTTTGAAGTAGAAAAACTTCATTTTCAGTTTGTAGCTTTGCCTTTCGGTCTAGCTACTGCACCTCGGGTGTTTAAAAAATTGTTGGTCCTTCCTCTAGCCAGATTAAGGACTAAAGGTATAACGATAATAGCATACCTAGACAACCTGCTCTTGATAGACCGGTCGGTAGTCCGCCTGGACCAAAGCATTGTCATCACAGTGAACTACCTGGAATACCTAGGTTGGGTCCTCAACCTAGAGAAATCTTCTTTAAAACCAGTAAGAAGATTAGAGTACTTGGGTCTGATTACAGATACAGCACAGGAGAGGGTGTTCTTACCCCAGGCAAAAATCAGCGTCATAAAGGAGCTGGTTCAGGTGGTCAGGGCAGGGAAGGGTCCTTCTATTCGCCTTTGTATGAGGTTGTTGGGGAAGATGGTGGCTTCATTCTAAGCAGTTCCTATGCTCAGATTCATTTGAGACTGCTGCAAAACAGTATCCTTTCGGCTTGGAACAAGCACTAGATTTTCCGATGCGTTTGTCACCAAAAGTACATCAGAGCCTCAGTTGGCGGAGTATACCCAAGAATCTGCAGAAGGGGAAATCCTTTTTACCAGTTACCTGGAAGGTGGTAACAACAGATGTCAGCCTTTCAGGTTGGGGAGCAGTCGATCCAAGAGAAATGGTCCAGAACCAAAGGACTTTGCCCATCAACGTCTTAGAGATTTGGACAGCGTACTGAGCCCAAAGGGCCTGGACATTCAGGTTGGGGAATTGTCCTGTCAGGATTCGATCCGACAATGCCACGGCAGTGGCTTATATCAATCGCCAGGGGGGCACCAGAAGTCAGGCAGCCCAGGGAGAGGTAAACCAGATCCTAACCTGGGCAGAAAAGCATGTGCCGTGCATTTCAGCAATCTTCATTCCAGGAGAAGAGAACTGACAAGCAGGCTACTTAGTCACCAGCAGTTGTTCCCGGGGGGAATGATCCCTTCACCCCGACATCTTCATGGCTATATGCCAAAGATGGCAGATGCCGGACGTAGATCGGTTTGCGTCCAGGTTCAACAACAAAGTCGAAGACTTTGTGTTAAGAACAAGGGATCCACTCGCATGCGGAACAGATGCGTTGGTGACCCCATGGGATCAGTTCTCACTGATTTATGCATTCCCTCCTATTCTGCTACTACGTCAACTTCTTCGCAGGATCAAGCGGGCAAAGAAGTCAATAGTTCTTGTGGCCCAGAAGATCTTGGTATGCAGAAATGGTAAATGGGCCCCTACCACCACGTCCAGACCTGCTATCGCAGGGACCAGTGTTCCATCCTACTTTACAAACGCTAAATTTAACGGTTTGGCTGTTGAAACCTACATTCTGAAGAATCGTGGGCTTTCAGGCTTAGTGATATCTACTTTAATGCAAGGAAGCCAGCTTCCAGAGTCATTTATTATAGAGTCTGAAAAGCATATGTTTCCTAGTGTGAATCCAGGGGTTGACATCCTAGAAAGTATGTCATAGGTAGAATTCTTGCCTTTCTGCAGATGGTGTTAGAGATGAAACTGGCCTTGAGTACTATCAAGGGCCAATTCTTGACCTTATCGGTATCGCTTCAACGTCTTCTTGCTTCGCATTCTTTGGTCCGAAGCTTTATACAGGGGGTAACACGGCTTAATCCACCGGTTTGAGCATCCCTGAACCCTTGGGACTTGAATTTAGTTCTATCGGCATTACAGAAACAGCCTTTTGAGCCGATACGACATATTCCTTTAGTCCTTTTGACAGGGAAGCTAGTTTTTTTGGTAACCATTTCTTCTGCAAGAAGGGTATCAGAGTTGGCGGCTCTTTTTGTAAAAAGCCATATTTAATCATTCACAAGGATAGAGTAGTATTGCGCCCTCATCCTAGCTTTCTGCCAAAGGTGGTTTCAGGTTTTCACCTAAACCAGGACATTGTTTTACCTTACCTTTCTTCCTTAGAACAGGGTTCTGGAAAAAATTATCTACATTCTTTGGATGTAGTGAGAGCAATCAAAATCTATTGAAGGAGACTGCTCAAGTTCGCAAAACAGATGTTTTGTTTGTGTTGCTTGGAGGTCCTAGAAAAGGACAGGAAGCGTTGAAATCCACTATTGCCAAATGGATTCGGCAAGTAATTATTCAAGCTTATGGTTTGAAGAGGAAAGTTCTACCTTTTCAAATCAAAGCGCACTTCACCAGGGCTGTTTGTTCTTCGTGGGCAGCGCATCACCAAGCCTCCATGGCTCAAATCTGCAAGGCTGCAACTTGGTCTTCAGTCCATACATTCACCAGATTCTATCAGGTGGATGTAATAAGGCATGAGGAGATCGCCTTTGGGCGCAGTGTACCGCAGGCAGCAGTATAGGTCCTCGAGTCTGATTGCACCCTTCTTTTGTTTGCGTCTCCCTCCCCTTGCTCTGGGACATCCCATACAGTAATTACTGCGGCTCTGTGCCCCGTGATGTACAAAAATGAAAATAGGTTTTTTATAACAGCTTACCTGTAAAATCCTTTTCTTGGAGTACATCACAGGACACAGAGGTCCCTCCCCTCTTTGGTTACACATGTGTTACTTTGCTACAAAACTGAGGTACTCCCAGTAAGGGGAGTGGTTATATGGGGAATTGAACTTCCTGTCTAGGGTGTGCCAGTGTCCAGCACTTGAAGGTGCCATATAACCCATACAGTAATTACTGTGGCTCTGTGTCCCGTGATGTACTCGAAGAAAAGGATTTTACAGGTAAGCTGTTATAAAAATCCTATTTTTTAGCAGCAAACCCAACTGTCTGTCATGGTGATAATACGATTGGGCCTCTTGCTAACTAGTCCCTGTGATCTGCAGCTGCCAAGTGACAATGCAGTCTCAGAACTCAGCAGTCTCTACGATTAAGCATGAAATTAGATAGCTGGATCTGTATTTCCATGTACTTGAGTTGCAATAAGTATCTGCAACATTACATAGTAGTGCCATCTTTATGCAGTGGATTATCAGTGACAAGGTGGACAGGCACCTAATGATGTACAGGGATGAAATGTGAGCCAATCAGGAGCAGCACTGCGTTCTGTATGATGCACTCTTAGAACTAGCATTAGCATGGGTGCGCAACTGCGCACTGCTAGTTCTCAGACAGAATGTACATATTCTCATTACAATTGGAATCATGCCCGAGAATACGGGGGGGGGGGGGGGGGGGGAGTGAGTTTCAGATGCAGGTAGTGATTCACTAAAAATAAACTCTCTCTGCAGCTTATTAACATTAAACAAACCCCCTAAAACAGCATTTACCTGTTTTGAGGGAAACTCAATTACATTTTTGTTTGAAATACAGGATTTTACACTGCTAGCCCCTTTCCTTCTTTTGTTTTATTATTTTTCAATGCACACAACATGTACCTTTTGTATCCAGTAATTCTTATTGTGTTCAACATAGTCATTCTATGTTTATGTACACTGAACATAGGGCTATTGGCACTTTAATATATACTATGCGTTTACATTAGTATATTAAATACCCAGAAACACTATAGCATTTGCACAACACTAGTTTCAGATGCAGGTAGTGATTCACTAAAAATAAACTCTCTCTGCAGCTTATTAACATTAAACAAACCCCCTAAAACAGCATTTACCTGTTTTGAGGGAAACTCAATTACATTTTTGTTTGAAATACAGGATTTTACACTGCTAGCCCCTTTCCTTCTTTTGTTTTATTATTTTTCAATGCACACAACATGTACCTTTTGTATCCAGTAATTCTTATTGTGGCTGGGAGAGGCTCCCTGAGGGCAGACATAAACTGCTCCCATTCACCTTCAGGCACAATCTTCAGTTCTTGGTAATAATGTTCAAAGAGTTCGTTTTCCTTTACGATTTCAGCATAGCCACCTTCCCAGGCCTTAGAGAACACAAAGTTATAGATTAAGTCAAGCAATAGATTCTTATACTATAAAGAGTAACCTAAAGAGTAACCTAAAGAGTAACCTAAAGAGTAACCTAAAGAGTAACCTAAAGAGTAACCTAAAGAGTAACCTAAAGAGTGAGGCAGATGTCATAAGCCTAGGCTTTTTACCAGCCAAGAAACAGGAAGTGGGCTGTATAAGGTATTTACTGACAGAAAAAAAAAATATGTTTTACTATCCAAAGTTAATACAAGGGCAGACGACTTAATAGATGGAAAAAAGTAAATAATGATCAGCGCAGCTTGATGATGTATATAAAATATTAACAATAAGCGATAAATGATGTGCAAAATCGCTAATTGCAATTATGCAAATTGCTAATGATGCTGTGCAAAATAACTGAAGCAACAGTAGCCCTATGTTCAATGTAGATGAATACTAAAGTGCCTATGTTGTAACTGTGCAAAACCGTATAATGATGCTGTGTAAAAATCGCTAAAAAACAACAATAAATGGTGCTAAACAAACCAATCTGAGTATGTACGTAGTGTTGTGCAAATGCTATAGTGGTTCTGGGTATTAATATACTAATGTAAACGCATAGTATATATTAAAATGCCAATAGCCCTAGCCAAATAGCACATACTTAGCGATTTTACATAGCAGCATCATGCGTCTGCACAGTTGCAACATAGTCATTCTATGTTTATGTACACTGAACATAGGGCTATTGGCACTTTAATATATACTATGCGTTTACATTAGTATATTAAATACCCAGAAACACTATAGCATTTGCACAACACTATGTGCACATACTCAGATTGGTTTGTTTAGCACCATTTATTGATGTTTTTTAGCAATTTTTACACAGCATCATTATGCGGTTTTGCACAGTTAAAACATAGGCACTTTAGTATTCAGCTACATTGAACATTAGGACTACTGTTGCTTCAGTTATTTTGCACAGCATCATTAGCAATTTGCATAATCGCAATTAGCGATTTTGCAGATCATTTTCGCTTATTAATATTTTATATATATATATCATCAAGCTGCGCTGATTATTTACTTTATACACTTTAGATCTAGCTGCAACTTATCAGATTAGAATATATTCACTTTGATAGCGCGAAGGATCTTACTTACATTAATAGATGGAAAGATGAAAAAAAAAAAAAAAAATGACTGAAGTTCCGCTTTAAGCTGAATTTCATTAAGTAGCAAACAACAATTTAAATCATACTTCTTAGCAATGCAAAACCTAATTAGGGAAGAAAAAGGAAACCAGAGTATGGCCTTCGGGCACACACATGCATCATCAGGAGCATGACGATCACGATGTATACTTCTGATGTGTGTATGCATGAAACAGCTGTAAAGGGTTATTACTATGAAAACAAATATATAGAACGGTGCAGCGCAATAAAAATATAGTCCTTACACTTTGCAATGAAGAGTATAACAACGATGTAAAATGAAGCCACCACTTGATAGTAAAGGGATCTTCAGCTGATAATATTCAAAGTGACAAATCCTCCACCGTCAATCGTATGCACTCTTACCAGATCTGATGAACTACTGAATGATCAGATCGTCTGAAAAGCTAATTACCACACATGGGGTAGGAACGATGGATCAATCCAGCAGCATAAGCGGAATACATTCAGATGGATGGGTGATGTATTTAAAAATAGAAATAAACATGATCTAAGTGCACACTCGTTTATTAAATAAAAAGGGTTACTGGCTTAATACAAGTGTAGAAGCCATGCACAAGGCTAAAAGCCAAAAAGTCAATAAAAACAGCGGTGTAACAATCGCAATACCAAAAAGGCACACAGATAGACGGGTGACGACCGCAGAGTAGCTCCTCCCCCCTGTATGCACGTTAGGTCCTGTATGGACTTCGTCAGCAGTGGGTGGAGCTACAGCATCACCCGAGAACCTACTATAGCAGCCTGGTTACCATGGATTGCGCAGAGTAAACAGCGGAAGCCGCGACCAGATGCGGAAGCTAAGCTAACCCCTGTAAACAACGCGCCACCTTCTCCTATGGGGACACAAGTCATAACAAGATATAGTAATAATGTATCTGTGTGCTGTTTTTATTGACTTTTTTGGCCTTTAGCCTTGTGCATGGCTTCTACACTTGTATTAAGCCAGTAACCCTTTTTATTTAATAAACAAGTGTGCACTTAGATCGTGTTCATTTCTATTTTTACATACATCACCCATCCATCTGAATGTATCCCATCTATGCTGCTGGATTGATTCATCGTTCCTACCCCATGTGTGGTAATTAGCTTGTCAAACCATCTGTTCATTCAGTGGTCCATCAGATCTGGTAAGAGTGCATACTATTGATGGTGGAGGATTTGTCACTTTGAATATTATCAGCTGATGATCCCTTTACTATCACGTGGTGGCTTCATCTTACATCGTTATACTCTTCATTGCAAAGTGTATGGACTATATTTTTATTGCGCTGCACCGTTCTATATATTTTTTGTCATTTATTGAGGTGTTGCGATTTGCTCCTTTTGGTGTTCAGCTTGCAATTTTTACTCTGGTTATTTGTTTTTATTTGTGTGCGCTGATTGTTCTCTTTTTTATCATTACTATGAAAGCGCCTGAGGTCCTGGCCGCCACTCTGTTTCAAATTGGTGGAATTTCCTGTAAGTGCAAGCCTACTATTTCACACATGATGTTTTGCATTCAAGGTCCTGGCGTGATTATCCCTGGTTGGATTGGCTTTTATGTAAGCGCTATAGGCACAATTGTTTTTTTGGTTTGTTTTTATGCTGGTTCACCAATAAATACTGCACCATGAGATATGTTTGTCATTGGTGACTTACTACTATAAATGGAATATGCTGAGCAGGGGTGTAACTAGAAATCACAGGGCCCCATAGCAAAATGTTGTATGGGGCCCCCCCGCTGCAAACAGGCCCCCCTCCCCCCCCACAGCCGCCCTTGTGTCAATGCAGCGTGACCTGCACCCCATGCAGCGTGACCTGCCTGTGCCGATGCAGAATGACCTGTGCCCAATACAGCATTGCCTGTGCCCAATACAGCCTGGCCTGCCTGTGCCGAGGAAGAGGCAAGCCTCCCGGATCAGCAGAGAGCGGGATTGCCCGCTGTAATAGCTTTCATTTGAATTTCCTGTCTTCCCGGGGCTCAACGTCACATAGCTCCAACTCTTGGCCTGACACCTTTGATGACGTCACATGTCCCGCATTGGACCGGCGTTCTATCAAAGGCACCAGGCCAAGAGGTGGAGCTATGTGACGTGAGCCCAGGAACACTGGAAGTTCTAATAAAAGCTATTACATCGGGCAATTCTGCTCTCTGCGGATACGGACAGCTCGCCTCTTCCTCTCCTCTCTCTTCCCCTGGCTGGGAGACTGTGCTGGTGGTGCTCTCATCCCCACTCGGCTGCGGGCCCCATAGAGCCAGCATGGGTCGCTATGGCGGTAGTTCCGCCCCTGAAGCTGAGCTGTTTTTACCATGAGAAATAAAACTTCCTGGTCATGATTCATGCACTTGGATACATTCTGAAGAGGGTCCTGTGATTCGGATAGAGGGGATAAGTGCGAGCTAATGGTGACTACATATCTGATGACCTGGATTTTATCATACGTGATTTTTGCTGTTCTATTCATTAGACAGCAACTATATCTGGCGAGTTCATTTTTCTGACATTGGTGGAGGTCGCACTGGGTGATTGAATCACTAGAGAAGGGAGATCCCCGAACCATATCACTTGATATTCCTACATACAGTAAGAACTATTCTATGATTGATTCTTTTGAATATCTTCAATGTTATATTCATCTTTATAACACTTAAGTCCTTTTGGGTTTTTTGATATTGTGCAGAGTGCTGCAATTTTTCTAAATTCAGAATAATGTTTCTCAATGTAAAATTGCAAAGACTATAAATATATCATCATCTACAGTACATATCAAAAGGCCAAAACAATATATTTGACGTCCATGATCTCTGGGCCCACAGACAGCACTGCATTAAAAACTGTCACGATTCCGTGAAGGACATCACTGCATGGGCTCAGGAATACTTCCAAAAGTCACTGTCTGAACACAGTTGGCTGTGCCATTCAAAAATGCAAGGTAAAGTTTTATCATTAAAGCATTTGTTACCTCAACATTTCATATTCCTAATATGTGCCTGCTGTACCATGTACCTGTATGAAAAAGAAAAAAAAAAAAAAAAAAAAAAATCGCATGTTCTTTGTTTGGCTTCCTTTGTGTGAAATCCCTGGTGTTCCTGACATTTCATCTACTTTCCTATTAAAAACTGACCACACCAAGCAGGAGAACACACAGTGGTCAGTTCTCTAGCTGTGCTGGGAACTCAGCCTGTTTGCACCACAAAATGGCTGCTGGGCCGGAAGTGATGACTGGAACGCATTTCTGGCCTAAGTGAGTGCGTGCACTACCAACACTGACAGTGACCATCTTGGACTATACCTAGCTCCTGTTTTTAAATATTTTGGCCTCACAAGGACCCCTGCACTGATGTTATTACACAAGATTTCTAAAAGTAAACTTCCTGCGTAATGATCAGTAAAATACTTGCGTATATGTAATTTGTTCCTACGATCATTTATTCTTCCCCTTTGTTTAGACTTAATTTACACACTTAGAGCCCATTCACACAGGGGCAACTTTGGATCCGACTTCAAGTCGCCCCAAGTCGCCCTACATGAATAAATCAACGTAAGTGAATGGATCGGTCTTAATGCACACTACTGCAGTCACTCCGACTTCAGAAAAGGTTCCTGTACTACTTCAATCCGACTTGAAGGCAACTTGTACCCATTGATTTCAATGGAATTTGCCTCCAAGTCTGATCACTGTTCATACTGAGGCAACTTTACAGGAAGCAGAAGGGAAACAGAAAGTAATTTCCTCCACTAAACAGCCAGCCCCCTCCTTCTCACACACAGCTGATAAGCTCTGATTGGCCACTTGTAAAGTTCCCTGTCCTGGAGGCGACTTCAAGTTGTGTTGTAAGTTGCCCCAAGTCGTGCTGTGATTCATACTCAAGTCGTGTCCAAGTTGCCTCCCAAAGTCGTGCTGGAAGTCGTGCTGGAAGTCGTGTTGCCCCTGTGTGAATGGGCTCTTATATACACAAGCGTTCTTACTAGTTTATAAACATATACTGGTGACAACCCAAAATTTGGGATTTTCTTTCACTTTCAGTGAGGAAGGTCACCAGAACAAATAAAGGGTGAATCGCCCCAATAGGGGCAAAGACAGCACTGCAAACCTGACAGATGTGCTAATCCCCCTGCACTTTAGCCCGGCCTTTTTCAAACCAGGGTGCCTCGGCAAAATGTCTAGTTGCCCAAAAACTGTATACAATCCAGTGGGCAGATCAAACCGGCCTTTTGGTTACACAAAACCACAGGTTTTGATTATGCACCATTACAACCTTTCAGCCACCGATGTCCCAACAACCAATGACGTCATCGGGTTGATAAGAAGGACATTGGGTGCCTGCACAGCATCCTTGTTGGTCTCTCCCATGCCCCCTCCATCAGCACTGGGATGACATTAGCTAAGTGAGCAAAAGAAACTTTGGAAGAAGAGAAACACTGGAATACTAGTCAGTACAAGTGTGTAAAGGTGTATTTGCTTTGGAAGAATAAATCATTGGGTGTCCTACATGTGTAAATGTTGCTGCGTTATGTAAAACTATTGGTTTACTTTTTTACATTTTAGAGTGGGGTGCCTCAAGATTGTGCAAAATTTTAAAGGGTGCCTTGACTGAAAAAAGTTTGAGACACTTCTCTAGTCTTAAGTTGTGACTTTAGTTATACATTAAAGTCCATTTGCAGGTTTTGGTGAACTAAAACTTTGACACAAGCTGGTCCAAATGAACACATGTAGCAGTAAACATAAGAAGCAGCCCAACTAAGATGTCAGCACAAATTCACTTTACTGGAAATAAAATAAGCATCCACTTACATCAAATATTAACAAAATCCGCACAGACATCCTTAATCTTTCATATAAGCGGATTCTTATTTTATTACCAGTAAAGTGAATGTCGCCATCAAAAGAGCTAACGCGTTTCACACTATATGTAGTGCTTAATCATTAAGCACTACATAGTGTGAAACGCGTTAACTCTTTTGTTCTGCTGTGGCATGTATTTTTGTTAGTAGTTTTTAAATAAAAAGGCATATTTGGAGTGCGGCTGTCCAGAACCACTTTTTATCTATTTAAAATCTTCCGGGGCTGAAGCTGGGGCTTGCCGATTATCATGTCTGTGAGAAGAAAGGAGAGCCATTAACTAGCAAGCCTGTCAGCACATTGTTTACATTGATAATCAAGGCACTGACCACCAGAGCACGCCACATCAGCGCAGCCCCATCAGAGCCCCGCGCACGCACCGGCGCAGCCCCATCAGAGCACTGCAGTGAAGAAGAAAAATAACTTAATTTCTGTTTAAAAAAAAAAAAAATTGCAATTAAGAAAAACGTTTTATTTCATTTTTTTCAAAATGTTAGCCCTTTCTTCGTTTAGCAAAAAAGAAAACCCCATAGGCGATTAAGTCCCACCAAAAGAAAGCTCTATTTGTGTGAAGTAAATGATAAGAATTTGATAGGTGTACAGCGTTAAATGACAACGTGTGACAGCGGTAAAAGATGACAGTGACGTGGGCAGGAAGGGTTTATGAATGACATATGAAGCAATGAGAACTCACCGCCTGCTCTCTGGCCCGGCGCCTCTCCTCCTCCTCAGCGGGGGTCCTCTGCACTGCAGGCCGCTGATCCTTGAGCCGATTCCGCCGATTCTTGCGCCCCATCCCCACACTGACAGCTCGCACGCAGTGCCTGGAAAGTGTGACTAACGGAGAGAATATCCCCAGCCTGCAGATCCTAATGTACAGAAAGACACAGAGATTGTACACGGTTATAGGCGTGTGATCCCGGCAGCCGCACTCCTACTATTCCATAGGAGCGGTATACTTTGTAGCGGAGCAATCACTCAGGAACACACGTGTATACGCACCAAACTCCTATCTGACCGCACCGCCGACGTAAAAAACTACGGGTGCCGCGTGAGCCTGTGCAAAGGAAGTCCGAACTACCAACCAATCACGGGGCAAGCCTCGCCGACCTATCGGCTGTCTCCTTCTCTCATCTTTGAAAAGGGCCCTAATGGCAAAAATATATTTGGTATATATCGTTTATGGAGGCAGAAATAAGTGTTGGTTATTTTGCAGCTGTTATCCCTTCGGAAGACATGCATTGCTATGCCATGTATGCATGCCAGCAGCGGCAACCACGCCAACTTACGTCTTGGACAGACCAAACTAGCTTTAGGAAAGTCCACTGGCGTGAGTGCACAACTCCACCGCCCACTATGCCTTCTCCTATTCTGATTAGCTGGCCTTTGACATAGGTCTCCGCCCCCTCGTCGGCGATTGGATGTTGCTTAGCAGCGGCGGGGTGTACGGTATGGCGGAATTGAGCGATCAGTAGATCAGAGGTCAGTAGTGATGGTTGAGTTGGTAGAAGGCGAGGCCCGCCTGCTGGACCTCCTGTCCCTGATCATGGTTCTGATGGGACTCCTATCATTTGCCTTACTGAGGTGTATCCGTGTGCCTTATGGGCGCTATGCCAGCTCGACGTTTGGGCCGCCGGTTCCTGTGAGGTTGGCTTGGTTCATCCAAGAGCTGCCATCCTTGGTCGTGCCCTTGTATTATGTGTCAGTACATCCTGATCTACCGACACCCGCCCTGTTCCTGATGGGACTCTTCATCTGTCACTACATGCATCGGTATGGAGACTTCTATTACTTCTCTAACTATTGGAATGTACAACTAAAAACAAAACTTCTTTTTCTTCCTATGTATAGAGCCACTAGCAGACTCATCAGATCTGCCTGCCACTTTTTCCATCAGAACCCCCAGTCTTCTCTATGGAGCGATGGGTGTACACTGACACATGTCTGTTTACACCCTCCGACATCCGATCCACTAAAAATTTATGGCAATCCATATCAGATAGCAGTAGGGTTTAACCACTTCAGCTCTGGAAGTTTTTCTTTACGATATGGCACTGCGTTATTTTAACTGAAAATTGCGCAGTCATGCAACACTGTACCCAGATAAAGTTTATTTCCCTTTTTTTTTTTCCCACAAAATTTTTTTAGAGTCCTGACCTTAACCTGATGAACACCTTTGGGATGTTTTATCCTTGGGAGACTGCAAGCCAGGCCTTCTCGTCCACATCAGTGGCTGACCTCAAATGCTCTTCTGGAAGAGTGGTCAAACATTCCCATAGACACACTCCTAAACATTGTGGACGGCCTTCCCAGAAGAGTTGAAGCTGTTATAGCTGCAAAGGGTCAGCCAACTCAATATTGAACCCTACAGACTAATGCCCCGTACACACGGTCGGATTTTCCGATGGAAAATGTCCAATCGGAGCGTGTTGTCGGAAATTTCGACCGTATGTGGGCTCCATCGGACATTTTCCATCGGATTTTCCGACACACAAAGTTTGAGAGCAGGCTATAAAATTTTCCGACAACAAAATCCGTTGTTGGAAATTCCGATCGTGTGTACACAAATCCGACGGACAAAGTGCCACGCATGCTCAGAATAAATAAAGAGATGAAAGCTATTGGCCACTGCCCCGTTTATAGTCCCGACGTACATGTTTTACGTCACCGCGTTCAGAACGATTGGATTTTCCGACAACTTTGTGTGACCGTGTGTATGCAAGACAAGTTTGAGCCAACATCCGTCGGAAAAAATCCTAGGATTTTGTTGTCGGAATGTCCGAACAAAGTCCGACCGTGTGTACGGGGCATAAGACTGGGATGTCATAAAAGTTCATGTGCGTATAAAGGCCGGCGTAACAATACTTTTGACACTAGTGTGTGTGTGTGTAAAATTGACAAGTTCTGAGCTAGTGGTGACCTCTCATTTCCTGAGGTCCTAAAATACTAGGACAGTACAAATACCCCCCAAATGGCCTTTTTTTTTTTTTTTAAAGTAGACAGTCCAAGGTATTTAGGAAGCGGCATTATGAGTTGTTTTTTTTTTATTTTTTTATTTTTTTGTCAGTTTTTTTGGAAAATGAAGAATTTAAATACAATTTTGAGTTTTTTTTTTTTATCCCCAATTTTCTTTTGCATAATGTCACCATTGCAGTACAGAGTTATCCTATGACTTGTGTAGCAGTGAAGGATACTGACTGGTGACAGTATGTATAAATAAAAATATTTTCAATTATTATTATTTTTAACTTTTCTTTTAAACTTTTTTTATTTCCTACTTTTTTTTTTTTTGTCCGGGATTATTTTTTTACAATGATGATCACTGTAACAGGATTCATTTGAACCGTCATGAAGAGGTTTCATTAATAACAGCTGTGATTTTTGTTGACCTGCTGTTGTTGGCTACAGCTAATCACGTGGTACAGGGTGCCATGTGATAGCTGTGGGCCAATCACTACAGTAAGCAGAGCTGTTAAGAATGAAACTCATTTATAACAGTTGTCTATACATTGTGATAATGTGATTGCATTGTGATCATGTGATCCCTCGACCCCTTAAAGCCACCGTGAACTGTAGCTGTTACGGAAGCAGCGCGCTGCATGCCCTAAGGAGTGCGCATGTGCGAAGCAATGTATATTTACGTTGCTGAGCCTGGCTGTGCCGCCTGCCCACAGTAAAAGTACTGTGAGCTTTCCTAAAGCAGTTAATTATAGTTTAACCCTCTTGCTGGCAGGGCTGTTTTTGCCTTTTTATCACATATGTATAAAAATGCACATTTTAGACATGAAGATTACAAACTTCAAAGCTTATGGGGTTGGTATACTAAAACTCTAGAGTGAAAAATCTGGTGTGGTTGTCCATGGTAGCCAATCAACTTCTCACTTCAGCTTGTTCAATTAAGCTTTGACAAAAAAACTGGAAGCTGATTGGTTTCTGTGCAGAGCTGTTCCAGAGTTTGCGTTCTCCAGCTTTAGTAAATTGACCCCCTATATGTTTTTCAAAAAGGAGAGACCCTGGACAATAAAATGTGGTACTTCTGTTTTTTTATGCCACACAACTGTTGATCAAAAACATACAACCTCAATTCCAAAAATGTTGGGATGCTATGTACAATCTACATAAAAACACAATGCAATTTTTTACAAATCTTGTGATGGCACCTCTTGGCACCCTGATTGGGTATTTCCGCCAAACAGTGCCTCCTGCCCTCCAAACAATTCCAGCAGAGCGAGCTCTACTACCAGCCCTTTTTACCCCAAGCATCGTACACAGACAAGATGTTGGGATAGAACCAAAGGAATGACTGTTTATTGAACAGAAATACAAGCGTTTATACACTTCAAAAGTAGGGCAGTCAGCACAGTGGTTAGATAACGATGTAGAGTTGACACAAGGCTAATCCCATCATGTAGGATCCTCCAAAAGTTAGCCAAATTAGCCAACAGACAGAAACAATAGGTGACTCAATTAACAATGGGAATGGACACCTAGGAGGCACACAAACCTGTGTATTCTGTCAACTAGACATGTCATCAGAAGCAAACAATGTTCCAGCAGTCTGATAAATTTATAGATTTCTCAAGGATCTTGTTGATAAATATTTCTGTTCCAAGTGAAGAAGCCTCTCCAACCCAGTCTGCAGGAGGGCCACCATTTTACCTCTGACTATTACCCTGTACAAGATTAATATTACACCTTTCCATCCACTCCAGAAGGGGGGCTTTATTGACCTTATTCAGAGAATTAATCCAAACCACACTTTCAGCATTCATCACGTTGCTGTCCATCATTAGAGTATGATCTACTCTCTCCATGGGCCATAATCAGTGGGTAGGAGGCCTGCCCCTAGTCCTCTCCAAAAGCCCTTGTCCTGGTTAGGTCTGTCGTAAGTCTCATAAACCTGTATTTTATTCATGTTACCAAAACAGAGAACATATCAAATGTTTAAACTGAGAAAATGTACCAATTTAATTTAAAAACAGGGTCATTTTGAAATTGGTGGCGGCAACACATCTGAAAGAAGTTAAGACAGTGTAGCATCCTCTCTTCTTTTAACAAAACTCTGTAAAAGTCTGGGAGCTGAAGAGAGCAGTTGCTGGCGTTTTGGGAGAGGAATGTTGTCCCATTCTTGGCTAATATAGGATTCTAACTGCTCATCAGGCCTGGGTCATCTTTGTCGTATTTTTACCCTTCAAGATGTGTCAAATATTTTCAATTGGTAAAAGGTCTGGACTGCAAGCAGGCCCATTAAGCACCTGGGCTATTCTGCGAAGCTATCCTGTTGTCATAGATGCAGTATGCAGTTTAGCTTTGTCGTGGAGGAATATGAAAACCTTCAAGTTGTGAACTTTCAAAGATGCGAGCATGTGTTCACATGTCAAATCACAGAAAAGACTCACGTGTCTGCTGGAAACTGTCACATGTGTGCACCCTCTGCTGCAAGTGGGTGTGCTGCTGTGTACTTTACTTTACAGTATAATAGTGTACAGTGTTTATTTCAAGCCCAGGATGTCCAGAAGCAAGCGTAAAAGCAATGGTGTTGTTGGGGGTCTGCTTAGCAATGGTTATTGCCAAGCAATCACCATGGAAAGAAAAGTGAAAATAATTCAGAGAGTGGTCCGAGGAGAAAAAATGATTGATATCACTCTTTCTTATAACATGAATCATTGAACCATCGGCACAATTCTAAAGAGAAGAACAATGTCAATGCTAATTTTAACACCAACTTCGATTTAGTTTTAGTCTTTTGACTAAAATGCTGTTTTAGTTGTATTTTAGTCATCTGAATGTTTTAGTCGACTAAAATCTCCAGTGCATTTTAGTTGACTAAAAACTACTGGGTTTTGTTAAATTGTAATGCATTTTTCTAGAATTTCCGATCTCATTACTCCTGGAGTAAAAATCTAATAACATGTACTGGGGATAGGGAAACAAATGGGAGTGAGGGAGTTGCACAGGGCAGAGAACTGATCTGGGGGGGCTGTTAGTTTACACAGTGCTAAGCACTGCTACCTTGTTGGGAGGGGAAACACTCACTGCGTGGTTTGCAGGGCATTGTTCCAAAACTCCCAGGCAGCAGGCAGATAGAGGGAGCCTGCATCTCTCAGATAATACAACTTGCATAGTTGCCAACAGTCCCGATTTTCCCGGGACAATCCCGATTTTGGGACCCTCGTCCCGATTGGAGGCTGTCCCGAATTGGGATTTTCCATAAGGAAAAATCGGGAATGTTGATTTTTTTTGTTTTTGGAGCAGCGGGCTCCCTCAAAATGGCATCCGGCGCCGCCGCTCTATCTTCCCCTAGTGTTGAGTGGAGAGAGGAAGGGGGCTCGATCCGTGCAACCAGTGAAGCGGCTTCTTTAGCTTCACGGCCCCTCCCCTCTCCACTGAAGCAAGCAATCTGAATTATATGTGATGGATCAGAACACAATAGTCTAAGTTGGTAAAGTAAAATTAGAAAAATATATACATAAAACTATTTTTCAGAAATAAAAAACTGATAGTTGGCATGTGCGCATGTATTCACCCACTTTGTTATGAAGCCCATAAAAAGCAACCAATTACCTTCAGAAGTCACATAATTAGTGAAATGATGTCCACCTTTGTGAACATCATTTCACTAATTATGGAGGGGATCTGCACTGATGGAGGGGATCTGCACTGATGGAGGGGGTCTGCACTGAGAGGGTCTATACAGACTCTGGCGGGGGCACCTGATGCAAGGACAGACTCTGGCGGGGGCACCTGATGCAAGGACAGACTCTGGCGGGGGCACCTGATGCAAGGACAGACTCTGCCTGGGGCACCTGATGCAAGGACAGACTCTGCTGGTGGCAGGCGACGTGGCTAGTGACACGCTCAGGGATCCCACTGGTTCGGCATTATGGTGAGTTGAATGATTTAATTTTATATTACAATGTAATAATAGAAATAATGCGCTTCAATCATCCTGACACCATAACAACCATGGTGCCGGGATGATTGAAGCGTTAACACCAGGCGTTTGGAGTATCTTTATCTGCTGATTGTTAAACTTTCTAGAATACACATATTTCTATTGTGTAGGATCTGGGGCTGCTGTCCCGTCATTCCCCTCTCCCCCTTTCCTTCTCCCCCTTTCCTTCTTCCCCTTTCCCTCTCCATCCCTCATTCATCTCAGACTCTAACCACACCCTATTGAGCCACCCCCATTTAAGCCACGCCCCCACTTTCACGTAAGCCATGCCCACTTTCACGTAAGCCACGCCCATTTTTTCCCCGCGGCGCACTTTGCGCGCCACACTTATACATTTTTTCGAAGCCACGCCTACAAACTAATGCCCCACCCCCTAATTATTGTACGGCTCCGCCTACAGCCAAAAAAGTGTCCCACATATTTTTTTTCCAATGTTGGCAACTATGAACTTGTCAGGGGGAAGGGGCTTTAACAGACAGGTGTAGCTCTGAGGAATGCAGACGTTCAAGTGGGTAAATGTCCCTCCCTGGTACTTTGACGTAAATTGGAATTGTTTTTTTTCGTCACTGAAAACATGCCACTGATGAAAATATTTGGTCAACGAAATTAACACTGGACAAGATGATGGAACATGTGAAGTCTGCTGTGCCAATGATGTCGACAATAATATCAAAGTGTGGAAAAGTTATAGAGGAAATAGAGAAACTTTAAAGTTTGGATTCAGGATCAACATCAGTGTTGAGTCCCGCTCAGCTTAATTCAAGAAAAAGCTGAAAGCCTGTATGAAGACTTAAAGAAGAAATGCGGTAAAAGAATCAGAGGGTGCATCTTTTAATGCCAGCCATGGCTATATTCATAGGTTTAAGGCTAGAGCCAAGCTTCACAATGTAAAAGTAAGCGGCAAGGCAGCAGTTGCATACAGTGCCTTGCAAAAGTATTCACCCCCTTGGCATTTGTCATGTTTTGTTGCCTCACAACCTGGAATTAACATAGATTGTTTGAGGATTTGCATAATTTAATTTACAGAACATGCCCACAACTTTGAAGATGGGGGGTTGTTTTTTTTTGTTTTTTTATTGTGAAGCAAACAACAAATAGGACAAAATAACAGAAAAAGTAAATGTACATAACTATTTACCCCCCTAAAGTCAATACTTTGTAGAGCCACCTTTTGCAGCTATCACAGCTTCAAGTCGCTTTGGATAAGTCTCTATGAGCTTGCCACATCTTAACACTGGGATTTTTGCCCATTCCTCTTTGCAAAACTGCTCCATCTCCTTCAAGTTGGATGGTTTGCGCTTGTGAACAGCAATCTTGAAGTCTGACCACAGATTTTTCTGTTGGATTGAGGTCTGGGCTTTGACTAGGCCATTCCAACACATTTACATGTTTCCCCTTAAACCACTCAAGTGTTGCTTTAGCAGTGTATTTGGGGTCATTGTCCTGCTTGAAGGTGATCCTCCATCCTAGCCTCAAATCACACACAGAGTGGTACAAGTTTTGCTCACGACTATCCCTGTATTTGGCACCATCCATCTTTCCCTTAACTCTGACCAGTTTCCCAGTCCCGACTGCTGAAAAACATCCCCACAGCATGATGCTGCCACCACCATGTTTTACTGTGGGGATGGTGTTCTTTGGGTGATGTGTTGGGTTTGCACCACACATCGTTTTATTGATGGCCAAAAAGTTCAATTTCAGTCTCATCAGACCAGAGCACCATCTTCCATACATTTTGGGAGTCTCCCACATGCCTTTTCACAAACTCAAAACGTGCCATTTTGTTTTTTTGCTGAAAGTAAAGGCTTTATTCTGGCCACTCTGCCATAAAGCCTGACTCTATGGAGCATACGGCTTATTGTCGTCCTATGTACAGATACTCCAGTCTCTGCTGTGGAACTTTGCAGCTCCTCCACTGTAACCTTAGGTCTCTGTGCTGCCTCCTGATTAATGCCCGGTCCGTGAGTTTTGGGGTACGGCCATCTCTTGGCAGGTTTGCTGTTGTGCCATGTTCTTTCCATTTGGTTATGATTAGATTTGATGGTGCTCCTAGGGATCATCAAAGATTTGGATATTTTTTTTTATAACCTAACCCTGACTTGTACTTCTCAACAACATTGTCCCTTACTTTGGAGAGTTCCTTGGTCTTCATGGCAGTGTTTGGTTAGTAGTGCCTCTTACTTAGGTGTTGCAGCCTCTGGGGCCTTTCAAAAAGGTGTGTGTATATGTAATGACAGATCATGTGACCCTTAGATTGCACAAAGGTGGACATCATTTCACTAATTATGTGACTTCTGAAGGTAATTGGTTGCACCAGAGCTTTTTATGAGCTTCATAACAAAGTGGGTGAATACATGCGCACATGCCAACTATCCGTTTTTTATTTCTGAAAAATAGTTTTATGTATATATTTTTCTAATTTTACTTCACCAACTTAGACTATTGTGTTCTGATCCATCACATATAATTCAGATTAAAAAAAAACATTGAACTAAAGGCTGTAATGTAACAAAATAGGTAAAAAGCCAAGGGGGGGGGGGTGAATACTTTTGCAAGGCACTGTATACTGTAGCTGCCCAGGAATTTCCTGCAACTCTTTGAGAAAATATAGATAAAGGCGCTTATTTACCTGACCAGGTTTTGAATATAGATGAGACAGAACTGTACTGGAAAAGGATACCAGACCAAAGTTACATCAGTATGTTGGAAAAGTTGATGCTAGGCTACGAAGCAGCAAAGAACAGGCTCAGTTGTTGTGGTGTGATTAAGTGCTCCACGCTGCCCAAATCAGTAATAGCAGCTAACACAACAAACCTGAAATATTTGTTAAAGTCATAAAAATTGCATAAGTGTAGCGCTTAATTGACAAAGCCCTGCTGGAAGCACAGACAAATCAAATAAATCAAAATTAAATCCTAAATAAACCACAGTAATAGATTATAAAACATATGTGATATAAAACATATTTAAGTGAATGAAAAGCAGTGCCAAGTGAATTATTAAAGTCCGTAAATCTCTCAAAAGTCCACAGTGTGTGATAAATGATTGCAGTCCATATTAAAGTTTAAATAGTCTTGATCCCCAAATAAATAGCCAATGTAGTGAATAAAAGCCAGGAACACCAGTGTGATAAAGCCGCCACCGAGATAGATGTAGGCTTACCGGATAATTTGGACTCAAAAGAACATACATTCTATGAGTCAAATACGCTTGGGTTGTCAGCCATCAACAAAGATGGAATCTTGAAAGTCATCTGTGGTGGGAACCTAGATAATCCTAGATCCTCAAAGAAAATCCATCTCCATAAAGGTGGTTACACGTCAGAGGATAATAACCAATGGGAAATGGAAAGAAATGGCCACATAGCGTAATCCCGTACAAAATAGAAATGTATTAAAAGAATAACACTTACATTTAAAAGGTGGTTACAAGTGCTTAGAATAGATAATGGCGGCAGTGGAGTCCTACTGACGCGTTTCGCCTTATTCGACTTCGTCTGACGAAGTCTAATGAGACGAATCTCAGAGGCCAAGGGAATGTAGTTTAATGTATTGTAGATGATGATGATATATTTCAAAAGGAAATAAACCCTCCTATCTTTTTCAGCCAGGTAAGCTGCCATCTTGGTCTCTTTGTTCTGCAACTGCCATGTTGCTGCACATGTGATCAGTTATGACACCAGCTATTTGATAGTTTAGTTGACAGCACAAGCACATATGACGGTTATCATTCCTGGCATGCTTTAAATGTAACTGTTTTTTGAAACCATTAAAGGATATTTTCACCTTTTTGGCAACATGTTCCCATGGCTGCAACCTCTCCCTCACCCGCTGGCTCTAGTGACAGTGAGCCAGGGACATGACAATGACAGTCTAAAGCTGACCATATACATTACAATCCAATATGATTTGGACCTACAAATAACTAATGGAGAATGTGCTGTGATGGTGTTATTGTTTAACCGCTTCAATACCGGCCATAGTCAAATGACGTCCACAGATGGGATCTCCCATCCTGGGTGGACGTCATATGACGGCCTCGGCTTTCCGCCGCTACTGCGGGCCCCCGGGGGCCCGCAGAGCGGCGATTGGGGTACCGTTGTGTCCCTCAGGACACAGCCGTTCCCCGATGGGGGTATTGAAGCGGCGGCGGCGGAGCGTCGGTAACGGCGGATGTCAATGCAGAGCGGCATTGGGAAGCGACGTGTATTGTGCGGCTTCCGGCGGAAGAGCAGTGATCAGGACGGTGATCGGGGCTGAGGTTTTTCCCCTGGATACAGCTCAGCCCCGATCACTGTAGCCAATGACATGGCTCTACATCACATGACCGGCTGTGTCCAATCACAGCCGGTCACTAATGTAAACAATCACAGACAGTAACTGCTGTTGCTGGGCTCTTCTCCTCACACACCGATCCAGTGTGAGGAGAAGAGATCAGCTAACAGTGAGTTACTTATTACATATGTACTACTGTGCCCAGATCGCCCCTCCTAAATAAAGAGTACCTGTCACCTCAGAGTACCTGTCCATCAGGAGTACCCGCCACCTCATCACCTGCCACCAGAGTACCCGCCACCTCATCACCTGCCACCAGAGTACTTGCCACCAGAGTACCCGCCACCTCACCACCAGAGTACCTGCCACCAGAGTACCCGCCACCTCATCACCTGCCACCAGAGTACCCGCCACCTCATCACCTGCCACCAGAGTACCCGCCACCTCATCACTTGCCACCAGAGTACATACAGCCAGTCAGCCACTATGTCCAGAAAGATGTACACCCCAGAAGAGACATACCAGATACTGAGTCTGACCGATGAGAGCAACGGGGAGCTCTCACCGCTCAGTTCAGATTCTGGTTCTGATTCGGAATATGAGCCCCCCGAAGGCAGCACATCAGGATCCGAATCAGAGGAGGAAGTAGTCCGTCCAAAAAGACGACGGTCTGAAAACCAGGCAGCTACCAGCAGTGCCAGCGGCGGTAGACCCCAGGAGGAGGGGCCCAGTACAAGCGCTGCTAGACCCCAGGAGGAAAGGCCCAGCACAAGTGGACACCAAAGAAGTAGGGCCCAAACCCATCTTCCAGATTCCTTGGCAAACCCATTGTGGCTACCTTCTACCACAGGGTCAGCCACGATCCCCCCTTTTACAGCACAGCCGGGTGTGCAGTTAAACACTGCAGGATTTTCACAAATGGATTTTTTAAATTTAATTTTCCCGAACGAATTGATTCAAGGCATCGTAGACCAAACTAATCTGTTTGCCCAACAATTTATTGCAACCAACCCCAGCTCCAGCTATGCCCGCCCTTTTTGAGTGGAGCTAAAATTGTTTTTAGGCCTAACCCTGAACCCTGAACATGGGGCTTACAAAAAAAAAATAAAAATTCATAAGTATTGGTCGACCAAACCCATCCACCATATGCCAGTTTTTTCATCAGCCATGTCCAGGTCCCGATACATAATCATAATGCGCTTCTTGCATTTCAATGACAACTCACAGTGCCCCCCCCCCGAAATCACCCAAACTTTGACAAATTATATAAAGTTCGCCCCCTAATTCATTTTTTTTCCCAGAAGTTTGCCGAAGTTTATATCTGTGGACGAATCCCTGGTGCATTTCACAGGCCGCCTGGGAATCAAGCAATATATCCCCAGTAAGAGGGCGAGGTATGGCTTGAAGCTTAACAAGCTTTGTGAAAGTGCCACCAGTTATGTGTACGCATTCTGCGTGTACGAAGGGAAAGATTCCCAGCTCCAGCCCCCTGAGTGTCCCTCGTACATGGGAATAAGTGGGAAAATTGTTTGGGAGTTGGCATTCCCACTCCTCCAAAAGGGGTACCATATTTATATGGATAATTATTATACGAGTTTGCCCCTTCTCCACCACCTATATCTCAAACAAACTTTGGCCTGTGGTACAACTAGAAAAAAACCGAAAGGGCTTCCCACAGTGTCTTGTCACCACAAACATTCCAAGGGGGGAATCGACAAGCTTGAGGAACAAAGAAGTGTTGGCTGTGAAGTGGAGGGATAGAAAAGACGTGTACATCATGTCCACCATCCACGATGACACCTCGGTGGAACTTCACAGAAAACGCGGTACCGTTCGCAAGCCTACCTGTATCACTGAGTACAATAAATACATGGGGGAGAGGGGGTGGATTTAAACGATCAGTTGTTGCAGCCCTATCTTTCAACAAGAAAATCCTTATTCTGGTACAAAAAAAATCGCAATTTACTTTTTTCATTTGGCCCTTTTAAATTCTTTCATAATCTACCAAAAATCCACAGAAACACCCACCACCTTCATAAAGTTTATTGAAGACATTGTCACTGCCCTGATGTATCAGCAAGTATCCCCCCCAGAAAGCATTTGCTCCGATTCTGTCAGCAGACTACATGAGCGCCATTTCCCAGACCATATTCCACCAACAGGATCCGGAAGACGATGCCAAAAAAAATGTCGGGTGTGCACCAAAAGAGGAATTAGGAAAGATACCGGCTTGCATTGTACCGACTGTCCCTCCCAACCTGGCCTTTGCATCGGAGAATGCTTCAGGCGATATCACACTCTGGAAAATTATTAGTCCATATTTCTAATACTGCCATTTCCCCGTTTTTAATTTCTGTCCTGAATATTTCCCTTCCTCAACCAACCATATTATTGCCTTCCATGTGAACCGACCCTGGCCTGTTTCTCGACTATGCCTCTGCCTACCGTCTGCATTGTTTTTCCGCCATGTTTTTGCCTTTCACGTGAACTGACCCTGGACTGTATCGACTATGCCTCTGCCTACCGTCTATTTCTGCCTTTTACCTGCACTGACCTCGGCCTGTTGACCATGTTTTTGCCTGCCCCTTGGATTGATCTTTCACTCTGCTACACAGGGGTCTCACATATGTGAGGGGCTCCAGAATAGTGTTCGGAGTTCAGAAAACCAGTTTTTGGTTTTCTGTGTTTCCATAACAGGGTCTGGTTGCCCGGAGGCTTCAAAGCGATTTGGGTGGGAGAAGCCTCTACCCCTGTCCCCATTCTTTCCTGACCGATGCCCTAAGCTTGATGGTACTGCCTGCTCCCTGGACAAATACTCTGGCTGTGCTGACCATACCTCTGCCTGCTGCATG
The DNA here is from genome assembly GCF_042186555.1 of Aquarana catesbeiana. NCBI lineage: Eukaryota > Metazoa > Chordata > Amphibia > Anura > Ranidae > Aquarana > Aquarana catesbeiana. The sequence goes on from NC_133328.1 coordinate 312,204,453, forward strand.
TACTAACTATGGACAGTATTTCTGCCTGCTGCATGGATGATCCTTTGATCCTTTTGCTGCTGCTGACCACATCCCTGCCTGCTATCTGGACTAATGCTTTGGCTGTGCTGACATCTCTACCTGTACTGACTATTCCTGCCTGCTGCCTGTTTTGCTGTCGCTGTCCACATTCCTGCCTGCTGCCTGGACCGATGCTCTTCTCTGTGGACCACTGCACTACTAAAACTGCAGGTAATCTTTTCTTTACCCTTTACTCAGCAGAATGTATTTTGGTTTGTAATTGGTATGTACAGTACATGCTATGTGTTAGAAATATGAAGGGCCTTCAACAATGTGATAGGTTGGCAGGAATTTGTGTGTAATGTATGCTCCTAGAACAACTGACAGTGCTACTTGGATGTTGGGCCTCTGTATGTGACCAGACTATGTAAAAGTCTCACACATGTGGTATCGCCATACTCAGGAGGAGTAGCAGAATGTATTTTGGGGTGTCATTTTTGCTATGTACATGCTATGTGTTGGAAATATCTTATGAATGGACAACTTTGTGTAAAAAAAAATGCGTTTTCATTTTTTTTCCACAGTTTCCAAAAACTTCGGGAAAAAAATGAACCATTCAAAAGACTAATTATGCCTCATAGATTATATGTTGGGGTGTTAGCTTTCCAAAATGGGGTCATTTTGTGGGCGTTTCCATTGTCCTGGTGCTCCAGGGCCTTCAAAATTGTAATAGGTGGTTGTGAAATGAGATGTGTAATTTATGCTCCTAGAATGCCTGAAGCTGCTACTTCAATGTTGGGCCTCTGTATGTGGCCAGGCTGTGTAAAAGTCTCACACATTTGGTATCGCCATACTCAGGAGGAGTAGCAGAATGTATTTTGGGGTGTCATTTTTGCTATGTACATGCTATGTGTTGGAAATATCTTATGAATGGACAACTTTGTGTAAAAAAAAAAATGCGTTTTCATTTTTTTTCCACAGTTTCCAAAAACTTCGGGAAAAAAATGAACCATTCAAAAGACTAATTATGCCTCATAGATTATACGTTGGGGTGTTAGCTTTCCAAAATGGGGTCATTTTGTGGGCGTTTCCATTGTCCTGGTGCTCCAGGGCCTTCAAAATTGTAATAGGTGGTTGAGAAATGAGATGTGTAATTTATGCTCCTAGAATGCCTGAAGCTGCTACTTCAATGTTGGGCCTCTGTATGTGGCCAGGCTGTGCAAAAGTCTCACACGTTTGGTATCACCATACTCAGGAGGAGTAGCAGAATGTATTTTGGGGTGTCATTTTTGCTATGTACATGCTATGTGTTGGAAATATCTTATGAATGGACAACTTTGTGTAAAATAAATGCGTTTTCATTTTTTTTCCACAGTTTCCAAAAACTTTGGGAAAAAAATGAACCATTCAAAAGACTAATTATGCCTCATAGATTATATGTTGGGGTGTTAGCTTTCCAAAATGGGGTCATTTTGTGGGTGTTTCCATTGACCTGGTGCTCCAGGGCCTTCAAAAGTGTGATAGGTTGTCATCATATGAGATGTGCAATTTATGCTCGTAAAACGCCTGACGGTGCTAGTTGGATGTTAGACCTCTATATGTGGCCAGGCTGTGTAAAAGTCTCACACATGTGGTATCACTATACTCAGAAGGAGTAGCAGAATGTATTTTGGGGTGTCATTGCAAGTATGCATGTGCTGTGTGAGAGAAATAACTTGTTATTATGACAATTTTGTGAAAAAAAAAAAAAAAAATTTCCAAGAATTGTGGGAAAAAATTACAACTTCAAAAAGCTCACCATGCCTCTTGCTAAATACCTTGGAATGTCTGCTTTCCAAAAAGGGGTAATTTGGGGGGTATTTGTACTTTCCTGGCTTGTTAGGGCCTCAAGAAATGAGATAGGCCTTCAGTACATCAGGTGTGATCAGATGTGATCATTTTTCCATGATTTGCACCATAGCTTGTAGACTCTATAACTTAAACAGAGACCAAATAATATACACCAATTTGGGTTATTTTTACTAAAGATATGTAGCAGTATACATTTTGGCCCAAATTTATGAAGAAAAATTACTTATTTGCAAAATTTTACAATAAAAACTAAAAAAAAGTGGTTTTTTTTCAAAAATTTCTCTCTTTTTTTCGCTTATATTGCAAAAGATAAAAAAAAAAAAGAAGTGATTAAATACCACCAAAAGAAAGCTATGTTTGTGAGAAAAAAATGATAAAAATTTGGTTTGGGTACAGTGTAGCATGACTGAGTAATTGTCATTCAAAGTGTGAGAGCGCTGAAAGCTAAAATTTGGTCTGGGAAGGAAGGGTGTATAAAAGCCCTGTATTGAAGTGGTTAAAATATTGTGGTCTTCAAAGGAATCTTGTACTAAAATACTATGGGCTGCTATTGCTGACCACTTTGGAAAATGCTAGTTACCTGCCTGTCATGTTAATATTTACACTTGAATACTAAAGTCACTGAACTGAAACAAGTATGCATATCATAAGTTGTCACTGTGATTGTGCTTGCGGTTGTTCCTAATCATAATTGCGCCAATTCCTTAATCCTCCTTCTTGTGGCCCTTGTTCCTGCCTCTTTGCCACACCTGCTTTTGTGAGGATAGTGGAGGCTGTGCCTGGCAAGTGGAGGCCAGGTGGCAGAGGTTTTCTGGCCCTGTCCAGGCAGGAAGTGCAGTAGGGTGGAGCAAGCATTTCAAGCCTCTTTTGTACCCAGCGTTGCATCACTTCTGGGCAGCAAGATGGGTAATGTAGTTGACCATGCTGACATGGGCACGAAGATACCCAGCTCACATAGAGAGCAAAGATGGCTCGCACCCTGCAGGATAAATCCTTGCAGAAAAATTGGGGGAGTCAGCCCGCCAACAGGACAAAATTGGAACTTTTTTGCTTTTGCATTTTTTAAATTTTTTTTATTTTTTTCCATGCACGGTACACAGGGGGGTTGTGCTGTATCTTTCCCGCAGGTTTGGCCATGCTTGGTAGTTGTGTACCTGCCTCCTTCCACACATATCCAATAAACCATCTGCTCTAATGTCTACAGCTGCCTCCTCTTCGGCCTCTGCACCATAGTCTAACCAACCCAGAAACATCTGTGGCAATTTTAATGAGAAAATATCTTCTTATAAAAATCTTCTATAGCCACGTCAGGATAATGAAGAGAAATTCTTTAAGCTCCCAAAGTTAGATGCTGCATTATTCTTGGAGCTTGAAATGCCATTGCCCTTTTCTTGGCTCCAACTTTAGCAGTTGCTACAAATTTTGTCTGTCTGTCTTTTCTCTGCATTATGGCTAGAAAAATCAAGTGAAAGTAATTTAGTATTTAGGGATTGTGTCTTAAGACCATCTCGTATCTGGGAGATGCCACTGTCGAGTCAAAGTGTTTGTTAACCCAAAAAAAAATACAGATCCTGGTCCCTTAAAGCAAATTACACTGCACAGTGCTTGTGCTGTGTAATCTGCCCCCCCTCTAAACTAAAAAAAAAAAAAAAAACCTCCCTGAACCTGGCACTTCCTGTATCCACTCTCTATACTGACCATGAAAATCAGGGCTACTCAGCCCTGACCACCATGGTCAGAGTGTTCTCTCTCCCTCTCTCCCTCCATTGGAGTGGCCGCGAGTCATGTGACCGGCCTGAAGACTGCTCAAATTCTGTATTTAGAGCGTTAGTGCAGCGATCTCCCCTGCCGTTCTTTTGTGTTCTGACAGGGGGGATGCTCCCCGCCAGAACACTCTGGTCAGCGCGCTCAGCCATTGGCTGAGAGCACTGACCGGGGGCCTGTTGGCTTCTGGTTTTCCAGCATGCTCATCCAACAGAAGCCGGCCAAACGGCCACCTTCTGTCAGACCGGCTGCCATATACGCAGGCCGAATGTTGGATGGTTTTTATTGAACCAGCCCATGTGTACTAGGCTTTAGGGTTCCTGCTTTCTGGGGATTCTCTGGCTTGGGCCATCTCACTTTCAGAGAAATTGGATCTTGTCACCAACAGTATTGCAGCATTTCTTGTGCTTTTCAGGAAAGTCTTCAGTGATCCTTCTCTATATTGAATGCTTTTACGTGTTTCCATACACTTCTGCCTGTTTTGGACTGTTGCCTACTGACGAGTAAGTCCAGCGCCTCAGCACTGCAAAGGACTCTTTCCTGCATACCTGCTCTCAGTTCCCAGTAGCTGCCTGACCAGTTAGTAAGGGCTGCTATCTTGGAGTCTTCTGCTGCAAAACCCTTCCCTTCAGTCAGGAGCTCTGGTGATGACAAGGTGACTCCTTAGACTTTGCCCTCTGCCCTTCTAAGTCAGGTAAAATATACCCATTGCACACATTCCTGGAAATGGCTATATGCTAAGTGGGTGCTGCAATGACCCCTGTCTGGGAACTGGTATTGACACAAGAGTTAAAGGCTCTCACTTTTGCTGTAGGTACAGGCATGCTTGTCCACCATTGCCAACAGGTATCCTGTTTCATGAAGACTTCTCCTCCCAGTTCTCTGTCTCATCTGGAGCCACTGCATAGTCCCAGCTACAATAACTAATTGTGGTTAATCAGTCTGCCCCATATTGGGAATGGACTCTAGTCTGTGATGGGAAGTCTGCTACTTTTAACGTGTTCCTTTATAATGTCATGTGCTAAAAAGTGGGAGCATCTACAGGGCAACTACTCTACGTTGTACCTGTTTCAACCAGAATGCCCTCATCAACTATTGTAGAGTGAAGTTACTATCGCAGCAAAACCTGGATTTGGCATAAAAGTTCTACAAGTTGTCCTTGAGGTATGCATGTTTTACTTTCAAGTTGCTATCTTTAAACAGTAAGACTAACTCAGAATGTCCCCAAGTATCTTTAAGAATACGTTGACCTTTTGGGAGCATGTTACACATTACACCCGTATTTAGGATGTGACATGCCAGAAATATGTGCATTTTATTTATTTTATTTTCTCAAAAGCTGAACTTAGCCTTTTAACGGTAAGGACCACCAAAGAAAGTATCCTCAGTCCCACTTTCCACTAATTATTCAATACAACGAGGGAATTCACTGATACTGTATTAGGCAACAAAATCGTTGCATAAAAACTTGGTTTAGACTCAGCTCTAGTATAGAATACAAAAAACTTTTTATCAAAAACGCCACACAAAATGCCTTCTTTCTCAGGGCAAGGACTGGCTGATATATACTTGAATTTTTTTTTTCTTTAAATACTCTTTATTAAACTTTTTTTTATTTTTAATTTTTTTTTTCCTTTTTACACAACACATACGATATTTCACAAAAGTGAGCACACCCCTCAAATTTTTCTAAATATTTTATTATATCTTTTCATGTGACAACACTGAAGAAATGCCACTTTGCTACAATGTAAAGTAGTGAGTGTGCAACTTATATAACAGTGTAAATTTGCTGTCCCCTCAAAATAATTCATCACACAGCCATTAATGTCTAAACCGCTGGCAACCAAAGTGAGTACACCCCTAAGTGAAAATGTCCAAATTGGGCCCAATTAGCCATTTTCTCTCCCCGGTGTCATGTGACTTGTTAGTGTTACAAGGTCTCAGGTGTGAATGGGGAGCAGGTGTGTTAAATTTGGTGTTATCACTCTCACTCTCTCATACTGGTTACTGGAAGTTTAACATGGCACCTCATGGCAAAGAACTCAGGATCTGAAAAAAAGAATTGTTGCTCTACATAAAGATGGCCTAGACTATAAGGAGACTGTCAAGACCCTGAAACTGAGCTGCAGCACGGTGGCCAAGACAGTGGTTTAACAGGACAGGTTACACTCAGAACAGGCCGTGGTCGACCAAAGAAGTTTGAGTGCACATGCTCAGTATCAACTCCAGAGGTTGTCTTTGGGAAATAGACGTACGAGTGCTGCCAGCATTGCTGCAGAGGTTGAAGGGGTGGGGCATCAGCATGTCTGTGCTCAGACCATACGCCGCACACTGCATCAAATTGGTCTACATGGCTGTCATCGCAGGAGGAAGCTTCTTCTAAAGATGATGCACAAGAAAGCCCGCAAACAGTTTGCTGAATACAAGCAGACTAAGGACCTAGATTACTGGAACCATGTCCTGTGGTCTGAGACCAAGATAAACTTATTTGGTTCAGATGTTGTCAAGCGTGTGTGTGGCAGCAACCAGCTGAGGAGTACAAAGACAAGTATGTCTTGCCTACAATCAAGCACAGTGGTAGGAGTGTCATAATCTGGGGCTGCATGAATGCTGCCAGCACTGGGAGCTACAGTTTATTGAGGGAACCACAAATGCCAACATGTACTGTGACACATTGAAGCAGAGCATGATCCCCCTCCCTTCAGAGACTGGGCTGCAGGGCAGTATTCCAACATAACGACCCCAAACACACCTCCAAGATGACCACTGCCTTGCTAAAGAAGCTTAGGGTAAAGGTGATGGACTGGGCAAGCATGTCTCCAGACCTAAACCCTATTGAGCATCTGTGGGGCATCTTCAAACGGAAGGAGGAGGAGTGCAAGGTCTCGGACATCCACCAGCTACGTGATGTCATCATGAAGGAGTGGAAGAGAACTCCAGTGGTAACCTGTGAAGCTCTGGTGAACTCCATTCCCAAGAGGGTTAAGGCAGTGCTGGAAAATAATGGTGCACACACAATATTGACACTTTGGGCCCAATTTGGACATTTTTTACTTAGAGGTGTACTCATTTTTGTTGCCAGCGGTTTAGACATTTATGGCTGTGTGTTGAGTTATTTTGAGGGGACAGCACATTTACACTGTTATACAAGCTGTACACTCACTACTTTACATTGTAGCAAAGTGTAATTTCTTCAGTGTTGTCACATGAAAAGATCTAATAAAATGATTACAAAAAATGTGAGGGATGTACTCACTTTTGTGAGATACAGTACATACAATTTAATAAACAAAACACTTGTCTCCAGTTATCTTGATAGTTAGACACTCCATGGACATACAGTGAATACTTAATTGTTCATAAAAGTTAATCCACCTATGAATATACGTACGTACACACACACACACACACACACACACACACACACACACACACACACACACATATATGAAACGCATGCCTACACTTACACAGCCATACATATACCCATACCCTCTACATGCTCCCCATTTTATAAATATAACATATACAGTATAAGTATATGACTCTAAAGTTCTGAGATTCTACACAATTTCCCATATTAAATTTTGTGTTAATTATTAGAACCACCATTTATGTATATCCTACCACCAATTATATCTATATCTATCTCTATCTTATAAACTTCCATCTATTAGAATCCAAGTGCTTTATTGTTCCCCTCCACTTTCAAGAGTGAAATGAAAATGTTTAAAGTACAGTATATGTAATCCCCTTTCTTGTAAAACAACCCATACAGTTTAAAATAGAAATGAAAGGTAAAATATTTGTGTATAGATATAAAAAAAAGAATGTTCTCAGCTGCATAGAGAAGTGAGAGTGGAGAAACGGCAGCACACTGATCTTTGCAGTGAATGGCTGTGCAGGGGGCATATCAGCACAAGTTTGATCATCGAAGCAGAGCAGACTGAGCATAGCTAGAAAACTTACCACGCTGTGCTCTCATGCCTAGCATGGTCTGTTTTTATTAGGAGATTAGAGGGACTGGCAGAAATACCAAGTACAGTATTTCACATAAAAGAAATACAAAGATAACAGGATACATTTTAATACAAGTACATGGTACAGCACAGACACATACCAGGAATATGAAATGTGGGGTTTACATGTTCTTTAACACTCCACATAGCGTGTATTTATTCTAGAATATCCAACACTGCTTTTATTGATAATCATATTTATTGGCAGAAGATGCTACTTGGAACAACTAGGCAACCAGAGCCTCCATCTATTTACATGTATGTTTCAATGGAAAGATTGCAAGCTTGGAATTCCAAAATAAAGGTGACTTGATCATGCTGGACTCCTGTGTGTGAACACCGTCTTTAACCACCTCAATACAGTGCACTTACACCCCCTTCCTGCCCAGACCAAATTTCAGCTTTCAGCGCTCTCACAGTTTGAATGACAATTAGTCATGCAACACTGTACCCTTATGAAACTTGCGTCCTTTTTTTCACACAAATAGAGCTTTCTTTTGGTGGTATTTAACCACTTCAGCCCCGGACCATTATGCTGCATAAGGACCAGAGGACTTTTTCCAATTTGGCACTGCGTCGCTTTAACTGCTAATTGCGCGGTCATGCAATGCTGTACCCAAACAAAATTTGCGTCCTTTTCTTCCCACAAATAGAGCTTTCTTTTGATGGTATTTGATCACCTCTGCCATTTTTATTTTTTGCGCTATAAACGGAAAAAGACAGAAAATTTTGAAAAAAAATGATATTTTCTACTTTTTGTTATAAAAAAAATCCAATAAACTCAATTTTAGTCATACATTTAGGCCAAAATGTATTCGGCCACATGTCTTTGGTAAAAAAAATGTCAATAAGCGTATGTTTATTGGTTTGCGCAAAAGTTATAGCGTCTACAAACTAGGGTACATTTTGTGGAATTTTACACAGCTTTTAGTTTATGACTGCCTATGTCATTTCTTGAGGTGCTAAAATGGCAGGGCAGTACAAAACCCCCCCAAATGACCCCATTTTAGAAAGTAGACACCCCAAGGAAATTGCTGAGAGGCATGTTGAACCCATTGAATATTTATTTTTTTTGTCCCAAGTGATTGAATAATGACAAAAAAAAAAAAAAAATATTTACAAAAAGTTGTCACTAAATGATATATTTCTCACACAGGCCATGGGCACATGTGGAATTACACCCCAAAATACATTCTGCTGCTTCTCCTGAGTAGGGGGATACCACATATTTAGGACTTTTTGGGAGCCTAGCCGCGTACGGGGCCCGAAAACCAAGCACCGCCTTCAGGATTTCTAAGGGCATACATTTTTTATTTCACTCCTCACTACCTATCACAGTTTTGAAGGCCATAAAATGCCAAGATGGCACAAACCCCCCCCCAAATGACCCCATTTTGGAAAGTAGACACCCCAAGCTATTTGCTGAGAGGCATGTTGAGTCCATGGAATATTTTATTTTTTGACACAAGTTGCGGGAAAGTGACACATTTTTTTTGTTTGCACAAAGTTGTCACTAAATGATATATTTCTCACACAGGCCATGGGCATATGTGGAATTGCACCCCAAAATACATTTAGCTGCTTCTCCTGAGTATGGGGATACCACATGTGTGGGACTTTTTGGGAGCCTAGCTTCATACAGGGCCCCGAAATCCAATCACCGCCTTCAGGATTTCTAAGGGCGTACATTTTTTATTTCACTCCTCACTACCTATCACAGTTTTGAAGGCCATAAAATGCCAAGATGGCACAAACCCCCCCCAAATGACCCCATTTTGGAAAGTAGACACCCCAAGCTATTTGCTGAGAGGCATGGTGAGTATTTTGCAGCTCTCATTTGTTTTTGAAAATGAAGAAAGACAAGAAAAATGTATTTTTTTTTTCTTTTTTCAATTTTAAAAAGTTTGTGACAAAAAGTGAGGTCTGCAAAATACTCACTATACCTCTCAGCAAATAGCTTGGGGTGTCTATTTTCCAAAATGGGGTCATTTGGGGGGGGGGGGGGTTGTGCCATCTGGGCATTCCATGGCCTCCGAAACTGTGATAGGCAGTGAAGAGTGAAATCAAAAATTTACGCCCTTAGAAAGCCTGAAGGCGGTGCTTGGTTTTCGGGGTCCCGTACGCGGCTAGGCTCCCAAAAAATCTCACATGTGGTATCCCCGTACTCAGGAGAAGCAACAGAATTTATTTTGGGGTGTAATTTCACATATCCCCATGGCATGTTTGAGCAATATATCATTTAGTGACAACTTTGTGCATAAAAAAAAAAAATGTGTCTTTTTCCCGCAACTTGCGTCACAATATAAAATATTCCATGGACTCGACATGCCTCTCAGCAAATAGCTTGGGGTGTCTACTTTCCAAAATAGGGGCCTTTAGGGGGGGTTTGAACTGTCCTGGCATTTTATGCACAACATTTAGAAGCTTATGTCACACATCACCCACTCTTCTAACCACTTGAAGACAAAGCCCTTTCTGACACTTTTTGTTTACATGAAAAAAATCTTTTTTTTTTTAAAGAAAATTACTTTGAACCCCCAAACATTATATATTTTTTTAAAGCAAATGCCCTATAGATTAAAATGGTGGGTGTTTCATTTTTTTTTTTCACACAGTAATTGCGCAGCGATTTTTCAAACGCATTTTTGGGGGAAAAAAACACACTTTTTTAAATTTTAATGCACTAAAGCACACTATATTGCCCAAATGTTTGATGAAATAAAAAAGATGATCTTAGGCCGAGTACATGGATACCAAACATGACATGCTTTAAAATTGCGCACAAACGTGCAGTGGCGACAAACTAAATACATTTTTAAAAGCCTTTACAGGTTACCACTTTAGATTTACAGAGGAGGTCTACTGCTAAAAGTACTGCCCTCGATCTGACCTTCGCGGTGACACCTCACATGCATGGTGCAATTGCTGTTTACATTTGACGCCAGACCGACGCTTGCGTTCGCCTTTGCGCGAGAGCTGGGGGGGACAGGGGTGCTTTTTTTTTTTTTTTTTTTCTTTATTATTTTTTTGATTTTTTTTATCTTATTTTTAAACTGTTCCTTTCATTTTTATGTTTTTAAATCATTTTTATTGTTATCTCGGGGAATGTAAATATCCCCTATGATAGCAATAGGTAGTGACAGGTAGGGCTGGGAAAAAAATCGATTTAAATCTTGAATCGAGTTGAGAGGTCAAATCGATTCAAAATTTAGGCAAATCGATTTTTTTAGATTTTTTTTTTTTCACCGCGCCGGTCCGGAGGCGCTGCGGGCATGAGTTTTTAGGCGAGGCCGCGGCTTCGGCCTAGTCCGCGGCTACGGCCGGACGCCGCGGACTAGGCCGAAGCCGCGGCCTCGCCTAAAAACTCATGCCCGCAGCGCCTCCGGACCGGCGCGGACACCGCGCGGGCCTGAAGAACTGCGGGCAAGGAGTTTTTAGGTGAGGCCGCGGCTTCGGCCTAGTCCGCGAGGCCGGACGCCGCGGACTAGGCCGAAGCCGCGGCCTCGCCTAAAAGCTCATGCCCGCAGCGCCTCGGGACCGGCGTGATTTCCAAAAAAAAAAAAAAAAAAAACTCGATTCGAATCGTGAATCGAGTTTTTTTTAAGAGAATCGAAGATTTTTTTTTTTAAGAAAATCTCCCAGCCCTAGTGACAGGTACTCTTTTTTTAAAAAATTGGGGTCTATTAGACCCTAGATCTCTCCTCTGCCCTCAAAGCATCTGACCACACCAAGATCGGTGTGATAAAATGCTTTCCCAATTTCCCAATGGCGCTGTTTACATCCGGCGAAATCTAAGTCATGAAATGCTCGTAGCTTCCGGTTTCCTAGGCCATAGAGATGTTTGGAGCCACTCTGGTCTCTGATCAGCTCTATGGTCAGCTGGCTGAATCACCGGCTGCATTCTCAGGTTCCCTGTTGGGACAGGAGAGCCAGAGAAAAACATGGAAGACGGTGGGGGGGGGGGCAATCCCTCTCACTGCTTGTAAAAGCAGTCTAGAGGCTAATTAACCACTAGGATTGCTTTTACATGAAAGCCGACCGCTGGTTGAAAAGAATGATACCAAGATGATACTTAAACCTGCAGGCATCATTCTGGTATAACCACCCAAAGTCCAGCAACATACCAGTACGTTGCTGGTCCTTGTTGGGCATATATTGTAAACTTTTTTTTCATGCAGCCTGTGGGCTGAACGAAAAAAAGATATTGATCGGTGGGTATGCCCACCATTAGAATACCTCCCTTCATCCACCCACTTCTAATGATGGGCATACATGCACCATTTATATATGCTGAAGCATGGTGGCATCCTCCCGCAAAAGGCAGGAGCAAATTGTGGTGGTGAAATCACCTCCGACAGCGCTGGAGTCACGGCTTTATATATCATGGGAGCAAACGCTGTTGCTGTCAAGATAAATAAATCCGCTCTGCAGCTGAATGGCGTACCTGAAAACGAAAAAGTGGTTAACAATAAAAAAACAAAGTATAAAAAAATTGCATACCTATAAAGCAAACATGATAAAAACATAACAATAAAACATTGCAGTATAGAATACAATAAAAAAGAGCAGAACAATAGAGAGAGAACAATAAAACAACAACTATTTTTGGTTTTTTTATTTTATATTTTTTTTGTGTTTTTTTTTTTTTTTTTACACTTTTTTGTAACTTTAACTTTTTTTAACTGGTACCAGGTTTGGGTCTCTCAAAATGCAATGGCATCTTGGGAGACCCTGTGAAAGTGTGTCCTAGTCTGTGCAGTGCTGTACCCTACGCTAATACTCCACTAGTGTATGGTAGCGTTCAAAACATTCACCCATGCAAAGACCAGGATTGTCAGGACAGGAGGGACAATAATACCGGGTGTCACGCCTAAATCCGCGCTTGCTACAGACACGACATCTTTTTTGGGGGGCTCGTTGGGTAGGGGTACTCGGGAGGACATATTGAAAATGCCTCTCATGCAGCCGGCTTACTGCATTTGGTTGGGGAAGGTGAGGTGGAGCACCGTCTGGATACAGAAGGGCTCTGATCTCTTCCTGAAATTTAAGGAAAGATCCAGTCCGTCCTGAAGCTCTGTATAGCACATGAGCATTCAGCAAAGCCAATTGAAATAAATAAACAGACACTTTTTTGTACCAGCGTCTGGCCTTACGGGCAACTAGGTACGGCGCCAACATCTGGTCGTTGAGGTCCACCCCTCCCATATTTTGGTTATATTCGTGGACACAGAGGGGTTTCTCCACAACACCAGTCGCCGTAGGAATTTGGACCGTCGTGTCTGCATGAAGGGAGGTAAGAATGAAAACATTCTTATTGTCCCTCCACTTCATAGCGAGCAAGTTATTACACTTCAAGCAGGCTCTCTCCCCCAGCCTAAGACGGGAATCTACAAGCCGCTGGGGAAAGCCCCGGCGATTAGGTCGCACGGTGCCACATGCTCCAATCTGTTGATCAAAAAGGTGACTAAAAAGTGGCACGCTCGTGTAATAATTGTCCACGTACAAGTGGTACCCCTTTCCGAATAAGGGTGACACCAAATCCCACACTATCTTGCCAGCGCTTCCTATGTAGTCAGGGCAGTTTGTCGGCTCTACGTGACTATCTTTGCCCTCGTAAACCATAAAACTACATGTATAGCCTGTGGCCCTGTCACAGAGCTTATACATCTTGACCCCGTATCTGGCACGCTTGCTGGGAAGGTACTGTTTGAATGACAAGCGGCCAGAAAATTTAATCAGGGACTCATCAACGCAGACAACTTGATGGGGAGTAAACAAGTCTGCAAAACAATGGTTGAAGTGGTTTACGAGGGGCCGAATTTTGTAGAGCCGATCGTATCCAGGGTCTCCACGAGGACGACAGAGTTCATTGTCGTTGCATGAACCGCAAAATCAAATCTGCTTGTATCGTGCCCTGGCCATGGAGGCAGAGAACACGGGCGCATGGTAAATTGGGTCAGTGGACCAATATGACCGCAACTTACTCTTTTTATTCAAGCCCATGTTGAGGGAAAGGCCCAGAAAGATCTTAAATTCGGAGACCGTAATCGGTCTCCAATCTCTGGCAAGGGAGGACTGGGGAATAGTGGCGATGTGTTGACCAGCGTACAAATTGCTTTGGTCCACAATAGATCTATAGAGATCTTCGATGAAAAACAGCGAAAAAAAATCCAGTGGCGTAAAATCAACTGTTTCTACCTGAATTCCGGGTTGGCCAGTGAATGGGGGAAGTACGGGTGCTGCAGAAGTGGTGGGTTCCCAATTCAGATTGGCGAATGCAGTAGGAAGGGCACTATGGGCTCGATGGGCCTGTCTTTGTCTTCTTGGTGGCAGCGGGACACTACTAGTGCTTGCCACCTCACCAGCTTGAACTGCACTTATGGGACTCGCCACGTCACCAAGTGTTACTGCAGTGCTGGATGTATGACCAGGGTGTACTAGGCCGCTGGTGCTTGCCAGTTCACCAGAAGGAATAGCGGCACTAGTACTTCTCTGCTCCATACGAGAGCCCTGCGGTTCTTGCACTTCAAGGACAGAAGAAGAAGATTGGGGTCTGGTACGCCTGACCTTAGCAGGGACCACAACTCCGTCGTCAGAGCTATCTGTCATGGAGCCGCTGTCCTCTACAGGATCGTATTCTGAGCCTGAACTTGACAGATGAGTGACTTCCTCTTCACTATCTGTCATGCTCAGAAACGTGTAGGCCTCACTAGTGTACCTTCGATTTGCCATTTTGGGCTCTAAATTTAGGGGTACACTAGTGAGACTCACAGGCAAAAAAGCTCCTGACTGTTAGCGACTGTATAAAAATGCTACCAAAAAACTGTTAGCGATCGCAGGGATCAGGCCTGACTCTATGAACGCTGCAGTTATGTGTGCTTAGTGTTTTGTAAGTGTCAGTGATCGATCGATACTGCACTTGGGTGGGCTGGGCTGGGCTGAGGGGCAAAACGCAGGTGCTAACAGGTATCTGGGCTGATCCCGCTAACACTGCGTTTATGGGAACCCTAAACTGCTGGGGAGTATAGATCTGATCGGATCAGATATCGATCCGTTCAGATACTATAGCATTAAGGGAGGTGTATGCTGCGTGTGTGGGTGTTAGTGGTACTGGCGCTAACCTGACGCTGCCTGGGGCAACGCAGACCTTATCTGATCCTGAAAACGTAACTTATATCACCGCCGGGCAATTAGGGGGTTAAACCTTTATAAGGTAATAAACGGCGGGTGCCCTAAAACTATAATAAACTACAAAAAACAAACTAACCAACCAGCGTCACCCGTAACACTTATACAGTGATCGCTGGTGAAAGGGTTAACTAGGGGGCAATCAGGGGGTTAAAACTTTTAGTTGGTAGTATATGGGGGTCCCTGTCGCTATAAAACACTGACAGCGAACCTATATACTTACCTCCCTAACTAGCGTCACCTGTGTCACTAATACAGCAATCAGAAAAACGATCGCTTAGCGACACAGGTGACGGGGGGTGATCACGGGGTTAACCTTTTATTAGGGGGGGTTAGGGGGGTACCCTGGACCTAAAGGGGGGTACCCCAGACCTAAAGGGGGCTAACCTAACTGCCCTAACACTTATAACTGTCACAAACTGACACCAATGCAAAAAAAAAAAAAAAACTGCTATTGGTGTCAGTGTGACAGGGGGGTGATCGGGGGGTGAAGGGGGGTGACAAGTGTGCCTGGCGTGTTCTACTGGAAGTGTAGTGTTGGTGTAACTTACTTGATGTCTTCTCTCCTCTGCGCCGGATCGAAAAGACCGGCTCGAGGAGGGATGACATCACTTCCTGTGCCTCTGTTTACATTAGAGGCATAGGAAGGATTTTCATTCGCCGGGAGCAATCGGGAGGGGGTGGCCACGAATGGATGGCCTCCCCCTCACCTCTCATCACCCGGGAAAAGATGACGTACCCCCCGCCCACGGGAAGGCAATCACGTACCAGGTACGTGATTTTGCCTGCCCGTGCCATTCTGCTGACGTACATCAGCGTGAGGCAGTCGTCAAGTGGTTAAGCACTAGTGCGTTTTTCATTTTTTGTGCTATAAATAAAAAAAGACCGTAAATTTTGTGGAAAAAAATGCCTTTTCTTTGTTTCTGTTGTAAAATTTACTCTAATTTAGTAATTTTTCTTCATAAATTTTGGCCAAAATTTATACTGCTACATAACTTTGGTAAAAAATTACCCAAATTAGTGGATATTTGGTCTTTGTAAAAGTTAGAGTCTACAAACTATGGTGCCAATCACTGAAAATTTATCACATCTGATCAGGCCTTCAGTACATCAGGTGTATCTCATTTCTTGAGACACTAAGTGCTGATGCACACAGGGGCAACACGAATTCAGTGCGACTTTAATGCGACTTTGGGTGACTTACAACACGACTTCAAGTCGCCCCCAGGACAGGCGACTTTGCCTGCGGCCAATCAGAGCTAATCAGTGCTTGTGACATACAGTACCTCCCCACGAGAATATGTTTCCAGCGTGATCCTATTGCGCTGGTTCTCGGCGACAGGGTACTGTACATCTGGCGCTCGCTGCAATAGGAAAAACACATTTTCTTATTGCAGCGAGCGTGAGAGGGAATTCCACTCCAGGAACATACCAGGCTCTTAGGCCTGGTATGGATGTTAAGGGGTACCCCTTACGCCAAAAGAACGGCGTGGGGGCCCCCCAAAATCCATACCAGACCCTTATCCTAGCACGCAGCCCGGATGGTCAGGAAAGGGGGTGGAGACGAGCGAGCGCCCCCCCCTCCTGAACCGTACCAGGCTGCATGCCCCCAACATGGGGGGGTGCCCTGCAGCCCCCCCCGTCCCAAAGCACCTTGTCCCCATGTTGATGAGGACAAGGGCCTCTTCCCGACAACCCTGGCCGTTGGTTGTCGGGGTCTGCGGGGGGCTTATCGGAATCCGATAAGATAGGTGGTCTGGGAGAAAAGTGGCGCTGCCCTATTATACAAAAAGTGTTTAAGAGTTTCATTAATAGAAACCTGTGTTCATTGAAGTATGTGCTTATAGGGGCTACTACCCCTATGTGCCTTAATATGGTCAAAATCCGACCACTGACTCTATATGTGAATAACCAAAAAGCAAGTGAAAACTTATTTAGGGTTAAACTCCTATCACCCAAGTGTAAAAAAGTGCCTCATATATTCAAATTATCATAAATAATGTGGGAGTGGCAAATGATTCTATAAAAACTAAATAAATTAAGAATTAACCCCAGAGTTCAAAAGTATTGTGACATTATGGCGCCCTCTAGGGGGTAAAAACTTCCTTTTAAGTGAAGGAGTGTGTATAATGGATATAAAGTGTCAGTGCCAAAAGTTTTATAAATATTGTGAAAGTAGAAATTAATTCGGTAACAGATATAATTATTAAATTAGAATTCACCCCAGAGTTAAAACTATTGTGACAATATGGCACCCTCTAGGGGGCAAAGACTTCCTTTTAAGTGAAAAAATGTGTCTAATAAATATAAAGTGTCAGTGCCAAAACCTTTTTGTTATAGCTCCCAGGGGTATTATTGGTATAACCTCAAATTGAAATTACATTGAGATACAATACATAACAGATCGCATGAGAATCATGAAAAAAAAATATATATTTTCAATCTATTGTAAATGTCAGCAGATAAATAAGTTTCTCAAACTATGTTGTCCATTTAAAACCAGAAAATGGCTCTAGCCGGATGGTGTGAATAGCAGAGTTCAGTATATATGCAGTTTTTCAACCTCAGGAACATAAAGCAGTGACTTCTGTGTATATTTCAAACGGTGACTTGAAGTGCTCACCCCCCAGTGCTCCCCCACTCACCAGAGAGAATCACCCCTACAGGGGTACCGAGCAACAGAGTGGGTGCCTTGGGATGGGTGTTAGTCAATCCGATCCTGCTGCTGTCCCTCTAATCTGTGTGGCCCCTCCAATGGTTCCAGGATAAGCTGTGCGTTCCACATAAACCAGGCTCCTCCACCGCTTGCCACCTTATATCTGTTAAACTCTCCAAACCACCCAGAGAAAGAAAAACAGGGGGCTTCCTTCGTGAAGTATGTCCAGTTTATTGGTGCACATAAACAATACCAGAGTCCATAAATATAAGTTAGAACGAAGAAAAATTGTATTGGCAGGCAACGCTGTATGCAAGGATGGGACCAGGAACGAGATACGAGCGTGCGTCCCACCTTGCGTTCCAGCCTACACTTCCGGGTATGACGTGAGAGCGTGACTCCGTCTTACGCGTTTCGTCATAGGACAATTTCAAAGACTTCAAGTCACCGTTTGAAATATACACAGAAGTCACTGCTTTAAGTTCCTGAGGTTGAAAAACTGCATATATACTGAACTCTGCTATTCACACCATCCGGCTAGAGCCATTTTCTGGTTTTAAATGGACAACATAGTTTGAGAAACTTATTTATCTGCTGACATTTACAATAGATTGAAAATATATATATTTTTTTCATGATTCTCATGCGATCTGTTATGTATTGTATCTCAATGTAATTTCAATTTGAGGTTATACCAATAATACCCCTGGGAGCTATAACAAAAAGGTTTTGGCACTGACACTTTATATTTATTAGACACATTTTTTCACTTAAAAGGAAGTCTTTGCCCCCTAGAGGGCGCCATATTGTCACAATAGTTTTGAACTCTAGGGTGAATTCTAATTTAATAATTATATCTGTTACCAAATTAATTTCTACTTTCACAATATTTATAAAACTTTTGGCACTGACACTTTGTATCCATTATACACACGCCTTCACTTAAAAGGAAGTTTTTACCCCCTAGAGGGCGCCATAGTGTCACAATACTTTTGAACTCTGGGGTTAATTCTTAATTTATTTAGTTTTTATAGAATCATTTGCCACTCCCACATTATTTATGATAATTTGAATATATGAGGCACTTTTTTACACTTGGGTGATAGGAGTTTAACCCTAAATAAGTTTTCACTTGCTTTTTGGTTATTCACATATAGAGTCAGTGGTCGGATTTTGACCATATTAAGGCACATAGGGGTAGTAGCCCCTATAAGCACATACTTCAATGAACACAGGTTGCTATTTATGAAACTCTTAAACACTTTTTTTATAATAGGGCAGCGCCACTTTTCTCCCAGACCACCTATCTTATCTATGCAATTAGACCCCTTGGGGAACTAATTAGGGAGAGGCTGCAGCTCGTATATTGTACTAAGCGCGGATTTATCTATCTACATCCTTATCAGAATCCGGGACCCCAGATCCTGGCCCCCCACCCTATGTGAATGAGTATGGCTACACAGGTTTTTTTAAAGTAATTTATTAGGCACCTTCGGGGCTCTCCTTCCGACTTCGGGGTTCTTCTCCCACTCTCCGTTTCTTCTGTCGGTGTCAGGGAAGACGTCTGCAGAGTACAACTGTTGGTTCCAGGTGCATACCTGTGCGCAGGCACCAACCAAGAATGTCCAGAATGACTGCGGGTGCTTCTGGTAACATGTGCGCGCGTGCCAACGCGCATCCGCAGAACTGGCACCAGTCGGTCTATTTAAACAGAGCTTCAACACTGGCTGGTTGCTGCTTGGTCTACAGCATTACCTGAATCCTGATTCCTGTCCGTTTGACTTCTGCTACCGATCCGGCTTGTTCCCTAGTACCGCTGCCTGCTTCCTGCCCTGACCCCTTTGGCTTCCCACGGACTATTCTCTGTCTCCAGTTCCTGTTACCTAGCACCCGTTGCGGAACCTGCTTGTGACCCGACTATGCCTCTGCCTGCTGTCTATGCCTGATTTGCCCATCTGTTGCCAAGATCTGCCTGTGACCTGACCTACGCTTCTGCCTGCCACTTCTGCCTGATCTGCCTGTCTGCTGTCTACCCGGTTGTCTGACCCTGCTTCAAGTTCCTGCTTCCAGTGGTGCATGTCTCCTGCCAAGTCCGCCAGCCATCTGCCATCTCGCCTGCCTGCTACCTGCTGTGTTCCGGCTTCCTGCTGCGATTTCCTGGCTTCTGCTGATACAGACTTCTGGACTGATCATAGGCACTCTTACCCCACCGTGCTCCTGAGCCTGCTGTCCCACTATCAGGGGCTCTCGAGCCGGAGCTGTACGAGAGGCCTTCCTCTACACGTCAGGCTCACCCACCAGGTACGTGACAGCCAGGCTCCTCCGCTATCTTCTGCTCTTTTGCAACTCTCTTGCTAGTGGTGGCCCGGTCTTCTCCATCGTCTTCTTCCCTCTTCTTTTCTTCCGATGTTGACATGACGCTCTCTCCCGCTGTAATGCTGTGTACACGGTGCGCATTGACCTATATAGGCACGGGTGTGGTCACCGGGTGATGTGACCCCGCCCCTTATGATGTCACAGTCCCGGGCATGATGGGACTGTGACATCATAAGGGGCGGGTCACCAGTTGACATCACCCAGTGACCACCCCCCATGCCGTTTTTTTATTTAAAAATTGGCATGGAGTTCCCCTTCATAATCTTCTTTTTCCTGTAAAGTCGCTTCACTATAGATGAGGATCCCACTTGGAGGCGACTTCCATTGAATTCTATGGGTACAGGTTGCCTAGAAGTCGCCTTGAAGTGGTACAGAAACCTTTTCTGAAGTCAGAGCGACTTCAGTAGTGTACATTAAGATGGCTCTCATTGACTATAATGCAATCCCAATGTCAAGAGACTTGGAACAGTGGAATTACCCACAAAATGACCCCATTTTAAAAAGCAAACATATTCTATGAGGCATGGGCTGCAAATAGGTACTCGGGTACTCTAATGAGCTGGTGACAGGTACTCGGGTACTCTGAAAAGCTGGTGACAGGTACTCGGGTACTCTGATGGGCTGGTGACAGGTACTCTGATGGGCTGGTGACAGGTACTCGGGTACTCTGATGGGCTGGTGACAGGTGCTCGAGTACTCTGATGGGCTGGTGACAGGTACTCGGGTACTCTGATGGGCTGGTGACAGGTACTCGGTTACTCTGATGGGCTGGTGACAGGTACTCGGGTGCTCTGATGGTAGGTACTCGGGTACTCTGATGGGCTACAGATAGGTACTCATGTACTCTGGTGGACTGGTGACTGGTATTTAGGTACTCTGAATGGCGGTAATAGGTACTCGGGTACTCTGATGGACTGTGACAGGTACTCAGATGAACTGTGACAGGTACTTTGATGGGTGGTGACAGGTCCTCTTTGTGGGGGGGGGGATCAGCGTGATTGGTGTACACTGTAAGCGGTAACGAGACGTTACCGCAAGCTCCTCCTCACACGCGATCGGTGTGTGAGGAGGCGAACCCGGTAACATCTCGTTACCGCGGTTTGACATTTAGTGATCGGCTTTTTTTTTTTATTTTATTTTAATAAAATATATTCTGCAATATCTTTATATTTTTGGTAAACTCATTCAATTAATCCAAGCTCTGCAAGCTGAAATCATGCACTGCATTGATGCATTCACACAATTTCACAGTAACCATGAGATAAAACCAAGTTCAAGAATATTCCTTTATCCCATTGTGTTGCAAATCTACAGTGGGGATGGAAAGTACCGTATTTATCGGCGTATAACATGCACTTTTTTCCCCTTAAAATCAGGGGAAAATCGCGGGTGCGTGTTATACGCCGATCCCCTGCGATCCTGACCTGTCAGAATTAAAAAATCGCTGACCGCGATTTGAAAATGGCGCCGCCGGCGCCGAAATACACAGTGCCGGTCCTCGGCTCTTCTCGGCGGCTTTCGGTTTCACTCGAGCGCCGCCCGAACCTAGCCGAGTATACTCGGCTAGTTTCGGATAGCTCCGCTCACCGTCCGAGTGGAACCGAAAGTAAACGAGAGCCGCCGAGAAGAGCCGAGGACCGGCTCTGTGTATTTCGGCGCCGGCGGCGCCATTTTCAAATCGCGGTCGGCGATTTTGAAGCTCACAGGCTTCAGCAAGACTGCACTGGGGCAAGGCTGGACTGGGGCAAGGCTGGACTGGACACTGGGGAAGGCTGCACTGACATGGCTGCACTGACATGGCTGCACTAGCAAGGCTGCACTGACATGGCTGCACTGACATGGCTGCACTGACAAGGCTGCACTGACAAGGCTGCACTGGGCAAGGCTGGACTGGGGCAAGGCTGCACTGAGAAGGCTGCAATGATGGGCATTTAAATGTAAGTTTTTTTCCCTTCAACTTCCCTCCTAAAAGTTTTTTTTCCTTAAAATTCCCTCCTAAATTGAGGTGCGTGTTATACGCCGGTGCGTGTTATACGCCGATAAATACGGTATTCAGACCCCCTTAAATTTTTCAGTCTTTGTTATATAACCATTTGCTAAAATCATTTAAGTTCATTTTTTTTCCTCATTAATGTACACACACAGCACCCCATATTGACAGAAAATCACAGAATTGTTGGCATTTTTTGCAGATTTATTAAAAAAGAAAAACTGAAATATCACATGGTCCTAAGTATTCAGACCCTTTGCTGTGACACTCATATATTTAACTTAGGTGCTGTCCATTTCTTCTGATCATCCTTGAGATGGTTCTACGCCTTCATTTGAGTCCAGCTGTGTTTGATTATACTGATTGGACTTGATTAGGAAAGCCACACACCTGTCTATATAATACCTTACAGCTCACAGTGCATGTCAGGGCAAATGAGAATCATGAGGTCAAAGGAACTGCCTGAAGAGCTCAGAGACAGAATTGTGGCAAGGCACAGATCTGGCCAAGGTTACAAAATATTTCTGCTGCACTTAAGATTCCTAAGAGCACAGTGGCCTCCATAATCCTTAAATGGAAGAGGTTTGGGAAGACCAGAACCCTTCCTAGAGCTGGCCGTCCGCTAAAGTGAGCGATCTGGGGGAGAAGGGCCTTGCTTCGAGAGGTAAAGAAGAACCCAAAGATCAATGTGGCTGAGCTCCAGAGATGCAGTCAGTAGATGGGAGAAAGTTGTAGAAAGTCAACCATCACTGCAGCCCTCCACCAGTCAGGGCTTTATGGCAGAGTGGCCTGATGGAAGCCTCTCCTCAGTGCAAGACACATAAAGGCCTGCATGGAGTTTGCTAAAAAACACCTGAAGGTCTCCAAGATAGTGAGAAATAAGATTCTTTGGTCTGATGAGACCAAGATAGAACTTTTTGGCCTTAATTCTAAGTGGTATGTGTGGAGAAAACCAGGCACTACTCATCACTAGGGATGAGCTTCGCGTTCGAGTCGAACCCATGTTGACTCGAACATCGGCTGTTCGATCGTTCGCCAAATTACGAACGATATGGGCCGTTCGCGCCAAATTCGGGTGGCGCATCACGGCCCAGAATTCACTGCGGAATCGCAGTGCATTGCTGGCTGATGATTGGCCAAGCATGCACTATGACCCGCATGCTTGGCCAATCACAGCGCCGTCAGTAGAGAGAGCTGTAATTGGCCAAAGCCAGGGTGGCTTTGGCCAATTATGGCTCAGGGGGTTAGAACACGCCCCACTAGTGTGTTCCGGCGTGCTTAGAGAGAGAGAGAGACAGTGTGATTTCATTTGAGTTAGATTAGGCAGGACATTCAGTGAGTTAGCTGCACGTACAGTGTATTGTGTGTATATATATGCATCCCAGGTGTTGTGTGTGTGTATGTGTGTATACTGTATTCAGTTTAGCTAGATCCATTCCTGTTATCTTCCTACTGACAGGCAGGCTTGTCTTGTTACAGTATTTACAGCTACCTGAAGAAAATTGCTGGTATTCTTTTGATCCTATTGGTACCACAGTCAGGCAGCTAGACTATTTACAGTTAGTGTAGTGCATCCTCCTCACAGTGTTCAGTTAAAGCTACAAGTTAGTTTAGTGTGACCTCTGCACAGTGTTCAGTTAAAACTACAAGTTAGTGTAGTGCGTCCTCCTCACAGTGTTCAGCTAAAGCTACAAGTTAGTTTAGTGTGACCTCTGCACAGTGTTCAGCTAAAACTACAAGTTAGTGTAGTGCGTCCTCCTCACAGTGTTCAGCTAAAGCTACAAGTTAGTTTAGTGTGACCTCTGCACAGTGTTCAGCTAAAGCTACAAGTTAGTGTAGTGTGACCTCTGCACAGTGTTCAGCTAAAGCTACAAGTTAGTGTAGTGTGACCTCTGCACAGTGTTCAGCTAAAGTTACAAGTTAGTGTAGTGTGTCCTCCTCACAGTGTTCAGCTAAAACTACAAGTTAGCTTTAGCTGAACACTGTGCAGAGCTCGCAAAAAACTAACTTGTAGTTTTAGCTGAACACTGTGAGGAGGACGCACTACACTAACTTGTAGCTTTAGCTGAACACTGTGCAGAGGTCGCACTACACTAACTTGTAGCTTTAGCTGAACACTGTGCAGAGCTCGCAAAAAACTACCTGTAGAAGGTTGGTGGTGTTTTCCTGATCCCATCACTACCGCAGGCAGCTAAATAAGCTACAAGTTAGTTTTTTGCGAGCTCTGCACAGTGTTCAGCTAAAGCTACCTGTAGAAGGTTGGTGGTGTTCTCATACTACAGGCAGGCAGTAGCTGCAGTATATATATATATCTCAGCTTAGTGCAGCTACAGGCCATTAGTATGTCTGGAAGGCCAACAAGGAGAGGCAGACAGTCACAAGCCAATAAAAGAGGGCAAGCAGGCTCTGTGTCTAGAGGCAACAGTGCTGGTCATGGAGACGGTGCATCCTCATCAGCACGTGGCCGTGGGACACGCTTGGCCTTTTTTTCGGCAGCTGGCCGTGTTGAGCCGCAACATGCGGAAGACTTGGTCGAGTGGATGACCAAGCCGTCCTCATCCTCTCTCACCCATGCTCAGGGTACTTTGTCTGGCAAAGCAGCTGCCAACACGGCCTCTTCCCTCAGCTCAATGGCATCAGTGACTCCTTCCCTAGCCCCACCATGTCCTCCTGAAGAGTCCCTCGAACTGTTTGACCACAGTGTTGGGTACATGCTCCAGGAGGATGCCCAGCATTTAGAAGGCTCTGATGATGATACTGAGCTAGATGAAGGCAGTAACCTGAGCACGGACAGAGGGGGTGCCCAAGAAGGACAGCAATCTGGCAGTCATGCTCCCCCTGCTGCAGCATACTGCCAGCTTTGCTCCAGTGATGAGGAGGGAGGGGATGATGAGGTCACTGACTCAACATGGGTGCCTGATAGGAGGAGGAGGAGGCACATCACCAACAAGGCAGGATGCCCTCCAGGGGCCAGCCTAAGGGCAGCACACTGACTGCATCACACCCCAAAGCTCCGCATGTGCAGGGCGCTGCTGTCTCTGCGCATTATTCCAAAAGTTCTTTGGTGTGGGCCTTTTTTGAGACAAGTGCATCAGATCGCACCGCTGCTATTTGCAACATATGTCTCAAGCGTATCTTGCTTGGCCAAAACATCTCCCGCTTGGGCACCACATGCTGGACCAGACATATGTTGACCTGCCATGCAGTTCGTTGGCAAGCGTATCTAAAAGACCCACACCAAAGAACAAAGAGGACCTCTCCTTGCTCCTCATCAGCTGAGATCTCCAACCCCACTATACCTTCAGTCCCCTCTGAGACCTGCACTGAGAGGAATGAAGGTGTAGAATTAGGTGTGTCACAGCCAAGTACTTGTGGGCAATCTGCTTTCGGCACACCGACGTCAGATTGTACCAGGCAAATTTCCCTGCCCCAGCTGCTGCACCGCCGAAAGAAGTTCGCTCCCAGCCATCCACATGCCCAGCAGTTGAATGCTAGCTTGGCAAAATTGCTAGCACTTCAATTGCTGCCTTTTCAGTTGGTAGACTCTGCCCCCTTCCGTGAGTTTGTGGAATGTGCGGTTCCTTAGTGGCAGGTACCCAAACGCCACTTTGGAAGGCGATTCCGGCATGTGGAAGGCAATGGACAGGGTGGTCATCGGTAAGGTGCACATTACCGCTGACTCATGGTCCAGCAGGCATGGACAGGGACATTTCCTTAGTTTCACCGCGCATTGGGTGACTCTGCTGGAAGCTGGGAAGGATGCAGGACAAGGTACAGTAGTGTTGGAGGTTGTTCCGCCACCACGCCTCCAAAATGCCACTACTAATGATTGTGACACACCTCTCTCCTCTACCCCCTCCTCCACTTCTTCCTCCATGGCCTCTTCCTGTGCTTTGTCCTCGGAACCAGTGGTGCTCCGTAGCCGTTCAAGGAGCTACGCAAGTATGCAGGCCAAAAGATGCCATGCGGTGCTTGAGCTGGTGTGCTTGGGGGACAGGAGCCACACTGGGGCAGAGGTTTTGTCAGCTCTGCAGGGGCAGGTTCAGAGGTGGTTGACGCCATGCCAACTTAAGGCAGGAATGGTGGTTTGCGACAATGGCACCAACCTCCTCTCTGCCCTCCGACAGGGACAAATGACCCATGTGCCCTGTTTGGCTCACGTCCTTAACTTGGTGGTGCAGCGGTTCTTGGGCAGGTACCCGAGCTTACAGGATGTCCTGAGGCAGGCCAGGAAAGTCTGTGTGCATTTCCGCCTGTCATATAATGCCAGTGCTCGGCTGGCAGACCTCCAAAAAGAGTTTAATCTGCCCAAGAACCGCCTAATCTGTGACATGCCCACCAGGTGGAACTCAATGTTAGCCATGCTGCAGCGGCTGCACACGCAGCAGAGGGCCATCAATGAGTACCTGTGCGACTATGGCACCAGGACAGGGTCAGGGGAGCTTGTTTTTTTTTCCCCACGCCAGTGGGCCATGATCAGGGATGCATGCACTGTCTTGTCACCATTTGAGGAGGCCACGAGGATGGTGAGCAGTGACAGTGCATGCATCAGTGACACTGTCCCCCTTGTCCACCTGTTGGAGCACACGCTGCGTGGAATAATGGACAGGGCACTTGAGGCAGCAAGAGGAGGACTTCCCTAGCTCTCAAGGCCCCCTTTATCCAGACAGTGTTCCTGCGTGCCCGCCGATCACACAGGAAGAGGAGGAGGATTATGTCAGTATGGAGGTGGAGCCTGGCACTCAGCAACAGCAGCAGTCTTTAAGGGATCAGTCCTAAGAAACACATGGACTAGTACGTGGCTGGGAGGAGGTGGCTGCGGACCATGTCGTCCTTAGTGACCCAGAGGACTCCGGATCGAATGCCTCAGCAAACCTACGCTGCATGGCCTCCCTGATCCTGCAAAGCCTGCGTAAGGATCCTCGTATTCGTGGTATTAAGGAGAAGGACCAATACTGGCTGGCAACCCTCCTTGATCCACGTTACAAGGGTAAGGTTGCGGACCTTATCTTGCCGTCGCAGAGGGAGCAGAGGATGAAACGTCTTCGGGAGGCCTTGCAGAAAGGTCTGTGCAATGCGTTCCCAGAGACTGGGAGGTTACAAACTCCTGTTCCTGGACAACGTGTTGCTGAGGCTTCGGTCAGTCAAAGAAGGAGCCTGTCCTGCATCCAGCGTTCTTTCGGAACGCACATTCAGTGCTGCTGGAGGCTTTGTAATCGATCACAGGGTGCGTCTGTCCACCGACTCGGTCGATCGACTGACCTTCATAAAAATGAATCAGTCTTGGATCACCACTAGCTACCAAGCACCTGATGCTGATGTAACTGAATAATTTTTTTTGAAATCTCAGATCCCTTCAAAGACTGCCTATCCTGAGTAATTATCCTCTTCCTCCTCAATGATCACGCTAATAGCTTGTAAGAACATTTTTGGTTCTGGGCGCCGCCACCAGTGCCTAATGCCGCGTACACACGGTCGGACTTTTCGTCTACAAATGTCCAACGGACGCCGACGGACTAAAGCTGGCTGGTAATCCGATCGTGTGTGGGCTTCTCCGGACTTTCAGCAGACTTTTTCAGCCTCAAATCCGACGGACTTTAGATTTGAAACATGCTTCAAATCTTTACGTCGTAACTACGACGGACCCCGAAATCCGCTCGTCTGTGTGCTAGTCCGACGGACAAAAACCCATGCTAGGGCAGCTATTGGCTACTGGCTATGAACTTCCTTATTTTAGTCCGGTGTACGTCATCACGTACGAATCCGTCGGACTTTTGTGTGGTCGTGTGTAGGCAAGTCCATTCGTTAGAAAGTCTGCTGCAAGTCCGCCGAAAGTCCGCCGGAAGTCTGTCGGACAGGCTGTCGGACTTTTGTAGACGAAAAGTCCGACCGTGTGTACGCGGCATAAGGCCCAATTTTTCAGCCCCTGTTTAACAGGGGGCGTGTAATTACAATTTTTGAGGCAATACTTTGCAGCAGAGCTCGTTCCTGCGTTTCAACTAGAGTATCTGTGAGGGGTTGCAGTGTTGTGGCACCAGCACCAGTGCCTAAGGCCCAATTTTTCTGCCCCTGTTCAACAGGGGCATGTAATTACAATTCTTGATCTAATATTTCACAGCAGGGCCCTGTGAGGGCTTACAGTGTTGTGGCCACAACAACACCTAAGGCCCAAATTTCTGCTGAGTATATAGGGCAGGCCCCTACTTTCAAACATCCAACTTACAAACGACTCCTACTTGCAAACGGAAGGAGACAACAGGAAGTGAGATGAAATCTACCCCTAGGAAGGGAAATTCTCTCCCGTAAGAGTTAATATGGGAAAAACATTTCTCCTTTCCAGTGATGCTTTATCACCAATCCTTGTTTCACAAAAACCCCACATTTTCAAAAAACATTTGTCATTGGGACAAAAAGTGAGGTGAAATCTTCTGAAGAGGAGCACAGACAGCAAAACAAATGTCACAGGGGTGCTAACCCTTCCCTATGTTTTCCAAAAAGCTTAAAATAGATTTTTTGTCTGGAGCTAAACACTTTAAAAATGTACCAGTTCAAAATTACAAACAGATTCTTCTTAACAACAAACCTACAGTCCCTGTCTTGTTTGCACCGCCTGTATACTGCTGTTCAGAGTACAGAGCCTGTATACTGCTGTTTCCTTTTTAATTTGGGTGCGGGGTCCCCCTTAATATCCATACAAGACCCAAAGGGCCTGGTAATGGACTGGGGGGTACCCATGCCATTCGTCTCACTGATTTTCATCCATATTGCCAGGACCCGACATTACATTAAAGCCGCAAGCAGTTTTAAATTACTTTTTTTGTTTTAAAAATGACATTTTTGTGCAGGGACTGTTCTAAGCACGGGAAACACGCGCCACTTTACAGGCATACTATAGACACCCCCCAGGTACGATATTTAAATGAATATTTCACTTTTTTTTTTTTTACTTTAAGCATCATTAAAATCACTGCTCCCGAAAAAACTGACGTTTTTAAAAGTTTTTTTTGCATTGATACATGTGCCCTGGGGCAGGACCCGGGTCCCCAAACCCTTTTTAGGACAATACCAAGCAAATTAGCCTTTAAAATTAGCACTTTTGATTTTGAACGTTCGAGTCCCATAGACGTCAATGGGGTTCTAACGTTCGTGCGAATTTTCGGTCCGTTCGCAGGTTCTGGTGCGAACCGAACCGGGGGGGTGTTCGGCTCACCCCTACTCATCACCTGTCCAATACAGTCCCAACAGTGAAGCATGGTGGTGGCAGCATCATGCTGTGGGGGTGTTTTTCAGCTGCAGGGACAGGACGACTGGTTGCAATCAAGGGAAAGATGAATGCGGCCAAGTACAGGGATATCCTGGATGAAAACCTTCTCCAGAGTGCTCAGGACCTCAGACGGGCCGAAGGTTTACCTTCCAACAGGACAGTGACCGTAAGCACACAGCTAAAATAACGAAGGAGTGGCTTCACAACTCCGTGACTGTTCTTGAATGGC
This sequence comes from Aquarana catesbeiana, assembly GCF_042186555.1. Classification (NCBI taxonomy): domain Eukaryota; kingdom Metazoa; phylum Chordata; class Amphibia; order Anura; family Ranidae; genus Aquarana; species Aquarana catesbeiana. The sequence goes on from NC_133328.1 coordinate 312,233,793, forward strand.
CCAGACAAAGCCCTGACGTTTACCATCCAACCTGACAGAACTGGAGAGGATCTGCAAGGGAGGAATGGCAGAGGATCCCGAAATCCAGGTGTGAAAAACTTGTTGCATCTTTCCCAAAAAGACTCATGGCTGTATTAGATCAAAAGGGTGCTTCTACTAAATACTGAGCAAAGGGTCTGAATACTTAGGGCCATGTGATATTTCAGTTTTCCTTTTTTAATAAATCTGCAAAAAAAGTCAACAATTCTGTGTTTTTCTGTCAATATGGGGTGCTGTGTGTACATTAATGAGGAAAAAAAAAAGAAGTTAAATGATTTTAGCAAATCGCTGCAATATAACAAAGAGTGAAAAATTTAAGGGGGTTTGAATACTTTCCGTCCCCACTGTATGTACACTACAAACTTTATGATTGAATAGGTTCTATCGCTGTTTTACTAACCTGATCGCTTACTATTTTAAATAGGAAGCCTTAATTTTGTTTGCAAATATTAAAAATTCTTACTACCAGCAAGGATGAGTCCTTGCATTTAAAGAGCACCTGTCGTTTCAGATCCATGATGGTAGCGCCTGTTAGCAGGCATCCACTCATCTGCTGCCGCCAAGTCCCTCACCTTGTTGTGTCACTGCCGCATCACCAACTGTTCCATTAAAGTGAATGGGACTGTTGGTGAGTTAACAGCGGGTCAGAGGAGGAGCCACTGGGGGACAGAGATGACAGTTGCTCTTTAAAAATTATGGTTTAAATCAAGCCTTTTTAATTAGTTTACTCAAATCATGATTTTAAATCGTCTTGATTTAAATTAAATCCACCCTGCTATTTACAAAAATAAACTTTAAGCTGAAGGATTGGAATCTTTAGAGTACAGCAGATGTTGAAGGATTTACATATCTGATCATGTTTCCACAGGACCCTCATTTTTCCGGTTTTGATTCGTGGAGGAAAGCCTACACCGCTCGCTCCCTTTGCTCTTGCATTCATTTTCTGTTGTTATAATGGATACTTACAAAGCAGTTACTTGTGCAAGCATTCTACATTCCCCTCTGGTTGGACACATGACCCACGATTTATTGCAGGTAAAGCTTTTCCTGTTTGACTAAGAAACCAACAAATGAGACAAACCAGTACCGTATATACTTGAGTATAAGCCGACCCGAATATAATCCGAGGCACCTAATTTTACCACAAAAAAAACTGTAAAAACTTATTGACTCGAGTATAAGTCTAGGGTGAGAAATGCGCAGCTACTGTAAGTGGAAAAGAGGGTCAACAATGCCCATTTGCAGCCTCACTGTGCCCATTTGCATGCCTCACTGTGCCCATTTGCAGCCATAGGTCCCCCAAACTTCAAACTCGGTAGTTAAAGAGGGAGTCCCGCGAAAAAAAAAATTAAATGTCAGCAGCTACAAATACTGCAGCTGCTGACTTTTAAAATAAGGACACTTACCTGTCTCAGGGTCCAGCGATGTCGGCACCCGAGGCCGAACCGTCGCTCGGCTCTCGGGTGCTGCCGCCACCATCTTCTGTAAGGGAATTGGGAAATGAAGCCGCGGTTCCCTACTGCGCATGCGCGAGTGGCGCTGCAGCATCAGAATGGTCCATGCTGTCTCTGTGAGTCCCAGCAGACAGCGCGGGGGGACGGAAAGTGGCGTAGACTCCCGTGGGAGTCTACGCCCAGAAGTGGGTGCAAATACCTGTATTAGACAGGTATCTGCACCCCCCTCCCCCTGAAAGGTGCCAAATGTGACACCGGAGGGGGGGAGGATTCCAAAAAGCAGAGGTTCAATTTTTGTGTGAACCTCCGTTTTAAGGTTTCCTAGATGCCCCCTAGCTGCAGCCAAAATTTGGGGTCTCTGGACCCAGACCCAAAGGGTCCCGAAATGACATTGCTGCAGAATGACACAGTTGATTGACTTTGGGGCCCCGTATCTAGGGGCAACTTGGTGCTAGGAACCCCACATTTGGTGTGCAAACCCAGTGGAACTAGCACTACAACATATCCAAAATGTCAAGCACTTTTCTGCAGCAGAGAATGACATTTTCCGAACCGACTTTGGGGGTCACTTGGTGCTAGGAACCCCAGCTGGATATGTTGTAGTGCTAGTTCCACTGGGTTTGCACACCATATTTGGGGTTCCTAGCACCAAGTGGCCCCGAGATACGGGGCCCCAAAGTCGGTTCGGAAAATGTAATTCTCTGCTGCCGAAAAGTACTTGACTCGAGTATAAGCTGAGGGGGGCATTTTCAGCACAAAAAAAAGTGCCGAAAAACTCGGCTTATACTCGAGTATATACGGTGAATAGTTTGTCTCATCCCTGTACCTGCAAAAAAAAAACTTGTTCTGTTAAAAAACAGACTTGCTGGCTGGATCACCAGATGAAATTAGAAGGAAAGCCTAAAAAAGTAAATGAATGTAGCCATCACATTTAAGAATTGTTAAGCTACAATATAATACATGTTTATTTTATTGTAAAATGTGAGTTTCAACCTTCTGTCAGGTCATTATTTTTGCCTGTGTCTTTCAATGATGGCTGTTCACCACATTTCTTGTCCTACTGTCAACGAGACAGAAAATTAGGTGAAATCTCTCCAACAGGGCCATAGACATCATTTAAAAACTTGACAGAAGTATTTACTCTTCCAAAGTCTATACAAAACTAGGATAGTTTTGGCTTGAGTTGTACTTTAACCACTTCCCGCCCGCCCACGTCATATGACGTCCTGGGCTTTGAGCGGGTATATCTGAATGATGCCTGTAGTTACAGACATCATTCAGATATTGCCAGTTTCAGCCGGCGAATCTCTACACCACAGGAACGATCATAGCGGCCGTTCTGCCCCTTGATCGTTCCTATGGGAGGGGACGTTCCCCCTCTCCCGCCGCCCTCCGGTGCTTGTTCCGACTCACCGTTACGATCGGTGAGGCGGAGAGCAGATCTGCCAGCGCCGGATGTAGACCATAGAGATTTCCGGCGGACCAGATGGTCGCCGGAGTCTCTATGATCATCAGAGGCCGGGCGCAATGTTATGACGTCACGCCCGGCCTCTCCATTAAAAAAAACTGGCGCCGCTTCGGCTGGAAAGCGGTGATCATTTTATTTATTTTTTTATTATTTTTTTTTATTTCAGGCTTCCCAGCCTAGTGGTGAGATATAGGGTCTTATTGACCCCATATCTCACTATTAAGAGGACCTGTCATGTCATATTCCTATTACAAGGGATGTTTACATTCCTTGTAATAGGAATAAAAGTGATCAATTTTTTTTTTTTTTTCAAAAAAGTGTCAAAATAAAAAAAAAAAAAAATTTTTTTTAAAGCGCCACTGTCCCCGTGTGCTCGCGGAAGCGAAGCGAACGCATACGTAAGTCCCACCCACATATGAAAACGGTGTTCAAACCATACATGTGATGTATCGCCGTGAATGTTGGAGCGAGAGCAATAATTTTGTCCCTAGACCTCCTCTGTAACTCAAAACATGTAACCAGTAAAAAAATTTCAAGCGTCGCCTATGGGAATTTTTAAGTACCGAACAATGGCGCCATTCCACGAGCGTGTGCAATTTTGAAGCATGACATGTTAGGTATCTATTTACTCGGCTTAACTTTATCTTTCACAATATGTAAAAACATTGGGCTAACTTTACTGTTTTTTTTTTTTAAAACACAAAACTGTTTTTTTTCCTCAAAAAAACGCGTTAGAAAAATTCCTGCACAAATACTGTGTGAGATTAAAAGTTGCAACAACCGCCATTGTATTCTCTAGGGTCTTTGCTAAAAAAACATATATAATGTTTGGGGGTTCTATGTAGTTTTCTAGCAAAAAAATTATGATTTTTACATGTAGGAGAGAAATGTCAGAATTGGCCTGGTAGGGAAGTGGTTAAAGAGAACCAGTCACCTGTGGGCATATTGTAATAATTTAGATAACCACTATTGATTTTTTTTTTTTTTTTTTGAATAATAGTGCAGCCTATTACACTATTACTTGATTTTTAGTTATTTATTTTTATTCTTGTCAAGTCAGAGTAAAACGGTTTGAATCTCGGCTGGTTCAGCAGGAACTGGTCGAGATTAGAACCATGTATGGGCAGGCTGAATGTACCCAAGTTGATCACTGGAGCAATCAACTTGGGTACAACCAGTCTGAGGGATTTTACATGCAATTATTGTTAGCGGCTGTTATTGCCACTAGCAATAAATCACTGTGTTCTCCCGGCAGGGACAGCTACCCCCATCGGGAGAACACAATGGCTCCGCAGGAGGGGGTTCCACCATCAACGCGCAATTTTTTTTTTTTCCTGCAACCACACTTCGTCTGTGGCTGGCCTTAGGCTTAGTGCTGATAACAACAAATGAATAAACTGTCATAAAACAAAGGACCTTCCGGGATTACTTTAAGAACATTTAAAGGCTTTGTTAATTGACAGTTGTACTTTTCTCCAGCAGCCCATACTGTCAGTTATCAATCAAGAAACCAATAAAGGTCTTTACAGCCAGACAAGACACTAAGCTGACATAACTGACCGCCAAAGCTCAATCAATTTTATGGATAGAAATAGATTTAATGCATTAAAAGATCAATTGCAATTGATTACCAATTAGTTGAAACCGCCTCAACCTTGATTGCCCACTGGTACATGAAAAGTAGTGAATTTTCATTCATTTGGGTGAAGAAATTAAACAAAATGAAGAATGAATAATTAAATTGGATTTCCAAAAATGTGACTGGATAAGAATACCCATTAAGACTACAAATTTCTTCAGAAACTTGAACGTTATATGATTTATCCTTTTTAAGGTTTTGTGCATTCTCAGTGCATGTTTTCAATCATTTAGGTTTGTTTTCAGTAAGATATGAAATACAAGTACACATTTATTTTTCAATGCCTCATATGCCCATAGCATGTTCATTTATTTTCTCCATGTAGATTATCCAATTTGCATAAAAATGGTCACCAGGGTAAGAAGCTGAGGACCCCATTAGGGAGATCTAACTTACTGAGAGTGGTCATCCTCAATTGTGTGCAGTATTTGATAAGCTAATTATGAATTTAGCTGTGTGGTGTGTGTGTGGGTTTTGTTTTTTGTTTTTTTACTGAAAAACATCTTCCTAATGAACTTTTTTTTTTTTTTATATATATTAGGTTTGGCACTGTTTTTCTGTGGAATGTCTATCAATATTTATTCTGACCACATACTACGAAATTTGAGAAAACCTGGGGAGTCGGGCTACAAAATACCCCATGGTAAGTAGCCACCCAAGGTTGGTATGTTTTGTTTGAAGTTAATAGGATTTAGTTATGTGCTACAGGAGAGACCAGGAAAGTTGAAAAAAAACGCCCATTATTTATTCAATCATTCAGCAAGAAAAACGGCAGAGTTTTAAATGCACAACATTTCTATAGTTGTCGGGTGAAAATACAATTTCATGGGCATTTTTAATGCTGCTTTTCATTGCTGTGTTATTTATCTGGACAAAATACAATTGAGTGCCTAAAGGCACAGTATATTTAAATAAAAAACTAACAAAAAAACCTGCCCTATAGAAATGTTTTCTTTATGGTGAATACAAATATGAAGAAATAGATATTTAGATTTGGATAAGCATTTGTGCTGCTGGGTTCATGTAGTGCAAAATGGAAAATGGCCACCAGAGGCAGGAGCTAAGTTTACATGGGATGGTTACCTCTGTTGTCTGAAGTGGAGGTTGGGGGGGGGGGCAGCGGGCGGTAACGTATCTGGCCAAGAAGAAACGAAAAATGGTTCTGTGAGCTATGCTTCTTCCCCTGTTTCCTGCTATCCTACAGACTGCCTCAGTATTTACTAACAGCAGAATTGATGGAGGCAAAAGACTTGTATGCCACTCACAATTCATTGCTAAATATAGCTTCCCCCCCCCCTTATCTCTAAATAACAGGGTAATCTAAATCCGTACCCTGTACTGAACTAGCCTGCAAGCCCCAATAAATGACCCTTTATATTGAAATAGGATCTAAATGCCACCCAATTAATATCTAGAAACCAGCATTAATGTTAAATAGTTTCCTTACCCCTACAAAGATCTTAGTTAAGGTCCTACATAACCCCACTTAGATCCAAAAAGTCAACAATATCCTTCCCAAATAATAATTTAGAGGTTGTTTCAAGTGGCAGTGGTCCACAAATATGACTGCCATGCAGAGCAGTCTCTGCCCTCTTGAAAAAATTACTAAAGTTCTTTAAATGAGACTCTCAACCACTTTGAGAGCAGATATATTGGCCAATAAAACATCAGAGCTAAAACTCCTATCTCACAATCCAGGGAAATGTTAGCCCAATAAGGATTCCAGAAAAATGTTGGCACTAAAGACAGAGATACCTTCCTAAGGACCTGACAGCCCTGGCTTGACCTGCAGTAATGTTTGAGTCAGGAAGCCTAGCCTTGAAGATCTAATCCTAAGTTTCTAAGAAGAACCAGGGTGAATTCACTGCTGAGGGGAAGTTTTGAACCACCACCTTGGTTTCCTTAAAGTGTAAATAAAGTCTGTGATATATGCCTCTCTAATGTATAATCTCCAAGCTGCTTAGCCAGTGCTGACAGTTTTGCCAGTGTTCTTGGTGAATGCAGGAGTACAGGAGTTCACTCATCCTGGTAAAGAGGCATGCAAATACTATACAGTAAACTGTACGTGAGAAACTCTGCTCATATTTTACAGAAACCTGCAAGCAAAAAGCTAAGAAGGTTTTGTTGCAAAGGTGTGTCTAATCTGCAAAAATAGATTAGAATAGAGTTAGAGGGAAGTAAACCCTTGTGGGTTTTTTTTTTCCTTCTTCCCTGCAAATTAAAGGCATAATGTGCTAGTATACATCGCATACTAGCACATTATGTGACACCTGCAAATGAAGCCGCATCGTCCTTGCTGCAGGCGGCATCCATCTTCACCCGTCTTCCTTCCCGGGGCCGCAGACTCCAGCTCTGTGACTGGCCGCAGACTCCGGCTCTGTGACTGGCCGGAGCCGCGTGAAGTCACTCCCACACATGCGCGCAGGAGCTGCTGGTCACGGTAGACATGCCTGAATTAACGACACAGGCGGCCGTTCCTTCAGAGCGTCATCGGTGCAGTAAACAGTAAATTTCTCCTGAACAGCACACGTTTAGGAGATATTTACAGTACCTATAGGTAAGCCTAGAATAAGGCTTACCTATAGGTAAAACTTCCCCATGGAGGTTTACAACCTCTTTAACACGATCATATTAAAATCACGGTTCTGTACTTAGAAATAATAAAATGCTTGTTCACGTACAGTGTGGGGGGGGTTGTGTGTTACAACCTTTAAGCACGGTTCACACTGAGGCAGCACGACTTACAGCGCGACTGCCTCAAGCGACCCAGGACACAACTCAGCGGCGCCTTGCAAAACGACTTCTGTATAGAAGTCAATGCAAGTCGCCCCCAAAGTCGTACAGGAACCTTTTTCTAAGTCGGAGCGACTTGCGTCGCTCCGATTAGAACGGTTCCATTGCAGAGAACGGGACACTACTTGTCAGGCGACTAGGTCGCCTGACAAGTCGTCCCAGTGTGAACCGAGGCTTAGTCTTGTGTTCCAAACCCTTAATCTTTCTAGTGATCACTCCCTAATGTGCTGCAGTCGATTGTTACAATTTTGAGCCTTTTGTGTGGGAAGTAAACCCACTGTATAACTTCTTTTTTTTTTTTTTTTTTTTTTTTTTATATCATCCAATTCTTTAACAAATCTTTTTAAACTTTAGGCAGAATCGTAATATGTGTCATAATGTCTGGCTTATGGCCTTTTCTTTCATTATAGACTTACAAAGAAACTGCACCTAGTCTGTCTGCATCATATTAAGATCTCTTGTTATGTGCTACCTTTTCATCTCAATCGAGCAGCTGAGTTTTGCAAACAAAGCAGCCTATAACGATATACGATGTATTAACAGGTATTTTCCATGTTTAACAAACAATGGATAACGTTTCAATAGGGAAGTAATATACGGTAATGAGGGATGGTTTGATTCCTCTATGATTGGCAATATGAGCCTATTTTCTTTTCTGTTCTAAGCAGCTTCTTCTAAGAAATAAAATGAATGATTGAACTGGGGTTACAGGAGCGTGATGCTGTGTTCTGAAAAATGTATATCTGGTCATCCTTCAGAGTAGAGATGGCTTTAAAGAAATACTACTCTTGAAAAAAAATGTTGGCTGTCATTGTTGACCTTCTGATTGCTGAACCCAGAACCAGCATGTGTCATTTGAAGTCACATTCTGATAAGCAGGAAATAAAAGTCATGCATTGCATATCTGTACTTTAATCCATAGCCATTCAATATTTACCTATTAACCTGTAAGATCAGTAGAAAAATAATGAAAGCTAATCAGTGCCACTGGATTACTGTACACTGCCCATGTATTTCTTATAAGCATGTATAACACACTTGCATAAATTAATTACTATAATATGTGTTGGGGGGGGGGGTTGTAGTATGAGTAATATTTGCTTTTAAAGTTAAAACATGTTTGCCCTTTATTTCATAGGCGGATTGTTTGAATATGTCTCTGGAGCTAATTTCTTTGGTGAAATTGCTGAATGGACAGGATTTGCAATAGCTGGCTGGTCAGCACCTGGATCTGCTTTTGCCATATTTACATTGCTGGTTCTCTTATCCCGTGCACAGCAGCATCATCAGTAAGTATTACTAAAACTGTCCCTTTAAGGAAATACTTGCTTATAAAAAGGTACAACATCTGGTATGTTGTGATTCTCATCCTTTGCTTCAGTCTCTGAGTCTGTCATTGACCTGAAACCAATATGCAACCAGGTAAGTCAGAATCTACATACATGAAGCAAGAATGAAGGTATCACCTTCATGTGCTATACTACATATTTATTTTAGTCTAGAAATAAAAACTCTTTTAGGCCTCACCCCAGCAAGGGTGTACACCTTTCACAGCCTGCCACTTATATATGGCTGTAGTCCTGGCCAGAGACAACATCCAAATTCTTCCTCTGCACTATTAACAGGCAAGCTTGCAAGAAAGAGCACTCTGGCTCCCGAAATCTGCCCATCCTTTTCAGAGCTCAGTGGAAAGATATACAGACATCCCTCTGACAGATTAATCCTAGGCAGCTCCCACACCTCACAGAGCCATGATCTTTGGGGGCACATCCCCTCTTTCTCCCCTGTCCCCAACAGAAGAGAAGTGGGAGTAAAGGTTACACATTGGTGGTAGTTTTCGACTACAATGGAAAATATAAGAAAGTGGGAAAACATAACTAAGGCCCATATTGAGGGCAGACAAACACCTTGGGAGTATACTACCAGAGAAACCCAAATTCATATATAGAAGAGCACCTACAATACACAACTGCATAGTGAAGAACATTATAGTCCCACCATGTGAAAGGGCAGTCATGTTTGTTTTTTTTTTATGCCTGGGGTAGGTGCTATGGCTGTACCAAAGTGAGGAATAATGTAAAAAGGAAGAAAGTTCTTTTAGTCCAGAGTGACTGGGAGAGAATATTCTATTAGAGATTGTATTACATGTCATACACAAGGAGTTGTATTGTATACAATGTCCATGTGGGCTTCAGTATATCGGGCATACAAAAAGAAAATGAGAAAAACGTATTCAAGAACATGCATACAATATATCTGTATGGTACAAGGAAAGTACCATAGCCCATAACAAGGATCAAAAGGGCCTTACTTTTTGGGGATAAAATTTTTAAAAGGCATTGGGGAGATAGTAATAAAATTGGGGTACTTGGCCAGAATCCAAGTGGATTTTTGAATTGCAAACCCTGGTGCCAAGGGGGTTAAACACTGAAATTGTGTGTGTAATTTATATTATGTGTGTGTAATTTATGTAATTTATATTTATATATTATATATATATATATATATATATATATATATATATATATAAAATCTATATCAGTATGTTGTGTGTTTTTTTTTTTTTGTCCTATAATCAAAGAGATGTTGGTGGATTACAGATATTGGCCAAGATAAAAGGTTGACCCTCCTAACACACAGTGATAGCTCTGCTTCCAAAAAGTGAAGCAAAATAAATTTAAAATTTGGCCTTTTTTAGGCCAAAGAAACAAACAAAAATAAGGCCTGGACAGGTTCACACTACTGCATTCAGGTGCAACTTTAGTCACATGGAATTGCATGACAAAGGAAATCGAATCACATTGTTTTCAATGGTGCCCATTCACATCGCAGTGACTCAGCAGCACAGGTAATTTCTTTTCATACATCATGGGACACAGATCCATAGTAATTACTATGTGGGTTATAGGCCACCTTTAGGTGATGGACACTGGCACGCCCTAAATTAAGAAGTGCACTCCCTATATAACCCCTCCCACTACTGGGAGTAGTCAGTTTTTTTCGCCAGTGTCTAAGGTGTTGGTCACGAGTAAAGATGTGCTGTGCTGTGCTGAGCTCCACTGGAACAATCCTTGCTGGGGCTAGCCATGCTGACAGATCCATTCAGAGTGGCTTTCTAGGCCAGGTTGAATGGTACCCGGGCCTCGTATCCGAAGAAACAAGGTTTTTGCTTGCGAATGCTTCTCTTTCTAGAGAGCTGGACCCTGGGATTTCAGTACTTTTAGTGGTAAGGCCAATAAAGTTTTACTGGCAGGGTGCTGTTGCAGGTCCAGGATTGTGGGATACCTCGAGGTTCCCCTGTTCCTGAAGGTTTTACAGAGCCCACCATGAAGGGTGAAGATTGGGTCTGATGGTTTACCACAGATAACCCTGCGGCGGGAAAAGGTAAGTAGAGATTTTGAAATTTTTATGAAAAGTCTACTTTAAGTGTATAATGTTGTCATGTCATGTCTGTGTCACCACTGGGGGCTGTATTGAGCACTCACCGCCTCATGCTGGAAACAGCACTGTGTCAGAAGCGAACACTTCCTCCTCCTCCGGCAAAGCAGCAGATCCTTTGGTAAGAAGGGGTAACTTGTCCTCCTGTCGGTAGCCCCTGCGCTGGGATTCCCCCCTCGGGGGGATTAAAGGCCCGGATTCAAATAAAAAAAAAAAAAAAACGCTGTTTCCCCCCGCAGGACTGGCTCAGGATTCCAGTGAAACCTATAGACCACCGCTCGCGCGGGAAACCTGTCCTTTTGAAAAGGAGGGTGGAGCCGTAAACAGCGCAGGGGGCGGGGCTAACGGCGTCGGCATTCTCCGACGCCAGGAACACGTGGAGGAAGGTTTTTTTTAAAAAAAGCACACTGTGTGTTGCTGCGGGCTGTGGAGGGACACAAGAGCAAAGAGGTGACATTACTTCAGGTTGGTGACACAGGTTTTTCCTTTGACACATTATTACTATTGCTTCAGGCTGGGCATTAAAAGCAGCATTTTTATTGCTGGACTATAGCCTAGCAGTGTATGCATTCTTTTGGTAGTGCTTCTGCTTTTTGCGTTAGGCTATGAGTGGTAGTGGTTTGATTATTTTACAAACAACCTAAATCCATGCCCAAAAGAATGTCATCCTCCTCTAAGAGTGATGCGGTCGGTCAGAATGAGCCGTCAGGGGAGACTGGTGTTGCAGCAGCGCTGGACACTTCAGTCCCTGTATATAAATCACACAGGAGGTTTTTTCTTCTACCATTTCTAGTGGAAAAAGAAGATTGATGCTATGATCACTTCCCATAGTGGATTCAATCATAGCAGATCCCCATCCAGTGCTCAGGACCCTCATTTTGAGGTACAAGAGGCAGGGGATCAGGATGGTCTTCCAAAAGACCTGGAAGATACTAATATATCCTCTTCTGAGGATCCTAGTATGGAGGGAATAATCTCACAAGACAGTTTGCTGGTACACTCCCTCACTAGATTGGTTCGTTCAACCTTTTTTTGCTACCTGTAGTGCAGTCTAGTGATGAGTCTCACCTCTGGTTTGGGATCACTAAAACTTTCCCCATCTGGGGATGCTTTTCCTAGCCATTCATGGCTAAAAAAGCTCATATATTCGAAATGGGAACATCCGGATAAGCTGTTTTTTTCCTCTCCTATGGAGGAAGAATTCTATAAGAGGGAGGTTCCAGCAATTAATGCTGCAATCATCTCAGTGAATAAAAATCTCACTTGTCCGATAGACAATGCGCAAATGATAAAGGACCCAACAGTTAAAAAGTTGGAACTCCTGTGTCAGAAAAGGTCTCCTCCGCTGGTAATATCAATCATTTGGCGTACAGTACCGAGGTCCACCAGCAGGTGTCTCCTGGCAGTTTGGAGCTGTAAGAAGAGCTTTTTCCTGCTGGTATTCTGTCACCTTTGGGCTGCAATACTGGCATCCACCAGCGGAGGAATCCTGGCAGTATGGAGCAGGTGTTCCCCTCTGCAGACAGGTGTCACCTGACCTTAATTAGCAGCTGCAGTATAAATACCCGGCAAGTGCACACTCATGTTGCCCTGGTATTGTCCTTGAGCCCTGACCTGCATCTTGTTACTCTGATCCTGATTCCTGAACCTGTAGCCTGGTTCCTGGAACCTGTTGATCCCGTTTCCTGTCTGTTACCTGAACCCTGGACCCTGAGCCTTGTACCTGACCCGTCCCTCCTGTGATCCATCCATCCTCTCTTGTCCTGTTTGTTTCCCTTCCCAGCTACTGATCTCCTGTTTATGACTCTGGCCTGGCTTGACTACGATTCTGGTACTCCCTTTTGCTACATATGCTGGTTTGGTTTGTTCACTCTGTATTGGTGGTGTGTTCACATGTATATGCATTTACCTTAATAAACTTACTTTCACCTATTTATGTCTGGTTCACTCTGTTGCAGTCCACACAGTTCTGGTCTTATCTGGTATATGACATCCTGTTTAAAGAACAACATGTCTCTGGCAGGTTCAGTAGCGCAGCCGATTCTTACGGCAATTGGGGTATCTCAGTCCATAAAAGGATCAGTTGCAAAGATACTTAAGAGCAGGCCCAACAATGGGCTGGCGTATCAGATGCACTGTTTTATGGTGGATTCGATGAAAAATTCTATCATTTAAGCCTCACAGCTTATGCTGGGACTAGTACGTACACAGAGTCCTGTGGCTGAAAAATTGGTCAGCCGAAAGCACCATGTAAAAACTCCTAGCTAGTTTCCCTTTTCATGGTAAACGGTTATTGGAGACGATCTGGATAAATATATCCAAAGGATTTTTAATGGGAAAAGTTCTTTTTTGCCAGTAAAGAAGTTCAAACATTTCTTATTTTAGCGTGCTTCCTCTCCAGTACCAGGAGCATCTGCGCTTAGACAGTCTTGACGGCTTCCACCATTAAGACCAAGAGGTAGACCTCAGGGGCAGTCCCAGGGCCAGAAGAGGTCTTGGGGCAGGTAGCCTGCAAAGCAAAAATGCTAAGGCCTCCTTATGAAGGAGAGCCTCCGCTCGCTCGGGTGGAGGGAAGGCTTCTGCAATTTCCGAATCTGGCAAGAACAATGTCAGGACAGTGGGGGGGCTTCCTCAGTTTCTCTAGGTTTTCCGGAGGAAAGAAAGTCTCTTTTTAGCTCTGGATCATCTTTTATCTCAAGAGGTGATATCAGAGGTTCCCTTAGAGGAACAGAGTTCAGGGATTTACGGTTCCAAAACCAAACTAGGAGGTAAGACCCATTTTAGATCTCAAAGATCTGAACCGGCACTTAAATAACTGGTCCTTTCGCATGGAGTAAATCCGCTCATCATTTCCCGCTCATCAGAAATTTCTACGCTTTGAAGTAGAATATCGCATTTTCAGTTTGCGGCTCTGCCATTTGGTCTAGCCACTGCTCCACGGGTATTCACAAAATTTCCTGACACCTCCCTTAGTCAGGTTAACGGCCCAGGACATAAGTCCCAGCCTATTTAGATGATCTGCTTTTAGTAGATCAATCCAGTCTCTGGCCTAAATCAAAGAATCTCTGCTGTAAGCTGCCTGGAATGCCTAGGTTGGATACTCAACCTAGAAAAATCCTCCTTAAAACCATCAAGGAGATTACAGTACTTGGGGCTAGTCATAAATACCATAAAAAGAAGGTATTCCTGCCCCAGGCAAGAATCGGTTCCATTAAAGAACTGATTCAACTTGTCAAAGCAAAGAGAAATCCTTCCATTCAGATGTGCATGAAATTGTCAGGGAAAATGGTGGCCTCCTTCAAGGCCGTTCCTTATGCACAGTTTAATTCAAGACTGCTACAAAACGCTATTCTGTCGGTCTGGAACAAGAAGGTTCAGGCTTTGGTCTTTTCCAGTGCTCTCATCCACCAAGGTGTGTCTGAGCCTCATTTGGTGGTTAATATCAGCAACCTCCAAAAGGGGAAATTCTTTTGTTACCAGTATCTTGGAAATTGATACACCGGATGCCAGCCTTCAAAGTTGGCAAGCAGTCCTGGAAGAAGCTTCTGTCCAGGGGAAATCGTCCAAGGACCAGAAAGGACCCTGTCCGTCAACGTTCTAGAAATTAGGGCAGTACATCTGGCCCTGGAATTCCGGACGCTCAGGCTACAGAATTGTCCTGTCAGGATTCAATCCAACAATGCCACAGCTGTGGCTTAGATCATTCACAAGGGGGCACGAGAAGTCGTGCAGTCCAAAAAGAAGTGAATCATGTTCTAGCTTGGGCAGAAAGCAACATACCTTTTCTATCAGCAATGTCCATTCCAGGGATAGAGAATTGGCAGGCGGACTATTAAGTCGCCAACTATTGTTTCCGGGAGAATGGTTCCTTCACCCCGACATTTTCCTCTCGATATGTCAAGAATGGGGTATTCCAGACGTAGATCTGTTCGCGTCCAGATTAACAACAAAATCGACAACTTTGTGTTTAGGACGAAGGATCCGCTAGCGTGCGGAACAGATGCCTTGGTCTTCACATAGGATCAGTTTTCACTGAACTATGTGTTCCTCCAGTTCGCCTTCGCCGCAGGATCCAGCAGGAACGAAAGGAGGTGATTCTGGTGGCCCTAGCGTGGCGCAGAGATCATAAAGATGGCAGTAGAAGTCCCTTGGACCCTGCCATTATGGCCAGACCTTCTAGCTCAAGGTCCGGTATTCCATCCTACCTTACAAACGCTAAATTTAGCTGTTTTGATATTGAAACCCACATTCTAAAGGATCATGGGTTATCTCCTTCAGTAGTGTCTACTTTGATTAATGCTAGAAAGCCGGCCTCCAGAGTCAGTTACTTTAGAATCTGGAAGGCACATATTTTTTGGTATGGATCCAGGGGTTGGCACCCCAGGAAGTATGTCATAGGTAGGATTCTTTAATTCCTGCATATGTTATTAGAAATGAGCCTGGCCCTGAGTACGATCAAGGGCCAGGTCTGGGCCTTATCAATATTTTTTCAACGGCCTCTTGCTTCTCACTCACTCTGCATACTTTTATTCAGGGGGTAACAAGAATTAATCCCCCTGTCAGGGCACCTCTAAATGCTTGGGATTTGAATTTTAGTCTTGTCGGGTTTACAGAATCAGCCTTTTCAACCTTTACGGAAAATTCCCTTAGTTCTTTTAAAGAAAAATAGTCTTTTTTGGTTGCCATATCTTCTGGCAAGAAGAATATCGGAATTGGCGGCTCTGTCTTGTAAAGAGCCATATTTTTAATCATGCATAAGGATGAGGTGGTATTGCGGCCTCATCTTAAATTTCTACCGAAAGTGATGACCGGTTCTCATTTGAACCAAGATATTATTCTGCCTTTTTTCCCAGAGTCTCGATCTAAGGAAAAGAAGGCACTACATTCCCTTGATGTATTAAGAGCAGTTAAGGCCTATTTATAGGTAACCGCTCAGATTCGCAAAAACAGATAATTTGTTTGTGCTGCCAGAAGGTCCTAAAGGAGGACAAGCAGCATCGAAATCTACCATTTCCAAATGGATTAGTCAAGTGATTGGTCAATCTAATGGTCTGAGGAAGAAAGTTCCTCCTTTTCATGTTAAAACACATTCCAACAGGGCTGTTAGTGCCTCATGGGCGGTGCCTCATGGGCGGTGCATCACCAGGCCTCTATGGCTCAGATCTGCAAGGCTGCAACTTGGTCTTCAGTCCATACATTTACCAGATTCTATCAAACCGATGTAAAATCATGAGGATATTGCCTTTGGGCATAATGTACTGCAGGCTGCAGTATAAGTCCTCTGGCGTCTTAATGCCCTACCTTTTATTGTGTCTCCCTCCCTTCAGTTGCCATTGCTATGGGACATCCCACATAGTAATTACTATGGCTCTGTGTCCCCTGATGTATGAAAAGAAAACAGGATTTTTAAAACAGCTTACCTGTAAAATCCTTTTCTTTGAGGTACATCAGGGGACACAGAGGTCCCTCCCTTCTTGGTATACACGTGTATTGCTTGGCTACAAAACTGAATACTCCCAGTAGTGGGAGGGGTTATATAGGGAGTGCACTTCTTAATTTAGGGCATGCCAGTGCCCATCACCTAAAGGTGGCCTATAACCCACATAGTAATTACTATGGCTCTGTGTCCCCTGATGTACCTCAAAGAAAAGGATTTTACAGGTAAGCTGTTTTAAATATCCTGTTTTGGGGAAAAGTTCTTCCTGTACTACTTGGGTGCAACTCCTGTGCAATCTTGGCTGCATTGAATAATCAAGCTTATCAAAGTTTCCTCCAAGTTGCATCCAAGTAGCACTAGCACTACATACATAGTCACACTAAAAGTGTTTTTAAAATTGGATTGCAATCATGTAAACCTAGCAATAGCCCCAATATATTCACTACTCAAATGGTAATTTTCTGTTTAAACACTTCAGCCCCGGAAGGTTTTAACCCCTCCCTGACCAGAGCACTTTTTACAATTCGGCACTGCGCTGCTTTAACTGGTAATTGCGCGGTCATGAAATGCTGTACCCAAGCTAAATTTGTGTCTTTCCCCCCCCCCCCCACATAGAGCTTTCTTTTGGTGGTATTTGATCATCATTTTTGCGATATAAATGAAAAAAGACCGAAAATTTCAAAGAAAAAATATATTTTCTACTTTTTGTTATAAAAAAAATTCAATAAACTCAATTTTAGTCATACATTTAGGCCAAAAAATGTATTCAGCCACATGTCTCGGGTAAAAAAAAAAAAAATCTCAGTAAGCTTATTTAGGGGTTTGCACAAAAGTTATAGCATCTACAAACCAGGGTACATTTTCTGGAATTTACACAGCTTTTAGTTTATGACTGCCTATCTCATTTCTTGAGGTGCTAAAACGGCAGGGCAGTACAAAACCCCTCCCAAATTACCCCATTTTGGAAAGTAGACACCCCAACGAATTTGCTGAGAGGAATGTTGAGCACAGTGAATAATTTTATTTTTTTTTTTTGTCAAAAGTGATTGAAAAATGACAAAAAAAATAAATAAAAAATGTACACAAAGTTGTCACTGAAATGATATATTGCTCAAACATGCCATGGGCATATGTGAAATTACAACCCAAAATACATTCTGCTGCTTCTCCTGAGTATGGGGATACCACATGTGTGGGATTTTTTGGCAGTCTAGCGCAGTGTTTCTCAACTCCAGTCCTCAAGGCACCCCAACAGGTCATGTTTTCAGGATTTCCCTCAGATGAAACAGCTGTGGTAATTACCAAGGCAGTGAAACTGATGAAATCACCTGTGCAAAATAATGGAAAGCCTGAAAACATGACTTGTTGGGGCGCCTTGAGGACTGGAGTTGAGAAACACTGGTCTAGCGTACAGGACCTCAAACACCAATCACCGTCTTCAGGCTTTCTAAGGGCCTAAATTCTTGATTTCGCTCCTCACTACCTATCAGTTTCCAAGGCCATGAAATGCCCAGACAGCATAAGCCCTCCCCCAAATGACCCCATTTTGGAAAGTAGATGCCCCAAGCTAGGCATGTTAAGTATTTTGCAGATCTCACTTTTTGTCACAAAGTTTTGAAAATTAAAAAAAAAAAAAAAAAATTTCCTTATTTCTTTCTTCATCTTCAAAAACAAATGAGAGCTGCAAAATACTCACAATGCCTCTTAGCAAATACCTTGGGGTGTCTGCTTTCCAAAATGGGGTCATTTTTTTGGGGGGGGGTTGTGCTATCTGGACATTTCAGGGCCTCTGTAACTGTGATGGGTAGTGGGAAGTGAAATCACCATTTTACACCCTTAGAAATCCTGAAGGCGGTGATTGGTTTTCGGGGTCCTGTATGCGGCTAAGCTCCCAAAAAGTCCTACACATGTGGTATCTTCGTACTCAGGAGGAGCAGCAGAATGTATTTTGGGGTGTAATTTCATATATGCCCATGGCATGTTTGAGCAATATATCATTTCGTGACAACTTTCTGAAAAAAAAAAAAATAATGTATTGTCATTTTTCCGAAACTCGTGGCAAAATATAAAATATTCCATGGACTCAACATGCCCATCAGCAAATAGCTTCGGGTATCTACTTTACAAAAAGGGGTCATTTGGGGTGGTTTTGACCTGTCCTGGTATTTTATGCACAACATTAGAAGCTTATGTCACGCATCACCCACTCTTCTAACCACTTGAAGAAAAAGCCCTTTCTGACACTTTTTGTTTACATGAAAAAATACTTTACTTTTGCTTGAAAATTACTTTGAACCCCAAACATTATATATTTTTTTTAAAGCAAATGCCCTACAGATTAAAATTTTGGGTGTTGCCATTTTTTTCACACATTATTATTATTATTATTTGCGCAGCGATTTTTGAAACGCAATTTTTTTTGAAAAAAACACTTTTTTGAATTTTAATGCACTAAAACACACTATATTGCCCAAATGTTTGGTAAAATATAAAAGATGATCTTATGCCGAGTAGATAGATACCAAACACGACATGCTTTAAAATTGCACACAACCGTGCAGCTGCAACAAACTACATACATGTTTAAAAGCTTTTACAGGTTACCACTTTAGATTTACAGAGGAGGTCTGCTGCTAAAATTACTGCCCTTGATCTGACGTTCGCGGTGATGCCTCACATGCATGGTGCAATTGCAGTTTACATATGACACAAGCCCGACGGTAAAAAATATATTCCTAAGCATGGGGCAAATCGCCCCTCCACCCCTGCCCCCATGCTTCGGCATACATGCTCTTCTTTGTTTTTTTGTTTTTAACTAGTGGTGAAATCGCCTTCTACAGTGCTGTAGTCGCTGATTTATGTATCGTGAGAGCAAACGCTGTTGCTGTCAAGATAAATCGGTGCTGCAGCTGAATGGCGTACCTGAAAATAAAATAATGGTTAACAATAAAACACCGTAAACAGTAATGTAAAAATAATTACATACCTGAAAAGCAAACTTGATAAAACATAGTAACAATAAAACATTGCAGTTAAAAATACAGTAAAACAGAGCAGAACAATAGAGAGAACAATAGAGAGAGAGAATAGAGAATAAAACGACAACTATTTTTGGCTTTTATATTTTTTGGGGTTTTTTGTTTTTTCAACTTTTTTTTTTTTTTTCATAACTAACAGTTCCAGGTCTGGGTCTCTAAAAATGAGATGGCATCTTTGGAGACCCTGTGAAAATGTGTCCTAGTCTGTGCAGTGCTCTACCCTACGCTAATACTCCATTAGTGTGTGGTAGTGTTCGAAACATTCACCGAAGCAGAGACCAGGTTGGTCAGGACAGGAGGGACAACAATAGCGGGTGTCACGCCTAAATCCACGCTTGCTACAGACACGACATGTTCTTTGGGGTGATCAATTGGTAGGGGTACCAGGGAGGACATATGGAAAATGCCTACCATGCAGCCGGCTCACTGCATTTACATTGGGAAGTTGGGCCACAGCACCGTCTGGAAACAAAAGGGCTGTGATGATCTCTTCCAGGAATTTAAGGAAGCATCCAGTTCGTCCTGAAGCTTTGTATAGCACATAAGCTTTCAGCAGAGCCAATTGGAATAAGTATACTGGCACTTTTTTTTATACCAGTATCTGGGATTACGGGCAATTAAGTGCGGCGCCATCAACCGGTCGTTGAGGTCCACCCCTCCCATATTAAGGTTGTATTCGCGGACATAGAGGGGTTTCTCCACAACACCAGTCACGGTTTGTATTTGGACCGTCCTGTCTGCGTGAAGGGAGGACAGAATGAAAACATTCTTATTATCCCTCCACTTCACAGCAAGCAAATTATTACATCTCAAGCAGGCTCTCTCCCCCAGCCAAAGATGGGAATCTACAAGCGGCTGGGGTAAGCCTCGGCAATTAGATCGCACGGTGCTACATGCGCCAATTCCATGATCAAACAAATTACTAAAAAGTGGCACACTTGTGTAATAATTGTCCACATACAAGTGGTACCCCTTTCTGAATAAGGGTGACACCAAGTCCCACACAATCTTACCAGCACTCCCTATGTAGTCTGGGCAGTTCTCTGGCTCTACGTAACTATCTCTTTCCTCGTAAACCATAAAACTATATGTATAGCCTGTTGCCCTGTCACAGAGCTTATACATCTTGACCCCATATCTGGCACGCTTGCTGGGAAGATACTGTTTGGGGGGCTGAATTTTGTAGAGCCAATTGTATTCAGGGTCACCCCGAGGATGACAGAGTTCATGGTCATTGAAATGCATGAACCGCAAGATCTGCTTGTATCGTGTCCTGGTCATGCAAGCAGAGAACATGGGCATATGGTGAATTAGGTCAGTGGACCAATATGACCGCAACTCACTTTTTTTTTTTAGTTATGCCCATGAGGAGGGATAGGCCCAGGAAGGTCTTAAACTCGGAGACCGTGATAGGTCTCCAATCTCTGGCAAGGGTCAACTGAGGATTAGCGGCGATGAATTGACCAGCATACAAATTGCTTTGATCCACAATAGATCTATAGAGGTCTTCCGTAAAAAAAAAAAAAAAAAACATCGAATAAAAATCAAGTGACGTAAAATCAACTGTTTCCACCTGAATTCCAGGTTGGCCAGTGAATGGGAGAAGTACGGGTGCTGCAGAAGTGGTGGGCTCCCAATTCGGATTGGCAAATGCAGCAGGAGGGGCACTATGAGCCCGAAGGGGCCTGTCTTTGTCTTCTTGGTGGCAGCGGGACACTAGTTGTGCTAGCCACCTCAACAGCTTGAACTGCACTTATGGGGCTCGCCATGTCACCATGTGATACTGCAGTGCTGGTTTGACTACAACCAAGATGTACTAGGCCGCTGGTGCTTGCCAGTTCACCAGAAGGATGAGCGGCACTAGTACTGGCTCTCTGCTCCATACGAGAGCCCTGTGGTTCTTGCACCTCAACAGCAGCAGAACGGGGTCGGGTACACCTGACCTTGGCAGGAACCACTACTCCGTCGTCAGAGCTATCTGTCAGGGTGCCGCTGCTATCTACAGGATCGTATTCTGAGCCTGAATCTGACAGATGGGTGACTTCCTCTTCACTCTCATCTGTCACGCTCAGAAACATGTAGGCCTTTTCACTAGTGTACCTTCCATTGGACATTTTGGCCTCTAAATTTACTGGTACAACTAGTGAGACTCACAGGAAAAAAAAGAGCACCTGACTGTCAGCGACTGCTTCAAACGCTACCAAAAAAAAAAAACGTATGCCGCGTACACACGAGCGGACTTCTCGCCGGACCAAAGACCGAAGGACTTTTCGACAGAGTTCTGACGGAGTTCCAACGAAACTGACTTGCCTACACACGATCACACCAAAGTCCGATCATTTCGTACGTGATGAGGTACGACCAGACTAGAATAAGGAAGTTCATAGCCAGTAGCCAATAGCTGCCCTTGCGTTGTTCTTGGTCCGTCAGACTAGCATACAGACGAACGGATTTTTCGATAGGAATCGAGTCCGTCGGAAAGATTTTGAAACTTGTTCTATTTCTAAGGTCCGTCAGATTTTTTTAGACAGAAAAGGTCCGATGAAGCCCACACACGATCGAATTGTCCGACGGATTCGTTCCGTCGGACCTTTGCTGCCAAAAAGTCCGGTCATGTGTACGCGTCATGAGCGTTCGTAGGGATCAGGCCTGACGCAGTTATGTGTTTTGTAAGTGACAGTGATCGATTGATGCTGGGCTGGGCGGAGGGGCAAAAAGCAAATGCTAGCAGGTATCTGGGCTGATCCTGCTAACACTGCGTTTTTGAGAACCCTAAACTACTGGGGAGGGTAGTATAGATCTGATCAGATATTGATCCATTCAGACACTATACTACTAAGGGAGGTGTATGGTGTGTGTGTGTGTGAGGGTGTTAGCGCTACTGGCACCAATCTGACACTGCCTGGGGCGATGCAGACCCTAACTGACGCTAAAACCTAACTGATACCACCCGCCGGGTGATCAGGGGGTTACACCTTTTATTTAGGTAATAAATTGCGGGTACCCTGATGCTATAAAAAAATAACTAACTAACCAGCGTCACCCATAACACTAATATGGTGATCACTGTTGACAGGGTGTGATCAAGGGGTTAAACCTTTATTAGGGGGGTACCCTAAAGCTACCTGGGTCTACCACTAACTGCCCTAACGCTGATTAGTGTCACAAATGACACCAGTACAGTAATAAGTGAAAAATCTGAAAACTGCACTGGGTGAAACTGACAGGGAGTGAAGGGGTTAACTGGGGGGTGATCAGGGGGTGACAATTGTACCTACGTGCACTGGTTTTAGTGTAGTGTTGGTGCAACTTACTATGAGATGTTCTTTCTTCTCTCTCTGGAACGAAAAGCGTTCCACAAGGGGAGATGACATCACTTCCCCTGCCTGTGTTTACAGGCTTTCATGCGCCAGAACCAATCTGTAGGTCCAGGCCATAAATCATTGGTCTGGACCTGAAGATTGATAGGTTCCAAAACCAATCCAGTGGTTGCAAGCATGGCGGGGGCGCACGGGCGCGCCCCCTGGCAGTGAGAGCGCGCCCCATACAGCTACAGGATTTCGCACAGCGGTGCCATTGTGCTGTGGTAAATGTATGCGACAGTCGGCAAGTGGTTAAAACCATTGTAAATGCTATGACATTAGAAACAAATTATTCCTTTTTTCCTAAATTGTACAGTCCCATGAGTTAGGAATCCAGTATGTATGTATATAACTGTATGTACAGTTGTGCCCATAAGTTTACATACCCTGGCAGAATTTATGATTTCTTGGTCATTTTTCAGAGACTATGAATGATAACACAAGCTTTTCTTTCACGCATGGTTATTGTTTGGCAGAAGCCATTTATTATCAATCCACTGTGTTCACTCTTTTTAAATCATAATGGCAACAAACTACCCAATTGACCGTGATCAAAAGTTTACATAACCCAGTTCTTAACCACCTCAATACAGTGCACTTTCACCCCCTTCCTGCCCAAGCAATTTTTCAGCTTTCAGTGCTGTCACACTTTGAATGAGAATTGCGCAGTCATGCAACACTGTACTCATATGAAATAAAAATCTTTTTTTTTTTCTCACAAATAGAGCTTTCTTTTGGTGATATTTGATCATCCCTGCGGTTTTTATTTCTTATAAACAAAAGAAGAGCGACAAGTTTAAAAAAAAAAAAAAAACACAATATTTTTTACTTTTTGCTATATTAAATATCCAATTTTTTTTTTTTTTTTAAACATATGTTTCCTCAGTTTAGACCGATATGTATTCTTCTTCTTCTACATATTTTTGTTAAAAAAAAAAAAAAAAAAATCGCAACAAGCTTATATTGATTTGGTTTGCGCAAAATTGTACTAGTTTGGAAAACCGCGCTAGAGAGCCTGAATAAAGAACAGAAAGATAGCTGCACTAATAAAACACCAATATCCGTGTGAAATAATCCAAAAAATTTGTGAAAAAGTGCGCTTACAATCTGTATGCACAAGTGATAAATACAGTAAAAATATATATGTAAAAATAAATTGAAAAATAAAGTGATAAATCAAACTTGTATGAAACAAGGTCTAAAGAAATTGTTTTAAAATTAAAAATTAAAAAAAAAAAAGAGGAAAACAAAATAAAAAATATCTGGTACAATATTAATTGATATGTGAAGTGTGCACTGATGTGCCAAACACTCATATGGAAAATGAAAAACACAACCATTAAAGATCAATCAAGATTAAATGTGACACTAATAAAGATATCTGTAAATGGTGAAATGGTGAATTAATATTTTCCTAAAAAATTAGTGACCATAGTCCATAAAGTGAAACTATGAAGAGAAAGTTCATCAGCATAAGGAAACCCTATCCAAATTCCATCCGACCATCATCCGTATGATTGAAGAAGGGAAAGAAGGATGAATAGACGTGATTCCCACTTGCAGTGAATCAAAAAAGAAAATGATAAAGGTGGACCCTTACCCTCGATGGTGAACCTCCTAATAGTGAGGTCTTACGAGCATGCAGATTTCGCTCTCTGCAGGGACCGTGTGAAGATAGCGTCCACAACAGCTGATACTTTCAGCGTCTCCTGTCCGGACGGATCCAAGTCTCGTGTCTGGAGGGGGCAGAAGTACTCGCTGGTAGGTTTTGAGCCCGAAGTGCAGAGAGAGACCTCCCCTACGGCTCCCACTCTCGGACCTCAGATTCACATTCACATTCACCACTCTTCTAAGCAAGTGATGCTAAAATCCAGCTGCTGCCTGCACGGTTTAATTGTCTGCCATCACCAATGAAGCATTGGAGTTGTTTACTGCTGCACCAAGTCACTTTTACTGAACCATAATATTGTTTTTATAACTGTGAGCACCCCCTGTTGGCGCTGGACACCTTACTGCACGTTGCACATTTACTATGATCACTTTGGACATTCATTGTAACATTGTACCATTTGGCTCTATTCGCCTTAATGCTATGTATTTTTTAGCAATATATTTAGCTGCATGAATCACGGTTGATTTAATCATAACATTGCTTGTATACAATTTTGAGCACTTAGTATTGGCACTGGACATTTGTATTCCTTTTGTCACATATATCGTGTAATTATTGGGACATTCACTGCCACATTGCACTTTTCATTATAATTTATTTTGGATATAATTCGTTTGGACATTTTCTCACTGCACACACTTATGCTGATATTTAATGTATAGTCTCATTTAGGACCATTTAGGGGGGCCTGACTTCTTAATTTTTATATGCATATATTGTCAGTACATTTTATTGTGTTTGAGACCACCGTCGTATGCTTTAGTGAGGGCAAGGGATAAGTCCCCCACCTTAGGATACTGAGTAGGCCTGCACTTATCTATTAGAGTCCTTTTTAGGATTAGCGCAGCACCATTCCCACCTATCAGCTTTTCAGAGGAATACCATCTACCAGAAAACTGCTTAATCTGCTCAAATTTGGCATCAGCTTAAACCTCAGTGAGGTCAACAAGGTGGAAGAAATGATACTGAATTTTCTAGCAGCATCAAAGTAAATGACAACCATGGCTAATTTTTTGGGTTGTTGATATGTCTGTAGTTTCATTCAGTAGTGAAAAGTGACAGCATACAAGTTTTTGACACAACACCTCTTTTTGAATTTGGCAATGACTTTTTTAATTAGCATGGATCTTTTGGTATGCTTACAACTGAGGGATTTTGCAATTTTGGATTCCAACTGGCTGAAACTAGTCATCCATGCTATCAGTAAGATCATCTAGAAAAAAAGTGGTCATATTATTTTATTTATTTATTTTTTTGTGCAATAAACTATTTTTTAACTCCGTTAAACAAGTTCTTCTTTTATGAGCCAACACTGCTGCATCTGGTGTTTTTTAGCAAACTTAACAATTGCAGAGTTTGCTTGCCTAGCTGCAGCAATAGACTTGTGCTTGAAACTTGCAGCATGACTACGAACATCATGAACTCCACCATATGCTATACTGAACAATTTTTTTGCACCACAGACCCTTTTGCATTTTGTTTGGATTCAGCACCTCATGTTTACCAGTATTTGAGCTGTACATCTGTTAGCCATAAGCCTGAGGCCTCATGCATCCTGGATGTTGTAAAAAGGTCAGGAGCGCTAGCTGCAGAAAGCTGTAGCTATAGAGTTTTGCAGTAGCGTTCTTTACTACTTTAGTTTTGCTAAAAAAAAAAAAAATACTCCCATAAATGCATACTGTATGTCTCAAAAACATTGATAAATGCAGAATAGCCACATTTCTTTTCAGCGTTTTTAAGCTTTTATCAGAGTTGGAGTGTTTTTACATCTGAAAAACTCCTCTTACAACCCACTAGTTCTGGGGGGTTTTTCCAGCCAGAAAACACCCCTGCCAAAAACTGCTGATAACACCCTATGTGTGCATGGACACATAGGTTAACATGCTGGGGAGTTTACTGGCTGCAAAAAAAAAAAAAAAAAACTGAAGCCAAAAACCGCACCTGTGAAAAAGAACAAATGCCTTAATTGTATTTTTTTGGCAGGAAGAAGTGTCCCTTCCACTTCAAAAGTGGAACTGCAGGCAGTATAACCTGCAACACTCTGCCAGACCTTGGTTGTGTTACTAACACCAACTCCTAAATGTGTCAAATGTTAAACTGGAATCATAACCATTTAAAATTTTTATTCACTTCAGTGACTTACTGGGAAACCTATGGCCAAACCAAGCCTCTTACATTACACCCACTTCTACTGTAACCTACAGCCACAACAGACCCCTGTGAAATGGGACAACTTCTTCATGTTACCTACAACACCATACCCGACTAAACTAGCTATGGCCAAATCAGCCCTCCTCAATTTCAAAAACATCTAGGTAGAACCTTCCTACAACCAACACCAGGCCCTTTAAATATCTCCCAATTACTGCTGCAACTTAGAGAATCCCTCAGGCCTTAAATGCTTTTGGTTCAAGCTATCAGCAATGGGTAGGTCTTTATATTCTATGAGAATGTTCTATATATTCACAAAATTTGCCAGGCTTGTACTGTTCCTAAAGAGCTTCTAAAGGCTGAAGCTTTATTACCTTCATGCATGCATGAAGGTTAAAAAAAAACCCTTCTGTGTGCAATTGTGGTATGCGGGCAGGGGGTTTATCGGTATCTAGAAGCCCCCTTTAACAAGGGGAATAATGATAGATTGCTACCTAAAGTATAAAAATAGGGACCATATCCCAAAATATTGGAGAAAAAAATGGAGGAATGTGCCCCAAGGATTTTATGGGCAGGGGATGGTACCAGTAGAAATGTAGAAGAGATAGTAAACCATATCTGAAAAAGTAGCAACTTTTTTTTTTACAAACATGTTACATTTAAAATCTTGGTAGTAAAAGCAAGACCAAAATATGGTTGAATTACAACATATATACAGCTGACATCTGAGGCATACGAGAGGTCTCACAATAAGAGGCCAGATCGTTCATATGAGTTACAGGAAGCCCAACATGTTACGCAATAATTTGTTGCGTTCCTTCTTCACGGGTAATTAAAAGGTAAGCTGTATTATCTAATGAAAATATAAATGAGTAAAAATTGTAATATATATGAGCTTATTATTGTAAAGAGGAGATAGCATGGAAAAGAATTACAGGGTCAAAATTTATAGAGAATACTCACAGAAAAAAAATTGAGCCATGCATGCGTGTTAGAAACCACTTTTGTGCAGGGATCCACGTCACCCCAAGATTCCAAGATCCGTATTAGTACCATGTCATGTTGCAAATGATAGAGGGTTGGTTCAGTTCCTCAAATTATGCAGAGTAAAGGAAGATGTTGTGAGCTAATGACGGGGATAGGGTGGGAAAAAAAAGGGGAAATCGGTGGTGCAGGAAGCGCAGCTGTTGCCTGCGAAATCCACAAGGATCGGGTAAAACCAGCAGGGAAGAGATCCCCTTAACCAGGGATCTCAAACTGGTGGCCCTCCAGCTGTTGTGAAACTTCAAGTCCCATCATGCCTCTGCCTGTAGGAGTCATGCTTGTAACTGTCAGGCTTGCAATGCCTCATGGAAATTGTAGTTCTGCAACAGCTGGAGGGCCGCCAGTTTGAGGCCCCTGCCCTAAACAATGGAGATCGTATAAACATTAATTATTTTAGGAAATCTCCTACAATATACAAACACTTTCTCTGCAAGTGTATATCTTGCAGAGAAAGAAAGGGGAGGATATTCCTAGCTGATGTGCTCCAAATAAAATAAATAGTATAAACATAAATAAAATTATTTATCTCCATTGTTTAGGGGATCTCTTCCCTGCTGGTTTTACCCGATCCTTTTGGATTTCTCAGGCAACAGCTGCGCTTCCTGCACCACCCATTTCCCCTTTTTTCCCACCCTATCCCCGTCATTAGCACACAACATCTTCCTTTACTCTGCATAATTTGAAGAATTTAACCAACCCTCTATCATTTGCAACATGACGTGGTACTAATACGGATGTTGGAATCTTGGGGTGACGTGGATCCCTGCACAAAAGTGGTTTCTAACACTCATGCATGGCTCAATTTTTTTTCTGTGAGTATTCGCTATAATCTATAAATTTTGATCGGCCCTGTAATTCTTTTCCATGCTATCTCCTTTTTCCAATAATATGCTCATACATTATTTTACATTTTATTTTTACTCATTTATCTTTACATTAGATGATACAGCTTACCTTTTAATTATCCCTGAAGAAGGAATGCAACAAATTATAACATGTTGGGCTTCCTGTTACTCTTATAAATGATTTGGCCTCTTATTGTGAGACCTCTCGTATGCCTCAGATGTCATCTGTATATATGTTGTAATTCAACCATATTTTGGTCTTGCTTTTACTATCAAGATTTTATATGTAATATGTTTGTAAAATAAAATTTTGCTACTTTTTTCATATTTGGTTTACTATCTCTTCTACTTTTCTACTGGTACATCCCCTGCCCATACAATCCCTGGGGTACATTCCTCCATTTTTTTTTCTCCTATAACAAGGGGGGGCCCCCAGATCCCAGCCCCCCCCAAGTGAATCCGGCCCATCCCTATGTGAATGAGTATGGGCTACATGGTACATTCACCAAAAAAAGTGTCAAAGTAATAAACACAAGAGTCAATCACGCCGTCCACCCATCCAAAAAAAATCAAAAATGCTCCGCCCCCTGGGAAGCCTCCCGCCGAATGCCTGCTTTGCACTTTGACATTTCTTATATAGGTACCAATTCACCAAAAAAAGTGTCAAAAAGTAATAAACACAAGAGACGAGTTTTTGACAATTCCTTTATTAAAAAATAAAAATTGGTGTCCCTCGATGTAAATCCATTGTTAATCACACCGACCCAAAAAACAAACAAAACACTCCGCCTCCTGGGAGGCCTCCCACCGAATGCCTGCTCTGCACTTTGACATGTCTTATATAGGTAAGGGGCGGGACCACCTGCCTACATCACCCAGTGGCACTGCCTCTTCTGACGTCACAGACTGGTGCATGCTGGGTCTGTGATGTCAGAACGGGCGGGGCCACCGCTCTTACCTATGTAAGAAATGTCAAAGTGCACAGCAGGCATTTGGCAGGAGGCCTCCCAGGAGGAGGAGCATTTTTTTTTTCTTCGGATGGGTGGGCGGCATGATTGACTCTTGTGTTTTATTACTTTTTGACACTTTTTTGGTGAATGGGTACCCCATACTCAATGACATGGGGTTGTATCTAGCAGCCTCCTTGTTTAAGTGGGCTTCCAGATTCTGATAAGCCCCCCCGTCTGCAGACTCCGACAACCACAGCCCAGGGTTGTCGGGAAGAGGCCTTGTTGCCATCAACATGGGGACAAGGTGCTTTGGGGCAGGGGGTAGAGCCCACCTTTCATGTTGAGGGCAAGTGGATTCGTTATGGAATTCATTTAGTTTGGTTTCTGAATTAGTTTAGTTTTGTTTTAGTTTCAAAAACGTAAGGAAAGTCTAGCATATTAGTTTGTGTCCTCCCCCTGCCTCAAAGTACCCCCCCCCCCATGTTGAGGGCATGTGGCCTGGTATAGTTCAGGAGGAGGGAGAGCATCCCCCCACCCTTTTCTGACATGCCCGGATAAGGGTTTGGTATGGATTTTGGGGGGGACCTCACGCAGTCTTTTTAAAATTTTGGCTTTCATAATCCATACCAGATCTGAAGGACCTGGTATGGACTGGGGGGGGGCCACGCTGGTTGTTTTTGTTTTTTTTAAAACATCT
The DNA here is from genome assembly GCF_042186555.1 of Aquarana catesbeiana. Classification (NCBI taxonomy): domain Eukaryota; kingdom Metazoa; phylum Chordata; class Amphibia; order Anura; family Ranidae; genus Aquarana; species Aquarana catesbeiana. The sequence continues at coordinate 312,263,820 of NC_133328.1, forward strand.
TTTTATTGCCGGCATTGTTTTCTTTACATTCACCTGTCATGGGAAAGTCAGCAGGCAGATGAGTCATGGTCGTTAACGACATGGGCTGCCGGCTTCTCGGCCCGCAGCTTAACAACCAGCTGTTTCTTCACACAGAATTCTAATCATTCTGAAAAGTTGGAATTCGTTAATTAGTTTTCTTTAATAATTTTCTACCAAATTCAAAATGAAACTAAATTAATTCCGATATCAAACTAAACAAATTCCATAATGAAATTTAAATTAGTAAAATAACTAATCTATCCAAAACTAAACACATTTTTCCGTTCTGTACATGTTTAGATACAAACATTTTTGCTCAAAGAATCATGCTGTGTACACGCCAAATCTTTACACAGCTATCTGCATGTTGGAGCATTTAGCAAGGTGTTTTCAGTCTTTAATCCTCCAGTGTTTGTGATCTGTGCCTGATTTAGCCTAGGTTCACAGCGCTGGTTCCCGCATTGCATCTCTCCCGCAGGCAGTTCACGCTCCCTTCTGCGAACCACTGTGGGTGTCATTACATTGTTAATGACACTCCCAGATCGGTTCACAGAGCGCAGTGCAAATTGTGAACTCGCACAGGAATCGGATCGCATAGGTGAGAACACCCATGCGATCCAATTTCAGTGCGGGGAAAAGTCCCTGCACTTTTTTTTTTCCTGCGAATCTATACACTGTATGGCTAAACTTGCATCTCACAGACATCGCATGTGATCGGCACCACAGGTGCGGATGCGAATCGCATACAATGTCTGTAATCGCAGTAGTGTGAACCTGGGCTTAGCCTAATTTTACTTTTCTTAGCCCACAGAAGCTGGCATGGTTTCCTGCTGCTGTCTGGGGTTTTAGGCCAGGTACACAGTGGTGCTTGCTGTTTGGGTACAGCGCTATGGTACACACATTTTTCCATTGGTTCTAGGTGTACTTCCGTTGACTTTTATTAGACCGTCCATTTTCTGACTGCGCATCAAAGATGCAACATGCAGGACTTTGATACACTTTCATGGAAACGCTTGCACGGTCTAATAGAAGTCAATGGGAGCACACCTAAAACCGTGTGTAAAATGAGATACTGTCGCACTGTACTCAAACTGCAGTGCACGGGTGTGAACCCTTATTCAAGGTTTAGTGTGTTGTGTATGAATTCATGGACTTTTGCACACCATTAATGTACAGATTAATTATCTGAATTGTTCTGTGCTTAGAGCGGTGTTCCGCCCCAAAAAAAAAAAATTAAAAGCCAGCAGCTACACGTACTGCAGCTGCTGGCTTTTAACAATAGGACACTTACCTGTCCTGCAGTCCAGCGATGTCGGCACCGCAGCTGATGTTTCCATCAGCTGTCGGGTGCTGCCGCCGCCATTGCTTCACGCCGGGAACCCTACTCATGGGCGAGGCCCCGCTCTTTTCGCCTACTGGCCTGGCAACAGAAGGAGGAGGGAGCCCTGCTGTGATGTCACGGGCCTGACTCCCGGAAGTGGGAACAGGATACCTGTCTCCCCTGAGAGGAGACAAGACAAATGAGTGGAAGTTCCACTTTTGGGTGGAACTCCGCTTTAAATAAACCTGACTATTCACATTTTGACCTCCTTATTAACACAAAACTAGTGCCCACCTCAGGTCTTCAGGCTCAGATGCTGCAACCACCACATCTTTCACCAGCAATGGCAACAGCCGTTCTATCATCGTCATTCAAATCCTGCATCATACCCCATGCTGTTTAGTAGAATTGAACTGCTTAATTTTGTCTGCATATAATAAATTGAAGCCACAGGACTTGCTATTTGTATTAGTGATCAGGTGTCTAATACAGTAGCCGCTGAGTGTGTATATTGTATATTCTCTCTTTTTTGTAATCTATTGATATCCTAGCCCCGGTTCACACAGGGGTGGCACGACTTGCAGGTCGCCTCACCGAGGCGACCTGCACACGACTGCCACGGCGACTTGCAAAACGACTTCTGTATAGAAGTCTATGCAAGTCGCCCCCAAAGTAGTACAGGAACCTTTTTCTAAGTCGGAGCGACTTGCGTCACTCCTATTAGAACGGTTCCATTGTACAGAACGGGAGGCGACTTGTCAGGGGCGACTTGTCACAAGTCGCCCCTGTGTGAACCGGGGCTAAGGCGCTCTGCTTTCCTCCCACCATCCACAAAGTAACATTCTGCTGTGTTTTCTTGTACAAATGTGGCTTTAGTTGAGACAATAGACTGTGAGCTCTAGATTTGAAGTAAGTTTTAAATTAACAAAAAAAAAAATTACAATTTTCTTTATCTCCTATGAGCCATGACAAATGCATCATGGTGCAAGCTGAGTAGTACCATGCTAGCTGTTGTGTTTCTTGTATGTTGTGTGTATTGTACGTTGTGCTCTGTTTATCATCCAGTGGCTTTTTTTTGTTTTTGGTTTTTTTTTTATTATTACTTAAGCTCGCTTGTTTTTGTGTCTTTCAGATGGTATCTTGAGAAATTTGACAACTATCCCAAATCGCGAAAAATCCTGGTACCGTTTGTGTATTAAACCGGGTGCAGCAGGAAGTTTATGATGAGACTGTACCATTTACCTGGATTTTAAACTTGTTATGGACATTTTGTTTTTCACATTTTGAAAATTTGTCTTCCTCTTTTTTGAAAAGTTTGCATTTATAACAGAAATTGACTGCATTCTTATGGCGTTTTTATCCTCTGAATAATTTTGCTTTGGTGCTATGGAGTTTTGTTTCAGATAATCTGAAATTTCTTTACCTCATTACTCCACTTCATGTACTTTACAAGTTTTATTACTTGATCTGTTTACAGGTGAATAACGTTTCTGTTTAAAAGGAAAAAAAAAAAAAAAGTCTTAGGGATTATGTTCGCTCTCTTTTTATCTTCTGTGTACACAAGCTACAACCGATGCACAGGTTACGAATTTTAATCTGCAACAAAGAACATAAGACACTAGAAAATTTTTGAAAATAAAATGATAAACACTGCCCTCTAGAGCAGGAATTTCAAAACTGTAGTTTTTTTTCTCTTAACTGATTGGACCTTGGCATCTTCAGTAATGAGCACATGGTGAAAGGGTTAATAACTTTTTTTTTTCTTTTCAATGGCTGGAGAGTAGTTTGTGTTTTAATATTTTCATAATGTAACATGTTTTTGCTAATACTCATCATGGCTAAAGCAGCATAACATTTAAAATGGATCTAGCATCATGTGTATGTCTTTGTGATCAGAGCATGCATGCCAGGTAATGTCATTGTGACACTTTAGGTATTTAGTGCCTTTTATGGAGCTCATGGTACTCCACTTGTCAATGCCTACATCTAAGCCAGCCTTGTTCAACCATCATCCAGAGTCAGTATCCACTTCAACTGAGATGCTTGCATGGAGATGACAAAATCCTAGTGTCTGTTCACTTCTTGGCTGTGTTCACATGTCTGACCCTGATCAGTCCCTGCTTCAGCCTCTTAGCTTGTGATTAGTTATAAGGTTACAGTGTTGCAGTCTGATCACTGGGGGTGGGGTGACTGAGGAAATGTCTCTTCCTCCTCGCAGAAGACCATGACACATCTCAGCCTGGACAAAGTCACTGACGAGCTCAAGAACAGGTTTTTTTTTTTTTTTAAATAATGCAAGCTACGGCTTTTCTGAAAAAATTGATACTACTGTATATTGTGACATCATTAGTCAGTATGGGATATGATCATTGAAAAGAACATCAATCTCTAGTTTTTATGTACACTTCGGAAGTACCTCTACTGAAGTTTCTAACGTGTTCTTCACTTGCAGTGGGTATATAAAAGAATCACCCCCCCCCTTGAAAAAAAAAAAAAAATTTTGTTGCTTTGCTGCCTGAAGTGAAGAAAGACATGGGGGGTGATTTACTAAGAAGAAGGGACTGCACCAGTTCATACATAAATTGGAGCGCTGGAAAAGTAATTAATTGAACATACAAACAGGTGCACTTTGATGCGCAAATGGTGATAGAAAATACCCGCATTTGTAAACTGCAATTGGTGCTAGGGTAACTGTTGTTTTCTCATTGATAATAGCGCACGCCCAATACAATTGGTTAATTGGTTAATTTCATCTAATTGCATGTGTCTTGTTAGGCAATTAGTAGGTGTTCTCAGTTAATTAACCTTTTTGATGCTAATCTCATCCCTATCACTTCTAATATCTTTGAAGTGTGTTTTTTTTTTCACCCAAAACTTTCAGTACATTACAAAGAACAGAGAAGTGTTTCTAAACCCAATAAATTTATATTTTCAGATCTTGATCTTTAAAGGTGATCATACACTGCAATCAGTGAGATCTTAAATAAATTAGATTTAGTGCAAGAACCTGTTTGAATCCCTATAATTTGAGTTAATTGTTCAAGTGCGTCTTCCTATTTGCCATTTTGCCTAAGTATCGAGTTGTACAGGGATTGGCCAATCAGAGTGCATAGTGCATGACCATCGTAAGTGCCACATTTGAAATGTAGATATGCCATGACCCACTTGTATTTTCCAAACTATTTTTCTTGGGCATTATACAAGGCACATGAGAAACCACCTTTTCTTAAAGACATGCTAGAGTGATCAGGAATCTTCAGACTACGGCTCTTCAGCTGTTGTGGATCTACACATCCCATGAGGCATTGTAAAACTCTGACATTCACAGATGTGACTAGGCATGGTGGGAATTTTAGTTCCTGAACAACTGGACTGACCCCGTCACAGACCATTATTATGGCTCCAGAATTGGGAGTGTGGCATCTACCCAACTTCTCTCTGCTGGTGGACACAAGAATCTATCTACACACACTGAAGCAGGAAGCAATATACATTGGCCCAGAAGTGAATCTGTACACAAGAAGTAGGTGTGTGTTTTGAGGCCAAATGATTTAGACATACACACATGACCCACGCAAAACACCACCCCATGTAAAAATAAATAATCACACAGGTCACCACAGGTACATACCTATGCGCATCCAGCAGCTTGCTCATCTCACATACAAAGCGGTCATGCATCTAGATGCATTTGGCTGACCTAGCTCACAAAGCAGATGCAGATTTCCAGGACTGGACTAACAAATGTTTATAGTGAAAGGCAACTGGTGTTTTCTATTAAACAAGGTCTAAATGGGCCATTGACATGCATCACAGTTGAACTTAGGAATGTGGCTTTGCAAAGTTAAACTAAATTAAATCCTTTCTTATTTTTGCTCGGGGATAGAGTGTAGAGGGGTTAGAAGTCTTGTCAGTTTTTGGGGATGTCTGCACCCCTGATAGGGTAAAGATACCTTCCAAATTTTGCCATTTTCGCCTTCAAAATTATTCACTTCCCATCACATAACAAACTGGAAGTCAGGGTAGAACTCTACCAATGTCTTGTTACCAATGTAGGCATCTTGGACTCTGGGGTTTATTTACTAAAGGCAAATCCACTTTGCACTACAAGTGCACTTGGTGGAGATCCAAGGGGGCCCTGCAAGGAAAATAATAATAAAAAAAAAAAAAACAGCATCTTTGCTTCTACATGATTGGATGATAAAATCACCAGAGCTTTCCCTCAGATTTACAGAGTGTACACTTGTATTGCAGAGTGGATTTACCTTTAATAAACCCCAAAATACCTAATAATTTGGGTTGTACACAACAAAGTGCTAGAGTGCAATTTGCCAATTAGGGACACTAGTTAGATTGACCTGTGTGTCCCCAAGGCAAGGACATTGGCTACGTGACAGGAAGTGAAGCCAGTTTTCAGAAAAGGGACAGTAAGCCCAACCAAAAAAAAAAAAAAAAAAAAGACAAGCAGGGGTTTTAACACTCACTTGCTTTCCATCAAATGCCCACAATTAGAATAGGATTGTCTTCAGCTAGATTTTAGCTCAGTGCGCTAAATCGGTGGTTCTCAACCCTGTCCTCAAGTACCCCCAACAGGCCATGTTTGCAGGTTTGCCTTCATCTTGCACAGGTGCTTTAAATCAGAGTCAATGGCTTGGTATTTTGGACAGCTATTTTAGCCAAGATAAATTCCCAAAACATGTCCTGGTGGGGGTACTTGAGTAATGGAAAATTACAAGCGCGCCACCAATGAATATATATCGTGATACAATGTATACAACAGCTTTATCCACGTGATTTACCACTATTTTTGTGAAAAAATAAATTAAAAAAATTGTGATATATTGTTGTACCTAGTGTTTATAGATCACAAATAAAAGAGCAACTAAGTTACTCTATATACTAGTAACCTAATACCAACATATTTAAATGAAATCCTTTTCAGAATTGTGAAATAATTATGTGCCTTTTAGAACTAGTGTTATTGTGAAAAAAGAAATTATGTTGATCTATGTGCTCAGCAATCTAATTGCTCCCACTTCACACACCAATTAAATTAATAATTGTTCCTCTGCAAAAAAAAAAAAAAAAAATTTCTTATAAATATACACCCTCGTGATATATCAAACAATAAAGCCCATGTGAGGATATCTTGTATTGTGGATCAACCATGAATCTTCCGCTTTGACACACACAGATGATCTTCCCACTTTAGGCAAAGTAAAAATGCTTGCTTACCGAATCTGTTGGATCTCAGATTATAGAGATCTAAAAGGCTTGTTGCATTTGCCTGCCGGCTTCTGTGATCTCCACCTGGGTAACACTCCAGAAAGCTGTCCTCTCTTCCTTCAGTGGAACAGCAAACAAACACTTGTTTAAGGTTCAAGTGTTGATTTCCAGAACTGCGGGAGGGGAGATCAATTATCTTCCCTGGATCCTCCACATGTCCAGACCCCTCAATGAAGACAAAACGGGGGAGACTCCATAGTGTAGATGTATAAAATTTATTATAAAAAGTCACTTATCACCCCACAGCAATTGCGCACAGCATTAAAAACACAGCATTCCAAGAACTGCAAGCCAAAAAGTCAAATCAAATTGCACAGCAAAATACACCCCAAATTGTGCACAGCAAAGGGAGACGGATAAAAAATAGCAATAGTTTACAGGCAGCAGAGGGTTGAGCCTTCTTACTGCATGGGGAAAAAAAATGAATAAAACGTGATGGCATTACAGCCACTTGCTCCATCCGACACACGTTTCCCCTCAACAGGCTTCTACTGGGAACGGAGACATACTTGAGTATTGAGGCTAAGAACCACTGCGCTAAAACGGAAAATTTAATACTCTCTAATTTTCCTTTCCTGGTGCCTATCCATGGCAGCATATGCACAATCCGTGCATTTGCTGCCATGAAGGCACCAGGAAAGTAGCTTTTAGACAAATCACACTTTTTTTTGTTTTGTCATGCCCATCAGCCTAGTTAGGCTGCAGCTGGGAAATCTGTTGCATGAAAATGTCTTGGGGGGTGGGAGTAAAATGCATTACTTAAATTGAGCATGCATCTGCAAAACAAATGATTAACAAATTAACAAAAAACACATAAAACATAAAAATTTGCTACAAAAGGTTATAGGTCAACAAAACAGGACTTGGAAAAGAGCAAAGGAAAGCAAAAAACACATGGATGTTAATTTGAGACACTAACAGAATATGGTTTTGAGGTGTGACCATTTTGCAGAGGAGATTAACAGGAGTTAAAAGGAATGCGCCCACAAACGGACATTCTCGTAAGGATTTAAACATTAGTCACAACATCTTGGAGGAAGATTTTGCAAAATAATGCAGCACAGACAATTAAATCAAAGTAAAACGAACCACCTACAAACAACACACATTGACAACATCAAAAATATTTCAGGGAAAAATATCCCCCCCCCACCAAAACAAACAAAAGTAAAAAAATACTTGCTCTAAAACACACCTGTTTTGCAAAGACATGACAAACAAAATACAAAGAGAAAATACATGTGTTACAAACTCTATAAAAACACCCAAATGTACTCTCTTGCCGGCCTCACACACAATCTTGCCTCTTTGCTAGGCAAGGTAAAGCATGTTAACTGTAAACTTTATATAACATAGGTTTGTGTGCTAATGAGGCAATTGCAAACACATAAAATGCAAGTTCACCCAGTGCTGAGACAGAACTTCAAAGTGGGTACACCTGTTAAGGATGTCCTTTATATTACTAACCCAAAAAACACACTCTCTGAGCATGCCCAGAAAAATCCAAGTGCTGTTCACACACAAAAAGCAAAAAACAAAAACAAAGTCCCTGAGTATGCCCAGACCAATCCAAATGCATTTCACCCACCAAAAGCCACAGCAAAAAAACAAAGTCCCTGAGCATGCCCAGAACAACCCAAATGCAGCTAGCAGAAAATAAGCCACCCCCTGCCCAAAATTAAGCACATCATCCAGCATGCTACAAAATTACAGATGGGACAAACACCCCCCGGTCCAGGGGGAAAACAAATAGCCTAACATGGGCAAAAGTTATACAACAAATACCATTGCAATCTATGGGAACTGACTTGTTATTTTGCTAGTCCCCACTTGGCTGGCTTATATTCTAGTTATTGGGTCTGTTAAGACTTAAAAAGAACCCCCACGTGAAAAATACCACCCCAAACTAAAAAAATATTGTGTCCCTCCCACACACACTAACAGACCCCTAGTCAAACACACAGCAAGCCAGCCCATGAAAGGGGGGTGGATACTTGGGCGCAGGAGGAGGCTCGGGCACCCCAAAAGTCAACCACCTTGTTCCCATATTCAGGGGGACAAGAGCCTCTTCCACACAACCCTAGGCTGGGGTTGTGGGGGGCTGCAGACAGGGGACTTTATGGAATGTAGAAAGCCCCTTTAAACTAGTGGGTACAAGGTGCTTTGTGGTTGGTATTGGGCTGAGCCCAACATGCCCCAAAGGCAGCCAGCTATGTTGAGTGCATGTGGCCTTGTTCGGTTAAAAAGGGGGTAGGGCGATCGCTCTTCTCGACCCTTTCCTAGCTGGCCCTGTTGTATGCTCTGAAAAAGGATGTGGTTTGGATTGGTGAAGGCAGCTTACAGCCTTTTGAGAATGGAGTGGAGTGTGGAGTTCCCCTTTAAAAGCAAAAGTTAGCCCATGGAAATCCAAGGGATTGGAGGGGGGAGACAAGAGCATTGGAGAATGGAGTGTGGAGTTCCCCTTTAAAAGCAAAAGCTAACCCAAGGAAATCATATGCATTAGAGGAGGAAGGTTAAATTCCCTTTAAGGAGGAGCGAGAGTCTTTTTTTACATAATTTTAACAAGGTGCATGTCACATGTTGGTAACATAACATGCCAACATGACCTGTGTGCAAATCTCCTTAAAAAAATACATAAAGGCGAATCAGTGTAAAAAAAAATTGTCAAGTTTAGAGGTGCGCCCATTCAACCCACGCAATTGCATGTACGCTGCTTAACCACTTGACAACTGGGCAATTAAACCCCCCCTCCTGCCCAGACCAATTTTCAGCTTTCAGTGCTCTCACACTTTGAATGACAATTATTCAGTCATGTAATACTGTACCCAAATGAATTTTTTGTCCTATATTTCATACAAAAAGAGCTTTCTTTAGGTGGCATTTGATCACCTCTGGGTTTTTTATTTTTTGCACTATAAATGAAAAAAAGACCAAAAATTTTGAAAAAAACGCATTTTTCTTAGTTTCTGTGATAACATTTTGCAAATTATTAATTTTTCTTCATACATTTTGGCCACAATTTATACTGCTACATATCTTTGGTAAAAATAACCCAAATTAGTGGATATTATTTGGTCTGTGTGAAAGTTAGAGAGTCTACAAGCTATGGTGCAAATCATAAAAAATTGAACACACCTGATGTACCGTGGCCTATCTCATTTCTTGCGACCCGAACAAGTCAGCAAAAGTACAAATACCCCCCAAATGACCCCTTTTTTAAAAGTAGACATTCCAAGGTATTTAGTAAGATGCATGGTGAGTTTTTTTAATGTAATTTTTTCCCACAATTCTTTGCAAAATGAAGATTTTTTCCCCACAAAATTGTCATTGTAATAGGTTATTTCTCTCACATGGCATGTGTATACCACAAATAATGCCCCAAAATACATTCTGCTATTCCTCCTGAGTATTATGATAGCACATGAGTGGGACTTTTTCACAGCCTAGCCACATAGAGAGGTCCAACATGCAGGGAGCACCATCATGTGTTCTAGGAGCATAAATTACACATCTAACTTGTTGACTACCTATTACACTTTTGAAGGTCCTGGAGCACCAGGACAATGACATGTGACACTGACGTGGCACTGATGACAGATGGCACTGATACGTGGCACTGATGACACGTGACACTGATGTGGCACTGATGACAGATGCATTAATACATGGCACTGATGACACGTGACACTGATGACAGATGGCACTAATACGTGGGACTGATGACACGTGACACTGATGACAGATGGCACTAAAATGTGGCACTGATGACAGATGGCACTGATGACAGATGGCACTAATACATGGCACTGATGACATGTGGCACTGATGACAGGTGGCACTAATACGTGGCACTGATGACAGATGGCAATAATATGCGGCACCGATGACAGATGACACTAATATGTGACACTGATGACAAGTGACACTGATGACAGATGGCACTGATACGTGGCACTGATAACAGATGGCACGTGACAGTAACAGGTGGCACTGATGACAGATGGCATTGATACATGGCACTGATGACAGATGCACTAATATGTGGCACTGATGACAGATGGCACTTATACATGGCACTGGGGACAGATGGCACTGACAGGTGGCACTGGGGACAGATGGCAGTGGGGACAGATGGCACTGACAGATGGCAGTGGGGACAGATGGCACTGACAAATACTGTGATCACTTTATTTTCCTTTTTTTTTTTTCTGACACTCACCGCTGCAGCCGTGTCTCTGTGTGAGGAGGGAGTGCCGACAATGAGAGATGATCTCATGTTTACATATGAGATCATCTCTCATCGGAAGCTCCGATCTCACTGTAAACAGCCGCTGTGATTGGCCATTTACAGTGATCTGTGACTGGCTGTGTCCAAGGGACACGGCCAGCACAGAATTTCCCCGATGCGCGCCCACGGGGGCGCGCATCACTGAAGTAAACAGGAGGACGTCCAGGGACGCCCTCCCGGCAAAGCAGTCTTTCGGCTATAGCGCAGGTGCGAAGTGGTTAACATTTACTAAGATTTTGGGCGCACAGTGAACAAACTGATGTGAACAAGCCCAATGCCGCTTGCGCATGCGCAGTGCTTACATTGATTTCACGCAGTTCTAAACGTACTTGCAGGCACAGCAGGCTTTCTCTGAAAATTTACTTTCTCATTCTATTTTGGGCATATTTGTTACTTTGGCAGTTGTTACTAAATTTCCTCATATCACCCCATAATATTGACACCTCCATCTGTTAATATTGAATTGGAGATGCCGTGCACCATGTCCATAGTGGCGCACAGATTGTATTCTCCCGTGCCCTGAGATCGCTATAGTAAATGGGGGATTCGAGCTCTGTTACTGGCGCACCGTGTCGTAAATAAGGAAATGTGCCTTGCGCCTCACCGTTCGCCTCTACTGATGGCGCACGGCTTTCGTAAATCCAAATGAAAGAACACCAACATGTTAGTAAGAAAACAAGAAAAAAAATAATCACTGAGTTGTAAAAAGGATCATCCCCCATGTCAGTATTTTGTTGAACCACCTTTTGCTTTATTTACAGCCTTTAGTCTGTTGGGATATGTCTCTACTAACTTTACACATTTAGACATTGCAATATTTGCCCACTCTTCTTTGTAGAATTGCTCAAGTTCAGTCGTATTTGATGGTGACCATTTGTGGATTGCAGTCTTCAAGTCATTACACAGATTTTCAATGGGGTTTACATCTGGGCCCTGACTAGGCCATGGAAGGACATTCACCTTTTTCTCCTTCAACCACTGTGTGGTCATTTTTGCTGTGTGCTTTGGGTCATTGTCATGTTGGAAGGTAAACTTTCTTCCCATTGACAACTTTCTGACAGAGGGCAGCAGATTTTCCTCAAGAATTTGAAGGTATTTTGCCCCATTTATTTTTCTTCTATCCTGACTTAAAGTGTTACTAAACCCACAACAGTAAAATCAGTGTATGTGCAGTAACGCATGCTTGTTATACTCGCTGTGAAAACAAAGGGGTTAATCCTCTGCATTGTGTAAAAAGGCTGTTTGATCCTGTCTTCTCTGATCCTCCCCATCTTTTACTGTCCCCAATCTATTTGCTGATAGAACAGAGACTTGGCGGCACTCTGCACATGCTGGGTTTGGTTGCTAGAGAGTTTTTTTCTTTTCTTGGGAGGTTGCATATGATTAGCACAGGGCCAATCAGCACTGTCCAGATAGAGGGTCAGTTGTCCTGTAGCCTCATAGGACAGTCAGAGGAGAATGAAAACTCCTCCTACAAGCTTTAACCAATGCTTGGCTGTACACTGATAGAAGTCACAAGACTGCTATATACTGCTGATGAGAAAAGGTATTTAGCAGTTTATATTTACTAATACTATGTTTGCATTTCCATGTTCCTGTCTGTGTACTGTGGGAGACCAGATATAGTGAATGCAGTGTCTTGGGTTTGGTAACACTTTAAACCCCATTGGAAATCTGTGGAATGACTTGAAGACTTCAATCCTTTAACAGTCACCATCAAATTTAAATGAAATTGAGCAGTTCTGCAAAGAAGAGTGGGCAAATATTGCAGTCTAGATGGGCAAAGTTAGTACAGACATATCCCAACAGACTAAAGGCTGTAATTAAAGCAAAATGTGGTCCAACAAACTACTGACATAAGGGTGTGATCCTTTTTCCAACTCAGTGATTCTGTTTTTTATTTTTTTTTCTGACATGTTGGTGTGATATCTTTAACCACTTCTCGCCAGCCGTATGCAGAATGACATCCGGGAAGTGGTTCTGTTATTCTGACTGAGCATCATATGATGTTCAGCAGGATAATATGCAGGTGCGCGCCCGTGGGGGCGATCGCAAGTGCGGCTTGTCAGTTTGATAAGAAGCCTCTGTCAGAGCCTCTGACCAATCACAGCTGATCACAGCGTGAACCAGGAAGTGCCGGTAAACGGCATTTCTATGTTCGCGCTGACAAGGAGAGCCAATCGGTGGCTCTCCCTGTCAGAGGGGGTCTGTGCTGATAATCAGCACAGCCCCCTCAGATGTGCAACAACATCTTCTAAAATGTGCCCATAAGCTGTCAGTGCCTCATAAAAACACAGCTCACAGTGCCCATCAAATTGCCAATCAGTGGCCATATCAGTGCTAATCAGTGCCCACCACAGTGCCAGTCAGTGCCAATCTCAGTGCCCAGCAGTAAAACCTGTCAGTACCTCAACATCAGTGCTGCCAAACAGTGCTGCCGTCAGTGCCCGTCACAGCCACCTGTCAGTGCCCATCAGTGCCGCTTATCAGTGCCCATCAGTGCTGCATATCAGTGCCGCTTATTGGTGCCCATCAGTGCTGCATATTAGTGCCGCCTATCAGTGACCATCCTTATGGGCACTGAATGGCCACCTCATCAGTGCCAATTCATCAGTGCCGCCTCATCAGTGCCCATCTGTGAAGGAGAAAACAAAATTTTATAACCGAAATGAAGAAAAACTTTTTTTTTCAAAAATGTTGTTCTTTTTTTACTTTGTTTAGCAAAAAATAAAAACAGCAGAGGTGATCAAATACCACCAAAAGAAAGCTCGATTTGTGGGAACAAAATGATAAAAATATTGTTTGGGTACAGTGTAGCATGACTGCGCAATTGTCATTCAAAGTGCGACAGAGCTGAAAGCTGAAAATTGTCCTGGGCAGGAAGGGACGAAAGTGCCTGGTATTAAAGTGCCTGAAGTGGTTAATTTGGATGTTATAAATGTAGCGCTGACAATTTTTCTAATTTTATGTAATGCTATAATGTTAATAAGTTGGTATATGGCGCCATCTAGCAGCCAAAATATAAAAGCGCTGCATCTTTATTTTCATCATTTAAGAAGTTGACATGGAAGTGTTTTGTTTGTTTACATCTGGACATTAACTTGACCTACCCATGATGCCAATCAACTCCCATGAACCTCGGGACAACAGAACTGCATTGTGGGAAGATTATAAAAGGGCTGGGCGCGGCCATCTTAAGGCTCGTGGACAGGCATGACCAGCCTGGGAGGATCTGTGTGAAGTCTTTAGCACAGCGCGGTCTACCTCCACGGAAGAGCAATCCGAGCAGCAGTACTGTGACACACCAGAGAGCTGGACTGACGGCGGGGCAAGACTGGGAAGGAGCCAGAGGAGCCTGTCAGAGCCATCTGAGGGTGTCGGAGCGTCCTGTTGTGTGGAGCGGAGCAGCGCAGTAGTGGTGGCCGGCCGGAGACAGAAACCTGCACATCAGAACGGAGTCTTCTGACAGCACTGTCCTGGTTGAGTGAGAGGGCTTTTGCCCAAAAGCTTCTTGATGCACTTTTACACATCCCTCTGCACAAGACAGAGTTGCTGGGACCCATAGTTCCACAAGCTAAGTCAAGAGGATTAGACTGAGTTAATATTAGTCTTCGGGCCTGTACCTCATTGAGAGTTTAGTACTGAGTCACTGGCACCAAACATAGTTATAGTGCTATTGCACCAGAACTTTGCTTCTACATTTCAGCCTACTTTGATCAGGAGTCATTAACCCTTGGATTACAAAGTTACTTTATTTTTGCTAGCAGAAGAAAGAAGAAAAGAAGGACTGTTTAGTAAAATACAAGGCCTTGTGTTCCTTTACCATATTAAAGTTAAAGTGATACTAAATATGGGAGCTCTCTAATACTGCATTATACTTTATTAAGTTAATCTCCGATTTGGTATAGTTAAAGCGCGCATAGGTCTAGGATAGTGCTCATAGTGAGATCAATTCACTCTGACGGTTATCCTATTTACTTTAATTCATTACTCACAAATTAGTTCAGACTCTTTATATCTGTATAATATTTTTGTAAGATAAAGTTCGGTTGACTATCAGACTATGTTGGTCTGACAGTACAATCATTGTGGTACTTACTTTAAAGCAATTTCAGTAAACAAAGATTTACTTAAGTATAACTTGCAGGTGTTGTTTTCCTTTGCATCATCGAACAAGTGGAAATCCAGGTAAAGACAAACAGGTATACTACATTGTGCACTGTGAATTTACTTTAAGGTGTTGTTTGACCACATACTATTGCATCACCACTGGGTTAAAGGGAATTGCATCTGTACGGTTTTATATATATATATACTGTATATATATATGATGGAACCCGAAGTGTCAGAGCTAGGGGTAGCTCCGAGGGTCTGGGATGGCCAGTGGAAAAACGAACAAATTAGTAGCTCCTACGAGGGTATTGCGCTTCATAAGTTACACTAGTAAATACAGCTGGATAAAACAAAAACTGTGTCTGTCTTCATTTCAGGCTGCAAAGCAACAAAATGTTATGTAGCGCAGGGGTTTTGTTACCCAAGTTATCATGCTAAATAATGTGTTGTTCCTTAAGTAAGTTGTCTCTATTTTTGAAGCAAACAGGTATGCATTGTGGGATTGGTAGTTTGAAGAGGAAGTGACTCTTGTGCTTAAATCAGTCTGGGAACTACTGACCCACAATGCCCAGTTCACTGACCCACAATGCCAAGTCACAGAACAGCCTGCTGGGTAAACAGATAAAAGGGACAGCGCGGCCATCTTAGGCTCTCTTTGGACGCCATTTAACAACCAGCAGGGAAAGCTGGTGTGTGTGACAATAAAGACTGCGGCTTGCACGGAACCGGATTGCCAGCCTCTGAGAGACTTCAGGATACAGCCTTACCAGCTCAGTAAGCGGATCGGTGTGCAGTGTCAGGACATCTGGAAGTTCCTGCATCCCAGCCATACGGAGGAGCGGTACAGCGTGGCGGTGCCATCTTTCATTAGACTGAGACATCAAGAGGGGAGTCCGGATAAGCCTCACAGCCTCTGAGTCTACTGTGGTGAGCGGGCACCTGCCCATTTCATTAGAGTGCACTATTGTGATGAGTGAGTTATTTATAGACTGCTGGTGAGACTTGTAGTCCCACAGAAGTGATCCTACTTCTTCACAGGCCACATACAGCTGAACTCCAGGGTTTGTCTTACCTGTGCTATAAAGTCAATACTGAATTGCATCCACTTACCAGGAGGAAGTATTCTAAGTGTCCTATATCTTCAGTTACACAGTTACCAGCGCATCATTTATTCTGCCGTTTGTTTTTTTATTTGTTTCCCTGTTTGGATAACAAATACTGCAGTCTAAAACTGAAGATTTCTGAAGACAAAGAACTTTTGTCATCTTTTACAAAGCGTTGTGGTTCTACTTTACATTTGGGACATTGCATTGCAATCTAGGGGGAGCCCTTGAGTATAGGTTAAATATTGCATTGTGTCATTACTAGGGATGAGCCGAACACCCCCCGGTTCGGTTCGCACCAGAACCTGCGAACGGACCGAAAATTCGCACGAACGTTAGAACCCCATTGAAGTCTATGGGACGCGAACGTTTGAAATCAAAAGTGTTAATTTGAAAGGCTAATTTGCATGGTATTGTCTTAAAAAGGGTTTGGGGACCTGGGTCCTGCCCCAGGGGACATGTATCAATTTTAAAAACGGACGTTTTTTCGGGAGCAGTGATTTTAATGATGCTTAAAGTGAAAAAAAAAAGTGAAATATTCCTTTATATATTGTGCCTGGGGGGTGTCTACAGTATGCCTGTAAAGTGGCGCGTGTTTCCCGTGCTTAGAACAGTCCCTGCACAAAATGACATTTTTAAAGGAATAAAAGTCATTTAAAACTGCTTACGGCTTTAATGTAATGTCCGGTCCCGGTAATATGGATGAAAATCAGTGAGACAAACGGCATGGGTACCCCCCCACCCCAGTCCATTACCAGGTCCTTTGGGTCTTGTATGGATATTAAGGGGAACCCCACACACAAATTTAAAAAAGGAAAGGCGTGGGGCCCCAGGCCCTCTGAACAGCAGTACAGCAGTATACAGGCGGTGCAAACAAGACAGGGACTGTAGGTTTGTTGTTAAGTAGAATTTGTTTGTAATTTTAAACTGGTACATTTTTAAAGTGTAGCTCCAGCCAAAAAATCTATTTTTAAGCTTTTTGGAAAACATAGGGAAGGGTTATCACCCCTGTGACATTTGTTTTGCTGTCTGTGCACCTCTTCAGAAAATTTTACCTCACTTTCTGTCCCAATGACAAATGTTTTTTGACAATTTGGGGTTTTTAGTGAAACAAGGATTGGTGATAAAGCATCAGTGGAGAGGAGACACGTTTTTCCCATATTAACTCTTACAGGAGAGAATTTCCCTTCCTATGGGTAGATTTCATCTCACTTCCTGTTGTCTCCTTCCGTTTGCAAGTAGGAGTCGTTTGTAAGTTGGATGTTTGAAAGTAGGGGCCTGCCCTATATACTCTGCAGAAATTGGGGCCTTAGGTGTTGGTGCTGCCACAACACTATAAGCCCTCACAGTTACTCTTGGTGGGCGCAGGAATGGGCTCTGCTGTAAAATATTAGATCAAGAATTGTAATTACATGCACCTGTTTAACAGGGTCAGAAAAATTGGGCCTTTGGTGTTGGTGGTGCTAGTGCCACAACATTGTAAGTCCTCACAGTTACTCTTGGTGGGCGCAGAAACGGGCCCTGCTGTGAAATATCAGATCAAGAATTGTAATTACATGCATCTGTTGAACAGGGACATAAAAATTGGGCCTTTGGTGGTGGTGGTGGTGGTGTTGCCACAACACTGTAAGTCCTCACAGTTACTCTTGGTGGGAGCTGGAACTGGCCCTGCTGTGAAATATTAGATCAAGAATTGTAATTACATGCACCTGTTGAACAGGGGCAGAAAAATTGGGCCTTTGGTGGTGGTGGTGCTGGTGCCTTATTCACTGGTGCCACAACACTGCAACCCCTCACAGATACTCTAGTTGGAGCGCAGGAATGAGCCCTCCTGTAAAATATTGCATCAAAAATTGTAATTACACGCCCCTGTTAAACAGGGGCTGAAAATTGGGCCTTAGGCACTGGTGCTGGTGCCACAGAACTGCAACCCTTCACAGATACTCTAGTTGGAGTGCAGGAACGAGCCCTGCTGCAAAGTATTGCATCAAAAATTGTAATTGCACGCCCCTGTTAAACAGGTTCTGAAAAATTGGGCCTTAGGCACTGGTGCTGGTGCCACAACACTGCAACCCCTCACAAATACTCTAGTTGAGTGCAGCAACGAACCCTCCTTGCAAAATATTGCATCAAAAATTGTAATTACACGCCCCTGTTAAACATGGGCTGAAAAATTGGGCCTTAGCCACTAGTGGCAGCATCCAGAACCAAAAATATTCTTACAAGCTATCAGCATGATCATTGAGGAGAAAGAGGATAGTCACTCAGCATAACAGGATAGTCACTCAGCATCAGCATAGGCAGTCTTAAAGGGATCTGACATTTCAAAAAAAATTATTCGGTTACATCAGCATCAGGTGCTTGGTAGCTGGTGGTGATTCAAGACTGATTCATTTTTATGAAGGTCAGTCGATCGACCGAGTCGGTGGACAGGCGCACCTTGTGATCGGTTACAAAACCTCCAGCAGCACTGAATGTGCATTCCGAAAAAACGCTGGATGCAGGACAGGCCAGTAGCTCAATTGCATACTGTGCAAGCTCTGGCCAGTGATCCATCCTCAAGACCCAGTAACCCAGAGGATTTTCGGTGGGAAAGGTGTCCAAGTCAGATCTTGCCCCTAAGTATTCCTGCACCATGTAAAACAGACGCTGGCAATGGTTGCTGGAACCGATCATACCTTGGGGCTGCGGAATAAAAAATTGTCTGAACGCATCGGTCAGACAGCCACCTTCTCCACTGCTCCTTCTTTGACTGACCGAAGCCTCAGCAACGTTGTCCAGGAACAGGAGTTTGTAACCTCCCAGTCTCTGGGAACGCGTTGCACAGACCTTTCTGCAAGGCCTCCCGAAGATGTTTCATCCTCTGCTCCCTCTGCGACGGCAAGATAAGATCTGCAACCTTACCCTTGTAACGTGGATCAAGAAGGGGTTGCCAGCCAGTATTGATCCCTCTCCTTGATACCAAGAATACGAGGATCCTTCCGCAGGCTTTGCAGGATCAGGGAGGCCATGCAGAGTAGGTTTGCTGAGGCATTCGGTCCGGAGTCCTCTGGGTCACTAAGGACGACATCATCCGCAACCACCTCCTCCCAGCCACGTACAAGTCCATGGGTTTCTTGGGACTGTAAATGATCCCTTAAAGACTGCTGCTGATGCTGAGTGCCAGGCTCCACCTCTATGCTGACACAATCCTCCTCTTGCTCCTCCTCCTCCTCCTCCCCGTCCTCTTTCTGTGTGATCGGCGGGCACACAAAAACACTGTCTGGATAAAGGGAGCTAAGGAAGTCCTCCTCTTCCTGCCTCTGTTCTGCCTCAAGTGCCCTGTCCATTATTCCACGCAGCGTGTGCTCCAACAGGTGGACAAGGGGGACAATGTCACTGATGCATGCACTGTCACTGCTCACCATCCTCGTGGCCTCCTCAAATGGTGACAGGACAGTGCATGCATCCCTGATCATGGCCCACTGGCGTGGGGAAAAAAAAACAAGCTCCCCTGACCCTGTCCTGGTGCCATAGTCGCACAGGTACTCATTGATGGCCCTCTGCTGGGTGTGCAGCTGCTGCAGCATGGCCAACGTTGAGTTCCACCTGGTGGGCATGTCACAGATTAGGAGGGTCTTGGGCAGGTTAAATTCCTTTTGAAGGTCAGCCAGCCGAGCACTGGCATTATATGACCTGCGGAAATGCACACAGACTTTCCTGGCCTGCCTCAGGACATCCTGTAAGCCCGGGTACCTGCCCAAGAACCGCTGCACCACCAGGTTAAGGATGTGAGCCAAACAGGGCACATGGGTCAGTTGTCCCTGTTGGAGGGCGGAGAGGAGGTTGGTGCCATTGTCGCAAACCACCATACCTGCCTTAAGCTGGCGTGGCGTCAACCACCTCTGAACCTGCCCCTGCAGAGCTGACAGAATCTCTGCCCCAGTGTGGCTCCTGTCCCCCAAGCACACCAGCTCAAGCACCGCATGGCATCTTTTGGCCTGCGTGCTTGCATAGCCCCTTGAACGCCTATGGAGCACCGCTGGTTCCGAAGTCAAATCAGCACAGGAAGAGGCCATGCGCGGTGAAAGATAGGTAACGTCCCTGTCCATGCCTGCTAGACCATGAGTCAGCGGTAATAGACACCTTACCGCTGACCGCCCTGTCCAGCGAGGCGGTAGAGAGCCGGAATCGCCTTCTGTGAGAAAAAGTGGCATTTGGGAACCTGCCACTGAGGAACTGCACATTGCACAAACTCACGGAAGGGTGCAGAGTCTACCAACTGAAAAGGCCGCAGTTGAAGTGCTAGCAATTTAGCCAAGCTACCATTCAACCGTTGGGCATGTGGATGGCTGGGAGCGAACTTCTTTCAGTGGTGCAGCAGCTGGGGCAGGGAAATTTTCCTGGTACAATCTGACGTCGGTGTACCGATAGCAGATTGCCCCCAAGTACTTGGCTGTGACACACCTAATTCTACACTTTCATTCCTCTCAGTGTAGGTCTCAGAGAGGACTGAAGGTATAGTGGGGTTGGAGATCCCAGCTGATGAGGAGCAAGGAGAGGTCCTCTTTGTTCTTTGGTGTGGGTCTTTTAGGTAATCTTGCCAACAAACTGCATGGCAGGTCAACATACGTCTGGTCAAGCATGTGGTGCCCAAGCGGTTTTGGCCACATGAGATAGGCTTGAAACATATGTTGCAAATAGCAGCAGTGCGATCTGATGCACTCGTCTCAAAAAAGGCCCACACCAAAGAACTTTTGGAATAACGTGCAGAGACAGCAGCGCCCTGCACATGCGAAGCTCTGCGGTGTGATGCAGTTGTGCTGCCCTTAAGCTGGCCCCTGGAGGGCATCCTGCCTCGTTGGAGATGTGCCTCCTCCTCCTCCTCTCTCCTATCAGGCACTCATGTGGAGTCAGTGACTTCCTCATCATCCCCTCCCTCCTTATCACTGGAGCAAAGCTGGCAGTATGCTGCAGCTGCCAGATTGCTGTCCTTCTTGGGCACCCCCCTCTCTGGGCTCACGTAACTGCCTTCCTCTAGCTGGGTACCATCATCGGAGCCTTCAAAACGCTGGGCATCCTCCTGGAGCATGTACCCAACACTGTGGTCAAACAGTTCGGGGGACTCCTCAGGAGGACACGGTGGGGCTAGGGAAGGAGTGACTGATGCCATTGAGCCGAGGGAAGAGGCCGCGTTGGCAGCTGCTTTGCCAGACAAAGTACCCTGAGCCTGGGTGAGAGAGGATGAGGAGGATGAGGACGGCTTGGTCATTCACTCTATCAAGTCTTCGGCATGTTGCGGCTCAATGCGGCCAGCTGCCAAAAAAAAAGACAAGCGTGTCCCACGGCCACGTGCTGATGAGGATGCACCGTGTCCACGACCAGCACTGTTGCCTCTAGACACAGAGCCTGCTTGCCCTCTTTTATTGGCTTGTGATTGTCTGCCTCTCCTTGTTGGTCTTCCAGACATACTAATGGCCTGCAGTGAGATGTGGCTGCACAAAGCTGGGATGTGTATATATATAAATATACTGATTATACTGCAGCTAGCAGAATCTGCCTGCCTGTAGTATTATTAGTATGAGAACACCAGCAATTGTCTTCAGGTAGCTTTAGGTGCACACTGTGCAGAGGACACAGTACACTAACTGTAAATACGGCAGCTGCCTGCCTGTGGTATTAATAGGATCAGAACACCAGCAATTGTCTTCAGGTAGCTTCAGGTAGCTTTAGGTGCACACTGTGCAGAGGACACAGTGCACTAACTGTAAATACTGTAAACCTGCCTGCCTGTCAGTAGGAAGAGAATAACAGGAACGGATCTAAACTGAATACAGTGTGTATAAATATATATATATATATATATATATATATATATATATATACAGTGGGGATGGAAAGTATTCAGACCCCCTTAAATTTTTCACTCTTTGTTATATTGCAGCCATTTGCTAAAATCATTCAACATTCAAGTTCATGTTTTCCTCATTAATGTACACATAGCACCCCATATTGACAGAAAAACACATTTTTGCAGATTTATTAAAAAAGAAAAACCGAAATATCACATGCTACTAAGTATTCAGACCCTTTGCTATGACACTCATATATTTAACTCAGGTGCTGTCCATTTCCTCTGATTATCCTTGAGATGGTTCTACATCTTCATTTAAGTCCAGCTGTGTTTGATTATACTGATTGGACTTGATTAGGAAAGCCACACACCTGTCTATATAAGACCTTACAGCTCACAGTGCATGTCAGAGCAAATGAGAATCATGAGGTCAAAGGAACTGCCTGAAGAGCTCAGAGACAGAATTGTGGCAAGGCACAGATCTGGCCAAGGATACAAAAACATTTCTGCTGCACTTAAGGTTCCTAAGAGCACAGTGGCCTCCATAATCCTTAAATAGAAGACGTTTGGGACGACCAGAACCCTTCCTAGAGCTGGTTGTCCGGCCAAACTGAGCTATCGGGGGAAAAGAGCCTTGGTGAGAGAGGTAAAGAAGAACCCAAAGATCACTGTGGCTGAGCTCCAGAGATACAGTCGGGAGATGGGAGAAAGTTGTAGAAAGTCAACCATCATTGCAGCCCTCCACTAGTCGGGGATTTATGGCAGAGTGGCCCGATGGAAGCCTCTCCTCAGTGCAAGACACATGAAAGCCCGCATGGAGTTTGCTAAAAAACACCTGAAGAACTCCAAGATGGTGAGAAATAAGATTCTCTGGTCTGATGAGACCAAGATAGAACTTTTTGGCCTTAATTCTAAGCGATATGGGTGGGGAAAACCAGGCACTGCTCATCACCTGTCCAATGCTGCCACTACCATGCTTCTCTGTTGGGACTGTATCATGCTGTGGGGGTGTTTTTCAGCTGCAGGGACAGGACGACTGGTTGCAATCGAGGGAAAGATGAATGCGGCCAAGTACAGGGATATCCTGGACTAAAACCTTCTCCAGAGTGCTCAGGACCTCAGACTGGGCCGAAGATTTACCTTCCAACAAGACAATGACTCTAAGCACACAGCTAAAATAACAAAGGAGTGGCTTCACAACAACTCCGTGACTGTTCTTGAATGGCCCAGCCAGAGCCCTGACTTAAACTCAATTGAGCATCTCTGAAGAGACCTAAAAATGGCTGTCCACCAACGTTTACCATCCAACCTGACTGAACTGGAGAGGATCTGCAAGGAGGAATGGCAGAGGATCCCCAAATCCAGGTGTCAAAAACTTGTTGCATCTTTCCCAAAAAGACTCATGGCTGTATTAGATCAAAAGGGTGCTTCTACTAAATACTGAGCAAAGGGTCTGGACCATCCGATATTTCAGTTTTTCTTTTTTAATAAATCTGCAAAAATGACAACAATTCTGTGTTTTTCTGTCAATATGGGGTGCTGTGTGTACAATAATGAGGAAAAAAATGAACTTAAATGATATTAGCAAATGGCTGCAATATAACAAAGAGTGAAAAATGTAAGGGGGTCTGAATACTTTCCGTCCCCACTGTAAATATATATATATATATATATATATATATATATATATATACACACACACACACACACAACACCTGGGATGCATATATATATATATATATATATATATATATATATATATACACACACAATACACTGTAAGTGCAGCTAACGGACTCACCTGCCTACTCTAACTTAAATCAAATGACACTGTCTCTCTGTCTATCTCTCTCCGCCGCCGCAACACACTACACAAGGCCGCCACGCAGGCGGCCTTATATAGTGTGGGGCGTGTACTAAACCCCCTGAGCCATAATTGGCCAAAGCCACCATGGCTTTGGCCAATTACGGCTTTCTGTACAGACGGCGCTGTGATTGGCCAAGCATGCGGGTCATAGTGCATGCTTGGCCAATCATCAGCCAGCAATGCACTGCGATGCTACAGTGAATTATGGGCCGTGACGCACCACTTGAATTTGGCGCGAAGCAAAAACTAAAGCAAGGTCCCATTGAGTGATAAGTCCATAGATAATTAAAAAAGAGTGTCCATCTAAATGAGCAAGATGAATTGCAGATAGGTGAACGTGGCAAAAATCTCCAAAGCAAACGAAAGTGCTTCCAATCACCACCCAAAGTGTATGGGTAAACTGCTTACCAGAAAGCGATGACCGCCATAGCAGTCTCGCCCAGCATGAGGGATCCTGACCAATCCCCAGATGAACGTCCTTTTGCTGAAGAAACGCGTAGGGTGGGGCCTCCGACAGTGACGTCATCACGTTCGTTTCCTCTGAGACGGTGGACGGGTGTATGACATAGGAAGTAGAGTGAGACCGAGGGTTGTACCGCAACGCCGACTTGTTGTATCCACATTACCTGCTTGCGATTGATGACTTCTTTACTTGTAAGTGAAATATTTATCTTTCATTAACTTCCATTATCGAACATACTAGACTATGGAAGTCTTCTTTGCTTTATGTCTCTGAGTATTTTTAGCAGCAGTGGGAGTCCTGGATTGTCCATAAAGGGCTGAGGAAGACCATACTTCCCAAATGCTGGGCGAGACTGCTATGGCGGTCATCGCTTTCTGGTAAGCAGGTTATCCATACACTTTGGGTGGTGATTGGAAGCACTTTCGTTTGCTTTGGAGATTTTTGCCACGTTCACCTATCTGCAATTCATCTTGCTCATTTAGATGGACACTCTTTTTTAATTATCTATGGACTTATCACTCAATGGGACCTTGCTTTAGTTTTTGCTTTTTTTCACTTTTTCTTTTTTCACTTTGATATTTTTTCACCAAATTTTTTATTTATATTCTCATTTTTATATGCATGATTTAATTAGCGCTGCATCTTTTGTTGTTTATTTACATACATATACACTATGTGCTCATGTGGTACACAGATTTCTCCTGTCAATTTAAGAAGGTGCTACTAACGACAACTCGTTATGTGTATAAAAGACACCTGTCCACAGAATCTCTTTCTTCCATTCAAACCCACCATCATGGGCAAGACCAAAAGTCAAAGGACGTCAGGGACAAGATTGTTGATCTGCATAAGGCTGGAATGGCCTACAAGACCATCGGCAAGAAGGGTGGTGAGAAGGAGACAACTGTTGGAGCGATTATTCACAATTGGAAGAAATGCAAAATAACCATCAGGCCGGGTTCACATATGTGTGGCCGCAGTTCCCAGCATGGGGACCAGTGCACACCAGTTCAGCTAAAAAATACGTTCTGAATTTTTACCTGAATTCACACCCGATCCGGACCCAAACACGCACAGAACCCTTTTGGAATGCAGAACGTGGCTGTCCTGAACCTGTGTGAACCAGCTCCATTGAGAGCTGGTCACACTCGTATGTCATGCGAATTTGATGCAGAGAAAAAAACGCATCCAATTCGCACATACTGTATGTGAACCCAGCCTCAATTGCCCTCGGTTTGGAGCTCCATGCAAGATTTCACCTCACGGGGTAAGGATGATCATGAGAAAAGTGGGGGAGCAGCCCAGAACTACACAGGAGGAGCTTGTGAATGATCTCAAGGCAGTTGGGACCACAGTCACCAAACAAACCATTGGTAACACAAAACACCAGCATGGATTGAAATCCTGCAGCGCCCACAAGGTCCCTGTCCCCAAGAAGACACATGTACAGGCCCGTCTGAAGTTTGCCAATGAACATCTAAATGATTCAGAGAAGAATTGGGAGAAGAAGGTGCTGTGGTCAGATGAGACCAAAATTGAGCTCTTTGGGCATTAACTCGACTCGCTGTGTTTGGAGGAAGAAAAATGCGGACTATGACCCTAAGAAAACCATTCTTACAGTCAAGCATGGAAGTGGAAACATTATGCTTTGGGGCTGTTTCTCTGCTAAAGGTACAGGCCAACTTTGCCACATTGAGGGGCCAATAGAAGGGGCCATGTATTGTAAAATCTTGTATCAGAACCTTCTTCCCTCAGCCAGAACACTGAAGATGGGTCATGGATGGGCCATCCAGCATGACAATGACCCAAAACATACCGCCAAGGCAACAAAGGAGTGGCTCAAGGAGATGCACGTTAGATCATGGAGTGGCCTAGCCAGTCTCAAGACTTTAATTCTATAGAAAATTTATGGAGGGAGCTCAAATTTCAAGTTGCCAAGCGACAGCCAAGAAACCGCAAGGATTTAGAGAAGATCTGTAAAGAAGAGTGGACCAATATCCCTCCTGAGATGTGTGAAAACCTGGTAACCAACCACAAGAAATGTCTTACCTCTGTGCTTGCCAACAAGGGCTTCTTCAGCAAGAACTAAGTCATATTTTGCCAGGGGATCAAATACTTATTTTACTCACTTTACTGCAACTCAATTTATAACATTTGTATCATGTTTTTTTTTCTGGGGTTTTGGTTGATATCCTGTCTCTAACATTTAGAATCTACCTATGATAAAAATTATTTTTTTATTTTTTTTTCAATGCTTTTCTTTTTTTATTAACAAATTGTAGTACAATGCACATAATCCAGTGCAAGCACATTTACAAAAACATGTGAATTAGTAACTACTACGTACTGCAATGGGTAATCGTAAGAAGATTTTTCATTACCTTTTTGCCCCTTTGTTTCTTTATTCCCCCTCCCATCCCTCCCTTGTGTTAGACCTGTTCACTCCCCGCCCGCTCCCACCCTACCCAAACAAAACCCCCCACCCCCCATCCCACTCAAGCAGAGAGTTTAGCAGGAAATGTTATCAGTCTGACTAGTACCTTATCACCTATGATAAAAATTATTGACCCTTCCTTTCTTTGTAAGTGGACAAACTTACAAAATCTGCAGTGGATCAAATAATAATTTTCCCCACTGTATATACAATTTTGTCCATAAGTTTACATACCCTGGCAGAATTTATGATTTCTTGGCCATTTTTCAGAGAATATGAATGATAACACAAAAACTTTTCTTTCACTCATGGTTAGTGTTTGGCTGAAGCCATTTATTATCAATCAACTGTGTGTTTACTCTTTTTAAATCATAATCACAACAGAAACTACCTAAATGACCCTGATCAAAAGTTTACATACCCCAGTTCTTAATACAGTGTATTGCTCCCATTAACATCAGTGACAGCTTGAAGTCTTTTGTGGTATTTGTGGATGAGGCTCTTTATCTTCTCAGATGGTACTGCTGCCCATTCCTCTTGGCAAAAAGCCTCCAGTTCCTGTAAATTCTTGGACTGTCTTGCAGGGGCGTTGCTAGGGAGTGTCTATTGGGGCTATAGCCCCGAATCTGGGGCCCATAGCCCTGAGTTTCTTGCCGCAGGGTCCCTGCCTAACCAGCGGGTCGCTGCCGCGACTACTTTGGCAGGTGGGCTGGCTGCATGAGATAGGCGGAGGAGAGGAGAGGAGTGAGCAGGCGGAAAAGCGGAGATGACCTCTCTCTCCGCCCGTTCCACATCAGAGCTCTTCAAAGCTGGGCCTCTTCAATGTGGGAACATGGTGTGGCGGGCAGCAGAGAGATGACATTATCTCTCACTGCCCGCCACAGATCAGCGCTCTTCCGCCCTCACAGCGCGGTTGAGTTGGGGTCACGTGCTTCTTGTCATCGGTGGAGCTCCACTATGCAGCCAGACCCCCTTGCTTCAATGTCAGAGGTGCAGCAAGATGACATCATCTCTCACTGCAGTGTCAATGCACATTTGGTGGCACTGGCTGGCATGGCAAGTGACAATCCACATCAGTAGGCAAGTGACAACTCACATCCGGTGGCAGGCGATGTGGCAAGTGACAATCTGCAAATGGTGGCAGGTGACGTGGCAATCTAAAAATGGTGGCAGGAGATGTGGCAATCTGCAAATGGTGGCAGGAGATGTGGCAAGTGACAATCTGCAAATGGTGGCAGGTGACGTGACAATCTGCAAATGGTGGCAGGTGACGTGGCAAGTGACAATCTGCAAATGGTGGCAGGTGACATGGCAAGTGACAATCCACATCTGCTGCCAGGTGAAAGTGGCAAGCGACAATTCACATCTGGGGGGAGGTGACCTTGGCAAGTAACACGCTGCATCTGGTGACAGGCGATGGTGGCAAGTGACACGCTGCATCTGGTGGCAGGAGATAGGGCAAGTGACACACCCAAGGCTTCCACTGATTCTGCATTATGGTGAGTTGAACCACTTCACTATATATTAGAATGTAACAACAGAAACAATGCACTTCAATCACCCTGACATCATACCAACTATGGTGCCATGATGATTGAAGTGCCAACACCAGCCATTGCCCGCAAAATATGGCTTACCACTGGCGCCCCCCCCCCCCCCCCCCCCCCCCGCACGGGCCTGCAAAAAGGTTGGTGACCGCTGCTATGGGCTTTAGCCCCAGATCTTTTGCTGACCTAGCAACGCCCCTGATTGTGTGACCAATTTTCAGTGTATTTATGTTCAAATATTGTGATGCACATGGTTACATTATAGATCCATGCATTTTAGTGTTTTTATCATTTGATTGGGAGTGATTATATACTCTATTTGACACGGACATTGAATATATGTGGATATATGTTACCACATTTTATAGTCTCATGCTGCGCAGCTTTTCCTTTTGAAATTTTTATATTGTGTGTATTTCACATTTAAGCTGCAGCAGGACCCATGATTTATGGTACTACTTTTTAGTAGAATGGCTCACTAGACAGCGCTGTATCTCTACCCTTGACATACTGCTACTGTACATGCTTGCTCCTGAGCCGCTGCTCTATCTGTTCATAAGACACATAGAGCCGCAGCTCCTCCGCTGTCTCCTCATTGGCTCTCTGGCTGTGATTGACAGCAGTGGGAGCCAATGAGGAGGGACTGTGTCGGGACAGCCAAGGCTATCGTGAACACTCCCTAATCAGAGGGAGCTCAGGTAACAATTAGGTTGGGATGAGGGGCGCTGCACACAGAGTGATTTTTAAAAGGTGAAAAAAAACCTTCAGCCTTTAGAACCACTTTAAATGACACTGGATATCATTCAACCCAGAAAAAGGAGCAGAGCCACACTGCTGGAACAATGAGTCTGGGGCAGATAGTTCAGGAGATCAGGTGGGAATATTAAACTGCTTTTTAGTTTTTAACTGGTGAGGCCTGAATTTGTGCATTTCTGACCAAGCTGGACTTGGGCTGTACAAAAGATTAATATTTGTCCACTTATATAGCTTTATTTGCTTTGTCTGGAGACCTGGCACTTGACTTCAAGGGCTAACATCATTTGAAATTTGACAAATTTGTTAAAGGGGTTGTAAACCCTTGTGTTTTTTCACCTTAATGCCTCCTATGCATTAAGGTGAAAAAACACCTGGCAGTGACCGCCCATCCCCCGTTTTACATACCTGAGCCCTGGAACTTGACCTGGCGGGGACGCACTCGGCTCTTGATTGGATAGATTGATAGCAGCGCAGCCATTGGCTCCTGCTGCTGTCAATCAAATCCAATGACGCAGGTGACAGGGCAGGGCCGAGTCATACATTCGGTGGCTATGGACGCCGAATGATGGACTTGGGAACGCGCCCGCAAGGTAACCCCCCGGAAGAGCGCTTCTCCTAGGGGGTTATCTGATGTGGGGAGAGCGCCGAGGGACCCCAGAAGACAGTGTTTGGGGCCACTTTGTGCAAAACGAGCTGCACAGTGAAGGCAAGTATGACATGTTATTTTTTTTTTAAATAATCAAAACTTTACAATCACTTTAAGGTAGCAGACAATATTTAGCTAGTCTAACTTAGTGAATATGGTGGATATATCTTTCCTTTGAATACCCAGTCATGTGCAAGGGAAATAAAAATGTAGTTAAAGTTAAAATTCACTTTACAAAGTGCAAATACATTTTTTTGTTTGTTTTTACCTAAAATATCCCTATTGTCTTCTTACTCCAAAGAGTGCATGACAGGGTTAATTATAGCACCTTAGTTCAGTGAAATGTAGATAGCTATAGTGCTCTAACAGTTTAAATCGGAGTTCCTCTTAAAAAAAAATTAAAAGTCAGCAGCTACAAATACTGCAGCTGCTGACTTTTAATAATCGGACACATACCTGTCCCAGGGTCCAGCGTCTCCCCCTCCTCTCGGAAGCGCCGGCATTTTAACTGTGGGCGCCCGGCTGTGGCTTCACAGCCGGGCACCCACTGCGCATGCGCGAGCCACGCCACACGCCACGACTGGCCGCGCAATCATCTGGGACCTGTCATGTGTCCCAGATGATTTCCTAGAGGGAGGGGGGAGAGGTGATCTCCCTACTTGTGCCGAGGGAAGTGACGTCAGGAGCCCAGGCGCTGAAGGAAGAAGATTTCGAGGGACCACATAGCAACAGGCATTATAAGGTAAGTAAAAAAAAAATTCCAAATGTTTTTTTTTTTTTAATGCACATTAATGAAATTTTTTTTTTTTAGGTGGAACTCCACTTTAATATCAAGGAGGCATTTAACCAAAAAACTAATTAGCTTTATAAAATCTCCCAGTCAAAGGCTGCAGTAGCTGTAAATCTATCTGATTTTTGCAAGCCCTATCATGGGATTCTTGTAATAAGATGCATGGATCAGTCAAGCTGTACTGCTTAAAAAAAATAAGAAAATTACTGGCAATAAAAAAGTATTATTTGTTTGAACAGCACATGCTAAAGTGTCACATTTAAACAGCTTAAAATATCAATGAATTGCCACAAGAGGGAGCAATATTCACAACTTGTGGTATACTTTGACCGTGAGATGAAGATCAAGATGAATTTAGGGCAAAAAATGTTATCAAAACATTTAAAGAATTTCTGAATGAAAGTGGAATTCCAGCATATTTCTAGCTAATCTTAAAACTGCTCCCTCCCCTCCTCCTAACAGCTATACTAACCCTACCCTATAGAAGAAAGATACTTATACTTAGCTATTCTCAGGCTGCTCCCTTCAGGTTACGTGATCGCCCCTGTATCAGCCAGCGGCTGGATACAAAAGACATCACCCTTAAGACTTTTGTCCGAAGGTCATATGCCGTGCACTTGTCTTGCATACAAATGGTAACCAGTTGTCTGCCAACAAACACGAACGTAGTGACGTACTAGACGTACTAGGAGCCGATAAAGAGGAAGTTCAATTGTCAGGCGCCGCCTTTGGGCTCCTTCTACTAATTTCATCTTAGTAGAAGTTTGGTGAGTGTTGATTCACGCTTTTCATTTTGCGCTTTTCAGTTCCTTTCTTCATCAACCAGCCATGTTGCGGAATCGGAGGAGATAACGTGTTATTTATTATTGGCCTTGGAGTTATTGCTTTGACCCAAGTCTAGTCCAGGAACAGGAGGAAGAGTATTTCTTGGACCAAAAATCGGTTGCTTTATTAATCGTGACCAATTATGTCATATGCCTTTGCTGCGGGAGCTCCAGGAGAATAATCAGGATGATTTTCGGAATTATCTCTGGATGATGGACCCCTGCTTTCACCAAATCTTGGCATTGTTGACCCCCTATATTAAGAAACAGGATACATGCATGAGGCTTTTATTTTATTTTTTGGTTGAATAATGATTTGATTTGTTATATTTTCTATATTTTTGGATGCATAGAATGCACTTTTTGGTTAAGTTCTATTGGCAGATAGCATGTCTAATTTTATTTGTTTTCTTTTTTTAATACACGATAAAAAAATGTGCTATGTGTTTTACTTCAAATGACAGTTTGGGAGTAGGCAGTTACATTTAAAAAAATACAATGTAAAATTGACAAGGAACACCAACATAGTTGTATCTTTGATCTTAAAAACTACAGGATAATGGTGTTGTGGTAACTTGCCCAAAAATAAAACAAAAACAAGCATAATAATATTATTCTTGATATCACTAGAAAATAAAAGCCTTTTAAAATACATTTGGCAGAACTCCATCAGTATCACCAGCAAAGCAGCTTCATTATTATCCCATTAAAGAAAAAGAGAATGTGCGCTGCATTTCGTCCTTTCTTCCGAGCATGCGTGTTTGTACTTCGGACTTTTGTCTGACGGACTTGTGTACACACGCTCGGAAAACCTGACAACAGACAATAGTTTTCGGAAAACTTATAAACCTTCCATCCAACAATTGCCAGCGGAAGATCCGACAACAATTGTCCTATAGAGGGTACAAACAGTTGGATTTTAGGGCAACGGTCTGTCATCACACAATTCCCGGCGGAAAGTCCGATCGTGTGTACGAGGCTTTAGGCTTACTATGGCCGACCTGTTGTCGGCGCTCCCTCCTCTCCCCTGAAGCCACGCTACCTGACACAGAGGAAATGGATCACATGACCGGACCAGAGCGGCCTGAAAATAGGCAAGTATACAGATCTTTCTTACACAGGTTAATTAGTATAGGTGTTATATTGCAGGGGCGAGGGAGAAACAGTTTTAAGATTACTTTACTTTATCCCGGAATTCTACTTTAACCACTGGCCTACTGGCACTTTTACCCCTTCCTGCCCAGGCCAATTCTCAGCTTTCAGCGCTGTCATGCTTTGAATGACAATTATCAAATTTTTGTCTTTTTTTTCCACACCAATAGAGCTTTCTTTTGGTGATATTTAATCACCACTGGTGTTTTTGACTTTTTTGCTAAATAAACAAAAAAAGACAGAAAATAAAAAAAAAAAAAAAAAAAAAAAAGCTTTTCATAGTTTGTTATAACATTTTGCAAGCAGGTAATTTTTCTCCTTCACTGATGTGTGCTGATGAGGCTGCACTGATGATCACTGTTAGGCTGCACTGATGAGGTGGCCCTGGTGGGCACTGATAGGTGGCACTGATAGGGGCGCTGATGAGGAGACACTGATTGGCAGCACTGGTGGGCACGGTTGGGACTAATTATCAGTCCCCTACACACAAGCCAGTTATCGGCTCTCCTCTCCTCACGCTTTCAGCATGATGAAAAGAATGCCAATAACTAGCTTGTGTTTACATTGTGATCATCTGTCATTGGACTCAGCTGATCACGTGGTAATGGACTGCTGTGATTGGCCCTTTACCCCAATCTATGATCAGCTGTGTCCTAAGGACGTAGCAATCACAGAGCTTGCCGCCCGCACGCCGCAGGGGGTGAGTGGACAGTACAATCACGGGAGGACATCCATGGATGCCCTCCCGGTAATGTAAGCCTGTGCTGTAGCCATCTTTCAGCTATAGTTATTTACCTTTGACGTGAAATATGAACAAAACGTATCCCTCTGTAGTGTATACCTGTCTCAAACCACAGCACTAAGTGTCATTTCTGTCCACTGCCTTGTTCCTCTGCTATCTGTATGAGTCACTTCTGACAAGTCTTCCTGACACCAAGAGAAAGAGAAAAAAGGTGACGGGGAGGCAGTCTGTGATTGACAGCTTCAGCTCTGTTGCTGTGAGAAGGGAGGGGGAGTGTCCCTTCCCTCCAATCAGCTATCCTTTACATAGTTACATAGTAGGTGAGGTTGAAAAAAACACAAGTCCATCAAGTCCAACGTATGTGTGTGATTATTTGTCAGTATTACATTGTATATCCCTGTATGTTGTGGTCATTCAGGTGCTTATCTAATAGTTTTTTTAAACCATCGATACTCCCCACTGAAACCACCGCCTGTGGAAGTGAATTTCACATCCTTGCCGCTCTTACAGTAAAGAACCCTCTACGCAGTTTAAGGTTAAACCTAATTTCTTTTAATTTTAATGAGTGGCCACGTGTCTTTTTAAACTCTTTTTCACGGAAAAGTTTTGTCCCTATTGTGGGGGTACCAGTATGGTATTTGTAAATTGAAATCATATCCCCTCTCAAGTGTCTCTTCTCCAGAGAGAAGTTCAACCTTTCTTCATAACTAATATCCTCCAGTCTCTTTATTAGCTTTGTTGCCCTTCTCTGTACTCACTCCATTTCCAGTACATCCTTCCTGAGAACTGGTGCCCAGAACTGGACAGCTTACTCCAGGTGCGGCCGGACCAGAGTCTTGTAGAGTGGGAGAATTATCGCTTTATCTCTTGAGTTAATCCCCTTTTTAATGCATGCCAATATTCTGTTTGCTTTGTTAGGTTCAGCAATGGCATACAATGCCAATCTGCTGCTATCATCTACTAGGACCCCCAGGTCCTTTTCCATCCCTGATTCTCCCAGAGGTTCTCCCCCCCAGTGAGTAGATTGCATTCATATTTTTGCCTCCCAAATGCATTATTTTACATTTTTCCACATTAAACCTCATTTGCCATGTAGTTGCCCACCCCATTAATTTGTTCAGATCTTCTTGCAAGGTTTCCACATCCTGCATTGAAGTTATTACCCTGCTTACCTCGTCTGCAAATACAGAAATTAAACTGTTTACCCCATCCTCCAGGTTGTTTATGAAAAAATTATACAGCACAGAACCCTGGGGGACCCCACTTTCCACCCCTGACCATTTAGAGTACTCCCCATTTATCACTACCCTCTGAACTCGCCCTTGTAGCCAATTCTCAATCCATGTACTCACCCTATGGTCCATGCCAACGGACCTTACTTTGTAAGTAAACTTTTATGGGGAACTGTGTTAAATGCTTTCGCAAAATCCAGATACACCAAGTCTACGGGCCTTCCTTTATCTAGATGGCAGCTCACCTCCTCATATAAGGTTATTAGATTGGTTTGGCAAGAGAACGATTCTTCATGAATCCATGCTGATTACTGCTAATGATACAGTTTTTTCATTACTAAAATCTTGTATATAGTCCCTTATCCTTCCCCCCCAGGAGCTTGCATACTATTGATGTTTGGCCAACTGGTCTGTAATTCCCAGGGATGTATTTTGGCCCTTTGTTAAATATTGGTGCTACATTGGCTTTTCTCCAATCAGCTGGTACCATTCCAGTCAGTAGACTGTTAGTAAAAATTAGGAACAA
Organism: Aquarana catesbeiana; assembly: GCF_042186555.1. Lineage (NCBI taxonomy): Eukaryota > Metazoa > Chordata > Amphibia > Anura > Ranidae > Aquarana > Aquarana catesbeiana. Next base: position 312,298,764 of record NC_133328.1, read on the forward strand.
TGGTCTGGCAATTACTTGACTGAGTTCCCTAAGGACCCTCGGGTGCATGCCACCTGGTCCTGGTGACTATCCTCACTGAGATTTGTGGGTGTAGCCTCAGCTACCTGCCTCCTGCTTTCTGAAAGCTCAGACCAGCTATATAAATTGTGCACTTTTGAACGGCTGTAGAGAAGAGAGGGTTGCAGATAAACAGGTACTTCTTTTATAGAAGGATTTTCTGTATCACTTGAGGCCAGTCACTTCCTTGGGTATATGTAAGGATTTAGAACCACTTTAAATAAAGAAAACAGAGAGAGTAAGCAGTTTATCCTGGAGCCAGTATATAAGCACAGTAAGATGTGAGTATTATGTTTTGTCCTAAATAAATGGTTGTACGTTATGGGAGTTTTCTGTTTCCATCTGGTACTTTCCTATATGGGTTGCCATGAGGAGAAAGTAATTACTGTAAAAGATCAGTTCAACCTAAATAAATCTACGGGAAACATTAGAATGCAAAGCAAGGCCCACTTAGAAACGAGTGAGGGGTCTACACATGTGGTGGGTGTCTTCACCTAAAGGGGCTTGAGTAAAGGATTGCATGTGAACTTCGAAGTTAAAGACACAACACAATGGATTGCAGTGTAGATTTAAAGGTACATTGGTTTTATTGGAGTTACTTGGGAATGTATGGATGTATTTACAGTATTTATTGTGAAATCACATGAATTGGAAGAATTTTCTTGAATTGATTTATAAGGAATGTATTCAGAAACATTATAGCACTTTGGTTGGAACTTTTTTTTTTTTTGTTTTATGAATTTATTTATAAGGAATTGCTGATTGTATGTTTATACAAATTGTAGCACTCATTATTGGCATCGTTTGCACATAATCATAGTTTGCACAATTTTATTTACCTGGTTGTCCTCCCGTCAGCACACTATGGGTTAACTGTTCCTCATTAACCCTCAGGACCACCTTGTTCCAACCTGTCCTCCCCTCCCCCTTGTGTTATTTTTTCATTGGTCGCCAGGCCACCAGACTGAATTCCAGCTACACCCCCCCTACCGAACCTCCCCCCCCCAGGTTGATCCTCTCCTGGGGTTGGAAGGTCCAGAAAGGATAGAGGTAAATCGTCTTATGACACTGGATGCCCTGAGTGCCGGGGCTGCGGCATCTGTTGTCTGAAGGACACGCACAGGCTGTGGCGAGCTGAAGAGGAATTTAAAAGTTACCCTCAGGGGGGTCCCAGGCTCTAGGATCAAGCCATCTCCCTCTCTGGAGCCGAGGTTGCCGCCGAATGACATCACGGGGGCGGGGCTTAGCGGGAGCGGCCATGCATTGCTGGGTTAACCAGCACACCATAAAACAGGACACCGCGGAGGCAGGCGCCGAGCGCTGTGGGCTTCAGGGGTAGTAAATCCAGTAGGTGCTATCATGGTCCTCCTCCCCAAACTCCCTTGGTCAGTTTATGTGCTGTTTACACTCTCCTCCTGCTTTTCCTTCCCAGCCAGGTTTGGCTGAATTACTCACTGCTGCTGCTCTAGACCCTCTCTGTCATCCTGCACTTCTCAGCTTGTTTGCTGCAGGTAAGATGGCAGACGATTTAAAGGGGTAGCACAAAAATATATATTTTAAAGAAAAGTCAAACATCAGGGGAAGAATGGAAGAGGATAATTACTAGATGCGTCTATTACTAAACTTATTTTTTTCTCCTTCCGTCCGTAGCCCAGGGTGCCCACGTGTCCCGGATTGCCCGGGACAATCCCGCAATTAGCAGGTCTGTCCCGGGTCCTGGGCACCCTCATTCTGGGACAATACAGTGTCCCAGAATTGCCCTCTGGCCCTGGACTGTTCTGATGCCCTCTAAAATATCCCTTACATCGCTGCTGTCACTCACTGACAGCCTGTGGTGGACCCCTGGCTGGTGACACCCCTTTTACATGAGCCGCTGGCTCAGTGCCCAAATGGTAGCTAGCCACTGCCCGCCTCGCATCTAGCAACCAGTGATGTCATGAGGAGGAGAGAGACAGAGCCCCAGCATTCACTGCAGGGAAGATTTAACTTCCTCCTCCACGCCTACTGATTAGCTCCACCCACCTCCTCCCTGCACCGTTCAGCCAGCAGCATGCAGAAGTGCACGAAGGAGAGATGAGTTTTGTAGAAAGGCAAGTGAATCCAAAGCACTCACCATTGACAGATTGGGGTTAAAATCTTCAGTCAGCTCTCCCCCAGCAGCCAGCATTCTGTGCTGAACTGTCAGCACTTCACAGGAGCTCCAAGTGTGTGTCAGCCTGGAGCTAGCACTGATAAGAGGACAGTAGGCAGATAAGGGGTCTGCAGAAGAGGAGAGGACACTGACAGATGAAATGACACCCTAAGAGGGATGGAAGGAGGACACATCCTTAGATATCAGGACAGGGTTCATGCTGGGATGTGACCCCCCAAAAGTGTAGGACTATAGGTCCCAGCATGAACCCCACAGAACTGAAGATGTGATGCCCCCCAATCAGTGAAGAACTACAGGTCCCAGCATTAGCATGTGAAATCTATGGGGTCACACCCTTAATTCTCAGGGGTCCACGCTGGGACCTGCAGCCCTTCAATTTGGGGGGGGGGATCACATCCTTTGATATCAGGGGTTCATGCTGGGACTTGTAGTCCTTCACTTTTGGGGGATGTGACCCCCAAAAGTGAAGGACTACAGGTCCCAGCATGAACCCCTCAGACCTGAAGATGTGACATCCCCCCGCATGGGAGAAGTAACATCAGCAGCCAGCGGCGGGAGGGGCGCTCACTTTCCCGGGGCTCTGATGTATCAGACTGGTGGCAGGCTATAGGTGATAAGTGGCACACTGCATCTGGTGGCAGGCTATGGGTGAAAAGTGGCACACTGCATCTGGTGGCAGGCTATGGGTGAAAAGTGACACACTGCATCTGGCGTCTGGCATCTGGCGTCAGGCAATGGTGGTAAGTGAAACGCTGCATCTGGTGGCAGGCAATGGGTTACAATTGGTACACTGCATCTGGTGGCAAGTGACACGCTGCATCTGGTGGCAAGTGACAAGCTGCATCTGGGCGCAGGCGACAGCGGCAATTAACAAGCTGCATCTAGTGGCAGGCAACTGTGGCAAGTGGCACACTGCATCAGGTGGCAAGTGACAAGCTCAGGGTCCCCACTGATTCTGCATTATGGTGAGTTGAACAATTTAATTATATATTACAATGTAGTACAACACCAGCTATTCACCCGACAAATCACCCCTGCCCCTGAATTCCCCGTCAACCCCAAGACTACATTCTCCCAACCTCCCCATCTTTTTTTGGGAAGGGGGGTAGGGGGGTGTCCCTGAATGGCAGTTTGGAAATGTGGTCACCCTACCGTAGCTATGAGCTCGCCACAGCAGGCACGAAGATCTGCAGAAAGGTAGGAGGGGTCTACGGGGGACGAAAACTGTAAAAGAGTGCCGCACACACAAGTAACATGTTGCTTAATCTTTTTTAGGAGCAAAAGCCCGAAAAAAAGACATTCCCAGAAATGAAAAGTCCAGCCACCGCTCTAAGTGCCAGCAACCAGGGTCCCATTCCAAATGGAGGGATCGATCTCCCAGTGGTCCAAGCTGCAGTAAATCTTCAACATTAGAACCAAGGCAGTCCGGAAGACTGGCAGGTGGCCTATGCTAGGCTTCCATGGCACCAGCTGTTGTCGGGAAGTTTCTTTGTGCCGAATGCATGAAAGATGTAACCACAGATAAGGAAGCAGAAGCTCGGAAGGTTAAGGATTATATCCAGTGGCAGTGGCCGAAAGCATACAGCTAGCCTCTAGTGCAGCCTGTTCTAGAGAAGAACCTAAACCAGGCACCTCCACAGATCAAGGCCGAAAATCACCAAGGATCTGTGAGACCTTATCAGGCTCCTCGTCAGAAACAGAGGACATTCCCGAGCATTTGTTCGATCCCCATCTGATTGAGCCATATGTTATGGCCATAAAGGAGGCCATAGAATGGGATCAAGACTCTAAACCTTCAGAGAAGGTTAAGAGATTATTTCTAAACTTAAGGAGGCAAGGGCCCGGTCCGGTCCGGAAATGAATGGAGGAGGAATGAGAGAACCCGGAGAGAAAAGCGAGAATCCAAATTTGCTTTACTAAACTCTGTCCCTTTAACCCATCGGATGCCTCTTTCTGGGAGTCGGTGCCAGGGATAGATGCAGCCCTACAGCGCCTTGCAAGGCATGTCTCCCTCCTGCTGGAGGATTCCACCACATTTAGAGATCCGATGGCTATAAAGACAGATGCCGATCTTAAAAAGATATACTCTGTTGCAGGAGCAGCCTGTCGCCCATCCATAGCCCTAACATCGATCTCAAGAGCCCTAAAGGTCTGGGTTACGAATGTGGAGATGGCACTGCGTGCTAGAGTGGAGATAGTTAAAGTCATTGAAGCTCTGGAGGAACTCAACCTGACAGCAGCTTTTTGGCCGAGTCTTCCATAGATTTAGTAAGATTACTGGCTAGATTGATGGCACATGCAGTGACCGCAAAAAGGGCGTTATGGCTCCAGCATTGGACCGCAGATGCGGCATCTAAACAGGTGTTATGCAACATTCCATATAATGGTAAGATGTTGTTCGGAAAGACCCTGGAGGAGGCAATTAAGCAGGTCACAGGTGGAAAGTCTGGCCTATTACCTCAGACCTCTAGGAAGAGACATATAGGAAAAAGGGTGGAATTAAAGAGATGATTCCAAAAAAGCAGATCATCAGGGAGGAACAGGCAATCCCTTCTGGAATCGCACTGGCCTGACCGGAAGGGTTGCTGTCTCTTCCTGGAGACAAAAAGGAGAAGGAGGAGAACTAATCTGCTCCAACTAGGCAATATAATTATGAGAGCCAAGTTGCTACAAGTAACAGCAACTGCCAATAAAAAGCTAATTGCTCACACCACAGTTATAATAGTACACTGCTGTCGATGCGTTCCTCTGAATTAATTTGGCATATAGGAAAAAGGGTGGAATTAAAGAAATAATTCCAAAAAAGCAATTCATCAGGGAGGAACAGGCAATTAGCAAAAAATATATAAGTAAAGTTTATTAAACAATTCACTTAAACACCAATCAAAAAACATGATTAAAAAGGACCACCAACAATTCATTAAAATAGACAACGTTGTCTACACACACACAGATAACCACCACACACTAATCCATACAGGCCCCCTAATTAATGACTTATGAAGGTGATGGTAGCTAGTGAATCATCTAAGGGGAAAAGATGATAGTCCTGCAGATAGCACCAAAGTGAGAAAATTAGATCAGGGCGAGTATAGGTAACCGTTCGATCCTGTATACCTCTTATCCACTATATGAAAACCAGTGAGTGTCGGTAAGCACATCTGACTAACTTATGGTAGAGATGGAACAAAAATCCTTAATTGCAGAGCTCACTGTAACAATAAAGGACCAGTGGAAAAAAGTACGCTGAGGAAAGTTCCTGTTTAAAGACTGAAATTACTTGGGAGCTATAGCAGACTCAAAGATACCTGTATCGGCAGATGAATGAGTGTCTTTGGGGGAAGCGGTATAATTGTGTGTAAAATACCATCCCAGCTAGGAGGTGTTAAAGGTAAGATCTCACCACTATGTAGACCCCAGATCACATCCCCGAACGGATGAATGAGCGATTCCTGCTTGTTCAGTCTCCCGTCAGCTGGTCAGGATAGCTTCCTTCCTTGTACAGGGTGTCATCAGTAAGGTCCAGATAGTGCCAGTCAGATAAGGGGAAGTTGAGTGAGAAGGTATACGATCCCAGACGGCGCTGCCGTCACAGAGTTACCTTCTCACTCAACTTCTCTTCATCTGTCGGGTGCGCCGTCTGGGCTAGTATACCTTCTCACTCAACTTCCCTTTATCTGACTGGCACTATCTGGACCTTACTGATGACACCCTGTACAAGGAAGGAAGCTATCCTGACCAGCTGACGGGAGACTGAACAAGCAGGAATCGCTCATTCATCCGTTCGGGGATGTGATCTGGGGTCTACATAGCGGTGAGATCTTACCTTTAACACCTCCCAGCTGGGATGGTATTTTACACACAATTATACCTCTTCCCCCAAAGACACTCATTCAAGTCATTAATTAGGGGGCCTGTATGGATTAGTGTGTGGTGGTTATCTGTGTGTGTGTAGACAACGTTGCCTATTTTAATGAATTGTTGGTGGTCCTTTTTAATCATGTTTTTTGATTGGTGTTTAAGTGAATTGTTTAATAAACTTTACTTATATATTTTTTGCTAATTGCCTGTTCCTCCCTGATGAATTGCTTTTTTGGAATTATTTCTTTAATTCCACCCTTTTTCCTATATGCCAAATTAATTCAGAGGAACGCATCGACAGCAGTGTACTATTATAACTGTGGTGTGAGCAATTAGCTTTTTATTGGCAGTTGCTGTTACTTGTAGCAACTTGGCTCTCATAATTATATTGCCTAGTTGGAGCAGATTAGTTCTCCTCCTTCTCCTTTTTGTCTCCAGGAAGAGACAGCAACCCTTCCGGTCAGGCCAGTGCGATTCCAGAAGGGGCCATGAGGCCAGATCATATAGGCCAGGCCAGGAATACAACAGACCTCAATGTAGGGGTACACAGAGCTCCTTCCTGCGCAGGGTGAAATCAACCACAGAGCAGGCAGCAAAACAGACTGAGAAGTCTAATTGATGGTAAATCCATCCAAACCCTCCAAGTTGAAGCCAGGTTGGCAAGATACTGGAGGGATTGGCGAACAAAAGTGAAGGACCGCTGTATCTGACAGATAGTAAAGCATGGATACAAGATATGATTTCAAAAGAAACCTCCGAATATCTTTGTCTGAACACATTACTCACAGGATCAGAAGAAACGCAAGTGTTTGCAGGAATACGTTGCCGAATTGTCTCGGAAACAAGCAAGTACATTAGTGCCACAGGGGTGCCAGGGGAAGGGAGTATATTCTCTGATATTCCTAGTATCCAAAGCATCTGGAAAGCTCAGAACAGTGTTGGACCTGAGGTCCCTAAATCTTTTCATCATTCCCAAAAGATTCAGGATGGAGTCAATATATACAATAGCATCAGTGGTTCAACTTGGTTAAGCTCAATCGATTTTGGCAGATGCCTATTTACACATCCCAATCTACAAACATCATCAAAGGTACCTCAGATTCACAATAGAGGAAAGACATTATCAGTTCAAATGTCTGCCCTTCGGCATCAACACAGCTCCCAGGGTTTTCTCCAAAATCCTGTTGGCGACCATAGCATTTATCTGATTGCAGGGAATAAAAATTTTTCATTATTTACATGACATTCTTGTCGTGGCACATTCAAGCAAATAGCTGGTGCTACAGCGAGACAAGGTGATAGTGATCCTGTCCAACTTCGGATGGCTAATAAACAGTCAAAAGAGCAACCTCATTCCTGCCCAGTGGATGGAGTATTTAGCGAAAAGAAAAAAGAGAGCGCACCAGCCTAGTGCATTATCCTTGACAGATGCGAATTTTTCTTCGACCTTTGTGAGTAGTTTTTATTTTGCTTTTAATTAAATAAATCTGTCAAGGATAATGCACTAGGCTGGTGCGCTCTCTTTTTTCTTTTCGTTTAATACTAGGACAATCCCATCCTCTGAGAGCAGCAAGGCCGAAATCCATAGTCCTTCTTGAACCCTTGGGACTTTCTAGCCAACACACCTGTGCGCAAGAGTACTTTTTTGCTTTTTCTTTTTACACGATGGAGTATTTAGGCATGGTGTTCGACAACCAGTCAGGTCGGATTCTTCTGCCATATCGCAAGGTATCTACAGGCTAATGGAGGCTTCGACGCTATCGGCAAGTGACTGCATGAAAATGTTGGGGATGTTCACCACAGCTATCCCGGTAATACCTTGGGCAAGGTTCCATATGAGAGCCCTCCAGATGTCCTTCCTGGAACAATGGGACGACCGGTCATTGGACCAGAAGATCTGGATACCAGGATGAATCAGAGTCTAAGCTGGTGGACCTTGCCAGAAACCCTGTTGCGTGGTATGCCTATCAGCCCAGGAGACTGGATTGTAATAACCTCGGATGCCAGCCTCCAGGGCTGGGGGGCTCACTGCCTCAGCAGGCAGGTTCAAGGCAGGTGGAGCATGACGGAAACCAGACACTCCGATCTACTGGAGCTACAAACAGCATACATGGCCCTGATGGCACAATAAGAAAGGGGAGCACTCCTGATGCCACATCCGCAAATTAAGGGAGACAAAAGAGGGTACTGGTTGAGTGACGCACAAGGGCTCACTGTACAAATCGTTTCTTCATGTTTTTAACCTTTATTGAACATTGTGATATACTATGAACTTTTTTTCAATAAATAATATTGTAATAATTATTTGTTCTGTTGCCTCTCCATTGTTTCCGATTTTTGGTTACTCAACCAGTACCCTCTTTTATGGCCCTGATGGCATTCAAGGGGATGATTCAGGGAGCTCGAGTCAAACTTTGATTGGACAACCAGACAGCGGTATCATATATCACTCGACAGGGAGGAACCAAGAGTCTGGCATTACTCCAATTAGCAACCAAAATTCTCCACTGGGCCAAGACTCATGTGGAGGATTTAACAGCAGTGTATGTTCCAGGCAGCCAAAACCAGATAGCAGACCGTCTGAGCCGGAGGTTTCCCAGCTGTGGAGAATGGGCAATCAGCAGTCACTATATTCAACCAATTTTTGCCAGATGGGGGACACCCAATGTAGACCTGATGGCCACACCAGGGAATGTGCAAGTACCAATGTTTGCCACGAGGTTCAGGTACAATGAGGTGATAGCCCAGGACACCTTCTCAATCTTATGGCGGTTTCCCCTAGTGTACCTGTTTCCTCCAATCCCTTTAATCATGAGGACCCTGCTGAAGATAGCGAATGAGGAGGTGCATGCCATCCTAATTGTACCCTTCTGGCCCAGGAGGGCATGGTTTCCTCTGCTCTTGCAGATGGCGTCAGCCCCACCAGTACACCTACCTCTCAGGAGGGACCTGTTACAGCAGGACCAGTGGATGCACCCCAATCCGGCGCGACTGCGGCTGACAGCCTGGCTATTGAATTGGCCCGACTGCATGCATAGGGCCTCTCAGAGGAGGTAATCACTACGTTACTGGGGTCAAGGAAGACTACAACAAACACCACATATTCCAGGATTTGGAGAAGATTTGTGGACTTCGCATTACAGCGTAGTTTCTCCCCATTAACTCCGGGTATCGCAAATATTTTGGAATTTCTACAAACAGCACTAACTATAGGCTTGGCATACAACTCAATTAAAGTTCAAGTGTCAGCCCTGTCCTGCTTCACCGGACATAGATGGGCTAATGAGCCTTTGATAAAGCAATTCCTCAGAGCTGCAATAAGAGCCAAGGAGGAACCTCTTCCCAACTTGGGACTTGGGCACGGTCCTAAAGGCACTGTTGCAGCCCCAATTCAGTCCGGCTGAATCATGTACACTGGGATTTCTAACAATCAAACTGGTTTTCTTGATGGGCATTACGATGGCCAGAAGAGTGTCAGAATTAGCAGCCTTATCCTGTGAAGAACCATTCTGCATTATTTATCTGGACAGAGTGATCCTGAGACCCGCTTCAGCCTTGGCCTCTAAGGTGGTGTCAAGGTTTCATGTAAACTGTGAGGCAGTGTTACCTTGCTTTACGCAGCCTCCAGAGCAGGCGAACCAGTTGGATTTGAGACCTCTGGATATGGTCGGCTTAATATCAACATATCTTCAAAGGGCACAACAGATACGCAAATCGAATTATCTGTTCATCTTCCCTTCGGGACCCAAGAAAGGGGAGGCAGCATCATCAAGGGTCTTGTCCACCTGGATCACAAGAACTATATCCTTGGCATACAAGCAACAGGGCCTTGCTCCCCCGCAGACTATACGGGCTCATTCTACAAGAGGGATGGCAGCTTCGTGGGCGTCTGTAGCAAAGATCCCGGTGGAAGACATATGCAGGACCACTAGCTGGAGTTCCTGTGAGACTTTTGATCGGCACTACAAACTGGATGTGGTCACCGCTAGTTCTTCGATGTTTGGAGAGGCGGTAGTGTCAACTCCTTTGATTAATTAATTAAAGCGGAGTTTCACCCAAAAATGGAACTCCTACTTTAAGGAAGGTGACCCCTGACATGCCACATTTGGCATGTCATTTGTTGGGGGGTGGGGGGTGGGTAGAAACCCTCAAAATTGAGGGTTCCAGCTCCCACTTCCTCCCGGGGCTCCACAGAGCCAGAAGTCAGATCACCTCTCCCCCCTCCCTCTCGGCAATAATCTGGGACACGTCACAGGTCCAGATGATTGCCCGGCCAGTCACAATGCTGGCGTCGCAGAAAGGAGGGGGAGACAAGCGGGGCTTCGTTCCCCTGCATCATTGGATCCCTGGGACAAGTAAGTGTCAGATTATTAAAAGTCAGCAGCTGCAGTATTTGTAGCTGCTGACTTTTCTTTTTTTTTTTTAAGCGGAACTCCGCTTTAAAGTGTGGTGAAGCATGGCTTGGGTATATCCCATAGTGTGCTGATGGAAGGATGACCAGGAAAATGGAAAATTGTTATTAATACTCACCATAATTTTCCTTTCCTAGTCCGTCCTCACGTCAGCACAACTAAGTGGCCTGTGGTCGCTACAAAAGAACACGAGGGGGAGGGGAAGACAGGGATTTATAACGCTGGAAGAAGGTGGTCCTGAGGGTTAATGAGGAACAGTTAACCCATAGTGTGCTGACATGAGGATGGACCAGGAAAGGAAAAATGTGGTGAGTATTAATAACAATTTTCCGTTATATAATATAAACTATAAAGTTATTTGTAACTAGCGCTGTATGTGTTGAAGTTGGGAGAAGGAAAACATAACATTTGCTTTTAAATACAGCTTGTATTTTTATATGAGCAAGTTTTGAGCGAGAGCCAGCAATGCCAGCTAGTCACGGCTCTGTTACACTGAAATGTAATTTAAAGTTAAACTGATTGTAAACAATCGCCTTGTAAAACAACCCATTCAGTTTAAAATAGAAATGAAAGGCAAAACATCTGTGTGTATATAATTATTAATGCTTTTTTTTTTAATTTGGTGATGAACCACGCACCCTTCAAATATATACAATAAGGTGCAATATTGTGAACAACCACTGGGTGTCCCCGGTGGGTGATAATGATGCTCTACAAATTGCTAGATAATCAAAATGCAAGTAAATAAACATAAGAGATAACCACACAATAAACAGGTGGATGCCAAATATACAATGTCAAAAATATGTGTATAAATGAATAAAGTCCAACATTTCATCAAATAATTCCAATAGTGGAGTTATCTCGTGAATTCCCACAATCAAAGTAACTGTAATCTTCCTCCACCAACACCGGTCACTCAGTCTACTCACCAGATATACATTGCCCCAATACAGAAGTCATATACAGTATTAGGGTACACGATGTTCCCATGATCCATCACAGAACCCGGCGATGGAGCCTCCAATCGGTCATCAAAAGAAAGGACACCCGCCAAATCTCGGGACACAGGCTAAAAAAATGAAAGAGGATCAATCTCCCATGGTGAAGTACGTTGATGTTTTATTTAAAATAGCATTTAAAACCACTTAAACAAGTGTACAAAAGTTTTAAAAAGAACAGAGGGACGGGGAACGTGGTATGCGCTCCACCTGCGTTCCACTGTGGGCGGAAGTAACGGGTCATCCTCAACGAGTACCGACAAAACGCGTTGGGTGTGGTCGAGTGTGACACGTCACTTCCGCCCACCGTGGAACGCAGGTGGAGCGTATGCAGCGCCCCCGCGTCCATCTGTTCTTTTAAACTTTTGTACACTTGTTTAACCACTGCCCGCCCAGCCTATAGCAGATTGACGGCTGGGAAGGGGTTTCATTATTCTGACTGGACGTCTTTCAGAATAACATGCCGCAGGGGAGCGCAGCGTGGCGATCCTGGTGCGGCGTATCAGTTTGACACACACCGCATCTCCGATCGTGGTAAGGAGCCTCTGATGGAGGCTCCCTACCACGTGATCAGCTGTGACCAATCACAGCTGATCACAGCGTGAACCAGGAAGTTCCAGTAAATGGCTTTCCTCTGTTTGGGCTGACAGGAAGAGATGATCGGCGGCTCTCCCTGTCAGGAGGGGGGGCTGTGCTGATAATTAGCACATTGATTATTAGCACAGCCCCCCATTAGTGAGAAGTTGTTCAAAAATGGAAGATATATGCACAAGTATGCACAGACATCCAGTTTTGGATGGAGCAACAAATTGTATCTTTTAAATAAAAAACACTGGCTGTCGTCTGACCAACCAGTGTGAGATAATGGTTATCCCTCGGCTTCAGGAGTGACCTCGCAAAGGCCCCCAAGTAGAAGGACAGCCCGGGAGGGTCCCAGATTAACCCTTGAAAAGAAAGGAAAAAATATAAAGAGCCCTTAAATAATTTGCTCAAAACTCATTGATTTGTACAGATATTACATTCCCCCCAAGGGGGTTTCCCCTTCATTTACTCTTGAACAGAGAGCAATGTATGTATATAAAACAAGTATATATATAGTGCAGGATCATATTGTCTTTAAAGAAAAATGTTCAGAAAAGGACTTTTAGACAAATCCCCCAAGTTTGAAAACTTGACAATGCTGCCAGCTGATACCAAAAGAAGAAAATTAAAGCAAGGAGACAGAGAGCCTCTCTGCCTGTGCACAGGAATGGAACAGTTGTTAAACAGCTGAACCGTTTAGTCAAATAAGTATGAAAAAAGGGATCATAAGGGAGTTTGCTTATTTTGTCTCATATAGAGAGACCAAATAGAGTATATCTTACAGAGAGATATGTTACCCATAGAGCTAGGGTAAAGGATTTTAAAGTTACTTACTTTTTAGGAGCAAAGACAATGCATAAGCAGCTGAAGCACAGACGCTTTGTAGCCTGTATGATAGGATACCGCACTGAGCAGGACGCCCAGACAAGGCTTAAATAGCCGCCGGCGCCTGCGCAGTGAAGTTCGTGTCAGGAGTGTCAGCAGAGGAAGAAAAATCACTCTGCAGTGGCGCGCATGCGACAGACGGAATGACGCATTCAAGGGAGGGCGGACGCCGGGGATCCTGAATAGGAAACACCCGGAGTCACGCCGTCACCGAGAAAAGCGTCATCATGCATGAGGCAGAGCGCAGCCCCGTATTGGCTGATGGCTTCTAATTGCATAGGATCAAGCCAGTGCGATAGAAAGAAAGAAATGAAATTATCAAAAGATATCTTTTGATAATATCACTTGTATTTATAGAACATAGCTCCAATACAACTGTACATTTACAATGACCGATAAAAAATGTTTAGCATGTATATGTTATCCAACATGTATATAGCTCTCATAACTTCTGTCATTTGATTTGATGTATAAAATAAAAATATATCATACATATGTACTACATCAACTGCCATATAAGTTTATCTATTTCTTTGCCTATCCAGCTATGTCCATCATGCTTTATGTACCAGATTGATGCATTTTTTGACGACCATTTGGAAATAATTCCAAAGAGGCTTTCTGCTTAGCGGCAGGGAGTCTCTGCACTAAGTTTTTAGCAATTTTTTGGTAACTCGGCTTTGGATCTGCCCTCGCCCGGCGCACGTGGGCCACGTCGAACCATCTTTGATGACGGCGTGGCACCTTTTTTACGCTGCAGACTGGTCCGGTCACGGGCCTGTCATGACGGTGTACTCGTGTGTCGGTGGGGTGGACCTGCATGGCACTCCCCCAGCACTTAAGCTCTGGGTGGGCGCCGTGCAGATCCTCCCCTGGGATCCCATCCTTTGGACGCCCGTAGTCCCTCCCTCTTTCTGTTTTTTCAAACAGGAAACAAGCGAAACCTTGTGGATGATTTTTCATCCTATTCATCTCTATTTATTTTTCTAATATTTTTCAAAACAAGTTTTTTTTTTTTTTTTTCCCCACACGGTCGCTATATTTCTTTAATTGCTCTTTCCTCTCTTTTCTTCTTGTTCTCCTTTTTCCACTTTTCTCCCCTTGCTCATTTATTCCTTTTCTCTCCCCTTCTCCTCTCTTCCCTCTTACATATGTGACCGTCCCCCCACCAGCTATAATAATAATATATTCATTTCTTTCTTTCTATCGCACTGGCTTGATCCTATGCAATTAGAAGCCATCAGCCAATACGGGGCTGCGCTCTGCCTCATGCGTGATGACGCTTTTCTCGGTGACGACGTGACTCCGGGTGTTTCCTATTCAGGATCCCCGGCGTCCGCCCTCCCTTGGATGCGTCATTCCGTCTGACGCATGCGCGCCACTGCAGAGTGATTTTTCTTCCTCTGCTGACACTCCTGACACGAACTTCACTGCGCAGGCGCCGGCGGCTATTTAAGCCTTGTCTGGGCGTCCTGCTCAGTGCGGTATCCTATCATACAGGCTACAAAGCGTCTGTGCTTCAGCTGCTTATGCATTGTCTTTGCTCCTAAAAAGTAAGTAACTTTAAAATCCTTTACCCTAGCTCTATGGGTAACATATCTCTCTGTAAGATATACTCTATTTGGTCTCTCTATATGAGACAAAATAAGCAAACTCCCTTATGATCCCTTTTTTCATACTTATTTGACTAAATGGTTCAGCTGTTTAACAACTGTTCCATTCCTGTGCACAGGCAGAGAGGCTCTCTGTCTCCTTGCTTTAATTTTCTTCTTTTGGTATCAGCTGGCAGCATTGTCAATTTTTCAAACTTGGGGGATTTGTCTAAAAGTCCTTTTCTGAACATTTTTCTTTAAAGACAATATGATCCTGCACTATATATATACTTGTTTTTATATACATACATTGCTCTCTGTTCAAGAGTAAATGAAGGGGAAACCCCCTTGGGGGGAATGTAATATCTGTACAAATCAATGAGTTTTGAGCAAATTATTTAAGGGCTCTTTATATTTTTTCCTTTCTTTTCAAGGGTTAATCTGGGACCCTCCCGGGCTGTCCTTCTACTTGGGGGCCTTTGCGAGGTCACTCCTGAAGCCGAGGAATAACCATTATCTCACACTGGTTGGTCAGCCGACAGCCAGTGTTTTTTATTTAAAAGATACAATTTGTTGCTCCATCCAAAACTGGATGTCTGTGCATACTTGTGCATATATCTTCCATTTTTGAACAACTTCTCACTGGTATGTATGGTGGACACAGTGGTATGCTGGGCTACAAAATCTCTGTCTGTACAGATTGCAAATTATTTTCCTTTGTTGTTTCAGAATGTATCTCCTACCTATACGATTTTTCTCTCTGCAATACGCCTCTGAAGAAGGGACATCGTCCTGAAACATGTCAGGCCTTTAGAGAAAATATCCTATCATTGATGGAAGTATACAAAATTGTTATATGAAAGCAAACTCTATTGTATAAGTAAACACTGCTAAGATTTATATCCAATGTATCTTGTTTTTATGCTCGTTTCAAATAAATAAAATATACTTTTTATCTAAGTTTAATCGTATGGTTCGCCTATAAAGTCCCACAATAGTGGGGGTATATAAGTTCCCTAATTGAAGGGTCTTATTTTTCTATACTAATCCGGGATGTTGGCAACCGTTTGAAGGCAACATTTTTGGGCCTTCAGTGGTTCATTTCACTGTATACTAATGGAGCTAAGGTTAGGCACATTCAACCACAGGTTCGATGGACACAGATCGCTATTGTCAGCGTCATGTCGAATCTCCTATCTATATCGAACTGTTGTTGTAACAAAAACGAAAATAAAGTATTTGTTTATGTCGAAACTTTTGGTTTTCGGATTCTGCACCTACGTTATCTTTTGTTAAAATGATAATGAAAATACCTGAAATTCGGCCGAAAATGCATTCGGACGAAAATGCATTGGGACAAAAAGGAACGCACATGTCTACTGTTGATTGCTGCTTGCCTTTGACCCTGGATTTGTACCTTAACCATTCTACTTCTTTGCCCCTTTTGTACTCAGCTGCCAGATTGGAACCGACCCCGGCTTTGATCTCGACCATTCTTCTTCTGATTAACCTTTTTATGCGTCGTTGCCCAACTGGACTTGACCTTGATCCCGGACTAAGGCTTGCACGGTGCTACGCACCCTTGGCACCCCTGCCACTCGGTGTCCCCACCAAGTCTCTGTCTCCATCTCCAGAGGCTTTAAGGACCCGAGGTGCAAGGGAGGCCTCCCCACTACTTCGGTCTCACATCAGGTACGTGGCCCTTCTGACACTCTCTCACTCTCATGAGAGTTTGTCAGGAAGGGAGGAGGGAGTCGTAAGAGGGCCAATGAGAGCTGCAGAGCTGGAGGTGTGCCTGTGTAAATCCAGGAAGTGAACAGGCAGCAGTTTCAGTTGCCCACAGTTAAAATGGTTGCAGCCAGACTCAGTGGAGGGAGATTTCTGCAGCATATTTAGCAAGTACAGAATCACAGTATATAATACATAATATGCAAAGTGGTTGGAGGAAAGCTTCAGAATGGCAAAGATGTTTTTATTTCAAATTATGTGAGCAGACTGCAGTACCTCTTTAAGTGCTGCTCCCACCCAGCAGCACACATTAAAAATGGCCCACATTGCAGAGCCCTGTAAACCTGCCCTGGGGATAGCAGCATCCTGTGGGGCAGTAACAGTAGATGGAATTGGATGGCTGCTCCCTCCTACTCTCTGCGAGGTGCCCCTTCTTCTGGCCAATAATACTATACAGCCCATCCCTCTGAATGTTCCTCCCCTCCAATCTGTAACACCCGTGGATGGTCTGCCACCTCATCATCCACCCCCTTTTTCTCACTGGAGCCCGCTTTGCAGTAAGCTCCTGCTGATGGAACGTCACTGCCTCTTGTTGCTCCTGCCTTATGTCCCCTGCCTGTAGCATTGCAGGCATTGCCCTCCTCTTGCTCTCTGGTCATTGTGCTGTCTTCCACAATATCAGAAAGAAGGCAGACTTGCACATTGCTTGAGCCTTCCTCCTGCAGCAAATTCAAGATCATAAGAGCAGAAAAGAAAATTTTTCGTTTGTGGTGTTATGGTGGGATTATCCAAGGGGGCTGATGCCTAATTATGTTTCAGACTTGCAATGTCTGTGTTAGGTTCTTTCCCCTGACAATATCATCACGCTTTAATGATTTTGGTTTATTGAAAACTGTGATTAAAAATCACTCCTGCTATGTGATGTATTGGCTGAAACTAGTTCAGCATAAAACCTAAATCCTGCTTAAGCCCCCGCACACTGCAGAGATAAAGTTAGACTGGCATCATGATTACATTGTGACATTTTTAGAGCGTAAGCACTTTTGTTTTTTGTATTTATTGAACTGAAAAAAATCACAATTACATTTACAGGAATCTCAATTTACCAAATGATATTACCTGTAGCAGAGCATATATACATACTTAACCTATCTGGGACCAGGAACATTGGTTTGAAGGATTTTATTAATTGTTTTTTGTAGCAATCTGTTACCAGTATTTTTTTGGACAAAGCAGTATTTTACAACCCTAATATATTAAGTGATCCCTGTGATTACAATCTGAAAGTTGATGTTTTTCACCCCCAGAGCCTTGACTGTGACCATAACTATTTTGAACAGCCTGGCCGCAGCAGGTATGCACTGCACATGTACACTTCAAAATGATCGCACAAGCATGCCTGCTCATGTGGATGCACCTCCTTTACTCCTTGATGCAGGAATACATGACAAATTAGGATGTAGATAATATAGAATAATAGATAATAATCTGTCTATGAGTCAGACAGATGCCCACTGGCCAACCTCTAGAAAACCTGTTCTGGTCACTATTGTTCCCCCAACAATCCAGCACCGCTGTCATCCTCCTATTTTTTTCTGCATAGGAGGAATCTGAGAAAATGGGTATTTGTTTGTGTTTATGCAAAGGCCGACCAAGACGCATGCTAGTGCATGATCATGGGGGGACTAAGCTGGGGGGCATTTGCCCCCTGGACCAGTACACATAATAAATATTGAGTTGGTGGCTCTAATTGAGGTATTTCCCTAATAAGACCTCAGTAAGATTGGTAACTGTAGTCAAGCCAGCTGCTGGACTTCATATATCTACCTGCTCCCTGTTCAAACTTGTGATCTACCATCATTAGCTTCCTTTGCGACTCTGAGGTGTTTTTTAAAGGTGTTGTTGAAAGCTGGGAATGAAGTTAATGTTTTTGAGAATTCAAAACTGTCAAAATATTTCTTAAAGGAGGCTGAATTATAAGGATTATTTTTAGCTTGATGTTTTTTATAGTGTTTTATTTCGATAAGTCCTTATTTTTACAGAGCATCAGTTACCTTGTTCCCCCAGCTGACACCATAAATAAAACATTATTCCTCCCAATGACACTAGCAAAAAGGCGCAATTCCTCCCACTGACCACAATTGGGTACTGTGTCTCACACTGACGCCAATAATTGGGAGCTGTCCCTCTCATTGACACCAACAATGGAGCACTATTCCTCCTACTGACACCAATCATGGGGCATTATTCCTCCCTCCACCAACCACTGGCATGTCCACCAGGCCTCAGGCATTGCTTACTACCACTGACCACTGATTCCAGGGCATTTTACATTTCTACTGGATATAGTCTGACCTTATAAAGTCTGAAAGACAATGGACTGGCCCTTTGTTTAGAAAGTTTAGGAACTCCTTTTATTATGTAAATTCATAACAGCAAGCTTGTAGGTGGGGTGCATCAAGGTGCAGAGACAATAACACATACAGTCCAGTGCAGTGAAAGAACTTGTATTGAAATAATGCAAAGACAGTTCACAATAAACCTGGTGGGAGGTCTGCCCAACCAGGAACACTCACAGGTCCAAAAGCACGTAGAGGGTAGGTTTCAGCTGAACTGACAGCGCTTGTTGGGAGGGGCAGAATGCGGCCTGGCCGTCTCATGCTCAGGCAGGAAGATACCCAGAAAATTTGCAAGCCCTACTCTTTCCCTCCTTGTCAGGAACCTTTCCCTGATGCTAGTTCTGTCAGGGGGGTTACCTGTCCTTACTCTACCTACTCGAAAAATGTGCACCAAGCTTGGGAGCCAGGGCCTTAAGCTCCATTCACACCTAGGCGTTTGGAATCGTGGGCAGAATCGGCACGATTCCAGCATAATGGCAAAACGCGGGGCGTGATTATGATGCCATTACTTGTTAACTACATTCCAATCATAGTGCGATTTTGCCATGATTGGCGGGTGATAAATCGTGCTGCAATCGCAGCAAAATCGTAACGCACTACGCTGTTGCTCAAAAGAAGCTCCTGCTCCTTTTTGAGTGACAAGTTTTACGAGTTGTGATTTTGGCTCGATTTATCGTGTGCCATAAACAAGTAATGGCATTGCAAACACATTTTGCCATGATTCTGGAATCAAGGGCAGAATCTCGGCGATTCCGCCTGCGATTCCAAATGCCTAGGTGTGAATGGAGCCTAAGGCTCTGGCTCCCAGCTGCACATTTTTCGAGTGGGTAAAGTAGGGACAGGTTCCGCCCATGATACCAAACGTCTAGGTGTGAATGGAGCCTTAAATAGACTCTGCTTGACCCAAGATGGCTGCTGGAGTTACATGGGGTAGCAGCATCCAATTGAATAGCTTCTACCATGACCCAGGAAACCATAAAGGAATCCTGTTCCTCTGGACTTCCTCTCCAACTGCAGTGCCATGTGTAGTGGAGAAAGCAGACTAAACCTGCCTAAAAGCTTATTTTACTTTCTGACAGTTTCTCATTATACAAAGGATATCAAACAGACCAGTGGTGGCTGGTGGGTTTTTTTTTGGGGCAGGGGCAGCAAACAATCACCCCCCCGGCGGCCCACGGCACCTCAAAACCCCACCTGCTCGCTATCTGGCGGTCGGTCTGGCACTTGCCCCATCTAGGTGACAGGTGGAGGGCATAGGGCATCAGCAGTGGGCATTGGGCAGCGGCATCCGCAGTGGGCAGCGGGCTCCTGTGTCTTTCCTCCAACACGGCGGCCATGCATCTCTTCCCCTCCTCCTTGGTGTCCAATTGGCTGAAAGGACAGGCGATCCTGTCGGGTGACGGGTCGCAAGACCTGCTTCCTGATTGGCCAGGAGGAGGATTAGTGTTACAGTAATTCATTCGCTATTGTAACACACCTGAGTGGACTCGGGGTGCATTTTCTGAGCCCCGAGCCCACCGTATTTTGAAGCCTATTAGAGTCTCTGGCTCTAATCAGGTGCTTAAAAAAAACACCCACCCCTCATAAGAATTTATGCATCCTGAAAGGGGCCGGATGCATGGATAGGGAGGGCAGCGCCCGTGTGCCCTTAATGGACGGGCCGCACTTGAAACAGACCCTGCAGTAGTTTGTATTTCCTTTTTGTGAAATAAAACAGCAGATTGCAAGGGGCCTGAACTGAGAAGGCTGCATTTCTGTAGAGATCAGGGTTTTCAGAGGAAAAGATCATGTACTGCCACGTTAAGGAGTTGTTGCTCCTCCAAGCCTCTAAGTAAGGATTTTGAAGCACCTTTGTAAAGAGCGATGGATGGCCCTTTTAAGCATACTTTTAAAGATGAAAGGTTTGTTCCTTTTTGCCAAAAGTGAGTGGCAAGCTTACATATGAAGATAAACTACAGTGTCTAATATCAATTAAATCTATGATAATCGCAGTAGAGTGTACATCATAACTGGGGATGAGGCGAACAGCCCCCGGTTCGGTTCGCACCAGAACTTGCGAACAGACAAAAAAATTGTGCTAACACCGTTAAAGTCTATGGGACAAGAACGTGAAAAATCAAAAGTGCTAATTTTAACCACTTGACCACTGGGCACTTAAACCCCCTTAATAACCAGACCAATTTTCAGCTTTTGGTGCTCTCACATTTTGAATGACAATTGCTCAGTCATGCAACACTGTATCTATATTTTGTCCTTTTTTTTCACACAAATAGAGCTTTCTTTTGGTGGTATTTAATCACCTCTGGGTTCTTTATTTTTTGCGCTATAAAAGAAAAAAGACCGAAAAATCTGTAAAAAAATGCATTTTTCTTCATTTCTGTTATAAAATTTTGCAAATTGGTAATTTTTCTTCATATATTTTGGCCAAAATTTATACCGCTACATATCTTTGGTAAAAATAACCCAAATTGGTGGATATTATTTGGTCTTTGTGAAAGTTATAGAGTCCAAAAGCTATGGTGCCAATATCTGAAAATTGATCACACCTGAATTACTGACGGCCTATCTAATTTCTTGAGACCCTAACATGCCAGAAAAGTACAAATACCCGCCAAATGACCCCTTTTTGGAAAGAAGGCATTCCAAGGTATTTAGAAAGATGCATGGTGAGTTTTTTGAAGTTGTCATTTTTTCCCACAATTCTTCAAGTTTTTTTTTTTACTTTTTTTTTTTCTTCACAAAATTGTCATATTAGCAGGTTATTTCTCACACACTGCATATGCATACCACAAATTACACCCCAAAACACATTCTGCTATTACTCCCGAGTATGGCAATACCACATGTGTGTGACTTTTACACAGCGTGGCCACATACAGAGGACCAACATGCAGGGAGCTCCTTCAGGCGTTCTGGAGCACCCAGACCAATTCTGACATTTCTCTCCTACATGTAAAAATCATAATTTATTAGCTAGAAAATTACATAGAACCCCAAAACATTATATATAGGCCCTAGACCCTAGAGAATACAATGGCGGTCATTGCAACTTTTTATCTCGCACGGTATTTGCGCAGCAATTTTTTTAACGCGTTTTAAAAAAAAAAAAGTTTTGTGCTTTAAAAAAAACCAAAACAGTAAAGTTAGCCCAATGTTTTTGCATAATGTGAAAGATAAAGTTACGCCGAGTAAATAGATACCCAACATGTCACCTTTCAAAATTGCACGCGCTTGTGGAATGGCGCCAAACTTCGCTACTCAAAAATCCCCATAGGCGACGCTTTAACATTTTTTACTGGTTACATGTTTTGAGTTACAGAGGAGGTCTAGGGCCAAAATTATTGATCTCGCTCTACCGATCGCACCGATACCTCACATCTGTTGTTTGAACACCGTTTTCATATGTGGGCGGGACTTACGTATGCGTTCACTACTACATGCGAGCACACAGGGAAAGGGGCGCTTTAAAAATTTTTTTTTTTTTTTATTGTTCATTTTACTTTATTTATTTTAGTTTGATGCTTTTTTCCCCCCAAAAAAAATTTTGACCACTTTTATTCCTATTACAAGGAATGTAAACATCCCTTGTAATAGGAATATGGCATGACAGGTCCTCTTTACAGTGAGATATGGGGGTCAATAAGACCCCACATCTCACCTCTAGGCTGGGAAGCCTGAAATAAAAAAAAAAAAAAAAAAAAAAAGATCCTGGCTTCGATCGTAGCTGTGAGTCGGTAGAAGCATCGGAGGGCGGCGGGAGGGGGTGACGTCCCCTCTCGCCTCCCGTAAGAATGATCAAGCAGTGGAACAGCCGCTATGATCATTCTTATGGTGTAGGGAATCACCGGCTAAAAAAGTTGATATCTGAATGATGCCTGTAGCTGCACCCATCATTCAGATATCCCCGCACAAAGTCAAGGACGTCGTATGACAGCCAGCGGGCGGGAAGTGGTTAAAACGCATTTTTTTTTTAACATAAAGTTGTCCATTTATACCATATTTCTAACACATAGCATGTACATACCAAAAATGACACCCCAAAATAGATTCTCCTACTCCTCCTGAGTTCGGCGATACCACATGTGTGAGACTTCCACAGCCTGGCCACATACAGAGGCCGAGTACAGCCGAGTATGGCAGGGTATGGCCGAGCATGGCAGGGTATGGCCGAGCATGGCTGGGTATAGTTGGGTATGGCAGGGTATGGCTGGGTATGGCAGGGTATGGCTGGGTATGGCAGGGTATTGCAGAGTATGGCGGGGTATTGCAGAGTATGGCGGGGTATTGCAGAGTATGGAGGGTATTGCAGAGTATGACTGGGTATGGCAAAGTATGGCTGGGTATCACCGAGTATTGCAGAGTATGGCTGGGTATGGCAGAGTATTGCAGGGTATTGCAGGGTATTGCAGAGTATTGCGGGGTATTGCAGAGTACTGCAGGGTATTGCAGGGTATTGCACAGTATTGCGGGGTATTGCAGAGTATTGTGGGGTATTGCAGGGTATTGCAGAGTATTGCGGGGTATTGCAGAGTATTGCGGGGTATTGCGGGGTATTGCAGAGTATTGTGGGGTATTGCAGAGTATTTCGGGGTATTGCAGAGTATAGCACAGTGTTGTGGGGTATTGCAGAGTATTGCACAGTATTGTGGGGTATTGCACAGTATTGCGGGGTATTGCAGGGTATTGCGGGGTATTACAGAGTATTTCAGGGTATTGCACAGTGTTGTGGGGTTTTGCACAGTATTGTGGGGCATTGCAGAGTATTGCACAGTATTCTGGGGCATTGCAGAGTATTGCACAGTATTGTGGGGCATTGCAGAGTATTGTGGGGCATTGCAGAGTATTGCACAGTATTGTTGGGCATTGCAGTGCATTGCACAGTATTGTGGGGCATTGCAGAGTATTGCAGAGTATTGCACAGTGTTGTGGGGCATTGCAGAGTATTGCACAGTATTCTGGGGCATTGCAGAGTATTGCACAGTATTCTGGGGCATTGCAGAGTATTGCACAGTATTGTGGGGTAATGCAGAGTATTGCACAGTATTGTGGGGCATTACAGAGTATTGCACAGTATTCTGGGGCTTTGCAGAGTATTGCAGGGCATTGCAGAGTAGTGCAGGGCATTGCAGAGCATTAGGGATGGCTGAGCATGGATGGATGGATGGCTGGATGTCACTGAGCAGCGCTGTGGGCACTACACATCCAGCCCACAGAGCTGCTGCCATCCATCCATCCCCCTCTCCGCTCACAGTGTACCGATCGGTACAGAGAGGGGAGGAGAGTAACCGGCATCATGAGATGACGCCGGTTTGTTTACATGTGATCACTCCGTCATTTGACGGAGCAATCACATGGTAAACGGCCACGATCAGCGGCCATTTACCGTGATGCACCGGGTCCTCTGGACCCAGCGGTCATGGATGTGTTCGGGTGCGCGCCCCAGGGGGCACGCGAGAGGGGAATTCTGGGAGGAAGTCATATTATGTGATCCCAGAGTTAAGCAACCGCCCTGCTGCCGTCATTCGGCTATGGGCCGGTTGTTAAGTGGTTAAAGGCTTATATGCAAGTTATTGCCATAAAAAGTGTTTGGGGACCCGGGTCCTGCCCCAGGGGACATGTATCAATGCAAAAAAAGTTTTTAAAACGGCTGTTTTTTCAGGAGCAGTGATTTTAAGAATGCTTAAAGTGAAACAATAAAAATGAAATATTCCTTTAAATATCGTGCCTGGGAGGTCCCCTTGGTCTGCCTGTAAAGTAGCACATTTTCCCCATGTTTATAAAAGTACTGCAGCAAAATGAAATTTCTAAAGGAAAAAATGTCATTTAAAATTGCTCACGGCTGTAATGTATTGCCAGATCCCGGCAATATACATAAAATATCATTTAAAAAAACAGCGTGGGTTTCCCCCAAGTCCATACCAGGCCCTTTGGGTCTGGTATGGATATTAAGGTGAACTCTACACCAATTTAAAAAAAAAAATAGCTTGGGTGCCCCCCCCCAAAATACATACCAGACCCAAAGGGCCTGGTATGGACGGGGGGAACCCATGCTGTTTTTTTCTTAATTCTGTCATAGGGCTCCACTTAACCACTTCAATACACTATTATATATTGTACACTGCACTATATACCCTGCACTGTATTATATATACTACACTGAGGGCACTATATACTCTGAACTGCAGTATATATACTATATGGACTGCACTATATACTCTGCTGAAAAATTGTGCCTTAGGTGTCGGACGTGACAGAACATGGTAACCCCTCACAGTTACTCTTGTTGGGTGCAGGAACGGTCCCTGCTGTTAAATATTATTTCAAAAATTGTAATTACATGCCCCTGTTAAACAGGGGCAGAAACATTGGGCCTTAGGTGTTGGTGGTGCCAGAACACTGTAACCCCTCACAGTTACTCCTGTTGGGTGCAGGAAAGGTCTCTGCTGTTAAATATTATTTCAGAGGCTGCTTGCCCTCTTTTAGTGGCCTGTGAGCATCTGCCTCTCTTTGGAGGCCTTCCGGACATGATGGGTATTTATTTTATTTTTTAACACCGCACTACACTGTATTTTATACTGTGTACACCGCCTGCACTGTATTATCTACTGTACACCGCCGAATGCACTGTATATATAGCCTATGCTGAATGCAGAGTATGTATATGTGTGTGTATATATAGATATATCTATATATCTATCTATATATATCAAATACACTGCCACTAACTAACTAACCTGCCTGCCTAATCTAGCTCAATCTCTCTATCTCATGCAGGCCAATCATCATACAGCAATGCACTGCGGTCTTGCAGTTCATCATGGGGCGCTCAAATTTGCCGTGAACGCCCCATAAAATGCGCCGTTCGGCAAACAGGCGAACATCCGATGTTCGAGTTGAACTTGCGTTCGACTCGAATTCGAAGCTCATCCCTAATCATAACTACTATCTATAGAAAGCTGTAATTGATATTCTGCTCTGCTAAAAAGCATTACAACAAAATAATGAATATATTACAGATAAATAGATGAACACATTAATAAGATTACTAATTTAGATCATTTGAAAAAAAATGAGTAATATACTATCAGCGCAATATATAACTTAACCCTTTACTGACCAAAAGTCATTGATGCCTAAATGCCCAAACACTTAACAGTGTCAATATACAGTATATAAATTAACTTGATAATAACTCCAAAAGTATTATTACACTATATTGAGCCCTGAACTCCCTGACCATAAGTACATAAGTATTATGACACTCCTATCCTAGACGCTGGGTTTCATCCCTGGTGATGCTCTGCCAGGCCTCTACTGCAACTGTCTTCAGTTCCTGCTTGTTCTTGGGGCATTTTCCCTTCAGTTTTGTCTTCAGCAAGTGAAATGCATGCTCAATCGGATTCAGGTCAAGTGATTGACTTGGCCATTGCATAACATTCCACTTCTTTCCAATAAAAAACTCTTTGGTTGCTTTCGCAGTATGCTTCGGGTCATTGTCCATCTGCACTATTAAGCGCCGTCCAATGAGTTCTGAAGCATTTTGCTGAATATGAGCAGATATTATTGCCCGAAACACTTCAGAATTCATCCTGCTGCTTTTGTCAGCAGTCACATTATCAATAACTACAAGTGAACCAGTTCCATTGGCAGCCATACATGCCCACGCCATGACACTACCACCACCATGCTTCACTGATGAGGTGGTATGCTTTGGATCATGAGCAGTTCCTTTCCTTCTCCATACTCTTCTCTTCCCGTCACTCTGGTACAAGTTGATCTTGGTCTCATCTGTCCATAGGATGTTGTTCCAGAACTGTGAAGGCTTTTTTAGATGTTGTTTGGCAATCTCTAATCTGGCCTTCCTGTTTTTGAGGCTCACCAATGGTTTACATCTTGTGTAAACGGTTGATTTGGCCACACCTAATGTTTTTGATATCTCTCTGATGGGTTTGTTTTGTTTTTTTAGCCTAATAATGGCTTGCTTCACTGATAGTGACAGCTCTTTGGATCTCATATTGAGAGTTGACAGCAACAGATTTCAAATGCAAATAGCACACTTGAAATGAACTCTGGACCTTTTATCTGCTCCTTGTAAATGGGATAATGAGGGAATAACACACACCTTGCCATGGAACAGCTGAGCAGCCAATTGTCCCATTACTTTTGGTCCCTTAAAAAGTGGGAGGCACATATACAACCTGTTGTAATTCCTACACCGTTCACCTGATTTGGATGCAAATACCGTCAAATTAAAGCTGAACATCTGCAGTTAAAGCACATCTTGTTCGTTTCATTTCAAATCCATTGTGGTGGTGTATAGAGCCAAAAAGATTAGAATTGTGTCGATGTCACACTATTTATGGATCTGACTGTATATAATGTGTGTGTTTGAGCTTTAAGATGCACACACTGATGCAATGGCCTGTGCGCACCTATGCTTGTTCCCCAGGAATCTACCTTGGAAGGATGGTGATGTCATTTCATGGAAGCATAGCATATCGTATGATAGGCGCATCTTTGAATTTGTAATTGGTTACTCCTGTATCTTGTATTAGTGCAAATAAGAAGAAATTCCACAGCTCACAAACTTGCACATACTTTATGCCAAAGAGCAGTCATTCTACATTTTCTTGTCATTTTAGTAGATGCTCTTTTGTATTTCTTTCTCAGCAAGTTATTGTTTCCATAAATACATTACAAATGAGACCCAGATTTTGTTAGCTACATACACTGTAAACCAAATGATTATGGGTTGGTATCTAAACTTACTGGGACTTAAAAGTGGGATTGCAATCAATTTGTAGCTTTCATTTGTATCCACTGACAATGAATTACAAGCTAGTTGAGAAGTCATTAGTAATACAGAGGAGAGAAGCAGTTGCCAGATCCCCTGGTAATAATTCAGCTAAGAAGTTGCAGCTCAGCAAAATTCCAGCTTCAGTTAACAGATCAGCAGTAAGTCACCATGTATTTTGTACTAAATTAAATTCCTCACAATTCCTCAATTGAACCCACTGTACATGATTCAAGAGGCATATACAGCTTTATTACTTCTTATAGATTTTTCACAACTCATGTTGCATTGATAAAATATATATACAGTATCTCACAAAAGTGAGTACACACCTCACATTTTTGTAAATATTTTATTCTATCTTTTCATGTGACAACACTGAAGAAATGACACTTTGCTACAATGTAAAGTAGCGAGTGTACAGCTTGTATAACAGTGTAAATTTGCTGTCCACTCAAAATAACTCAACACACAGCCATTAATGTCTAAACCGCTGGCAACAAAAGTGAGTACACCCCTAAGTGAAAATGTCCAAATTGGGTCCAAAGTGTCAATATTTTGTGTGGCCACCATTATTTCCCAGCACTGCCTTAACCCTCATGGGCATGGAGTTCACCAGAGCTTCACAGGTTGCCACTGGAGTCCACTTCCACTCCTCCATGACGACATCACGGAGCTGGTGGATGTTAGAGACCTTGCGCTCCTCCACCTTCCGTTTGAGGATGTCCCACAGACGCTCAATAGAGTTTGGGTCTGGAGACATGCTTGGCCAGTCCATCACCTTTACCCTCAGCTTCTTTAGCAAGGCAGTGGTTGTGTCAGAGAGGTTACCTGGTTGGGCGCCGGTGCGCGCCGGGGCGCGTTGGCGTTCGTGTCCCTGTGCGTGCTGGGGCGCGTGTCCCTCTGGGCACCGGCGTGCCTGGGCTCACCGGCCGTGGCGTGCGGGGTGGCGTCCGGGCGTTTGTGCGTACGCGCGTTCGCGCTAGCGCGCGTTCGCGTTAGCGCGCGTCCGCCTGTGGGCGCTGCCTTTGACATGTCTGGTGGTGTGGGCGTGCGTGCTGGTTCCGGGGGCGCGCTCGGGCGCGCGCGGGTGCGCGGCGCGCCTTGGCGAATCGGCGCGCGCACGTGCGCGGCGTTTTGGCGCCAATCAGCCTATTTGAATCCTGCCTCTGCACTGACCCAGTGCTGCCTGATCAAACAGCTCCGTGTCTTGTCCCGTGATCATCCCGTGTTCCTGTGCCTCCGTAGTGTTTACCTGTTGTGACCCGGCTACCTTTGGACCTCCCTTGATTGCTGCCTGTACCCGACCCCGGCTTGTCTGACCTCGCTTCTGCCTGCTCCCTTGTACCGTTGCTGCCAGCCCGTTGCCGACCTTTGCCTGTGTATGACCAAGTCTGACTAACTCCTGCTCTGCATCTGCTCCACCAAGTCTCAAGCTCTACCGGTTGCTTGCCAGACCACTGTGCTCCAGGACTTTACCTCAGGCTCTCATACCACTCCGCACTCGCGGGCCTCCTGTCTGCTCTACCAGGGGCCCCGAATCGGACGCGTAAGGGAGCCTACCCTCTGCCCACGTGGACTCACCTGTCTGGTAAGTGTGGAACCTGACAGTATCAGGCAGCCATGACTGAGTCCGGGCAGGGGGCCTCCCCCATGGATGAACTGTGTAGGCACCTAGCGGGCCTTACTCAAGCCGTTAAAAGCCTACAGGAAGGCTATACCAGATTGGAAGGACAGGTCCAGGCCCTTTCAGCTTCTCCACCAGGGGCAGTCTCCGCCAACCCTGCCTCAGCACCTTCTGTAGTAATGCTACCACCAGAGCCCAGGGTGCCCACACCCGAAAAATTCTCCGGAGCACGCAGTAAGTTCCGAGCGTTTCGCAACGCATGCGAGCTCTACTTCGCTTTGCAGCCTCGAACATTCTCCCTGGAAGCTACTAAAGTGGGGTTCGTCATATCCCTTTTGATCGGAGAGCCTCAAACCTGGGCCCACCGCCTATTGGAGCAGAAGGCCCAATCTCTTGATTCCCTAGATGCCTTCTTCCTAGCTATGTCTCAGCTGTATGAGGACCCCCAGCTAACAACCACGGCAGAAGCCGCTTTACATGCCCTTCAACAAGGTCGCAGAGCTGCTGAAGATTACGCCGTGGAGTTTAGGCGTTGGAGCTCGGATACAAACTGGAACGACGCAGCCTTGCGTCACCAATACCGGCTGGGGTTGTCAGATCCGTTAAAAGACGAACTGGCACGAGTGGGGATACCGCAGACACTGGAAGAGTTAATTAACCTGTCCATCCAGATAGACCGTCGCCTCAGGGAGAGACGCTCTGAGAGGTCTGTTAGTCACCCACGCCTTACCTGGATGCTGCCTAGGGCTCCTTGTGCCCTAAACCAAGCTCCGCTGGTCTCTTCTACCCCGGGCCCGGAGGCCCCAGAGCCCATGCAGTTGGGACTGCTCCGTCCCTCTCTGACTTCTGAGGAGAAGACACGCAGGCGCACACTCAATCTGTGCCTGTACTGTGGGGAGTCTGGTCACTTTGCAAGAGTGTGTCCAAACAAGAGACGTAAGTGTCTGCCATCTTCTTCTCTGTGTGCACCTGTCCTACCTAGTGCCGGTAACCATTTAACTTTCTCCATTGTATTGCAGTTACCTGGAAGGAGCATCCCAGTACCGGTCATCATTGACTCTGGAGCTTGTAGTGGTTTCATTGACCGGACCTTTGTCGAAACCCATCATATCCCCACTCAGACTAAAGCTCAAGGACTGGCAGTTTTCTTAGCGGATGGCTCCACCCTCCGCTCCGGACCCGTCACCCAAGAAACGGTTCCTCTGTTGGCCACCATTGGCCCGGAACATCAGGAACTTTTACGCCTAGATGTTATTTCCTCGCCTCTCTTCCCAGTCATCCTAGGAATACCTTGGCTACAGGCCCATAATCCCAGTATCAACTGGTCTACAGGCAAGATTCAGTTTTCCTCGGAATATTGCAGACAAAATTGTTTACGGGGGATCCCATTAACTCCCTCCCAGTGCCTGCGCATAGACTCTGAAGCTAAGCCCTGCCAAGATCTTCCCGAACCCTACCGGGATTTCCTGGACGTGTTCAGTAAAAAAGGAGCAGAAACCCTTCCAGTTCATAGGCCTTATGACTGCCCAATTGAACTCTTACCAGGTACCGAAGTCCCCTTTGGGAGGATCTTCCCTCTAACCGAGCAGGAGTTAGGCACCCTGAAGACTTATATAGACGAGAACCTGAAGAAAGGGTTCATCCGTCCTTCCACGTCTCCAGCTGGGGCAGGTATCTTCTTCGTGGAAAAGAAGGATCACTCCTTACGTCCTTGCATTGACTATCGGGAGCTCAATAAAATTACCATTAAAAACAGATACCCGCTACCCTTGGTTCCTGAACTATTCCAGAGACTGGGATCGGCTACCGTTTTTACCAAGCTTGACCTCCGTGGAGCCTATAATTTGATCCGCATAAGAGAAGGAGACGAGTGGAAGACGGCCTTTCGTACTCGATTCGGACATTACGAGTACCTCGTCATGCCTTTTGGTCTGTGCAATGCACCGGCGACATTCCAGCATTTCATCAACGATGTCTTTCACGACTTATTGGATCTTTATGTCATCGTCTACCTGGATGATATCTTGGTTTTCTCGGCCTCCCTGATGGAACACCGTAAGCATGTACGAAATGTACTTTCCCGGCTCAGACAGCACGGATTGTACGCCAAACTTGAGAAGTGTGAATTCGAGCTCCAATCTATCCAGTTCCTGGGCCTGATTATTTCCCCCGATGGCATCAAAATGGATCCACAAAAAGTATCCGCTATTCTGGATTGGCCTGCACCGACCGACAAAAAAGGAGTACAACGCTTTATTGGCTTCGCCAATTTCTATAGGAAATTTATTAAAGGATTTTCTGCAATCATAACTCCCATCACAGAGCTTACTAAACAAGGATGCCGATTCCGCTGGACACCTGAGGCACAAAGGGCCTTTGAAAAACTCAAGGCACTATTCACCTCGGCCACTATCCTTAAGCATCCCAACCCTGCCTTGCCCTTCGTCCTGGAGGTGGATGCGTCTGAGGTTGCAGTCGGAGCTGTGCTCTCACAGAGACAGGGTGCCAAATCACTGCTGTACCCTGTGGGATTCTTCTCACGCAAACTTTCTCTCTCCGAGAAAAACTACGACGTGGGTGATCGGGAGCTTTTGGCCATTAAAGCGGCTCTGGAGGAATGGCGTTACCTTCTGGAAGGCGCAGCACACCCCATATTGATCTACACAGATCATAAGAACTTGGAATATCTAAGGACAGCCAAAAGATTGAGACCCCGGCAGGCCAGATGGGCACTTTTTTTTTCCAGATTTATTTTCCACATTACGTTCAGGCCCGGATCCAAGAATGTTAAACCTGATGCTCTCTCCCGGATGTTCCTCGATTCCGAAAGAACCGTGTCCCCGGATACTATCCTTCCCTCTGGAAATTTCCTAATCCTTCAGGAGGATCTAATTTCCCGAATCAGACGCGCCTCCATGGGAATGTCTCCACCTGCCGAGTCTTGTACCAAGGATGGACTGTTCTGGTTCAAGAATAAGATTGTGGTCCCTGAGGAGTTAAAGGTACAGGTGTTAAGTTTATGTCATGATCATAAACTGGCTGGCCACTTCGGCACTCGAAAAACAACCGACCTCGTCCAACGCACCTTTTGGTGGCCATGTCTTACTAAGGATTGCAAGGACTATGTGGAGTCCTGTAACACGTGTGCCAGAAACAAGACTAGCCGGACAAGAGCATGGGGCCTGTTGAGGCCATTGCCAGTCCCAGAGAGGCCATGGACCATGATATCAATGGACTTCATTGTTGAGCTTCCACCTTCAGAAGGTTTTTCGTCCATTTTTGTAGTGGTTGACAGGCTGTCTAAAATGGCCCACTTCCTCCCCATGAAGGGTACCCCTTCAGCCATGGAGACCGCTTCCATCTTCATAAAGGAGATCGTCAGGCTGCATGGAGTCCCGACCAACATAGTCTCGGACAGGGGCGTTCAGTTCACCTCCAGATTCTGGAAGGCCCTTTGTGGCGCGCTCGAGATCGAGCTGTCATTCTCTTCGGCTTACCACCCTCAGTCAAATGGGCAAACCGAGAGGACGAACCAGACTTTGGAGCAATACATCCGCTGTTTTTCTGCCTTTTCCCAGGACGATTGGGCCTCCCTGCTTCCCATCGCGGAGTTCTCCTACAATAACTCCCTACATTCAGCTACGAACCAGTCTCCGTTTTTTGCCAACTACGGTTTCCATCCATCCTTCTTGCCCGGATCAGTCCCTGAATGCCCTGTTCCTGCAGTATCCCAAACTTTGGACTTTTTCTCTAGCAACAATAAATTGCTGCAGGAGACCATGACCAAGGCTCAGGAAGATTATAAGAAAATCTTTGATAGGAAGAGACGGGGGGAACTTGTTCTTGAACCTGGCAATTCTGTCTGGCTGTCTACCGCTAATCTCAAGTTGGCCTGCCCATCCAAGAAACTGGGCCCCAAATACCTGGGCCCCTTCCGGATAAAAAGGAAGATCAACAACGTGGCCTACGAACTTGACCTTCCTAATTCTCTGAGGATACATCCAGTGTTCCACGTATCTCTCCTGAAGCCAGTCACTCCTAATTTCTTTTCTGGTCGCAACATTGGTCCACCCAAACCTATTGTGGTGAATGGCGAAGAGGAGTTCGAAGTGGAAGCAATTCTAGATTGTAGAAGAAGGCACAATCAGGTGCAATATCTAGTAAAATGGAAAGGCTATGGACCCGAAGATAATTCGTGGGAGCCGGAAAGCAATTTACACGCCAGAGAACTCCTGCAGTCCTTCAAAACCTCTCATGCCTCGAAGATGGCCCAGCTGGGCATCCGGAGTCTGCCCTTGAGGAGGGGGCACTGTCAGAGAGGTTACCTGGTTGGGCGCCGGTGCGCGCCG
This sequence comes from Aquarana catesbeiana, assembly GCF_042186555.1. Classification (NCBI taxonomy): domain Eukaryota; kingdom Metazoa; phylum Chordata; class Amphibia; order Anura; family Ranidae; genus Aquarana; species Aquarana catesbeiana. Next base: position 312,332,203 of record NC_133328.1, read on the forward strand.
GGGCGCGTTGGCGTTCGTGTCCCTGTGCGTGCTGGGGCGCGTGTCCCTCTGGGCACCGGCGTGCCTGGGCTCACCGGCCGTGGCGTGCGGGGTGGCGTCCGGGCGTTTGTGCGTACGCGCGTTCGCGCTAGCGCGCGTTCGCGTTAGCGCGCGTCCGCCTGTGGGCGCTGCCTTTGACATGTCTGGTGGTGTGGGCGTGCGTGCTGGTTCCGGGGGCGCGCTCGGGCGCGCGCGGGTGCGCGGCGCGCCTTGGCGAATCGGCGCGCGCACGTGCGCGGCGTTTTGGCGCCAATCAGCCTATTTGAATCCTGCCTCTGCACTGACCCAGTGCTGCCTGATCAAACAGCTCCGTGTCTTGTCCCGTGATCATCCCGTGTTCCTGTGCCTCCGTAGTGTTTACCTGTTGTGACCCGGCTACCTTTGGACCTCCCTTGATTGCTGCCTGTACCCGACCCCGGCTTGTCTGACCTCGCTTCTGCCTGCTCCCTTGTACCGTTGCTGCCAGCCCGTTGCCGACCTTTGCCTGTGTATGACCAAGTCTGACTAACTCCTGCTCTGCATCTGCTCCACCAAGTCTCAAGCTCTACCGGTTGCTTGCCAGACCACTGTGCTCCAGGACTTTACCTCAGGCTCTCATACCACTCCGCACTCGCGGGCCTCCTGTCTGCTCTACCAGGGGCCCCGAATCGGACGCGTAAGGGAGCCTACCCTCTGTCCACGTGGACTCACCTGTCTGGTAAGTGTGGAACCTGACAGGTTGTCTTGGAGGTGTGTTTGGGGTCGTTATCATATTGGAATACTACCCTGAGGCCCAGTCTCTGAAGGGTGGGGCTCATGCTCTGCTTCAGTATGTCACAGTACATGTTGGCATTCCTGGTTCCCTCAATGAACTGTAGCTCCCCAGTGCTGGCAGCCCCAGACCATGACACTCCCACCACCATGCTTGACTGTAGGCAAGACACACTTGTCTTTGTACTCCTCACCTGGTTGCCGCCCCAAACGCTTGTCACCATCTGAACCAAATATGTTTATCTTGTTCTCACCAGACCACAGGACATGGTTCCAGTAATCAATGCCCTTAGTCTGCTTGTCTTCAGAAAACTGTTTGTGGGCTTTCTTGTACATCATATTTAGAAGAGGATGGAAATCGAATATTCCGCGCTTAGGATCAATATCAACAAGGAACTGCAGCCCCCCCAGGCAAACTGGAAACACCGAAGTGAAATCCACGTACTACAATGTATTCTGATAGGGGAATGGCGCTGTTCACAGACAATAGAAAAATAAAAAAAAAAACACACAAAAAAAACAAAAAATTGTGAATGAAAAAATATTAAAAATATTGGAAAAAGATTGACAATAAGTGTAAGATGTGCACCAAAGTCCACAACAGACTAGGTGAGAGATTCCTGCTAAAATCCTGCAAGCTATTCCATTGCGTGTTTTACATAGGATGTGAGTGTGCAAATCACTACCATTGGTGAAAGAATTTTAAAATCATATAAAATAAGAGCAATAGATAAAAGTGGCATTGAAAATTATATCAACATTTGAAGATCCCACTGGCGTGCCCAGTGACATAAAAAATGCATGTAAATAGGCCAGATTATTGAATATAAGATATAAACATCTGTAATTCCTCTGACATAAACCGTGAGAATCAAAAAAATATATAAGTGCAAACAGAATATGTGTATATATTAGATGGATTAATCAAAAAATTGTAATAGTGAATATGTGCAATAAAAAAAAAATGAAATAATATATGTGCTCCAATCAAAATCGTCCAATGTAAATTGTCCAATAAATGTGAAGGAGATCCCTATACACAGATGGTGGGTATATCACATCTGTTGGATATACCCACCATCTGTGTATAGGGATCTCCTTCACATTTATTGGACAATTTACATTGGACGATTTTGATTGGAGCACATATATTATTTCTTTTTTTTTTTTTTTTATTTCATTGTCGCAATGACAAAATGCGTCAGAGCGGGACTACACGTCGTCCAGTAAGGTTAGCTTACCACCCGGTGGATACGAACGAGGTGTCCAGCACCAGTCGGCTTGTAGCAGCGAGGCAGTGATAGCCGAGTGCACCGCACCATCCTGGGGTAACGTCTGATCATCATACAAGTTGTTATATTCTTGCATTAACATTTCATTTTGTAAGTGTGTTTTTATGGGGGGCTTTGGCTTATTAAAATCTATACAGAGTTACGCTATGGTGCTACGGTTTTTTCTTTTATGCCAATAACCGCTAATGAATATGTACAAAGGGAGTGTGAAAGTTTAACCGCCCCAACCTCACACCGCTCCACGCCAGGGACCAAATCAACGACGATATATGATATAGTATATGAATATATAAATAAAGCAGCTACTTGAATAATAGAAACATGTATGTATAGGCAATAAAACCATAAAAAGCCAGACGACGTCCGGAAGTGACGAAACGCGTCAGAGACGTAATCTTCCGCAAGTGACGCATGCGTTCCACGCACCGGGGAGGAACCAGGAAGTGTGTGGTTCGCTACACACAGTGAACGCTCTGGAGGACTTCCCGGGAGCTGTGGTATCAGGCACAGTGCACTTTAAAACAATTGCTCTACTTCATTTTATCTCTGGTACGCATATCATAATAAGGGGGGATTTATTTGGATGTTTTGAATAAAACTATTTTTAGCAATGTTACGCTATGTGGATATTTTATTCCTCCCATATGTTATGCTGCAATAACCGAGAGTATTACTGACATCTGGTGGCCGTACAGAGGAGGTGGAGAACTACTATTAATAATATCACAAAGGCTTTTGTATGCTGAATTTCTGGTGAGTGTAATCCCATTGGGGACAACTCCCCCTCACGTGGTGATTGTTTTTGGGTGGAAGAAGCTCCCTACTCCTGCAGAACACAGCTGCTCAAGCTTTCCTAAATCTCCTCTTCTACTGGGTTTCCTATTTCAAATGTGTCTAGGAGGTGTTTGACACATAGCGCTGCTGCAATAAGACATTAGAGACTTTGCATCGTCATTTTGTTTTTTTATGGTTTTATTGCCTATACATACAATAACCGCTAATGATCAGTGACGAGCAGCCAAGGTGGATCAAGCAGCGAGACCTGCTATAAGCTGTACATTCGCTTATTTGTGGTAAGGATTCAATCCATAGAGGAGCGAGATGCACTTGTGGTGATTGGTGGTGTCCTTATATATTGATCACTGCTGAACTCGGATTCATGGACGGCGCTATTTTCAGACTGTCTTTTTACATATATAGTGAACTAGTATGTTTTATGCACAATAGAGAGATTTATTTTCTCTAATATAAGGAGTACCATTTTTGTGATAGTTTTTCTGAGCGCTGCTAAAGTGTGTTCTTTGTTGTACAATACTCTTTTGGAGTTTAACCACTTGCCAACTGGCTCACACGATATACATCGGCAAAGTGGCATAGGTGAGCAAAATCCCGTATGGGTACATCGGCCCTTTAAGAGCCGCCAGAGGGTGCGCGTGGGAGACTTGATGCGTGTGGCCGGCTATGTCTCCTCTCTTACTCAGTCCTATCCCCATACAGTTAGAACACACTGAGGGAACACACATTTAACCTCTTGATCGCCCCCTAGTGTTAACCTCTTCCCTGCCAGTGACATTTACACAATAATCAGTGCATTTTTATAGCACTGATCGCTGTATAAATGTCAGTGGTCCCAAAAATGTGTCAAAAGTGTCTGATCTGTCCACCGCAATGTCGCAATCCCAATAAAAAGAAAAAAAGATTGCCGCCATTACTAGTAAAAAATAAATAAATAATAAAAATGCCATAAAAATGTCATAAATCTTTTCCATAGTTTGCAGACGCTATAACGTTTGCGCAAACCAATAAATATACGCTTATTGCGATTTTTTTTTATTAAGAATATGTAGAACATATATTGGCCTAAACTGATGAAGAAACATTTTTTAAAAACATTTTTGAGGATATTTATTATAGCAAAAAGTAAAAAATATTGTTTTTTTTCAAAACTGTCACTGTTTTTTGTTAATAGCACAAAAAATAAAAACCACAGAGGTGATCAAATACCACCAAAAGAAAGCTATATTTGTGAGAAAAAAAGGATGCAAATTTTGTTTGGGTACAGAATTGCATGACCCCGCAATTACCAGTTAAAGCGACGCAGTGCCAAATTGTAAAAAGTGCTCTGGTCAGGAAAGGGGATAAAATCTTTCCGGGGCTGAAGTGGTTAAAGTAGCTGCTTTTTAGTGTTTCTGTATTCATATCCGTTTGGATTAAGTTTCACTGATATCTGGGAAGCGCTCTGGAGGGCGGTATCATTTTGGTTCAATAACATAATTTCTTTTTTATTCCAGGTCATAAAAAATACATTCCTTTTTTTTAAATACTGTATACTGTATAGACATAGTGAATATTGATACAAACATTTACTTGTCAGGGACCAAAAATGTAATTTTAATTGTTTTACCGTTAAGCAAATTGTATCATGCTTTTAAGGTTTTTATTTTTATTACTCTGGATCAGCTAGGCACTTAAATGAAAAAAGTATACTGTTTATCTTTTAAATCTTTTTTTTTTTCTAGAGTGACCTGTTTTGGCATGTGTCTTTTTCAGCCAAAACAACTATAAGTAAAATAACCAATCAGAATATAGGAGTAGGGAGGAAGGCTGTTGACAATTTTAAGCTACTGTACTATATCTGCCTGACATTCGTTTCAGCCCCAGAGTAAAGATGTTAAAGTGTATGTTACCCAAAAAATAAAACTGTCAATTCCTCTGTCCTTAAATACTATTTAATATTGTTCAGCTTTTTAATTATTCATAAATGTTACTATAAACTAAATACCTGGCAATTCTGGCAGTCTCCTCTGCTGCAGAGCTTCCTGTTAAGATCTGACCACAAAATCACAGACACATATTTGTGGTATCTTGGTCAGTTTGACTTGTTTCATTGGAACCCACAGGATGCCCTACTTTGGTGCCTGTAGTTCCATTTTAATCCTGTGGTGTCACACAACAAACAGGGCTGACAAGGGTTCCTTGCTGTAGTCCCGCTGCACCTATTATAACAATGCTCCTCACCCTACAGAAGAGCAGCAGGAAAGAAATGGTTGCGGTCACATGACCACAAAAGAAACATTCTTTTAAAAAGTACTTGGTAGCCTTTTTCGGTGTGTACAGCATTGTTTTAAATATTAATGAGCACTTATGCTGTAATAGCCTTTATATAACATGCATACTTCACATAGGTAACATGCATACTTCACATTGGTTGGCAGAATGTAACCCAACACAGGGTTTTTTTTTAAATGAAAAGGAAGATCTGGAATAGGACAAAGAAAACCTATACAGTATATATTGCATATGAGCAGATCTACATTTTTTTATTAAGCAGATGGCAATAGCAACATCCCATTTTTCTAAATTCCAAATACTTAAAATAATCTATTTTTCCACAATTAAGTAAAAAACATTTTATCTTACAATCATACAATTTTAAATGCTGTTTAGTCTAAAAGTCCACTCATTTTACAAAAAATATTTTTGACCCATCACTACCAGATACCATTTTATGTTGTGCAGTCATTGTGCTGCTGTGTAAGGCTGGTCCCCCTTAATTGTTTCTCAGACCATGCTATTGAAAAGGTTCAAATGTTAACGCATTTCATGGAACAAGATCCTCTTCATCAGATTGGGTATTTTCTCCAACCTGCAGTATATAATAAATTAAACAACATCATAATTTGTCATTTCTTTAGATAATATTTATATTCATATTTATATTCATATGAAAAAAAGGGAATAGAAATAGGATTTTTACGGTGCTGACAAATAATAATGAGAACCAATGAGATAAAATTTATAATAATTTTAATGAGAATATAGTTAAAAATATGAACAAAACCACTTGGGTCATAGATAATCAACAAGTGGTGGTACAGGTGGTCAGAGGCGAATATTCAGCTTTAACAGAGATTTGCTTTTTCGTATATTAACCCGACATGTTTCGCATTTCACTTCATCACGGGATTATACGAATCGTGAAAGCATAAAACACTGTACAAGATTATAAACAAAAAAGAAAATACATTAAATACATTGCTTCATCAGGGGATATACGAATCGTGAAAGCGTAAAAAACTGTACAAGAATATAACAAAAAAAGAGAATAATACATTAAATACATTCTATATATATCCCCTGATGAAGTGAAATGCGAAACATGTCGGGTTAATATACGAAAAAGCAAATCTCTGTTAAAGCTGAATATTCGCCTCTGACCACCTGTATCACCAATTGTTGATTATCTATGACTCAAGTGTTTTTTTTCATATTTTTAACTAATTCTATAAAATTATTATATTATTATTATTATTCAGGATTTATATAGCGCCAACAGTTTACGCAGCACTTTACAACATTAGGGCAGACAGTACAAGTACAATACAATTCAATACAGGAGGAATCAGAGGGCCCTGCTCGTTAGAGCTTACAATCTAGGAGGGAGGGTCAAGTTGTACAAAAGGGTAATAGCTGTGGGGGATGAGCTAATGGAGAAAATAGTGCAGTTGTTAGATGGAGGCAGGATAGGCTTCTCTGAAGAGGAAAGTTTTCAGGGATTGCCTAAAAATGGATAAATTTGGAGACAGTCTGACAGATTGGGGTAGGGAGTTCCAGAGGATAGGCGAGGCTCGGGAGAAGTCCTGGAGGCGGATATGGGAGGAGGGGATGAAGGAGCTAGAGATCAGGAGGTCTTGGGAGGAACGGAGATGGCGATTAGGTTGGTGTTTGAGACTAGGTTAGTGATGTAGCTGGGGGCACAGTTGTGGATGGCTTTGTAACTTATTGTTAGTATTTTGAATTTAATTTGTTGGGCGAGTGGTAGCCAATGGAGGGATTGACAGAGAGGGGTAGCAGACACTGAGCGGTTTGTTAGGTGGATGAGTCTGGCAGCAGCATTCATGATGGACTGAAGGGGGGATAGTCTATTTAAAGGTAAGCCAATGAGGAGTGAGTTGCAGTAGTCAAGGCGAGAGATAACCAGGAAGGGAGTGAATCAGGAGCTTTGTGGTTTCACTGGTTAGAAAGGGACGTAGTTTAGAGATGTTGCGGAGGTTGAGGCGGCAAGCTTTGGAAAGTGATTGGATGTGGGGCCGAAAGGAGAGTTCAGAATCCAGGATAACACCTAGCACCCTGACATGCGGGAACGGGTGGATGGTTTTGCCATTGCTCTTGACAGAGAAGTCCGGGGAAGAGGCACGTGGGGGAGGAAATATTATAAGCTCGGTTTTCGACAAGTTGAGTTTGAGGAAGTGGTGTGACATCCATACAGATATGTCAGTTAGTAAGTTAGTGATGATATTAAAAGCCATGAGAGGCTATCAACTGACCCAGGGAAGAGGTGTAGATTGAAAATAAAAGAGGTCCAAGAACAGAACCTTGGGGGACCCCAACAGAGAAGGGAAGAGGAGTGGAGGAAGTAGAATTGTAAGTGACACTGAAGGTGTGTTGGGATAGGTAGGATGAGAGACACTGAAGAGCACAGTCACGGAGACCGAGGGAGTAAAGTTTTTTGAGGAGGAGGGGGTGGTCAACCATGTCAAAGGCAGCTGAGAGATCCAGAAGTAGGAGTACAGAATAGTGTCCGTTGGTTTTTGCAGTTAGTAGGTCATTTGTGAGTTTTAAAAGAGCAGTTTCTGTGGAGTGTTGAGGGCGAAATCCAGATTGAAAGGGATCAAGAAGGTTGTTTTTAATGAGGTGGTCACTCAGTTGGTTGTAAACCAGGCGTTCAAGGATTTTAGAGGAAAAGGGGAGCAAGGAGATAGGGCGTAGGTTGTTAGGATTCGTGGGGTCCAAGGACAGCTTTTTAAGTATGGGGGTGACCAGTGCATGTTTTAGAGCATTGGGGAAGATGCCAGAGGTGAGGGAGAGGTTGAAGATGTGGGTTAGAGAGTGTAGGATGGGGTCAGAGGGTGACCGTAGCATTTGGAGGGAATCGGGTCCAGGGGACAGGTGGTTAGGTGGGTGATAGAAAGGAGTTTTGCAACTTCGTCTGTAGTAGCAGATTTGAATAGGGGGAGTGTCAGTTGTACCTGTTGACATGGGGTCTTAGCTGGGGGAGACACCTGTAGAGCGGAGATTTCATCGCGGATTGTATCAATCTTGTTTTTGAAGTGATTAGCGATTTCCTGGGCAGTGAGTAAGTCAGTGGGTGGAGGCGGTGGAGGACAAAGTAGAGAGTTGAAGGTAGAGAAGAGTTTAGGGGGATTGGATGAGAAGGTGTTAATAAGTGTTGTAAAATAGGTTTGCTTGGCAGTGTGGAGGAAAGAATAGTATTTTTGGAGGGCAGATTTGTATTGGTTGAAGTCTTTGAGAGACTTAGTCTTGTGCCACAGACGCTCAAGAGCACGACTACGTTTTTTGAGAACTTTAGTGTAATCTGTTTGCCAGGGTTGTAGGGGTCGAGGCCTGATTCTGCGTGTAGTGAGGGGAGCAAGCTTGTCCAGGGTGGAGGACAGAGATTTATTGTAGATTGACGTGGCTTGGTTGGGGCAGGACAGGGGAGAGATTTTGTCATAGAGGTGGTCAGTAGCAGAATAGAGGAGAGAGGAGTTGAAGTTGTGAAAGTTTCTACGGGTGGTGGTTAGGCGATTGGAGGGAAAGGTGGTGGAAGACTGGGGGAGAGAGAAACTAATAAGGTGATGGTCGGAGAGAGGAAAAGGATTGTTTGAGAAGTTGCATGGAGTGCATAGGTAGGAGAATACAAGGTCAAGGGTGTTGCCATCAGAGTGAGTAGAAGTCTGTACCCATTGCTTCAGGTCAAATGAAGAGGTTAGACTAAGAAGTTTAGAAGTAGCAGGAGTGTTTGTATTAGCAGGGATATTGAAATCCCAGAGAAGGATTGTGGGAATATCCGAAGAGAGAAAGTAGGGTAGCCAGGCAGAAAACTCATCAAGGAAAGTTGATAATGGTCCAGGGGGCCAGTAGATCACAGCAATTCTTAGGGAAGTAGGGGAGAATAGACGTATACAGTGGGCTTCGAATGATGAGAGGGAGAAAGATGGAGGAGGGTGAATAACCTGGAAGATGCTCTGGGGGGATAGGAGGAATCCCATTCCACCTCCCTTGCGTCCATTAGACCTAGGGGAGTGAGTCCAGTGAAGGCCACCCTGGGAGAGGGAAGCAGGAGAAGGGGTGTCATATTCGTGGAGCCAGGTTTCGGTGAGAGCAAGTAGATTAAAGGAATTAGTGACAAAGAGGTCATGAACAGCAGTGAGTTTGTTGCAGACAGAGCGGGCATTCCAGAGGGCGCAGGAGAGAGGGAGGCTGGTGTTGGGAAGAAGAGGAATGGAGACTAAATTGTGTAGATTGCGACTACTGCCAGAGGGTGTAGGGTGATGGTGATGGGTGTGTTGGGCACAGTTAAATAAGGGGGGCCCAGGGTTTGGGGAAATATCTCCAACGATTAGGAGAAGCAGAAGAGTGAGGGAGGTAGTATGAGAATGTGGTTTGTATGAGGGGACATGCTTCAGTATCTTGGGGGGTTTGTTAGCAAGTGGGCTTAGAGTTAGAAAGAGGTGATGAGTGCAGTAATAGGGGGAGGGTAGAAGTGAGGGTGATATGTACAGATTGTGGGGTGGAGCAGAGGGATGAAGAAAAGAGAGCTTGAGGAAAGAGGCAGCAATTGTGAAAAGGAGGAGAGGTAAAGAGAGCATGTTTTAGAGAGGAAGATGATAAAATTTGGAAATGGGGTCACCTGCAGTCTGTTATAGTTTTTTTTGTGCAACTCGCTGAAGTGCAAGAGCAGAAGTGCCACTTATTTAAAGAACCCCACTTCTTTGGAAGAACCCCCTGTATGTGCAGCCCCCTGTATGTGTTCCCCCGTAAAGAAGGCCTTGTTTTTATACTGTGTGTTGGGTGTGGGTTGAATCTGGCAATTAATCAAACTGCAAGGGGACTAAAAGGCCAAAATTGTAAAGATAAGGAAACCCATAATTTAGGTAAGGCTTAATGGCTAAATAAAACTAATTGAACTAATGTGAGCAAGACTACAGATGGAGTTGAAACAGTGGTGACAAACAGATTTACCAAATATGCATTTGTGCAGTCAGTCAATATATTCAGTTTGAAGGTATGTGGAGGTATAAACGCAGGTTTACCAAATATGCATTTGTGCAGTCAGTCAATATATTCAGTTTGAAGGTATGTGGAGGTATAAACGCAGGTTTACCTGTGAAGAGAGAAGAAGATGTTCAGATGGATGGGGCAAGAGCAGAAGTGCCACTTATTTAAAGAACCCACTTCTTTGGAAGAACCCCCTGTATGTGCAGCCCCCTGTATTATACATTTTATCTCATTGGTTTTGATTATTATTTGTCAGCACCGTAAAAATCCTGTTTCTCTTCCCTTTTTTTCATATAACGAATTACTTGGGATGAGGTACTAATCATTTGGGTGTTCTACCTCAAGCCGGACATACCTTATTTATGCAATATTTATATTCAATTTCAATCAACATTTATGTTCTTTTTACCATTTTTTTTTCAAATGCTTCTGTTAGCATCAGAGTGAGTGGGTAATCAATCCAATGGTGATTTAGGAAGGAGCCCAAGATGAACCCCTACTACAAAAACAAGATAAAAACGAATAGCCCATAAAAAGATTAAATAACAAAACTATCTTTTGATGCAGTATTCATCTTCAATACACAGATTTCTTCTGTATGACTTTTTTTTCTTCTGCTAGATGTCCTCAGTTTGATGGGCAGCATTATTCAACCCACTTCTTCTGAGCCCAGGTCATCCTAGACACACCGTGCCTTTGACAGGACAGAGAACGAATTTGCAGCAGTCACGAGCTCATCTCTCTGCCACTCTTTCTCTTCTTATCTGCATTCTCCTTGACAGCACATGAACTGATTCGCTCCTTGTACTGGCTCTTTCTCTCACACTTCAGCTTTGCTATACAGAGACAGCAAGAGGCTAACACCAGGTCATATTCAGCTACTTAATGCATTTAAAAATATATTTACTGTATATACTCGAGTATAAGCCGAGTTTTTCAGCACATTTTTAAGGCTGAAAAACCTCCCCTCGGCTTATACTCGAGTGAGGGTCTCGAGTGAGGGTGCAGCCTCACTGTGCCCATCTGCAGGATTACCTTTGGTAACTAAAACAGCGGGTGTCTCCCGCTGTGTTATGCAGTCTGTTCGGCGGCCATCCACTGTAACAAAGCCCCGCCTCCTCCTCATCTGTGATAGACGGGGCACTGATACAATGCTGGGAAACTGTATCAGTGTTCCGTCTACCACGGACGAGAAGGAGGCGGGGCTTTCTTACAGTGGAAGGCCGACGAACAGACTGCATGACACAGCAGGAGACACCCGCTGTTTTAGTTATCAAAGGTACAGCTGCAGATGGGCACTGTGAGGCTGCAGATGGGCACAGTGAGGCTGCAAATGGGCACAGTGAGGCTGCAGATGGGCATTGCTTACCCAGTAGCTGCTGCAATTCCCACCCTAGGCTTATACTCGAGTCAATACGTTTTCCCAGTTTTTTGTGGTAAAATTAGGTGCCTTGGCTTATATTTGGGTCGGCCTATACTCGAGTATATACAGTAATTATGTATTAATGATTACAGAGCTTTTATTAATGGGGAACTTCACTATCCCAGCCCACCATTCCCTTTTGTTCCTCTCTCCTACCTTTTTTCTGGGTTGTCCACAAAAAAGATACTTGCATGCCCAGCACATCCAGCAGTGTTCTGTAGGAATCCATCACTCAGCTGCTGCTCACCCAGTTTCTGGATGCCATCTTCTTCTCTAACGCCATTGGAAGACGACTGTCCCTTCCCAGTTCTCACAGCTAGCCCCCTAAAGACATGCATGTGCTACTTTGTGTCATCAGGAAAGAAACAGGAAGTAACAGCTGATCCACTGATGCACATGGGGAGCGCATGCACCGCACAGAAGCCCCTTAGAAATGCGTGACTTACATTTTCCATGAGGCTGCAGGTTGCTGAATACATCATTCTTTCCTAGGGAGAATCCAGGAAGTGTGGGGATGTAATCTCCATATAAAGGTAATAGAAACTTGAAAAAAAATGCATTGAAATTGTGAGGGGGAGGGGGCAGAAGTGGAATGACAGGAAGTTGGTGGGAAGGGTGAAGGTCTGTCATTTATAACTGCGTGGGGTTCAGCTTTGGCAGGAGAAAACTGGGAAGGTCTGGTAACACAGAAATGCTGTTTGCTGTCCGCCCACAACAGGACATGTGTCACAGCACTCGTCCCCACAAAAAGAAGAAGAAGAACAGAGGCGCCACTCTAAGTGCAATATTTAAAACAAGTTTAATAAATTTTTAAAATTGGTACTCACAAAGGTACATTGTAATCAGGCATGTAGGTAAATAATTAGTGCTGCCGGATGTCTCGGGAGTTGTGTCCGATCAGGTCATTGGATGGTGGTGATCTCCATGCAACAGGCTGCGCTGCTCTGTGCCGATGTAACCAGAGGTACAGGATCGCTTCCGGGTCCGCGTAAGGATAGACAACGCGTTTGCGGAGCTACGCTCCTTCCTTAGGCCTGAGGAAGGAGTGTAGCTCTGCAAACGCAGGGCAGTGCAGCCTGTCGTATGGAGATCACCGCCACCCAATGACCTGATCGGACACTACTCCCGGGACATCCGGCAGCACTAATTCTTTACCTACATGCCTGATTACAATGTACCTTTGTGAGTACCAATTTTAAAGATTTATTAAATTTGTTTTAAATATTGCACTTAGAGTGGCGCCTCTGTTCTTCTTCTCCAGCACCCAGAGGACTGCTTCTATCGTACAAACGGGGCTGCCTTCTACAGTTGCCTTCATATGCAATGGACTATATTTCAGTTTACATGGACGTTAAGCAGATAACAGCCTTTTTGTCTATATTGCCCATCGCATTGTCTTAGCCCCAGCTTTTTATTCATGTTTGTAGTTGTATTCTTATGAACACTTGCTCCTTATTAGGAACGATAAGGTTGGGGGGTTTTAATTGTGTTGAACTCAGCGCTCACACTTACATGTTATTTACTCGTCCCCACAAAATACTGCTAATTACTGTACCGCAAGTGACAGTCTTTTAGGTACATATAAACCTTAGAACAAGGGATCATTTCTTTAAAAAAATTAATTATTTCATTTCATCTGCTTTTCTGCATGAAAAAGCTATCACTTTGTCTGAGCCTACCTTAAAGTAGTAACACAGTATTCCATGAGCAGTCTATATTGTTAAGATTTTATTTCTTGCACACCCCAGGTAAGTGTTTTCTTCTGAGGCCAATGAGCATGCATTTAGCACATGTGCATGCAGCAGAGCTTAAAGTGACACTTATTCTCCAAAAATAGACCATGTGTATCCACTATAGTACCTTGAAAAATATTCATATCCCTTAAAATTTTCCACATTTTGTCATGTTATAACCAAAAAACATAAATGTATTTTATTGGGATTTTATGTGATAGACCAACACAAAGTGGCACATAATTGTGAAGTGGAAGGAAAATGATAAATGGTGTTCAAAGTTTAAAAAAATAAAGGTTTTTTAAAACTGTGGCATGCATTTGTATTCAGACCCCCTGAGTCAATACTTTGTAGAACCACCTTTCAATGTCTCTACCAGCTTTGCACATCTAGAGAGTGACATTTTTGCCCATTCTTCTTTTCAAAATAGCTCAAGCTCTGTCAGATTGGATGAAGAGCCTCTGTGAACAGCAATTGTCAAGTCTTGCCACATATTCTCAATTGGATTTAGGTCTGGACTTTGACTGGGCCATTCTAACACATTAATATGCTTTGATCTAAACCATTCCATTGTAGCTCTGGCTGTATGTTTAGGTTTCTTGTCCTGCTGGAAGGTGAACTTCCACCCCAGTCTCAAGTCGTTTGCGGACTCTAAGATGTTTTCTTCTAAGATTGCCCTGTATTTGGCTCCATCCATCTTCCCATTAACTCTGATCAGCTTCCCTGTCCCTGCTGAAGAAAAGGATCCCCACAACATGATGCTGCCACCACCATGCTTCATGGTGGGGATGGTGTGTTCAGGGTGATGTGCAGTGTTAGTTTTCTGCCACACATAACGTTTTGCTTTTAGGCCAAAAAGTTAAATTTTGGTCTCATCTGACAAGAGCACCTTCTTCCACATGTTTGCTGTGTCCCCCACATGGCTTCTCGCAAACTGCAAATGGAACTTATAGCTTTCTTTCAACGATGGCTTTCTTCTTGTCACTCTTCTATAAAGGCCAGATTTGTGGCGTGCATGACTAATAGTTGTCCTGTGGACAGATTCTCCCACCTGAACTGTGGATCTCTGCAGCTCCTCCATAGTTACCATGGGGCTCTTTGCTGCTTCTCTGATTAATGGTCTCCTTGCCGGGGCCTGTCAGTTTAGGTAGACAGCCATGTCTTGGTAGGTTTGCAGTTGTGCCATACTCTTTCCATTTTCGGATGTTGGATTCAACAGTGCTCCGTGAGATGTCCAAAGCTTGGGATATTTTTTTTTTATAACCTAACCCTGCTTTAAACTTCTCCACAACTTTATCCCTGACCTGTCTGGTGGGTTCATGATGCTGTTTTTTGTTCACTAAGGTTCTCTAGCAAATCTCTGAGGGCTTCACAGAACAGCTGTATTTATACTGAGATTAAATTACACACAGGTGGACTCTATTTACTAATTAAGTGACTTCTGAAAGCAATTGGTTCCACTAGATTTTATTTGGGGGTATCAGAGTAAAGGGGGGCTGAATACAAATGCACGGCACACTTTTCAGATATTTATTTGTAAAACATTTTGAAAACCATTTATTATTTTCCTTCCACTTCACATTTATGTGCCACTTTGTGTTGGTCTACCACATAAAATCCCAATAAAATACATTTACGTTTTTGATTGTAATATGAGAAAATGTGGAAAATTTCAAGGAGTATGAATATTTTTTCAAGGCACTGTACTTAATAGCCCTTTTTATGAAATTCACTCAACTGTCTTCCTTAATGCTAAGTGCTCTGTATATGTGTTTTATTAAAAAAAATGCCATTCTATCCCTTATGTCCTAGTGGCGATTGGCACTCACGTGACCACCCGCTGCTCCCTCTCCCAATCTGACAGCTACAGCGGGTGGGGCTGTGAATCCCTCGCTAATGTCAGTCGGGAGGAGGGAGAGCGGTGGGCAGTCATGTGAGGTAAGGTACAGAACGGAATTTTTTTAAGAAAACACATACACAGGGCACTTAGCATTAAGGAAGACAGGCGAGTGCCTGAAAATTACACAGTTATTTCTGCAGGAGGTGAGGGGCGGGCACTGACACAGCTGACTGGCAGGGGGGGGGGAGAGAGGAGAGCTGTGAATGACTGAGGCACGTTTACTGACCATGGTGTCAGGGCTCAGCAGCCATGATAAACCGTGGTCCATTTACAGGCAGGAGGGCAGAACCAGGAAGGATCAGCCAGGTATTCCAGCTGATAGAAGGGGCTATAAGAGACAGCACAAGCACTGTGCTGTTATTCATATTTTAAGGGAACAGGATAATTTTTTTAGGGTAACAAACACTTTAATGCCTTTTCTGCCTCCTTGTAACGTCCTCTGTGAGCTCCTGAACCTCTCTTTTTACCCCTCACTTCTGTTTATTTGTAAAGAGCAGTGGACATAAGTTGTGGTCATGTGCACTGCGCTATGCACACTATAAATCCCATAATCTATAGTTCATCTTGGGAGCGACAAGAAAAGGTGGCTACATTCCTACATAGAGTGGGACTACGGAGAACTAATGTAGCCACCCTTTAACAGGAAGTCAGATCACAGCATGAAAAAATGAATTTGGAGACTTGGAAGAAGCTGAGAACAAAAGACGGTACAATGTAAAGTTAAAAATACATTCCTAAATATATTTTTTTTCCAAGCCAGAGTTTAGTGCCACCTTAACTGGCTTTTCTTCTTGCAGTCTTAGTGCTGAAGTACAGTGAATTACACTAGTTGCATTTGAAATTACATTTAACTGTTTTTAACCACATGCCGACCACCGCACCCTGATTTACATTGGCAGTATGGCACGGGCAGGCAAAAGGGCGTATCCGTACGTCCCTTTGAAATTCCCGCCTAGCGGGCGTATGCGCTGCGAGAGCGTTCCCCCGGGTCCCGCAAACTTGATATTCGCTGGCAGACCCGCGATTGCAGTGAGGAGAGGCAGAACAGGGGGGTGCCTATGTAAACAAAGCATTTCCCTCTTCTGCCTAGCAACATGACAGGGATCTACTGCTCCCTTTGCTCTTGTGCTCCAGACAGGATGGAGTTGTTTGGGTCATGGTTAGACAGCTATGATTTGGGTAAAAGGTGGGGATGGGAAGAGACATCGTGGTGCAGGCTGGAGAGGATGACTTCTTTATTCAGCGTGATGTTTGTACAAGAAAATATAGACTTGGTGTGAGCAGTCAGGTGACACGAGTAGGGACTTGGTGGGAGCAGTCAGGTGACATGGGTAGGGACTTGGTGGGAGCAGTCAGATGACATGAGTAGGGACTTGGTAGGAGTAGTCAGGTGACACAAGTAGGGACTTGGTAGGAGCAGTGAGGTGACATGAGTAGGGACTTGGTAGGAGCAGCCAGGTGACACAAGTAGGGACTTGGTAGGAGTAGTCAGGTGACACAAGTAGGGACTTGGTAGGAGCAGTCAGGTGACACGAGTAGGGACTTGGTAGGAGCAGTCAGGTGACACGAGTAGGGACTTGGTGGGAGCAGCCAGGTGACACAAGTAGGGACTTGGTAGGAGCAGTCAGGTGACACAAGTAGGGACTTGGTAGGAGCAGTCAGGTGACACAAGTAGGGACTTGGTAGGAGCAGTCAGGTGACACGGGTAGGGACTTGGTGGGTGCAGTCAGGTGACATGGGTAGGGAATTGGTGGGAGCAGTCAGATGACACGAGTAGGGACTTGGTAGGAGTAGTCAGGTGACACAAGTAGGGACTTGGTAGGAGCAGTCAGGTGAAAAAGTTGGGACTTGGTAGGAGCAGTCAGGTGACACAAGTAGGGACTTGGTAGGAGCAGTCAGGTGACACAAGTAGGGACTTGGTAGGAGCAGTCAGGTGACACATGTAGGGACTTGGTAGGAGCAGTCAGGTGACACATGTAGGGACTTGGTAGGAGCAGTCAGGTGACACATGTAGGGACTTGGTAGGAGCAGTCAGGTGACACATGTAGGGACTTGGTAGGAGCAGTCAGGTGACACATGTAGGGACTTGGTGGGAGCAGTCAGGTGACACATGTAGGGACTTGGTAGGAGCAGTCAGGTGACACATGTAGGGACTTGGTAGGAGCAGTCAGGTGACACATGTAGGGACTTGGTGGGAGCAGTCAGGTGACACATGTAGGGACTTGGTGGGAGCAGTCAGGTGACACATGTAGGGACTTGGTGGGAGCAGTCAGGTGACACATGTAGGGACTTGGTGGGAGCAGTCAGGTGACACATGTAGGGACTTGGTAGGAGCAGTCAGGTGACACATGTAGGGACTTGGTAGGAGCAGTCAGGTGACACATGTAGGGACTTGGTAGGAGCAGTCAGGTGACACATGTAGGGACTTGGTGGGAGCAGTCAGGTGACACATGTAGGGACTTGGTGGGAGCAGTCAGGTGACACATGTAGGGACTTGGTGGGAGCAGTCAGGTGACACATGTAGGGACTTGGTAGGAGCAGTCAGGTGACACAAGTAGGGACTTGGTAGGAGCAGTCAGGTGACACGGGTAGGGACTTGGTGGGTGCAGTCAGGTGACACAAGTAGGGACTTGGTAGGAGCAGTCAGGTGACACAAGTAGGGACTTGGTAGGAGCAGTCAGGTGACACATGTAGGGACTTGGTAGGAGCAGTCAGGTGACACATGTAGGGACTTGGTAGGAGCAGTCAGGTGACACATGTAGGGACTTGGTAGGAGCAGTCAGGTGACACATGTAGGGACTTGGTGGGAGCAGTCAGGTGACACATGTAGGGACTTGGTGGGAGCAGTCAGGTGACACATGTAGGGACTTGGTAGGAGCAGTCAGGTGACACATGTAGGGACTTGGTAGGAGCAGTCAGGTGACACATGTAGGGACTTGGTAGGAGCAGTCAGGTGACACATGTAGGGACTTGGTAGGAGCAGTCAGGTGACACATGTAGGGACTTGGTAGGAGCAGTCAGGTGACACATGTAGGGACTTGGTGGGAGCAGTCAGGTGACACATGTAGGGACTTGGTGGGAGCAGTCAGGTGACACATGTAGGGACTTGGTAGGAGCAGTCAGGTGACACAAGTAGGGACTTGGTAGGAGCAGTCAGGTGACACGGGTAGGGACTTGGTGGGTGCAGTCAGGTGACACAAGTAGGGACTTGGTAGGAGCAGTCAGGTGACACAAGTAGGGACTTGGTAGGAGCAGTCAGGTGACACATGTAGGGACTTGGTAGGAGCAGTCAGGTGACACATGTAGGGACTTGGTAGGAGCAGTCAGGTGACACATGTAGGGACTTGGTAGGAGCAGTCAGGTGACACATGTAGGGACTTGGTAGGAGCAGTCAGGTGACACATGTAGGGACTTGGTGGGAGCAGTCAGGTGACACATGTAGGGACTTGGTAGGAGCAGTCAGGTGACACATGTAGGGACTTGGTAGGAGCAGTCAGGTGACACATGTAGGGACTTGGTAGGAGCAGTCAGGTGACACATGTAGGGACTTGGTAGGAGCAGTCAGGTGACACATGTAGGGACTTGGTAGGAGCAGTCAGGTGACACATGTAGGGACTTGGTGGGAGCAGTCAGGTGACACATGTAGGGACTTGGTAGGAGCAGTCAGGTGACACATGTAGGGACTTGGTAGGAGCAGTCAGGTGACACATGTAGGGACTTGGTAGGAGCAGTCAGGTGACACATGTAGGGACTTGGTAGGAGCAGTCAGGTGACACATGTAGGGACTTGGTAGGAGCAGTCAGGTGACACATGTAGGGACTTGGTGGGAGCAGTCAGGTGACACATGTAGGGACTTGGTGGGAGCAGTCAGGTGACACATGTAGGGACTTGGTAGGAGCAGTCAGGTGACACAAGTAGGCTATAAGCTTTGAGCTCATTCAGCCTTACTGGGTGTAATTATGAAAAGTGACACATCTACCCCTCCCCCACATACACATCCTGGTGATCAAAAGGAATGTTGCAACTGTGATCAGGTGACTTTAGACACACACACTGCACCATAACAATAATCAGATCACTGGAGCTTCTCCTTTGCCCAGCTCTGAGTAGATACATCTCCCCTACATCAGATCACTGGTCTGTGTATCTCCTGCTGGCTGTCCTGTGAGTTCACTGCACTATACATGCATTTCCTCCTCTCACACTGATCTGTGGATCACATCCCATTATGAGAAACATCCAGTCAAAACACAGGAAAGGCAGCCAATCCTGGGAGAGCTGGAGAAGAAAGAGGGGAGGGGGATGTGAATTGTGAAGTACACAGAATGCCTCTCTCAGGCTCCTGCATGACATATGTAAATCACCTGTCACTCATAGCAGGGGGAGAAAGGGACTTTTATTTCTGTCTGTCTGTTTTTATCTCACTGAAAAAAGATATGAGGATTGCTCAGAGCTGGATTAACTCTTCGTGGCAAGACTGGGCACAGATGACATGAAATCCTATACTGTATAAGAATCAAGCCTTAATTAAAAAAATAAATTTCGGGTTTACATCCACTTTAATTCATAGATTTAACAAGATGTTGGAAACATTCCTCAGAGATTTTGGTCCATATTGACATGATAGCATCATGCAGTTGCTGCAGATTTTTCAGCTGCACATTCATGATTGAAATCTCCCGTTCCACCACATCCCAAAGGTGCTCTTTTGGATTGAGATCTGGTGTGGAGGCCATTGGAGTACAGTGAACTCATTGTCATGTTCAAGAAACCAGTTTGAGATGATTTGAGCTTTGTGACATGGTGCATTATCCTGTTGGAACTAGCCATCAGAAGATATAGTAGTCATAAAGGAATGGACATGGCCAGCAACAATACGGTGTGGTTTTTTGCTACTGTAGCCCATCTGCTTCAAGGTTTAATGTGTTGTGAATTCAGAGATGGTATTCTGCATACCTTGGTTGTAAAGAGTGGTTATTTGAGTTACTGTTGCCTTTCTATCATCTCGAACCAGTCTGCCATTTCTCCTCCGATCTCTGACATCAACGAGGCATTTTCGTCCACACAACTGCAGCTCACTGGATATTTTTTCGGACCATTCTCTGTAAACCCTAGAAATGGTTGTGCACAAAAATCCCAGTAGATCAGCAGTTTTTGAAATACTCAGACCAGCCCGTCTGGCACAAACAACTATGCCACGTTCAGTGTCACTTATATCTCCCTTTCTTTCCCATTCTCATGCTCAGTTTGAATTTCAGCAAGTCATCTTCACCACGTCTAGATGCTTAAATGCATTGAGTTGCTGCCATGTGATTGGCTGATTAGCAATTTGTGTTACCAGGCAATTGAACAGGTGTATCTAATAAAGTGGCCGGTGAGTGTGTGTGTATATATATATATATATATATATATATATATATACATATACACACACACACACACACACACACACACACACACACACACACACACACACACACACACACACACACAGCACTATGGTTGAACTGGGAAACGACTACATCTGTTGTACTGCACTCACCATGGCTATTTATCTTATGGTTATTTTTATGAAGGACAACAGTTTGTGAATGATGTTATCTGTATTATTACATGTTATGTCTGTTTGTATATCTAAAACTCAATTAACATCATCTTTAAAAAAACAACAAGAAAAAAACACTTGCATTGAGATTACAAAGATAGTATGCTGGTTAGGATGCAAATTATAAATAAGTAACAATTACACAGTGTCGCAAATAATATGACTTTTGGGTCCCTATGAGTTTTGGATTAATGGCATACTGACCTTTGCCTGTTACAATGCCAGTGATTTGTTTTCTGGTTCAGACTGATGAGATGTGGGATTTGCAGCGATTTCTGTGAGTTTCCCGCACCGCATCACAATCGCTCTCCGTTCATCGAACCGCTGCAGGTGTCAATGTTCAAAAGCAGGTTGCAAAAGGCAGTGCAATAGGCTGAATCAGATCACATGGGTGTGAACACCCATGCAATCCGATTCCAGTGCAGTAAAAAAAGGTTTTTCATGCGGGTGCGGTGCGTTTTGAGCCGTAGAAAAAGAATGGGCTCAAACCGTACTGCAAAGAATCGTATGTGATTTGAACAGGAGTGTGGTGTGATTCCTATCCGAATCACATGCAGTGTCCCGCATCGCATCAGACAGCATGTTTTGAGTCCAGACAAGTATTCAGGCAAGGAACATTCCCCAGAAAAGTATTCAACTAGCATTTTCAGAAGGAGATCACCAAGTGGCAGTCATATGTCTCTCATGCCATATTTGTTCTTATAATATATTCCCAAGCTCTGTAGGACATTTACTTCTTCAGAATCAAGGTGAAATACATCTTTAATCCATGGCAACTGACCAAAGTGAGTTTCTGTGGCATAATGAAGACACAATGCATTATCCTCGGATACCTACACTATAAATAAACTGCTGTGCTGTTATTTTTGTAGCGTAGTGTAAATCCATGTAATCCAAATCACACTTGTAAGAATGAAGTCATGTAGGAAGGATCAGATAATATTACCTCGTTTCTAAAATCTGTGATATGGAAATAAAAAGGGCTATAGAGAACATAAAACATCATGGATTGAATACTAGTAAACACTGTACATTTATGTTTACACTCATTTAGAGAAGTTAACATATTTTATTCATAATTGTTTTGTTATCATACATTTGAATACATGTTGATAGCAGTAGACAGTGGTCATGGTTGCTCATGCTGACAGATCATAAGTACAGGGTAACAGCTGAAGTGGAGGTTTGTTTTGCCTTCATCGTGTGACATTCATAGAGATAATTACAACTTGGCTGAAATACAAAATTACATTTCCTGAGCCTTTACGCACTAGTCAGTGGTGTTCATTAAAATGCTTCACTGACCCACAATTTTATTTACCTAATGCATTTCATTTTTTACAGTATTTCCACCTTCGCTTTAATGTGGTAAATAATTTGCAAGCATTTCCTAATTGAGATGAATGGAAATTATGATTTGTTGCACAAGCGGTCACAAACTTGCCATTAGAATGCTCTACAAAGTCAATGCCTTCTTTTTTGTTTTTCCGAGGCAGTAAGTGATGACTGGCAAATAAATGTTCCTATTGTTCCCTACTGGTTCCTATCACTGCAATATTCAGAATGAGCTGGAAGTCTTTTCTAGTTTATTTTAATTTGAATAGACTGCTTCCCATATCTGACTAGGCTGCTGCGTGCCGGGTATATCTAGAGAGTGCTGGAGGACTTCCCTGTCAGAAAGGAAATCCTAATCTGATGGTTCCTGGCTGCCTCCCCACAACTCATTGAGCTTTAAGGCAGGTTTACACGGTTAATAAACCATGTCTGACAGACGCAGCTTTTCACTTGAATTTCCATGAACTGTCAGAAAATTTGACAGCCTCCATTCACTTCTATGATGAATGAACATTTTACTTAAAGTGGTTGTATACCCGCACATGGGGAAAAAAAAAAAAAAAAACCACACATAAAAAAAGAAAAAAAACCTGTAAGGCAAATACATAATGAGCTAGTATGCATGGCATACTAGCTCATTATGAAATACTCACCTTAGAGCGAGGTTCCCGTATCGCATCCCGGTCCACGCCGAGGGAGCTGACATTTTGCCCTTGGCATTTCTTCCGGGTTCTCGGCCCCAGCGCTGTTAGTGGCCGGAGCCACGATGACGTCACTCACGTGCATGCGCTCGGGAGTATTCTTTCTGGCAGCGTCTGCCGGACCTTCACAGTGCATGCGCCATTGACATCAGCGGCTGCATGCAAAGTGAATATCTCCTAAACTGTGGAGGTTTAAGTGAAATTAATTTTACCTACAGGTAAGCCTTAGCACTCATGCACACAGGCTGTTAAAATAACGTTATGAAAACGCCAGTATCTTTGCAGTGATTTTTTTTAACTTTTTTCAGCTTTTTTCAGCATTTTTGCAATAGCGTTTTTTAGCGTTTTTTTTTTTTTTTCAAATTTTTTTTTTTTTTTTTTTTTTTTCAATGGATCAAAAACGCTAAAAAACGTTGGTGAATGACGTTTTTGAGCGTTTTTGAGCGTTAGAGCGTTTTTACAGCTGAAAAACGTCTCTCAGAACCCACTGGTCCTGTGTTTTTTTTACAGCTTAAAAACGCCTATGCCACTTGCAGCTCAAAAACGCCTAGGTGGGCATGAAGCCATAGACTAACATAGACAGGCCTTTTTAAGCTGCAAAAAAAGCTCAAATAAGCAGCTGTAAAAACGTCCGTGTGCATGAGGACTTATTGTACAGCTCAGCATGGAAACAGATTTCAGCTCACAGTGCAGCTCAGCATGGAAACAGATTTCATCAGTTTAAAAATACATAGCTGCATTTCCCATGCATGCTCATGTCTGCTGCAGCAATGGACAGCACTATAAGTGAGTGGCAACACAGTTCATAACAATGAGGAATGAAGGCTTTAAAATGCATACTAATCAATGAGATGACTTGTATCTGCATGGCACAAATGAACATTTAAAGCAAGCTGACCTATCTTGACTGAATACTTCATTCTGTCCTATGGAGCAATTTGCAGCCTTAAATAGATGAGCTGAGAATTTCAAGCCAACGCTGCAAAAGCTTATCTTTTAGCCCCCACTCCCCTATTTTTAAACCGTCCAGGAAGCGGGACTGTGTGTGACTACGAGCGTCGAGTAAACAGGAGATCCTGGCTCTGTGTAATCCGATGGCGCTCGCCCCCTCCTTCCCCTTGGAGGCAGCCAGGTAAAATATCGTCATATAACGCGCCCCCATGATTTGCCCCCTATTTTCAGGGGGAAAAGTGTGTGTTATACGCCGATAAATACGGTAAATTGTGACAATGCTAGGCCCTACCACTGTGTAAGAATAGGTAAAAGTGACACAGGATTCACACAAATGCTAAGCACAGAGCTCCAGCATATTAATTCTGAGCAGAGAAAACAGTTTTTTCAATTTTCTCTGGGTTTTGTAATTTCCCGATTGGGGTCTGGAGTTCATCAGGCTGGACAGCAGGCACTGGATCAGCGGGTACCGGATCAGCAGGTACCGGGTCATCAGACTGGGCAGCAGGTATCGGGTCATCAGTCCCCGGGTCAGCAGGCACTGGATCAGCAGGCAGAGGCATAGCAGGCACTGGATCAGTGGGTACCGGGTCATCAGGCACTGGATCAGCCGGCACCGGATCAGCAGGTACCGGGTCATCAGACTGGGCAGCAGGTATCGGGTCATCAGTCACCGGGTCAGCAGGCACTGGATCAGCAGGCAGAGGCATAGCAGGCACTGGATCAGTGGGTACCGGGTCATCAGGCACTGGATCAGCGGGCACCGGGTCATCAGGCACTGGATCAGCGGGCACCGGGTCATCAGGCACTGGATCAGCAGGTACCGGGTCATCAGACTGGGCAGCAGGTATCGGGTCATCAGTCACCGGCATATCAGACACTGGATCAGCAGGCACTGGTATGGCAGGCACAGCAGGCACTGGATCAGCGGGCTCCGGATCAGCAGGTACTGGGTCATCAGACTGGGCAGCAGGTATCGGGTCATCAGTCACCGGGTCAGCAGGCACTGGCATATCAGGCACTGGATCAGCAGGCACTGGCACAGCAGGCACTGGATCAGCAGGCACTGGACAAAGCCAACTCTGCACAGATTTGAATGAGTGGCTGAATTTCTTGGAACAAAAATCTGCCTTGATCAACAAGAGAGTGAGCCAGACAGATGCATTGCAATAATTGCTCCATAGTCTGCACTTTCAAAATTTGACAGCAATATTCCCTGTCTTCTGTTACAAGCAGTGAAAAATACAGAACCTCCTCAAAATGCATCTTGCAACAATTAGCAAATGCTTAGACCTACTTCCCAGGTGCAGCTGATCTGATTGTATGGCTTCAGTATTATGTCAGGGATACCACATGCAAGCATCCAGCAAGGGGGATCAGATCAGTTGGCTGCACCTTAAGGAATCAGGACCAGATGAATAAGTAAACAATATGTTTATTAAGAAAATGACACACATCCAATACCAACACCAGTAAATCATAAACAAGCAAGTTGAAAAATAAATGTAACAACGAAAACCCTAAGTAAATAGCCTAACAAACTATACCTAACTAACTAAATACAAGTGGGGGGAACACACATGAGAAAGACAGGCAGAGACAAGAGGAGCAGGAAGCCAGATAGTGGCAGCAGGTTCCAGGGGACAGGTCTCCGGATCGGACTCAGGCAGGGACACGGCTTGCAGGGAAAATATTGAAGCACTGGACCTCATTGCAAGGCGGGCTTATATACCCCCAGCAGTCCTATCAGGTGCAGCCTAATTACCTGTATGGTCCATCTGCTAGGAGACACCCGCTGGTGGCCACCAGAACTACACCCTTTGGTTCTAAAAACAACAATGCCACCAACAGGTGACCCAAGCAATGACACAGGTCCTGACACTGTGACTGGCTGGTCACACTGTCTGCATTCAGAGCCTTGCATCCACACCTGAACAGATTGGGAGCAGCAGCTGTGCACCTACAGCTGCTGCATCCCAATAGATATCAATGGGACTGCCTGCATGGAGATGCACAGAACTCCTATACATTACCATGAGGGTAAACACAGCCCTCATGCAGGGCACACATTGATACACCTCATGTTAGGAGGCCTGATGGTGATTGGTATGGCAAAGATTGGGGACACTGTGACTGGCTGTATTATTGGGCCTACTTCCCATGTGGTGTATCAATGCCTACCCCATGTAAGGGCTGTGTTTATCCGCACGAGGATACATAGGTGTGCTATGCATCCCCATGCAGGCATTCCTATTAATGTCTATTGGGAGGCAGCGGATGCACATACACAGCAGCTGCTCCCAATCTGACAACCATGCAGGTGCGTGTCCCCAAACTCATACTGTCTGTGTTCAGGCCTTGCACACACATGGATGACAGATTTAGCAGTGGCTGTGTCCATGCAGCTGCTGTGTCCCAGTAGACATGAATTGGACTGCCTGCGCGAGGATACTCAAAACACTTGTGCATCCCCATGCAGGTAAATATGGTCCTTGCATGGGCTATGCATTGATACACTCTGTGTGAATGAAGCCTTATGGTGTCACTGGGACTGTTGTGGTGGTGTTAAGGAGCACTGTGACTGGCAGTACTGGTGTGATGAGTGTGTTTTGTGGTGGCTTGATTACTCTTGCGGTTGGGGGCGGTAAAACCCCTGCAGATGAGCCGCATTTTACTGACCCTCAATCGCTCCCCCCTAAGCTAGGAAGGTAGCATCCGGAGGTGTACAAATGTCACGGCAGAAATGATACTCCCTAAAGGGCTTGCCCAATCACAGTGAGAGGAGAGCTTTCAAATGCTGCAACCTTGCAGCCTTTGTTTAGATGTGTGATCGCTGTCTTTGGTTACAGAGATCACATGATACAGGGCCAAAGAAACTGCCCCTGTACCCAATCTGCAATCCGCTGCATCCTGATCACAGATCATATTGCTGCGTGGCCTCAGCGCTGTGCAAGAGTGATCAGAATGGTATGACATAAGAGCATATACTTCTAAAAAGGAGGAAGCAGGAGGTGGTTAATTTGCATGATCATAGGTCAGCAAATGTATTGCAGCCAGAGACAGATGGAAAACTGGTACTCTTGGAACAAAGTACAGCATGTACTTGTCAATTCTTGTTTAAGCCACTATGTATATAAAGTATACAAAATAAAGCCATACAAAAAGTGACCTTAAGGCTCCATGCACACTGTGCTTAAAAAAAATACACTTCCCCTGGCAGAAAAAAAATGCTCTTATAGAGCATTTTTTTGTACACAGTTTAGGAGAGTTTAGTGTTTTTTTTTACCAGAAACCTCCAATCAGAAACGCAAACCAGAAGGTTTTTTTTTTTTCCTGCCTCTAAACCTTAAGCTTAAAATCTGCCTGTAATCGTCCTGATGTACATGGACACATAGGATAACATTATAACACTATTACTACAGGCAGAACACCAAACTCCTGTAGAAGCAGCAATTTTTAAGCCAGTGTGCATGGAGCCCTATAGATAGAGCCTAAAAGTGTCACAGAAACCAAGTTATCACTCTACAGAGGTCAAGTTTACAAATAGCAGTGGTGGCAGTACCTGAGCTATTGATACCTTTATCTGGTTTAAATGTCTTATCTATTACCTGTGTAGAGCTGACTATCAGCACACTTGCTGAGACAAACAAATGTTTCTAGAATTACTAACACAGTTCGAGAGCATTAATTCATTTTGACAGCACAAGCCTGAACTTTACTAGAATGCGGAAACATTAACGTGAAATTCTAGTCAAACGTAAAAATATAGCATTTAAAGCTGAACTTCAAGCACAGCTTCAAATAATCAACCCCTTCATCCACTTGTGTATAAAGTGAAAACATAGCATTGTTTAAGTTGTTTTAAAGCAGAACTTCACTCTCTCAATCCACATTGACTATTTTAAATCCGTATGCTGCTAGCATTAATAAATAGATAGAAAAGTATATCAAATTTACATGTTTTAAACTTTTTTGGTTTCCATGCCTAGGCAAATGATGTCATACATCCTAGGACTCTTCAGGAGAAGAGAAAGGATTTTCGCAACTAAGCACACCCTCTCCCACCTGCATATCTGAGCTAAGGGCATCTGGATTCCAGAAAATAAATGCTACATTAATTATCTGCCCTTACTCAAGATGGCCATCGCCAGAAATGCTACGGGAGGAGGGGGGGGCAGTGTCCAAGTGATTTCCTGGCAAAATAAAGCATGAAGACATGGATGAATGCCTGAGTTTGCTTTGAACATTAAAAATGAATTAAATAGCATTTTTGGTTGTGGTGCTCAGTTACAGTGTATTTCTGCTTTAATATTACTTGCACACTTTATATGCTTGTTCATCCATAATTTTATTATTGTACTAAACGTAGAGATTTGTAAATTAGCTGCTCAAGCAGTGGTGGTCAACTTACTAGATAGTTACTTACTAGCTAGGTACATACCAGACCCTTCAGGACTGGTATGGAGTTTAACCACTTGACGACCGCTGCACGCCGATAAACGTCGGCACAATGGCAGCAGTGGGCAAATGGGCGTACCGGTACGTCCCCTTTAATTGGTGGGGTTAGCGGGCACAGGCGCGCCCACCACGTACATCGTGACCGTGCCCACGGGACCGGCGGACTCGACGTCCGCCGGTCTCCCAGCGATTGTGTCACGGAGCCGCAGAACGCGGAAGTCCCTATGTAAACAAGGCATTTCTCCGTTCTGCCTTGTGTCATGACAGAGATTCTTACTGTGGGGGGATGGGCTACAACTCACATGACAGCGATCACTGCTCCCGATGACAGGGAGCAGTGATCGCTGTCATGTGAGTTGTAGCCCATCCCCCCCCCACAGTTAGAATCACTCCAAAGGACACACTCAACCCCTTCATCGCCCCCTAGTGGTTAACCCCTTCCCTGCCAATGTCATTTACACAGTAATCAGTGCATTTTTATAGCATTGATCGCTGTATAAATGACAATGGTCCCAAAAATAGTGTCAAAAGTGTCCGATGTGTCCGCCATAATGTCGCAGTCATGAAAAAAATAGCAGATCGCCGCCAATACTAATAAAAAAAAATTAATAATAAAAATGCAATAAAACTATCCCTTTTTTGTAGATGCTATAACTTTTGTGCAAACCAATCAATATATGCTTATTGCGATTTTTTTTACCAAAAATATGTAGAAGAATACATATCGGCCTAAACTGAGGAAAAAAAAACATTTTTTTATATTTTTGGGGGATATTTATTATAGTAAAAAGTAAAAAATATTGCGTTTTTTTTCAAAATTGATGCTCTTTTTTTGTTTATAGTGCAAAATTTAAAAATCGCAGAGGTAATCAAATACCACTGAAAGAAAGCTCTATTTGTGGGAAAAAAGGACGTCAATTTTGTTTGGGTGCAACGTCGCACAACCGCGCAATTGTCAGTTAAATCGTCGCAGTGCCGAATCGCAAAAAGTGCTCTGGTCAGGAAGGGGGTAAAATCTTCTGGTGCTGAAGCGGTTAAGTGGGATCTGCACGCCTAAAAACCCATACCAGACCCTTGATTCAAGGTTACAGCTTGGCTGACTAGGAAATTAGGTGGGGGGGCTCTGTCCCCTGAACCATACCAGGCCATATCCCTCAAAATGAGGGGGGGTGCCTTGCCAGGGTCAAGCACCCTGTCCCCATATTGAGGGACTCATTCACAATCACACACATGGCCGCCGCCCTCCGACAAAAGAGAAAAACAACTCATGGCCGATTCTGACAGCACCACTAGCTGTCAGACAGCTCCTTGAGTTGTCATCAGGTAAATAAAGTAAGGGGCAGGGATAGTGGTGACATCATTGCACAGATTTGGCCAGTTGCTGTCACTCCTATCCTACTATCCCATCCCCTTTTCTTACATGACAGAGATTTTAATGTCCATAGTCTGGGCACAAATACACTAATGCACTAAGAATGATTGGTTAAACCCACAAGTGTTTTTTTTCTATTTCTCTTCTATTCTGGCTTTTCAAAATAAAAAAATGCAATAATGTAACAGTTGTACTAAAGATGTAAAGCCATATAGCACTGTTGGTAGGTGAGTAATATTTTTTTCTTAAGGTCTGGTGGATAGATTTCCCATCACTTCTTATCTCTGTAAAGAACACACTTGCAAAAAATTCTAACGTGACACTAAGGCCGCGTACACACGAGCGGACTTTTCAGCAACAAAAGTCCGACGGCCATTCCGGCGGACTTTCGTCAGACTTTTGACGGACTTCCGAACGAACGGACTTGCCTACACACGATCACACCAAAGTCCGACGGATTCGTACGTGATGACGTACGACACGACTAGAATAAGGAAATTGATAGCCAGTAGCCAATAGCTGCCCTAGCGTCGGTTTTCGTCCGTCGGACTAGCATACAGATGAGCGGATTTTTTGACCGGACTCGAGTCCGTCGGAAAGATTTGAAGCATGTTTCAAATCTAAAGTCCATCAGATTTTCGGCTGGAAAAGTCCGCTGAAGGTCCGATGAAGCCCACACACGATCGGATTGTGCGCCAGACTCGGTCCATCAGACCAGTCTGGTTGAAAAGTCTGTTCATGTGTACGCTGCATAACACGAGCTAATGTGCCTCGATAGCCTTAATGCAAATTTTTTTTTTTTTTTATCAGTGAGCTGTAAGTTCTTTCCAGCTCACTGATATTTTAAAAATGCATGTCAAACGCACCATAAACGTGCTGTAAACACTGTAGGTACGTTTATGGTGCGTTACCATAGACTCAAATGGAGGGAATTGACAAGCTTCAACGTCAACCAGACTGGACTTGCAGCTTCATTTTTGCTACACAGCGATGCAAAGTGACATAAACGCTACATGTTTTTCAAATGTTAACAGCTCTGTCCGCTGTCCATATTATTCACTGTAGGCTTCTTTGCTAGGCATTTAGAGAGCAGCAAAAATGTGCCCTTAACGCCTGTTTTGATTGCCAATGTAAACAGAGCCCTACTCCCTGCCATTGGAACTGAGGGGAATCTTCCTAAAGGGGACACACAGTAATAAAAAAGTGAGGTCCTAACCCTTCTACATTATCAAAAAAAAAAAAATTGGTTGGAGTCATCCTTTTTTTTGCTATACCAGGCTACACCACTGTCGCCTTATTACCATGACATTTTTGCTTATCTCAATGTAATATTATAGTAAAAACTGATTTGATTTTAGGTTAGATTCAGAATCCGGAGCAAGTGTGAGCATTTAACATTTTGTGAGTTTTTAACAGTTTGTTAATATAAGGGCAGCCAAGTTACTAAGAATAAGCCCTCCTTACATTAATGTGTTATGGTAATGCATGTTATCTCATCGCAGTGCAGTGTGTGTACCACAGTGCATTGTGATGCCATTTATTTCGGATGGCACCCTAATGTACTAGTATGGTAGTCAGCAAAGCACCTCCACTGCACCTACCACATAAAAGTTTTTTGTAGGGTATTTAGTGCATTAATGTGTTGCTGCCATTCCATTCAATTAATTCTATTTATAAAAAATACACAAGAATGTCTAAGCAATTGCACATCCATCATAAAAAATCCACGCATCTAATATATGTATTTTTTATGAGTGTCTGCTCCATCTAGTGTCCATAATGCAATATTTTCCTGAATTACTACAATCATAAAAATACTGCATTTGGCCGCTAAGGGGGAGCTGACAATCAAAAAAAGGGTTATGTGTTATATGTGACAGGTATGCAAATGCTGAGTTATTCACACAACAATTTTTTTTTATAAATAGTAGTGTGAATTGAGGCCCTAATGTTTGAAAGCAAGCAATCAGTTACTTAACAACTTCTAGTCCAGTGGCGGCTGGTGCTCAAAATTTTTTTGGGGGGCGCAAACAAACTGAAAAATTCTGAAAAAACCCCCCCATCAATCACAGCCACTGTGCCATCAAACGCAGACACTGTGCCCATCAATTGCTGCCACTGTGCCCATCAAATGCAGCCACTGTGCCATCAAACGCAGCCACTGTGCCATCAAACATAGCCACCTTGCCCATCAATTACCGCCACTGTGCCATCAAACGCAGCCACTGTGCCCATCAAACGCAGCCACTGTGCCATATCAAATGCCCCACTGTGCCATCAAATGCTGCCACTGTGCCATCAAATGCTGCTACTGTGCCATCAAATGCTTCCACTGTGCCCCATCAAATACAGCTACTGTGCCCATCTTATGCAGCCACTGTGCCCCATCAAATGCAGCCTCACTGTGTCCCATCAAATGCAGCCTCACTGTGTCCCATCAAATGCAGCCTTACTGTGCCCCATCAAATGCAGCCTCACTGTGCCCCATCAAATTCAGCCTCACTGTGTCCCATCAAATGCAGCCTCACTATGTCCCATCAAATGCAGACTCACTGTGCCCCATCAAATGCAGACTCACTGTGCCCCATCAAATGCAGCCTCACTGTGCCCCATCAAATGCAGCCTCACTGTGTCCCATCAAATGCAGCCTCAATGTGTCCTATCAAATGCAGACTCAATGTGTCCCATCAAATGCAGTCTCACTGTGTCCCATCAAATGCAGCCTCACTGTGTCCCATCAAATGCAGCCTCAATGTGTCCCATCAAATGCAGTCTCACTGTGTCCCATCAAATGCAGCCTCACTGTGTCCCATCAAATGCAGCCTCAATGTGTCCCATCAAATGCAGCCTCACTGTGTCCCATCACATGCAGACTCACTGTGCCCCATCAAATGCAGCCTCACTGTGCCCCATCAAATGCAGCCTCACTGTGTCCCATCAAATGCAGACTCAATGTGTCCCATCAAATGCAGACTCACTGTGTCCCATCAAATGCAGCCTCACTGTGTCCCATCAAATGCAGCCTCACTGTGTCCCATCAAATGCAGCCTCAATGTGTCCCATCAAATGCAGCCTCACTGCGTCCCATCAAATGCAGCCTCACTGTGTCCCATCAAATGCAGACTCACTGTGCCCCATACTTACTGTACAGGCAGCTCCGCTCGGGCCGTGCGTTCCACGGAGCTGCAGGCGTCACTTCCGGTTTCCCTGTTGAACAGGGAAACCGGAAGTAACCTCTTAACTTGAATAACAAAGCTCCCACCCGTACTAATACTACGAGCGGAAGCTATTCGGCGCTTTGGACTGCGCCGCAAAGCAGGTCAAAAGCCTGCAAATGAAGCGCCTCAACTGCAATCTTGTGATTGCATTGATGTGGCACTTCCCATAGTGCACTATGGCGCCCGAACACAGTGCACTTAAAGAACATTTTTTTCTATTTTTTTTTTTAAGGGGCCTTTTAAAAAAAAATGATTTTTTTTTTTTTGTGACTGCTGGGTGGGGGGGCGGCGCCCGTGCGCCCCCTATGGACGGGCCACCACTGTTCTAGTCTATGGTTGGTACGATAGCCAGCATTCCCACAGGGCAACCAGCATTTCCCTTTTTTTTTTAATTTACACTTTTTTCATTTTTATCCTGTGATTTTTTAAAAATATTTTGCAGTTCTATGTGATATAAGATGTGAACTACAATGTGATATTATGCGGCATTTCCTATGTAGTAGTAATCTACAAAATCTGTGTATTTGGTGCCAGAACCTTAGAAATTGTACTGGGGACTTTAAGAGCAGTCAAGGCTTGATAAAAAATGAATGCAGTCACCATCTGACCTAAAAAGTAATGCTATAATTTTATTATCCAAGCGCATTGGTTATAAAAGCCATTTCTGTTCATTAAATGCCAACTGTTGACCTAGAATCAGTGTTAATTTTGGCAGCAAATTTGGATTTAGTTTTCGTCTTAGTCTTAGGACTAAAATGGCATTTTAGTTTTAGTCCCATTTTAGTCTTCTGCAATCGTTTTAGTTTTAGTCGTATTTAGTCGACTAAATATCCAGGACATTTTAATCGACTAAAATCTCCAGTACATTTTAGTAGACTAAAATCAATCATTTTAGTCGACTAAAACTCATTTTAGTTATTTAAAAATCGAATGAGTGTAGTTAAATTATAATGCATTATTTAAGCATTTCTAATTTCCAAACTCATTATATGCTGCTGGAGTGAAAAATCAAAAATGTTATTGAGGTATGAACATGCACTACAGACCAGTGTTAATTTTGACGTCAAATTTCAATTTAGTTTTAGTCTTATGCCCTGTACACACGGTCGGACATTGATTCCAACAACAAAATCCATGGATTTTTTCCGACGGATGTTGGCTCAAACTTGTTTTGCATACACACGGTCGCACAAAGTTGTCGGAATTTCCGAACGCCAAGAACGCGGTCACGCACACCACGTAGGACGAGACTATAAAAGGGCAGTTCAGTACCAAGCGCGGCACCCTCTGGGCTCCTTGTGCTAATCTCTTGTTAGTAAAAGTTTGGTGAGAGACGATTCGCGCTTTTTCAGACTCGTTGTTTTCAGATCGTATTTCTGCTGTTCAGTTTGTGCTTGTGGGTTTGTATCTGTTCTTCAGTGCGTGCAGCGAGTTACCATTGATTTTTCATTGTGTTCTTGTTTGTTCGTTACTGATTTTCAGGTCGCTCTTCACAGGCCTTGCTGTTCTTCAGTGCGTTCTATTACTTCGTTCTGATCAGCCGACCGTTTTCTAGCCATGTTGCGTATACGTACTCATCGTAGAGTTCGTGCTGTGTGGGGGCTTGGTGTTGGGGCCCTTACCTTGACACAAGTCCAGTCCATGAACAGGGCGAGGAGGAGTTCATGGACCAAGAATTGGTTGCTCCAGCGTGACCAGTTCTCTCATATGCCTTTGCTCCGTGAGATCCGTGAGAATAATCCTGACTATTTCAGGAACTTTCTCAGGATGACGGACCCCGTATTTCACCGTTTGTTGGCTTTGCTGACCCCTTATATCAGCAGGCAGGATACCTGCATGAGGCAAGCCATCACTCCGGAGCAGAGGCTAGTCGCCACCCTGCGGTACTTGGCGACGGGGATAAGCCTACAGGACCTTAAGTTCTCGACAGGCATCTCCCCCCAGGCTCTGGGGATCATTATCCCAGAGACCTGTTCTGCCATCATTCAGGTCCTGCAGAAGGAGTATATGAAGGTAAGATTTTTATCCTTTAACATCACATTTTATTGTTTGATAATGTATTGTATTTCTTTCCTCATTCCCTAATTACTATGATTGTAATATGCTGTGAATGTCCCCTTTGTCCTCATGCATGCTGGATTTTTATGTAATTTTTTTTTTTGTCCTTCATACATATTTGCCTTCACTTACCTCCCCAGCATGCTCTCCTGGCCCTATATTCACCTTGTGTAGTCACTTAACAATGTATTTTGTCAGCTCCATGGTAGTGCTTTACCCTAAATACCCCCTAAAATGTGTAAAATTGTGATGTGTGCTTGAAATTTTGACAGAGTGCCAGAGGTTTTTTTTTGGGTCCCAAAATCATTTGGAACTCTCCCTCCCCTCAACTGCTAACTCAGCTGATACCAATCCTCTATCAGCTGACTTTGCCAAACCCATACACACTATACCCACCTCTTTTGTGGTCAGATTTATGGATGAATTCCCCAAAGCATGTAGTGCAAGGGCCTTCCTGAATACTTTCAAATGGTAATGTTCAAAGTTTTTGTATCCTATTATTATCTTGATAGGTAATAGCAGAATGTAAAAATGTGCTAAAATGTGTACAGTGTGTCTTTATATCTTTGTATTATGACACTTCTTACCTGTCCAGTGGGCTGCCAATAGTGTAAGTAAAGAGGGGCTGGCCAAAGTAATCCACATTATTTAGGCATTCATCTCTCAATGAAGTGGAGAGGGTTACCTGTCCAAAACATCCCCCACCCCATAAATTTATTTAAATGGCCCATGGGGGGGGGGAGGAATCTGATAGGTGGACTTTATACCTTTGTCTTTAAATATGTTTGTGTCTAATCTGCTATCAATGTTTTTTTCCAATTGATTTTTTTTTTTCTTGTTTGACTCCACAGTTTCCTTCCAACCCACAGGAATGGCAGACTGTGGCCTCCCACTTTGTTCAGCGGTGGGACTTTCCTAACTGCGGAGGGGCAATTGATGGGAAACACGTCCACATCGTCCCACCACCCAACTCGGAGTCATACTATTACAACTACAAGGGGTTCAATAGTATTGTGATGTTGGCGGTGGTGTCGGCTACTTACAAGTTCCTGTATGTGGACGTGGGGAAGAATGGCCAGATGTCAGATGGTGGAGTCATCGCCCACAAGGAGTTATACAGGCGTCTCCAGAATGGCAGCTTGGACTTGCCAACTCCAGAAGACAATGCGGAAGGACTCCCATTCATCTTTGTTCCGGATGAAGCGTTTGCGCTGGGGGACCATCTTATGCGGCCATTCCCTATGAGGACCCTCACCCCGGACCAGAGGGCTTTTAATTACCAGCTGGCCAGAGCCAGAAGAGTGGTGGAGAACACGTTTGGAATAATGGCCAGCCAGTTCCGCCTATTTCTTACACCGATACACATGGCGGAGTATAAAATCAATCACATCATCCTGGCTTGCTGTGTTCTCCACAACTTTTTAAGGAGAAATTCTGTGATTTATGCTGACTCAGTTGGGCCTGAAGCTGGAATTAATCTCAATGAACCAACCCTGACGGCGCTTAAAGCTGGCCGTCCTGGCTTGCCCCCCCCCCGATTGCCCGCGAGGTCCGTATAAGATACATGGAATACTTTGCGGGTAGGGGGGCCATCAATATGCCAGACAATGTCTGAGACATTTTTTAAATAAAAAAATGTTTTAAACTGAACAAATAATTGCTTACGTTTACTGCTTGTGTTTCTTTTAGCTGACCATGACTGAAATGTGGAGAGTCGTGAAAATGGCGTGATTCTGTAAAATTATAAAGCACTGTTGGGTGTTATTTACTAAAAGCAAAGACACTTTGCACTACAAGTGCACTTGAGACCGCACAGAAACTGCACTTGTAGTGCAAAGTGGATTTGCCCTTAGGAAATAACCCCCATTGTCACTGAAAACACCAATTTTACCACAAAAAATGTTTATGAGCATTGAAAGAAGAAGCCACACATTGTTGATTATTAATCTTTTTAATACAAGCACAATCACATGTGCATTTATAAAAGGTTTTTAAAACAAACCAACATGTTTGTTGTATAACACATTTTTAGGTCACATTAATAAAAGTAGAAATGTCCTTTTAAGGTAAAACAGGCATGTTTAAAACCAACAAGAAATACGCAAATCTGGAACTTACAAAGTTCAACTTTTATAGAAATTGAAGGCAATATCAGACATGAGTATTTACAAACTGTGTATGATATTGCGTTCAGATGGGGTGAAGTCACCCCTGGAAAAGCCAAATTTTGAAGATGCACACAAATTGTCGAATGTCAACATGTGCTAGCTGCCATCATGGGGTATCAATGGATGTGTTTTGTTGGTGCAACCCCTTCCTCTCAGCTACTTTATTATTGAGGAAGGGGTTGTTCCCCCAAAACGCATACATTGATCTCCCGTGATGGCAGATAGCACATGTTGACACACTGTGTGCATCTTCAAAAT
This sequence comes from Aquarana catesbeiana, assembly GCF_042186555.1. Lineage (NCBI taxonomy): Eukaryota > Metazoa > Chordata > Amphibia > Anura > Ranidae > Aquarana > Aquarana catesbeiana. The sequence goes on from NC_133328.1 coordinate 312,369,525, forward strand.
TTGGCTTTTCGAGAATATGTCAAAAAAAGTTCAAAAAATTTTCCTAAAAAAAAAAACTGAAATAATTCGGGATTTCGAGGGGTTTTAAATTCTCCCTAAAACATCAATGATGTTCTTCATTTTGTTTTGAACATCATTGATGTTTTGCTTGATGTTTTCCAAGTCCCTATTACACCCCATAATCTCCCCAATCAGGATCTGGGCACTTTCACTGGTGAAATGACCTTCTTCCACAACATCACGATCACCTAAAATATAGAAACAAAAACACACCATGTATTAGAAATATGCAGGCATCCATCTCTTACTTGAGGCTGTGGTCGCAGACACTCACCTGTTGTGGTGACTATTTCCACAACGTCTCCCTCCTCCCCTCCTCCTCCTCTGCTTGGCTTTGGGGAATTTCCCCTTCTTCCTGAGGTGTCTGTGGTCTCATCTGATGAGTGGTGTCCTCCAAGTCTTTTCTCCCCTATGTAAAAAAAAATAGGTATACTTAGCATGGCAGAAATAGGAATATGAAACATTGCTTGGAAGTGGGGTACAATTGTTTGTTTTGGCAGAGTTCAAAGATGAACAAATATTGTTTTCCTTTGTCAAGCTTTAATACTTACCTGTTTTGTACAAGCTTCACAGATGGAGACACCCCTAAAGTATAGCCTGGAGCACCTGTATGGGCCCCCTAATAAAAAGGGAGTTCTGGTGTCCCACACTAGTGCTCCAGCGTCCAGATGTGTAAACAGCTGCTGAGTGTCATCTCCTTACACAGAATCTAGTTTGCATTTCATTCTAGTTACAAACCCATGTAGACACCAAAATTATTTTAAGAGAAGTAAGCCAGAAAAAATGTATTGAACTGCATCTGGACAAAACATGGTGTTTTATAGGCCGAACAAACAATGTTTCCTATGAACAAATAATGTGTCCATGAACATGAAATTTGCCATTTTAAACTGTACAACAGTAAAGAAAAGCACATGGAGCAGCACGAACGTTATAAAAATAACGAATAGGAACACAGGACAACTACTTACTTTTTTGCAGCACTCTCCTGATCCTTCTATACTGATCGTGCTCCCTTAATTTGAGGTCCGACCACCGTTTCCTCAGTTGATCCTTGGATAGTCGTACCCCAAAATTTCTGTGCAGACTCTGCACAACTTTCGCCATGATCTTGGCCTTTCTGACATTGGGGTTGGGGTAAGGTCCATACTTCCTGTCATAGTCGGTCCTTTTCAAGATGTCCACCATCTCCACCATCTCCACAAAGGACATATTTGATGCCTTAAATCGTCTCCTCCGGGATCGTGACGTTTCTGGCTCCGGGCTCTCCTCCTCCTCCTCATTGTCGCTGTAATTAGCATGCACCTGCTCTGTCTCTGCCATGTGCTCTTCCCCGCTGCGCCGAAAAAGAAGAGGCGGGGAATAGACTAGAAAGAACATCAGGGGCGGGCGGAGTTTCACCCATGCGCAGTGTATATAAAGCGTAACACGCGTGCGTCGTACGTACAATCTGTGAGCGGAGGAAGGAGTATAGGAAGCGCCGATCGTGATAACGAAGGTAACATTTAAACTTGGGCCTATACTGCTTAGAGATTGAGGCCTATATTGGGACAAGATTAGGAGAGTTTAGCCTGACATTAGGGTTTGTCTTGTGTTGTGTCTTGCAGAGAAAATGGATATATTGAAGGATCAGGACTTTATCACCATATTCATTGAGATGTTCAGGGAGCTGCCCTGTCTGTGGCAGGTAAACCACCCACATTATAAGAATCAAACAAAAAGGAAGGAAGCGCTGGATCAATTGGTGGAATTTGTGAAGCCGGTGATCCCCACGGCAGACATCACCTATTTGAAGGCCTTAATTGGTGGCATTAGGAGCACTTATCTAAGGGAGAGCAAGAAGGTCCAGGATTCCCTGAGATCAGGAGCAGCAGATGACATTTATGTCCCCAGGCTGTGGTACTATGACAGGCTGCATTTTCTGGCAGGTCAGACTGAACCCAGGCCAGTACTCTCCAGTCTTCCTTCCACGCTTCCTTCCCCCTCAGCTGAGGCTTCTGACGTCCAACCTGGGCCTTCCAGGCAGCAACATGTGGAGGAGCCCAGCTTGAGCCAGGTATAGCATTCTTCTAAATATTTCTGGTTGACAAATTAATGATGTTAAATGTATGTTAGTTTGGAGTACTAATTTCTGATTGTGATTGATGAACCAAAAACTAAAATGATGTCCCTTTTTCATACACAGGAAAGTCTCAGCAGGAGGTGGCCGGGCCAAGCAGGCTGCCCGATACCCAGGTCCCTCCCCTCCGCCTTCAAAGAAAAAGTGGCAGGCAGAGGAGTAACCTGGAGGAGGCAGCAATTGGCCTATTTTGGAAGGCTACTGAGGCCCTCAGAACCCCTCACAGTGTTGAAGAGGACTTTGCTGACCTAACAGCATGCAAAATACTGCAAATGGAGGGGGGCCAACACCTCTTATGTGAATTTCTCATTTTAGAAGCACTAAATAAGGGGTTGAGGGGCCAACTCACATGCCAAAGCCACATTTGTTAGCTCACCCATGGTCCTCCTCCTCCTCCTCCATGTCCTCCTCCTCCTCCAGGTCCTACTGCTCCTCCTGCCACACCTCCAACACCAGAGCCACAGCCAGGAAGGAAGCGTGTAAGGAAGACCAGAGAGTGATGGCCTGGGTTCAGTCTGGTCTGGCAAAATATGCAGGCTCTTGTATGACCACAGCCTGGGGAAATACATGTCATCTGCTGCTGTTCATGATCTCTTGGACTTCTGGACCAGATTGTACTCCCTTATATATGGACTCCTCAGGCCACCAATTTTGCAGTAAAATAATTAATGTGTGCCCTGGGTGCCAAAGGCTTCGCCAATTTCTGCTGTTTATCCAGCATTGCCTCCCTCTTTGTTTGGTTATGACCCCTTAATAAAGGAATTTTTTTTAAATTATACTTGACTATGTGTGTTTTCCTTCAAAAAGGACAGTTTGTTTGTGAGGAGGCAGGTACATTTCAAAAATACAATGTGAAATTAACAAGAGACACCAACACCAAACAATCTCCTTGAGATTAATAAATAATACAAGATAATAATGGTGTTGTGGTAACTTGACACACAAAACACACCCAAAAATATTCTGGAGTAAAAAAAAAAAAAAAAAAAAGATAAATAAAACACAAGATCAGGCTTTAAAAAAAATCCCCAAAAAATTATTTAATCTAAAAACATCCCAAAAATATTAATTTTCGGGAGATGTGACAAACAAAAATATTATATTGATGAAATCACGATAAATAATAAAGAAAGAAGTTTGTGAGAAGTCTGTGTGAATATCAGCAGCACAACTACTTCATTCTTCTAGCATTATAAAGAAGAAGAGAGTGCGCTGCAATAAACAATTTAAAACATTGCAGCCTGACGAAAGTGCTATATCCATTCCGAACGCTAATTTTACCAGACCACCAGTTCCGTCTCGGAATTTATTCTGAGCATGCGTGGCACTTTGTGCGTCGGAATTGTCCACACACGGTCGGAATTGACACGATTGGATTTTGTTGTCGGAAAATTTTATAGCCTGCTCTCAAACTTTGTGTGTCAGAAAATCCAATGGAAAAAGTCCGATGGAGCCCACATACGGTCGGAATTTCCGACAACAAGCTCCGATCGCACATTTTCCGTCTGAAAATTCGACCGTGTGTACAGGGCATTAGTCTTTTGACTAAAATGCCATTTTAATTTTAGTCGTATTTTAGTCATCTCAGTTGTTTTAGTTTTAGTCGTATTTTAGTAGACTAAAATGGTATTACGTTAGTTGACTAAAATGTTTTAGTTGGTTTTAGTCGACGAAATTAACACTGCCTAGAATGATGCCATTTGTCAGATAATTATCTTGGGTATGGAAGAATATACATTAAAGCTATCATTTATATTTGCCATTATATTGAGAATAAGCAATTTATTTAACAAGGCAAAGGGCAACAGCATTATAGTTAGGAATCCTATTTTAATAATTTGACTACTGTAAACTGATAAAAAGATGATGCCTGGCTGGTCGTTTTAACCACTTAAAGTGGGGTTGCACCCAAAAAAACAAAAATACATAAAAAATCCTAAAAAAAAAAACAAAAAAAATTTGGATATTTTTTTTTTAACTTACCTCTAAATGCCTGTTGCTAAGGGGTCCCTCGTAGTCTGCCCCTTCCAGTGCCTGGGATGGTGACATCACTTCCCCCTCAGCACAGGAAGGGCTCCGCTCTGCTCCCTCCCTCCTGTCAATCATCTGGGACCCATTACAGGTCCCAGGTGACTGAGCAGCCAATCATGGCACGCGGCACCGCTCGCGCATGCGCAGTGGGTGCCAGGCTGTGAAGCCACAGCCCGGTGCCCACAGTTGCAATGCCGGCGCCGCTGAAAGGAGGGGGAGACAAGCGGGGCTTCGATCCCCCGCATCGCTGGACCCTGGGACAGGTAAGTGTCCAATTAAAAGTCAGCAGCTGCAGTATTTGTAGCTGCTGACTTTTAATTTTTTTTTTTTTTTCATGGGCCCCCTGGGTGGAACTCCTCTTTAAGGACCAGCCTTGTTTTGGATTTTAGGTGTTTACATATTTAAAACAGGTTTTTTTGCTAGAAAATTACTTAGAACCCCCAAACATTATACATGTTTTTTTTCCTAACACCCTAGAGAATAAAATGGCGGTCGTTGCAATACTTTTTTTGCACCGTATTTGCGCATCGGTCTTATAAGCGCACTTTTTTTGGAAAAAATTCACTTTTTTTAATAAAAAAACAAGACAACAGTAAAGTTAGCCCAATTTTTTTTATAGTGTGAAATATAATGTTACGCCAAGTAAATTCATACCCAACATGTCACGCTTCAAAATTGCGCCCCCTCGTGGAATGGCGTCAAACTTTTACCCTCAAAAATCTCCATAGGCAACATTTAAAAAATTCTACAGGTTGCATGTTTTGCGTTACAGAGGAGGTCTAGAGCTAGAATTATTGCTCTCACTCTACTGGTCGCGGCGATACCTCACATGTGTGGTTTGACCACCGTTTTCATATGCGGGCGCTACTAGCGTATGCGTTCGCTTCTGCGTGCGAGCTCATAGGGACGGGGGGCTTTTAAAAAAAAAAATTTCTATTTTTATTTTTTATTTTACATTATTTTATTTATTTTTACACTGTTTAAAAAAAAAAAAAAGGTGTCACTTTAAACATCCCTTGTAATAGAAAAAAGCATGACAAGACCTCTTAAATATGAGATCTGGGGTCAAAAAGACCTCAGATCTCATATTTACACTAAAATGCAATAATAAAAAAAAAAAAAGTCATTTAAAGAAATTACATTGAAAAAAATATGTCTTTAGGAGGCGTTGGCGGAAGTGACGTTTTGACGTCGCTTCCGCCCAGCAGTGTCATGGAGACGAGTGGGCGCCATCTTAGCCTCAATCATCTCCAGGCACAGCACGGAGTAGGGCGCAATCGCCTCCGCCGCTACCGATGGCTCCGGTAAGCGGCGGAGGGCACCGGATCGCGACGGGAGGGGGGGCCCCTCTCCCGCCACTGATAAAAGTGATATCGCAGCGAACCCGCTGCAGGGACCACTTTTATCAGAATGCCGTCCGCTGCACGAAAACGGGGATACGGGGTTATGGCAGCTAGCTGCTGCCATAACAACGATATCCACCGGCAAAGTTTGGACGTACATCGGCGTGCGGCGGTCCGGAAGTGGTTAAATAAAATAGCAAAAGTTTTCCCGTCCCAGAGCAGGAAAGGATAGAAATACATATAACAAACAGAAATGTCATATATGCAGTAGTGAGGTGCAATGGCAGAAGGCAGTATGCACAGATAAGTAGTGCACTGCAGAGGGTATAACCAGTGAACGCGGGGGGTGGAATTATGTGCAGAATAAGGGTGCAGATATTCTGAAATTTGCAATTAAATCATTGAAAAATATAGCCATACAGGTGAAAGAGAGGGGTGGTGAAATGTGCCCCATAATGCACTTGTCACCCATTTACAAAACTGATTATAAAGCAGCAGCTTGTGAGCTGAGCTCCTCATACAAGTTTTACAGAGGAGGAATAGAGGTTACAATTAGTGTCCAGGAAATACTACCTGCTAAAATTAAAGCAGGTTATTTTGGGACTGTGAGGGTAGTAGGGAGGATACTGAAACTGAAACAGGAGAAGTGTATCAGTGGAATTGGGGAAAATGGAAGTTGAAAAGGAGAAATCTAAATTAAATCAGGTTATTAGCAGTGAGCCAGGAGTCCAAGACCCCCAGCAAGCAGGAGGACATTGATGAACATCTATTTCTCAATGTCCTCTGCAGATTGTGAATTCAGAAGTGCTCATCTCTTCTCTAGTCACTTTCAGATTCAGAGCTTTCAAAATTCAGGCTGCAAAGCAAGGTAAACAAATTGTGAACACCGGATTCCAGTATCTGTTTGCATCCTGGCCTCACCTGCACAATACACCCCATAAGACTTCTATGGGGTGGTCTTGTCATAGTTGCCAACATTGTAAAAAAAAATGTGGGACACTTTTGTGGCTGTAGGCGGAGCTGTCCAATAATTAGGGGGCGGGGCATTCGTCAGCAGGCGTGGCCTAGCAAAAATAGACACGTGCGACGCGCGAAGCGCGCCGCGGCGAAAAATGGGCGTGGTTTACGAGAAATTGTAGGCGTGGCTTAAATGGGCGTGGCTCTAGAGGGTGTGGTTAGAGTCTGAAATGAATGAGGGATGGAGAGGGGGAGAGAGGGGGAGAGAGAGGGAAATGACGGGACAGCAGCCCCAGATCCTACACAATAGAAATATGTGTATTCTAGAAAGTTTAACAATCAGCAGATAAAGATACTCCAAACACCTGGTGTTAGCACTTCAATCATCCCGGCACCATGGTTGTTATGGTGTCAGGATGATTGAAGCGCATTATTTCTATTATTATATTGTAATATAAAATGAAATCATTCAACTCACCATAATGCAGAATCAGTGGGATCCCTGAGCGTGTCACCAGCCACGTCGCCTGCCACCAGCCGTCCGTCCTTGCTTCAGATGTCCGAGCAGAGTCCGTCCTTGCATCAGATGTCCCCAGCGGAGCCCCCCCTCACACCAGGAGTCCCCGGCGGAGCCCCCCCTCACATCAGGAGTCCCCGGCGGAGCCCCCCCTCACATCAGGAGTCCCCGGAGGAGCTCCCCCTCACATCAGGAGTCCCCGGCGGAGCCCCCCCTCACATCAGGAGTCCCCGGAGGAGCCCCCCCTCACATCAGGAGTCCCCGGCGGAGCCCCCCCTCGCATCAGGAGTCCCCGGCGGAGCCCCCCCTCACATCAGGTGTCCCCGGCGGAGCCCCCCTCACATCAGGAGTCCCCCGCGGAGCCCCCCCTCACATCAGGAGACCCCGGCGGAGCCCCCCCTCACATCAGGAGTCCCCGGCGGAGCCCCCCCTCACATCAGGTGTCCCCGGCGGAGCTCCCCCTCACATCAGGTGTCCCCGGCGGAGCCCCCCCTCACATCAGGAGTCCCCGGCGGAGCCCCCCCTCACATCAGGAGTCCCCGGCGGAGCCCCCCCTCACAATCAGGAGTCCCCCCTCACATCAGGAGTCCCCGGCGGAGCCCCCCCTCACAATCAGGAGTCCCCGGTGGAGCTCCCCCTCACATCAGGTGTCCCCGGCGGAGCTCCCCCTCACATCAGGTGTCCCCGGCGGAGCTCCCCCTCACATTAGGAGTCCCCAGTGCCCCCCCTCACATCAGGTGTCCCCAGTGCCCCCCCTCACATCAGGTGTCCCCAGTGCCCCCCCCTCACATCAGGTGTCTCCAGTGCCCCCCCCCACTCACATCAGGAGTCCCCGGTGGAGCTCCCCCTCACATCAGGTGTCCCCGGCGGAGCCCCCCTCACATCAGGAGTCCCCCGCGGAGCCCCCCCTCACATCAGGAGTCCCCGGCGGAGCCCCCCCTCACATCAGGAGTCCCCGGCGGAGCCTCCCCTCACATCAGGTGTCCCCGGCGGAGCTCCCCCTCACATCAGGTGTCCCCGGCGGAGCCCCCCCTCACATCAGGAGTCCCCGGCGGAGCCCCCCTCACATCAGGAGTCCCCGGCGGAGCCCCCCCTCACAATCAGGAGTCCCCCCTCACATCAGGAGTCCCCGGCGGAGCCCCCCCTCACAATCAGGAGTCCCCGGTGGAGCTCCCCCTCACATCAGGTGTCCCCAGTGCCCCCCCCCTCACATCAGGTGTCCCCAGTGCCCCCCCCTCACATCAGGTGTCCTCAGTGCCCCCCCACTCACATCAGGTGTCCCCAGTGCCCCCCCCACTCACATCAGGTGTCCCCAGTGCCCCCCCCTCACATCAGGTGTCCCCAGTGCCCCCCCCACTCACATTAGGTGTCCCCAGTGCCCCCCCACTCACATCAGGTGTCCCCAGTGCCCCCCCACTCACATCAGGTGTCCCCAGTGCCCCCCCCACTCACATCAGGTGTCCCCAGTGCCCCCCCCACTCACATCAGGTGTCCCCAGTGCCCCCCCCCACTCACATCAGGTGTCCCACAGCGGTGCGCGCGCTCCCCCCCACCTAGAACCCCCGCCCCTTTCCATATCAGACTGGCAGCGGGGCGGGGGGTAGGCGGGCCGAGGCGGAGCGGGGCGAGGCGTAGGGGGACGAGGCGGAGCGGGGCAGGGGGTGGGCGGCGACACAGAAGCTTCGTCTAGCCCCCCCCAGCCGTCTTCCTGAACTTCCACAAAATGGCGGCCGGCGGAGACAATGTCTCCGCCGGCCGCCGACCTCTAGCGGCGGCGGCGGCGGTTTCAAAAACGGAAACCGGATTTTTCGGGACATTTTCCGGGACACCACAAATCCGGGAATGAAGTCCAAGTCCCGGGAATACACACGGTCGGATTTTCAGACGGGAAATGTTCGATGTGAGCTTGTTATCGGAAAGTCCGACCGCGTGTATGCTCCATCGAACATTTGCTGTCGGAATTTCCGCACACAAATGTTTGAGGGCAGGTTCTTAAATTTTCCGACAACAAAACTTGTAGTTGGAAAGTCCGATCGTGTGTACACAAGTCCGTCGCACAAAAGTTCACGCATGCTCTGAACCAAGCAGAAGGAGCCGCACTGGCTATTGAACTTCCTTTTTCTCGGCTCGTTGTACGTCTTGTACGTCACCGCATTCCCACGTTCGGAATTTTGGGCCAACATTTGTGTGACCGTGTGAATGCAAGACAAGTTGAGCTAACATCTTTCAAGAAAAAAATCCACGGTTTTGTTGTTGGAAAATCCGAACATGTGTACGCAGCATTAGTGCAATTTGTCGTAACCACTTGAGACAAGCCACTATTTTAAAACAGGGATAGTGGCTATTTATCTCAGGGTTGTTTAACAAAAGAGAGGCAGGTCTCAGTGGCTTCTGTGGGCCTCTGACAGCTCCGGTGCTGGAACGGCTGGCTGTCTGTGACAGCTGGGATCTAAGCCCAGAAGCTTAAACAATCAGCTCCTGGGCTTCCAAGCACAGGCATAGCATCAGGGGTCACGGGGTAGCAATTACATCCCCGTCCCATGCTCCATGGGCCCGAGTGGTCTTCCTGTCACGTTTGGTTTTACGTTTGGATAGAAGTGGTGGCTGGGGCGGCATATACAGGAACTGATGTTCTCCATTTCTCTCCTGCAGACGCTGAAAGCCTGCTTCTCCTCCTCTACCTCCCATTCATTCAGCAGCTGCAGGAGAAAAATGGAGAGGATCGGTTCTTGCAGTGGCGGCTGGTGGTATGGTGGTTTATTTTGGGGGGTGGGGGGACGGCAAACAATCCATCGTGCACAGTTGGATCTCCAAATTTTGTCAGATTCTTGCTAAATATGTAAACCGGTATACTGTATATACAGTATACAGGCTTATATACTGTATAAACAGGTTGATAGCAGGCTTTAGCACTGCTTGAAACATTCTAAAAACCTGTTAAAGCCATCTTGCAGTTTAAAGGGGATGTGAAGAGTCAAATGAGGAGTTGCCAACCTTGCATATCTCCCAATTTTTGGGCTGCTTGCCAGAGGGACAATTAGCAAAGGGGTAGAATGCGGCATGTTGCATCTATCTATCCACAAAAGTGAAAAGTGGGTGTGGCCTCTGCAAAGTGGGTGTGGTTTAAAGATACACTGAAACCCAAAAGCTCTGCAGAGAGTACAGTGAGAAACAATACACTGCAAACACATTTGGCATAAAATATTTAGAAAACATCATTTGACACTGACCTTTCTGCTGAGTAGGGATGGGCCGACCGAACACCCCCGGTTCGATTCACACCAGAACATGCGAACAGGCTAAAAATTTGTGCGAACATTCGACCCCTATTAAAGTCTATGGGACACAAACATGAAAAATCATAAGTGGTAATTTTAAAGGCTTATATGCAAGTTTTTGCCATAAAAAGGGTATGAGGACCTGGGTACTGCCCTAGGGGACATGTATCAATGCAAAAAAAAGTTTTTAAAACAATCGTTTTTTCAGGAGTAGTGATTTTAATAATTGTTAAAGTGAAACAATAAATATGAAATATTCCTTTAAATATTGTGCCCGGGGGGGTGGTCCCCATAGTCTGCCAGTAAAGTGGCGCTTCTATGTGATGTGTTTTACAGTGTCGAAGCAAAATACCATTTCTAAAGGAAAAAATGTAATTTAAAATTGCTTATAGCTGTAATGTATTGCCGACTCCCGGCAATAGAGATAAAATAAAACAAGGGAAAAAAAAACGGCATGGGTTCCCCCCAGTCCATACCAGGTCCTTCGGGCCCCCCCAAACCACCTTGTCCCCATGTGGATGGGGACAAGGGCCTCGTCCCCACAACCCTGGCCCGGTGGTTTTGGGGGTCTGTGGGCAGGAGGCTTATTGGAATCTGGAAGCCCCCTTTAACATGGGGGCCCCCAGATCCCCTATGTGAATGGGTATCGGGTACATTGTACCCCTACCCATGGGCATAGCATAAAGGGTTGCAGGGGTCACAATCGCAACCCCACCCCTAGCTCCAGGGGTCCCCTGCAGCCTCCCTGTCATATTATCATATCCTTCACAAAATTCAGCTCCGATCTGCCCTAGGTCCCCACAGCCACGCTTCAGTACTGGGCTTCTACTTTACCTTCCTTAGTCCACACCCCTCTGTTCCCATTGGCTGGGGAGAAGCTGTGAGCCATTTCCTGAATGGAGAGGAGCACGAGGTGAGAACAGGCCAGGATGGGGAAGTGTCTGTGCTGTGTGCTGGCAACATAGAATGGTAACCGAGCTCAGCGAGGCAAGAGGAAAAGAGTGCCGTCCTGTAGCCACGATGGGACCGATGTCACTGGTGAGGTATGACACTGCTCAATGTCTCCTAGTCACCAGCTGGGATTTTCCCACCAGGGGATGTCAACTCCCACTTCCCTGACAGCTGGGGAAAAGACACACACCTCTGGGAGGTGACCTTCCTCCAACACCTGCCAACACTGACAGAGAATCCTTCAGAAATTGCTAAAACAAATCCCTTAACACCAATCCTCGGTGTCACATGGCTTTGCCCTCCCAGATCTAAGTTGCATGCTATGCCCGGCTGCTGAGCTCCTTTCCCATTACAGAACTCTATACTGTTCCTCCTCCACAGGGCTGAAATCAAATTCCTTTACAACACAGCCAGTTAGCCATGATCTGCACAGGGTGTATCTGCCTACTGCAACTACACTGCCGTTCCAACCAGAGAATTTCACAGGTCAGAAGGGCAACATAAAAGCCAGATACACCTTGTGGAGACTGACTGTAAAGGAATGTGATTTCAGCCCTGTGTATTTTGTGTGTGGGGGGGGGCTGTACACAGTGTTGGGATAGGAAAGGAGCTCTGCCAAGTGACCTGCTAGGGGTCCTTGTCCTCTGATTCTCCAGCGGTGATCCCTGGCCTCTGATTTTCCCAGCAGTAATCCCTGTCCTCTGATGTAAAGAGGAACTCAAAACTCTGAAGCCACTTTGAGTATCTTGGCGTGCGGTGGATGTATCTGCACGCACGTTGGAAGTAGTGGGGGGGGGGCCCAGGTCAACTTTTGCATCAGGGCCCACAAGCTTCAACCTACGTCTCTGCCTCTACCCATTCACCAAAAAAAAAAGTGTCAAAAAGTAAAAATCACAAAAGATAGTTTTTGGCAATTCCGTTTAACAAAAAACAAAAGTGTCCCATGATGTACATCCATCGTCAATCATGCCGTCCAACGGACCCGAAAAACAGAAAAAATGAAAATACTCCGCCTCCATGGGAGGGCTCCCGCCGACTGCTGTCTTTTTGCTGTGACTGCTGTTATATAGGCAAGGGTGGGGCCATGCACTGATGTAACCGGATGACCCCGCCCCCTCTGATGGCACATGCCGTCAGAAGGGGTGGGGTCACTCAGTTATGTCAGGGGGTGGCCCCGCCCTCGCCTATAAAAAAGCTGTCACAGCCAAGAGACAGCAGTCAGCGGGACGCCTCCCACCGAGGCAAAGCTTTTTTTTTTTTTTTCTGGGTCCGTCGGACGGCGTGATTGAAGATGGATGGACATCGTGGGACACTTTTTTTTTCTTTTTTAACCACTTCAATACAAAGCATTTTCACCCCCTTCCTGCCCAGGCCAATTTTCAGTTTTCAGTGCTGTAACATTTTGAATGACAATTGCGGTCATGCAACACTGTACCCATATGAAATTTTTATAATTTTTTCCCCACAAATAGAGATTTATTTTGGTGGTATTTGATCACCTCTGCGGTTTTTATTTTTTGCGCTATAAACAAAAGAAGAGCGACAAGTTTGAAGAAAAACACATTTTTTACTTTTTGCTAAAATAAATATCCCATTTAAAAAAAAAAATGTTCTCAGTTTAGGCCGATATGTATTCTTCTACATAATTTTGGTAAAAAAATTGCAATAAGCGTATTGATTGGTTTGCGCAAAAGTTATTGCGCCTACAAAATAGGGGATAGTTTTATGGCATTTTTTTTTAGTTTTAGTTTTTTTTTACTAGTAATGGCAGCGATCTGCGATTTTTATCGTGACTTTGACGGCGGACATATCGGACACTTTTGATACTATTTTGGGACCATTCACATTTACACAGCGATCAGTGCTATAAAAATGCACTGATTACTGTATAAATGTCACTGGCAGGGAAGGAGTTAACACTAGGGGCGATCAAGGGGTTAAATGTGTTACCTAGGGGGGAGTGATTCTAACTGTGGGGGGGGGGACTGACTTGGGGAGGAGACCGATCGGTGTCCCTATATACAAGGAACACACGATCAATCTCCTCTCTCCTTACAGGATGTGGATCTGTGTGTTTACACACACAGATCCACAGTCCTACTCTGTAATGAGCTATCGCGAGTGCCCGGCAGTTATCGCGGCCGCCGGGCACGCGCATCAGCTCCTTAGTGATGCAGCGGGCGCGTGCGCACCCCCAATACTGCCAGGAAGCTGAGGACGTCATATGACGCCCGACCAGCATGATAGATCCCATCTGCGAATGTCATATGTCTATGGGCGGATAGGGAAGTGGTTAATAAAGGAATTGCCAAAAACTGTCTATTGTGGTTTTTACTTTGACAATTTTTTTGGGTGAATAGGTAGGCGTACAATGTGCCCCATACCCATTCACATGGGGGGGGTAGGATATAGGGGCCCCTTTGTTAAAGGGGGCTTCCAGATTTCGATAAGCCCCCCACCCACAGACCCCCACAACCACCGGGCCAGGGTTGTGGGGACGAGGCCCTTGTCCCCATCAACATGGGGTGTCACGGTCAGGCTTGAAGACCATTTGCTTTAGCAGTTGCAGGACTACCACCGACCAGCAGAATAGGTACACAGGCAGTCACCCTGGCAGATGACACATGCTCACCTGAGGTGCAGATTCTAAGTACTAGCCGGTGTTCACTCGAGATCCTGATGGTGGAGATGGATTTGGCTGCATGTTAGTACCAGGTCGCGGTCCTCAGGTTTGCCCCATGAGGATTTTGAGCAAGCCGGGGTCCAGTAGCAGATGAGCAGATAAGGATCAAACAGCAGCGTGGTCAGTAAACAAGCCAAAAGGTTGGTAATGAGTAGTTGCAGGTTGGGATCAGGCAGTAGAGTAGCCAAGGAACAAGTCAAGGATTGATCATAGGTGGTAGCTCCCCCCCTTTCCTGGCCTGCCAGGCTGCTTGCTCGGATAAGGCTCTTGTATGGATTTGGGGGGGACCCCCACGCCAATTTTTAAAAACATTTATTTATTTATTTTAAATGTTGGCGTGGAGTTCCCCTTAAAATCTATACCATACCCAAAGGGCCTAGTATGGACTGGGGGGGACCCGTGCCGTTTTTTTTCTTAACTCTGTCATAGGGTTCCCCTTAACCACTTCAATACACTATTATATACTCTGCACTGTATATATATATTCTACACTGACTGCATTGTGTATATATATATATATATATATATATATATATATATTTGTAGTCAGAGTCCTCCTGGACCGACAAGCACTAACTTACCAAGACCTGCGATGTGCCTTGGCCTGACTGGTCGGTATACCTGAAAAGAGGGCATACCCTGTATGGATGAAAGTGTATGTAAGTATGACTGAACAAGTATGACTGAAATATGTGTGGGAACCGGGAGGGTGGGAGCCCGGAAACTCAAGCTGACGCTTAACCCACCCGTGGAGGAGAGCTATATAGCCCCGGACTCCTCCCACAAATTCAGGCTGTCCTGCGTCCAGCCTTCCAACTTGTAGTCAGAGTCCTCCTGGACCGACAAGCACTAACTTACCAAGACCTGCGGTGTGCCTTGGCCTGACTGGTCGGTATACCTGAAAAGAGGGCAAAAGACACATGAGTAGGTGTGAAACAGAAAGCTTTTAATGGAAATAAAGATAGCAAAGATCAATCCAACAAAGAGGAGAACGCCCTAATAACCTCCACATGAGGTTCTGGAATGTACCTGCTAAAACAGGAGGACCTCCATCGTCCCATATGCTTAATGATGAAAGGAGGCACCCCCTGTCCCGATCCTAAAAGAATGGCCGGTAAACAGTTTTGGATTCAAGTCTAATTTATGCCATGAACTGTTTGGAAGTTAGAGGATCTGTGGGAAATGGCAACAAAGGGCTGTCCAGCAGGGATGTGGCCAGAAACCTAGAAAGTGAGTCAAGTACCTCGAGCGGACCCCACCTGCTATTGGTACTGTATTACTTGATCACGAAACCCTGGCCCACCTGTCTAGTTTTGTTGTTGTTAAGCTTCAGGGCGAAATGATCAGCACACCTGCTAAGACTGCCTTTGGACAGGAAAGGTGCATGAAGACTGACCCACGAAACCTCCCCTGGTCTGAGGAAGCCAAAGAAACTTAAGTACATGGCTGACTTGAGCACCAAACTGGGACCTATACCAAAAAGGGGATGATGACAGCAAATCCGAAATATCCCAGACCATCTGGCCGGTAAAAGGCAGTCTAGAAGCCTGCGCTTGACCCCGTGACTTCAGAATACCCCTCAACAAGGCCTTGAGAGGGTGAGCAGCAAAAATGGATGGACTAGAAGGGTCTTGCAGGGTCTTGAAGTGCTGTACACCTGAAAAATATAACTTAATGGTACTAGCGGACAAAGCCAACTCGCTGTGGCAATAGGCCACAAATGCCATTACAGATTTGATGTCCCACTGACAGCTAGAAGGATAAAGCCTCAAAAATCGGTGAAATTTCATCCAACCCGTGGACTACGCTTTGAACGTGTTGCTAGATAAAGATACATTGGCCAAACCGGTCGCCTGTATCCAGAACCTTGTCAGTCCATGATGAGCAGGGAAAATGGAGGAACCGGCTTGCCCACCTGCTCCGCTTCCGGGTGCTGCAAGGAAAAATGATCAAATTTAAAACGAGATAATGCATCGGCCGCCCTATTGAAATCCCCAATGATAAATTCCCCCTGAAAATTGAACCTGTGAGTCAAACCTAACCAAGTCAACCTGCGCATGAAGGACATGATGACCAGGGACCCCGACCTGCCTTTGTTGATGATGTTGGCAGTGGCTAGATTGTCAGTAAAGAAAATGACTGAACTTCCTGCCCAATCTGGCCCCCAAGTGATAGCTGCCGCCACAATTGGGTAGACTTCAAACAACGCTGAAGTCTGTGCAAACTTAGGCAAATGGAAAACTTTCCGGGGCCAACGGCTAGCCAGCCATTCAACCCCGCATATGGCCGCAAACCCCCCTGACGCTGCTGCATCAGTGAACACCCTGGGTGATGTGCTAGTAGGCTGAGGAATGAGCAAGGAAATGCCATTCCAATCCCGCAGGAACTGGTCCCACATGACCAAGTCAGTGCGTGCGTCAGCTTACAAGCTGACACACGGGTCAACATCCTGAAAAAGGGGCAAAAGGGCCAACAATCTGGAGACAAATGCCCTACCTTGTGGAATGATCCTCATTTAGCATGCCCAAGAGTGACTGCAATTCCCTCTTTGAGCAGACTGGGGTCCGCACGAATGCATGGATTGTCAGACGAATTCTGTCCAACTTCTCCTTGGGCAAACTTGCAATCATGCGATCGGAATCAAGCGTGATACCTAAAAAGTTGATAATATTGGCAGGACCTTCCACTTTGTGAACCGCCAGTGGCATATTTAATTCGGCAAACAGTTCAGTGAGACACTGCAAATCCCTGGGTGGCCGGCCAGAGTCCTCTACGAGCAAAAAATCATCAAGGTAGTGCACCACCCCAAGACAACCTTTGCAGTGACCCAAGATCAAATGGAGAGCCTGGGAAAAAATGTCGAACAAACAGGGAATGCTCTTTGATCCAAAGGTTAATTTGGTGGCAAAGTAGTAACGACCCCGTCATATAATGCCATGCCATTGCCAAAGCGCAGGACTGTAGGCAGTAACTTAAACACATTGGCAATGTAAGCTTTGGACAACCAAGCTCCTCTGCCCAACTGAAGAATAAGCTGTATGGCTTAGGGAATAAGTGAATTGAGACTCGGAACGTGCGAAAAATGAGGCGTGGACAAATCGTAAATGAGACGATGTTTATTGGAAAATTTTCCACACGACCCCAATGGAGATCACTATTAAAAAAAAAAAAATAGGAGATCTGGATGAATGTCTGCCAATAACCTGTTTTGACACTTACAAGTGAATTCTGGCCCGTGAGGATCTAAAGACGTGATAGATCCTGACCTGTGATCTAAAAGCCCCCATGAATGGAAAAAATTACATGCACGCACCTGCAGCTATGCGTAAGAGCTGGGAACAACAGGAACAAATCACCAGCGAGGTGAAGAACCTAAAAATGGTAAAATGACAGACAGAGAAAACCCGTAAAATCACTTGCCGTGCAAAAGGAATGCATCCAATGAAAAACCCCTGTCACGCTGACTATTCCAACCCGCCCCTCCCCCCCACCTTATCCCCTACCAACCCTGAACAAAACACAAGGATCCCTGCGAACAAAAACACCTGTACAGGAGCAGAACCTGAAAAAATAACATGACAAAAGATAAACATATCAAAGGAAAGGACACCCATACATACCACAACAATGCAAACCCCTGAAGGAGAGAGAATGCGCTGGACTGGCCCCCCCCTGAAGATGCACGCACACACCTGCAGCCCAAAAACACAGGACCCCATGTCAGAAAATGATCCCTGCTGTGTGATCCCTAGGCCTCCCCCAACCACCCTCATTCCATACCGGAGATGCCACGCCAGGTGCCAGACGCCAGACGAAGGGCACACCAAACCCCTGAGCACAGAACCTGACAGGGAAATGGCTCCAAAGCAGCTGAGACGACCCCCCCCAGCTCTGCAGCCACCTAGCACAAACCCAAACGAGTCACCCCTGCACATCCACCACATCCTACTGCCGGCCTGCACCCCAGCCCTCCAACGGCCATGCTGAGTACCACCGTCAGCTGTGGACACCATGACCCCCGTCCAACCGGCCGGCCGACTGACTGACCATGGGATCCGTCGTTCGCCCCAGAACCCCCCCCCCCGAGCCGTCAGGTCCCCCCCCACCTACCTTCCGCCCACCAGCAAGAGGAACGAAGCCACGAGGAGCCGTAGTGCACGGAGATGCACAGAACGAAAAAACAAAAGTCATCCTACAGGAAATGACGCCGAATGACCAAGAGACCCAAGCCGACACTGAACCCGGCCATGGAGGAGGGCTACATATATATATATATATATAGATATATATATATCTATATATATATAGATATATATATATCTATATATATATATATCTATATTACACTGTAATATATATATTAATACACTGCCTGCGTTTACGTTTGACTCGAACATCGGGACTATCCCTACTGCTGAGTACTGCAACACCTGTGAGCCCACACACTGTATGCACACACATATGCCACAGCCTACCTTTAAGGAGAACTTCAGGAGTATATAATGTACTTAGAGTGCAGTGGTCAGGAGTATGTTATTTAAAGTCCAGTGTACATGGTGCAGTGGTCAGGAGTATGAAATGTACAACAAAGTGTATTTTGTGCAGGGTCCAGGAGTGTGTATCTCACAGAGAGCAGGGTGAATAACACACAGAGTGCAGGGTGCATAACACACAGAATGCAGGGTCAGGAGTGTGTAACACATAGAGTGCATGGGTCTGGAGTGCATAACTCAGACTACAGGGCTTAGGAGTCAGGTGTGAGTAACGCACAGAATACAGATGTATCCAGCTTTAAGCCAGCCTGTCAGATTTTTCCCAACGATTATGGAGCCTGATGAAGCCAGCAACACTAATCTTTGTGTTCTGCCAGAAGGGAAGTCTCCCCGTCAGCAGAATACAATAGCGCCGCGGGAAGGATTTACTGTAGAGCATCTTTGGGATGTGGTGGAATGTGAGATTTGCATCATGGATGATGCTATCATGTTAATATGGACCAAAATCTCTGTGGAATGTTTTTAACACCTTGTTAAATCTATGCCATGTTCTAAAGGCAAAAGGGGTCCAACCTGGTACTAGCAAGGTGTACCTAATAAAGTGGCCTGTGAGTGTATATAAGATATATCTCCCTCAGGCACCAGACACTTATGACATAGAAAAATGTCCCTTTTTACCACTTTGAATAGTCACATTGCTGTAAAGTAGACCCTATGAAAATAATATATCTGAATGAGTTTGTTTCTAGCATAGGTGGTTGTGTTAAAATAGGAGGCATAAACTCCATCCCAATAATGTTATTCCATGTCTGGAATAGATTGAATTGGAATTGAGATTGGGCCCACCCAGACAAGGCCAGTGGTGCGCTTCTTCTCTGGCATGTCTGGGTGGCCTTGATCTTAGATGCCTGGACCGTCAGGATAGTTTCTTTGAGGCATCCATGGACTTTCAAGAATTCCCCTCAGCTAAGGCTCGTTCCCACAGAACTTTCACAATCCTACAAAAAAAGTCCTTTGTCGAGTCCCTGTTAGAACAAGGGGTAGTCATACCAGTTCCGTCACCCGAGAGATTTCAGGGCATGTACTCACTTCTATTCCTGGTCAAAAAGAGGTCTGGGTCCTGGAGACCGGTCATCAACCTCATGCATCTTAACAGGTTTATCGCAAAGGAGAAATTCAAAATATAGGCGCTGTGCTCCATCCAGCAGGCAGGTGGAGCACAGAGACCAATAATCTTCAGAATTCGGCTGGCTGGTGAATCAAGAGAAGAGCCACCTGAGTCCTATACAGTCTCTGATCTATCTCGGGGCCCAGTTCGACACGGCCCAAAGCACTGGTATTGAAAATTCTGGTGATCCAGAGCAGGGTTTCCTTGGCTCTGTCAGCCTCTCATCTCCGGGCATCCCAGTCCCTGATGATCATCGGCACAATGATACCTATGATCCCGATAGTTAAATGGGCCTTATGGAGAAAGCGTTCCTTTCAGAAGGGGTTTCTTCGGCAGTGGAGGTTGGGAGACAAGAATCAACAAATCCACATCTCTCCATCAATGAAGAGGAGCCTTCCTTGGTGGCTACTGAGGAAGAACCTGCTCAACTGTCGCTCAATCATTCCTATCAACTGGATTACAATTATAGCTGCAGGGGCTGGGGGGGCACATTGCCTCTCAGAGGTTCCCCAAGGCCAGTGGATCATCCCCTCTCTGGGAGCTTCGCGCCCTGCTTGCTTTCAATCATCTAGTAAAGGGTGCATTGGTGTTTCTGAGGCTGGACAACACCACAGCAATCTCTTATATAAGGAGGCTCACAGTCAATCATGTCATGGGCTCAGAAGGACCTTTACAACATATCTGCGGTGTACGTTCTGGGTGTTCAAAACTCCCAGGCAGATTTTCCGTCCCTCTTTCCACTGAACAACGAGTGGTCCCTTCATGCGGACGTCTTCAAGTGGATTCTCATGCTGGGGGTGAGCCCAGAGCTGGAACTTTTTGCCCCCCCCATGCAATTACAAACTGGAGAAGTTTTACACAAGGGGCTAATGCCCCAAGCCCTTGGGATAGACACACTGATGGACCAGTGGAGGTTCCACAAAGCATATGGATTCTCTCCGGTTCTGCTCATCTTCAGATTTCTTCAAAGACTTTATTCAGAGAAGGCGGAAATAGTAGCGGTGATACCCTTCTGGCCAAGCAGACCCTGATTTCCCCTTCTTCAGCAGCTCAGTAATCAAAATGCGATACCTCTCCCTCTCAGATCAGATCTTCTCCGGTAGGGCACATACCTACACCCATGTCCGGTGCACCTCCACCTCTGAGGGTCTGGTTCTTGAGAGGGAGAGGCTATAGGCACTGAGTTGCTCCTCTGGAGTTGTGTCCACCCTGCTGAGCGTTAGAAGAGCCAGCACCAATAGGGTCTACAGCAGAATCTGGATGAATTTTGCAGAATTTGCCTCAGCCTCGGTCAGATGTTGAGCCCGAAGTGCATGTTTTTCTGGATTTCCTGAAGTCCGGCCTGGATTTTGGCCTGATCGTCAGTTCTCTCAGAGTTCAAACCTCGGCCCTCTCAGCCTTCACCAGCATTGCATGGGCAAATCATCCAAGGGGGCAGTCAAACAAATAAGGCCCCAAAGAAAGCCAAGGTTTCCCAAGTGGGACTTTTCTCTCGTACTTGATTTCCTTTCAAAATCCACCTTGTCTCAGCACCAGGAGGCTTCGATTAAAGACTTGTCCACTAAATCAGCGTTCCTTTTGGTGGTCACCTCAGCAAAAAGGGTGTCCCAATTGCATTGCCGGGGTTACAAGGAGCCTTTTCTGACCTTCTTTCCTGACCGGGTGGTATTAATCCCAATGTTGGATGCAAAACCTAAGGTGACGTCAGCTTTCCATGAAAATCAAGAGATTGCCCTCCCCATCTTTAAGACAGCATAGGATGGCAGTACGCACCCCTTGGATGTGGGGGGAAACACTGCAATCCTATCTAAGGGCCACAGCCACCTTCAGACTCTCTGACCGCCTATTTGTACTCTTCTCAGGGAAGAATAGGGGAAAGCAAGCTTCTTCCAGAACAATCGCTGCCTGGATTGTGCTGGCCACCTATCGAGCATATAGGGCTAAGGGCTTTGCTCCCCCAGTGGCTGTGACCGCACATTCAAGGACAGTGTCGACTTCTTGGGCAGCCTCTCGCCACGTGGCTCCCCAAGTAATATACAGGACGGCCTTCTGGTCATCTATTCATACGTTCATGGTGCAATATTGCGCTGAGCCTGCATCTTCGTCTTCTGTTAACTTTGGCCTTAAGTGCTGTCTGTCAATGGTGAAAATTAAATCATCTTTTGTTCAGCACTCCCACCCATGTTGTTTCTGTGGCTGGTTAGTTCCCAAACGTATGTCTTTCAGGAAAACAGAAAATTTCCTATCAAATACTTACCATAATTTTCCTTTCCTGATGGACTCCATTGCAGCAGGAATTCTCTCCCAGTGTCATGTAGGGCTGCAACTAACGATTATTTTCATAATCGATTAGTTGGCCGATTATTGTTTCGATTATTCGATTAATCGGTTAATAACCTTATAAAAAAAAGTGTGGTGTATAATTTAGTTAATATGTAAAGTTTAAAAAAAAAGGCAATTTATTCTTAAATATCTCTATGCCGTGGTAAATATAAAAAAACAACTATATGGTTAGGGAGCAAAATATCTAATCCACTCTGAGAATAACAGACAGAAGAGATATTCTGTATGTACTATTAGAAGAGATATACTATTAAAGGGTGCATCTGGTAAATATCATCAGACTCAGAGATCAGTTTTTTGGAAAGTTTGGAAATAATAGAAAACTTCTTGGTCAAAGGAATTTTCAGACATTTATATGTGGTTTTCGTTCAGAAATTCATTCATTTTAAAAACAATGTAAAAACAAGTGAAAATTTCAAACATTCTTTCATTCAGGGAATGTACAAAGATTTTTCGTCTGAATATTCTCGTCTGAAAATTGATCCGTGTGGCCAGCAGTTTGCTTTTTATCTGTTTCTGCAGTGCTTTTTGCCGTGTGTTTTGATTTTTGCGCACGTGATTTTGCTGCGATTTTCGTTTTTGCATTTTTTTTTTGGCCAATTTGTTGTTGGGCAGATTAAAAAACAAATTGCTGCAAAAACACATTACATGCTTTTCAGCAGCTTCTCCATTGAAGAATATTGAACCAAAAAAGCACTGTTTTGTTTAAAAAAAAGTCACTGACCCTTTCCAAATACGTAGCGGCTGAAAAAAGCGTAGATGTGAACGTGTCCCATAGGAAACCATGTAAATGAAATGTAGTGCATTTCTGCAAAAAGCACCAAAAAACACACAGGAGAGAACCAGGTCTAAGACGTTTAGTAACATAATGGGGTTAAAAAAAAACTAAAATGAGCCCTTTTATAGTACAACAAAAAGCAGATAATCACTACTGTAAGGGGTTCATTTTTTTTACTGTGGAACTGTGAAAGTTCTATTTACAGTAGCGATTATTGTACTATAAAGGGCTAATTTTCGTTTTTTTTTAACCCCATTGTGTTACTGGCCGAATAATCGATTATGAAAATAGTAATCGATTAATTTCATAATCGATTAGTTGTCGATTAATCGATTAGTTGTTTCAGCCCTAGTGTCATGAGTAGGCTAGTCATGGAACGTGACTTCTGGCTCAGCCTAAAAATTTATGGGAGTGCGGTCCTATGGGGTAGGAGCAAGGGCAGAGCTATCCAAACATATGCTGCCATGGAGTCCATCAGGAAAGGAAAATTACGGTAAGTATTTGATAGGAAATTTTCTGTTTTTCTAAGGTAGGGGACTGAAATACTACATCTAGTAAACCAAACTTGGCCTCTGCAGCATGTTTCAGCCGGAGGTATTACAGCTGCAATGTAGGGGGAAGTGCAAATTATTGCTGAAGTACAAGAAAGAATTTGGAAACTTAAAGAACCCCTGTGAAAGGGCACTAGTGATTGTTAAAATGTGTGGGAACTTAGGGTTGTACTAACTAGGATTACTGGGAGAGAAGACTTGGTTGTTGTTTGAGTAATACTGAGACATTTTTTATAAACTTTTATGGAAACGGGTCCATAAAGCCTCACAGAGAAACCACTGCTGCCTCTGTAGATGTAACTGCATTATTCAACTGCAAAAATAACCACCAGTGTATATACATCAATTAAGAGGTGTAGAAATGTCTTTGTAGGTCTGACAATGTCATTCCACCCTGGGAAGGTGGAAGTTGTAGAATAGCTAGTGAAAGTCCAGGGGGATTTGGATGCCAAAAAACAGTAATAATTAGAGAATTAAGTTCCTAAAAAAACGTTTGTGAATATACACTGGGGAATTAGAAAAAATGTACAGAAAGTTCAGAATAAACATAATTTAAAAAAAAAGGTTAACCCTCTCCAACATTGTATGCGGAACACTGGTCCAAGTGATCGGCTTGCATTTAAATGCTGCTGAGATAACTGGGGCGAGGTTACTGTCAATATACCTTACCAATGGTAATTGATCTACTGTACCCAAATATTTAAACATGCCAGTGAGTTGTACTGGGCAACTAGTAGGAAGGTCAAGATCAGTACTTTCGTCCATTGAAAAAATATGGGATTTGCTCCAGTTCACAGTAAAACTGGAGTAAACACCAAGTTCCTGCACTAGATAGAATCCTATCAATAGCTTGTTAATGATGTAATAGTTATATTAACATATTATCTGCATATAAGGACACTCCCTTGCCCCTGTGGACACCCATGATCAGTGCGGTAGATCTGACCATTGTTGCTAGAGGCTATATGGCCAGAAGCGGGTAGAGGGGGCATGCCTACATTGTACCTCTCTATATGGGGAAAGAGTAATGCCCTGTACACACAACCGGTTTTCCCGTTCGAATAAACTCTGAAGGTTTTTCAGACGGAGTTCCGACAGAATTCCGCTGAAACTGTCTTGCGTACACACGATCACACCAAAGTCCAGCTGTCAAAAACGCGGTGACGTACGGACGCGGTGACATACGACGGAACTAGAAAAAGTAAGTTCAATAGCCAGTAGCCAATAGCTTCCGTCTTGTACTTGCTTCAGAGCATGCGTCGCTTTTGGTACGTCGGAACAGCATACAGACGAGCGGTTTTCCCGATAGGAATTGGTTCCGTCGGAAATATTTAGAACATGTTCTCTTTCTAGGTCCGTTAGAATTTTCGACGTGAAAAGTCCAATGAGGCATACACACGATCGGAATATACGATGAAAAGCTCCCGTCTGACTTTTTCTGTCGGACATTCCGCTCGTGTGTACGTGGCATTAGAGTTGCTGTTGTTAACTATGATCCAGGCAGTAGGTCAGTCATATAAAATTTGTACCAAGGATATAAATATTTTTCAGAACCCAAACTTCTGCATCACCTAGATCATAAAATACCACCTAGTAGAGTGGAAAGCTTTGTGGGGACAGCCCTGTAAGCAGAAGGAGGGGGGGGCTGAGGTTTGAAAGTTACTAAAGTGACGACGGATGCTTATGTTTGAGGGTCTCCCTGCAATAAACCCAGTTTGGTCTGAGCCTATAACCATAGGGATTGACAAAATTTTTTGTAAAATTTTTGTAAGGATTTCTACATTTGCGTTAATTAATGAGATATAGTAGGTCTAAAGAATTCACATAACAGGAGATATTTATCAGGTTTGGGGATCAGGACAATTAAAGTTTCTCTCTTTGAGGGAGGCAATAGGCTCCACTTCTGTTCTTACGTATATCGTCAAGACAGTAACCTGGGCCTTATACAGTAAGTACAATTCAATAGGGAAGCAATCTAGACCAGAATCAATCTAGGTTTTATTTCTGTAAAACAAAGAGCAAGTATGATCAGTTTCCTCTGCTGAGATAGCCAAGTCTAAGAATTTCTGATGTTCCTGGGAAAGGCTAGAGTGGGTTGGAATACAAAGAGCGTTAAAGATCATTGGGCTCATATTGAGCAAGAGTTTCAACTAACATTTTAACTAACTTTAAGAGCCCTTTCACACTGACAGCGTGGGGGTGTCGGTGGTAAAGCGCTGCTAGTTTTTGCGGCGGTTTACCATCATTTTGCCTATAGAGTATGCTATAGGCCCCTTAACCTGAGGGAGGAGGGGGAGACGGATCTACTATCACAAGTTGGATTAGCAGCAAGGATGGGATGTGTTATCACAATGGGGGGTTTTAATTATGCAGACATAGACTGGGTGGAGGGAACCACACATTTGTCTAATGCCCCGTGCACACGATCGGACTTTCTGACCACAAAACCGTGGATTTTTGTTCGAAGGATATTGGCTCCAACTTGTCTTGCATACACACGGTCACACAAATGTTGGCCAACAATTATGAACATAGTGACGTACAAGATGAACGTGATATCTCCATTACGAACACTAGTTTTACAAGACCGAGATATAGTAGGTCTAAAGAATTCACATAACAGGAGATATTTATCAGGTTTGGGGATCAGGACAATTAAAGTTTCTCTCTTTGAGGGAGGCAATAGGCTCCACTTCTGTTCTTACGTATATCGTCAAGACAGTAACCTGGGCCTTATACAGTAAGTACAATTCAATAGGGAAGCAATCTAGACCAGAATCAATCTAGGTTTTATTTCTGTAAAACAAAGAGCAAGTATGATCAGTTTCCTCTGCTGAGATAGCCAAGTCTAAGAATTTCTGATGTTCCTGGGAAAGGCTAGAGTGGGTTGGAATACAAAGAGCGTTAAAGATCATTGGGCTCATATTGAGCAAGAGTTTCAACTAACATTTTAACTAACTTTAAGAGCCCTTTCACACTGACAGCGTGGGGGTGTCGGTGGTAAAGCGCTGCTAGTTTTTGCGGCGGTTTACCATCATTTTGCCTATAGAGTATGCTATAGGCCCCCTAACCTGAGGGAGGAGGGGGAGACGGATCTACTATCACAAGTTGGATTAGCAGCAAGGATGGGATGTGTTATCACAATGGGGGGTTTTAATTATGCAGACATAGACTGGGTGGAGGGAACCACACATTTGTCTAATGCCCCGTGCACACGATCGGACTTTCTGACCACAAAACCGTGGATTTTTGTTCGAAGGATATTGGCTCCAACTTGTCTTGCATACACACGGTCACACAAATGTTGGCCAACAATTATGAACGTAGTGACGTACAAGATGAACGTGATATCTCCATTACGAACACTAGTTTTACAAGACCGAGCGCCTCTGGCTCGTACTTGATTCCGAGCATGCGTAGACTTTTGTCCGACGGACTTGTGTACACACGATCGGAAAGTCCGACAACAAACATTTGTTGAAAATTTGAGAACCTGCTAGCCAACATTTGTTGGCGGAAAGTCTGACAACAAATGTTCGATGGAGCAAAAACACGGTCGGACTTTCCAGTTCCTAAATGTCTTGCACGACAATTTCATGGTTCAGATGGTAGACGCACCAACTAGAAATAAAGCGTTACTGGATCTGCTGATTACCAACAATACAGACCTGATCACGGATGTGGAAATACGGGGCAATTTAGAAAACAGCGATCACAGGTCAATTGGCTTCAGTATAAATCACACAAATAGGAAACATAAGGGGAATAAAAAGACACTGAAATTCAAAAGAGCCAACTTCCCTAAACTATGAAGTTTGCTAGAAGGCATGAATTGGAATAAAATCTTAGGAACAAAGAACACGGAGGAGAGATGGGTTTGCTTTAAGAGCATATTAAATAAGGGCATTAGCCAATGTATACCATTGGATAATAAATTTAAAAGAGCAAACAAAAGTATTGCATGGCTTAACTCCAATGTAAAATTGCATATAAAAGCAAAGGAGAAGGCCTTCAAAAAATACATGGTTGAGGGATCATCATCAGCGTTCAGACTTTATAAAGAATGCAACAAGAAATGTAAGGGTGCAATTAGGGCGGCTAAGATAGAACACAAAAGATACATAGCGGAGGAGAGCAAAAAAAATCCAGAGAAATTTTTTAAGTATGTAAACAGTAAAAAAGGGAGGACAGACCATATTGGCCCCATAAAGAATGATGAAGGACATCTGGTTACAAAGGATGGGGTGATAGCGAAGGTATTGAATTTATTCTTCTCCTCTGTCTTCACGAGGGAATCGGGGGGCTTCAGTAACCAAAACTGCAGTGTTTATCCTCATGACACAACACAGGAAGCACCTCCATGGTTAACAGAAGACAGAATTAAAATTAGACTTGGGAAACTTAACATTGTTAAATCACCGGGACCAGATGGCTTACATCCGAGGGTACCTAGGGAACTCAGTCAAGTAATTGCCAGACCATTGTTCCTCATTTTTACTGACAGTCTACTGACTGGAATGGTACCAGCTGATTGGAGAAAAGGCAATGTAGCACCAATATTTAAAATGCGCCCAAAATACATCCCTAGGGAATTACAGACCAGTTAGCCTAACATCAATAGTATGCAAGCTCATGAAGGGGATGATAAGGGACTATATACAAGATTTTAGTAATGAGAACGGTATCATTAGCAGTAATCAGCATGGATTCATGAAGAATCGTTTTTGCCAAACCAATCTATTAACCTTCTATGAGGAGGTGAGTTGCCATCTAGATAAAGGAAGGCCGTGGTGTAGACGTGGTGTATCTGGATTTTGCAAAAGCATTTGACACAGTTCCCCATGAACTTTTACTGTACAAAATAAGGTCCGTTGACATGGACCATAGGGTGAGTACATGGATTGAAAACTGGCTACAAGGGCGAGTTCAGAATGTGGTGATAAATGGGGAGTATTCGGAATGGTATGGGGTGGGTAGTGGGGTCCCCCAGGGTTCTGTGCTGGGCATTGGCGGTGCGTCCATGAAGGGTGCGGGCACGCTGCCCCCTCTCTCCTGGCACCGCTCTATCACCATAGCATTGCATGAATCTATCTATGGTCGCCGCTGACACCCCCTATTCAGGTGTCTGGCCCCTTTTCGGGCGCCGGATACCTGAATTACAGCGGCGGGGGTGTTTTTTGGAAGCACCTGATTAGAGCCGTAGGCACTAATAGGCGCCCAAAAAGGTGAACAGCGGGCGCAATGCTGTGCGTTCGCTGTTCACTCAGCTGTATGTTAGCAAAGTGAAAGGAATTTGCTTTGCTAACACTGAACAGCCTCTCAGTCAATCAGGTGCTCGGGTCTGTTACCTGTCACCTGATTGGCTGAAACATCAGGTGCTGTGATTGGACGCCTGATAGAGAGGACGGAAGAAGACATCGAGGAGCGTGCAGGACACCGCCGCTGACCCGCTGCAAGACAGGTAAGTGCCGGGCGATGCACACTGGCAGAATTTGATGGGGTAGCGGCAATTGATGGACAGACTGGCAGCATTTGATGGGGCACAGTGGCTGCGTTTGATGTGGCACAGTGGCTGCTCTTGATGGGCACAGTGGCTGCTTTTGATGGGCACAGTGGCTGCATTTGATGGGCACAGTGGCAGCGCTTGATGGGCACAGTGGCTGTGTTTGATGGCACAGTGGCGGCAATTGATGGGCACAGTAGCTGCGTTTGATGGCACAGTGGCAGCAACTTATTTTTTTTTTTTAGTTTGTTTGCGCCCCCCCAAAATTTTGAGCACCAGCCGCCGCTGGTGCTGGGACCAATCCTATTTAATTTGTTCATAAACGACCTGGAGGATGGGGTAAACAGTTCAATCTGTGTATTTGCGGACGATACCAAGCTAAGCGGGGCAATAACAGGGATATACAATGTAATACTGACATATAATCACACACATAGGTTGGACTTGTGTCTTTTTTAAACCTCACCTACTATGTAACTATGTTTTAGAGGTGCTTTTCGGCCACTAGTGGGGAGCTTTTAACCCCCGCTAGCTGTCAAATAAAGGGTTAAAAGCGCTTGCTTTGCACGCGCTTTGGCGGCGCTGCCCAATGATTTTATTGGGCAGGGGCTCTTTAGGAGCGGTGTATACATCGCTCCTAAAGCGCCTTAACCACTTGCCGACCGCCTAACGACGATACACGTCGGCAGAATGGCACGGGCAGGCAGAATCACGTATATATACGTGATCTGCCTCCCGCGGGCGGGGGGTCCGATTGGAACCCCCCCCCGTGCCCGAGGCGGTCGGCTTGTGACTGGGAGCGATGAGAGGTGAGGGGGAGAAAATTTGTTCGTGGCCCCTCCCCTCGCGATCACTCCCAGCCAATGAGAATCTTCCTTTGCTGCTGTATGCTAAACAGCAGCAAAGGAGATGATGTCATCTCTCCTCGGCTCTGTATTTTCCGTTCCGGCGCCAAGGAGAGAAGACATCACTGTGAATGTAAAACACAAACACACACAGTAGAACATGCCAGGCACACATTACACCCCCGATCCCCCCCCCGATCGCCCCCCCGATCACCCCCCAATCACCCCTCCCCCCCGTCACACTGACACCAAGCAGTTTTTTTTATTTTTTATTACTGCATGGTGTCAGTTTGTGACAGTTACTATGGTAGGACAGTTACTGTTAGCCCCCATTAGGTCTAGGGTACCCCCCTAACCCCCCCTAATAAAGATTTAACTCCTTGATCACCCCCCGTTACCAGTGTCGCTAAGCGATCATTTTTCTGATCGCTGTATTAGTGTCGCTGGTGACGCTAGTTAGGGAGGTAAATATCTAGGTTCGCCATCAGCGTTTTATAGCGTCAGGGACCCCCGTATACTATTGAATAAATTTTTAACCCCTTGATTGCCCCCTAGTTAACCCTTTCACCACTGATCACCGTATAAGTGTTACGGGTGATGCTGGTTAGTTCGTTTATTTTTTATAGTGTCAGGGCACCCGCCGTTTATTACCGAATAAAGGTTTAGCCCCCTGATCACCCGGCGGTGATATGTGTCGCCCCAGGCAGCGTCATATTAGCGCCAGTACCGCTAACACCCACGCACGCAGCATACGCCTCCCTTAGTGGTATAGTATCTGAACGGATCGATATCTGATCCGATCAGATCTATACTAGCGCCCCCAGCAGTTTAGGGTTCCAAAAAACACAGTGTTAGCGGGATCAGCCCAGATACCTGCCAGCACCTGCATTTTGCCCCTCCGCCCGGCCCAGCCCAGCCCACCCAAGTGCAGTATCGATCGATCACTGTCACTTACAAAACACTAAACGCATAACTGCAGCATTCGCAGAGTCAGGCCTGATCCCTGCGATCGCTAACAGTTTTTTTAGTAGCATTTTGGTGAACTGGCAAGCACCAGCCCCAGGCAGCGTCAGGTTAGCGCCAGTACCGCTAACACCCACGCACGCACCGTACACCTCCCTTAGTGGTATAATATCTGATCGGATCAATATCTGATCTGATCAGATCTATACTAGCGTCCCCAGCAGTTTAGGGTTCCCAAAAACGCAGTGTTAGCTGGATCAGCCCAGATACCTGCTAGCACCTGCGTTTTGCCCCTCCGCACGGCCCAGCCCAGCCCAGCCCAGCCAAGTGCAGTATCGATCGATCACTGTCACTTACAAAACACTAAACGCATAACTGCAGCGTTCGCAGAGTCAGGCCTGATTCCTGCGATCGCTAACAGTTTTTTGGTAGCGTTTTGGTGAACTGGCAAACACTAGCCCCAAGCAGCATCAGGTTAGCGCCAGTACCACTAACACCCACGCACACAGCGTACACCTCCCTTAGTGGTATAGTATCTGAACGGGTCAATATCTGATCCGATCAGATCTATACTAGCATCCCCAGCAGTTTAGGGTTCCCAAAAACGCAGCGTTAGCGGGATCAGCCCAGATACCTGCTAGCACCTGCGTTTTGCCCCTCCGCCCGGCCCAGCCCAGCCCACCCAAGTGCAGTATCGATCGATCACTGTCACTTACAAAACACTAAACACATAACTGCAGCGTTCGCAGAGTCAGGCCTGATCCCTGCGATCGCTAACAGTTTTTTTGGTAGCGTTTCGGTGAACTGGCAAGCACCAGCCTAGTACACCCCGGTCGTAGTCAAACCAGCACTGCAGTAACACTTGGTGACGTGGCGAGTCCCATAAGTGCAGTTCAAGCTGGTGAGGTGGCAAGCACAAGTAGTGCCCCGCTGCCACCAAGAAGAAGACAAACACAGGCCCGTCGTGCCCACAATGCCCTTCCTGCTGCATTCTCCAATCCTAATTGGGAACCCACCACTTCTGCAGCGCCCGTACTTCCCCCATTTACATCCCCAACCAAATGCAGTCGGCTGCATGAGAGGCATTTTCTTTATGTCCTCCCGAGTACCCCTACCCAACGAACCCCCCCAAAAAAGATGTTGTGTCTGCAGCAAGTGCGGATATAGGCGTGACACCCGCTATTATTGTCCCTCCTGTCCTGACAATCCTGGTCTTTGCATTGATGAATGTTTTGAACACTACCATTCACTAGTTGAGTATTAGCGTAGGGTACAGCATTGCACAGACTAGGCACACTTTCACAGGGTCTCCCAAGATGCCATCGCATTTTGCGAGACCCAAACCTGGAACCGGTTACAGTTATAAAAGTTAGTTACAAAAAAAAGTGTAAAAAAGAAAAAAAAAAAAAAAAACCAAAAACAAAAATATAAAATAATAAAAAATAGTTGTCGTTTTATTGTTCTCTCTCTCTCTATTCTCTCTCTATTGTTCTGCTCTTTTTTACTGTATTCTATTCTGCAATGTTTTATTGTTATTATGTTTTATCATCTTTGCTTTTCAGGTATGCAATTTTTTTATACTTTACCGTTTACTGTGCTTTATTGTTAACCATTTTTTTGTCTTCAGGTACGCCATTCAGGACTTTGAGTGGTTATACCAGAATGATGCCTGCAGGTTTAGCTATCATCTTGGTATCATTCTTTTCAGCCAGCGGTCGGCTTTCATGTAAAAGCAATCCTAGCGGCTAATTAGCCACTAGACTGCTTTTACAACAGTGGGAGGGAATGCCCCCCCTCCCCCACCATCTTCCGTGTTTTTCTCTGGCTCTCCTGTCTCAACAGGGAACCTGAGAATGCAGCCGGTGATTCAGCCAGTTGACCATAGAGCTGATCAGAGACCAGAGTGGCTCAAACATCTCTATGGCCTAAGAAACCGGAAGCTACAAGCATTTTATGACTTAGATTTCGCCGGATGTAAACAGCGCCATTGGGAAATTGGGGAAGCATTTTATCACACCGATCTTAGTGTGGTCAGATGCTTTGAGGGCAGAGGAGAAATCTAAGGTCTAATAGACCCCAATTTTTTCAAAAAAGAGTACCTGTCACTACCTATTGCTATCATAGGGGATATTTACATTCCCTGAGATAACAATAAAAATGATTAAAAAAAAAAATGAAAGGAACAGTTTAAAAATAAGATAAAAAAGCAAAAAAATAATAAAGAAAAAAAAAAATAAAAAAAGCACCCCTGTCCCTGCCTGCTCTCGCGCTAAGGCGAATGCAAGCGTTGGTCTGGCGTCAAATGTAAACAGCAATTGCACCATGCATGTGAGGTATCACCGCGAAGGTCAGATCAAGGGCAATAATTTTAGCAGTAGACCTCCTCTGTAAATCTAAAGTGGTAACCTGTAAAGGCTTTTAAAGGCTTTTAAAAATGTATTTATTTTGTTGCCACTGCACGTTTGTGCGCGATTTTAAAGCATGTCATGTTTGGTATCCATGTATTCGGCCTAAGATCATCTTTTTTATTTCATCAAACATTTGGGCAATATAGTGTGTTTTAGTGCATTCAAATTTAAAAAAGTGTGTTTTTTCCCCAAAAAATGCGTTTGAAAAATCGTTGCGCAAATACTGTGTGAAAAAAAAAATGAAACACCCACCATTTTAATCTGTAGGGCATTTGCTTTAAAAATATATATAATGTTTGGGTGTTCAAAGTAATTTTCTTGCAAAAAAAAAAAAATGTTTTCATGTAAACAAAAAGTGTCAGAAAGGGCTTTGTCTTCAAGTGGTTAGAAGAGTGGGTGATGTGTGACATAAGCTTCTAAATGTTGTGCATAAAATGCCAGGACAGTTCAAACCCCCCCCAAATGACCCCATTTTGGAAAGTAGATACCCCAAGCTATTTGCTGAGAGGCATGTTGAGTCCATGGAATATTTTATATTGTGACACAAGTTGCGGGAAAGAGACAAATTTTTTTTTTTTTTTTGCACAAAGTTGTCACTAAATGATATATTGCTCAAACATGCCATGGGAATATGTGAAATTACACCCCAAAATAAATTTTGTTGCTTCTCCTGAGTATGAGGATACCACATGTGTGAGACCTTTTTGGAGCCTACCCTCGTACGGCACCCCGAAAACCAAGCACCGCCTTCGGGCTTTCTAAGGGCGTAAATTTTTTATTTCACTCTTCACTGCCTATCACAGTTTTGGAGGCCACGGAATGCCCAGGTGGCACAAACCCCCCAAAATGACCCCATTTTGGAAAGTAGACACCCGAGCTATTTGCTGAGGGGTATAGTGAGTATTTTGCAGACCTCACTTTTTGTCACAAAGTTTTGAAAATTGAAAAAAGAAAAAAAAAATTTTTCTTGTCCTTCTTCATTTTCAAAAACAAATGAGAGCTGCAAAATACTCACCATGCCTCTCAGCAAATATCTTGGGGTGTCTACTTTCCAAAATGGGGTCAATTGGGGGGGGGTTTGTGCCATCTGGGCATTCCATGGCCTCCGAAACTGTGATAGGCAGTGAAGAGTGAAATCAAAAATTTACACCTTTAGAAATCCTGAAGGCGGTGATTGGTTTTCGGGGCCCCGTACGCGGCTAGGCTCCTAAAAAGTCCCACACATGTGGTATCCCCATACTCAAGAGAAGCAGCTAAATGTATTTTGGGGTGCAATTCCACATATGCCCATGGCCTGTGTGAGCAATATATCATTTAGTGACAACTTTGTGCAAAAAAAAAAAAATTGTCACTTTCCCGCATTTTGTGTCAAAATATAAAATATTCCATGGACTCAACATGCCTCAAAGCAAATAGCTTGGGGTGTCTACTTTCCAAAATTGGGTCATTTGGGGGGGTTTTATGCCATCTGGGCATTTTATGGCCTTCAAAACTGTGATAGGTAGTGAGGAGTAAAATCAAAAATTTACGCCCTTAGAAATCCTGAAGGCGGTGATTGGTTTTCGGGGCCCCGTACGCGGCTAGGCTCCCAAAAAGTCCCACACAGGTGGTATCCCTGTACTCAGGAGAAGCAGCTGAATATATTTTGGGGTGCAATTCCACATATGCCCATGGCCTGTGTGGGCAATATATCATTTAGTGACAACTTTTTGTAATTTTTTTTTTTTTGTCATTATTCAATCACTTGGGACAAAAAAAATGAATATTCAATGGGCTCAACATGCCTCTCAGCAATTTCCTTGGGGTGTCTACTTTCCAAAATGGGGTCATTTGTGGGGGTTTTGTACTGCCCTGCCATTTTAGCACCTCAAGAAATGACATAGGCAGTCATAAATTAAAGGCTGTGTAAATTCCATAAAATGTACCCTAGTTTGTAGGCACTATAACTTTTGCGCAAACCAATAAATATACACTTATTGACATTTTTTTTACCAAAGACATGTGGCCAAATACATTTTGGCCTAAATGTATGACTAAAATTGAGTTTATTGGGTTTTTTTAATAACAAAAAGTAGAAAATATCATTTTTTTTCAAAATTTTCGGTCTTTTTCCGTTTATAGCGCAAAAAATAAAAATGGCAGAGGTGATCAAATGCCATCAAAAGAAAGCTCTATTTGTGGAAAGAAAAGGACGCAAATTTCGTTTGGGTACAGCATTGCATGACCGCGCAATTAGCAGTTAAAGTGACGCAGTGCCAAATTGTAAAAAGTGCTCTGGTCATTAAGGGGGTAAATCCTTCCGGGGCTGAAGTGGTTAAAGAAGCTGCTTGCAAGACCTTTTTTTACGTCCTGCCAGCACAGGGCCCCAGTGTGAAAGCACTCGGGCTTTCACACTGGGATTGCAGATGAGGCATTTTTCAGGCGCTTTACAGGAGCTATTTTTAGTGCTAAAGTGCCTGAAAAACACCTCCAGTGTGAAAGGGGTCTTAATGTTTACTATATAAATTCAAAAGAGACATGATACCCTAGAGGTTTGCATAGTGTGTTGAGCATCATAGATTCTGGGTATGAATCAAGCAAACTGTTGTGATTAAGCCAAAAAAAGCCAAAAGATGGCCATTTTGTCCCCACATTCATACTGTAACTGAAGGACAGTTCAGTGTTTGCTATGCGAAATTTTGTTTGCTATGCATCATTTTGCGAATGAATAGGAGCCTTCTATGTATTCCTCTGCAGTGCGAGAAAGGGAACAGGGACTCTATTCCCTCAGTCCCTTTCTCTGTCTCAAAAAAGAGACATTGGGGGTCTTTTTAGACCTCTGATGTTCCACCAAAAGCCCCCCCCCCAAAAAAAATAATAATAACAATAACAACATTATAAAAAAAAATGTAAAACAAAAAACATAGTAAGGCCTCGTTCACATACTACAGCCTACACCTGTGCAAGACCATGTTTTGGTGCAACCCCGTGCAGATTGGTAATTGGTGACTGCAAGCATACAGCTGCTGCTCTCAATTCGACATCTGTGTAGGTGCGGGTGCATAAACCTGAGCTTATACTGTCTGCTTTTGGACTGTGCACCTGTACCTAAATAGATGCCAGATTGGGAGCAGCAACTGTGCCGATGCAGCCGCTGAGTTTAACAATTGACATGAATGGGGGGCGTGGCCAGCACCTGGGATGTGAGGACGTGCTCAGCCTGAGCTCCGTCCACACCGCACATATCCTGCCAAAATCCTGTGATCCAGGCCGACATCCGAGGGTCCCATATACCCCCACAGTACCCGGAGAGCACTGAGACCATCGGGGGATGGTCAAATACGGTCCACCGATGGAGGAGGCCCCGGGAATAGAGTTGCCACATCATCCCTTTAATCCAGGACACGCATTAATTACACAGGTTCTGTGGCTGATTAAGGTGGTAATTAAACTCACTTGGTGCCTTATCTGCATTAAATCAGTCTCAGAACCTGTGGAATTCATATGTGTCCCGGATTAAAGGGATGATGTGGCAACCCTACCCGGGAATCGGGCCGTCGATACCGCCATGCAGGCCGCACCAAAATGGCGCCGATCAGCATGAGGTAGACACACAGCGGCAGGCAGCCTCCACATCCACACCCTGGAAGCAGCTCAAGGGGAAGGGTGAGTCACAAAGATCCCCCCCTACCTTAAGCCCAGAAGATCCTCTCTTACTCTCCCCTGCGGAGGGACATGATCCTCAATCCCCCAGAGCAGACAGGGATGATGCAGGCCCTGCAGAGCCATCACTAGCCCAGATTATGGCAGCCATCCAGCACAGCCATGCATCTCTCACTACACAAATGGACACCATCAAAACAGAATTATTCTTTTTGAAACAGGATGTCCACAATATTCGCCATAGAGTGACTAATGCTGAGCAACGTATTAGTGATATGGAGGATGAGACACGTCCCTTACAGGGCTCTGTGAGGGAACTGCGGCAGGCCCATGAGTATACTACAGATAAGCTCACGGATATGGAAGACCGCCTAAGAAGGAACAATTTGCGTTTTTTGGGGTTCCCAGAGGGTGCTGAGGGCAAAACACCAGAAACATTCATGGAAAGATGGCTGCTGAATGAGTTCGGGGCAAACACCTTTTCGCCAATGTTCGCCATAGAAAGGGCACACAGAATCCCCATGCGCCCTTTACCACCTGGGTCCCCACCACGTGCCATGATTATAAAGCTGCTACACTTCCGTGACAGAGAGGCTATTCTCAGAGTAGCTAGAGAGAGGGGCAAAGTTTCCTTTAATGGCAATAACATCACCATTTTCCCAGATTTCTCCGTAGCTACGCAGAAGCAGAGAGCCACTTTTCTGGCAATTAAACGCAGGTTACGTGAGCTTCACCTTCCATATGGCATGTTATATCCTGCACGTTTGCGCATCATCTACCAGGGCAAGGCCTATTTCTTTACGAATCCCAGAGAGGCATCACAATGGGTGGACACCTTAGCACATCCGAATCGCAGGAACCAGGATAGGAGATCTCCTCCCCGATAGAGCCGCACTCTACATGAAGCCCACCTGGCGGCCTTCACTACACCCCATTGCAGCTGTTATGGGACTTTCTTTCCTGCATCCCCAGAAGCAGAAAATACATCTCCAACTACACACAGTCGAGACGGGACTATAAATCCTGCACCTCTCTGAAGAAGAAGACATCTCCCACGCTACCCTCGGATGCCACTCAGCAACCTATCATCCTCCCTGACTTTTATTTTTCCTTTTTCTATTATTCTTATTATTATTCTTTATCACCATGATTTTACAGGCCAAGAGACACCACACATTCTTTATTTTGTGCGGACAAATGCGGATGGAGACCCAGAGCTGTGGACCTTTCCACGTCTCCTGAGATTAGTTGGCTAGGGGTCTGAGCCATGGCCCTCCTGCCACATAGGTTTGGTTATGGGAACAAAGCTCTCATATGTTGGGGGATGAGAGCCGGGAGGGTTAGGGAGGGGGGAAAATTTGTTGGGGAATACTTTGAGGGGTTTTGCTACAACGTCATGGTTATCTACAAAAGACGCTGGTGTTCAATGGTATATGCATACTTTAACGGGTAATGAGCTCCCTCCTAGCAATAGCAGAAGGCCCTCTGTTGATAGCAGGGGACTTCAACACGGTACTTGACAATTTCATAGACAGGTTCAAGTGTTCTACATTGCCCCCCACACCCCTGTGCTCTTTTCTGGCCCAATTTGATCTGGTGGAGACCTGGAGGTGGAAGCACGCAGACGGGAGGGAGTACTCATGTCAGTCTGAAACGCATGGTACTCTGTCCTGAATAGACCTATGTTTGGTTTCATCTGAGCTATTGAATAAGGTGACTGAGGCCAGATATCTCCCAAGGGCGGTGTCTGATCATTCCCCTTTAATGGTGGATCTTGCCCTGGGCCCCCCCACCTCATACCGCATGTGGCGACTGAGCCCACTGTGGCTAGCAGATCAGATGGTGGTGGATCAGGGCACAGTGGAAATGAAAGCATATTGGTTACGTAACCGTCAGAGTGTCTCTGTCCCATTGGCCTGGGATGCCTTTAAGGCCACCACTCGTGGCATTTTTGCTGCGGCGATTGGGCAGGCCCGTAAGGCATCCCGGTCCAAATTAAAGGACGCAGAGAAGGATCTTAGGGCAGCCGAGGCTGCTTACTCCACCACCCCTTCCCCAGCAACACACAATACCTGGAAACATAGATCCAGAGACCTGGATCTAGTCCTTTTAGAGCGCACTCAGAAGAAATTGCTGTATCAAAACCAGCGAATCTTTGAGTTTGGAGACAAAAATAGCCGATTATTAGCGTATTTATCTAGGCCTGATTATCAACTGTGCAGTATCCCAAGAATTAAGAATACAATAGGTACAGTGGTGGAACAGAGTGGGGAAATAGTCGATGCTTTTGTGAAATTTTACTCCTCATTATATGCTACCAAAGCTCACTATACTATTGTAGAACTAGACGACTACTTGGCCGGCATCACGCTACCAAGGCTCCAAGAAGAACAGGCCTCACTCCTTGATGACCCTCTAACGGAGGAGGAGATTGGAGAAGCCATACAGTCCTTTGCCAGAAACAAAACACCGGGACTGGATGGCTTCCCCATAGAATGGTATATACAGTTCAAGGAACTTTTGATACCCCATTTACTGAGAGTTTACAATTTTGCTATAAAAACGGGACAGTTACCACCCTCTATGTCAGAAGCATTGATTGTCCTCATCCCCAAGCCTCATAAAGACCACCTATTGTGTGAGTCATATAGACCAATATCATTAATTAACTCAGACGTCAAGATTCTAGCCAAGGTGCTCGCCCGGAGATTGAACTCAGTTATCACCACCATTATTGGGGCGGATCAGACTGGATTCATTCAAGGACGATCAACATCCATAAATTTACGGAGACTGTTCACAAACTTGCAGGCCACCCATGATGTTGTAGGGAATAGAGCGGTGCTGGCCTTAGATGCGCACAAGGCATTTGACTCGGTCGAATGGCCTTATCTGCTGGAAGTCCTGGCGAAATTTGGGTTTGGAAATACCTTTATCAAGTGGGTTCAACTTTTATATTCACAGCCTACTGCTAGGCTGCGGATAAATACATCAGTAACCGATCCATTCCTGATTAAAAGGGGTACTAGGCAGGGTTGCCCCCTGTCGCCGTTGCTATTTGCAATTGCGATAGAACCTCTGGCGGCACTGATAAGATCCAGTGGGGAAATAAAGGGACTGACGATTGGAGGCCTAGAAGAGAAAGTATCTCTATACGCTGACGACATGTTAATATACCTGGCGGACCCCCAATCGTCTCTCCCAACCCTGCTGGAAATTATTCGACAGTTCGGCCTCTTCTCAGGGTTTCAAGTCAATTGGGACAAATCCCTCATGTTTAAAATAGATCAGGAAGCGGTGTTTACACCCCCTTCCTCTTGCCCGTTACAAATAGTTGACTCTTTCAGATACCTGGGGGTCATGATCCAACATCCTCTGTCCTCCTATAGCAAATATAATCTAGACCCACTTATTAACAGAATGAAGACCACACTGAAGACATGGACCAATCTTCCCTTAACGATATTAGGTAGGAATAAATATCTTTAAAATGATATTCCTCCCACGTTTCCTATACCTCCTATGCAATTCACCAGTATATATCACTAAAACTAAATTTAAGGAGATTGATTCTATCCTTATCGCCTTCATTTGGAAGGGGGGAGCAGTGAGAATTGCAAAAAATACCCTTCAACTGCCAGTGTTGGAGGGAGGATTGGCACAACCATGTCTCCAGACATACTATATAGCCGCACAACTGGTTCATGCCCATTGGTGGTTCTTCCCTGAAGCCAACAATGCGGCTACGTCCCTAGAAGCAGCCATACTCACTTCGTACGAATCCTTACAATATCTGGTCCACCGTCTATCTCTTAGAGGGAGGGAAAGCACTAAAATCCTTGAAATGACTCTACGAATTCTCAAATTAACTAAAATGCTGCCAGATACTGAGCACCGTATCTACTCTCCAAATACTCCATTATGGGGGAACCCAAATCTACAGGAATTCGCCTGTAGGACAGATGGGGAATACTGGTCGAAAAAAGGGGTAAAAACCATAATGCATTTATTCTCCAATAATATGTTTAGGTCATTTGAGGAATTTCGCCAGGACTACCAGCTGCCACGCACAGCCTATTTTCATTACTTGCAAATACGCCACACAGCAACCACCCAGTTTGGGTTGCGTAATATAAATGTCCGATTATCTCCGCTAGAGCAATTACTAATAGATCCTTCCCACGACAAACTGATCTCCACATACTATAAAACTCTACTGCACACCACAACGCACAGACTCAGTAACACGCTCGCTAAGTGGAAAGCTGATATCCCTGAGCTGACAGAGGATATCTGGCAGGACATACTTCCCCTCCAGGTCCCCTCTGTCATCTCCTCCAGGGATAGGGTCATACAAACCAAATTATTATACAGAGCATACTTTACGCCATCCTTATTATTTAAACTTAGAAAACTACCATCGGCAATGTGCTCCAGATGCAGCATTGTGGAGGCCACCTTCTTCCACTTGATGTGGGAATGCACCGAGATCAGGCGGTTCTGGTCAGGGGTTACTGCTTTTGTCAGTTCCCTGACCCAATTGCCTAATATCTGCAACCCCCTGAGATGCCTACTGGGATATGTGGACGATGAGAGTATATCTAAAAACAAGCAAACTTTCCTGAGAATTGTATTATTTTATGCCAAAAAATCTATTACTATTCATTGGAAATCACAATCCCCACCTACGATAGCATTCTGGCTGAACATGGTTAATCAGGCTATACCATTATACAAATTAACATACGAAGCCAGAGGATGCCCAAAAAAATTTCACAAAATATGGGGTCTGTGGACTAGCTCTGAAAACACTATTACACCTACCATAGAAAGCTAATAAAGAAACTCCAGTCAATGATACCAAGTTTGATGAAAACTGAATAGACATATGCAGCTGTACAATATGAAAACATGTATGCCAAATATATACCATTGTCTTACACTCTGTATTGTAATGAGCAATGTTTGCTCGAAATGTGTGTATTTGTGTTTGTATGTTTGTTTTGTACCACAAAACCAAATAAAAATTTGCCTTTAAAAAAGACATTAATGGGACGGCCTGAGCAAGGGATGCATGGAACACCTGTACATCCCCGCCGTGATCATAAACACAGCTCTCACACAGGTGTGTACGTTAGAACACCTCTCAACATTTTGAGATGGGAATGAGAGACGTCTACTAGCAAACGTATGTAGGCATAGGACACGCCCCCTGTCACACCCCCTTAAAGGAGAATTAACCAAAAACAAAAGGTTAATTAAATCCACAAGGGCTTTTTTTTACCACTACTATTCCTTTATATGGGCTTTTAAAAATTTACAAATGCAGCAATTTAGAATTTAGATGACAGATTTAGCACTGGGAAACACAAAAGATAAAAAGTGCATTTTATATACAACTATATAGATCAGAGCAAAATGAGGGACAAATGAGGAGGAATGAGGGACAGAGGGACATTGCTCCAAATCAGGGACAGTCCCTCGAAATCAGGGACAGTTGGGAGCTATGCGTTAGTATGCCCCGTGTGAACAAGACCTTAGTGGGAATTTAACAGGAATTTTGTAAGTTACGTTGTGTTCATGTGTGCTAATAATGATTTTAGTGTATTTTTACTGAAAACAATGATTTGATGAACATCTGTGCAACTATTGCGGGGCCTAAAAAATCAACTATTGTGGGGATTGTACTGGGGATCAGACAGACTGATCTGGGAAAAGATTATACTGGAACAGA
Source organism: Aquarana catesbeiana (assembly GCF_042186555.1). Classification (NCBI taxonomy): domain Eukaryota; kingdom Metazoa; phylum Chordata; class Amphibia; order Anura; family Ranidae; genus Aquarana; species Aquarana catesbeiana. The sequence continues at coordinate 312,411,892 of NC_133328.1, forward strand.
CTAACCTGGGGGAATTAAACTTGGGGACAGTTTAACCTTGGGGGGATTCTATTGGGGACAGACTAACTAATGACCTTAACTGCTTGTCGACCATATAACCCACTTATATGGCTGGTGGCAGAGCTGCCTTCCTGTGCTGGATCACGTACCTAGTATATGATCGGTAGGGGGACGTATGCGCGTGCCCTGCCGACCCTGCTAAACAGGGAATGAAAATAACTAAATCCCCAGTAAAATCACACAGTACACACATAAACACGCTTACATTTAACCCCTTGATTGCCCTAGATCAGTGATGGCAAACCTTGGCACCCCAGATGTTTTGGAACGACATTTCCCATGATGCTCAACTACACTGCAGGGTGCAGGAGCATCATGGGAAATGTAGTTCCAAAACATCGGGGATGCCAAGGTTCGCCATCACTGCCCTAGATATTAACACCTTCCTGCCCACTGTCATTAGTATAGTGACACGGCCTTTTTTTTATCACTGATCACTGTAATAATGTCATTGATGATGTCAGTGGTAGTTAGTCAGTTCCCACCCAGCGTCAGTTAGTGTCAGATTTCCCGCCGCACTATCGTAGTCCTCCTGTTATGAGTTGCTGATCACCGCCATTACTAGTATAAAATAAATCAATAAATAAAAGTTACAGTATATATCCCATAATTTGTAGACGCTATAACTTTCACACAAGCCAATCAATATACACGTATTGGTATTTTTTTTTAACCAAAGACAGGCCAAAATGTATTAAGAGATTTGATTTTCTTTTTTTTTTTATTGGATATGTTTTATAGCAGAAAGTAAAAAATATTGTTTTTTTTCCTTTATATGATAAAAATTAAAAAACCCAGAGGTGAACAAACACCACCAAAAGAAAGCTCTATTTGTGTGAAAATAATTAGTGGGACTGCTTTAGCAGTCCCACTATTGTTATTCGTTTTTTTATTTATTATTCTTATTATTCCGTACGTTTTTTGGCTCTGCGTTACTTCTGCATACTTTCAGCTATTAAAACCAATCAACTATTAAAATGTTCGTCTCTTTTAGCTGATGTGTGCTCTTTTTCAACTTTTTTTCTACCATTTATACTTTTTAAAATATTAAGCTTTTTAACACTTTTTTTTAACATTGAAGTCAATGGGAGCATGCTTGAAATCCTTAAATTCTTCTTCCGCTTCCAAAAGTTTCAGCTCCTTCATACTTTCACCTACAGACACCAAACAAACTTTAAAATGTTCACAAAATATTCAGCTATCTGGCTATAGCTTTTCAGTTTGATATCTTTTACAGTTTTTGAGAAAAAGCTTTTTGTTTAGAGGTCATTTCAAGAAATTTTAGCCATTAATCAGAGTGTACTGTGTTTGTTTTGTTGCCATGGTTACCAAAGCTTCTGTTATACACAGGGGGGGAGGTGACTGGAGCATCTCAGCTCTGATTACAGAGGCCGGGGGGGGGACAGTCACACCATGTACTGATTTATAATAGAGGAATATGATGGGGCAGTTTTGATAGGGCAATTCTGATGGGGCAGTTTTGATGGGGCAATTATGATGGGGCAGTTTTGATGGTGGCAATATGATGATGCAGTTTTGATAGGGCAATTCTGATGGGGCAGTTTTCATGGTGGCAATATGATGGGGCAGTTTTCATGGGGCAATTCTGATGGGGCAGTTTTGATGGTGGCAATATGATGGGGCAGATTTGATGGGGCAATTCTGATGGGACAGTTTTGATGGTGGCAATATGATGGGGCAGTTTTGATGGGACAATTCTGATGGGGCAGTTTTGATGGTGGCAATATGATGGGGCAGTTTTGATAGGGCAATTCTGATGGGGCAGTTTTCATGGTGGCAATATGATGGGGCAGTTTTGATGGGGCAATTCTGATGGGGCAGTTTTGATAGGGCAATTCTGATGGGGCAGTTTTGATAGGGCAATTCTGATGGGGCAGTTTTCATGGGGCAATTCTGATGGGGCAGTTTTGATGGTGGCAATATGATGGGGCAGTTTTGATGGCAATATGATGGGGGCAGTTTTGCTGGGGGCCATTTTAGCAATTCAGCATTCCCACGCATTTTCCCCAGGAAATGCATTTTCTAGTTATATAAATTTAATTTGGGTATAGCATTGCATGACTGTGCAATTGTCAGTTAAAGTACCGGCGTGCCGCATAGCAAAAAATGGCCTGGTCATGAAAGGGGTAAAACCTCAAGTGGTTAAATTACTAGATGCCGGCACACTAACAACAATAAAACCTGAGCTAAATACAACAGAAAAACTATACATTGTTTGGACAGAACAGTGCACCATAGTAAATCCTAAAATCTTGGTACTAGAAGAATACTTTTACATCCATTTTAAAGCGGAACTTCACCCAAAAGGGGACGTTCCTCTTGTTTGCATCCTTCCTCCCTCCACTGCCACATTTGGCACTTTTTGGGGGGTGGAGGGTGTGCAGGTACCTGGTTTTGACAGGTACCCGCTCCCACATATGGGTCAGGTTCCCGCTGCGATCTACAAGAATGTTTGGCCCCTCCTCCTTCCCTCCACACCCTTCTGGGACACACACAGATCCCAGAAAACTGCCAGACCATTCACAAAGCACAGCGTGGCTCACACATGCGCAGCAGGAAACTGGCTGTGAAGGCGGAAAGCTTCACTGCCGGATTTCCTTACCTAAGATGCCGGCGCCTGCACCCGAAGCCGATTGAAGAATTGGCTTCGGTGCGGACATCGCTGAATCCCTGGACAGGTAAGTGTCCTAATATTAAAAGTCAGCAGCTACAGCATTTGTATATTATATATTTACATTTTTTGGTGGGGAAACTGGAGTTCCGCTTTAACCAACATAAACTTTTCCCATTCAGCAGTTCTAGCACAAGTAATTTAATTTAGTTTTGACTTATTCACTTTTTTTAATGTATTATTATTATTTTTTTTGTGGCGCTGTTTACACTTTTTCAATTCAGAAACTTAGCATTTTTACGTGTGACCACCTAGTAATTTTCTCTTAATTTTTCATATGTTATCAGATGCCTTGCTACGATTACCAGCATTTGAAGGCAATAGCAGCTGTAACTGCACATAAGCACCTAACCAGCACACAAGAGACCATTATATTGCCAGTGATGGTGATCAAGGTCAGCAAATTGTAGATAGATCAGGCCCACTGACTCTACTACCATGGAATTTGTATTTTATAAGTATAAGTCAAGGTATGAGAAACTTCATACACAGGTGTTCTTTTTAACCACTTGCCGCCCGCCCACAGTCAAATGATGGCTGGGCGGTGCGGCTCTCATTCTGGGTGGACGTGATATGACGGCCTCCCAGAACGACCACTCTCGCATGCCCCCGGGGGCGCGCAGCGTGGCAATCATGGCCTGTGCCATGTAACCATTAACCAAGTAATCGGCAGTGTCCAATCACAGCCGGTCACATCAAAATAAATACGGAGATGCTGGTAATCGGCGCTCCTCACCTCACACTGACAGAGTGTGAGGAGAGGAGAACCGATCAGCGGCATCTCCTCCCAGGAGACAGCTAGGTATGTATTCATGCCTCCTCATCAGTGCCACCTAATCAGTGCCCATAAGTGTCGCCCCATCAATGCTCATAAGTGCCACCTCATCAGTGCCCATCAGTGCAGCCTATCAGTGCCCATCAGTGCCGCCTCATCAGCGCCCATCAGTGAAGGAGAAAAATTACTTACCGGTATTTACAAAATTTACTGACAGAAACTAAGAAAACCTTTTTTTTTCAAATTTTTTTTTTTTTTTTTTTTTTTATAGGAAAAGATAAAAAACCCAGGAGTGATTAAATACCACCAAAAGAAAGCTCTTTCACATGGTTACAGTGTAGCACGACTGTGCAATTGTCATTCAAAGCGTGACAGCGCTGAAAGCTGAAAAATGGCCTGGGCAGGAAGGGGGTGCAAGTGCCCTGTATTGAGGTGGTTAATAACCTATAAGAAGAAAAAAATCAAAGTGCTTTCATGCAGGGTTTCTTTCCCTCCTTTCAACTGGCAAACACTTTATGCTGCTGTAAAACCATCAGAGAAAAGAAAATGGTTTGAGTGTACATTTTTATACATTGTACCTGTCATATCTATATTTCATCCAATTAATATACAGTAATTCCTTGTACTAATTTGTTTATTTGCATTTGCAAAATAGATTCCTTAACATCAATTTTGTTCTGACACTTTGGGATCAATACAGTGTAATATATATATAAACAATGTTTTTTTCAAAAAATATATTTTTTTGTATGCTAATTTTACGCTGGTTTGTAATTTTTATATCTGGATGAAATGCACTGAATATGCTTTAGGATTAAAGCCATAGCTAACGTCCAGTAAAATGTATTCTCAGTAGGTCTATAACCCCTTTTCAGCTGTGTGCACCGGGTAATGCTTTTTTCTGGAGTTATTGAAGTAGAAAATAGCAGAAATATGCTACTGTAATGCATTATCTTCATCTAAATGACATGATGTTTAATTTAAAATGTGTAAATATCATCAGCAGTGTTCCATAGAGGGTTTGGAAAACATTAATAATTTGTTTAAACACACAACTGCCCAGAAATTTCAGGTCAGTAATAAGTAATAAAGTATATACAGTGTACAGCTAGCACATAATGGACTGCATGGGAGAAATATGGGGGCTGCTTTTGAAATGGTTAAGTATTGTTGAAGCAGAAGTAATATCTCTGCTGGCAGGTGGACTCTTGCCATAACGTGTAAAATTTTCATATTATGACATGCTTACTTTACAAGTGTGCCCTCCTCCAGCTCTGACCAATCTAGGTTGCCAGTCTCTCCTCCTTCCCCCTCCGCCATCTCTTTTGCCGTTACTTCTAGGACATCTGTTGTATTCAAACAATGGGTGACTTCTGATGATGTAGTTCCCAAGCATGTAAAAATCTGTATCACATGTTATACACAATCACTCAATTTGATCACTTATTTTTGTGGATGTTATACACAATCTACATATTTTTCACATCACATGTTTGATTATGTATAGACAGAAGGATGATTTAGTGGGATTTTTTGGGTGCCAGGCAAATAGGATTACTCGTAATACACCAAAGTAAAAAAATATCAAAATTTACTGTATGTATTGTAATGTATTTTCAAAATACACATCTAGTTACATGATGTAATTGTATTGCAATTGCAATTGTATCCCGACATGTTTCACCCTCTAGGGCTTCCTCAGGGGATGTTTGTTGAGAGACAGAGGTAGATGTGTCACTGCATGAGACAGAATACAATTAGAAACAATACAAAACAAGATACAACAAAAGTACACTTGACAAAATACTTGTATCTTGTTGTATCTTGTTTTGTATTGTTTCTAATTGTACTCTGTCTCATGCAGTGACAAATCTACCTCTGTCTCTCAACAAACATCCCCTGAGGAAGCCCTAGAGGGCGAAACATGTCGGGATACCATTGCTGAGTGACTTTTTCCATCATGTAACTAGATGTGTACTGATGTCTGCGTAATATATGTATAGCCAATACAATTTTTAATACTTGTCTTATGTCTAATAAATTTTGATATTTTTTTACTTTGGTGTATTACGAGTAATCCTATTTGCCTGGCACCCAAAAAATCCCACTAAATCATCCTTCTGTCTATACATACTATTCAGGGATGGTGGTGCCTTCTTGTTGACATTGTCACCTATCCATACCAACCAGTATACATGTTTGATTATGTTTGCTGATTTTTGTTTATGCAATTAGAGCATTTGCACTTTAAAACACTTTGAAATAATTCATCTTGGAGAGAGCGTGGTTCTCATTAATTAATTTTAATTAATTTCCTTTTATTTTTTTGCTATTACTTATAAACCCCAAACATTATATATTTTCTCAAAGCAAAGGCCCTGGAAAATAAAATGTTGGCTTTTGCCGTTTTTTTTCATAACATGATATATGTTCAGTGGTTTATTGAATGCAAATTTTCAGGAAAAAATACACTTGAATTGATGATGATAAATGAATTTTAGTCCACACAAATACAATATAATACCCATATTTTGGTAGAATATAAAAGATGAAGTTACACCAAGTAAATAGATACCTAACATATCATTATTTTAAATTGCGCATGCCCATGGAATGGCGACAAAGTCCAGTACATTAAATTATCCACAGGTGACATTTCAAAAGCCTTTACAGGTTACCAGTTTTGCATTTATCAGGAACTAGAATTATTGCTCTCACTCTGACGTTCTGGGGTGATACCTCACATGTGTGGTGCAATCACTGTTTTCATATGTGTGTGGGACCTACATATGCATTTGCACACGAGCACAGGGGGATGGGGGAGTTAATTTTTTTTTTTTCATTTAACATTTTTATTTTAATACTTTTTTTTGTTACACTGTCTCTTTCATTTTTTTTGCATCAACTTAGCAGGTGCTAAGTGCAGTGACAGGTACTCTTTATTGAGATATCTGGGGTTTATTAGACCCCTGATCTCGCCACTGCCCTCAAAAGGATCTGATCAAACTGAACAGATGCTTCTAGTTTCATTCGTCATAGAGGAGGGGAGGGGACTGATTTACCTTGTCTTCCTCTGTACTCAGCTAGCTCAACAGACAGCAGCAGTCCTGGCCTCCCCAATTGCACAGGGGGGTGGGGGGCTCTTTTGCGTGTAGGGGTGGTAGGCAGGTGATGGCAGACCTTCCTCCATTCTCCCCATTAACTCGTTGGGTGCCAAGTTGGATCACATAAGAGGACTACCCCTGGGGTAGGTTCTTTTGGGCTATGCTGGGCACCTGTATCAGGGTCACTCTCTTTACATATGGGGTACCTTTTCTTCAGCCACGTTCACGAAGAGGTAGATGACAAACATGAACAAACTCTATTAAACTCTCTTGATGTATTAAACATCATCACGATAATTTGTACCTATACTTTGTACCGTTCCATCAATGCCCTGGGACCGGGCTAGGGCTGCTGTGGGGGAATACTCTGCTTTAAGGCAGGCCTCCATTCTCAGAAATGGACATACACTGTGTAAACTTGCACAACAACTGTCCTCCAGTTAACTCTGGGGTCCCCGTGTCAATGTACACCCCTCACTGTAGCTTGCATTTAGGAGGGACACGCTGAACTTACAGTATGTCCACATTCACCTGTCCAGCATTTGCCACTACCTCTCCCTGGTAGCGCGGGCTCCATGTGCACACTAACCTAACACTTGACTTCCCGTACCTTTGCACAGGATGAGAACTTTGGCAGTGCAAGTCTGCTTCCATTGCTATGGAAGATGGACCCCTTGCAAAAGGAGTACAGACAACATCTCCCCCGCTGCTAGAGTCTGTCCCTCCTGACATAGGTACACGCTACCAACAGGCTGTTTTAACTGCCTGCAGACTTTCATTTCCCATGGCAACCACATGTAGTACTGCAATAGGATATCTCTTTAGGTGCTGTCTTCATACACCAATGTGCCTAGTGACGCAAAGCTGAAGATTATGTGTGCCGGTTACTTGCATTACACTCCATTAAGAACTTCCGACCAGGTAGAAGGCAAAGTTTTAAAGCTTTACTTAGAAAAAGGTGCAAAACATGACAGAGGCCACATGCACAAGAAACAGTTCTTTCCCTACATCCCTAACTCAGGCTTGAGTGCTTCCCCAGCATACCTGCAAAGGTAAAATCCATGCTGGTGTATTCGGGAGGATTGCAAGTCCCAGCAATCCCCCTACATGTGGAAGGCTCCAAAAAACAGGATTGTAGTAGCTTTGCTGGAATCAGGACAGAAGCTCTCCCCACACCTTGCTGGCTGTGTCTTTCCTTTCCCTGCAGTAGGCTGTGCATTTTGGGACTACAGGGCTCAGCAGCCTCTTGAGTGTTGGCAGGCTCCTCTCTGCAGGCAATCTCCAGTGATGACAGAAGAAGGAGAAGGTGGCTTAAGGAAGAGAGGAGCAGAGTCTGTCTGGGCAGTTGGTGTGCTGGAGGATCGGGTTACATAGCAGCTGTCAGCATGTCTTCTCCCATATGGCTGGACTCATCTGGGCAGAGCTCCCTCCTATTTTGTGCTGGTATGTTAATTGGCTCCTGTTCAAATTGGCCATAGTATGTCACAGTAAATGACTTAAAGTGATATTAAAGGTTAATTAAAAAAAAAATTCTTATATTTACTTGCTATGTGCACTGCAGTGGTTTTGCACAGAGCACCCCCATTCCTCCTTTTCTCGGGTCCCCTATCGACACTCCTAGCTCCATCTCTTCTCTGAGTGCACTCATGCATGCTCGCTCCCGAGCCCTGCTCTTTGCGTCCAAAAGATACACCGAACGGGTCTTAGCCCCACCCCGCTTCCTTCTCACTGGCTGTGATTGACAGCAGCAGGAGCCAATGTCAATGGAGCCTGGGAGAGCACCTGCTCTTGTGCACATTGCTAGATCACGATTGGGCTCAGGTAAGTATTAGGGGGGCTGAGAGGGGAGCTGCATGGAGAAGTTTTTTTACCCTCATGCATAAAATGCATGAAGATTAAAAACCTTCAATCCTTAGAACAACTTTAAAGCAGTAGTCAACCTAAAAGCAAACATGTATTATATTACAGCTTCCCAACTCTTAGATGTGATGGCTGCATTAGTATTCTTTTTTAGGCATTTTTTTCAATTTACATCTGAAGATCCAAGTGTGATGGGGGGGCGCTAGGTCACTAATTATTGCTTACTTAAATGCATAGTGAATAAACATATCCATAAATGAAAAAATCTTAAGTGTATCAGTGCCACTGAACCACTTGAAAAAACTTGTGTGCATCGATATTGAATACCCGTGTACAAATAGTGCATATGTCAAAAAATTGAGTTTGCAACCATATATTCACTACATGTGCTGAAACAAAAAAATTAATAGAAAAATTTCCAATGTGCAAAACAAAAAAAAGAGCATCAAAGAGTGCTTCTTCCGCTGTAGAGATGAACCACCTTCACCGACTACGTTGTACACCCAAAGTGCTCTGTAAGTGGATGTCTGTTTACCAGAAGTTGTTGACCTTATTAATTAAAAGAAGTATAGCCTTCAGCAAGAAATGACTTTTCTGCAGTTAGATGGATGAGCCGTGTGGGAAACCTTTCCTCTCCCCCCGTGTGGGTTAACCAGAAATATATATAGGAAGGATACAAAAAAACAGGAATAGTATAATCTCATTTATTGAAGAATTAAATAAAATCAAAAGCCAAGTGGCTGTTTACATTAAAAAGTGCCTTCACCCGGCACTGAGGCTGTTGCGCTTGTCTATGATTGAAAGCCCCGCTCTGCGCGTGGTGGCTGGCGTGTGTTCCACCGCCAGCTGCCGACAACCAGAGGGACCGGAATTGTGGACCAGATCGCGTAACCAGGCACGCCTCAACGTACGTTTCATATCACATCTCCGCTCCCGGCTGTAGCTGCTCAGCCGCTCTCTATGAGCACTCACTTGGGCTCATCTCAGAGGCGGAGCCTGACTGGGAGATCCTATAGTTTAAGTGGGCGGGAGGGGGTGTGGCCGACTTTGAGGATGATCGCTCCCAGGTTCTTCTGGTGTGCACATGAGAGCTGCATTATGGTGGCAGTGGATCTGGAGTCTCAGGGGACTGCAGGTTAGCCCAGTTACATTAACTGCAATGTAAAGTCTAATGTCTGCTTTTTCATGTAGCACAGCTGTCCTGACTGTGAAAAATTGGGTTTTAAATTGCACTGCCCAATTTCTCACAGCAGTACTACATGAAAAGAGATGCCATCAATGTCAGCAAACCCCACTTTTTATTACTTCTGTCTAAATTTTTAGATCACTGGTTCACACCATGCCTGGAGCTGAATCACACAGGAACGCACTGTACGTTCCTATGCAATTCACATGCGGGTCTGTGCAGTGCAATTTTAATCTCATTCATTTTGAATGGGCTAAAATTGCAATGCACCAAAAGTAGTGTATGCACTACTTTTTAAAATGCACTGCAACCAGATCACACGGTGATCCAGGGCTGGCAGGTGCAGGGCAACCACACTACGTTTGCGACCTGTGTTTGAGGTCATTAACTTTTTCCTGACACCTGCTGCAGATCGCAAAAGCAGTGCGTTTTGCATGCAGGTTGAATTGTACAGGAATCCACAGCACATTCCTTCACAATTCAGATGCAGGCATAGTGTGAGTGAACTGGCCCTTAGACATAATATTACTTCTCATTAAAAGTTTAGAAAAAAGTCTTTTTTTTTAAAGTGGGCTTAGCTGACATAAATAGCATCTCCTTTTTCATGTAGCACTGTTTGACTGTGAGAAATTGGACAATGCAGTATTGAACGCAGCACAGTGTCATCTGCATCCTACACAGTCATCTTAGACTCTAATTAACCACACCCCTTTAAGCCATGCCCAATAATTACACGTAATTTAAACCATGTCTGTTTTTCAGCTCCGTGTGGTGAATATTTTTAAATTAGCCACGCTCACAATTTAGCCTTTATGAGTATACCCTACCCTATCTGTATACCCTAGCCTGTCTGTATACCTTAGCCTCTCTGTATAGGGGCGGGGCCAGGGGTGGGGCTGAAGGGGGCCCTGTCAGATAGGCTGTACAGGGCCCCATGATTTCTATCAGCGACCCTGCATACTGTAATTGCATAATTGTGTAAAAACTATATCCCTAAATTAGTAATGCAAACACCAGAAGCAGAAGACATGTAACCAAATACTTCAATAAAAACTTATTTTAAATTATCATACTATTCTCATAAAAACAGCATGCATGAGTGCTGTGCACAAAAGTTAAAACCTGCTATAGAGTTTTATAATTAAACCCACATCATTAAAAAACTATTGATAAATGCTGTATTACATGCTGTTCATACTCACTCAATCACTGAGATTTGTTTTCTGTATTCTGCAAAAAACCTGGTTGATCCTGTTGTTCTTTATCTCCACCTTCTGTTCATGTCCTTAATTCAGCTAGGGGTTTTGCAGCTGAGGTGGCAACTCTGCACATGCTCAGTTTTTAGTGCGTTTCTATGCTGAGCATTTCCTCCCTAGCACATCTGAGCAGACCATGTGAATATAGAGTCACACATGTGGGTGCATACACAATGATAAATGACAACCCACTCCCACCCTCCTCCTCCATGCCCACTAATCAGCTAAACACAATGTGGGGTGGATATTACATGTAGATTGATGAAGGAATCACCTTCCTCTTATTCTAAGACACAGGCTGGAGGGGCGTGACACAGCCTGTGACTGGCAGAAACCATGCCATGCCATGCCATGCCCATACCATGTTATTGCCACAAAATAATCAAAATTTGATTTCAAATCCAACAGGTCTTCAAAAAGTTTCCGCAGCTTTATATTTCCATTACAAACGGTAAGCCCCGGTTCACACAGGGGCGGCACGACTTGCAGGTCGCCTCACCGAGGCGACCTGCACAGGACTTCCACGGCGACTTGCAAAACGACTTCTGTATAGAAGTCTATGCAAGTCGACCCAAAGTAGTACAGGAACCTTTTTCTAAGTCGGAGCGACTTGCGTCGCTCCTATTAGAACGGTTCCATAGTACAGAACGGGAGGCGACTTGTCAGGCGGCTAGGTCACCTGACAAGTCGCCCCTGTGTGAACCGGCAGTAAGGGTGGGAGGAGCAGTAATAAAGAAAATCTGTGTCCCCTTTACAACAATATAAAACTGCCTGTGGTTCTCACCTCCTACTACGCTATCTGAAAAAAAAAGTTCTGCCATTAGTTATACCTTAAGTAAGCGCATGCCTTTTTTTTTTTAGAATTTGACATATTATGACATTTGGCAAAGATTCAACTGTTTGATCACTGGCATACAATACAGAAACTGGGTGGACTTGAAAAAATTCACGTGACAAGTGCCTTATGGTGTTTTTTTTTTTTTTTTTTGGTCTAGATCAGGAAGACACTTATAAATTTAAGAGCTTCTTAGGATGACTGATATTCGCAAAATAAATGTGACAAGTACCTTATTGTGCTTTTTCTGTCTGGATCAGGATGACACTTATAAATTTAAGAGCGTCTCATGATAACTGATATAGCTGATAATACACTCAAGAGGTTCTAAAGGTAGCCATAAAAAAACACATAAGAAAATACAACTATCAGCTGCAGTGTTTATTTTGGCTCTTATCAAAAGATAATGGAAAGTGTCAACTGTCAGAGTGTTTATATGTGTAGAAAGATTTAAATGTCATTTTCATGTCTTATCTTTCAGTGTCAACAATAATCTTAAGAAGTGTTTCTATCACTCAAGCTGTAACTACTTGGCATCACACCACTTCCATTTACCATTCTGGCAAATAAAAAAATGGGGAGATGTAATTCCGAAAGAAAACTATATTTACTCCAAATACAAATCATTATGAATGCAAATATACTGTTTTTGCATCTATTTCAGCCGAATACTAGGGGAAAACTGTAATCAAATAAACCACTCCTATTTATACAGTCATGTGTCAGACATGTCACATGCAGATATGTGTTATGTCAGTGAGAAAATCTACCTCAGAAGTATTTTTATGGTAGACTAGATCAGCGTTTTTAACTTTTTTTTCAGTCACAGCACTCTTTAAAACTATGCAAAATCTTGCGAAACCTTGCTAAAATGTAAAAAAGGTAAATGTTACTTATCAATATTAAACCTAAGCCTGGGATAATACATAACTGCCTTCATTGAATTAACTCCACATCAGAAGCCTCCCTTCACATCAGAGGATCCCTCATCACTTCAGAGGTCCCCATCACACCAGAGTTCTCCATGTACATTAGAGCCTCCCCTTTACATCAAATGCCTCCCATCGCATCAGTAGTATCCCATCATTAAGAGGGAACCCCATCACATCAAAGTCCCCCCTTCATGTCAGAGTTGCCCCCTTCTTGTCAGAGGCCCCCCTATATGTAGCTCAGAGAAAATACCGCTCTGATCAGTACAGCTGCTAGGAGGATAGTAAATGGCACACCCAGTCGAGGTGCTCTGGCTTAAGATGTCCTTTTAACAGCCCAGACAGGAACAAACTAAATCAAAGCATAATGGAGCCAGCATTTCTGGAGACAAAGTCTTGATATTTATTCCAATATGACCATGTACAAAACGGTAAGGGCTAACGCGTTTCGGTGGGAGCCTTGTTCACAGCACACCCCCATGGCTGAGAGCCCCCTGTGACATTAGAGTTATCCTATTACATCAGGACACTCTTATACATGAGTTGTCCATCTTATCAAGGTCTCCCCATGACATTAGAGTCCCCCAATCACAGAGCCCCTGGAATTGCACAGTCATATCTTCACATCAGAGCCCATAGGCGTGTCAGTTGTGCCTGGGCACACCCTAATCATCCCATGTGGCGCAGATTCCCCCTGTTTAGACCCCTGTTATTTCACCAAAGCCCCCTAATGGGGCTCTTAAAAAATTATAAAAAAAAATTAAAGAAAAATGAAAAAATAAAAAATAAATAAAACAAAAACAACTGACAATGTCTACTGCCCTACTGACACCAATCTCTGCCCTACCGACACTGTCCACTGCTCTACTGAGGTACAAGAGGACGGTTCTGGATTTGAATGAGGTTACACACCCTGTGCATTCAGCACATCACATTCTTGGATCTCACTCCATGTTATTATAACTAGATCAGAGCCCATTCCCCTCTTTGGCACCACACCTTGGTGAACATTCACATTTTATGCTCCTTGTTTTTCCATCGGACCCTGTTCCACAGCTTCCGGACCAGGCATTCTCCATGGCTCATGCTCTCTGGCAGTGCGTGCTCCATGCTCAGCAGAACTTATTCATCATGCATCCGCCCCTGAAGATTGGACATACTCCATGAAACGCGTCAGTCTTATGCTGATGCACAACGTTTTATCCATATGGTCTTTGAATTAGGCTGTCACTTGGTTTTTAGTCATTTCTACCAAGGAAGACATTTTATTTGTGTTCATGTATGACAGTTATGGTTTTTAACATAATATTTATTCATGTGCATGATTTGTAACATGATGTATTTCTGTTATGCATGTACTATTTGTGATGTACCTACTCAATCATGGGAAACATAATTAATTAATAAATAATACATGTCTTTACATTCGACCCATTTTGATTAGCCACTATTTATACCTCATTCAAAGTCCCGAACCTTCCACTTGTACCTGATATAAGGATGGAGATGCATGTTATCATGCGTTTCATTCAAAGTCCCAAACCCCTCTCTTTGCAACTGCTCTACTGATGCCGTCAGTATACATAAACATGCACACACCTGCAAATGTGTTTGAGCTTTGGGGTGCAATAGGCTAGGTACACCTATGTCAGAGCCCTACTTTTTGGCTCCAGCAATGCAGCAGAAGGTGGAGGAGGTCTGGAGGAGATGGACTTTTGGGTTAGCCACCATTACTATAGGAACAAATGATGCCATACATCCAGGCCCTAGAGCATGATCGGTTGATATGGTGCTGGTGGCAGGCCCTCCTGCACCATGGCAACTCTTGATACTGATCCAGGGCAAACTGGCACCTCAGGGTGCCACAACATTCTGGTTGAGAAGCACTGGTCTCGACCCTGGTGTGTTCACAAAGCAAATAAACTGGTTAATTTCAAATATAAATGAAGCATTACTCCTCCACCATCTTTGATGCAGAATGGACATTTATAGTCACTTCTGCATCTCTGGGGCCCCACAGTATGGGAAGTAACAGGCAAGGACAGGGATCTGTTAATGAGGGAAAGATAAGCCTAGTGATAGGGCAGGTTCCTGGCAACAAGGGATAGTTTAGGGACCCTGAGAGAAGACCATGGACATAAGAGAAGTCTCAGACTATTGATCCAGCATCCCGATCCAGCTCTAGTACACAGCACAATAGCTGACTTAGGACAGCACCCTGCCAGGGAAGACATCTCCTAGGATATTTCTTACAAGTATACACATGAGGAAGCATGCCTTGAGCATCCTCCTGTATGTATTCTTATTCTGCACTTTTACTAAAAGTTCCTTTTTTCCTTGAGGTAAAATTGGAGAATAATTCAGATTTGTTGTAATTGCCTTCTTTTATATAAAAGAAACACCTATTTCTATGGTACTGAGTATATTAATTATCTGTTTATTTCACATGCCTTTATATGTATTTTTCTGTACAGACTAGCTGTCTAGCAAATGTTACAGAGGTTGGGACAAAATACAACACGCCATTGCTTTCAATGGTGTTTTCATTTAAATGATTTAACGTTTTCATTTAGGAAAAATCCAAGAAACTCTTTCTGAACTGCTTAGGCACCTCTGACAGTATTACATGTTGTCTCAACTTCTGCCACTGTCACTTTTCTTGACAGTTTGGCCTGAATGTAAATATGGTGAGTCTTGCAAGAACCTTTGCCAGAAATAGATTTTCATTGGAGTTCCATTTTTCTTGTGTAGTCAATCTCTAGTGTGCTTCTAGTGGTAGTACAAGTAAATTATAGTCTGGCTCAGGGCTGAGCCATGGAAACCTGAGTCATGGAATCTGGGTCCAGGTTTATTAGAGTTCAGGGTTGGATGACTCATCCAGACAGCTTTCTGGTACCTCCCCCTGGTTCTAGAATATTGGAGAATATTTTAGAAATTAGTTGGCGGAAGCTAGGAGGGTTGTCTTGCATATGTAGGGGGCCTTACCCAATCCCCAGAAAGTGGGCCTGGTAGGGAATTAAGGAGCCCTTAAATAGACATGAGCCATGCCAGCAGGGGAGTTGGGAAGATGGAGAAACAGTGCTGAGGGAGTCTGTCGGTGACCCTGTGAAGGAATGTGATGTAGATAATAATAATAGTAATCTGAAAATGTCTATTTTCTTATGTGCATACATATTTTTCTATTTACTCATTATATAAGTATACAGGTTTGCTCTGTTCCTATATTTTCTCAAGATGGCGGGTACCCCCTGCATCCCACACATCAGAAGAACGCGGAACTGAAGATAAAACCAAAGACAGCCAAACCTCGTTATGAACATTCTCCATTTTCTTTTTCTATCTTAACCAATGAGATGTACCTATTAGACTAACATAGCAATGACGTATTTGTGTGTATAAAACATTAACACCGCCTTGAATAAATTAGAAGTGTAAAAAGTAACGGTGCTGAGCGTGTCTCAGAGTGTTTACTTTTATATGCATGCATATCAACACTTTTCAAATTAGAGACAGCAGCAGATAACCTTGGGCTCGATTGGAGCTCTTAATCATTTCCTTAACAGATGGTGCCGAAACCCGGGACCTCGGGCTACAGTCGAAGTTATACCGCGACAAGCATTCGGGCGTTAACTGATTGATGAGAGTGGGGTTTGCGCAGCCCTAACAGTACCGGTAAGTTTGATTTATATTCTTACCACTGTACGACTCTCTTATCTTTCGGTTGACGGCTGGATTCTGTCGGTATGCTGAGACTGTCTTAGAGGCAGGTATTTCCTCGCCTGAGGTTGTTTAACGAACCTGTCAATGGGTTTCTGCTGACTGTATTTGTTCACTGTCTGCCATTCTTTGGGCTACGAAACTCAGCAGTCTAAAAGTGCTACATGTGTGAATGTGTGTTCTCATTTCCAGACGAGCTGTCGGCTTCTGGAATGAGATGGGTTATTGTGGCAGTCGGTTATAGGACGGTTACTCAAGGATTTGTCGGATCTTTAAAAGGAAATCTCAGCTGCTGGCGTTGCAGTCTGAAAGCATTACAGATGTGTCACCCCCAGATGTGCTGTCGGCCTCTGGGAGGTAACTGTAATGACGGCCTTTAACTGGATTGTGAAGGGGGTGATGTCTGCCCCTGGGGTTATCTTAGCCTGCTGAAATTTTGCAGTTCGAAGAGTGGCAGGTGTAATGTCCTGTCGTGAGTGTATTTGTGATTTACTGTTTGCTACGTTGCTCCCTATTACCCCTGATGTGTTTGTTCTTGTTCTGAGATTAACCGTACATTAGTCTTATGTGCCCCCACCGAAGGAATTTGTTGATAAGAACACTGAGAAAAAATATTAACCCCTTGGTTGAGAGAGAGAAAAGAAAGTGATATTGTAAAGAAGGAGAGAAGAAGATGTTGAAATAGTTAACAAAGTTGAAAGAAGTGGCGAAAGTTATGTTGCTGAAGAAACAGGGAGAAAAATCCTGTGTGATAAAGAAAATTGGATAAAGGAAGTTAAGAAAGATGGCGATTGTATTATGTATGTGTATCACAGAGCTGATGATATGTTGGAACTTGAAACAAAGGAGGGGAGGGACAGCACTGCCCTCCGTCTAACAACCACTCCTTTCTCACCACCCAAGCACAACCCACTGTGACAACTCAGCCCGGCGGCCATCTTAGTGCACCCATGCCTTCACTTTCTACCCAGTCCAGTGCACTTCCTGCCGGCGGCCATCTTGGTACACCCAGTAAGCTTAAACAGCCTGTACCCAGCCCTCCCTGTTTTAAACCAAGATGGTTCATACCACACACCTGTCTTCCCCAATACGGGAGCATCACATTCCCAGGCCGGATATGTTAATGATGAAGAAGCGTCTGAGTGGGAAGCCCAACAGCAAACAGCAGGCAGCAAGGCCACCCACTGATTTAACCCCCAATCCGGCTCCGGACTCACAGTTCCGAGAGGATCTCAAACACATGCTGGCAACCGTAAAGAACAGTGCCCCTTGCCAGCCCCTGCCCCAACAACAGTCTCGGTTACCAGAAGGGGAACCAGTGATGTATGTCGCTTTTACTCTATCACAAGCAGCGGCCTTAGTGACAAGTCTGCCTGACAAGTGCCACTTCCTACACCTCAGGAGTGGAGTTCTGTGCACAACTCCATGACTGGGCAAAGGAGAAGTTGACGGATCAGACCACCACAATCCAAGATATTACCCAAGATAAAGGGGAGTCTGTGAAGAAGTATCATGCTAGACTCATAAAGGCACACACACACACATGTTATCAACTGCTTTTGTTTCAGGGCTCAGAGAGGATATCAGAAAAGGCCTGATGGTGGCCCGCCCTGAATACCATTCAATGAAAATGTCTGATTTATTGTTGGTGACCAGAGGTATAGAAAATCAAAAAGGTAAAAAACCAACGCCCCTCATGGTAACCCATGACGAAGATCCCGCCTACACTAGTCCACCACCACTGCCCAATACCAGGGAAAGGATCACCTGTTACAACTGTGGGAAACGGGTCACTTCAGAAAAGAATGCAGAGCCCCAAGATGTCCCAGACGAAAAACCTACCACTTTCCTCATTGACAGGGGTGCAGCCAAAAGTGTGTTGAGGGCGGTGAACCTGCCTAATAGTTCTTTCCTTTCCACTATTGATGTTTCCTGCGTAGGAATGGATGGGGTGCCCCGCTCCAGTCCACTTCCTGATTTGCTTGCCAGATTTGTGGTGTCCTCTACATGTCCCTTGAATCTACTAGGAGCTGATGTGTTGTCCAGACTACAGGCCTCAATCAGGACACGCCTGAAGGGGGGATGAAGTTACATACTCCCCTATCTTTAGAAGACTCATCTGCCTTGTGTTCTCTGCCTCTCCTGATGACACTTAATGAAGAAAAAACTTCAAGTTCAATACTGCAGGAAGTACTTGACAGAATCCCTGCGTGCCTATGGTCCACAGGACCGGAAGACAACGGTCACTTAAAGGTGCCACCAGTTTCAGTCAAGCTAAAAGAGGGCGCATCATTGCCCCGGAAACCACAATAACCCCAAGAAGAGAACCCCTAAAGGAGAACCAGGTACCTGCTGTGGATGCCTTTGACTGCAAAATACCTCACAGAGGTGGACCTTACAAACGTTTTCTTCAGTGTCCACCCTCACCCCTCCTGCTGGTACCTTTTTGCATTCATCCACGGAAAGAAACGGAAACATACCTAAGCAGTTGTGCCACAAGGGGTACAGAACTTTCCAAGCCAGTCTGCAAAAACTATGGCTATCATCCTTGACACATGACAAGAGGAACAGCCGGAAGTGATTCTCTTCCAACATGTTGATGACCTTCTCCTTTGTGCAGCTGACTTACCCCCTGTTGAAGTCACCTCAGAAAGCCTGTTGTGCTATCTTGCCAACCAGGGCTGCAGAGCCTCAAAGCCCAAATTGCAGTGGTGCTCAACACCTGTCATTTTCCTTGGACTAATTTCCGAGTGCAGAGCATGGATTCCAGAAGCCTTCCTACTGATGCTCTGCAATCAGACCCTTCCAGATGTCTCCTGAAGAAATATCTAAAGTTTGAAGCCTTTAAGTGCGCCACCCCCGGCGCTAGGGCTCCCAGCCTACGGCAAAACGCTCAAGTTCTTTGTATCTGAACGTCTGGGACATGCTGCAGGTGTACTCACCCAATCACACGGCATCAGCCTACGCCCTGTAGGATATTATTCCTGTCGACTGGATGTGGTAGCAAGAGGAGGCCTATTGTGTCTGTGAGCTGGCTTTGCTACACAAGCCTTGCTTGACAAAACTTTGAACTTGGTCCTCGGACACTGCCTCGTTCTGCTTGCTCCCCATGACGTTGTTGCCATATTCAACCAAGATCCAGCCGAAACACTAGTCTACTACCAGACACTTGAGACTCCTGTGTTTCCTCCTACTGGACAGCATTACTCTATTAAGTTGTCAAACACTGAACCCTACCACCCTTCTTCCACTTCTCGAGGGGGGAAAGGAGGAGGAGGAGTAGAGTCTTGACTTGTTACCCCATGACCACACAGGACACGCGGTCACCACTGAAAACACTGTTCTACAAGCTGAAGCCTTACCACTGGTGATGTCTGCACAGGAGGCAGAGCTGTAAGCACTTACTACAGCATATAAATGGGCAGAGGGAAAAAGAGCCAACATTTATATGGACTCAAGATACGCTTTCAGCATTGCCCATGATTATGGTGTTATCTAGGACAGAGGATTCCTGATGGCTGCAGGAACACTTGTGAAAACTTGATTGATGCCTTGCTTCTCCCAACCTAAGTGACTATTCTGAGTAAAGCACACGACAAAATGAACTCAAAGGAAGCTTAAGGCAATCATCGAGCCAATACAGCTGCCAAACAGACAGCTGGTGGTCCACGGGAAGTGGACAGCAGGGTGGTAGAAGAAGACCACCCCGTGCTTACCTTACAGACTTTCCCAGTGGACAGAGTTTATCTAAAAGAACTACAGGAAACAACAAGTGCGGATAAGAAGGAAAGCTGGAAACGGAGAGGAGCAACTCTCAGAAATGGACTATTCGAGTGCAACAAGAAGCCTTGTCTACCCAGGAGTATGTACCCAGCCGTGGTGCAATGGGCACATGGAGCTGCCCACTTGACAAAGACTTTTATGAACTCTCTTATCAACAAGTGTTGCACCAAGAGTTACTCCACTGACCGACAGCTTCTGCAGATCATGCATTATCTGCACCAAATGTAACCCAGGATGCACAGAAGAAGCACAGAAGAAGCACAGAAGAAGCACCTGGCAAAAGCCCTATACCCCATTCCAGAGGATGCAAATTGATCATTCTCAAGTGCCAAGAAGTGGCAGATTCGAATACGCCCTAGTGGAAGTGGTCATGACTGCCAGGACCACAGCTAAGAAACTACTGAGTGAGATAGTATGTAGATTTGGGGTCCCAGAGGTGATATTGAGAGATCAGGGCCCAGCCTTAACAACAACCCTTACTAAAGAGATTTGGGCAGCACTGGGGGTTCAGTTGGCACTACACATCCCATACCACCCTCAAAGTAGCGGGAAGGTAGAAAGGATGAATGGGACACTAAAAACAGGATGTTAAAGATGGCCCAAGAGACTAACATGAGTTGGCCAGACAGTTAGCCCATTGCCCTGTTCAGTGTCAGACACACCCCCAGGGGAAACATGCCCTATCCCCTTATGACATTTTGTTTGGTTCAGCTCCCAGACTTGGTTGTTACTTTCCACAACAGTTACAGTTACAGTCTGATGTGTTGACTAATTATGTAACCACATTATCACGAGAATTAACCTGAATGCATGTCCAGGTGTTTTCTTCCATTCCAGATCCTGAATTAGATACAGGAACACACCAACTACTGTCTGGAGATACTTGAGCCAAGTTATGATGGTCCATTCCAAGTTTTGCTGACCACAGCCACCTCAGTCAAGTTGGCCAGGAAGAACACCTGAATGCACGCTTATCACTGCAGGAGAGCGTGTTTTCGGGTGCTGCATATCCTTTTCCTGTTTGATCTAGGGGGGAGGGGCCCAGGAGGTGGCCATCACAAAAATGATAACATAATTACGTTTTAGTGTAACTCTTCAGGTACACATGTGACCACCTTTACCTTAGATTACTGTGACATAGTACCTAGTCCGTTTGACCCTTCATGGTGATGCCATTGGTACAGTGATATCCCTGACGGTAAGGACATATATGTATGCCACACAGACAGTTACTGGGGACAGAGTTGTGGTTTCTGTGGGGGCCAGTGGGTTGGAACCCAGGGCCAGACTGGGCGACCACAGAGTGCATTAGACAAAAAAAAAATAAAAATAAAAATAAAAAATAAAGATGAAAATAGAAAGCCCCATATCCTAACCAAAGATACCCCTGATACATACACTGACCCAGCACACAGTCAGAGGAGGAAGCGAGCAGCTCTCTCCGGAAGCTTTGATCCTCATGTATACATACATGTCATAGGGGTTACAAGGGGGGTCCCTGATGAGTTTAAAGCCAGGGATCAGGTAAAAGCTGGTTTTGAGTCTTTGATCCCCATAACAACTGTCAGTAAGAATGTAGATTGGATTAACTACATGTCATGGTTATGCAATAGAGTTTGTCAATCAGCATACCTGTCTCCATGTGTTCATCTCTAGAGACCAGCTGACCCTCACCTGACTGCTTTTGTAACCTCTCCTCTAAGCATGGCCCCACCCCAGGCCCTATCAGGGAACCCTATATTAACCTGTGCACTGCAAGCCAGCAGTGCTGATCAACCACTGTGTGTTAGCCTCTGTGTGTACTTGCTGTGTTTCCTACATCTGATTCCTGTTACCGACCTTGGCTTGTACCTTACTTTCCTTGTTGTTCCAGCCTGCTGCCTCCTTCCTCTTCTCCTGTAGTCTACCGTGAGCGTGAGCTGTGAGACCCTGGGGGCCGCGACCTGGAGCCAGACTGCAGCGCAGTCCATCCTTACCTTTAAAGGCTCTGGTGAACACCTGCTGGCTCTTAGACTCCGCGCCCTGGGGAATCTATGCTCTAGCTCCCAGTGGGATCTGTGTCAGTGATCCAGTAGACCTGCTTCCTGAACCTCCCAGGGTTCAATCCGCAGCAGTCACCCGTAGGGTCCACTACCTTGCGGTGCACTCCTGATCCCAACGGTGTGCATCTGTCACCCAGCCTCTAGGTGACCTGACACTACACATATTATAACCAACAGAGATTTGTAAATTACTCTAAAGATGCCCTCCAGCGAATTGCTGACCAGTTAGCCCCCACTTCCTACATGACATTCCAGGACCGGATGGCCTTAGACATGGTGCTAGCTGGGAAAGGAGGTGTTTTGTAAAATCATAGAAAAAAAAAACGGGAACCTGTTGTACATACATTCCTGATAATACTGGCCCAAATGGTAAGGTTACTCTAGCTATAAAGAAATTAGAAGATCTGTCACTGGAGTTGAAGAAGAACTCAGGTATCACAGACCCATGGGACCAATATTTTAGCTGGATGAGTGGGTGGCAGAAGGTGCTCGCCCAGATACGGGTAACAGTATTAATAATCCTGGTTCTTTTAGCCCTGATTGTATGCTGTATTCTACCTTTCATAAAAAGTTAATGAGCAAGGCTGTAGACAATAGCACACCTACATTTCTCCACCAAGAAGAAGAGGACCTCCTTATGATGGAAGATGACAAACCGTTCACTCCTCTACAGTCACTCCCTGTCCATAACCTCACAATCCTATAGGGTTTTAGGGATAGATAGCGCCTGACTGCACATCTCCAGCTGTATCGAGGAGGGACGTGAACAGTTGCTGCCCAATTCTATATACAGCCTAAAAGAGTTGCTGAGGAGAAGGGCCAGGCCAAAGTGGGACCTTTAGTATTAGGGACAGAAAAGAGAAAATAGTCATTTTAGGGGGGATTGTGAAGGAATGTGATGTAGATAATAATAGTAATCTGAAAATGTCTATTTTCTTATGTGCATACATATTTTTCTCCTTACTCATTATATAAGTATACAGGTTTGCTCTGTTCCTATATTTTCTCAAGATGGCGGGTACCCCCTGCATCCCACACATCAGAAGAACGCGGAACTGAAGATAAAACCAAAGACAGCCAAACCTCGTTATGAACATTCTCCATTTTCTTTTTCTATCTTAACCAATGAGATGTACCTATTAGACTAACATAGCAATGACGTATTTGTGTGTATAAAACATTAACACCGCCTTGAATAAATTAGAAGTGTAAAAAGTAACGGTGCTGAGCGTGTCTCAGAGTGTTTACTTTTATATGCATGCATATCAACACTTTTCAAATTAGAGACAGCAGCAGATAACCTTGGGCTCGATTGGAGCTCTTAATCATTTCCTTAACAACCCTTGAGGAACCTCTGTCGGTGAGAATCTTACCTTGGGCCGGAGCTCAGGTAGCTGGCCTGAAAAGATTATACCACAGAAGGCAGTTGGAAGGAAGCTTTCCGGAGAGGTCTCTCTTGAAGATAGCGGTGTGCTTAAGTCTTCATCCAACCAGTGGTGGCTGGTGCTCAAAATTTTTGGGGGGGCGCAAACAAACTGAAAAATTCTGGAAAAAAAACCCCCCATCAATTGCAGCCTCACTGTGCCCATCAAACGCAGCCACTGGGCCATCAAACGCAGCCACTGTGCCATCAAATGCAGCCACTGTGCCCATCAATTGCTGCCACTGTGCCCATCAAACACGACCACTGTGCCCATCAAATGCAGCCATTGTGCCCATCAATTGCCGCCACTGTGCCCATAAACGCAGCCACTTTGCCCATCAAACGCTGCCACTGTGCCATCAAGCGCTGCCATTGTGCCCATCAAATGTTGCCACTGTGCCCATCAAATGCTGCCACTGTGCCTATCAAATGCTGCCACTGTGCCCATCAAATGCTGCCACTGTGCCCATCAAATGCTCCCACTGTGCGCTCAAATGCTGCCACTGTGCCATCAAATGCTGCCACTGTGCCCATCAAATGCTCCCACTGTGCCCATCAAATGCTCCCACTGCACCATCAATTGCATCAAATGTGCCCATCGAATGCTGCCACTGTGACCTCCCCCACCTGCTCGCCGTCTGCCCGGCACTTACCCTGTCTCGGTGGGACAGCGGGTGACGGCGGCGAGCTGTGTCCTCCATGCTTCTCCATGGACATGCTCCTCCATGCTCCTCCGTGTATACTCCCATCCTCTCCTCCTGTACTCTCCTATAGGCAATTGGACGCCTGAGTGGCGGAGAGGCGGTTCAGTGTTAGGAAAGCGAATATTCATTTGCTTTTCTAACACACCTGGGTGAACTGCGAGCGCCAAGCATGGCTCTCACAGGTCCCCTTTTTTTACTACCTTTTTTCTATTAGAGCCTATGGCTCTAATCAAGTGCTTCAAAAACACCCCCCGCCGTTGTAATTCAGGCACAGCGGCGGTCATGGATAGATTCATGTAATGCATGAATCTATCCATTGGTCATAGAGGGGGTAGCTGGAGAGAGGAAGCCCCCCTCCCCCCCTATGGACGCACCGCCACTGCATCCAACCTTGCCCTGGGAGATCTCCAGTGTGTCATTCGGGTAGACTGGTAAGAAGAAGCAACCAGGTGGGCTGGTAAAGTGGCAGGCAGGTGGCCTACCATTTCCTGCAGCAGTACAGTTGGGATCAGTGTCTACAGGGAAGCAGGAGATCCAGGAAGCAGTTCACTCCACATGTGCTACTTTTCCAAGAAACTAAGATTTCCTAGCCTGTAAGGGGCTGTTGCTAAGCTAACAAAAAGACTGTTAGTCCTTAAAGGAGTGAACCCAGCAGAGCTGTGCAAAGAATTAAGATATTGTGCAGGAGGATCAAGTGGAAACTGTAAATAGGGAGGAAGGGTTGTTGTTGTCAAGTTGGGCATCCCATAATCGCTAAACCCATCTAAGTTATTATCCCCTAATAAAACAACAAAAACAAGCTCAAAGATTGTTTTCTGTGTCTGGATGCAAGAAAGAAAAGAAATGCTATGTGACTGGCTGTGCAGTAGTAGTGAGCCCTGACATTTGCAACTCCTACAGGGGTAGTGCTACCCTCACCATAAAAAGTTTTTCTCCAGTAGTTCACAGTACACAGGACTCTATTCTTAAATACATAAGTATAGCTCCCACCTCTAAGAGGGTTTAACACAATACAAATAAAAAGGGCACAGCCTTTCTAGTGGCTATACCCTTGCATCTGCGTACAAGTCCAGTGGTAGCAAACAGGAAAACGTTAAATGACTTTCCTTAACAAATTTCCCAAACTGTGGCTACAGGTCAATAACATAAAATGCACTAATCTAATGGGAGAAAGCTGTGCTCTCTCGTGAACTACTGAAGAGGTATTTTATGATGAGTACAAAAAAATCATATTGTTCTCCAAACATTCATTGGGGCACATAAGTTTTTACTATGTAAAATATTGGACATCCAAATGTTCTCTCCAAAAAATAGAGTCTGGCAAGGACACCTACAACCACAGAGACAAATGTGCTCAGGTAATCCTTAAAGTGTAAGTAAACCCCCCTATCGTTTTCAGCCAAAGGAAGCTGCCATCTTTGCCTCTATTTAATCTAAAACTGCCAGGATGCTGCACATGTGATCAGTTATGACACCAGTCATTGGATGGTTTGACTGGTTGAGAGCACAGCCAATGGGAGTGTTACATTTCTAACACGTGCTGGAAATGAAACTGTTTTATGGATGAGTTTAATTCTGTTTTAAATAGTGTGATAGATTACACTGCCTTCCTCCAATGCATTCACATCTTCCCTATAAATTTTTGTGATGGCGTATACTAAAGACTGAGTAACAGCCTTGCGAGAGAGGCCTTTGAACAACCAGAAAAATCAGGCTGACATACCTCCCAATTGTCCCTGATTTCGAGGGACTGTCCCTGATTTGGAGCAATGTCCCTCTGTCCCTCTTTCCTCCTCATTTGTCCCTCATTTTGGTCTGATCTATATAGTTGTATATAAAATGCACTTTTTATCTATAAAAAAGTGTTTTCCAGCGCTAAACCTTTCATCTGATTTCTAAATTGCTGCATTTGTAAATTCCAAAAGCCAATATAAAGGAATATTAGTGGTAAAAAAAGAGCACTTGTGGGTTCAACCAATCTTATTTTTTTTGTATAATTCTCCTTTAAGGGGGCGTGGCAAGGGGTTCGTCCTATGCCTGCATACTTTTGCTGATAGGTGTCCCTCATTCCCATCTCAAAAAGTTGGGAGGTATGGGACTATGGGCTGAGGTGCCATGTAGCATGGAGATACTTGAAAGAGGTACAGTACACAGAGTATTATGGTCTGTCTGCTTGTTCAGCTATACCAGGGGTATCAAACTTGCTGACCTTCATAGGCCACATTAAAACAAAAGGAAAGGAAATAGTTATATATAACCAATTCCAATTAGGTATATATTAGATACCTATCTATATTTTTCCAGCCTGTTAGTGATAAGTATGCCCTGCAATCTAAGAACAGCAGCCAAGAAGTGAAGGAAAATCCTCCCCACTTTCCCTGTGTCTCAGTCATATCATACATCATATATAGTAATATGGACATAGAAGGATTTTTCTTTTACTTCTCCAGAGTTGGCTAATCTGTTGAAAAGTCTGCTGTTGTCTTCATATTTAAAATCTTGTGCACCTGCAGCTTTACTGGCTTGAGACCCAGGCTGCTGTGCTACAATGTTCTGGTGACACAAAAGGACAATCCTTTTAAGTGGCACATGTGCAATTAGTTACTCAGCATAGGACCTTTATATGAGTTGGTGCTATATGACTGATATCTGGAAAAAATTACTGTTCTACTGTATATCTTGCAAAAACAGTATAATATCAGGTAGATTGTGTTGCATATGAAGCTATAAAGGTGTGATAGAAATCATTTGCATTACTGTCTTATTTCTAAAGTGAATCATTCAATAGCAATGTTAGGTTGGTAATCTAGTCCCACAAGCTTATTTTGAATATTTATCTGGGCCACTCAAGCATTCACAACTACTTAGCTATTTAAAAACTAGAGCTGGTGATTCATTACCTGCACCCTTCAGCTCTACCTTTAATCAAAGGCTTAGTCAAAATGATTCCTGTCAGAAGTACTGAGAACCCATGAACTTAGTAAAAATAAACCTTGGCGGAGATGAAACACTAGCATGTACACAGGGAATACTCAAGTAATCTGACTGGCAAATAAATGAATAGAGGTCCTGACTAAATCACTATGCAATAAGCATTTTCTTGCTAGGCTGTAAATGTAAACTGGAGGATGACATATACAGTAGATGAATGGTCAGTAAAGTGTGCTGCTATTAGGATGGTACCACTCACTCTGAGCTTGTATGTAAAACAACACAAAGCCATCGTAATATGCATTACTTTCCCTTACTAGACTAAATTGTGAAGAAATATACAGTGTCTCACAAAAGTGAGTACACCCCTGACATTTATGTAAATATTTTTTTATATCTTTTCATGTGACAACACTGAAGAAATGACACTTTGCTACAATGTAAAGTAGTGAGTGTACAGCTTGTATAACAGAGTAAATTTGCTGTCCCCTAGAATAATGTTTTGTGTGGCCACCATTATTTTCCAACACTGGCTTAACCCCCTTGGGCATGGAGTTCACCAGAGCTTCACAGGTTGTCACTGGAGTTCTCTTCCACTCCTCCATGATGATATCACGGAGCTGGTGGATGTTAGAGACCTTGAGCTCCTCCACCTTCCGTTTGAGGATGCCCCACAGATGCTCAATAGGGTTTATGTCTGGAGACATGCTTGGCCAGTCCATTACCTTTACCCTCAGCTTCTTTAGTAAGGCAGTGGTGGTCTTGGAGGTGTGTTTGGGGTCGTTATCATGTTGGAATAGTGCCCTGGGGCCCATTCTCCAAAGGGAGGGGATATTGCTTTGCTTCAGTATGTCACAGTAGATGTTGGCATTCATGGTTCCCTCAATGAACTGTAGCTCCCCAGTGCCGGCAGCACTCATGCAGCGCCAGACCATGACACTCCCACCACCATGCTTAACTGTAGGCAAGACACACATGTCTTTGTACTCCTCACCTGGTTGCCGCCACACACGCTTGGCACCATCTGAACCAAATAGGTTTATCTTGGTCTCATCAGACCACAGGACATGGTTCCAGTAATCTATGTGCTTAGTCTGCTTGTATTCAGCAAACTGTTTGTGGGCTTTCTTTTGAAGAGGCTTCCTTCTGGGACGACAGCCATGCAGACCAATTTGATGCATTGTGCGGCTTATGGTCTGAGCACTGACAGGCTGACCCCCCACCCCTTCAACCTCTGCAATGCTGGCAGCACTCATATGGCTATTTCCCAAAGACAACCTCTGGCTATGACGCTGAGCACATGCATTCAACTTCTTTGGTCGACCATGGTGAGGCCTGTTCTGAGTGGAACCTGTCCTGTTAAACCGCTGTATGGTCTTGGCCACCATGCAACAGCTCAGTTTCAGGATCTTCTTATAGCTTAGGCCATCTTTATGTAGAGCAACAATTCTTTTTTTCAGATCCTCAGAGAGTTCTTTGCCATGAGGTGCCATGTTGAACTTCCAGTGACCAGTATGAGAGAGTGAGAGCGATAACACCAAATTTAACACTCCTGCTCCCCATTCACACCTGAGACCTTGTAACATTAACGAGCCACATGACATCGGGGAGGGAAAATGGCTAATTGGGCCCAATGTGGACATTTTCACTTTGAGGTGTACTCACTTTTGTTGCCAGAGGTTTAGACATTAATGGCTGTGTGTTGAGTTATTTTCAGGGGACAGCAAATTTACACTGTTATACAAGCTGTACACTCACTACTTTACATTGTCGCAAAGTGTAATTTCTTCAGTGTTGTCACATGAAAAGATATAACAAAATATTTACAAATATGTGAAGGGTGTACTCACTTTTGTGAGATACTGTATGTACTTTCCCTAGAAACTTAAGAGCTGGGATTTGATTGCTTGCTAAATGCAAGCCCAATACAATGTAGTCATGTATGTGTAAGACATGGTTAATGCTTGGATGTGTTATACATTTCTGTTTGAAAAAAAGAATAGTTATTATAGTGCATAAGAATTCAATCTACCTGTATCCAATTTTATTAACAGGAAATATTCACACAAATATTAGAGGGCTGGTACTGTAATAAAAGGTACAACAGATTTATGTATTAACAGGCCCTATACTGACATAACCCTAAGAAAGGGAAGTCTGTACAGGTATCTTTGTATAATGGCGAAGCTCATTGTCCTGATCTGGGGGCCTACTTGTCATCAAAGGAAAGTGTGTATATTACTATATTTGTACAACTGATCAGCTGCTTGAGTTATAGCATGAAGATTAAATGCTACCACTTTTCACTACAGTTCATGGGCTTAATAGTGGCAAAGTGGTCTTGATTTGTGTTGTCTGTGGTCAGGTCCACCAGTAAAAAGTTGAAATCTGTAGTCATCAATATTAAAAGTATGGATTTCTGCTGTTCAGGAATATTGGTTTACATGGGTTTAGTTCCCACAGCAGCCCTGCATGTAATTAGAAAGTTAGTATCCTAAGAGACTAATTAGATAACACTGTCTTCTGGTTCCCCTCGTAATGATAGACAGTATGAGATGTTTCTGTGCAATCTGTTAAGAAGACTGCTTTTTCTCCTGCATGTATGCGGGCAGGGCCACTCGCCCTGCATGTGGGTGTACCTTTCGCTGTGAACACGCTCATCAATGCATGGAACCAGTCGGGTACTGTGGTCATGTCAAAGTGTAACATTAGACTTTGCAGTAATAAAAGTACAGAGTTCCTCTGAAAAGTTCTGGCACTACACACCTTCATTTGATGTATATTGCTTTTAGGAGGGACGCTGCTGAGCCCGCATGCTGTCCACCAGTCCAGTGTACCTCTGTTACTTCACTCCAAGAAACAGAATGGGGTCCCATCGAGCACATAGTGTGGACTTTTATCATGCACTTGTTAACGCCTTCACTCTCTTACCATGTGACTGGGTCATGGTTCTGCGTAACGTGGTTTGGTTGCAGCGGCTACTGGAAAGCCGACACCTAGCAGCAGGTCTGAAGAATCCTCAGGGCAGGCAGTAAAGAAAGCATGATCCCCCATGGGTAGCTCTCCTGTACTAAAAGTAGTGGTCGCCAGCTCGACCCCAAAACCTTTTGGGGAGGCTGACTCAGACAGTTCTTGACCGGAGGCTGTGCACCCCAAAGAAGATAGAGTACTAAGAAAGGTTATTTTAAAGGATTGCGCTGCCCTAGTCATGGCAAATTTGCTTTACATTTGGAACTATCACTGTACCTTGCGGTTCTCCACTTGAGAACCCATGAAAGGTCAAAAAGTGATATTAAGCCGTGTTCCAGCCGCAAAAAAATTTCTTTTAAAAGTCAGCAGCTACAAGCACTGTAGCTGCTGACTTTTAATGAAGACTCTTACCTGTCCAGCGAGCCCGCGGTGTCAGCCCCCCGAGGCCAATCCGTCCATCGGATCAGGTGCAGGCGCCACCATTCCAACTAAGGGAAACTGGCAGTGGAGCCTTGTGGCTTCACTGCCGGTTTCTGACTGTGCATGCGCGAGTCGCATGGTGCTTCGTGAATCGCCAGCTTGTCTTCTGGGACACAGAAGACAACAGGGGGCTCGCTGCAGAAGAGGATGTGACGTCCTGGGCATGGGCCGTCTGGATCGGAAGTACTTTTAGTACTTCCAAAAAAGGTACTAGAGAAAGAAAAATGTTTTTTTAAATATCCAAAAACAAGGGGTGGAGAGATGGTCTTTCGTTTAAGACCACCTCTCAAAATTGGGTTGAACTCCACTTTAAAGATATTTTTTTTTAGAAATTAAATGCTGACAACAGGACTTACATGCTCTTGCGGGGTTTTTTTTTTCAATTGTTCTCCTTTTTGCTTGCCCTTTATAATGCTCCTGGCATTGCTGCCTGACTTCAGGTATAAAGGTGCCCCTTATGCTTGCCACGACCTATGGAGTCTTGCTGGAGTCTTCACTTCGTGAGCATTCCTATTTTGAACTACAAACAATGGCGCCCCCCCCATCCATGCGCCTGGCCCCTTTCAGGACGTCGGACGCATGGATTCCTATGGCGGGGGTGGTATATTTTGAAGCACCTGATTAGAGCCAGAGGCTCTAACAGGCTTCAAAATAGGGTGGGCTCTGGGCGCAGAGAGTGCGCCCTGATCCCACCCAATTGTGTGACAATAGCAAATAAATTTTCACTATTTTCACACTAACCTTCCTCCCGGCCAATCAAGAGGCAAGACGTCAGACCTGCTTCCTGATTGGCCAATAGCGCTTAGGAAGAGGCGCTAGGAGACTTGCACTGGAGCGGAGGTCGCCGCCGCTCTGAGAGGTAAGTCCCCTTGGCTGCATCCCCCCACCCCCAGCGCACGCAGATCGTGGCTCTGGCACCCCCCCTTGGGTGCCAGAGGCACGATCCACGCGCGGGGTGCCAGAGCCGCAAACCCCGCGAGTGGGGGGGGGGTCGGTGGGCACAGTGGCTGCATTTGGTGGGCACAGGTGGCTGCGTTTGATGCGCACAGGTGGCTGCATTTGATGGGCAGGTGACTGCATTTGATGGGCACAAGTGGCTGCATTTGATGGGCACAAGTGGCTGCATTTGATAGGCACAGGTGGCTGTATTTGATAGGCACAAGTGACTGCATTTGATGGGCACAGTAGCTGCTTTTGATGGGCACAATGGATGTGTTTGATGGGCACAAGTGGCTGCATTTGATGGGCAAGTGGCTGCATTTGATGGGCACAGGTGACTGCGTTTGATGGGCATAGGTGGCTGCGTTTGATGGGCAGGTGGCTGAATTTGATGGGCACAAGTGGCTGAATTTGATGGGCACAAGTGGCTGCATTTGATGGGCACAAGTGGCTGCATTTGATGGGCACTGGTGGCTGCATATGATGGGGAAGTGGCTGCATTTGATGGGCACAGTGACTGCATTCGATGGACACAATGGATGCGTTTGATGGGCAAGTGGCTGCATTTGATTTGCAAGGGTGGCTGCATTTGATGGGCAAGTGACTGCATTTGATGGGCACAGGTGGCTGCATTTGATGGGCACAGGTGGCTGTGTTTGATGGGTACAAGTGGCTGCATTTGATGGGCACAGGTGGCTGCGTTTGATGGGCACAAGTGGCTGCGTTTGATGGGCACAATGGCTGCATTTGATGGGAACAAGTGGCTGCATATGATGGGCACAATGGCTGCGTTTGGGCACAAGTGGCTGCATTTGATGGGCAAGTGGCTGCGTTTGATGGGCACAGTGGCTGCGTTTGATGGGCACAAGTGGCTGCGTTTGATGGGCACAAGTGGCTGCATTTGATGGGCACAATGGCTGCATTTGATGGGCACAAGTGGCTGCATTTGATGGGCACAAGTGGCTGCATTTGATGGGCACAATGGCTGCGTTTGATGGGCACAAGTGGCTGCATTTGATGGGCACAGGTGGCTGCATATGATGGGGAAGTGGCTGGATTTGATGGGCACAGTGGCTGCATTTGATGGGCACAATGGATGTGTTTGATGGGCTCAAGTGGCTGCAATTGGTGGGGGAGGGGTTTCAGTATTTTTCAGTTTGTTTGCGAACCCCAAAAAAATTTTGAACACCAGCCACCACTAACTACAAGCTTAGGTGCAACAACTCCCAGCACTGCACAGAGGCAGCGAGAGAGACATAGAACCAAAGTCAAAGCTGGGACCTGCTGTCAATCACTGCTGTAGAGGAAGATGAGAGGCTAGGCTTTGGTTCTGTGGCTCTCACACTGCCTTGTGCGTGCCTTTTAAAAAATCCATGGCTAAGGTAAAAAAAAGTTTTGTGCTTGTGGAAATTTTTGATGACCTTTGTGATGTGTAAGATGAAGTATGAGGAAGATGAAGTGTGAGTGGCTTGAGATCACCCTTAGCAAACAGCACACAATAGAAAAGAGAGTGTAGGATGCTTGTGTCCCCTGCCATGCACTGGTTACTTTATTTGACCCCCCCCCCCCCCAAGTCACTGCAGGACATAGGGTTCAGAAGAAGAAACTAGTATGATTAGTAGAGGTGTGTGTATCACATCAATGGCTGTCAAAAATGCCAAAATGGAAAATCTACTGAAGGGTAAAAAAGTATAGACTTGACAGGGTCCCTTTCAGAGTGAGTGGAGTGGATTTATAGCCATTCACAGTATAAGGTAGATACAATTATTCACTCCAAGCTCAAAGCTTGATGAAACTGGAAATAAAGCTATTCTGGGTTATATGTATTCTATTTATGGTTTCTTCCTCTCAATCTTCTCCCTAATTCTTCTACTTTCTTCTTTCGCTGCATAATATATGTACTCTGTTACACAAAATTTGATGTTCTACTTCCCCAATTAGTGCAGTGATTCCTAAAGCTAGCGGATACAGCTCTGAAAGCTAAGAAAAGAAATGCATTCAGTTGTATTTTGGCTTTCAGTGCATGTATACATGTTTTGAGAGAGTTAATGGTTAGACATGGCCTTTTACTTTGAATTAACTTTGAAGGATAAGTGAGCTATGACAATGCTATTGCGCTGCTTAAAGTCTAGTACATAGGGGCTGAATGTCAGGCGGCATCGGCCGGTTCAATAGAAACTGGCCGACATTTGGCCCGTGTGTACTGCAGCCGGTCTGACAGAAGCCGGTCATTCGCCAGCCGAAAAAGCTCTGCCGATCGGCTCCTGATCAGCGCTCTTAGCCAATGGCTGAGAGTGCTGACCGGAGTGTTCTGGTAGGGGGGGGCTGTCCCCCCTGTCAGAACATAATAGCACAGCAGTGCAGAGTTATGTTTTTTTCAAAGTTTATAAGCAAAGATTAACAATAGACATGCAGCATTTTATCTAAGGTAGCACATCACAAAACATGGTAGCCATGTGTTGTGACACACTGAAACATATGTACTGTATGTCTGAGCTGCGTTGCCTCAATGCATTGTAGTGACATTCAGAATGAATGTCACCACAGCGTGCTAGTGCGTATAACGTTTACTAACATGTACTGCACTAACACAAGAATTACTCCAACACACCAAAATAGAGAAATGTGATTTTCATAAACAACTACAATTTAAAGGCTCTAACCAAGATCAAATGACTTAGGGTTTTACAGTGGAAGCAAAATGTTTGACTTAGCTCAGTGTGAGCCACCAACATTATAGTTTTGTGTAAAAAAAAGTACCTGTTTCAAACCATGAATATCAAATCTACTCCTGAGCCCCCTCATGTGCCCTTCGAAAACCTAGATCATACGATTTCTGGCTTCCAGGAGAACTGCGGGGGGTTTTGCATCACTAAAGACTGCAGAGAGTCTACAATTTTTGGAGACCCTGTCTACAAGATGTTGTGCAATAAATATCAGCTAGAGAAAATCACTACATAACTACTGCTACGCAGAAACAGGGCCTGCAGTGTTTTTGAACTTTATGGCTGGAGACATTTACTGATATAATTAAAAACTGTACATAAATAGATTGTTGACCTTTGATGGATTGTTATTTATAATTTCTAAAAAAAAAACTTGTAATTAAGACTTTTCTATTTGTATAGCTGTACTATATGCAGGTAATACTGTAGGTATGAGTCAACAAAACCAACATAAAAATAACAAAGTAACTGTAACCACTAATCTGGGTGGTGTCAAATATTTACAAAAACAATACTAAGAATTTGCATATATAATATGCATATAATTACCTCCGTAGCCTGATGGATATCCTGTCACGTGTAACTCACTTTTGAGGACATGACCTAGGTGTGCAATACAGGAATGAGATTAAGCCTAGGTTCACACTGATGCGAGTTTGAAATTGTGCGAGTTCAGCTGTCAGTCCTTCAGGAGCGATTTCAGAGACATCTGTGCGGGTTCCTGCACAGATGTTTATTGAAATCGCGCCCAAAGTCGCCAAAAGGAGTACAGGAACTACTTTTGGGAATCAATGTGGCGCCGCACCAATTCGGAGGGTGACATTGCCGGCAATAGCCGCCAATTTGGCATGTGATTTGACATGTCAAATCGTATGCCAAATCGGATCAATGAGAACGTGGGCTTAAGACACTATGTAGCCTATTAAAATGCACATCCATGATTTCCGGGCCTTGGGGACTTTACCCACATTTTCTGGACGTGCCCGGCTATCGTCAGGGAATTGGACAGAGATACTGACCTTCATAACCCAAGTCACTGCCATACCACTACAACCCTCTATGGCAACCTGCATGCTAGGCTTGATAGAACAATTAATCCCTACAGTAGCAGGCCGCACCAATTGCCCTATGCTGGCGCAAGCCTAATCCTCCTCCCCTGTCCCTGTGGAAACAATTGATCAACAACAGCTTGTCACTCTACAAAGACACTTATACCAATAGAGGCTGGCCTAAAAAATACGACAAGGTCTGGTCCAAACGGCTAGCAGACCCTTCTACAGCCACTGAAGCCCCCTAAACAACTAGCTCTTCAGGATACCCCTTGCCAGATAATAGTCGTGTGATGTTATAGATCTTTTCAGGTCCTGTTCTGATTGGTGTACCCGGGTTTTACACTAGTTCATAACCCCAGAAGCCAACCCATTGTACTCACTAAGGTGACCCATTTCTCCAGTTATGCCTTGTATGTCTAAGTACCAGTTTTTTTTTTTTGAAAATTCACATTTTGCTTAATAACAACAATAACAAAACCCCAAAAAGCCCCCCTCCCTCTTCCCTATTGTGCAATGCCCCAAAAATTTTCAGACAGTCTAACACAATTTCTTGCCCTTTCGGCATACTTAGATTGGTTTAACAATGCCAACATAGGTAGAATCTAAAGCAGTGACCACAAACATTTTGTTGCTATTAAGCCTGTCAGGCCTCTTCAATTAGTGTAAATTCCTTTCATGCGACATGCAATTGATCAGTTATACAGTAACTTATACAGTAGCATCCGAGGAGAGCCAGCATTGCCATATCTTCTCAAATTTTTTTGGACACCCTCTGCTTAAATATGTTGCTTTATACAACGGTAATACTTTATTTATTTTTTTTAGTTTTTTTCCAGTATAAAAGGATAGCTTTGCGTGCATAAAACAACGTGAAGGAAAGCATGGTTCGCTGTGCCCTTAGTGGAGCTATTTCCTCCACCAGGCCCAACAAACATACTGATATTGTCATGGGAACAGGCAGAGAAATCAGACCCTGAATGGTTTTGGTAACCCCTGTCCAAAATTCCTGTATCTGCCGACACTGCCAAAATACATGGTCGAAATCCGCCCCTGCTGCATTACAACGCCAACAGGTTGCATCATCCAGG
The DNA here is from genome assembly GCF_042186555.1 of Aquarana catesbeiana. Lineage (NCBI taxonomy): Eukaryota > Metazoa > Chordata > Amphibia > Anura > Ranidae > Aquarana > Aquarana catesbeiana. Next base: position 312,448,444 of record NC_133328.1, read on the forward strand.
CCATAAATGCTGGCAAGTCTGGCTGGGGTATAGTGCACCCTGTGAAGTATTTTAAATTGAATATACCAATCACGCGCCGAGACTAGGACCCGAAAAGGGTGGTCCCACATATCATCCCAGTCACCTCTCTGGAAATTGGGTACTAGAGAGCTCCACTTCTCTCTACATTTGTTGAGTGCTAGAGGCCTTTTGGCAAATAACTCCTTTTAAGTGGCTGACAGTGTCTTTTGCACAGATTCATCACAGAGCAGCTGTTCCAGAGGTGAGGACTGAAGCACCATCGTGCCTGTGCCAAATTGCTTGACAAAAGCATTCTGCAGCTGCAAATAGCGAAAGAAGTACCAGTTTAGGAGGTCATGCCTATCTTTTAGTTGATTAAATGAGAGTAGTTTCCCTTCCCCCACTATGTTTTTTAGTTGTTTTATACCAACTCTGGCCCATATGATTGGATCTGGTATTTCGCTAAAATGGGCTAATTTGGGATTAAACCACAATGGTGTATCTGGTGACCACACCTCTGTGTCAGTACGCATTAGCACCCCTGCCCTGTCCCACGCCAGAATACTAGCACGCATGGAGCCGGTCAAGGGGGCCCTTGTCCGTGGTTCTCTATATATAGCAGGAAACCAAGACCCTCATAGGATCCTACCAAGACAGCCTCCAGTACAGTCGCTGCATCCCCATCATCTCTCACCAACCAACGCCTGGCAAAAACCATCTGCCCTGCAATGAAGTATTTGAACAGGTCAGGTAAAGCCAAACCTCCCTGTCCATAGGGTTCTTGTAATGTGCGAAGGCCTACTCTAGGGTGTCCAGAACTCCACAAAAATGAGCTGAATAGGCTGTTTGCGCGCCGAAAGAAAGAGCATGGAATCCAAATAGGAGTGTTGCGCAAGAGGTACAAAAACGCTGGTAATATCTTCATTTTAAGGAGATTCACCCTACCAATTAAGGAGAGTGGTAAATGTTTCCAGGCCTCTAGTTGTATTTTAACCTTTGAAAGCAGTGGCATTAGATTAAGTGTCAAGTAATCTGTAACTTTGGGGGATATACGTACACCTAAATATTTAATTTCAGAGACCCAGGCAATTGGAACCGAAGGAGAGGCCCGTGCCTGAGCTCCATCGTCAATAGCCATGATACTGGACTTTTCCCAATTTACCCGTAAACCTGAGAATTTTGCAAGTGTGCCTAGAATTTCAAATACTGCCTCCAATGAAGGTCCGGGGTCTTCTAAAAAGAGGAGTATATCATCTGCATATAAGGCCGTGCATTCACGAATGCCGCCTACCTGGAGGGCTTTAACTTCCGTGGACGCCCTTAAAGCAATAGCTATGGGCTCAATGGCTAAGGCAAATAAAGCCGGGGAAAGCGGGCATCCCTGCCTTGTCCCTCTACCCACCGAAAACTGCGTGGAAAATGATGTGCCTATCTTAATTGTTGCCTTGGGTGAGCAGTATAACAGTGATATCCATGTAAGAAACATTTTTCCAAACCCCATGTGCCGTAACACCATGGACATGTAATGCCAATCCACAGAATCGAAGGCTTTGGCCATGTCCAAAGACACAATCACCCTGGCCCCGGAAATATTATGTTCGATCTGTAGGTGCGCAAACAGCCTGCGGAGATTTGTATCAGTAGATTTCTGCGGAGTAAAACCGGTTTGATCTATATCTACCAGTGTGGTTATTACCCTGGACAGTCTGGTGGCGAGTATTTTTGTGAGAATCTTAAGATCCTGATTGAGAAGAGCTATAGGTCTATAGGAAGAGCAGCACAAGGGATCCTTGCCTGGTTTAGGCAATAGGACCACCCGAGCCTCCATAACAGAATCTGGTAAGATCTTGTGTTCCAAGCAAAAGTGAAACAATGTTCTGAGTCTTGGCACAAGAGCCTCCAAATGTGACCTGTACCATTCAACGCAGAAACCATCTGGTCCTGGTGATTTGTGAGGTGGGAACGACCTTATGGCAGACTCTATTTCTTTTTCTGTTATCTCTACTTCTAGGCTCTTTTGGTCTGACTCTGATAGTTTAGGTATATCTATGGAGGCAAGCAGGGATTCTAAATCTTGTTTGTTATATGCCGGGATGGGCATGTAGAGGGAGCTGAAGTATTCTACAAAGGTGTCAAGAATATCACTTGGGTCTGTGAGTAGAGTTCCTTGAGAATTAGTGATAAAGGGTATACTGGTCTGAACTCTCTGCTCTGCCACCAGCATAGCCAGAAGCTTCCCATTTTTGTCTCCTTGTTTGAAGAGGGACTCAACCCTTCTTGTCCAAGAAGTGTGTGTTAATTCAGTATAATGCAACGTCAGAAGACGGCGTGCCTCAAGTAGTTCAATATAGGTAACATCTGATTGGTCAACTGCATGGGCTGCCTCACACCTCCTCTCCTTGTCCTGTAGTTCCTTTGATTTAATATTGAATTGTTTACGTGCTTGCTTAATTGCCGAGATGTACTGTCCTCGCATACACGCCTTAAAGGCGTCCCAAACTATTGGAAGGGGGGCTGACTGCAAATTACCCTCCCAGTAGCCAGAAAAAGTTGGCGCCACCTGGGAAAATACCGACTCTACCTCCAACCATCCCGGATCTAATCGCCATGCCCCCCCTCTCACCTGCGATGGCATACCAATGTGAACCCGTAGGGGGGTGTGATCTGACAGACCTCCCGCCATATAATTGGCTCCCCTCACCAGCTGTAAAATAGGAGCATTTGCAAACGCCAGGTCGATCCTAGATGAGGATTTATGCATTTTGGATAGGTGTGAGAAACTCATTGTAGTGGGATTTTTCCACCTCCATAACTCTGTGGGAGCAGCTGTCTCCACCCACGCAGCCAGCTCTACCGACGCCACTCTCCTAGAGTTAGAGGAGTCCAAAGCAGAATTTAAAATGGCATTAAAATCCCCGCCACAATGAGAGGTAAATGCATGAAGGGGGCCAACCTACCCAGTAAGTCATATAACACTTGAATTTGAAATGGTGGGGGAACATACACATTGACCAGTACCATCTTATGCCCATGGATGTCTGCCACCACAATAACATACCGGCCCCCTGGATCTGTGAGGACCTGATGAACACTACAAGGAACCGTTTAACTAATCAAAATGGCCACGCCTCTGGCGTACGTAGAATATGTAGCATGTATTGCCCGTTGGATCCAGGAGCGCCTCATAGTCAGAATCCTATTACCAGCTAGATGTGTCTCTTGTAAAAAGACGATATGCGGTTTAAGTGGTTTCAAGTATTGGAACATTAGGGCACGCCAAAACTTGTCGTTCAGGGCTCTAACATTCCAAGACAATATATCAAATATATTTACTGCCATAGAAATACCTTAAACATAAGACAAAAGATGGTATATCCTTACAATATTTGCTAGCAATCAATAGATACTGAGATTCTTGCCCATAAGTCCCAAGTAGCATCGGGCAGATTCTGGAACATTGCACAAATAAGAAAACCAATCCCCCCCAAGAACACATAACTCCCTCCTGCTGTGCAAAACATTCACTGATACACGCAGCGTAGACCCAAAACTAGTCCAACTTTAACGTGAAGGTGACCTAAAAAGAAAAAAAGATTAGTGTGTCCAGATCATTGCAGTCCATCCAAGACAAAGAACAACAAAAAAAATAAATAAAACTGTGTGAAAAAGTATCTGTTCCTACTTCACTTTCGATCCGTGCCCTGAAAGGGATAAAAGGCCCATCTGACCCCCACATAAAAAAAAAAAAAATATCCAGGGGAGTCAACTCAACACCCACCAAAGTGATAACACTGAGGCTCGATTCACACAGGGGCAACACGACTTCAGCGCGACTTTGCAAGGCGACTTCAACGCGGCTTCAACGCGACTTCAGCGTGACTTTAAGCAATTTACAATGTGACTTCAAGTCGCCTCCAGGACAGGCGACTTTGGCTGTGGCCAATCACAGAATAATCAGCTCTCTGGGAGGGAGAGGTTTGCCTGGGCAAACTAATTTTTTTAACTGTAAAGTCACTTCAATATAGATGGAGATCCGACTTGGAGGCAACTTCCATTGAATTCTATGGGTACAGGTCGCCTAGAAGTCGGATCCAAGTAGTACGCTCTGAAGTCGGAGCGACTTCAGTAGTGTCAATTAAGACGCTCTCATTCACTGTAATGCAAGTCTCACAGTAAAGTGACTTGGGGCGACTTGAGGGCTTACAAGTCGGATCCCAAGTCGTCCTAGTGTGAACCGACCCTTAGAGTACGGATATAGGTCAATAGGAGTTGCATAGGAAGTCCCAGTCTCCTCATCCACATGGTGTCAAGGATTCTGTATAATCAGCATTTCGGCTGTGTGGGTGTATAAGAAGTTCCCCTAAAGCGGGCCCCCCCCGGGTGAGTATAAACAACAAGGTCCCCAAAACTGAATGAAAAAATGGAACTTCCGTTACTTTTCTTCACAAGGTGTCGATCCAATCATTTGCGCCTTCAGGGGTATAAAAAAACGGATTGTGCCTTTGTGAGGGATCCGTAGCCGGCTCGGGTACAGCATACCATACTTGATGTTTTTTTCCTGGAGACGGCGCCTCACCTCATTGAAGGATCTGCGACGTTTCTGGACCTCGGCTGAGAAATCCGGGAACAGCATCAGCTTGGTGTTTTCGTATGGCAATTCCGGATGCTTTCTTGCCTCCGCTAGGATCATATCCCTATCTCGGTAGTTTAGCAGTCTTACCAAGAATGGTCTGGGTGGTGCACCTTCTGGACATTTCCCTGTGGGAACTCTATGCGCCCTCTCCACAATGTATGTAGGTGGCATATCTGGAAGGTGCAATATTTGCTTGAACAGCGTTTCGGCAAAAATGGCGGGCCTCTGCCCCTCTGCGCCCCCCCAGGCAGGCCTACCACACGGACATTGTTTCACCTCTGTCTATTTTCGGCGTCGCCCACTTTATGTGCCAGGGAACTCACCAGCGATTGTAACTCTGCAATTTGTGCCGTGTGTGTGACCTGCTGATCTTCCACCGTGCCGATCCGGTCTTCTGTCTCATTAATTCTCCCTCTCATCTTGTCTAAATCATGGCGAATCAAGGTACACTCTGATGCCAGGTGATCTATGCGGACCATCATCATGGATTTAAACCCCTCTATAGCGGCTAGATAGGGTTTTGTTATCACCTCTGGTGCTGTCTCCAGGGCAGCAGATGGGAGATCCACGTCCTGTGCAGCTGAGGGGGCCGACATGCCTGCAGAGGATGTAGCGGTTCCCGGGCTATGCACTGCTCCCAGCCCGCTCCGTATAACGGAAGTGGAGGCCGTCTTGGCGCTTGGTGAGCTTGCACCCCTTCACAGAGCCACAGACCCAGGGGTCCTGGGTGCCCGCGGGAGCCGCCGTGTTATTCTGTGGGTGAGATGTGCCTGTATACAGGGTGAAATCGTTGGATCCGCACGGAGCTTCAGAGACCCACATCCGACCTGCTTCACATCCCGGCCACGCCCCCGTCTAAGTACCTATTGACGTGTCTCCTGCTGAGGTCACCCTGATGTCCTTCTATGACCAATGCATGTTGTTATGTTTTTCTTTTGTGTTCTGAAAATCAATAAGCAGATTTAAAAAAAAAAAAAAAAAAAAAAAAAAAGCACATCCATATAAATTTAAGCTAAAGCTTAGAACCATAATTGAGGATTCAAAAAAATCTTATAATTATTTATGATATTATTGGAGCACACTTAACCAAGTTTAGTGTACGCCTCTTTGATCCCTGTATTGACTTCTCTATTGGGCCCATTCCGCCTTTCCCTGAGGAAGGTTCTACAACTCCATTGCCACCCTTCTTCCCTGCCAAAGCCCTCTACCTTTTCTAGAACCTTAGCTCCTTTGGAAACAGTATTCAGCTCCACAGGTCTATTCGGCCACCATAGGTGTGCGCAGCCTATTGCATTAGGGCGTGCACCCCAAAGCTCCAACACATATATGCGTTTGACATATTTACCGGCCTCTTCCCCGCTCTCCATCCTGAAACAATGGGAGAAAGGGGGAGCCAGGGAGCACACAGGGGGACCCGGGCAACAGAAGGAAGAGGAACAGGGACAGGAGGGATGGCGGGGTAGCATATATTGGTACAGATCCCCTGTATTTTCCTCCTGTGGCAGCTGAATGTTGAGAGGGAGAGGAGGAGAAGCCTACTTTCAGCTGCTGCAGGAGGAAAATACAGATCGATTCCACTAAACTCCACCCCAGCCGCCTCTCCTGTCCAGGTTCTGAGGGTCAGCAAGGAAGGATTGCGGTTTACCTGTCACCTGCCAGTCACTGGTTGCCAACCACAGGATTAGGGTGTGCCCAGGCACACCTGGCACACCTCTTGCGCATGCCTATGTCAGCCACTGTATTACTTATGTGTACTCCCTTCTTTCCCAACTTCGAGAAGACCTCTATGCTCCTTACGCTTCCCAATAGGAAAAGTCATACAATGGACCTTCACGGATCCCAAACCCATCAAATAATACATTTCTCACTGAAGTTCTCCATATCCACTAGACTTGAAGAAGCCAACTTCAAAATGTTATCCTGTTGGTACAAAACCCCTGACGCACTCAGCAAATAATAATAATATGTACAGTATATGTCAGTACCTAATTCAGTTGTATGTTTGAAAAATTCAAAATAAAGAATTTATAAAAAAAAGTTTAGGAACAGTAGTGGATTCTAAAGAATCACAGAAATCAAAGTATATAATAGGGGGTTTGCAGTTCAGGGTACAGTTACAAAAAATTTGTAACAACTATATTTGCGATGTACAAAGTGTCACAAAAGTACACACACACACACACAGGCATGTATACACACACACAAAGGCATGCGTACACACACATACAGGCATGCACACACACACACACACAGGCATGTACACACACACACAGTAATGTGAATGCACAGACATGTACACACACACAGCCACCCCCCCTCACTTGTACAACAGCCCTTACTTGTAAGGTGGTCCTCCTAGTACCAGCTCATGTTTCCACATGTGGCCGAGACACAGATAGGAGCTGCAGTCCAGCATACAGTACACTGAGTACAGGCAGGTCACACGAGGGGTGCACATGCAGGAAATGGCCAGAAGTGGCAGCAAAGAGCCCGATGTGAGCTCAGTGACACAGAGCAGCAGCTGCCGACTCACACACATCATACAGAAGGATTCACGGAGCTCCTCTGAATCCACCCCTGCCTTCTCACATCCCTGCCAATTGGCTGGGCCCATCCAGACGCTCTGACCCCTTACAAGTGTATGGGCTGTACCCCTTGATGGTGGCCCTGCTGATTGCACTTGGAGTGTGTGGGAGTGCCTTAAAAAGACTATCCGGGAGGCCTGCACCAAAGTACTGGAGTGGTAAGAGGTCTATTGGTCACTTTGATGTATTTTTGTGCTTTTGCTGTTGCTATCTTTTGCCAGAGAGGACTGTAAAGAACTCTATGGCTTACAAATCCCCCATTTAGAGAGTGAGTGCTCCACTGCAAGTAAAAAGAAATGGCCAGTGTCTTGGTCATGGACTAGGATTTGCAGAGAATTGTCTCTTCATTTGAGTCATTTATGCTGTTGTCTCACATTTGTATGTACCAGTAGTTGAGATGGTTCCTATAGTAAGCATTTTGAATTGTTTTAAACTTGTGTGTATTAAATTGTCAGCCCAGCAAAACTTCCCTTCCAGGGCTTTTACCTATCACAATAAAACCCATTCCATTAGTTTCAGATGTGTCTATGTTTATTGGGTTCATATACAGGGCAGGTCATCAATGGGAGAGGCTGGAGGACCTATCTATCCAAAGGCACTTAACAGAGTTATGCCCCATACACGCGGTCGGATTTTCCGACGGAAATTGTTCGATGGAAGCTTGGTGTCGGAAATTCCGACCGTGTGTAGGCTCCATTGGACATTTTCCATCGGAATTTCCATCACACAAAATTTGAGATCTGGATTTCAAATTTTCGGACAACAAAATCCGTTGTCATCAATTCAGATCCTGTGTACACAATTCCGATGCACAAAGTTCCACGCATGCTCCGAAACAAGCAGAAGAGCCACACTGGCTATTGAACTTCATTTTTCTCGGCTCTTCGTACGTGTTGTAAGTCACCGCGTTCTTGACGTTCGGAATTTCCGACAAGATTTGTGTGACCGTGTGTATGCAAGACAAATTTGAGCCAACATCCGTCGGAAAAAAATCCATGGATTTTGTTGTCGGAATGTTCGATCGTGTGTACGGGGCGTAACACTACAAGTATTTTTTCATATGTAATTTTGGTTGGACCAACATACATTTCTCTTGGATAATGGAAATTTGTGATACTATGTTCATCACTCCATCACATCTTGCCCTCAGAGATATCAGTGAGAATAGTATTGTTCTTTCATGAAACCAGGTTAAGTGTGCACAGACAGTAAAAAGTAAAAGATGATTAGATAGGGGTGTGAACAGGTAAAAATATAAAAGAACAACTAGATTAGACAGTGCATGTTTAAATGTCGAATTCTAATTAAACACTTAATGGAGCTAGAACGTACACTCACCTATTTGTATAGCCAGGTGCTTGGCTAAAGCCCAGTACGCACTAGTAGTTTTGTTTCACCTGATTCATCAGGGCTGAGCGAAAAAAAAAAACTGACAGCTAAAGAGGAGCTGCTATACTAACTATCGGACATTAGTACAGTGATCTCCCCTGCTGTTCTATTGTGTTTTGACAGGGGGACTGCTCTGCAGTGCTAAATTGGTTAACAGCCATATCAGCAAGAGGAGGGAGCTGCTGAGCAGGAAGAGTTCAATAGAATGAGTCATACAGCACTGCACTGTGGGAACTGTAGTCCAGAGGAGATATATTCTGTTGTAATTTAAGAGCTTTTAAACTGCAGAGAGATTGCCAGGAGCATGGGAAAGTGCTGTATTTTCTAAAGCAGTACAGGACACAGCTTCCTTTTGTCTTAAGGAAGCCGGAGAGAGCACAATACTGTCTAGTGTGCACCATCAATGCTGCATATCGGTGGCCTGAGCGGGATCCAGAGCTCTGAGATCGGGGTATATACAGCATGCAAGCTGGGATGCACCCAGCTAGTGTGTGGGGATTAACTGGAGACTTACTCACCTGGAGCAGCTTTCTTTGCTTCTGAAATCACCTGGATGCACAGCAGAGAGTCGACTAATCACTATGTGTGACTGGATGGTGAACTGCAATATTCCTGGGTTGGTGAGCTGCTGCTGTAGGGATTTACTATCTGCTGCTAGGGGGACTATACTTGCTTTTTGGGCCATGAATCTCTACAATATTTAGGGCTCCAGTGTTTGTAATATCACACTCTGTTTTTTCTTGAAAAACATTTAATCATCTCTCCCTCTTACATTGCGGCCTTGGGACTCAGTCAAACTGTTTTCATGCACTCCAGCTACTGTGTGAATATCCTTGCTTTTGTCTCTGAAACATAACCTTGTGATTTTTTTTATTTTTTTTTTGTGCGGTATAACAACTGTCTCCCTCAGCTCTGCAGTTTGGATTTGTGGTTTGAACAGAACAGTATGCAACTGAATAGAAGATCACAACAATCTTTGCTTTGTGACTTGTTTTGCCCCATACAGCCATTTAGAAGCCTTATTGCTGCCTGCAGGCTTGACTGGGTCTATTCTCATGTGCACCTACAGTACAGCGGGGCCCCAACACTAGCCAGCTGAAGAGTTAGGACTAGAAACTGTACCTTTACAGCTGCTACATGAAGACATTTACTTATTGCCTATGCTAAGCGGTACTGCTCAGGGGAAATTACGCTGTATCGTAGCCATTGTCCTAGGATGCACTCTAGACTATTTGTAGTATTATTTTTCACATTGCAGTTATGTGCATAGTGTTTATATGCACTGTTTATTGTTGACTTTGCTGATTCATGCGTTAATCCCAGTTCAGTAGTACAGAACTGTCACATACCATGTGGCAGAGCCTGCCATGTAGAGGAAGGCCTCTCGTACAGCCCTGGCTCTGAGACTGATGATGTTGCAACAGTGCCCGTGAGAGCGTGGCGAGGTATGAGTGCCTGTAAGATGCTCCATCAGTCGAAGCAGCAGGTAGCAGGTGCATCATTAGACAGGTCGGATCACTGGAACAGCAGATGGCAATAGAGACAGCAGACCCAGGACTGGGCAGACAGCAGGTGTCAGATGCTTGACGGCAGCTGGCAGGTGTGGCAGGATTGGTAGCACTCAGCAGGAGAGGAACCAGCAGGGACCAGGGAGCATGCAGAGTAGAACTGGAGAATAACTGAATGCAAGGTCAGATGAGCCAGGTCAGCAACAGACAGTCAGATACAGGCATAGACGCAGACAGAGAATGGTTGGGATACAAGCAGGGGATCGACAATGTAGAATCCGGCAGATAAACAAGATGCAGAGCATATCCAGGGACAGGCCAAGGTCAGGGCAGGAAGCGTTCAAGCAAAGTCAAGGTAAGCCAGGTCAATAACAGGAGTCAATACAGGAATGGAATACAGGAACACCATGTCTCGTACCTTGTGGCAGAGCTTGACGTGCAGAGGGAGGCCTCTCGTACAGCCCTGGCTCCAAAAAAATGCAGATGTTGTGACAGTGGCCTCAAGAGTGCGGCAAGGTATGAGTGCCTGTGAGATGTTCCGTCAGCCATGGCAGTGGGCAGCAGGTGCGTCACCAGAGATGGGTCAGCTTGCTGGAACTGTAGATGGCAGCAGAGACAGCAGACCCATGATTGGACAGACAGCAGGCAGCAGGTGCTTTACAGGCAGCTGGCAGGTAGCAGGCGCGGAAGAAGTGGCAGCTTAGCAGGTAAAGGACCACCGAGACCAGGTAGCATGCAGAGCAGGACAGGTGGATTACTGGATGCAAGGTCAGATGAGCCAGGTCAGCAACAGACGGTCAGATACAGGCATGAACGGCATGCAGAGAATGGTCAGGAAACAAGCATAAGTCAGCATCGTAAAATCAGGCAGATGAGCAGGAGGGCAGAGCAAATCCAGAGACAGGCCATGGTCAGGACGGGTAGCGTTTAAGCAAGGTCAGGGCAAGCCAGGTCAATATATCAGATATATATGCTGTATATCAGACAGCACTGGCTAATAGAACTGCTTCAGTTTGAATAGTCCCATTGGCACCAACATTGGCGATGGGCACAGATGGGCATCTGTGCAGTGTGCACGGTTATGCACAGAAAGACGGGCACCTGCACATTTGCGCCTGTGACCTGTGGATATGGAGAGGCTTCAGCTGTACTAAGACTAGTACCTTTCTGACAGGAACTCTATTCTAAGTTACCTTGGCATAGTGATTATACTATCTAGCGGACTGTGTCTGAACCTAACTTCTGTGTGTTCGCTCATGCTCAAGCCACCATTTATTCTAATACATTGAGTTCATTTACCACTAAACAGTCTTGTGTCTATTTGCTGGTAACTTAACATCCAAGTTAAAGGCATCTACACTTGTGTTCCTATAGTTGCTTGCAATAACTTTCACTCACCCGAGTGTCTCAGATGGCTTTTGTACTGCTTTTTTTTGGGGGCATTCAGGATTTCCGAGTTGATCCCACCGAATTAGGCCAGTACAAATGGTGTCTGGATTGATCAGATCCTTCTGGAGGAGTCTGTTCTCAAAATATTTATCAAAAGGTCCAAAACTAATCAATTAGGCAGAGGTCATTGGCTCTCCATTCTGGCTGACAAGGATGGTAGCATTTGTCCAGTTGGGTTGGTTTGCAATACCTGTTGATTCGCCCTTCACGCTTGGGTCACTTGTTGATTCATGCGAATGGGCTTCTGTTGACCAAATACCAATTTGATTTTGTCTTTAAGAAAGGTTTAACTTCCATGGGTTTACAAGACTTTAAGTTTACGTCCCATTTGTTTAGAATTGGAGCCGCCTCTGAAGCTGCTCTGAGAGGCGGGACTGAAGATGACATCAGGTCTTTGGGTAGGTGGGAGTCCAAGTGTTTACAAGTATTTATCTGTCCTAATCTATTTCTTTCCCAGGTGGTGCATGCTGTGTCTGGATTATAGGGCACTCTTATATTTTTTGGGCACGCAAGAGAGCGGCTCAAGGGAGGTATACGGAGAATCTTTCTTTACCCCCCGATCGCTTCAAGGTGTTATGGAAAGATATACAGGGTTTGCAATTGGGTCAGCTGTACCTATCTTTCTATATTGTACCAGAATTGGCCTCCTCCTTCCATTCTGATTTTACACCTGGGGGGAAATGATCTGGGAAAACTGAGGACTCTAGATTTGCTCTTTAGGATGAAAGCTGATGTACATAGATTTACGTTAACCTCTCCTACCACTATGGTAATTTTTTCAGAGATTGTCCCCTGTTTGTCTTGAATTCACTCTCCTCAATACCATTCTAGGGAAAAGATCAGGAAGAGGATAAATAGGGTGCTTGCAAAGTTGTTGGCTCTTCTTGGTGGTTTTTCATATAAGCACAGAGTTGGAGGGCAGGATTGATGGATTGTATCGCCAGGACAGAGTTCATTTGTCAGATGTGGGTTTGGACATATTCAACGTAGGAATGGAAACATGCATTGAAATGGCCGTGGGTATGGGGTAGGCCAGTCCGATTTGTTGCACGTGGACCGGCTAGTGGGCATTGCTTATATATATATATATATATATATATATATATATAAATATATATATAGTTACATAGTTAGTAAGGTTGAATAAAGACACCAGTCCATCGAGTTCAACCTGAGTGAGTGTGGGTGCGTGTCTACAATTATCCCTATTTTTAATTAAGGTACCCATATAGCGCTGTGTCAATTTTTACGCACACACGTATATGACACACACATATCGGTCCCTACCCTCAAGGAGCCCACAATCCAAGGTCCCTAACATTCATATACTAGGGCCATGTTTGGACAGAAGCCAATTAACCTACCAGCATGTCTTGGGAGTGTGGGAGGAAACCGGAGTACCCGGAGGAAACCCACGCAGGCACAGGGAGAACATGCAAACTCCAGGCAGGTAGTGTCGTGGTTGGGATACTGCTAGGCGAGAGTGCTACTCACTACACCACTGTGCTGCCCTATATATATATATGTGTATATATATATATATATATATATATATATATATATATTCATGCTCGAGTTCTGATAACTGGGCAATGAAATGGAATCTGTATTGTATTATTTGATTTGAATTTAAATCTGCTTGAAATAAATTTGGGTTATTTTGGTAAACCAATAAATATACTGCTGCCCTCTCATGCCAATTTCCTGTGTGCAGTGTTTTTCCTTTAGTATTAGTAATGCTGGTGTTTGTATGGGGGGGGTTTTCGGCCTACATTCCCATAAGTTTATGTAGTCTTTCCCCATAACTGAGGTCCTCCAGTCCCTTTATTAGCTTTGTTGCCCTTCTCTGGACTCTCTCCAGTTCCAGCACATCCCTCCTGAGGACTGGTGACCAAAACTGGATGGCACACTCAAGATGCAGCCGGACCAGAGTCTTGTACAGTGGCATATTTATCCTTTTATCTCTCGAGTATATCCCCTTTTTAATGCATGCTAATATTCTGCTGGCTTTGCTTGCAGCAGCTTGGCACTGCATGCCATTGCTGAGCCTGTCATCTACTAGGACCCTCAAATCTTTTTCCATCCTGGAGCGAGTAACTTGCATTTGTATTTTTAGCACCCAAATGCATGACTTTACATTTTTCAACATTAAACCTCATTTGCCATGTAGTTGTTCAGAACATTATTCTACTGAGGTCCTCCTGTAAGGTTTTCACATTTTGATGTGAAGTTATTGCCCTGCTTAGCTTTGTATCGTCAGCAAACACTGAGATTGAGCTATTTATACCAACCTCTTTATCAATTATGAATAAATTAAACAGAATTGGTCCCAGGACAGATCCTTGGGGGACCCTACTTACCACCCCAGCCAATTCTGAGTGCTCATTATTAATCACCACCCTTTGGACACGCCCCTGTAACCAGTTTTCTATTCAGGTACATACCCTATGGTCCATGCCGACAGACCTCAGTTTGTAAATTAAACGTTTACGGGGAACTGTATTGAATGCCTTTGCAAAATCCAGATAAACCACATCCACAGGCCTTCCTTTATCTAGATGGCAGCTCACTTCTTTATAGAATGTTAACAGATTGGTCTAGCAAGAACGATCCTTCATGAATCCATGCTGATTACTACTAATTATACCGTTTTCATCAGCAAATTCTTGGGTGTAGTCCCTTATCATCCCCTCCAATAATTTAAAAGTGTCTGTTTTGTCCTTTGTTTCTCCCTTTCCTGCTTGATAGACATCACAGGGAGTGAGGACTGTGAGCAGTGAGCCAGGGGAATCGGGTATGGGACACTGTGAGTTGTGGATAAAGTAAAATTGAGCAACCAAATATAATGATAAATAAAATTATTATTTTAAATACAATTTAAATTGTGTATATATTCAAGTCCACACTCCAATGAATAAACTGTGATGTTGAACACTCAGGTAAGGCTTGGTATTTCTGTTCGGGTAATGTAGTAAACACTGCCGCTTGCCTGATAGGGTGGATCTCAAATTATAGAGATCACATTTGCTCATCCAGGGATCACCCAGCTTGTGAATGTTCCTCCAGGACTTCTCCAATGCAGGTATCCTTTCTGTGCACCAGACTCTCATATTGATGTAATATTCCTCACGTATGCAGTGATAACTCTTTCCAGTAATCTCCAACAGTCGGATGTATCACAAGATAGAAAGGCTTCATGGTGCAGTACTCCCGTTTAAAAGATTTATTAAAAACTTCACAGGCACTGACATCCAAAAGCAATGAAACAATATTTTTCAAACAGCCGCGGCTCAAGCCAGCCAGCTGGTGCATGGGGACGTCAAGAACTGGGACACTGTGAGCCTGGGTGTACAGGGGCTAAGTGCTGCTGACAGAAGCAACTGCAAGAGAGGTAGGGCTGCAAAGAGGAAGGTTGCAGGCTGCTGTCCATGGAGTATGCTGCTGTGCTTGGGGTTGTGTGGGGGGGATAATGACAAAGGGCTGAGTCATGATGCTGCTGTTTACTGTATATGCCTGTAGTGCAGGGAGAGGGCTTGAAACTTTGCACTACTCTTTCAGTGTTGCTGCTGAGAGACCAAAAGGTGTCAGCTGAGGAGGTAGGCCCAAAGCCTGATGTGCTTCATTTACAGTTGGAAGCTGTAGACTAGTTCTGTCTCCATCTATCCTAAATGTGGGAGCATCACCAGATCAGCCTGCATCTAAGAAGACTTTACAGTCTGTGTGCAAGCGTGGTGAAAGGCCTATTGTCTACCTTGATGTACTGTTTGATTTAATAAGGCTGTTTGCTGGAAGGAACTGTTAAATTCTATTCTTACTCTGTGGATTACAAATCATGCAATGGTAAGTGAGCACTCCACTGCTAGAAAAAGGAAAGGACCCCAACACTGACACCACTTAGCTCATGTTCCTCTGCCAGTGGTTAGGTAAGGTCTGATATAAGGTATGCTGTTCTATTATTTTTACCGTTACAGGGTTTACCCATTTACTAAAGCCAATTTACTGTAAACAGTACCAATCGTGTTGGTATTACTTGGGTCACAGTACAGGGTAGGTCATCACTGGGGGTAGCGAGCCACACACACATTGCATAGAAGAATACAGTTACAAATTCAGTCTTGTGAAAATCAAAGTCCATTTTATTTCTCTGCAGAACAAACAGAAGAAGCTAACTTTAGCAAAGAAGTAAAACAACAGGCTACATTTCACTATACAGTGCAATATAAGAAGGAAGTCCCTACAGAAAATGCCCTGTGAATATTAAGGTGTTTCCCAGGTTATTCTTGCTGTCCATATCCTCTTGATTCTTAGCAACAGAGAGCCTTCCTTCTTTCTGACTTCAATACTCCCACATACAGTCTCTGAGCTCACACTTGTGCTTAAAAGCTAAAGGGGAAGTAGCTACCTTCCTATATTTACTCCCTTTTAGCCCTGCTCCAAGCTCACTGACTTCAATATAGAACTTTACTGATTTGCCTACCAAAAAATGTAATTTTAACAGCAAATGCATCTGCTATTCAGGAGTTCATTCTACTAGCATTTGTGGCTCATCATTGGGCAGATATTTAGTGTAGCACCCTGGGGTTTAGTCAGGGAGCTCCTCATCTAATTCCTTGTCAGGAGTAGCTCCTGCAGTTAATTGATAGAGATCTATTGATTTCTCCCTAAGTTTGCCTTGTTGCACCTTTCTGTTCTACCACTAGGTGGCCAGAAACTAGGTGGTACTAGATATGAGAACCCCATATACCCATAACCTTACCTCACCCAAGGTAAGGTTATGGGTATATGGGGTATCAGCCAATGAGCAGGGGTTTTTCTGAATCACTTGGCCTGCTGGGAGAACCTATATATTCGGGTAAGGCCAGGTGATCTATGTTCTGTGCCACCTGGACCGCTGACTGGGTGGACATGGGTTGCTAGGCCGGAGATTGGGTCTATCTTGGGGGCATCTGGCTGCCAGGCTGTGCGAGGGTCTATCCAGAAGCCACAGGGTTGGGACTGCGACTTGCAATACAACCAAAAGTGACGGTTCTGTCGGCCGGAGAACCTGTTGTGGTCAGGCGTAGAAGGGAAGCCACTAAGGGACCAACCACCTTTACCAGGGACCACAGTGAGTAACTGAAGCAAGTACCGGAGCAGTATTCTCACTGAACGGGCAAGGTGGAGAATCGGGAAACTTCATAAAGTGATCAAGTCAGGGACCCAACCAGTGGAGTGAATGCTTGCAGAGCAGCCTTGTGTGTCAAGCCAGGGACCGAGCCGGTTAGAAGGGGTGAAGCTTGAAAAGTATCTAGAGGGCCAAGCTAGAGACCCAGCAGGGAAGCGTGGGTGACGCTTGAGGGAGATACCACCGCAAAAGCCTTGAGGAGCTCACGGGATTCAGAGTCAGCGAATCAGAGAGTCCAGTGAGAGACTAGGAGCTCAAGGGGCTGAAGAACTACAAGTAGAAGTTGTAGTGAAGCTGAGTGAACTGTTAAGTACTGTTGCAATACTGCACATGCAGAAGAGGTGCCTTGCTGGGGCATTTGGCTGTACAACTGTCCTCCTATTGAAGTCTCGGAGTCTGCTAATTGAAATTGCAACTACTTACAGGTGTCCTGGTCCTAATCCTCTTTCCCTTCAAAATATAAAAGGACTGTTAAAAGAAATAAAACCTCTTTTGCATCCAAGAAGTGTCTGGCGCCCAGTGACTTTCACCATCTTTGCACCCACTATGCCTCACAACCCACTACATATTAAAGGATGTCAGCTGTCTTTGGCCTTAATGGTTCTAATTAGTCTGGAAGAGGTTAAAGACTTTGCTACATTAGTAATAAGGAAAGTTGTGTAACCTGGAAATCCTTGTCCACTGATAGCTGAGTAGTGTGGCAGAGGTGGGTAAAACATAAGGTTGGCTGTAAAGAATTACAAATCCATTTTCAGACAAAAAAGGACATAAAGTATATGTGATTTTCAACTGTATTGAGCTGTTGGGCTTAGAGTTACACTTTTAGGTCAGTTTGCTTAACCCAGGTATCCTAAAAAGTTTTTCCACAACATTCATAACAATTTTATTTCCTTTCCTTGGTTTGTTGATGCTCTTCTGGGGAGACCAATTTCATATAGGAGTCGTCTAATTAGTTGAAAGGAATACAATAGTATGGGAACAAAGTATCATAAAGTGTTCATCAAGTCCAAGGAACTGTCAAAGTTCAGAAGAAGGTTCTAGAGAAGCACCAATCAGGGTTGCAACAGCTATAACAAACATCCAAAACTTTGAAACTCTCGTCCAGATCCAATGAATTATTAAAACATTGAAAGCATAAGGCATAAACACACCTCTGCCAGATAAAGACTGATCAAAGCTCAGGGCCCAAGTTAATTGATATATCACCATTTATCTAAAAGTTCTGTGATATTTTTTAAGGTAATTGGTGCAAATATTAGGTTGTATCTCGGTTGTAAACCATTGGTTCTGCATTTGTTTGGCTGAAAGGAGGCAAAAAGGAATCATTTTCATGGCTTACTCTACTTTCCTAAAATTAGCAATATACTCTTTGTTTTTATATCTGAACAATAAAAGAATTACAAGTACCTTCTGTTTTAAGAAGCCTCTAGTGTGCTTCACGCAGGTTTAGTAAAGAGATTTTTGGTTCCCATTGAACTTAAAATGGCCATTAGACTCAATTGTAATTTTGGATAAATGACTATAGATTGTATAATGTTTGTAAATAGTGGATATGCACAAGTACAGAGAAGATCTTCCAAGGGTCTGATCATTCTTAAAAGAACAACCATATGTCCTTGTGTAAACATAGATACCTGTCTTGACGCACATCAGTAATATTTTTTACCTTATCAGTAACCTTTATTACAAAAGCCTTTCAAGTGGAAAAAGACACTAGAAATCGCATCCTTCAACCACCAAAGATATATTATTTACAGGAGGCATTCTAAAGCTGCTCTTTTCACTAAGCCCAATTTTTCATGCATTCCTCAGCGCTGTGTGGCTAAAAGACAACCACCATATAATAAAATGTGCAAGTTATCACTAGGCAGCTTTTCCTTTTTCTAGACCAAGCCATCCTGAAGACACTATCAATATAACCTAAAAAAAGAATCAGGTGTGGGTAGGGTATGCATCTTATGATATCTACTGTAGGTCCTGACAGGCTTTGTAGGAAAAGATTAAACACATTAAACTGTATCCAAAACGTTAGGGTCATCCTATGCGTTAAGGGTGGTACACTTTGGCCGGATATTGGTTGGTATTGGCTGGTTCAGCAGAAACCGGCTGACATTCGGCCAGTGTGTACAGCAGTCTGTCTGGCTTCTGTCAAATGGGCATGCTGGAAAACCAGCAACCAATCTTCATCTGATCAGCCAATGGCTGTGAGCACTGACTGGTGTGTTCTGTCGGGGGGGCAGTTCCCCTGTCAGAGCACAATAGCTCAGTGGGGAGATCGCTTTACTATTATCGCATAGTTAGTACAAGGCGTTCCTCGCAAGCTACTCAGTTCTTTTTTCGTTCAGTCCACTGGGTTTACGAAAAAAAACTGCCTGTGTGTACCAGGCATTACAATTTGTACAATTAACTTAAGATTTACCAAAACTATGCAATATGAGGACCTACCTAATCTATCCAATCGATTTGTATCCGGTCAGGCAAGACCTTGCACTACTAAGTTGTTAACAGATCTAAATAAATTTGTACAATCAAATTTCAGTGTGTGGTGAGCTTTAGATTTAAGCACAATGGTATTGTAAACGTATTGGGTATTGGAACTTTCATTATTGTAAAATATAAATAAATATAGTTGATTGACTGGGGACATAGGCGGGCGCAGCCTTATGCATTAGGGTGTGCACCCCAAAGCTCAAACACACATGCGTGTATATATATATTTACACTATATTACTAAAAGTATTGGGACATCTGCCTTTACACGCACATGAACTTTAATGGTAGGCTGTCAGGGAGTATTGGCTTACCCTTACAGGTAAGCCAATATACCGACAGTGTACATGAGACCTGCATGGCATCAGTAATCTGCTGATCGCTGGTGCAATGCTTTCCAGGCTTCTGCAACAAAAAATAATAAATGCACATTTCTTTTATTGATGGGCACACTGGCAGCAATTGATGGGCACAGTGGCAGCAATTAATGGGCATACTGGCAGCAATTGATGAGCACACTGGCAGCAATTGAAGGGTACAGTAGCTGCATTTGATGGCACAGTGGCAATTCATAGGTACAGTGGCTGCGTTTGATGGGCATAGTGGCTGCAATTGATTTTTTTTTTAGTTTGTTTGGGCCCCCAAAAGTTTTGAGCACCGACCGCCACTGCTCCAATGTGGGCTGACGTACAGGTATGTTAACCCACATTTGGCACTGCTTCCCGTCCACCATATATTGGGGCTGTGGGCATATGGGAAGTGGTTAATATACACTTGGGATTTATTTTTTTATACCAACGACATGAAGTATATATATATATATATATATATATATATATATATATATATATATATATATATATATATATATACGCACTTTTTTGCTGACAAGCCAGAGTTCATATAGTGTCAGCAAAAAAGTATGTATATATATATATATATATATATATATATATATATATATATATATGCACTTTTTTGCAGACAAGCCAGGGTTCATGTAGCTTTAATTGTATATGTAATATATATATATATATATATATATATATATATATATATATATATATAGTGACAAGCCGGGTTAAGATTCATATAGATTGGTTGGCTTTTTTTTTTTTGGTGCATCATTTGCCTATTGGCTGCCCAGGTGCCCTGCTCAGTGCTGTCCCACTCACCTCGATCCAGCAGGCTGCAGCCACTCGTCTGCTGCTCTCCAGGCTCCGCTAGTCCGCTGCTTCTAAGGGAGAGAGAGGCCGGAGTGCAGATGTAGATCACTCCGCCGGTGCCTGCGGGACCTGCAGCCGGAACTATAGAAGCTGCATCGGCAAATGTGGTTGGGTTACTCCAGGGCTGTGGTCCTAGTTCCCTGCTCAATCACCTCCCACTCACAGTACAGCTGTTTTTGCCGGCCGGACTTAACCCCAGTGGTGGTGACTGAGTTACACAGGGACAGGACAGACATTTTGCAGGCAGTCAGCACAAACAAAAGTTTTGAAACACCGACAGAGCACAGGGTTGATTAGGATGTGCCTGGGCACACCCGGCACACCCCGTGGGCATGCCTATGACTGGGGACAATAGCTCACTACAGACTGGTGCTACATGTACCATGACGACTTCTTTTATTTGATTTACAAAAACATTTGGTTTACTTAACAGTACGGTTCAAAAGATCTTGAAAAGAATTTTCAAAGAATGTCCTAATACACCCCTTGAACTGCAAAAGGGCTTTTTATCATCAAAAACTAAGCAAAACCTCCCTTTAGAGGGAGTGTACTTAGGAATCTAACTAATCATTATAAAAAAAGTTTCACTGAAAACTGAAAATTAAGTGAGGAAATTTAAAAATCTGCAATCCTGTATGTTGCATTTTTTTTAAATTCCAGTTGGATTGAAATGCCATATTGTATGTTAGGGCACTCAAAATGCAGGAGTTTTCTCCAATGCACTTCCATGCAACCCATTGCTAGAAACAGACTATACTGAATACAGTAAATCTTTATACATTGATTATGAGTTTTGCCTACGCTAAAAAATGCACAAAAATGCACTACTACCATGTATTTGGTTGGAAACAAACCCCAAATGCCACAATTTATTTTATAACTCAGGCTTTTGAGAGCAACCAAGAGATGCAATAAATTACAGCTGCTTTCCAGATGACATGTGAATGGTAATAGCTGTTGTAGCAATTTAGGATTTACAGATAATGATAACAGCTCCAGTGTGTTAATGGGAAACTAATTCCGAGATTAGAGATAAGAAGTCTTGGCACACTTCACACTCAAGTGTGAGCAGATCATAGTGAAAGTCCTTTGGAATGTTTATATACCTTTGAACAGAGGCCTAAAAACAAATAAATTCCTAGCCTGAGGTAATGATGCCAGTTATATTTAGGTGACAGCCAGTGAATTTTCTTTTGTTCAATACATTTTTCATAGTTTTTTTTTTTTTTTTGCAACATGAAATTGACAATCAATGTTATATTATCATACCTTCCAACTTTCTGAAATGATAAAGAGTAACACCTTTTAGCACGTAGTATGTTCATTAAGAACACATGAACTGCCATAGCTCCGGTTACATGTGGCTTTCATCTAAATCCATATTTCATCTCTGCCATTTAAAATGTAAGTGAAAATCTGTGGTCTTCAGCAGTGTAGTGTGATAATCTGCCAATATAACTGCCCAGATCTGTCAGTGGTAGATTGCTGGACTGAAAGCTCAAAATAGATGGTCAATATTGTGAACCTATCAGACTTGATTGCATTGCAAAGTGCTATTAAACTAACACTGCCAAAATACCGACAATTAGGGTGAACAAAGTGATCATATGTAGCAAATATTCTACATTAACCAGTCAGCACAAGAGAGGGGAACCATGATGTGCAAGCCTTATTGCATTACTGCAGTGGAGGTCACCTACCTTTCTGTACTACTTCTGTCTGAATCACAAGGTTAGTTCAACATAATCAGAAATCTTTAATAAAACAGTTTGCATTTATGTATTTAAATGTGTATTTCACAGTTTGCCTGGAGTTCAGCTTTAGGCTCAGTTCACACTGGCATTAAGAGCAGGCATCTGAGAGGTGTTTGACAGGCATTAAAAACGCCCCTCAGATGCCTATGCACAAGATATAAGAGACAGCACATTGTGTTATTCACACTAAGCATTAGTATCACGTTGCTTCAAAACTGAAGCCTCATGTCGAGTCAGGAAACATTTGAAGCCTTTCAACGCCTCCCATTCAAGTCTGTGGCTTAGCAGGCATTTTCGGCACGGTTTTGGTGCGGTTGCGTTAAAATTAGATTCTTTTTGTCACTTTCCATTGTGGAGCAGTTTTAATGCACCCTAATGCTCATCAAACGCGATGAAACCGCGCATAGGACGTTTAGGGGGCGTTTTTAATGCACCATTCTAAAGCTTATTGACGCCTGCCTGACGCCCATACTAACACCCTACAAAGAGCGTCAGAAGCGTCAGAAATTTAGTTAAGTGTGAACAAGCCCTGCTAGTCTGACATATTTCTGCGCTGAGTGGCCAGATCTAGATGGTCATAAGCTAGGAAGTAATATGATATAACTGTTGCATTGAAGCTGAATTTTTAAACATTTAACAGGAAACTAACATGGTTTTATACACTTTTCTAATCAGATGTTCCAAAATAACATAACACACGTGAACTTCTTGGTGTCATCTGGTATTAGCCATATTATGTATTTTGTATTTCCCTTCTTTTAAAAGAGCAATTGAAGAAGATGTGTGAAAAATGCAAAGGAAGCATAGCATTACCAGGAACCACAATCATAATTCAAACTTTACTCTGAATCTGAAAACAGGGGTTGTGTGTATTCAGATTTGTTTCCTTCAATACACATTACTATCATCAGTTAAAACTATCAGCTTATCATTTATTACTTACACAACTTGGCAACCATTTTCCTGTATCAAGATCTGCTTTCTATCCTGTAAAGCAGTTGATGGCCTTTCCATCCCATCATAGCAGTGAGCTTACTTTATCCTTAATTTTCCACTTACTGGGGCAATTGGCATGATTTATAGTCACAACTGATTGCTTGTTCATAGGCAAAGTGGCGCGTAGTTGTTAGCTTATGAGCAGTTGGGCTGGTGCTCATTTCCCATGTATGTATAACCTCTGTTTTGCTTTCTCTTTTAAAGCAAATGTTTGACAATCCTTTCAATATGTCAGTTTGATTGTGGATAGTTAGGGCTGAAAATTGTTTGCTGAAAACCTAGGCTTTAGTGGAAAAAAAATAATAGCCAGTGTACAGTGGGGATGGAAAATATTCAGACCCCCTTAAATTTTTCACTCTTTTTTATATTGCAGCCATTTGCTAAAATCATTTAATTAAGAAAAAATAAGACGTTTTGGATGACCAGAACCCTTCCTAGAGCTGGCCGTCTGGCCAAACTGAGCTATCGGGGGAGAAGAGCCTTGGTGAGAGAGGTAAAGAAGAACCTAAAGATCACTGTGGCTGAGCTCCAGAGATGCAGTTGGGAGATGGGAGAAAGTTGTAGAAAGTCAACCATCACTGCAGCCCTCCACCAGTCAGAGCTTTATGGCAGAGTGGCCCGACGGAAGCCTCTCCTCAGTGCAAGACACATGAAAGCCCACATGGAGTTTGCTAAAAAACACCTGAAGGACTCCAAGATGGTGAGAAATAAGATTCTCTGGTCTGATGAGACCAAGATAGAACTTTTTGGCCTTAATTCTAAGCGATATGTGTGGAGAAAACCAGGCACTGCTCATCACCTGTCCAATACAGTCCCAACAGTGAAGCATGGTGGTGGCAGCATCATGCTGTGGGGGTGTTTTTCAGCTGCAGGGACAGGACGACTGGTTGCAATCGAGGGAAAGATGAATGCAGCCAAGTACAGGTATATCCTGGACGAAAACCTTCTCCAGAGTGCTCAGGACCTCAGACTGGGCTGAAGGTTTACCTTCCAACAGGACAATGACCTTAAGCACACAGCTAAAATAACAAAGGAGTGGCTTCACAACAACTCCGTGACTGTTCTTGAATGGCCCAGCCAGATCCCTGACTTAAACCCAATTGAGCATCTCTGGAGAGACCTAAAAATGGCTGTCCACCAACGTTTACCATCCAACCTGACAGAACTGGAGAGGATCTGCAAGGAGGAATGGCAGAGGATCCCCAAATCAAGGTGTGAAAAACTTGTTGCATCTTTCCCAAAAAGACTCATGGCTGTATTAGAGCAAAAGGGTGCTTCTACTAAATACTGAGCAAAGGGTCTGAATACTTAGGACCATGTGATATTTCAGTTTTTCTTTTTTAATAAATCTGCAAAAATGTCAACAATTCTGTGTTTTTCTGTCAATATGGGGTGCTGTGTGTACATTAATGAGAAAAAAAATGAACTTGAATGATTTTAGCAAATGGCTGCAATATAACAAAGAGTGAAAAATACTCTGAATACTTTCAGTCCCCACTGTATGTAATAAACTCCTCTGGAGTTTTATACCTAGAAAAAATTGCTTTAAAAAATTACAATTCCTGTGGGTGTTAATATGTTTGTTTAAAGATTTGGTTAAAAACATCTCTGTAATTGTTCAAGAGTTCAGAGCACAGTTTTCACTGTCAGGAACAAAACAATCTCACAAAAGTTTTGGCCATTCTTTTGGCTGGCAAACTTTTGGCACCATGTTATCAATTTGAACATTTCTTTATGGCCAGTCGAATATATCCCATGCTCTGTTCTCCTAACCCCAATGTCCTCTTGGTGTATTTGTTTTATTTATTCAATTCTCATTGATTTGGAAACCAAATCAACATTTCATCTTTACGTATCAGGCCATCCACAATGACCAGCTATACAGGTACATTTCAATGGCAATAGAAATCATTATTTTCCTCCAGTGGCAGTAGAAAATCTGCTATTGGAGGGAAGCAATCATTTCTCTTTCACCAGCTATTTGGTATGTCTTTTTGAGTGGTAACAGGTGAGGGGTATTGACTGTGTAATCTTTCATTTGTCTCATATTCTTATCTAAAATGGGAAAGCTGGACACAAATTAGATGTACTTAAAGGGGTTGTAAAGTTTTGTGTTTTTTCACCTTAATGGATACTATCCATTAAGGTGAAAAACACTTGTCAGTGACCGGCCCCCAGCCCCCCCCCCCCCATTTTACTTACCTGAACCCTCGAACTTGTCCCGCGGGGACGCACCGTCTCTCTGCTAGGGGGTTCTCGGCTGTTGATTGGATAGATTGATAGCAGCGCAGCCACTGGCTCCTGCTGCTGTCAATCATATCCAATGACGTGGCCGCCGGGGGGCGGGACCGAGTCCTGCATTCGGCGTCTACCTTGGATGCAAGGTAACCCCCCAGGAGAGCGTTCTCCCAGGGAGTTATCTGATGCAGGGAGGAGCCAAGAGAGCCGCCAAGGGACCCCAAAAGACAAGGTTCGGGGCCACTCTGTGCAAAACGAGCTACACGGTGGAGGTATGACATATTTGTTATTTTTTAAAAAAACGAACCTTTAGTATCACTTTAAGTCTGTAATCTTTCATAAGTAGTGCCTTGTCATTGAGTGTCAGCTTGCTTGGCATATAAGCTATGAAGTGTGATGCATGTATGTAGGTAAAGAATCATCCTTTAGCGTCATCCAAAACTCTTGTCTATTATTATTTCCAAAAGCTTGAGGTCGAAATCAACAGGTACTGGTCATCCATATACAGTACATACTATTAGAAATGCTTATATCTAGACTCAATGGTATACATCTATTTTCTATTTGGACATACTTCACTTCTATCTATGTCAGATTGCTGAAATCTGATTGTAAACATTCTGATGACAAACTGTGGCAAAATACACGAATTTGCTTACTTGTAGGTGTACATTTTTATCTTCATTGAATAAACTCTCTTCTTTATTTCCTGAATCATTCAAGCACAGAGTTCAAATTGGAGTCATGCTCTTTTTAACAGTACTGCCAAACACAAAGAGACCTATATTACAGGTTACCATTTAAGTCCCGCATATGTTTCATGTAATTAGTTTTGAAACACTTCCTGAGCAGATAGAATGAAAAATTGTGGGTGGGTAAAGCTGTACATTTTTTTGTGGTGTATTAAATGTCGTAAGCCATAGCTGTCCTTGTCAAGCTTTATTTGCCAATACCATTAACTGACATTCAGACTACTGAAGTATTTGTATCAGCCAGATTTATAGTTATATCTTCCACTGTTTACATTTGACAGTCCTTCCAATGTTGGGTTGATTGTGTTGTCCACCTAGATTTGACATTCTTTAATAAACGGTCCTATTTCTCAATCACAATATAATAGTTGTTGGTATTGGATAACTATGCATTTTGAAAATCCTCTATAGTTAATATTAAGCAGAAAAATATTAAAACCAATGCTCTTTGCTAGATTATTTAAAGCTCACCTTGGTCCAGAATATAAACATTAAAATATTTACATATTGTATTCTTAACAAGCAGTAAAAAAGCTTCAACACATGACCTTCATAGCTGCAGGCATCGTGGAGCAATTAATCCTCAAATGCCATAACAAAGACTCTAAAGTCAGGTTTCAGTGGATCTCTAAGTGATTGGCTGGCCTGGGATCAGTTAGTGGAAGGATTTGCAAAACCCAGCCTGAAATCCGCAAATTTCTAAACACAGCATCAGAGGCCCACTGGAAACTATGGAATATGAATCTGGTAATTTGTTTCTGGCCTTTTTCAAGGTCAGTTTGTAAGCTTTTGATAAAAAAGGTCATAGGTAGCTGGGTACTGCCATGGATGACAGCAAAGATCTAGGAGTGGAGGAAGAGCTCATTCTTTGCTGTGTAGTGGTCTCTTTACCACTTTTAGGTTCCCTTCTTTAACCATCTTGAAGGGCTGCCAAGAAAGCATGGCCGTGTTTAAGCCCAATGAAATTTCAGAAGCATAGACTTCTCCCTGCTTTTTGCAGCACCAAATCCTCCCTGGATTGGCAAGTGGAGTGGGCATGCAATTCTGTCCGCCGCTGGGAACAAGTCAGCGATACCACTGGAAACAAGTCAGCGATACCACTGGAAGTGCATCACCGGCGCCACAGGTAGCAATACCAGATGCCACCTTGACATTCATCCCCTATATATCCAGAAGGGGAGGATTTAGAGGCTCGAAGAACCAATCTGAGCTTTGGGCAAACCCCAAGCGCAATTCTACTTTCAGGGAACCAACAATGCTTCCTGAAGTTTACCTCAAAAGCTTCACTGTTGGGCTAGATCCAATAACAAAACAAAGGGAGCCATTAGATGAAAAGGAGGCATCAGTTTGTATATCAGACACCTGACTACCCCTAGGGGTCCTTTGACCACAATCTGAGGACAAGTAGGGTGGGAAGGGGGCGTTAACTTTTTTTGGATTGTTTATTGTTGAAGTTGGAGTCAGTCATCTTTTGGGTAGCTGTCTTGGAAGACAATTAGAAAAATTGCTCTTTATGCTTTTGTAACAACCTAAACCGGCCGTGGATCGCACAGCAACACTGTCCGTCCCTTTTCTCAGTTTCAGGGATGAATCAGGGCAGAATCTTTGCCTGAAATTGGCCCTGAAAAGGAGGCAAAGACGCACAGCGTTTCTGTGCAGTGCGCTCCGCAGCCGCCCCGGAAACATGCGAACTGGCTCCATAGAGAGACGGTCACATTCTCCTGCTATGCGACTTGGATGATGGGAAATCCCCATCCAATTCGCATAGGTGTGAACCCATCACAACTCTTTGCAGGGTATTTTTGACATTTACATGATTCTCCACATCTGCCACTTTCAAAACAGGTTTTGCTTTGTCCGAATATAGTTGTTCTGTCTGACATCAGTGGGTGCTTGCCTTATTCATGCACAATGTCTGATTCAGCCATGAGTTTTGCTATGCATGAGCAGCAAATGTTACAGTTTCGATTACATATACAGTAATTGAAAAGACTGCATTTATGTTTTGGGTGCTCAGAGTAAGCACATCAGTGCACCAAGCAGTGGTCACAGTGACATAATAGAAATGTTTTTTATAATGTATACATTTTTTGTGACTATTTTGCATGTAATTTCCCAGCTTCAATTCCCACTCTGCACAACCAATAATTTATCGGTCCCACTGTCTCTTGTTGACATCTTTAAGTCTAACACAAGGTGTTCAGTTGGTTCCCTTACACTTTGTGCTCTGTTATAAAATTACTATCTTGCAAAAATTTAAGCAATATTAAATCCAAAAGCAAACATTTATTATATTGCAGCTTATCAATTTTTAGATGCGACAGCTGTATTAGTTTCCTTTTTTTACACTTTCTTTATTTTTCAACAGAAAAGATCTCTTGCAGTTACAGGGATTGGAGAGATCATTTAACATGGGCAGGGGTGCTTAACCACTTACAGACCGCCTGCAGTCGTTGTTTGAAGGAGGATATCGTTGTTATGGCAGCAGCTAGCTGCCATAACCCCAGTATCCCCGTCTTCAGCGGGCGGTCCGCTACAAAATAAAAGTGGTCTCTGTGGCGGATTCACCACGAGATCACTTTTATTGGTGGTGGGGGGGCCCCTCTCCCACCGAGATCCGGTGCCCTCCGCCGCTTACCGGAGCCGTCGGCAGCGGCGGATGCGATTACATCCTGTCAGTAGTTGTGTATGGGGACAAGTGTGGGGAAGATGGCCCCCACCCGTCTCCATACTATTGCTGGGCAGAAGCGACGTCAAAACGTCACTACCACCCACAGCTCTTAAAGGGCCATTTTTTTAAAATAATTTTTTTAAACTACAATTTTTTTTATTTTTTTTATTGCATTTTAGTCTAAATATGAGATCTGAGGTCTTTTTGACCCCAGATCTCATATTTAAGAGGTCCTGTCATGCTTTTTGCTATTACAAGGGATGTTTAACTTTAAAAAAAAAAAAAAAAAAAAAAACTGTGTAAAAATAAAAAATAAAAGGTAAAATAAATAATAATAATAATAAAAAAATTTTTAAACACACCCCGTCCCGACAAGCTTGCATGCAGAAGCAAACGCATACATGTGTAACGCCCGCATATGAGAACGATGTTCAAACCACACATGTGAGGTATCGCCGCGATCGCTAGAGTGAGAGCAATAATTCTAGCCCTAAACTTCCTCTGTAACTTAAAACATGCAACCTGTAGAATTTTTTAAACATCACCTATGGAGATTTTTAAGGGTAAAAGTTTGTCGCCATTCCACAAGCGGGCGCAATTTTGAAGCGTGACATGGTGGGAGTCAATTTACTCGGTGTAACATTATCTTTTACGATATAAAAAAAATTGGACTAACTTTACTGTTGTCTTTTTTTTTTAATTCAAAAAAGTGTATTTTTTCCAAAATAAGTGCGCTTGTAAGACCGCTCCGGTTCTAAGTAATTTTCTAGCAAAAAAACCTGTTTTAACTTGTAAACAACAAATCTCAGAAAGAGGCTCAGTCCTTAAGTGTTTAAAATGATCAGCTTTTATTTATGTAATACCTTTATCCCAAAAGGAAAAAAAATTTGCGATAAGTGACTATACCTGTATATTACATTTTTTGTTTTGTGTTTATGACCACTTTAAGCTCCCTTTAAGTTGACACATCGAATTTTGGTTATAAGCACTGAGCTTTTTGATCTTGTCTTTTTTTTTTTTTTTAAATTTATTTTTATTCAAATTTTCCTTATAAGACACAAAGACATAAAGACATATACAAATTGGTTGTCTAGCTTGTACAGGTAATATCGCAAGTACATCAGGTAAAAAAAAAAAAAAAAAAAAAAATGAAAGGGAAAGAAAAAGAGAGGAATACATCCATGCAATACAATTTTAACATGTAAGTGAAAAGGGGATTTTTGGAATTTTTGGGCCGCCCCCCCACTGCCCATAAAGGCCTATACCTATTAACTAGGAATTACATTTAATTGTCGATTCTTGGTATCGTAACTGAAGCTAGTCCAACATTAGTAAGCAATGTTCATTTCCTCCAGCCACCCACTCCAAACCTTATTAAATTTCAATTGGCAGCCTCTATTAAGATAGGTATCTTTATATAGTGGAAGATTATCGTTAACCAAACGTTTCCACTGGACATTTGTGGGGGGATAGGGCTTCTTCCATTGAAATGTTATGGTTTTCCTAGCGTAAAATAGAAGCAAGCCAATCATCGTGCGTTTAGCTACAGCAGGAACTAATTTTTTTATAAGGCCCAACATACAAATCTCCATAGACAGTGGTAGATTAGTGGATGCAATTTTATTGATTAGGCCTAGTACCTCCCCCCAGAATTGTTGTATCTTTGGACAATGCCAAAAGATATGGGAAAAATCTCCGGGGGTGTAGCTACATCTCCAACACTTAAGGGAGTGGGCAGGATTTATCAAATGAAGTCTGTGGGGAGTGAAATACGCCCGGTGGACTATTTTAAATTGGACTAACTTGTCACGTATAGAGACTAGCGAACTAAAAGGGAAGTCCCAAACACCATCCCAATCTTCGCCACTCAAAGCTGGAATGTCACGCTGCCAACAGGACAAAAGGCCGTCCAACGGAGGCAAGGACTCATAGATTAAATGCTGATATATGTGAGATATAGGTTTTTTTGTACAACCGGATCTAAGAGTAGTCTCCAGTTTAGACTGTATTAATATACAGGACGAACGTGGGAATTGGGCTTCGAAAGCATGCGAAAGTTGAAGATAACGGAACTGATAGTGCTGCGGAAGATTATACTGGGAGGAAAGCTGACAAAAAGAAAGCAGTGAGGTGCAAGACACCACTTGTGAGATTAATTTTATACCATATCTAGTCCATATCTGGGGGTCAATAGATTTGTAAAAATGTGGTAAATTGGGGTTTAGCCATAGGGGTGTATTAGGGGAAATTCCCATCTGGCTGTGTTTTTCAATAGCCAAGCCCATTTTCCAGGCCCGTAAAGTAGTAAGCATAGACGGAGTTAATAAGTGTGGGGCACATGGGCCTCTGTAAATTAGGTATTGAAGAGATTCCCAGGAGCCTGCCACAGTGGCCTCCAAAGCGGAGGCCACATTGGTTTTATCAGGATTTAGCCACCAGACCACTGTCACCAGCTGTGTCGCCAAAAAGTACTTATAGCAATCTGGATGATCTTGTCTATAGACCTCTCCAATTGTGACCCTCTCTTTCTCTCCAACCCATAACAATAAGAAACATTTTTTAATCTTATTACTTTGGTGTAAGAGGAACTTTGTAAATGAGATCAGGATGTTCTTTAAACAATTTCCATTTCTGTAAAATGTTTACACAGTTCAAGTTCACCCTGGATGGTTGTTTAACAGCAAAATTCTTTTTCTGATAAGACATTTGGCTCTAACTTTTATTTTTTACAATTTCCTGTGCTACAAATATCTCTAGCTACTGGCAGGATCTAATGTGCTGTGTACTTGTCCACTTGCCAACCGCGCACTGTAGCTTTATTGCTAGTGAATGTTGGCTGCGCAGAATCACGTATATATACAGTGCCTTGCAAAAGTATTCTTGGCTTTTTACCTATTTTGTTACATTACAGCCTTTAGTTCAATGTTTTTTAATCTGAATTATATGTGATGGATCAGAACACAATAGTCTAAGTTGGTATCTGGTCTAAGAAAAATTAGAAAAATATATACATAAAACTATTTTTCAGAAATAAAAAACTGACATGTGCGTATGTATTCACCCCCTTTGTTATGAAGCCCATAAAAAGCTCTGGTGCAACCAATTACCTTCAGAAGTCACATAATTAGTGAAATGATGTCCACCTGTGTGCAATCTAAGTGTCACATGATCTGTCATTACATATACACACCTTTTTGAAAGGCCCCAGAGGCTGCAACACCTAAGCAAGAGGAACCACTAACCAAACACTGCCATGAAAACCAAGGAACTCTCCAAACAAGTAAGGGACAATGTTGTTGAGAAGTACAAGTCAGGGTTAGGTTATACAAAAATATCAAAATATTTGATGATCCCTAGGAGCACCATCAAATCTATCATAACCAAATGGAAAGAACATGGCACAACAGCAAACCTGCCAAGAGATGGCTGCACACCAAAACTCACGGACCGGGCAAGGAGGGCATTAATCAGAGAGGCAGCACAGAGACCTAAGGTAAACCTGGAGGAGCTGCAGAGTTCCACAGCAGAGACTGGAGTATTTATACATAGGACAACAATAAGCCATACACTCCATAGAGTTTATGGCAGAGTGGCCAGAAGAAAGTCATTACTTTCAGTAAAAAACAAAATGGCACGTTTTGAGTTTGCGAAAAGGCATGTGGGAGACTCCCAAAATGTATGGAGGAAGGTGCTCTAGTCTGATAAGACTAAAATTGAACTTTTTGGCCATCAAAGAAAACGCTATGTTTGGGGCAAACCCAACACATTGTTATGGAAATGATTAAGAGCTCCAATCGAGCCCAAGGTTATCTGCTGCTGTCTCTAATTTGAAAGTGTTGATATGCATGCATATAAAAGTAAACACTCTGAGACACGCTCAGCTCCGTTACTTTTTACACTTCTCATTTATTCAAGGCGGCGCTAATGTTTTATACACACAAATACGTCATTGCTATGTTAGTCTAATAGGTACATCTCATTGGTTAAGATAAAAAAAGAAAATGGAGAATCTTCATAACGAGGTCTGGCTGATCTTGGTTTTATCTTCAGTTCCGCGTTCTTCTGATGTGTGGGATGCAGGGGGTACCCGCCATCTTGAGAAAATATAGGAACAGAGCTAATCTGTATACTTATATAATGAGTAAGGAGAAAAATATGTATGCACATAAGAAAATAGACATTTTCAGATTACTATTATTATTATTTACATCACATTCCTTCACAATCCCCCCTAAAATGACTATTTTCTTTTTTCTGTCCCTAATACTAAAGGTCCCACTTTGGCCTGGCCCTTCTCCTCAGCAACTCTTTTAGGCTGTATATAGAATTGGGCAGCAACTGTTCACTTCCCTCCTCGATACAGCTGGAGAGGTGCAGTCAGGTGCTATCTATCCCTAAAACCCTATAGGATTGTGAGGTTATGGACAGGGAGTGACTGTAGAGGAGTGAAGGGTTTGTCATCTTCCATCATAAGGGGGTCCTCTTCTTCTTGGTGGAGAAATGTAGGTGTGCTATTGTCTACAGCCTTGCTCATTAACTTTTTACGAAAGGTAGAATACAGCATACAATCAGGGCTAAAAGAACCAGGATTATTAATACCCTTACCCCTATCTGGACGAGCACCTTCTGCCACCCACTCATCCAGCTGAAGTATTGATCCCATGGGTCTGTGATACCTGAGTTCTTCTTCAACTCCAGTGACAGATCTTCTAATTTCTTTATAGCTAGAGTAACCTTACCATTTGGGCCAGTATTATCAGGAATGTATGTACAACAGGTTCCCGTTTTTTCCTATGATTTTACAAAACACCTCCTTTCCCAACTAGCACCATGTCTAAGGCCATCCGGTCCTGGAATGTCATGTAGGAAGTGGGGGCTAACTGGTCAGCAATTCCCTGGAGGGCATCTTTAGTGTAATTTACAAATCTCTGTTGGTTATAATATGTGTAGTGTCAGGTCACCTAGAGGCTGGGTGACAGATGCACACCGTTGGGATCAGGAGTGCACCGCAAGGTAGTGGACCCTACGGGTGACTGCTGCGGATTGAACCCTGGGAGGTTCAGGAAGCAGGTCTACTGGATCACTGACACAGATCCCACTGGGAGCTAGAGCATAGATTCCCCAGGGCATCTAAGAGCCAGCAGGTGTTCACCAGAGCCTTTAATGGTAAGGATGGACTGCGCTGCAGTCTGGCTCCAGGTCGCGGCCCCCAGGGTCTCACAGCTCACGCTCACGGTAGACTACAGGAGAAGAGGAAGGAGGCAGCAGGCTGGAACATCAGGGTCACAGGCAAACAGGGATGGTCGGGAACACGCCAAAGTCGGTAACAGGAATCAGATGTATGAAACACAGCAAGTACACACAGAGGCTAACACACAATGGTTGCATTGCACAGGTTAATATAGGGTTCCCTGATAGGACCTGGGGTGGGGCCATGCTTAGAGGAGAGGTTACAAAAGCAGTCAGGTGAGGGTCAGCTGGTCTCTAGGTATGAACACATGGAGACAGGTATGCTGATCGACAAACTCTATTGCATAACCATGACATGTAGTTAATCCAATCTACATTCTTGCTGACAGTTTTTATGGGGATCAGAGACTCAAAACCAGCTTTTACCTGGTCCCTGGCTTTAAATTCATCAGGTACCCCCCTTGGGACCCCCATGGCATCTATGTATACATGAGGGTCAAAGCTTCCGGAGAGAG
Source organism: Aquarana catesbeiana (assembly GCF_042186555.1). Taxonomy (NCBI): domain Eukaryota; kingdom Metazoa; phylum Chordata; class Amphibia; order Anura; family Ranidae; genus Aquarana; species Aquarana catesbeiana. Next base: position 312,483,004 of record NC_133328.1, read on the forward strand.
CTGCTCGCTTCCTCCTCTGACTGTGTGCTGGGTCAGTGTATGTATCAGGGGTATCTTTGGTTAGGATATGGGGGCTTTCTATTTTCATCTTTTTTGTCTAATGCACTCTGTGGTCGCCCAGTCTGGCCCTGTGTTCCAACCCACTGGCCCCCACAGAAACCACAACTCTGTCCCCAGTAACTGTCTGTGTGGCATACATAAATGTCCTTACCGTCAGGGATATCACTGTACCAATGGCATCACCATGAAGGGTCAAACGGACAAGGTACTATGTCACAGTAATCTAAGGTAAAGGTGGTCACATGTGTACCTGAAGAGTTACACCAAAACGTAATTATGTTATCTTTTTTGTGATGGCCACCTCCTGGGCCCCTCCCCCCTAGATCAAACAGAAAAAGGATATGCAGCGCCCGAAAACACGCTCTCCTGCAGTGATAAGCGTGCATTCAGGTGTTCTTCCTGGCCAACTTGACTGAGGTGGCTGTGGTCAGCAAAACTTGGAATGGACCATCATAACTTGGCTCAAGGATCTCCAGACAGTAGTTGGTGTGTTCCTGTATCTAATTCAGGATCTGGAATGGAAGAAAACACCTGGACATGCATTCAAGTTAATTCTCGTGATAATGTGGTTACATAATTAGTCAACACATCAGACTGCAACTGTAACTGTTGTGGAAAGTAACAACCAAGTCTGGGAGCTGAACCAAACAAAATGTCATAAGGGGATAGGGCATGTTTCCCCTGGGGGTGTGTCTGACACTGAACAGGGCAATGGGCCAACTCATGTTAGTCTCTTGGGCCATCTTTAACATCCTGTTTTTAGTGTCCCATTCATCCTTTCTACCTTCCCGCTACTTTGAGGGTGGTATGGGGTGTGTAGTGCCAACTGAACCCCCAGTGCTGTCCACATCTCTTTAGTAAGGGTTGCTGTTAAGGCTGGGCCCTGATCTCTCAATATCACCTCTGGGACCCCAAATCTACATACTATCTCACTCAGTAGTTTCTTAGCTGTGGTCCTGGCAGTCATGACCACTTCCACTAGGGCGTATTCGAATCTGCCACTTCTTGGCACTTGAGAATGATCAATTTGCATCCTCTGGAATGGGGTATAGGGCTTTTGCCAGGTGCTTCTTCTGTGCTTCTTCTGTGCTTCTTCTGTGCATCCTGGGTTACATTTGGTGCAGATAATGCATGATCTGCAGAAGTTGTCGGTCAGTGGAGTAACTCTTGGTGCAACACTTGTTGATAAGAGAGTTCATAAAAGTCTTTGTCAAGTGGGCAGCTCCATGTGCCCATTGCACCACAGCTGGGTACATACTCCTGGGTAGACAAGGCTTCTTGTTGCACTCGAATAGTCCATTTCTGAGAGTTGCTCCTCTCCGTTTTCAGCTTTCCTTCTTATCCGGACTTGTTGTTTCCTGTAGTTCTTTTAGATAAACTCTGTCCACTGGGAAAGTCTGTAAGGTAAGCACGGAGTGGTCTTCTTCTACCACCCTGCTGTCCACTTCCCGTGGACCACCAGCTGTTTGGCAGCTGAATTGGCTAGATGATTGCCTCAAGCTTCTTTTGAGTTCATTTTGTCGTGTGCTTTACTCAGAATAGTCACTTGGGTTGGGAGAAGCAAGGCATCAATTTTTCACAGGTGTTCCTGCAGCCGTCAGGAATCCTCTGTCCTAGATAACACCATTATCATGGGCAATGCTGAAAGCATATCTTGAGTCCATATGAATGTTGGCTCTTTTTCCCTCTGCCCATTTACATGCTGTAGTAAGTGCTTACAGCTCTGCCTCCTGTGCAGACATCACCGGTGGTAAGGCTTCAGCTTGTAGAACAGTGTTTTCAGTGGTGACCGTGTGTCCTGTGTGGTCATGGGGTGACAAGTCAAGACTCTACTCCTCCTCCTCCTTTCCCCCCTCGAGAAGTGGAAGAAGGGTGGTAGGGTTCAGTGTTTGACAACTTAATAGAGTAATGCTGTCCAGTAGGAGGGAACACAGGAGTCTCAAGTGTCTGGTAGTGGACAAGTGTTTCGGCTGGACCTTGGTTGAATATGGCAACAACATCATGGGGACCAAGCAGAACGAGGCAGTGTCCGAGGACCAAGTTCAAAGTTTTGTCAAGCAAGGCTTGTGTAGCAAATCCAGCTCGCAGACACAATAGGCCTCCTCTTGCTACCGCATCCAGCCGACAGGAATAATATCCTACGGGGCGTAGGCTGATGCCGTGTGATTGGGTGAGTACACCTGCAGCATGTCCCAGACGTTCGGATACAAAGAGCTTGAGCGTTTTGCCGTAGGCTGGGAGCCCTAGCGCCTGAGATGGCACACTTGAGGGCCTCAAACTTAGATATTTCTTCAGGAGACATCTGGAAGGGTCTGATTGCAGAGCATCAGTAGGAAGGCTTCTGGAATCCATGCTCTGCACTAGGAAATTAGTCCAAGGAAAATGACAGGTGTTGAGCACCACTGCATTTTGGGCTTTGAGGCTCTGCAGCCCTGGTTGGCAAGATAGCACAACAGGCTTTCTGAGGTGACTTCAACAGGGGGTAAGTCAGCTGCACAAAGGAGAAGGTCATCAACATGTTGGAAGAGAATCATTTCCGGGTGTTCCTCTTGTCATGTGTCAAGGATGATAGCCATAGCTTTTGCAAACTGGCTTGGAAAGTTCTGTGCCCCTTGTGGCACAACTGTTTAGGTATGTTGCCGTTTCTTTCCGTGGATGAATGCGAAAAGGTACCAGCAGGAGGGGTGAGGGTGGACACTGAAGAAAGCGTTTGTAAGGTCCACCTCTGTGAGGTATTTTGCAGTCAAAGGCATCCACAGCAGGTACCTGGTTCTCCTTTAGGATTCTCTTCTTGGGGTTATTGTGGTTTCCGGGGCAATGAAGCGCCCTCTTTTAGCTTGACTGAAACTGGTGGCACCTTTAAGTGACCGTTGTCTTCCGGTCCTGTGGACCATAGGCACGCAGGGATTCTGTCAAGTACTTCCTGCAGTATTGAACTTGAAGTTTTTGCTTCATTAAGTGTCATCAGGAGAGGCAGAGAACACAAAGCAGATTAGTCTTCTAAAGATAGGGGAGTATGTAACTTCATCCCCCCTTCAGGCGTGTCCTGATTGAGGCCTGTAGTCTGGACAACACATCAGCTCCTAGTAGATTCAAGGGACATGTAGAGGACACCACAAATCTGGCAAGCAAATCAGGAAGTGGACTGGAGCGGGGCACCCCATCCATTCTTACGCAGAAAACATCAATAGTGGAAAGGAAAGAATTATTAGGCAGTAGGGATGAGCTTCGAGTTCGAGTCGAACTCATGTTCGACTCGAACATTGGCTGTTCGCAAGTTCACCGAACAGCGAACAATTTGGGGTGTTCGCGGCAAATTCGAATGCTGCGGAACACCCTTTAAAAGTCTATGGGAGAAATCAAAAGTGCTAATTTTAAAGGCTAATATGCAAGTTATTGTCATAAAAAGTGTTTGGGGACCTGGGTCCTGCCCCAGGGGACATGGATCAATGCAAAAAAAGGTTTTAAAAACGGCCGTTTTTTCAGGAGCAGTGATTTTAATAATACTTAAAGTCAATCAATAAAAGTGTAATATCCCTTTAAATTTCGTACCTGGGGGGTGTCTATAGTGTGCCTGTAAAGGGGCGCATGTTTCCTGTGTTTAGAACAGTCTGACAGCAAAATGACATTTTGAAGGAAAAAACTCATTTAAAACTACCCGCGGCTATTGCATTGCCGACAATACACATAGAAGTTCATTGATAAAAACGGCATGGGAATTCCCCAAAGGGGAACCCCGAACCAAAATTAAAAAAAAAAAATGACGTGGGGGTCCCCCTAAATTCCATACCAGGCCCTTCAGGTCTGGTATGGATATTAAGGGGAACCCCGGCCAAAATTTAAAAAAAAAAATGACGTGGGGTTCCCCCTAAATTCCATACCAGACCCTTCAGGTCTGGTATGGATTTTAAGGGGAACCCCGCGCCAAAAAAAAAAAAAAAAACGGCGTGGGGTCCCCCCAAAAATCCATACCAGACCCTTATCCGAGCACGCAACCTGGCAGGCCGCAGGAAAAGAGGGGGGGACAAGAGTGCGGCCCCCCCTCCCTCCTGAACCGTACCAGGCCACATGCCCTCAACATTGGGAGGGTGCTTTGGGGTAGCCCCCCAAAACACCTTGTCCCCATGTTGATGAGGACAAGGGCCTCATCCCCACAACCCTGGCCGGTGGTTGTGGGGGTCTGCGGGCGGGGGGCTTATCGGAATCTGGAAGCCCCCTTTAACAAGGTGACCCCCAGATCCCGGCCCCCCCCCTGTGTGAAATGGTAAGGGGGTACATAAGTACCCCTACCATTTCACGAAAAAAGTGTCAAAAATGTTAAAAATGACAAGAGACAGTTTTTGACAATTCCTTTATTTAAATGCTTCTTCTTTCTTCTATCTTGCTTCATCTTCTGGTTCTTCTGGCTCTTCTGGTTCTTCTGGTTCTTCCTCCGGCGTTCTCGTCCAGCATCTCCTCCGCGGCGTCTTCTGTCTTCTTCTCCTCGGGCCGCTCCGCACCCATGGCATGGGGGGGAGGCTCCCGCTCTTCTCTTCTTCTCTTCTCTTCTTCTTTTCTTCTTTTCTTCTTTTCTTCTCTTCTTCTCTTCTTCTTCATTTTCTTCTCCGGGCCGCTCCGCAATCCATGCTGACATGGAGGGAGGCTCCCGCTGTGTGACGGCGCTCCTCGTCTGACAGTTCTTAAATAACGGGGGGGCGGGGCCACCCGGTGACCCCGCCCCCCTCTGACGCGCGGTGACTTGACGGGACTTCCCTGTGGCATTCCCCGTGACGTCACAGGGAAGTCCCGTCAAGTCACCGTGCGTCAGAGGGGGGCGGGGTCACCGGGTGGCCCCGCCCCCCCGTTATTTAAGAACTGTCAGACGAGGAGCGCCGTCACACAGCGGGAGCCTCCCTCCATGCCAGCATGGATTGCGGAGCGGCCCGGAGAAGAAAATGAAGAAGAAGAGAAGAAGAGAAGAAAAGAAGAAAAGAAGAAGAGAAGAAGAGAAGAGCGGGAGCCTCCCCCCCATGCCATGGGTGCGGAGCGGCCCGAGGAGAAGAAGACAGAAGACGCCGCGGAGGAGATGCTGGACGAGAACACCGGAGGAAGAACCAGAAGAACCAGAAGAGCCAGAAGAACCAGAAGATGAAGCAAGATAGAAGAAAGAAGAAGCATTTAAATAAAGGAATTGTCAAAAACTGTCTCTTGTCATTTTTAACATTTTTGACACTTTTTTCGTGAAATGGTAGGGGTACTTATGTACCCCCTTACCATTTCACACAGGGGGGGGCCGGGATCTGGGGGTCACCTTGTTAAAGGGGGCTTCCAGATTCCGATAAGCCCCCCGCCCGCAGACCCCCACAACCACCGGCCAGGGTTGTGGGGATGAGGCCCTTGTCCTCATCAACATGGGGACAAGGTGTTTTGGGGGGCTACCCCAAAGCACCCTCCCAATGTTGAGGGCATGTGGCCTGGTACGGTTCAGGAGGGAGGGGGGGCCGCACTCTCGTCCCCCCCTCTTTTCCTGCGGCCTGCCAGGTTGCGTGCTCGGATAAGGGTCTGGTATGGATTTTTGGGGGGACCCCACGCCGTTTTTTTTTTTTTTTTTTTGGCGCGGGGTTCCCCTTAATATCCATACCAGACCTGAAGGGCCTGGTATGGAATTTAGGGGGACCCCCACGTCATTTTTTTTTTTTTTATTTTGGTTCGGGGTTCCCCTTTGGGGAATTCCCATGCCGTTTTTATCAATGAACTTCTATGTGTATTGTCGGCAATGCAATAGCCGCGGGTAGTTTTAAATGAGTTTTTTCCTTCAAAATGTCATTTTGCTGTCAGACTGTTCTAAACACAGGAAACATGCGCCCCTTTACAGGCACACTATAGACACCCCCCAGGTACGAAATTTAAAGGGATATTACACTTTTATTGTTTGACTTTAAGCATTATTAAAATCACTGCTCCTGAAAAAACGGCCGTTTTTAAAACTTTTTTTTGCATTGATCCATGTCCCCTGGGGCAGGACCCAGGTCCCCAAACACTTTTTATGACAATAACTTGCATATAAGCCTTGAAAATTAGCACTTTTGATTATTCATGTTCGTGTCCCATAGACTTTAACGGTGTTCGCATGTTCGAACGAACTTTTTTCCTGTTCGCATGTTCTGGTGCAAACCGAACAGGGGGGTGTTCGGCTCATCCCTATTAGGCAGGTTCACCGCCCTCAACACACTTTTGGCTGCACCCCTGTCAATGAGGAAAGTGGTAGGTTTTTTGTCTGGGACATCTTGGGGCTCTGCATTCTTTTCTGAAGTGACCCCGTTTCCCACAGTTGTAACAGGTGATCCTTTCCCTGGTATTGGGCAGTGGTGGTGGACTAGTGTAGGCGGGATCTTCGTCATGGGTTACCATGAAGGGTGTTGGTTTTTTACCTTTTTGATTTTCTATACCTCTGGTCACCAACAATAAATCAGACATTTTCATTGAATGGTATTCAGGGCGGGCCACCATCAGGCCTTTTCTGATATCCTCTCTGAGCCCTGAAACAAAAGCAGTTGATAACATGTGTGTGTGTGCCTTTATGAGTCTAGCATGATACTTCTTCACAGACTCCCCTTTATCTTGGGTAATATCTTGGATTGTGGTGGTCTGATCCGTCAACTTCTCCTTTGCCCAGTCGTGGAGTTGTGCACAGAACTCCACTCCTGAGGTGTAGGAAGTGGCACTTGTCAGGCTGGCATCATTGAAGGCCATCTGCATGACTGGCCAAAAGACATATCCTGCTTTGATTTAGCATAGGCTGATCAAGTCTCTCCAGGCAGCTGAGTAAGTTTCTTGTATCTGCACTATCCTGTGGTAGAAGGGAATTGGCTGCTTCTCTGGGTCAGGCAGACTTGTCACTAAGGCCGCTGCTTGTGATAGAGTAAAAGCGACATACATCACTGGTGCCCCTTCTGGTAACCGAGACTGTTGTTGGGGCGGGGGCTGGCAAGAGGCACTGTTCCTTACGGTTGCCAGCATGTGTTTGAGATCCTCTCGGAACTGAGAGTCTGGAGCCGGATTGGGGGTTAAATCAGTGGGTGGCTTTGCTGCCTGCTGTTGGGCTTCCCACTCAGATGCTTCTTCATCATTAACATATCCGGCCTGGGAATGTGATGCTCCCGTATTGGGGAAGACAGGTGTGTGGTATGAACCATCTTGGTTTAAAACAGGGAGGGATGGGTACTATCCTGTTTAAGCTTACTGGGTGTACCAAGATGGCCGCCGGCAGGAAGTGCACTGGGCTGGGTAGAAAGTGAAGGCATGGGTGCACTAAGATGGCCGCCGGGCTGAGTTGTCACAGTGGGTTGTGCTTGGGTGGTGAGAAAGGAGTGGTTGTTAGACGGAGGGCAGTGCTGTCCCTCCCCTCCTTTGTTTCAAGTTCCAACATATCATCAGCTCTGTGATACACATACATAATACAATCGCCATCTTTCTTAACTTCCTTTATCCAATTTTCTTTATCACACAGGATTTTTCTCCCTGTTTCTTCAGCAACATAACTTTCGCCACTTCTTTCAACTTTGTTAACTATTTCAACATCTTTTCTCTCCTTCTTTACAATCTCACTTTCTTTACAATATCACTTTCTGTTTCTCGGCTAACGGCTTGAGAGGAGAATACATACAACCAAGGGGTTAATATTTTTCTCAGCGTTCTTTATCAAAAATTCCTTCGGTGGGGGCACATACTGCGCTCCTAGCTTCTACTGTTTGCTATAACCCTGTAATGTACGGTTAATCTCAGAACAAGAACAAACACGTCAGGGGTAGTGAGGAGCAACGGCCCGCAACCCAACAGATCCCCCGGGCAGCCCCCCCTAGACCTTAACCAGTCCCCAACCCCTCTCGTGTATAGCAAACAGTAAACCACAAATACACTCACGACAGGACATTACACCTGCCACTTTTCAAACTGCAAAATTTCAGCAGGCTAAGATAACCACAAGGGCAGACCACCCTGCAAAAATGAACCCGTTTATAGACCTTTTTTTTTCCAGCTCTACACCAAGAGGCCGACAACTCTTCTTGGGGTGAGACTTCTGTAACACTTTCAGACTGCAAAACCAGCAGCTGAGATAACCCTCAAAGGTTCGTCGAACCCAGAGTAACCCGTCTATAAACGCTTGCTACAAGGGAAACCATCTCATACCAGAGGCCGAAAGCTCATCTGGAGATGAGACCACACATTCACACATGTAGCACTTTTAGACTGCTGAGTTTCGTAGCCCAAAGAATGGCAGACAGTGAACAAATACAGTCAGCAGAAACCCATTGACAGGTTCGTTAAAACAACCTCAGGCGAGGAAATACCTGCCTCTAAGACAGTCTCAGCATACCGACAGAATTCAGCCGTCAACCGAAAGATAAGAGAGTCGTACAGTGGTAAGAATATAAATCAAACTTACCGGTACTGTTAGGGCTGCGCAAACCCCACTCTCATCAATCAGTTAACGCCCGAATGCTTATCACGGTATAGCTTCGACTGTAGCCTGAGGTCCCGGGTTTCGGCACCATCTGTTATGGAAATGATTAAGAGCTCCAATCGAGCCCAAGGTTATCTGCTGCTGTCTCTAATTTGAAAGTGTTGATATGCATGCATATAAAAGTAAACACTCTGAGACACGCTCAGCTCCATTACTTTTTACACTTCTCATTTATTCAAGGCGGTGCTAATGTTTTATACACACAAATACGTCATTGCTATGTTAGTCTAATAGGTACATCTCATTGGTTAAGATAAAAAAAGAAAATGGAGAATTTTCATAACGAGGTCTGGCTGATCTTGGTTTTATCTTCAGTTCCGCGTTCTTCTGATGTGTGGGATGCAGGGGGTACCCGCCATCTTGAGAAAATATAGGAACAGAGCTAATCTGTATACTTATATAATGAGTAAGGAGAAAAATATGTATGCACATAAGAAAATAGACATTTTCAGATTACTATTATGATTATTTACATCACATTCCTTCACAACATCACATTACCCAAAGAACACCATCCCCACAGTGAAACATGGTGGTGGCAGCATCATGCTGTGGGGATGTTTTTCAGCAGTCGGGACTGGGAAACTGGTCAGAGCTTTGATTAAGCATCTATATTGATGTGAAACGCAGTAGCCTGTCTGTACCTTTCATGACCATGATGTAAGAGATTTTGGATCTTCTACACTGATTTGCCACAAAAAGGTGTTATTTCGGAGTGCGGCTGTTCAGCTGTTTCCTTCTATTTTCGACACGATTGCAGAGCCTGCACCTGAAGTTGTGAGTGGGGAGGGCGGCTATTAGAGACAACAACACGCTTGGGGTGGCATCGCTACCTCATATTTTAGCACAGAGAACTTGTTTCTGAACGATACAATGGAGTTTAATAGCTTTGCCTCCTTCTTCAATCACCTTGTTACAGATTAGGGTTGATAGTCCACTTCGTTCACCAGCCATGGCAGGTGCCCCATCAGTAATAATCCCAGTAACTTTGTTCCAAGGTAGTTTCATGTCATCTATGGCGGAACTAACAGAAACAAATAAATCTTCTCCTCTTGTTTGGTCCGTAAGTCTCTGGAGGTCAAGTAGCTCTTCGGTCACATTAATTTCATCGTCCATCCCTCTCATAAAAATCAGCAACTGAGCTGTGTCAGAAAGGTTTGTGCTTTCATCACAGGCTACAGAAAAGAAGTCAAAATCCACCCCTTTGGACATCAACTGTCTCTTAACAGCTGATGAAATCTCTTCAATTCTCAGTGCTACAGTGTTCAGAGTCAGGCAAATGTTGGCAAACTCTTGCTTCTTCTCGGGACAGATATTCTCAACCATTTTCATAGCGCATTCTTTGATAAATTCACCCTTAGCAAAAGATTTGCAATTTTTAGCAATTACCGTTGCCACCTAATAGCTCGCCTTTGTGGCATTTTCATTTTGACTCATGGGTTCTTGTGAAAAATCGCTGTTGTGACATTAAAAGAGCTTCAAGTTGCTTCAACTTTTCACTGCGGTCGCACCCTGTTAGCTTGTCGTATGTAATATGTTGCGACTGGTAGTGTCTCTTGATATTAAATTCCTTATAAACAGCCACAGTCTCTTGGCATATCAGACAAACACAGTGATTCCGTATTTCAGTGAAGAAATATTCCACTTTCCACTTGTCCTGGAAGCAGCGGCCCTCACTGTCAACGTTCCTTCTCTTGTTTACAGTCGCCATTTTAGAAACTGACCAGAAGGGGAAGGGATCATGTGAACGCAGTTCCAGAAGTTTTGGTCTAATGCCGCGTACACACGATCGGAAATGCCGCCAACAAAACTCCGATGAGAGCTTTTTGTCGGAAAATGCGACTGTGTGTATGCTCCATCAGTCTTTTGCTGGCGGAATTCCAGCCAGCAAAAGATTGAGAGCATGTTCTCTATTTTTCGATCGGGAAAAGTTCCTATCCAAAATGGTTTCTTCTGTATGCAATTCGGACACTCAAAAAATCACGCATTCGACGCATGCTCGGAAGCATTGAACTTCATTTTCTCGGCTCGTTGTAGTGTTGTACGTCACCGCGTTCTTGACGGTCAAAAGTTCAGAGAACTTTTGTGTGACCGTGTGTATGCAAGGTAAGCTTGAGCGGAATTCCGTTGGAAAAACCATCCAAGTTTTTTCTGACAGAAATTCCGATCGTGTGTACGCGGCATAAGTGTGTTCGTCCAAGCATTAATACACTGCCCAACAAGAATCCTCCTACCTTTGTGGCTGTGTGTGGTGAAGAGTCTAAGGATGAGCTGATATTTGTATATATATATATATATATATATATATATATATATATATATATAGGGCTTTTTTTCAGGGGGAACTTGGTGGAACTCAGTTTCACCACCTCTGGCTCAGACCCTTGGGGGGGCCTGTTCACCACAATCACTTGTAAACACAGAAGTCTGGTTTCTGTGTTTACAAGTGACAGCTCTGCACTCTGTATGTAATGTAATCCTCTTATTTAATGCCCCTTTAAGACCCTCCTACTGTTTGTGAAATTTGACTGACCACACCCATTATCTGATGTGATTTGGAGGGTGTGTATGGGTGGAGGGGCTTTGGGGGGTCGTGGTTGAGTTCCAGCACCTATTATTTGAGATATATATATATATATATATACATCCTCTGTGGCCCCCAAGCTTCGATCAAGTCAAGGATGAGCTAGGTTTTGTAAAGTAATATATATATTTATAGAATATCTTTATATCCGTTAAACTTTAACTTATCTTATTATCCCCTGAGAAATCCCAAGTCGATGCAATGCAGCTGCTGGTGTGAATTAGCCCCCTAAAGATGAAAAGTAAAGGAAAATTTCTCGAATGAAACACAAATGGGAAAAAAAAGAATTGACGGTGCCACAGTTGTAACTATCTTTTACTCTTTAGAAAATGAAAAAATATTTCAATAAAACTTGTAAATATAAAAAGATTGAAAACAAATTTTAAAATGACTTTCCTGACAGATGTAGATATACAGTATATGTATGAGCACAGACTTTGCCTTCACATTTATGCGTACCTTTGTTTTTGCTGGAACTGCGCCCGATCGCACTTCCCCGACACGAGTACTGAGATGTCATCAAAAGCCCCTGAATGGTTAAAAGCCAGCAGGATGACACACAATCGTGTAATCACTCTGATGGCCAGTCACAAGTTTCAGAATCCTCTGTATCTCTTCTATCTCTGCTGTGAAAAGATAAAGATACATTCCCTATCTTTGAAGAGGATCTCTAGGAGAGAGAAACAAATACAAAGTAATAATAAAATAAAATAGTTAGATTAGCACATGGTCTAGGTAAGGCCCTGTTCACACTACACATAGCAAGGACTTGTTTTCCTGCTCGTGATTATGTTTGGGCGATTCTCACGTGACAATGCGTGTTGCACATAGTGCGGCCTATTCACTTCAATGGGCTGCCCCATGTGCAACTATTGCTCCAAAGAAGCTCAAGGACTAAATTTTGGCCCTGAGCCAAGAGCGATTTTACACTTGAATTTTATTCATGTTTTTAAGGATGGTTGGCACCCAAGCGAACATTTTGCTGCAATTTGGAATCGCATTCAGAATCGCTGCAATTATGCCTGCAATTCCAAATCACCCATATGTGAATGGGCCTTAGTGTTTTAGGTTGGTTTAAAAAATAAAGGTTTAAGGCCCCGATCTTGATTCTGCCTGTGATTTTGGAGCGTGCTAAAAACATGCAATGTGCGTTTGGGTGCCATTCATTTTTAATGGCTTGCCAATTGTGCTCAAGAAATGGGTGTTTTGTCATGCAAAAAAACACCTGAAAAACATATAAAAACTCTGTTCAAAAACTTGCCAAAGTTGGCACAAAAAATGGGGAGCAGGAGCTACTTTGGTGAATTTTTGGAGCGGAAGGCAGCCCATTCAAGTGAATAGTGTTGAGCCAAAAAAGCGCAAAAAAAGAAAAATGTGATGCTTCTGCATTGCTTAAATGTGAACAGAGCCTTATATTTAAAGTCTATCCACACCAGGAGGTCAGACTGGGCGCATGCCCTTCTTTGTGCATTTCTGTGCGTTGCATTTTGGGCAGCCCATTCATTTCAATGAGCTGCCCTTTGCACGAGAATTGTGCATAAAAAGTGCCTTCATTTTAAAAAGCGCTCCGCACCAAACTGCATGGTACTGCGGCACCTTGTGATTTAGCACACACAAAAATGCACACATTTGCAAGATGTGGATGGCTGCTATTAAGAATGAATGGCCCCTTTAAAAATTCAACCGGTTCCTCCTTTAAGAATTTTAGGACTTGCTGTGCGTTTGCAAAGAGGGGCGATATTTTATGTATTCCTGGACAACACTAGTGTTAGCATCAGTGTTATGCCTACCGGCTGAATGAAAAGAAGAAAAATGAACAGATTCCTCCATAAATGCTTAACAGCGTGGGTGGATGAATTTCCCAATGTGGCTATTGTATTCTGATAGCCAACACCAGCAGCTATTGGAATACCTGAACAGTGCTACAGCAAATGGGGGTGTTTACATGCGGTTCCGGTGATGTTTTGCACCCGTGGCAAAATTTTTTGCTCATGTCATGTCACAATTGTATGGTTATTACGGGGTAAAATAGGGAGTAAGGAGACATCACGTTGCCTTCTCGCCACCTGTCAAATGCCTCTGAACCCTCATTCATACTAGACGTTTGTAATGGTGCCGTTAGGGGCGTTTTTTCCTCCTGCTTCTAAGTTTGGTGTCCAACCTGCGGCTCTTTGACACTTTTTTGTGTGGCCCTGGTCCTGAGGACCCTACATCTGTGTTTCCTATTGCCCTGTAATAGCAGTAATCTCTAGCAGTCTCCTACAATTTGTCTCCAGTCTTTGACAACTCTCTGAGGCATGTCCCCAGTTTCCAACAACCAGTATAGTGTGTTCCCAATCTCTGACAAGTCCTATCCACTTCAAAGTGGTTGTAAAATCAGAAGTTTTTTTCATCTTAATGCATTCTATACATTAGGATAAAAAGCCTTCTGTGTGCAGCAGCCCCCCTTGGGTCCCCTAATACTTACCTGAGCCCCATCCCTGTCCAGCGAGGTCCACGAGTATCTTGGCCGTCCGAGACTCTCCCTCCTGATTGGCTAAGACACAGCAGCAGTGCCATTGGCTCCCACTGCTGTCAATCAAAGTCGGCTAGCCAATCAGGTGAGAGAGCTGCTTGCTGTTGGGAGCACTCAACAGGAATGCCAGGAGCACAGAAGAGGGACCCGGGAAGAGGAGTGGTGGCTGTGTAGTGAAGAAGGAGCCGTGTGGGTGGGAAATTATGAACAGAACAGCGGCAGATATCTCTGAGTGATGAGCCTCCAGGGACCATCCAAATGTAATACCCGGATTATAAAAGAATCTGGATCCTTTGACCCTTCACTGACCAACCTACACTTATGCCTGATTGCCAAAACACGAGAGTGTGAGGCATATGGAGCTGGTGAGTGTGGAATTCAAGGGGAGAGGAATCACTAACACTGAGTGAATTGGTGGATTGTTTTCAGAGACCTCACCTTTCCTGCACGGTGTCCTGCCTTGGGAATATTTATGGACTATTATTTAGAGTTCATGTCCTTTTTTTATATAGTGCTGTGTGTTTGATACACCTGTACAGGGATTTTGAATGTTTATTTTCTCACACTAATGAGAACTTTTATTATGTTTTATTTGTTGGAACATTAGATTATTGCTTTGCACTTCAGCTAGGAGCTACACCGCTATTTAGCGCCACTTTTTCTGTCTTGCAAGTATTAATATAGCCCAGGATTATTTGCAAGTAATAGAAAGGTTTTGCATTATTTACTAAGGGCCCTTTCACACGGACGTGTCCATGTACGGGCTCCAATTTGCTCAGCGGGGGATTGCTCTGTTGGGCTCCACTTTGCTCAGCGGGGGATCGCTCCGTCGATCCCCGCTGAGCAGGCAGATGACAGGTCTGTCTCTGCACACTGCGCAGGGACCGACCTGTCAGAGCGCAGCTCTCCTCTACGGAGGATCGGATGAAGACGGACCGTAAAGTCCGTTTTTATCCGATCCGATCCCCCAGACAGATGGAAAAATAGGGTTTCCATCCATCACACTTTAGTGGATCGGAGCGGGTCAGGTGTCAGGGGACATGTCACCGCTGACATGCGTCGCTCCATAGACCTGTACGGAGCGTCCGTTCAGTTCCGCCTAAAAAACTGACAGGCGGACCTTAATGGTCCGCCCGTGTGAAAGGGGCCTAAAACTGGAGAGTGCAAAATCTGGTTCAGTTCTGCAAAGAAACCAATTAGCGTTCAGGTTATATTGCCAAAACTTAATTGAACAAGCTGAAGTTAGAAGCAGATTGGCCACCATGCACAGCTGCACAAGATTCTGTGTGTACAAATTTTAGTAAGGCTGGGTTCACACTTATGCGAATTGGATGTGAGTTTCCCCACATCCAATTTGCATTATAGGAGAGTGTGCCGGTGCTCAATAGAGCTGGTTCACACATCTCCAGGGCGGCTGCATTCTGGATTTGGAAAGGGTCCTGTGCGTCTTTGGCTCTGAATTAGGTGCAAATTCAGGCAGAAATTCGCACCTGAATAGGAGAACAGGGACGCAGCATGTGAGCTGCAGCATGTCTGAACTCAGCCTTAATCCCCCCTTTTTGTTTACATGTAACAATCAGTATTTTTTGCCGAAAAATGTCTTAGATTTTTTGGGGAAAAAAAAATCACTTTTTTGAACTTTAATGCAAGAAAACACAATACGTACCCCAATTTTTGGCAAAATATAAAAGATGGTGTTATGCCAAATAAAAAGATACCTAACATGTAACACTTTAAAATTGCGCATGCCCGTCCAGTGACGACAAACGTCGTAAATATTACTATCCATAGGTGATGCTTTAAAAGCCTTTGCAGGTTACTTTAGGTTTACAGGGGAGGACTGGTGCTAGAATTACTGCCCATGATCTGATGTTCGCGGTTCTCTCACGTGTGCAGGACTATTACTGTCTGCGTACGTTTGGGACTGATGCATGCATTTGTGTGCCAGCACTGGTGGATGGGGCACTTTAAATTTTTTTATTTTTACACTGTTGCTTAAATTTTTTTTTGGACCACTTTTGTAAACATCCCTTGCGGCAGCAATAGGCATGTGACAGGTAGTCTTTTTGGAGAAATCTGGGGTCTGTAAGACCCCTGATCCTCCTTCTGCCCTTTAATAGCATTTGATCACACCAAGATTTAATTTTTAAAAATGGCGCCGTTGACATACGGGTAAACCGGAAGTGATGTCAGGTCATTGCTTCCGGGTTACTATATCATAGAGCCCAACAAAGCCGATCTGGTCTTTGTTTGGCTCTGTGATCAGCCGGCAGAAGCGCTGGCAGGTCGATAGGGACTCCTGATTGGATGGGAGATCCCGGTAAAGCTTCAGAAGGTGGTGGTGGCGGTGGGGAACGTTCCCTCTCACTGCTTGTAAAAGCAATCCAGCAGCTTTTACAAGAGAGCCAACCATAGGCTTTAAAAAATGGTACCTGCAGGCACCACGATCTAACCATTTACGGGTACATCACTGGTCGGCAAGTGGCTACAGCATGTTGGCAGTCTCTAACCAACTTCTGTTGCATGTCTGTAGTCTTTGTAGCATTACATACTGCACTCGCCGGCCCCTTTATTAGGTACCCCTTGCTAGTACCGGGTTGGACCCCCTTTTGCCTTTAGAACTGCCTTAATGCTTCATGGCATGGGTTCAATAAGGTGTTGAAAACATTCCTCAGAGATTTTGGTTCATATTGACATGATGACAATGCGCAGTTACTGCCGATTTGTCGGCTGCACATCCATGATCCATCTCCTGTTCCACCACATCCCAAAGGTTCTCTATTGGATGAGATCTGGTGACTGTGGAGGCCATTGGAGTACAGTGAACTCATTGTCATGTTCAAGAAACCAGTTTGAGATGATTTGAGCTTTATGACATGGTGCATTATCCTGATGGAAGTAGCCATTAGAATATGGGTACACTGTAGTCATAAAGAGATGGACATGGTCAGCAACAATACTTAGGAAGGCTGTGGTGATAAAACGATGTTCAATTGGTACTAATTGGCCCAAAGTGCCAAGAAAATGTCCCCCCACACCATTACACCACCAGCCTGAACCATTGATACAAGGCAGGATGGATCCATGCTTTTATGTTGTTTATGCAAAATTCTGACCCTACTATCTGAATTTTGTAGCTGAAATCAAGACTCATCAGACCAGCCAACGTTTTTCTGATCTTCTGTTGTTCAATTTAGGTGAGCCGTGCAAATGAATGGATGAATGATTTGTATAGCGCTGCAAATGCGAACTGAATCGCCTCAAGGCGCTGATTGTAGCCTCAGTTTCCTGTTCTTAGCTGACAGGAGTGGCACTCAGTGTGGTCTTCTGCTGCTGTAGTCCATCTGCTTAAGGTTTGATGTGTTGTACATTCAGGGATGGTATTCTCTACATACCTTGGTTGTAAGGAATGGTTATTTGAGTTACTGTGGCCTTTCTATAATTTCGAACTAGTTTACCCATTCTCCTCTAACCTCTGACATCAACGAGGCATTTTCGTCCACACAACTGCCGCTCACTGGATATTTTCTCTTTTTCAGACCATTCTCTGTAAATCCTAGAGATGGTTGCGTGTGAAAATCCCAGTAGATCAGCAGCCGTCTGGCACCAACAACCATGCTGCGTTCAAAGTCACTTAAATCCCTTTCTTCCCTATTCTGACGCTCGGATTGAACTTCAGCAAGTCATCTTCACCATGTCTAGATGCCTAAATGCATTGAGTGGCTGCCATGTGATTGGCTGATTAGCAATTTGTGTTACCAAGCAATTCAAAAGGTGTATCTAATACATACCTCCCAACATTTTGAGATGGGAATGGGGGACACCTAGTTGCAAATGTATGTAGGCATAGGACACACCCCCTGCCACACCCCCTTAAAGGAGAATTAACCAAAAAAAAGGTTAATTTAATCACAAGGGTATTTTTTTACCACTATTATTCCTTTATATTGGCTTCTAAAATTTACAAATGCAGCAATTTAGAAATTAGATGACAGGTTTAGCACTGTGAAACACTTTTTGAATGATAAATAGTGCATTTTATATACAGCTTTATAGATCAGACCAAAATGAGGGACAAATGAGGAGGAAAGAGGGACAGAGGGACATTGCTCCAAATCAGGGACAGTTGACAGCTATGCTAATAAAGTGGCCGGTGAGCGTGGTCCTTTGAGGATGACGTCTAAGCGCTTGGTGTCACTAGACGCGTTTACAAGCAACAAGCGTTTTTTTTTCTGCCAAAACACGCTAGGGTGGAAGGTGTTAAGCAGAGATGGGCAAACGTGGGCAGGAGGCCTGAAAGGTGTTCTGAATGCCAAGCACAGCGGTTTAGGCACCAACCTGAATTTAGCCTCAAAAAGAAAACTAAGGCAGCCACCACACTTTATAAACTACAGTATGGGTTTCATAGGAGACTTTTATCAGAGGACCAGCCCCCAGCAGGTGCAGGGAAGGCAGAGCTCCCTGATGACACAATGTAGAGCTAGGCTCGGGCTGTCTGTGAGGAGAAGGGGGCGCAGGCTCCGCCCCTCACACGTGTCTCCTCCCCCTTGTATACCGGAGGATGGGAGGGGGGAAGGTAGCGCATCATCTGGCAGCTTCCTCCTCGTACACCCTTTGCGGGCCGGTGCAGACAGCGGCTCCTCCTCCTCGTCCAGGGCTCCTCCTCCTCCAGGTCTCCTCACCATCCACCGGAGACGTGTCTTGTCAGTTCCCCTCACATCCTCCGTAGCTTTCGCTTTGTGTGTGACTTCCCTGGCCGCCCGGCTAATCGGCGCTAAGCATCCCCCGGCCTCGCAGCTCCCTCCTCCCCTCCCTGTGGACACCTCCGGATTAGAACCCCCCACCCGCCCGCCTTGTCGGGAGGAACAGGAAGGGGGGATAGATCTCGTCTCCCTCCATCAGAGCTCAGCAAGGAGCACAGCTCCATCCGCCGGGAACTTCTGGCCTCTTGGATTGCTTGCATTCTCCGTCAGTCCACCATCATTGTTATCCATTGATCGGCATGAGGCTGGTGAGGAACAAGGGAGCTGGTCGGGAGAAGGAGCTGGCCAGGCCGGTCAGGAACCCCTTTGTGCATGACCTGCGCTTCACCCCGCTACAGAAAGCCAAAGTAGGTGCTCGGTGTGTGTGTGTATGTGTGGTCTGTGTATGAGAGCACCCTTCATCATCCTCATCACCCTCATCATCATCACAGCTTGGCAGATCCCTACCACACCATGGCTGGGGATGTCAGCTGTCAGGTCCAGGAGGACTCCACATCCCTCCACATCATCTTCTCCAAAACAGGGCTCACTATTTACCATGGATCTCATCACAACCTGTGCCATAGGACGGCCCTTCTCAACCTTTTACCCCAGTGCCATCCCTGAAATCAGTGCCAGGTCACCCCCTGCTAATAGCACTGAGAAGAATCCCATCCAGTAGTGGTCCATAGGAAGGATGTTTCTACCTTACGGTGGTGGTCCATAGGAAGGGAGTCCCGTTCCCCCTCCTTATGGCCTTATGGTGGTACGTAGGAATGGTGTCATCCCCCCCATGTTGGTGGTCCATAGGAAGAATGTTTACCCCAGTGCCATGCCTGAAATCAGTCCTGGTTGTCAGGGGACCACCTGCTAATAGCACTGAGAAGAATGCCACCCATCCAGTAGTGGTCCATAGAAAGGATGTTTCCACCTTACGGTGGTGGTCCTTAGGAAGGGAGTCCCATCACCCCCCCCCCTTATGTTGGTGGTCCATAGGAAGAACGTTTACCCCAGTGCCATCCCTGAAATCAGTCCTGGTTGTCAGGGGACCACCTGCTAATAGCACTGAGAAGAATGCCACCCATCCAATAGTGGTCCATAGAAAGGATGTTTCCACCTTACGGTGGTGGTCCTTAGGAAGGGAGTCCCATCACCCCCCCCCCTTATGTTGGTGGTCCATAGGAAGAACGTTTACCCCAGTGCCATCCCTGAAATCAGTCCTGGTTGTCAGGTGACCCCCTGCTAATAGCAGTGAGAAGAATGCCACCCATCCAGTAGTGGTCCATAGAAAGGATGTTTCCACCTTATGGTGATGGTCCGTAGGAAGGGGGTCCCGTCCCCCCTCCTTATGGTGGCAGTACATAGGAATGGTGTCTCCCCCCCCACGATTGTGGTCCATAGGAAGGGTGTTTACCCCAGTGGTATCAGGGTCTCAAAATAACAACTTTTTTTTTTTTTTTTTTTATCGGGGGGTAGTGGGAAGAATGCCATACATGCAGTAGTGGTCCATAGGAAGAATGTTTCCCCCTTACAGTGGTGGTCATTCTTCCTATGGGCCATGACAGTAAGCAGAGGGGGCATTCTTCCTGTGGGCCATGACGGTAAGCAGGGGGGCCATTCTTCCTATGGGATGACGGTAAGCAGAGGGGCCATAATGGTAAGTAGAGGCATTTTTTCTATGGGGGGCCATGATGGGAAGCGGCGGGGACATACTGCCTATGGGCCATAATGGGAAGCAGGGGGGGCATTCTTCTTATGGGCCATGATGGGAAGCAGAGGGGGCATTCTTCTTATGGGCCATGATGGGAAGCAGAGGGGGCATTCTTTTTATGGGCCATGATGGGAAGCAGAGGGGCCATTCTTCCTTTGAGCCATGATGGTAAGTAGAGGGGGCATTTTTCCTATGGCCATGATGGGAAGCGGCGGGGACATTCTCCCTATGGGCCATGATGGTAAGCGGCGGGGACATTCTCCCTATGGGCCATGATGGTAAGCAGAGGGGGCATTCTTCCTATGGGTGAAGATGGTAATCAGCGTGACATTCTTCCTATAGGCCATAAAGGTAAGCAGAGGGGACATTCTTTCTACAAAGCACCATGGTAAGCAAGGTGGGAGGGCGTTCTTCCTACAGGAGCACCATGGTAAAAGGGGTGACATTCTTCCTATGGGCCATGATGGGAAGCAGAGGGGGCATTCTTCTTATGGGCCATGATGGGAAGCAGAGGGGGCATTTTTCCAATGGGCCTTGATGGTAAGCATGTCTCCCCCCCCTCCCCTTTCCCTCTTACAGTGATGACCCATAGGAAGGATGTTTCCCCCTTACAGTGGTGGTCTGTAGTAAGGGTGCCCCTCCCCTCTTATGGTGACAGTTTGTAGGAAAGGAAGGGTATGCACCCCCCTTACAGTGGCAGTCCATGGAAAGCATTCCCCCCCACCTTATGGTGGCAGTCCGTGGGAAGGTGTGTTGTTCTCCCCCCCCCCCCCCCGTTACGGTGGTGGTCCATAAGAAGAATGCCCCTCTGCTTACTATCATGGCCCATAGGAAGAATGCCCCCTCTGCTTACCATGGTGGTACAATACATTTATTTAAAAGTAAACTGAAGGTTCACTTCAAAAGTCAGCAGCTACAGTATATATAGCTGCTGGCTTTTGATTTTTTTTATACACCGGGGGGAAACTCTTTAAGGAACTCCTGGCATCCTCTGGAGGAACTCTGGTTGAGAATGGCTGCCATAGAAGGTCATTAGAAAGCAACTTGTATGAATTGATTATGAGATTTGGTTGTGGCTATGGGTTATATGGGCTACAACATTTTGCTCACCATCATTATTCTCTGCCCTGTCTTATTAAAGATTCCCATAGGTGCTCATTTAGGTGTATTTTTAAACCTGTTTTCATGCATTTTGCTCATGTGTTGCTGTGAATTTTGTGTTATTGCATGTGCGTTGAAGCGAATTTGCACTTTGCCTGAACTAGGTAAAGTAACAGCTTTGCGTGATAGCAGGCCAAACAAGGAGTCTATGCTTAAAGTACATGTAAACCCCATCACTAAAACCTCATAAAGTCATTCTCAATATTTTTCAATTCACAGATTTAATTATTAAAACAACATCTGGTGATAATATCATAAAGGTCTTGTTCGGGCCTTTCTGTTACAGGGTGACAACGTTCTGTCCTTGTCCCTAGTTTTTCTGTGTTGTCACCCTGTCACATTTTCCAGTGGAAACTGTAAGCAGCTATGCTGATGCATATTTCACAAACCTGTTCCACTGTTGTCACCATCAGCAGCATTATTATGCAACAAAGCAAAGATGAGAAGTATTTCTTAAATAAAAAACAAAACAAAACATGGCAATGAAAACAGAAGGTGGTAGAGTTAGTGTTTAGATGTACTTTAACCTTTTTCATGCTCTGTAACCATCCCACTATGCTGATGTGCTCCCTGAAAATTCCTGTGCAAGTTTCAGCGTTCACAAAAAAATCTGAAATTGCTGAGCTGTGCATGCTTCCCCATCCAACATGACAGTGCCCAGGCATATGGTGCTGCACTGTGGTAGGTAGGGGGAGTGTCATATAGTCCTTCATACCTGGAAGTACCTAATCTCTGGCAAGCTGAGCACAGGAAAGGTAAGTATTAACTCTTGATGCATTTTATCAAACCTACCTGTCGCCTTGCTCAACTCGCACAAAGTTTGATTTCCTTGAAATGCATTGTTTATTTTCCATATTGTATTTCTAGCCCTCTCTTTGGATACTTTATTTAAAATACAAGTAAACCTTTTTCTTTAATGCCACTCAGAGTATAGAGCTATACTGTTTTCAGTGGTAAAGAGCTTTCGATGTCCTTTAGTTGCTGGAAAGCACCTCTAAAGTGCAGACATGTAGAGCTGGGCATACGCCTTATAATCTGATTGTATACAACCACTTTAACACTAAGATTGTACAATCGCCTTATAAAACCAACCCATTCAGTTTAAAATAGAAATGAAAGGCAAACATTTGTGTATAGATATTAAAAAACATCATCAATACTCCCCCCCCCCCCCCCCTTTTTTAAGTAATCACATTGTCTCTCTCTCTCTTTGCTGCATAAGAGCTGGGGGGGGGGGGGGGGGGGGGAGAGGCAGCAGCACACTGATTTTCCCAGTGAATGGCTGTGCAGGGGAAGGGGGGTGTCAGGATAAGTCTGATCATTGGAAGAGAGCAGGCTGAGTTCACAGCATAGCTAGAGAACTGACTACGCTGTGCTCTCCTGCTTAGTGTGGTCAGTTAAAAAAAAAGTAAAGCAAAGGGACTGGCAGGATCACCAAGGATTTTGCACAAAGGAAGCAATACAAAGAGAACAGGCGTTCTCGTACATACAAGTACATGGTACAGCAGTCGCATATCAGGAATATGAAATGTTAGGGTAACAAACACTTTAAGCTGGTTATAAACTATACAATATGATTGTACAATCTCATTTAACCACTTCCGGACCGCCCACCGTGTATATATGTTGCTACTTTGATGTTAAATACCATTGTTATGGCAGCAGATATTGGTATCTGCTGTTACCATATACCATACCATATCTGCTGTTATGGCAGCAGATATGGTATTTTTATTCACGGCGGGCGGTCTGCTTTGATATCAAAGTGGTTTTCTTGGTGGATTTTCCGCAAGATCACTTTTATCGGCAACAAGAGGGCTGTCGGTAGCGGCGGAGACGATACGGTTCTTTCCCCTGAGAGACAGGAAGTCGAGTGAGGGAATGATGTGCCACCACTCGACTCCATGCCATTGGATGACGGAAGCAACGTCAAACGGCCTTAAAGGGACAATTTTCTTTTTATTATTTATTGCTTTTACGTGTGAATCTAAGATCTGAGGTTTTTTTGACCCCAGATCACACATTAAAGAGATCCTGTGATGTTTTTTTCTAATACAAGGCATGTTTACATTCTTTGTAATAGGAATAAAAGTGATCCCAAAATTTGTTTTTTAAAGAGACAGTGTAAAAAATAAAAATAAAAAATAAAATAAATTTTAAAGCACCCTGTTCCTTCATGCTCGTGTGCAGAAGCCAACGCATATGTAAGTCACGCACGCATATGTAAACGGTATGCAAACCACCCATGTGAGTTATCACTGCAATTGTTAGAGCGAGAGCAATAATTCTAGCAAAAGACTTCTGTAACTCTAACCATTCCACGAGCGGACGCGATTTTGAAGCATGATTGACATGTTGGGTATCAATTTTCTCGGCGTAACATTATCTTTCACAATATGGGTTAAGTTTACTAATTCCTTTTTTTTTTTTTTTTTTTTTTTTTATTCAAAAAAGTGTATTTTTTTTTCCCAAAAAATTTTGTTTGTAAGACCGCTAAGAAAATACGGTCTGACATAAAGTATTGCAACAACCATTTTATTCTCTGAAAAAAATATTTAATGTTTGGGGTTCTAAGCAATTTTCTAGCAAAAAATACAGGATTTTAACTTGTAAACACCAAGTGTAAAAAAATGGGCTTGGTCCTTTAAGCCCTGTTCACATTTTGCAATTCGGGATTGCAGGCAGAATCACCATTTTGGAACCCCAAACACAATGCGTTTCTTTCGCGATTGTCATGCGTCAATTTATATTGCACAACAAACCTTGCCTTTACGAATCAAGTGAAGCTTGTAGCCCGAAAAGAAGCTACTGCTCCTTTTTGGACATAGGGCAGTGCATTCAAGTAAATAAGCTGGCCCTATGCAACTCGCAAAATGGCGTGGGAATCGCTCTTTGAAATGTGCATAGCTGGAATGCTGCTTCCTGCTATGCGATATGTGAACGGGGGCCTCATGTTTTACTTAAACTAGTAATAGGAGGAAACTCCTAAAAAATCTATTTAGTTTGCATTAGAGCTGTACGATTAATCGTTAAATCACACGATCTTAAAGTGTTAAGGCAAAAGTGTAAATCACTGCCAGCCCCTCTATTATAGGCAGGCATACCACGCTATGTAAGTCTTTTATAAAAACCAGGATTGTAAATACATTTTTACTGCTAGCTTCAGGCCGGTCATGTGACTTGCGGCCACAGCTTCGATACATGGCTTTTGCAGGAGGGACTAACATCTCCCTCTGACGTCAGCCGGGGAGGTCACATGGGCGCTCAGCTTCGGATATGTAAAGCGGCCGCGAGTCACATCACCGGCCTGAAGATAGCACTAAAAATGTATTTACAATCCTTGTTTTTAGAAAAAAACTTAGTGTGGTATGCCTGGCCATAATAGAGGGGCTGGCAGTGACCATAGTAAGGTGTGTGTGTGTGTGTGTGTGGTTGTGTTTTTTTTTTTTTTTTTTAATACAATAGCGGAGACACGGAGGAGGAGGGGGTGAGAGGGAGAGAGGACAGCTGCGGATGACAGAGGGACATACGCTGACCACGGTGGTCAGGGCTCAGCAGCCCTGATTATCGTGGTCAGCGCAGGGAGGGGGATACAGGAAGTGGCAGAATCCGCCAGGTTTTTTACAGTTTAGAGTGGATTGATTACACGGAACAAGCACTGTGCTGTTTAATCTGCTTTAAGGGATATATATCTATATCTCTCTCTCTATCTATATCTCTCTCTCTATCTATATCTATCTATCTATCTATCTATCTATCTATCTATCTATCTATCTATCTATCTATCTATCTATCTATCTATCTATCTATCATAAAATCTCTATTTTGTTAACAAACACTTTAATCCGACATTTCCACGATTCAGTGCAGAGCCATTCTCTGCTGACAGCTGTCAAAAAAAAAAAAAAAAGGGAACCTGCCAAGTTTATCACAATATTGCTCATTGCTGAGATAAAAAGAAACGTATCATTTGGTTCTTTTAGATCAAAGGGATGAACTTCGGTCTGTAAATGAATGCAGTTTAACCACAAAGACTAATCCTTTTTCTGACACTTGTTGATTACTAGAAAAAAATCCTGTATTTTTTGCTAGAAAATTACTAGAAATTATTTATATATATAAATATATTTTAGCAGAGACCCTAGAGAATAAAATGGCGGTTGTTTCAATATTTTATGTCACACTGTATTTGCACAGCGGTCTTTCAAAAGCCATTTTTTGGGCAAAAAATACACTTCAATGAAGTAAAAAAACGAAAACGTAAAGTTAGCCCAATTTTTTTGTATAATGTAAAAGATGATGCAACGCTGAGAATTGTGAACTTTATTCTAAGCAAAAAAAAAAAAAAATGATTCTCGTTTTATCCAGATTCATGCAGCTCTAGTTTGTATTAAAGTATAAGCTCTCCTTTAGGAGTATGTTGCGTTATCCCCCTTTTTAGGGTGGAACATGTAACATGTTCCCACTGCTGCAACCTTCCCCTGATCTGCTGCCTCTAGTGACAGCGAGCCGGGGATCTTCTCCCCAAACTTGCTGTCACAATAAAAAAAAAAGTGGCTGTTTGGGTTTCCACCTGCCCAGCCGTGTCATTTATTCGCAGAGTTCTGTGAATGGGAAAACTACAACTACAGGGGGTCCCCGGGTTACAAACAAGTTAGGGACTATAGGTTTGTTCTTAAGTTGAATCTGTTTGTAAGTCGGAACAGGTACATTTTTTAAGTGTAGCTCCAGCCAAAAAAACTATTTTTAAGCTTTTTGGATAGCATAGGGAAGGGTTAACACCCCTGTAACATTTGTTTTGCTGTGTGTGCCCCTGTTCAGAAGATTTCACCTCACTTTCTGTCCCAATGACAATTGCATTTTGAAAATTTTGGGTTGTTGTGGAAACAAGCCTTGGTGATAAAGCATCAGTGGAGGTACCTTTTCCCCAAAATAGCTCTTACAGGAGAGAATTTCCCTTCCTAGGGGTAGATTTCCTCTTACTTCCTGTTGTCTCCCTCCGTTTGTAAGTAGGAGTCGTTTGTAAGTCGGATGTTTGTAACTAGGGGACCCCCTGTACTGTCAGCTTTTTTGGCTGTCGGCTTGTAGTTTTCAGTGAACTACTGGAGCGCCGATGGGCACTCTAGGTAGTTCATCGATGGTCCCTCTCATTGTGGTACAAGCAGACAGCTTACACTGACAGTCCATAGGAACCCTGCGTTGTACTCGCAATCTGCTGATCATGGGTGCAATGTGTTTTTTGTTTTGTTTTTTTATTTTTTTTTTAATGCAAGTTTTTTTTCTAACTGCAAAAAAGATTTGCATTTATTTAAAGTGAACTTAACCTTTAAAACATGCAGGCTTTTGCTGTACATTAGTGTATGGTAAGTCCAAAGGAGATTGCACAGTCAGATTGCGTAGTGTATCCTCAGCCTAGGTTCACTAAACACATTGAAATCTGAACATAGAAGCAGCTTTATATATACCACAACTGTGAAATATGAGGATCTCCATAGTCTAGCCAAACCGTTTATATCCAGCCTACGAGGCTGTTAACAGCACTACATACTTGTCAATAGATCTAAAGGAAATTGTACAATCCGATGGCAGTTTGTATGGTGAATTTTTAAGACTCGTCAAACACAAAACAATCTGACTGCACAAATTTAGATCTACCAAAACAATGTAGTATGTTGACTTCTTTTTTTTTTTTAATTATTATTATTATTATTATTATTATACAGGATTTATATTTATATAGCGCCAACATTTTTGTGCAGCACTTTACAACATGAGGGCAGACAGTTACAAAACAATTCAATACAGGAGAAATCAGATAATTTAGTCTTGAGTTTTTCTTCCAAAATAATATTCGGTAACTGCCAAGCATATTCCTAGGCTCTCTAGGAGGTGGCACTTTATTTTTTATTTTTACCAGTTCTCAGACAAGCGGGTAGTACAGTTTGAGATTATAAATCCAAATAGTTCAAGTTTACCTCCACTGAGATCTATGCAAATAACGCAGAGATTCAAAGTTCCTGGTCCCAGTGACTTTCAGTCCTGCATAGCCCTAATATTCCTGACATGGATGTGCAGCAGTTTTACATTAAAGCATAAGTTTGAGCAAAACTGTTTTGTAAGCTAAGGACCCATAGCCTGTTAGATTGCAGTAGTGGTACTGTATATCCATCTGCAGATACAAATCCATTTATAAGAATGGTACCTGGCATTGGCTTGTGCTTATCATTTTGGATCCTAAAAGCGGTTCTTCAGCCTAAAAAAAAAAAAAAAAAAAAAATCTGCTCTCTTTTAATAAAGGACACTTACCTGTCCAGGGATCCAGTGCTTTGCTCACACGAACAGCTTCTTTGTCGTTCTTCGTTGGCATGTTTATTGTAGG
Source organism: Aquarana catesbeiana (assembly GCF_042186555.1). Classification (NCBI taxonomy): domain Eukaryota; kingdom Metazoa; phylum Chordata; class Amphibia; order Anura; family Ranidae; genus Aquarana; species Aquarana catesbeiana. Next base: position 312,510,659 of record NC_133328.1, read on the forward strand.
CAGCTGGCTGTGATTCCTTGCGGCTTCACATTTGGTTGCACTTTGTGAATGGTCCTGCAGCCTTTTGGGACCAGTGACATTTCCCAGAAGGTGTGGGGAGGGGTTTACAGATGAATTTCAGGTAGATCACTGTGGGTCCCCCCCCCCCCCCCCAGAGTGTTAGAAATAGAAGAGGAGGAGGAGGGGGGGGGAGGAAGGCATAAAGTGGAACTTTTAAATTCCACTTTAAGGGCTCATTTACATGGGAGCAGAGTGCCATACACCATGAAAATCAGCAGTATAAGTCTGGGAGTAACAGGTGTTTGCGCACAGCCACCTGTACAAATCAATGACCGTCTGCGAGTGTTCGCTAGTAGCCGCCCATCTGAACATTTACTTGCGTACAGACAAGAACGAGCGGCCTGGGGGACACATTACAGGCAGCTGAACGTAAATACTTGTCGCTCCCAGTCACTGGGATACAGTCATTTTTTTATAGTGTCACTTAGAGCTACATGATTAATCGTTAAAGACTCAAGAACGCGATCTTAACACAGCATTTTCCTGATTCAGTGCAGAGTTCTCTGCTGACAGCTGTCGAAAAAAAAAAAACAAGAAAGCAGGCAGCCTGCCAAAAAGGAGATAAAGAGAAATATTGTATCTTCTGTTCTTAGATCAAAGGAATTTAAGTGGTCTGTAAATGTGGTCAGTTTAACCACTTAAAGGCTAATCCTTTTTCTGACACTTGTTGATTACTAGAGAAAATCCTGTATTTTTTGCTAGAAAACTATTTGGAACCCCCAAACGTTTGTATATTAACGCAGGGACCCAAGAGAAGAAAATGGTGGTCGTTGCAATATTTCATGTTGCACTGTATTTGCGCAGAGGTCTTTCAAACGCAGTTTTTAAAAAAAAAAAAAAAAAAACTGTAATGAATTAATAATCAAAACCGTAAAGTTAGCCCAATTTTTTTGTATAATGTGAAAGATTATGTTACGCCATGAGAGAATCGTGAGCTAAGCAAAAAAAAATGTGATTCTCATTTTGGCCAGAATCGTGCAGATCTAGTGTCACTGTACCTGTGTGAATGAACCCTAAGCGTCCCGTTCTCTGCAATGGAACCGTTCGTCGCTCCGACTTAGAAAAAGGTTCCTGTATGACTTTGGGGGCGACTTGCATTGACTTCTGTACAGAAGTCGTTTTGCGAGTCGCCGCTGAGTCGTGTCCTGGGTCGCCTGAGGCAGTCCCGCTGTTAGTTGTGCTGCCTCAGTGTGAACCGACCTTTAAAGTTTGGCAGTTTTAGAGAAGAGTGTATTCTTAACCTGCCTTCTCCATATAAATGTGACACAATATTGTTTATATAAAGAAAGTGCTTGATGGTGGTTTTTCTTTTTTTAATGATTAAACCAACACGTTAGAAGCAATTTGTTTACAAACATTATTTCCAATAATTGTGGTCAGATATTCAGACTTTACCCATTGTAGCATCTTTGTATAGCTTCTCCCAGCTGGTGGGCACCAACCAGCATCTGTTCTTGTCCCCGCTCAGCAGCCATGCTCTGTAATTGGCAAGCTCTGTTTCTTTAGAAACAACCCCTGTATTCTGCGTGGTCTCTACTGGGAACTAAAAATAAATAACCTGCTTCAATGAGACCCCATGTCATTGTATGGGCTCATTTTAGTGTCTTCCAACTGTAGGTGTGATTGTGTCTCCTAATTATTCTGCCTACAATATCTGTTGACTCAATGAATGTATGGAGCGCACCAGGGTTGTGAATACTAACTACTTTTGTTACATCTGATGGAGTGGCACAAAACAGCCGTATTGTCTGCAATATTTAAAGTAAGGCTCTGTTTCCACTAGTGCGACTTTTCATGCGACTTGGGACTGAAAAGTCGCATGACAAATTGTTTCCCATGATTTCCAATGAGTACCGTTCATATCTGTGCGACTTCAAGTCGCAGCGACTTCAAAGTCCCTGCACTACTTTGGTCCCACTTTGATGCGACTTGAGGTCCATAGATACAGGCATTGCTTCAAATCGCGGTAAAATCGCGGCAAAATCGCGCGACTTTGGGGACGCACTAGTGGAAACATAGCCTTAATGTGTCATGCGAGTAATATGGGGGTTGTCATTGCTGATCTCTCTTTGAGAATTCTACAACATTCACTAATAAAAGTGGGTGATGTGCTCACTTGTTCTGGGCTTGTGCCTCAGAATGCATTGAAACCAGAGGATCAGCATGAAAGCCAGTCAAAGAACATCTTACAGCTGATCTCTGGGAATTAGGCAAAATGTACCCTTGTGGTGCCCCCCACACTGCAATGGTTGTTAAGTGCCCTATATAGAAAAGACACAATTTGTTGTGCTGAGATTATGTAAATTTGAATCAACAGTTAATTACTTAATAAATTATAAAATATAAAAGCAGCTAACACAATATGCAAGGTTTTGCACAGTAATTAATATGGTAGATGGTGTAGCGCTAAAAATAAAACAGAACTTTTCAATGCTTAAATGAATTGGATTAGAACATTAGAGAGGTTGCTGAAAAATAACTATGCCTGTGTTATCAACCTGAGGGTAAGAGGCAGTGTGTTTGGGTGATGGTGGCGGTGTCCTTGCAAGTGGATTTCACCAGATTTTTTACTGTTATTTCAGATCTTTATGGAGTTTTAAAATGATGTTCTAATCCAATTCATTTAAGCATTGAAAGTTCATTATTCAGTTTTATATTTAGCGCTACACCATCTACCATATTAAGTGCTCTATATGTCCAGGGGTGCTGGGTGCCAGCAGGCTCCCTCAATCCATGCAACCAGGACAGCAATGCCTGGCGCTCCTGCCAGTGGTCACAATTGAGCCAAGGAAATGCCCAAATTCCCTCCTTTTCCATGCCCACAAACCAGCTAAACACAATGGGGAAGGGTTATTACATGTAGAATAATTGAGGCTTCACCTCCCTCTTATTCTAAGACACAGGCTGGAGGAGCATGCTGCAGCTTGTGACTGGCAGAAATCCACTCACACCATGTTATTGCCAAAAATGTAAGGCATGTTCCATGTTCATACAGGTATTTTTAACCCCTGTAGACCTGAAACACCATCGGAATATTCAGTGTGATAGGCGAAGCTATTCATTCAGTCAGTGTCTGGCTGATTCACTGTGAAGTCACATCACCCTTCCCATTGTGTGCTATGAAGTTCCCCCAGGGATATTTGTACACCCGTTGTTTATGCATGAATGAGGCATTTCCTCCTAACGTTTTTTTTTTTCTAAACTCTTGACATTTCTTCTATATGCCATGCTAGTTAATTATCTGGCCATTGAAATGTATCTGCGGATCCCATATATGATAGTAATACTAACAACCTGTCAGTGCGTTGAAGGCTTGCCTAATTTACACAGATATATTGCACCGCTAAGTAAATTTGCTTTGCTTTGATATGCAAACCAAATAGGAAACACAGTTGTAAAATGTGCCGACGTGGTCTTTCACTTTTTAAGAATAGACTTCTTTTGGGAATTTAAAAAGCAATATTATTAAAAAGCAGTTCTGGTTAAAGTGCAGAATTTTGAGTTTGGTGATGAGCATTCATTTGGCAGATGTAAACAAAAGACTGTGAGAATAGAAATACAGGAACTGCCATTGCTGACTTTGTGAATATGCGTGCTATGTCTTTGCTTTACTGCTTGGTGAGTTGTAACATGAAATGAATGCGTGCACGTGATGTGTTACCCGCACAAGGAAAAAAAAAACAAAACAATGACAGCTGCTATGTATCCGTCCTGATAGTTTCAGGATAGGTAACCTTTTAATTTTTTTTTGTTTTTAACCCACTGATTATAATGGTTTCCCAAAACAGTTGCATTCAAGGCATGCCGTGAATGATAACTGTTAAAACAGTTGTAAATGTTCAATTTTTCTCTAAAATATTACACATGGTATACTTTAATGACCTGTGCAAGGGAATTGCACAGAGCGGCCCAGAACACCCTCTTCTGGGGTACCCTGCCAAGGCTCTCCGTTCCTCCTGAACTGTGTCTGCCATCATAGCAAACTGCTTGCTATGAGGACAGACATGCGGGCTCGCTCCCGAGCTGGGCTGTGTGTGTCTATAGACAGAGTATTGCTCGGCCCCTCCCCCTCCCCATGCTCTCTGCTCACAGGATTTGATTAAGAGCAGCAGGAGTCAGTGGCTCCCGCTGTTGTCTCTCTGTCCTGTGGATGCAGGGAGCCACTACAGACAGGCACAGCGTTGGATAGAGTGAGGACTCCAGGCTCGTGGGGGGCTATGCTGCTAGTGGGACATTTTCTACCTTAATGCAGGGAATTCATTAAGGTAAAACATTTCTTGGCTGTAGGCCTGGTTCACACCTATGCAGGTTGTGGTTGATGCCTTTTCCGGGTGCGTTTTGCTGTTTTTTTTTTTTTCTCACACGAGTTTTTTTGGGAGGTGTCTTGTCTTTCAGGTGAAAACAGCAAAAACGCAAGCCCTGTGTTTTTGATGCGTTTCCATTGAAGTCTTTAGGACCAAAAATGTAACCTGCTGCGGGAAAAAAAGTCCCTGAGCCTTTCCAAAAAATGCACCGGTGGAAAGAGCACAGATGTGAATATGACCCATAGGAAACCATGTTAAATGGACTGTAGTGCGTTTATGCGAAACGAATCATACTGAAAAACGCATAGGTGTGACCCAGGCCTTAGAGCCACTTTAAGCCTCTTGCGCACAAGGCATCTAGCTCCTGTTAGTGCAATTCCAGTGTTTTAGTGTGCTTAGGAGGCACAGGTGCAGCATCCATACCTGCAGCCTCCCAGTCTATAGCGGGCTGAAATATGCTGCGGTTGGATGAGGTTGAATGATGTGCCGAGTGCTACTCATGTTTATGGCCCTGTACATTCAGAGACAAATGCGAAATAAAACGCTGCAATTGCACTCACATGGGCTAGACTCCGTTTGCAAGGGGCCTTTATAGTTGTTGGTGTTAGCTCTTCATCGACTCCTGTGCATCATAAAGATAACTGCAGATCACAGGCTAAGCCTGGCCATATATTATACAATCTTCTTGTACAACTTTCCTCTAGATTTACCAAAACCATATAATATGAGATCAAACCTAAACACTTTCAATTTGTATGCAATCAGGCAGGCCCTTGCACCACATAGTTGAAGGTAAATCTAAGGAAAACTGAATAAGAAAATTTGTATGGTGCATACACTAGTAGAAATGCATTTACATATTTTTTTTTTTTTTTTCGTTTTAATAGTGGGGTCAAACCAATGCTCCTTTTCTACCACAGTGATAAGAAAGTTTGAAGGAGCGGGATGGAAACTGTTTCTTGAATGAACAAATTTGCAGCCATGAATATGGTTTTTGATCAGGAATTTACATTCATTCCAAATTCGAATGTTGAAATCAAACAAAGTTTTGAAGTACTTTTAGAACGACATTTATCCAGTCATCGAACATGCATAGAGTTTTTAAACAAATGTTTATACAAAAACCTACTAGTGTACGGGCAATTTTAGATGTCAACTTTCTTTGCTATAAAAGGATAGGAGGGTTCGTTCTGCTATAATAATAGTTTGCACCTAACCTCTTCCGTTTTTAATTCTGCCTGAGATGTTTTATTCGACCTGTCCTTTTGATTGGTGTGTTTTTATATTGGTTGCTGGATAATGTTGTTGACCTTACTTATAATTGTCTCAGGCCAGTATTTTCAAGGCCTAGCTATAGATTTGTGTGTTTGTACATTTTTTTTTCTATGGTAAAATCCAATAAAGATGTATTTAAAAAAAAAAAAAAAGTTTTACTGTACATCCACCCATGTCTGAGTCTGCTTGAGACCACAAATGAAGGTGGAAAAGATGTGTTCTTTTTCTGTATTTGCAGACCAGAATGAGATGAATTGAGTGAACACCAGTGCAAAAGAATGCACATCTGACCACGTCTGCCTGCCTATAGATTTAAACCTTGAGTATAGCCTCACATAGTATTAAGTTGATAACGATAAAGAAGTACCATCGTCCAGAATGACGTGTATGTTTGGGGGGGGGTAAAGATGTGGCGGTAGTTGCTGAGGCTATCCCATACACATAGGTACGCGAAGGAATTTAAATGGACTTTCTCGGTACTGATATAGCCACAAATTGATTAAAAATACAAAATTTTATTCTGTAACAATATAACAACAATGTATACAGAGACAATTTGTAAAATAGTACACTATAACCACACGGGAACTAACTCATAGCAGGTTTCCCCCGTACAGTTTCTGTTCAGGTGGGGTGTAAATATTCCTCTACCAGTTTCGCGGTAAAACAGCTTCTTCAGGAGTATGAAATGGTCTATAAGGAAACAGTATATTAAAGAAAATATACAAAGGAATATACAAATTGTACAAAAAGATCATTCACAAGGCATAGTTATAGTAAAATAGATACAGAAAGATATGCTCACCCAAATGGACCAGGCACGGCTAGCAACGGATTCCCACAGATCCCCCCCCCCCCCCCCCCAGCGGACAAGGGGGAGTGCAAAAAACATCACTAATTGGAATTAATAATTGAATCGAATCATGAAGCTATGAGTAAGCATCAGTAGATGTGAAACGTGTTAGCTGTCATTCCTGCACTTTCAATCTCTGATGTAACCCACGTTTGATTTTCATATTTTTGCTACAATAAAGATGTTTGATTTTTCACTGAGTGCGGCCGTCCAGGTTCATCTTTTTCTCACTTATCCTACCATGCAGAGCCAGCACCTGTGAGACTGAGTAGGGCGGGAGCTCACAATCAGGTGTGGAGGCCCTGGGAGCGGCATTTTCTCCTGCTTCAACTATGTAGTACAAGGGCCTGCCTGACTGCATAGAAAGTGTTTAGGTCTGACCTCAATTTTTATAGTTTTGGTAAATCTAAAGGAAAGTTGTACAAGAAAATTGTATAATGTATGGCCAGGCTTAAGCCCCATACACACTATTAGATTTTCTGCAGATTTTTGTCTTCAGATTTACCAAAACTATGTAGTGCAAGGGCCTGCCTGATTGCATACAAATTGAAAATCTTAAGGTTTGACCTCATATTATATGGTTTTGGTAAATCTGAAGACAAAAATCTGCAGAAAATCTAATAGTGTGTATGGAGTTTGTCTTAGAACTGACTGGGGACAGCTGAAGCTTCAGACCAATGCTGCCAACACGTTCTGTAGGTGAATATGTAGGTTTTTTTTTCTTTTTTTTTTAATTCTCGCACTCCTCCTTTAAGATATTATCATAAGTTATCGATCGCCTCTCTATTTTTCACCATGTAATATCATAATCTGATCAATCGAAATCCAACTGTATTCATAAACAAAGTATCTCAGCGCTGCTGATCGATGTGAAACAGTGTATACTTTTCCATCCCGACCAATTGGCTCAGTTTACTCAAATTCAATTCTTAGACGGCAGAGTAGTTATATGTAGCTTAATTGATTGTGATCATTTTGTTTCAATCGCATAATTAAAGTAACCTTAAATGTTACCTTTTCCTTTAAAGTAACAAACCTATTATACTTGCCTGCTCTGTGTAATGGTTCTGCACAGAGCAGCCCCGAACCCCCACCGGCGGTCCTGTCTCCTTCATCTTTCGGCAAGTGCCCCCATAGGAAGCCACTTCACTGACACAGGGCGGCTTGGCCCCGCCCCGCCCCCTCATCACAGAATTTGATTGACAGCAGTGCGAACCAATGGCCGGGAGAGACGATCGGGCTCAGGTAAGTATAAGATGGGAAAGGGGGACACGTGCAGCACAAGGTTTTTTACCCTAATGCATGGAATGCATTAAGGTAAAAAACCTTAAGGCTTTACAACCACTAGGGAAAACCTTTTTTTTGTTTTGGACAGAGTGGAGAGAGATTAGAACACTTGTCAGTTTTTATAGCGGTCTGTACCCATTAGGGAGATTAGCCCTCTCTTTGTCCTGTTTACCATTATAATTTGAAAGTAAAAGAAAACCCCAAGTTTTGGGTTGTCCCCAGAAAAGTACTAGAAGGGACCTCTTCCAATGGGAACACTAGTTCTTGTGATCTGGAGGTCCCCAAGGAATTCCCTTAATTTTAAGGTATTCCCTCTCACTTCCTGTTTTGGATATGGGACAGGAAGTGAAGGGGAAATCTCCCCAATGGGACACAGATGGCGGAACAAAATCTGACAGTGGTTATAACCCAACCTTGCTCTTTGCAAAATGGGGGTGAAAAAAAAGTTTTGCCTAAGGTTCTACTTTAAATTTGAAGCCTGCATACCCGCCCATAAGAGAAGCATCCCCAGCCTTGCTTTCTCCTCAGAGAGGAGAAAAAGATACTATGTATCTTTTGTGGAGGCTTTTCAAAAGAGAAGCTAGTTTTGGCCCCTTTTCACACTTGTGCCACTTTTCCTGTGACTTTGGACATCAGAGTCGCATGATAAGTCGTACCCTATGATTCCCAATGATAACCATTCATATCTGTACAACTTCAAGTCGCACTGACTTCAAAGTAGTCCCTGTACTACTTTGGTCCGACTTTGATGCGAGTCGAGGTCCATAGACCTCAAGTTTTACACAGGCATTCCCTGAAATTGTGGCAAAGTCGCGGCTGCAAAATCACGCAACTTTCAAGTCGCTGCAGTGTGAAAGGGGCCTAAAAGAAAAAACGTGTCTATACTGCATTTGAACACCTACAGACCTACAGTACATCTGCTTATGTCCAAATGAGCTGAGATGCATACACTTCCACATGTCGGCTCCATTGAATACACACATTACTTTTAGATTGTAAGCTTTCATGAGCAGGGCCCTCCTAACCCTCTTGAATTATGTTGAAACTATACTGTCTCCCTTTATTTTGTAAAATGCTGTGTAAACTGTTGGCGCTATATAAAAATATTGATGTTTACATCTCCCCCTGAATGAGTTGGGTCCCTTTCATGCGACAAGCCCACTCGGATCTGCCTGTCCATTTTTCAGGCGGATCTGAGCAGCCATCTATTGACTCCTATGGGCAGGCGGATGTCAGTGGAGATGTGTCCTCTGACACCCATCTGCCATCTGATCCGCTCAAGACAGATGTATGGAGATACGTCTGCCATCCGTCTTATTGGATCGGATGAGATCTAATAAAAAGGACATGCTGTCCGTTTTCGTCTGATCTCCCCATAGAGATCATGGGGGCTGTGACAAGCCACTCAGTGAGCAGAGATTGACCTGTCATCCGCCTGCTCAGCAGAGAACTACGGAGCGATCCCTTGCTGAGCTGGCGGACTCCGCTGAGCGCATCCACCTCATGTGACAGGGGCCTTATTCATGCTATGGCTGCTCATGTGTAGATCTTTAGTCAATCTGAATTTATTCTGTGCATGCTCTGCTATGGCATAAATGACTTAATCTAAAGGAGATGTAAATATCAATCGTGTATAATCAGTGGAGGCAGTGCATGCGCAGAATGACCTTGGTTTTCACTAATTGCGTACCTGCGTCGCTGCTGTTTACTAACGATTGAGGTTTACACATCGGCTCTGAGCAGTGGGGGTGGCACATGTCCATTAACGGTGTGCTCATGTAAATGGTCACACAAACCTTTACGTGTGGACAGTATAACATACTGTATGGTCCAATTCTGGTTTGGATTATGCAACTAAACGTGTGAATGGACCTATAATGTACAAAGCTGAAGCTTCAGATCTGTATAAAATGATGCATGTGAACACAGCAAATTTGTACGCTCGTGTGCATGAGCCCTTAGTGCACACATATGTGGCATCCCCATACAGGTCAGGGGTGGGAGAATTTTATTTTGGATTGTTTCTGGTTGGTCATGATAATAGCAAGAAATGTATAGCTTGTCTAAACAAATCAAGGTATAGTTCACCAGAATATCTGCTTGCCGACCGCCTCACATATGAGTACGGCGGCAGAGCGGTTCTCCTGTTCAGGATCATGTAACTAGCACTTCCAGGTAGGAGGCGAGCCCGCGATCGGCACACAAGCCGATGTATGCTGGAAGACAGGACAGAGCTCTGCCTATGTAAACAAGTTCTGTCCTGCCAGCATTGATGTGCTGGTCTTAGCTTCCCTGCAAAGCAGAGTATAAAAGCCAGCACATCTCTTAGTAAAAGCACCTCACAGTACATAAACACAGGTTAGGCACACATTTAACCCTTTGATCACCCTAGATGTTAACCTCTTCCCAGCCAGTGTCATCAGTACAGTGACAGTGCATATTTTTAGCACTGATCACTATTAGTGTCACTGGTTCCCACAAAGTGTCAGTGTAAGATTGCCCGCCATACTATTTTAAGTCGGTGATCCCTGCCATTACTAGTATAAAAAATTTTTAAAAAATTTCTGGTATATATCCCATGGTTTGTAGACACTATAACGTTTTGCGTAAACCAATCAATATACGCTTATTGGGATTTTCTTTTTACCAAAAATATGTAGTGGAGTACATATCGGTCTAAATTTTTTGAAGACATTAGATTTTTTTAAAAAACATTTTTATGGAATATATTTTATAGCATAAAAAAATAAATAAAATTTTATATATATATATATATATATATATATATATATACACACACACATTTTTAAGTTTGTGGGGAAAAAAAGTATATAAATTTAATTTGTGTACAGCGTTGCATGACCACGCAATTGTTAAAGTAACGCAGTGGCAAAAAGCAAAAAATTGCATGGCCATAAAAGGGGGGTAAATCTTCCGGAGGGCAAGTGGAGTATTTGCAAATATATGTTCCCGCACAGCATTAGACCCAGCCTGTGCTGCCAAATCAATGTGCATGGGTGGACTTAAAGGGTTAAATATGGGTTTGACTTGTATATGTTTATTTTGCTGATTCTTCAAATATTTGCAGTGTGCTGTTAAACTTGTTTTTTCTGTGTAAATGTCTACTATCCCATCAATAGAATGCTTATGTAGACTTAACAAATGTGGGGGAAAAAAAAAAACCAATATGCTGGGAGAAAGTGAACTCAGGCTTTCATCTGATTTAGGGACTTGATTGAAGATTGCTAGATCAATCATAAGTTATTAGCTCAACAGTTAATACTTATCTAAACTCAAGAACATAAATGTTATGTATTGCAGTTTCCCAGTCCTGTTGGCTGCATTAGTTGTTTTTTTTTTTTTTTTTGTTTTGGACATTTTGTCTTCTATTTTTAATCCTGCCAGTAACCCTTTTTGTCCTGGGTGACAGCACTTACTGAACGGTATATAGGGGAAATCATGGTTGTCACCCTAGGCCAAGGCCAAGACTGCATTAGGCTTCATTCATTTGTATAGGTTGTCTGTACACAGCTCAGCATTACTCTAAAAAGATGAACATCTCTTCCCTCTGTATGGGGCTAAGCGTCTGTGATAATGAGGCCTAAATGCCCCCCCCCCCCTCTTTCTTTTTGACACAGAAGGATTGCCTGATAAGTCAGCACATACAGAGAGCAATGAAAGTTGCCAGCTGCAAAAGTTTCAGGGAGAATCAACATATATATATTTTTGCACTTATTGAACAGGTTTAAGACCCTTTAATGGTATGTTTATAGTGGAACTAAACCCTCATATCTATTACAGCTAAGGGAGCTGCCATCTTAGTCTCTGTTTGATCCGCAGTTGCTATTGGGCTGTACACAGGACCTCAGGCTACAGTATGTAGCGATGTGAGCTTTGTTATTGGGTACCGCATCTACTTTTGAATGGATTTATAAAACCAAAAGTGTTGTTGGACTTTTGAGGTAACCAACAATTTTTATTCATGAACATATTAAAAAATAGACCTTTAACCCCTTCCCGCCCACACTATAGCCAAAAGTCAGCTACAGTGTGGGCTTAAGTTGCCAGGAAGGCGTCCATGGACGTCCTCCCATGCTCAAAGGTCTGAGGGGCGCGCGCGGCATGCTCTGTGATCAGCGAGTCAAGGAGATTTGGCCGATCACAGATCGGAGTAAGGGGCTGATCCTGACCACTCCCCACATGATCAGCTGTCTGCCAATGACAGATGATTGCGTGATGTAAACAGAGCCGGTAATCGGCAATTTTTTCTCCAGCGTGGGGAGAAAAATATAAAACCTCATCACCGGCTACTGTCAGAGGGACATCGGTCCCCCACGCGGAGAGCCTCCGCTGCCTCATCTGTGCCACCTATTGATGCCCGTCAGTGCTGCCCATCAGTGTCGCCTACCAGTGCCACCCATCAGTTCCCATCAGTACAGCCTATCAGTGCAGCTTCATCAGTAAAGGAGAAAAATGATCTGTTTGAAAAATTTTATAACAAACTATGAAAACTTCTTTTTTTTTTTTCAAAAAATTTCGATCTTCCTTTTTTTTTTTTTTTTTTGGTGTGTGTGTGTTTAGCAAAAAATGAAAACCCCAGTGGTGATTAAATACACCCAAAAGAAAGCTCTATTTGTGTGAAAAAAATGTTATATGCGTGCAGTGTTGTATGACCGTGCATTGTCATTTAAAGTGCAACAGCACTGAAAGCTGAAAATTGGCCTGGGCAGGAAGGGGGTTTAAGTGCCCTGTAGGCAAGAGGTTAAAGCCAAGTCAATTCTTCTTGCAACTCTCACCTCAAGGTATCCCTATACAATGTATCAAATCTTTATTGTATCAGACACACATAGATGGGATGGGAACTCTAAGAGCCTTTTCACACTGGGGCGGAGCGTTAGCGCTAAATCGCTGCTAATTTTAGCGGTGCTTTTCAGCCCCTAGCAGGGCGCTTTTAACCCCGCTAGCGGCCAAATAAAGGGTTAATATCGCTTAGTTTGCGATGCCCATTGATTCCAGTGGCAGGGGTGTTGTAGGAGCAGTGTATTCACCGCTCCCGCACCGCCCGAAAGATGTTGCTTACAGGACTTTTTCTAACGTCCTGCAAGCGCACCGCTCCAGTGGGAAAGCATTTGGGCTCTCACACTGGGGCTGCAGGGGATGCGTTTTTCGGGCACTTTATAGGCGCTATTTTTAGCCCAAAAGGGCCTGAAAAATGCCCCAGTGTGAAAGGGGTCTTAAAGGGATTGTAAAGGCTTATGGTTTTTCACCTTAATGCATCCTATGCATTAAGGTGGAAAAACACCTTGAAGTCACCAGCCCCCTAGCCCCCCGTTTTACTTACCTGAGCCCCAAATTTCTGTCCGTGTATCTCCTCTCTCCACAGGTTCCCGGCCCCTGATTGGATAGATTGATAGCAGCGCAGCCATTGGCTCCCGCTGCTGTCAATCAAATCCAATGACGAGAGGGGCGGGGCCGAGTCCTGCATTCGGCCTCTATGGATGCCGAATGCTGGACTCGGGAGTGCGCCCGCAAGGTAACCTACTCTGGGGAGTGCTTCTCCTAGGGGGTTATCTGATGCAGGGAGGAGCCACAAGAGCCACCGAGGGACCCCAGAAATGGATGTTCGGGGCCACTCTGTGCAAAATGAGCTACAGTGGAGGTAAGTATGACATGTTTGTTATTTCAAAAAAATTAAAAACGATCCTTTAGTATCACGTTAAGCCTTAGGGCACTTTCACACTGAGCAGCATCAGGCGTCTGCGGTAAAGCGCTGCTATTTTCAGTGGCACTTTATCGTCATTTTTGCAGTGCTTTTCCGCCGCTAGCTTTTAACCCCCGCTAACAGCTGAAAAAGGGTTAAAAGCACCACTGCAGCGGTGCTGCCCATTGATTTCAATGGGTAGGGGCACTGTAGGAGGGGTGTATACACCCCTCCTACAGCGCCTCAAAGATGCTGCTTGCCGAACTTTTTTTTTAGCATCCTGCCAGCGCACTGCTCCAATGTGAAAGTCCTCGGGCTTTCACATTGGAGTGAAAGGAGAGGTGCTTTGCAGGTGCTATTTTTGGCGCTATAGTGCCTGTAAAGCTCCTCAGTGTGAAAGGGGTCTAACTACCTGTGATACTATAACAGATATAGGGATTCTGATTTGTGTTTCTCAATCCTGGTTCACTTCTCCAGAAGAAGAGAGAACGCTTTCAATGAATACATAGAAAATAGCCATAATTTACTTTTGTACAAATAATTCATAACATTTAATTACATACTTTAAATACTTTTTCTATTATTACTTACTACATGCTTTAAAACAAACTTTGGGGCCCGTGACCAGTTCTCAGGGTTCTCCTGGGTGAGCGAAGGGACATCACAATGACCTCACTGGAAAGAGAAGGGAACAACGTGGAGTATACAATTCCAGATGGTGTGGATGTTTCTCTATTTACTATATACATACCATACCTATTTTTTCATTTTATACCCCGTGTTTTTGCCTTCTCTTTCCATTGGGGTCCTTGTGTTTAATGGTTATGAACTTTTTGTAATGAAGTATACTGTATGTCTTATGACAGTTTTCTATGTGTTCATAGAAAATGTTCTTCCTTACTCTCCTGAAAAAGCAGGGATATACAAACTGTGGCCCTCCAGCTGTTGCAAAACTACAAGTCCCATGAAGCATAGCAAGACTCTGACAGCCACAAGCATGACACCCAGAGGCAGAGGCATGATGGGACTTGTAGTTTTGCAACAGCTTGAGGTTCAGTTTGCAAATCCCTGATCTAGAGGAATCGGGATCCCTATATCTGTTATAGTATCTGAGTTGCAGCTCTGCCATTTACTGTCATAGTCTTTAAGCCTTGTACACACGGTCAGATTATTGGACGAATTTTCGTCAGTTTTTTGTTGGATGCCAGTCTCAAATCGAAAGTGAAGAGGATACTCCGCATCAGAAAATTTTCTGATGACAGAATTCAACGCCAGAAGTGACGTAATGTGTTGAATTCTTTTGTATATGTTCTTTCATTTCTGAGCATGCATAGTCTTGCTCTTCAGATTTTTTTTTTTTTTGTCAGAAAACCATACTAATGAAAAAATCGAATGTTGTGGTCACATCAGACAAAAATTTTCAAGCCTGCACATCCAGTTTTTGTAATCGGCTGTCAAAAGCAGCATACTAACAATCAGAAAATCGGCAGATCGTTCATCGGACTAAATTTATCTTCTGATTTTCCTGACCGTGTGTATGGGCCTTAAAGTCCCATACACACTATTAGATTTTCTGCTGATTTTTGTCTTCAGATTTACCAAAACCATGTAGTGCAAGGGCCTGCCTGATTGCATACAGATTGAAACTCTTAAGGTTTGACCTCATATTATATGATTTTGGTAAATCTGAAGGCAAAAATCTGCAGAAAGTCTAAGACCCCTTTCACACTGAGGCGTTTTTCAGGCATTTGTCAGGCGCTTTAGCATTAAAAAAAGCGCCTGTAAAGCGCCTGAAAGAAGCCTCTTCTGCAATCCCAATGTGAAAGTCTGAGTGCTTTCACACTGGGGTGCTGCGCTGGCAGGGCATCAAAAAAAGTCCTGCAAGCAGTTTTTTTGCAGTGCTTTCGTATTTTTGCCACCGGGCTGAGTGCGCCAATGGACCAAGCCCTTGCACACTGCCAGCGCCCGAAAAATGCCCCAGTGTGCAAGGGGTCTTAAGCGGCGCTTTACCAGTGTTTTTCCGGCGCTGCCAGTGTGAAAGGGCTCGGGCTGTCACATTGGGATTGCAGATGAGGCTTCTTTCAGGCGCTTTTTTTTAACGCTAAAGTGCCTGAAAAATGCCCCAGTGTGAAAGGGGTCTAATAGTGTGTATGGGGTCTTAAACTGGCCATACACACATACAGGTTTTTCTTTTAGCTAGTAGGCTCAGTGGTAGAAATAAATTGAACTGGTTCCTGCATCTATGCTACATGACTCTCCTGCTGCAGCCACTATTTTCTGCCCGCTAGCTCCGGCGGCTGTCAAAATATCCGAGCAGTGCTTGAATTTGATTGGATGCAGGCATAGTTCAGTTGCCAGTTTTGTGCCTGGCTCCTTTTCATTTTACAATCAAAGAATGTTGGGTGGGAGGGTGTCGACAGGACCGCCCATAGAGCACATTTCAACCAGTTCATCTGGGTCCAGATGAAATTTGTTCTGTGTATGGCCAGCTTTAGTCTCCGTTCATACTATTGCATACCTCCCAAGTTTTTGAGATGCAAACAAGGGACACCTATTAGAAAAAGTATGTAGGCATAGGACACACACCCTGCCACGCACCATTAAAAGAGTATTATACAAAAAAATGATTGGTTAAACCCGCAAGTGCTTTTTTTTTTTTCCTCTACTATTCCTTTTTATAATGGTTTTAAAATTTAGAGATTAGATGAAAGGTTTAGCACTGGGAAACGCTTTTTGAAAGTTAAAAAGTGTATTTTATATACAACTATATAGATAAGGCCAAAATGAGGGACAAATGAGCAGGAAAGAGGGACAGAGGGACTTTGTTTCCAAATCAGGGACAGTTGGAAGCTATGCTATTGCGCTACAGTACTTGTGCTGGTTTGATGCAGTGCCATTCATTGTGAACTAATGTTAGTTGTGGTGCACTGTCAGAAAAGGTGCAGGTCTGTTTTCCTGGAACATTAAGGAGCATTGCTAGCACATTCATTTTGAATGTGCCTAACACACGCATTCGTGTGTTACTGTAACGCTCCCCAGCGGCAAAGTGTGAACCTAGTTAATAGAACAGGGCAGTTTGAAATCCATTGGCAGAATTCATTTATCTGGAAGAAAATCGTCTTATTTTGACAAAGCGTGTTTCATGGACTGACTTAGAAGGTAATGTCCTTGACTTGTATGAGGTTATTGCCTTTCAGTCCAAGATGAACTAGCTGTGCTGACTTGGTGATCCTTCTAGTGAAGTCTCCAGTCTTCCTGAAAGCTTCACTGTCTATTCTGTGACGTTTAGAAATCCCTGGCCATATTCCTCTGTGTGAATTTATCAATCTGCAGTCTATGTTCAGCATTTCTGTTTCCAAGGAAACTGAAAACCAATCGTAGGCTTGCGAGCTGATTTCACCTACCAGAATAGTATACAATGAAAACAACATTTTTTGCATTTCTTTTTTATTTCTGTATTTACGAAGAATGCTAGGAATTTCATTAATAATAAGTCTTTTCCATCAGATGTGTAAGTGCCTATAGTTAGCAGTGATGTGCTATGACAAGGTGATTCAACATGTATACACTCCACTGTGGAGTAAGGAATGACCCTGTCACAGATGATTGGCCTGTACAGGTGACAGCTTCCTGGTGAGTTTGCACATATGGGTTCAGATCCTAGTCCAGGCATATGTAATTAGCGGACCTCCAGCTGTTGCAGAACTACAAGTCCCATGAGGCATAGCAACACTCTGACAGCCACAAGTATGACACCCAGAGGCAGATCCATGATGGGACTTGTAGTTTTGAAACAGCTGGAGGTCCGCTAATTGCATATCACTGTCCTAGTCTGAGCACTCCTAAGCTCATCACTAATAGGACTAGACATTTATATAGGATGCTTCGCCTGGTTCTCAAAATACATATTCACCTGGGTTGCAGACCGAATATGGTCTTATAGGGATCCCACTGTTCACCTGTATGTGTCATCCTCCACCATATTGGTCCTCAGCTGGCTGCCTCAGTGATGCAATCTGGCTCCGCCTTCTGACCGCTTTGTGAATGGGCTCCTGCAGCCTCATTGGGTATGTGACATGGACATCCTTCGCAAGACACCTCAATCTCACCAAGGCCATAAGAACACAAAACATAAGAAAAATAGGAGCATTTTAGAAACGTTTAGGAGTGTTTAGCACTTTTTTTCTGCCAGGAACATGCTTCCAAATACTCTACAAAACAGATTTTTTTTTTTTTTTTATCTGCTCCTAAATGCCAAAGCTTGAAAAACGCTTCTAGCATAAAGTAGTGTGCATGGACACATAGGATAACACTATTTAGCTTATAGGAGCAGAAAAAAAAATGGTCTTTATAGCTTCTAGGAGCTTAAAAAAAAAAAAAAAAAAAGAAAAAGAAAACGCTAGTGTGCATGGAGCCTGAGCCTGAGTGTCATTTCTTCAGTGTTGTCACATGAAAAGATGGAATAAAATATTTACAAAAATGTGAGAGGTGTACTCACTTTTGTGAGATAGATATATCTACACATGATAGAGATCTCTAGCTCTATCTCTATCACTATCACTATCTCTATCATGTGTAGATATATCTATCTATCTCACAAAAGTGAGTACACCTCTCACATTTTTGTAAATATTTTATTCCATCTTTTCATGTGATGACACTTTGCTACAATGTAAAGTAGTGATACAGCTTGTATAACAGTGTAAATTTGCTGTCCCCTCATTATAACTCAACACACAGCCATTAATGTCTAAACCACTGGCAACAAAAGTGAGTACACCCCTAAGTGAAAATGTCCAAATTGGCCCAATTAGCCATTTTTCCTCCCTGGTGTCATGTGACTCGTTAGTGTTACAAGGTCTCAGGTGTGAATGGGGGGCAGGTGTGTTAAATTTGGTGTTATCGCTCTCACTCTCTCATACTGGTCACTGAAAGTTCAATATGGCACTTCATGGCAAAGAACTCTCTGGGGATCTGAAAAAAAGGATTGTTGCTCTACATAAAGATGGCCTAGGCTATAAGAAGATTGCCAAGACCCTGAAACTCAACTGCAGCATGGTAGCCGAGACCATACATCGGTTTAACAGGACAGGCTCCACTCAGAACAGGCCTCGCCATGGTCGACCAAGGAAGTTGAGTGCAAGTGCTCAGCATCATATCCAGAGGTTGTCTTTGGGAAATAGACATATGAGTGCTGCCAGCATTGCTGCAGAGGTTGAAGGGGTGGGGGGTCAGCCTGTCAGTGCTCAGACCATATGCCACACACTGCATCAAATTGGTCTGTATGGCTGTCATCCCAGAAGGAAGCCTCTTCTAAAGATGATGCACAAGAAAGCCTGCAAATGGTTTGCTGAAGACAAGCAGACTAAGGACATAGATTTCTGGAACCATGTCCTGTGGTCTGATGAGACCAAGATAAACTTATTTGGTTCAGATGGTGTCAAGCGTGTGTGGCGGCAACCAGGTGAGGAGTACAAAGACAAGTGTGTCTTGCCTACAGTCAAGCATGTTGGTGGGGGTGTCGTTGTCTGGGGCTGCATGAGTGCTGCCGGCACGGGGGAGCTACAGTTCATTGAGGGAACCATGAATGCCAACATGTACTGTGACATACTGAAGCAGAGCATGATCCCCTCCCTTCAGAGACTGGGCCGCAGGGCAGTATTCCAACATAACGACCCCAAACACACCTCCAAGACGACCACTGCCTTGCTAAATAAGCTGAGGGTAAAGGTGATGGACTGGCCAAGCATGTCTCCAGACCTAAACCCTATTGAGCATCTGTAGGACATCTTCATACGCAAGGTGGAGGAGCGCAAGGTCTCTAACATCCACCAGCTCTGTGATGTCGTCATGGAGGAGTGGAAGAGGACTCCAGTGGTAACCTGTGAAGCTCTGGTGAACTCCATGCCCAAGAGGGTTAAGGCAGTGCTGGAAAATAATGGTGGCCACACAAAATATTGACACTTTGGGCCCAATTTGGACATTTTCACTTAGGGGTGTACTCACTTTTGTTGCCAGTGGTTTAGACATTAATGGCTGTGTGTTGAGTTATTTTCAGGGGACAACAAATTTACACTGTTATACAACCTGTTCACTCACTACTTTAAATTGTAGCAAAGTGTCATTTCTTCAGTGTTGTCACATGAAAAGATAGAAAAAAATATTTACACAAATGTATAATGAAAAAATTCAAATATGGACATATTGAATTGTGGGCAGAATCGCTGTGATTCAGCCTGCGATTTCCTAACACACTGTTAAAATGTCAAATCGGCATGTTTAGGCGCCATTCATTTCAACAGCACTTAAAAATGTGGTGTGATTCGCACTGCAATTGCGCAATGAGTGTCACGCCCAGGACAACACACATCTGCGATTTTTGCATGATTGCAGTGCAATTTGTCATGCAACAATCATGGCAGAATCACATTGTGTTTTTAGCTGTCTGAACTCAGGACATCAAAGTGAAATTACTCTGAAGTAAGGCTTTTTTGCCCAATAAAGATTTACTTTCCAGATTTGTTCTCAGTCATGTATTGACAAATAAAACACAGGAGCAAGGAGCATTTTAGAAACATTTATGAGCGTTTAGCGTTTTTTTTTTTTCTCTGCCGGGAACCTGCTCCCAAAGAACTCTACAAAAAGTTTTTTTTTTGCTCCTAGACGCTGAAGTTAATAAAAAATGCTAATAGCCTAAAGTAGTGTGCATGGACACATTGGATAACACCATTTAGCTTCTAGGAGCTAAAAAAAAAAAACGCTAGTGTGCATGGAGTGTAAAAGTTTATAGTAGTTTTCCTGTTGGACTTGCAGCTGTCATTGTTAGTTTCCTCACTAAAGCTAGGTAGAATCTTCATTGTCTGTTCAGTTTGACTTTTAAAGATCTAGGCCTTGACTTTGTGTATGATCAGGTGCAGTACTTGCATTCCCAGGATTGGCACGAGTGTTTACACAGATTCTTATGATTATGACAGCGATCACTGAGCCCCTCAGGCACATGTAGTGTGATTGGCTAATTGCATAATAACTGTTATCATGTTATTAATATTTATTGACACAGCAGTACTTGTCACATTTCAGTGTATCAACAAATCATAATCCTTTTCTCTCTTAAATGGCTGGGAAACGCGGGGCCCATTCACACCTGAGCGTTCTCAGCTCGTAAAACGCCCAGCAAAATCCCATTTATTTAAATGGCCCCTGTTTACATCTGAGCATTCTGTCCCCTAAAGCAAAATGCCTGAAGCTCAAAAAAGTACATGAGCTTCTTTTTAGATTACAGGCGTTTTTCTGCTTTTTACATTGGTGACCTTTTGACCTGTACAACAATTCTGCAAAATCGCACAACTTTCTGCCTGAAAGCGAGACGCTCAGGTGTGAATGCAGCCTCAGGGATAGAGCTTGTCACTGGTTTTTATTTTATTTGAATGAAACTTTGGCCACCTTTTGTGACTGGTCCTGTGTAACCTCTTGGCCTCCAGAAGATCCCTGATCATAACCAGGTCATTTTTTTTTTTTTTTTTTTTTTTTCTATTCAGCTCTGCGCTACTTTAACTGACAATTGAAACGCTGTACACAAACAAAATGTATTATTTTTTTTTACACAAATAGATTTCTTTTGGTGGTGTTTGATCACCACTTTTTTTTTTGTGTGTGATATAAACAAAAAAAGACAAACAATTTTGAGAAAAAACTATATTTTTTACTTTCTGCTATAAAACGTATCCAATAAAAAAAAATCTAATTTCTTCATACATCTTGACCAAAATGTATTCTGCTACATGTGTTCTTTTATTTATTCATATTTTATACTACTAATGATGGTGGTCAGCGACTTATAATGGGACTGCGATAGTGCGGTTGGAAATTTCACATTAACTGACATTAAGGGTGGGAACTGCCACTTACGTCACCAGTGACATTAATACAGTTATCAGTGCTAATAATATACACTGTCACCTGGTTTTCTTTTCTTTTGGATAGGGGAAGGGTTAGATGCTCTGATGGGTTTTTATTTGTGCCCCTTTCTTCTGTCCCAGTGATACAGCTGGACACAAAGGGAAATCTTATGAACAGAGACATGGCAATCAAATCCTGACCAAAAATGTATCCCTTCCACATTCTAAAACTTGAAGGGCCCGTTCTAAGGCAATCCATTGCCGTGAGTTTAAAGCTGAAGTTGGGTTTGAATTTTATTGCGTATTTACATTTGTCGAGATTGGGCAAGGTGAAAATGACATCCCCACAGTGCCTGTCCACCTTGTCCAATCAGGGAATGTTATATATTCAGTGACAAAAATACAAGGCATTCTGTGAATAGTGTCAAGTGAGCAACTCCCTATGGTTACTATACAGAAGGGCAGCTGCTCAGCGCTGGACCCAGAAGACTGCTTCTTTCACTGTAGAGGCTCTCCAATTCCACAGGAATCGCTCAGGAATGACATATGTGAGCTTACAGTACACTGGGCAGAAAAATTACTACCTGGACTTTAGCTTTAATACCCCTGCATTCAGTCTAGGCAGTCTGTTAATTGAAACTGGCTGCCAAATGCACCATAACAGATTAAAGCGGGGTTCCACCCAAATTTTAAACAATATCTGTATGTATTCTCTTCCTTGCCTAGATGCTGACATGCCTTTTAAAAAAAATTTAAATCGCCGTAATTACCTTTTTTTTTTTTTTTTTTTTTTCTATTCTTCTTTGCACTTCCTGGTTCTCCTCCCATGGGAGTATGCGTGTTTCTAGCCTCTCCTAGACTCCTGGGAGCTAGTCTCAGGCTTCCCAGGATGCCACTGAGCATGTGCGAGAACGAGCGGTGAATGCTGGGAGCACAACATTCACCACATCCAGGAAATAAATGCTTGTGGGCTTCAAATGCCCACAATGAAGATGGAAACCGCCTGCAGTGAATAATATAAGTTATTCTTTCCGACGAAATCTGACACAGGCGGACATATTACACACAATATGTGAGTATGTAATGCTGAGAAGAAAAGTTTGTGAATGAACTCAAAAAAAAAAAAAACGATAGATAGGTGGACCCCCGCTTTAAATAAAGTGTAATGCAGTACAGGGTAATTTAACTTTTAGGCATTATGGTGTGTTGTGGTGGTGCCCTGGGGTGCCATTCTGCATTACTGAGGGCAGCACAGTGGCTAAGTGGTTAGCACTCCACCTAGGAGCACTAGGGTGGCCGGTTTGAAACCCAACCACGGCACTACCTGCCTGGAGTTTGCATGTCCTACCTGTGCCTCCATGAGTTTCCTCCGGGTACTCCGGTTTCCTCCCACACTCCAAAGACATGCTGGTAGGTTAAATGTATCCTCTCTAAATTGGCCCTAATATATGAATGTCAGTTAGGGACTTTATATTGTAAGCTCCTTGAGCACAGGGACTGATAAAAATGTGAAATACATATGTAAAGTGCTGTGCAATTTGATGGCACTATAGAAGTACCTGTCATCAATAAAATAAATTACTGTCTTAAACAGGACTAAAAACTAGGCTCCTACCGACTCTTCCTCCAGCTCTGTCCTTGCGCATAGGCTTTGAGTTGGAAAGCTGGAGGAAGTGTTGACTGACTATGAGTGCTGTGTTTATCGCACTTGTAGTTCATTCATTCACAGATCTCTGTGGGGGCAAAGCTGAGGGGTGAGCAGGTGTGCTGGATAATGACATGTTACAGTTGTACATGTTATATGGGTGTAACATGTTACTAAAGGTGAACCTATACTTTCAATTGAAACTTTTATATAAAATTGCTAGACTCCAACAATAGAAAGTAATGCTATTCTCAGGCCCCATTCACACCTGAGCATATTGGAATCGTGTGATACTGCCTGCTATTCCAGAATTGCAACAAAACAAGAGACACGCTTGTGGTTCCATGATTTCTTAATGGCACCCCAAAAGTGATGCGATTTTGCTGCGATTGTTGAGTGACAGAACACACGATTATTGCAGAAAAATGCACAATGCCAAACAAGCCTAATGGGGCGTACACACGGTCCGACTTTCTGGGAAGCTAGGTCCGACGTACTTGCCGCCAGATTTCTGGCGAACTACTGCCGGACTTTGTGAAAGGACAGACTTGCCTACACACGACCGGACTTTCCGGAATCCGGTCTTCCCGCCGGACTTCCGCCGGACTTTCAGAATGAACGGACTTGTCCACACACGGACAAGTCCATTCATTTTGAACGTGACTCGGGTACGATGGGACTAGAAAAGGAAGTCAATCTCGCCACTTTTATTGGCGAGATTGATACCTTGCGAGCCCCGTCGCGGGCATCCCAGGCCCTTAGGTCTGGTATGGATTTTAAGGGGAACCCCCTACGCTGGAAAAAAAGGACCCCGATCCAAGCACGCAGCCCGGCCGGTCAGGAAAGCGAGCCCCCCCCCCCTGAACCGTACCAGGCCGCATGCCCTCAACATGGGGGGGTGGGTGCTTTGGGGGAGGGGGGCACCCTGCAGGCCCCCCCCACCACAAAGCACCTTTTCCCCATGTTGATGAGGACAAGGGCCTCTTCCTGACAACCCTGGCCATTGGTTGTCGGGGTCTGTCCTCATCAACATGGGGGCAAGGTGCTTTGTGGTGGGGGGGCCCCGCAGGACGCCCACCCATCCCCCAAAGCACCCACCCCCCCATGTTGAGGGCATGCGGCCTGGTACGGTTCAGGAGGGGGGAGGGGCACTTGCTCGTCCCCACCCCCTTTCCTGATCGGCCGGGCTGCGTGCTCGGATCGGGGTCTGGTATGGATTTTGGGAGGTTTTCCTTAAAATCCATACCAGACCTAAGGGCCTGGGATGCCCTGCGCTCGCCGCAATAGGAAAATTTGTTTTTCCTATTGCAGCTAGCATGAGACGCAGTACCCTGCCCCTCCGTCGTAACTGGTCCGTCGGACCAGCATACAGACGAACGGGCTTTCCGTCAGGAACTGAGTCCGGCGGAGTTATGGCGTAAAGATTTGAAGCGGGCTTCAAATCTAAAGTACGTCAGATTTCCGACCGGAACGGTCCGTCGGAAGTCCGATGCACACCACACACGGTCAGATTGTCCACCGGATTTGGTCCGGCAGCGTCCGTCGGACTTTTGTAGCTGAAGAGTCCAACTGTATGTACGCGGCATAAGTGTCAAAATTTGGTATCTTCTTTGGTGTGTTTTTAGAGCTAATGGAGGCCCATTAAAAATGAATGGTGCCTCCCAAAAACGCATCAGTGTTGCTCAGGATTAAATGGGGCCTTAGTGGTTAAATAGTTTGTCAAGAGTCAGAGTTTTATTTATTTATTTTTTTTTGAATAGTAAAACATATCAATTTGATCATTTTATTTGACTTTCCATTGAATTGAGTTTTGATTCGTATTTTGGTTTTACTCTGCAGCCAACTGTTATGTGGGGTTTTCATATTCTTACTATGTAGGCCAAAGAGGCAGCATTAGTCTAGAGAGCATTTCCTTGGTGGAAAGATAAGTAACAAGCGACCTGCCCCTGACTTTGTGTAATCTTCAATAACTACAAACAGGAAATTCTTTTCAGTGGAAGATGTGTTTCTTTTCCCCTGTAAAACACTTGAAGACCCTATTAATAGCAAAGCGGTACTGTGTATAAAGACCTGATCCCTCATATTGTGCAAATATTATTTTGCTTTGGAGAAGATATGATTGGGAGTTATGGGAAAATACATTCAGTGAGATGTCTTAAATTGCAGTAAATAAGCAAACATAGTTTATTCTAGAAAATTTCTTAAATGCACAATAGAGAGAATTTGCATAAGTACCTGGATCTGTCTTCATATCAGCTTCTGGTTGTCGCCTCTACCCAGACTGTACTCAGACTGCAAGACTGAGGGGCAGCATCGTGGCACTTTATTTATTTTTTTTAGCCATCCGTGTCCCATTGCAGAGATTTGCTTTCCTTTCCTGTCCCATGGCCAAACAGAAAGTGAGAGGAAATCTCTGCAAATTAAGAGAATTCCTTGGGGACCCCCAGATCACCAGAACTAGTGTCCTCACTGGAAGATTTCCCCTTGATTTACTTTTCTGGGGAGAATCCAAATTTGGGGTTTTCTTTTACTTTTCAATGATAATGGTAAACAAGACAGATAGAAAGGGGGAATCTCTGTAATGGGGGGCACAGACAGCAATAAAAACGGATGAGATTTAATTATGCTCCACTTTGTCCAAAACAAAAAAAAAGAGTTGCTTTTATTTCTACTTTTAAGGACAGTGTTGCATAGACTGTACTCTGCAGAAAGGCCCTTGGCTGGGCTATACTGTCTGGCAGGGGTATCTGGTGAACAGGATTGGCTGAACAGATATGCAAATCATTTGGCAAGTAAACAGTTCACGTATTTTGTCATTTCAGTTGTTTGTTTGTTTTTGTTTTGTTTTGTTTTGTTTTTTTTTTTTTTTTTTAGGAGTTTTCCAGATTTGGTTTACCAAGGTTGAGGAAAAGAAGAAAACAATAAGAAGGCCTATTGGACCGTTTTATGCCTGCCTGTATGCCTGTACTTAATCCACCTTTTAAAAGTGGTTGTAAAACCAGTAACTAAAAAAAAAAAAAAAACCTGCAAGACATATTAGCTCATTTAATGAACTTAACTTAGATCGAAGCCTCCGCAGTGGTCCTCGTACACTGCTCCGGCCAGCGACATCGCTCCCGGAGTTACTTCCGGGTATCGCGGGTTCCGGTGCTTTGATTGGCTGGAGCCGCGGTGACATCACTCCCGCGCATGTGCGTGGGAGCCGCCGGTAACAGCACACTAACTGTACGTGCCGTTGCTTCAGTGCGCATGTACCGATAACATCGGCACATGCAGATACAGGGGATATCTCCTAAACGGTGCAGGTTTAGGAGATATCCAGCATTATTATATATATATTATATATTTTGTAGTAAAAAAATGTTGTAAAGGGTTTACAACCACTTGGCAAGGATTCTGGTATATCCACTGTATATGTGAATGTACATATAGGATATACCAGCTTTTTAAAAAAAAGTAACAACTTTTTTTTTACTGCAGGTAAGCCTATAATAAGGCTTACCTGTAGCTACTCCGGTAATCTCGTAAACCTGCACTGTGAGTGGCCGGAGCCGCAAACCCGGAAAAAACGCAGAGGGCAAGATGTTGTCTCCCTTGGCGTGGACTGTGCTGCGATATGGGGGCTTCAATCAAAGGTAAGTATTTCATAATGAGCTAGTATTTCATTATATCTTTGCCTTGCAGGGTTTTTTTTTTTTTTATTATTTCTTGTGCGGGTATACAACCGCTTTAAGCTTGGATATGACACTGTTTTTGTTTGCATTGTTGCTACTTTATTTCAGAATTTCTCTGAGATTATTTTAGCTGGTTCTTGACATGGCTGAAGTAGTATCCAACAGCTCTGCATCTTGGCATGTTCCAAGTTTTTGTGTTTATCTGCACTACTCTCCTCAATGGCCAGTCAGGCTCTTTCACATTTCGCGTAGCGGGAATACACCTTCCCCGCTCGTGATATTTTTTTTTTTTTCTTTTTTTTTTTTTTCTTGTGTAATTTATCCTTATTTCGGCGTGTTGTGCATTGAGGCCCCATTCACATTTCATGAAGCGGGAACATGCGTTCCCATTTACGATTTACACCCGTTTCCACATGTTGGGTATAGGGCGGCCTATTCACTTAAATGACCTGCCCTGTGTGCATTTTTCATGCCAAAGAAGCCCAAGGCCCAAATTTTTACCCTCGGGCAGGCATGGTTTTTCAAGCGTTTTGCTATGTCAAAAGTGCACTGCTTTTTGGGGCGCCTTAAGAATGAATGACGCCCAAATGCGTGTTGCATGTTTTCCTCAATTTTAGCACGATTTGGAAACGTGGGCTGAATCACGCCAATTCTGCCCGTGATTCCAAATCGCTCTTCGATGTGAATGGGAACCAAGAGCACTATCAGTTGCTCCAGGGACAGCTGGTCAAGCCGCAGTAGTGAAGGGTAACTGAATTCGTTAGGGACACCGAAGAGCCTATGTTGGCCAATAATGCTAAAAGCGGTCATGTTATGGTGACATCTCTAAGGCCCCTTTCACACTGGGGCGGTAGGGGGCGTCGGCGGTAAAACAGCACTATTTTTAGCGCTGTTTTACCGCGGTATTCGGCCACTAGCGGTGCGGTTTTAACCCCCCGCTGGCGGACGAAAAAGGGTTAAAACCCCTCGTATAGCGCGGCGGTATTACCGCGGTATAGCCGCGCTGTCCCATTGATTTTAATGGGCAGGAGCGGTTTAGGAGCGGTGAATACACCGCTCCTTCACCGCTCCAAAGATGCGGCTCACAGGAGATTTTTTCTTCTCCTGCCAGCGCACCGCTTCAGTGTGAAAGCCCTCGGGCTTTCACACTGAACAAACAGCGGAGGCTGTTTAGGGGCGGTTTGCAGGCGCTATTTTTAGCGAAATAACGCCTGCAAACCGCCCAGTGTGAAAGGGGCCTAAGAGCCGGTTCACACTAGAAGTGGCACGACTTGCAGGTCGCCTCACCGAGGCGACCTGCACACGACTGCCATGGCGACTTGCAAAACGACTTCTGTATAGAAGTCTATGCAAGTCGCCCCCAAAGCAGTACAGGAACCTTTTTTCTGTAATCGTCGATTATAACGGTTCCATTGTACAGAACGGGAGGCGACTTGTCAGGTGGCTAGGTCGCCTGACAAGTCGCCCCCGTGTGAACCGGCTCTTAGGAAGATGTTTTAACCACTTGAAAGGTAAATGCTGACTACGTGTATGGGATACGGCCCCTTTATGTTTATTGATGGAAGGTTAGAAAAGAATCCTAAGCCTTGGAGATTTCTTTCTCTTTCTGAACATGTATAAACTTAATGCTTTTGCATTTTACACCCAACTCTCAGTGCTGGGTCACACTACTGTGATTTTGAATGCGACTTTATTAGCACAGAATCGCATTACAAGGGAAATCACATTTTATTCAAATTTGCCCTTTCTTATCAATTGCAACTCAACACAGTGCTCTTTTGGAAAAGTTTCCTGTGCTACTTTTGGTGAGATATTACAGTTGGACTTGGCCTTGCAGAATATGCAAAAAACGCATCCAAGTCGCATAAAAGCTGCACTACAAAATCTCACTGAAAATCGTAGCAAAATCACATCGCAGTAATGTGAACCGAGCCTTAGTTTTGCTGGCCTTTTGTCATTTAAAACAGCTGTGTTTATATGGA
Source organism: Aquarana catesbeiana (assembly GCF_042186555.1). NCBI lineage: Eukaryota > Metazoa > Chordata > Amphibia > Anura > Ranidae > Aquarana > Aquarana catesbeiana. The sequence goes on from NC_133328.1 coordinate 312,539,338, forward strand.
AAAGATTTTATACAGTACTGGGAAATGTGTGCCCATTCCAGAATGAGAAAGGTTGGAGATGTAACAAGCAGAAGTGTTTTAGCAGGCAGTGTAGGCAGTAGAGACGTGCCAAGGGTATGACAACGGGCAGTATGTGCAGGAGAAGAGCACAGAGGGTATGCCGGGGGGCAATTTAGGCAGGAGGTGAGTGGGGAGTGAATGACAGCAGCCAGTATGTGCAGGAGAGAATAACAGGGGAATTGTGTGCAGGGGAGGAGTGCAGAGGGTTTTATGGGGGAAAATACACTGATCAGCCATAACTTTATGACCACTGACAGGTTAGGTGAATAACGTGGATTATCTCATTACAGTGGAATCTGAAAGTCGGTGGAATATGTTAGGGAGCAAGTTGACATGTTTAAGGCAGAAAAAATGGGAATCAGTTTGTCGTATATTGGGCTGCGTAGCCCCATACCGCTTAGGGTGCCCATGCTAAAACGCCTACAGTGGGCATGGGAACATCAGAATTGGACCATGGAGCAATGGAAGAAGGTGGCCTGGTCTGGTAAATCTTGAGGAAAAGATGGTACCAGGAAGGAGGCAGTGTGATTCTTTGCTGTGCAGGGAGACCTTGGGTCCTGCCATTCATGTGGAGGTTACTTAGACATGTACCACTTACCTAAACATTGTTGCTGACAAAGTGTACCCCTTCGTAGAAACGGTATTCCCTGATGGCAGTGGCCTCTTTCAGCAGGATAATGCACCCTGCCACACTGCAAAAATGGTTCAAGAATGGTTTGAGAAACGCAGCAAATTTGATGTGTTGACTTGGCCTCCAAATTCTCCAAATCTAAATCCAATTGAGCATCTGTGGGATGTGCTGAAAAAATAAGTCTAATTCATGGAGGACCCATCTCATAACTTAGAGAATTTAAAGGATCTGTTACTAATGGTTTGGTGCCAGATACCACAGCACACCTTCAGAGGTCTAGTGGCATCCATGGCCTCAATGGTTAAGGGCTGTTTTGGCTGCAAAAGGGGACCTACTTAGTATTTAGGTGGGTAATCATGAAGTTATGGTTGATTGGTATAGGTGCGACGTATGGAGGGTATGGCAGTGGGCAGTAAGTGCAGGAGAGCAGTACACAGGGTATTATATGGGAATTCACTTCTAAATGACTTTATAAATACAAGCATGTTTTGTACTAGTTGGCCCATTGCAGTCCTATTGCTATCTGCTGTTCTAGCAAAAGCCTTGTGAATGAAATAACTATTTTTGTGCTGGCTCTGGTGAAAACTGTGATCATAAAGAGGATTAATGTTGTGTGGTTTATTTTTACCCACTTTTTATCTACACTAAAGAACTCATTATGGAGTGGTTTCTATATTTTCTGGCTGGAAATTCTTGATTAGCTTTCTATGTAAAATAACCGTGAGAACTAGATTTACTGCTCCAACTACTTCTAAATATATGCCATTTTATAGTTCTGCTTATGTAATATGTGATTTACTAGTTCCTGGTTGAAAAATAGGCCAGGAAGAAAGAGAATTGCTGTGGCAGTAGTAGTGAAGGGATGATTAGGTATTCAGAGTGCAGAGGGTATTATGGGGGAGGGGATGTCAGCAGGCATCCCGTGTAGAAGAAGATGACCATGGAGGGCATGAGAGAGGGAAGGACAGTTCATGTTTTGACTCAAACGATGGTTACTCGGCTTTCCAAATTTACAGCAAAACCCCCCAAAAATAAATTGAGGATACAAAATAAGGTAGTACTGAGTATTACCAGGGAGGCGGACTTTTTAGGCTAAGGAACAGTAGAGAAGATATAGCAGTATAAAAAATATAAATTTATTGAAAAATACAATATCTAAAAAACAATGACAATTGTAACATATAGCGTCTATGATTATTGTGCAGTAAGCCTTTGTATGTCTACGCGTTTTACCGTTAGGCTTCCTCAGGACACGGCCAAGGTTCACAGATGAGACAGAGAAGGAAATATGTCTCTCTATCTAAAATGAGATATAATATCATTAGACACACACAACTAACACATAAACAAACTGTTAACGATAAAAATCATGCGCTAAACAACTGCGAGCATAGGAAAGAACACCAAGCCGGTACCTTAAATTGGAATGCAAAATCATGCAAGTCACGGTAGCATGAGAAAGTTCAATCAGCAGTAAGAAAGCTGAAATTAAAGCAAATGCAACCAGCGTCAATCAGCGAGAATATGCATTTGGGCAGAGAACTTTATAGGTTTTCTCTGTCCAAAAAATGAATGACTGAGAGAAACATGCTCCATGGGATAGTGAAACTGAATCCAGAGGAGTGTATTGTGTAATTTTAAAGCGGTTGTAAAGGCAGAAGGTTTATTTTACCCCCCCAATACATACCTGAGCCCAATCTCGATTGAGATTCATTGATGTACAAGGCTGTCTCGTCTCTCTCGCTTCTCATTGGCTCAGATACAGCAGCCCACTGCTGTCAATCGGAGCCAATGACGATTGCTGCCCGATCATGTCTGAAGATTGTAAGCTCCAAGGAGCAGGGCCTTCTGTTTCCTCTAATGTGACTGTATTGTATCTCCATTTTGTAAAGTGCTGCACAACATGTTGGCGCTATAGAAATCCCTAAGTATAATACATGTAATGTCTTTTTTTAATGATCCAAAGTTTTCAGCTTGAAAATGTCTGAGGATCCCAGTACAGTTCTTGGGGGGACAGGAAAAGAGAGGTCACATTTTCCAGATTTTTTGACATGACTTTTAACCACTTGAGCCCCGGACCATTATGCTGCCTAAGGACCAGAGGTCTTTTTCCAATTTGGCACTGCGTCGCTTTAACTGCTAATTGCGCGGTCATGCAATGCTGTACCCAAACGAAATTTGCGTCCTTTTCTTCCCACAAATAGAGCTTTCTTTTGATGGTATTTGATCACCTCTGCAGTTTTTATTTTTTGCGCTATAAACGGAAAAAGACCGAAAATTTTGAAAAAAAATGATATTTTCTACTTTTTGTTATAAAAAAAATCCAATAAACTCAATTTTAGTCATACATTTAGGCCAAAATGTATTCGGCCACATGTCTTTGGTAAAAAAAATGTCAATAAGCGTATATTTATTGGTTTGCGCAAAAGTTATAGCGTCTACAAACTAGGGTACATTTTCTGGAATTTACACAGCTTTTAGTTTATGACTGCCTATGTCATTTCTTGAGGTGCTAAAATGGCAGGGCAGTACAAAACCCCCCCAAATGACCCCATTTTGGAAAGTAGACACCCCAAGGAAATTGCTGATAGGCATGTTGAACCCATTGAATATTTATTTTTTTTGTCCCAAGTGATTGAATAATGACAAAAAAAAAAAAAAAAAAAAATATTTACAAAAAGTTGTCACTAAATGATATATTGCTCACACAGGCCATGGGCCTATGTGGAATTGCACCCCAAAATATATTCAGCTACTTCTCCTGAGTACGGGGATACCACATGTGTGGGACTTTTTGGGAGCCTAGCCGCGTATGGGACCCCGAAAACCAATCACCGCCTTCAGGATTTCTAAGGGTGTAACTTTTTGATTTCACTCTTCACTGCCTATCACAGTTTCGGAGGCCATGGAATGCCCAGGTGGCACAACCCCCCCCCAAATGACCCCATTTTGGAAAGTAGACACCCCAAGCTATTTGCTGAGAGGCATATTGAGTCCATGGAATATTTTATATTTTGACACAAGTTGCGGGAAAGTGACACTTTTTTTTTTTTTTTTTTTTTTTTTTTTTGCACAAAGTTGTCACTAAATGATATATTGCTCACACAGGCCATGGGCCTATGTGGAATTGCACCCCAAAATACATTTAGCTGCTTCTCCTGAGTACGGGGATACCACATGTGTGAGACTTTTTGGGAGCCTAGCCGCGTACGGGACCCCGAAAACCAATCACCGCCTTCAGCGTTTTTAAGGGCGTGAATTTTTGATTTTACTCTTCACTGCCTAACACCGTTTCGGAGGCCATGGAATGCCCAGGTGGCACAAAACCCCCCCAAATGACCCCATTTTGGAAAGTAGACACCCCAAGCTATTTGCTGAGAGGCATGGTGAGTATTTTGCAGCTCTCATTTGTTTTTGAAAATGAAGAAAGACAAGAAAAAACTTTTTTTTCTTTTCTTTTTTCAAATTTCAAAACTTTGTGACAAAAAGTGAGGTCTGCAAAATACTCACTATACCTCTCAGCAAATAGCTTGGGGTGTCTACTTTCCAAAATGGGGTCATTTGGGGGGGTTTTGTGCCACCTGGGCATTCCATGGCCTCCGAAACTGTGATAGGCAGTGAAGAGTGAAATCAAAAATTCACGCCCTTAGAAAGCCTGAAGGCGGTGCTTGGTTTTCGGGGTCCCGTACGCGGCTAGGCTCCCAAAAAGTCTCACACATGTGGTATCCCCGTACTCAGGAGAAGCAGCAGAATGTATTTTGGGGTGTAATTTCACATATTCCCATGGCATGTTTGAGCAATATATCATTTAGTGACAACTTTGTGCAAAAAAAAAAAAAAAAAAAAAAAATTTGTCTCTTTCCCGCAACTTGTGTCGCAATATAAAATATTCCATGGACTCGACATGCCTCTCAGCAAATAGCTTGGGGTGTCTACTTTCCAAAATGGGGTCATTTGGGGGGGGTTTTGAACTGTCCTGGCATTTTATGCACAACATTTAGAAGCTTATGTCCCACATCACCCACTCTTCTAACCACTTGAAGACAAAGCCCTTTCTGACACTTATTTTTTACATGAAAAAGTTTTTTTTTTTTGCAAGAAAATTACTTTGAACCCCCAAACATTATATATTTTTTTAAAGCAAATGCCCTACAGATTAAAATGGTGGGTGTTTCATTTTTTTTTTTCACACAGTATTTGCGCAGCGATTTTTCAAACGCATTTTTTGGGGAAAAAACACACTTTTTTAAATTTTAATGCACTAAAACACACTATATTGCCCAAATGTTTGATGAAATAAAAAAGATGATCTTAGACCGAGTACATGGATACCAAACATGACATGCTTTACAATTGCGCACAAACGTGCAGTGGCAACAAAATAAATACATTTTTAAAAGCCTTTAAAAGCCTTTACAGGTTACCACTTTAGATTTGCAGAGGAGGTCTACTGCAAAAATTACTGCCCTCGATCTGACCTTCGCGGCGATACCTCACATGCATGGTGCAATTGCTGTTTACGTTTGACGACAGACCGCCGCTTGCGTTCGCCTTAGCGCAAGAGCAGGGGGCGACAGGGGTGCTTTTTTTTTTTTTTTTTCTTTATTATTTTTTTGCTTTTTTATCTTATTTTTAAACTGTTCCTTTCATTTTTTTTTTTTTTAAATCATTTTTATTGTTATCTCGGGGAATGTAAATATCCCCTATGATAGCAATAGGTAGTGACAGGTACTCTTTTTTGAAAAAATTGGGGTCTATTAGACCCTAGATCTCTCCTCTGCCTTCAAAGCATCTGACCACACCAAGATCGGTGTGATAAAATGCTTCCCCAATTTCCCAATGGCGCTATTTACATCCGGCGAAATCTAAGTCATAAAATGCTCGTAGCTTCCGGTTTCTTAGGCCATAGAGATGTTTGGAGCCACTCTTGTCTCTGATCAGCTCTATGGTCAGCTGGCTGAATCACCGGCTGCATTCTCAGGTTCCCTGTTGAGACAGGAGAGCCAGAGAAAAACACGGAAGACGGTGGGGGGGGGGGCATTCCCTCCCACGGCTTGTAAAGGCAGTCTAGAGGCTAATTAGCCGCTAGGATTGCTTTTACATGAAAGCCGACCGCTGGCTGAAAAGAATGATACCAAGATGATACCTAAACCTGCAGGCATCATTCTGGTATAACCACTCAAAGTTGTGAATGGCGTACCTGAAGACAAAAAAATGGTTAACAATAAAGCACAGTAAACAGTAAAGTATAAATAATTACATACCTGAAAAACAAACATGATAAAACATAATAACAATAACAATAAAACACTGCAGAATAGAATACAGTAAAAAAAGAGCAGAACAATAGAGAGAGAGAATAGAGAGAACAATAAAACGACAACTATTTTTTTTTATTTTATATATATATATATTTTTTTTTTACACTTTTTTTGTAACTAACTTTTATAACGGTAACCGGTTCCAGGTTCGGGTCTCTCAAAATGCGATGGCATCTTGGGAGACCCTGTGAAAGTGTGCCTAGTCTGTGCAATGCTGTACCCTACGCTAATACTCAACTAGTGAATGGTAGCGTTCAAAACATTCACCAATGCAAAGACCAGGATTGTCAGGACAGGAGGGACAATAATAGCGGGTGTCACGCCTATATTCGCGCTTGCTGCAGACACAACATCTTTTTGGGGGGGTTCGTTGGGTAGGGGTACTCGGGAGGACATAAAGAAAATGCCTCTCATGCAGCCGACTGCATTTGGTTGGGGATGTGAATGAGGGAAGTACGGGCGCTGCAGAAGTGGTGGGTTCCCAATTACGATTGGCGAATGCAGCAGGAAGGGCACTATGGGCACGACGGGCCTGTGTTTGTCTTTTTGGTGGCAGCGGGACACTACTTGTGCTTGCCACCTCACCAGCTTGAACTGCACTTATGGGACTCGCCACGTCACCAAGTGTTACTGCAGCGCTGGTTTGACTACGACCGGGGTGTACTAGGCCGCTGGTGCTTGCCAGTTCAATAAAAAGCTTCCAAAAAAACTGTTAGCGATCGCAGGGATCAGGTCTGACTCTGCGAACGCTGCAGTTATGCGTTTAGTGTTTTGTAAGTGTCAGTGATCGATCGATACTGCACTTGGGTGGGCTGGACTGGGCCGGGCGGAGGGGCAAAACGCAGGTGCTAGCAGGTATCTGGGCTGATCCCGCTAACACTGCGTTTTTGGGAACCCTAAACTGCTGGGGACGCTAGTATAGATCTGATCGGATCAGATATTGATCCGTTCAGATACTATACCACTAAAGGAGGCGTATGCTGCGTGCGTGGGTGTTAGTGGTACTGGCGCTAACCTGACGCTGCCTGGGGCCGGTGCTTGCTAGTTCACCAAAATGCTACCAAAAAAACTGTTAGCGATCGCAGGGATCAGGCCTGACTCTGCGAACGCTGCAGTTATGCGTTTAGTGCCTTGTAAGTGACAGTGATCGATCGATACTGCACTTGGGTGGGCTGGGCTGGGCCGGGCGGAGGGGCACAACGCAGGTGCTAGCAGGTATCTGGGCTGATCCCGCTAACACTGCGTTTTTGGGAACCCTAAACTGCTGGGGACGCTAGTATAGATCTGATCGGATCAGATATTGATCTGATCAGATACTATACCACTAAGGGAGGTGTACGGTGCGTGCGTGGGTGTTAGCGCTACTGGCGCTAACCTGACGCTGCCTGGTGCTTGCTTGCCAGTTCACCAAAATGCTACCAAAAAAACTGTTAGCGATCGTAGGGATCAGGCCTGACTCTGCGAACGCTGCAGTTATGCGTTTAGTGTTTTGTAAGTGACAGTGATCGATCGATACTGCACTTGGGTGGGCTGGGCGGAGGGGCAAAACGCAGGTGCTAGCGGGTATCTGGGCTGATCCCGCTAACACTGTGTTTTTGGGAACCCTAAACTGCTGGGGACGCTAGTATAGATCTGATCGGATCAGATATTGATCCGTACAGATACTATACCACTAAGGGAGGCGCATGCTGCGTGCGTGGGTGTTAGCGGTACTGGCGCTAATCTGACGCTGCCTGGGGCGACGCATATCACCGCCGGGCGATCAGGGGGCTAAACCTTTATTCGGTAATAAACGGCGGGTGCCCTGACACTATAAAAAATAAACAAACTAACCAGCGTCACCCGTAACGGTTATACGGTGATCAGTGGTGAAAGGGTTAACTAGGGGGCAATCAAGGGGTTAAAACATTTATTAGATAGTATATGGGGGTCCCTGTCACTATAAAACGCTGACGGCGAACCTAAATATTTACCTCACTAACTAGCGTCACCAGTGACACTAATACAGCGATCAGAAAAATGATCGCTTAGCGACACTGGCGATGGGGGGTGATCAAGGGGTTAAAACTTTATTAGGGGGGGTTAGGGGGGTATCCTAGACCTAAAGGGGGGTAATACTCACTGTCCCAACACTGTAACTGTCACAAACTGACACTATGCAGTAATCAGAAAAAAAAAAAAAAAAAAACCTGCTGGTGTCAGTTTGTGACAGGGGGGGGGGGGTGATTGGGGGGGGATCGGGGGGCGATCGGGGGGGGGATCGGGGTGTTTTGTATGCCTGGCATGTTCTACTGTGTGTGTGTGTGTTGTGCACTCACATTGATGTCTTCTCCCCTCGGCGCTGGAACGGAATACCGAGCCGAGGGGAGATGACATCATTTCCTTTGCTGCTGTTTAGCATACAGCAGCAAAGGAGTGTTGCCATTGGCCGGCGGCGATCGCGAGGGGGGGGCCACGAACGGATGGCCTCCCCCTCATCTCGGATCGCCGGGGAACAGAACGGGACCGCTTCGGGCACCGGGGGGGGGTCCGATCGGACCCCCCACCCGCGAGAGGCAAATCACGTACATGTACGTGATTTTGCCTGCCCGTGCCGCCTTGCCGACGTAAATCGGCGTTAGGCGGTCCTTAAGTGGTTAAACATGTAGCACTAACTCTCGGTGGAGCTGCTGGTTTAAGCGGGCTTGTTACCTTCACTCTCCTTCCCTCTGTTTTACCGGCATCGGGTCTAGGCTTCCGTTGAGTTTACCTCTGGACGATACACGCACCAACCAATGGCGTCTGTCCCATAAATACCCTCGCTCAGAATGCAACTTGGAGGACCACCTCCACCGAGTTGTCTCCGGGACAGAAGAGCATCCATACGCTTCGACACGTTGCCTTCCCAACACTAACCAGTGATAACAGCGACACCCACCGGTCAGCATGGAAACACACACAACATCAGCCAAGCTGGAACAGAGGCAAACCTAACCACCTTAACGAACAAGTTAGTAAATTTACCTAACATATGGTAGATCGCAAATCTACCAGCGCTACAAACATAAAATAAAAAAATGTTAAAAAAGCTCTTATTTTGTAATTGTAATCTTCTAATGTATGAGCCATTTTAACAATGCACTATAATTTTATGAAGGACAGCTAGTGAAAGGGCACATTCTGCTCTGACTGTTTTGCAATCCTTTAGTAAACTACTTTCCCTCAGTTACGTAGATTCACGGGTATGAGGAGATGACTGAGGAATCTCAATAGCGTTTTTGGTACAAGAGATCTTTGTAATCAGCCTGTTTGTTCTCCAACCCAAGACAAGGAGGCAGCTAATTAAAGCAGATCTTGCCAACAGCCCCATAGGAGCACATGACACCATGAACTGCTAATAGATTTTAGGCAAAACTTCCCACTTAAAATGAATCTTACTATGGACTTTAATAAAAGAGCAGCAGTCTAGACACTAGCATGCCCATAGTTATCTGTGTATTATTGTGATTCCAGAGCAGAGACTGTTCTAGCCAGTACGTTTCTTTATTGTTTTCATGAAGTTTACATAATTACCTACTATGATCCACTTTTATAGTCGGAGGCAATCTGCTAAATTATATTATAATACAAGTGTTTTATTATACTGAAAGGCCCATTGCATCTATATTGCTATCGGCTGTACTAGCAAGAGCCTGGTCTACTAAATAACCGTTTTTGTGTTGGTTACAGCGAGCATTGTGATCATAAAAAGAGGGTTCATGTTGCATGGTTTATTTTTTATCCTTTTTAGCTACACTAAAGAACTAATTTTGGGGTGTTTTCTATATTTTCTGGCTGGGTATTCTTGATTAGTTATGTATGTGAAATAACCGTGAGAACTAGATTTGCTGTTTATTTAAGACATTTACCACTTCCTCTGGTTGAAATATGGACCAAAAAGAGAGCATTGCTGTGGCAGTAGTAGTATAAGGAATGTAAGAGATGACTAGGTGTTCACATTTAATTGCTTTGTGTGACCGCTGCCCAAATATGCTGTTGTATTAATGTGCACGGTTTGTCATAACTATATAATTGTATGTTACACTTTTGTCATTGTGCCTAAAAATCATCAGTATAAATCTTATAAAAAAAAAAAAACGTTTTCTGGATGTTTTAGGCCTCATGCACACTTTCACAGCTGCTGTTTTTGGATATATATATATATATATATATATATATATATATATATATATATATATATATATATATATATATATATATATATATATATATATATATATAATATTATATTATATTATATCTATTTTTTTCTACAGTCGATAAACTCTCCAGCATGTTATCCTTTGTGTCAATGCACACATAGGCCGTTATCAACTAGCTTTTGCTGTAAAAAAAAAACCCCAAAACTAGTGGGTTCTGAGAGGTGTTTTTCAATTGTAAAAACGCTCTAAGGTCAAAAAACACAGATAAACGCTCAGAATCACGGCTCACCGGTGTTTAATGTTTTTGATCCTATTGTAGGTATAAAAAAAAACCTTAAATGCAAGTGCTGAAAAAACGCTATTGCAAAAACATTGAAAAACTCACTGCAAAGCTACTGGCAGTGTGCCTGAGTCCTTACTGTGTTCTTTAGTGTAGTTACTAGGCTTCTGGTGCCTTGCTGGGATCTGGAGTGTTAGTGATTAGGAGTTGGAGACTCTAGTGTTCAAGAATGATTTTTTTTTTTTTAGTGACCCTTCCATGTAGCTACCAAACTTTTGGTGTCTTGCTGCGATCCCATGTCTTAGTGATTGGGAGCCCTAGTCATTTTTTTATTTTTTTTTTTATGGATTTTATTTATTTATTTATTTTTTTTTTTACTGTGACCCTTCCATATAGTTACCAGACTTTTGGTGCCTTGCTGGGATCCGGAGTCCTAGCGATTTGCAGTTGGGAACCCTAGTGATCTGGGATGTTTTTTAATGGCCCTTCCAGGTAAATACTAGACTTCTGGTGGCTTGATTAGCTTTGTACGTGAAATAACTGAGAACTAGATTTACTGTTTCAACTACTTCTAAGTATAAGCCGTTTCTAGTTACTTTTTATGCAATATGCGATTTAGCATTTCCGGTTTGAAAAATAGGCCAGAAAGAGAATAGGCATGGCAGTAGTAGTATATAAGCAATGTAATAGATGACTAGATGTTCATATTTCTCTGCTTTTGTTTGATAGCTGTCTGAATATCCTACAATATGCAATGCACACTGTTGCAAATATGCACTTACCACTTTTGCTATTACTTGAGTATATCCTTGTATGTTTTTTTTTTTGTGTCTGTCTAAGCCCAGGTTCACACTGAGCTGCGGGAATGAAGCCATGAGAGTCTGTTCCGATTTCGGCTGCGATTTCAGAGACTTCTGTGGATGTCAATGTACATCACAGCCCGAAATCGCAAAAAGTAGTACAGAAACAACTTTTTGAAATTGGTGCGGCGCTGCAAATGCGGTGTCGCACCGATTAGTACGGTGCCATTGCCAGCAATTACCGTTGATTTGACATGTCAAATCGCACCAGTGTGAACCAGGGCTAAAAATTATTTAGTTTAACCACTTCCCGCCCGGCCCATAGCAGATGACGGCCGGGCGGTGGTTCAGTTATCCTGACTGGGCGTCATGTGACGTCCAGCAGGATAACATGCCGCCGTGCGCCCGCGGGGGCGCACATCGCGGCAATCGGTGGAGCAGTGTGTCAGCCTGACAGTGCCACCTCATCGGTGCCCATCAGTGCCACCGTATCAGTGCCACCGTATCAGTGCCCATCAGTGCAGCCATATCAGTGTCCATCATTGAAGAAGAAAACGTACTTATTTACAAAAAATTTTAACAGAAACAAAGAAAAACTTGTTTTTTTTCGAAATTTTCGGTCTTTTTTTTATTTGTTGCGCAAAAAATAAAAACCGCAGAGGTGATCAAAAAGGACCAAAAGAAAGCTCTATTTGTGGGAACAAAATGATAAAAAATTTGTTTGGGTACAGTGTTGTATGACCGCGCAATTGTCATTCAAATTGCGACAGCGCTGAAAGCTGAAAATTGGCCTGGGCGGGAAGGTGTCTAAGTGCCCGGTATTGAAGTGGTTAAATAACAAATGTTTTTTTCTGGATGATTTAGGCTAGGTTCACACTAATGCTGTGCGAGCTGAATCAGTTTTGCAGTGCGATTTCAAGGAGCAGCTGCGGTTCAAATGCAATTCTAATGCATTTTTCATACAGTTTGGATACAGCTGCGATTTTCTATCCTGGTCTCTCCTCATATCCCTTATCCATGTCCTAGAAGTGTACCTCTCTCCCCCTCTCCTGGACACATAAGCATTTGGCAGTTTCTATTCAACTTTATGGAGAAAAAAACTGCACCACTCTAAACTCGCACAGGACCCTTTTTTGAAATCGCAACAACTTTGCACTGTATATACTGTATGTGAATGGCCTCCACTGAAAGTCATGTTATTTCACTTGTCATGTAATTTCATGCTTTCTGGGACACCGAATAAATAAGGGTTAATTGTGTCATGTAGTTACTAGATTTCTGCTGTCATGCCGGGATCCCATGTCCTAGTGATTGGGAATGTTTTTCTGGATATTTTAATGTGACCTATCCATTTAGTTACAAGACTTCTAGTATCTTGCTGGGATTCAGAGCCCTAGTAATTGGGACTGTTTTACTATGACTTATCCATTTAGTTACTTGACTTCGATGATCCAGAGCCCTAGTGATTGTTGTCCTGATTGTCATGCTGTGAAGCTATATACTGCAATACGGAGGTCCTTTTATCTCCAGACCACACATAATGATACAACAGTGGAAGTGTCTTTACTAACAGTCACACAGATAATTGAAATTCTGCAAAAAACAGAGCTCGCAGGACCTGTACAACAGTGGATATAGAGCAGTGGTTCTCAACCCTGTCCTCAAGTACCCCCAACAGGCCATGTTTTGGGAATTTCTCTTAGATAAAATAGCTGTCCAAAATACCAAGCCATTGACTCTGATTTAAAACACCTGTGCAAGATAAAGGAAAACCTGCAAACATGGCCTGTTGAGGGTACTTGAGGACAGGGTTGAGGACCACTGATCTAGAGGGCCTAATATAAATGACACAATTTTGAATGAAATGAAAGGCGACTGTGGTAAAAACACCTTTTGGCTCCTGTAAGTGCTCTTATAGATGTTTGACTGTTCTTACACCCCATTCACACTTGTGCGACTTGTCAGGTGACTTTGGACAGTTTCGCCTTGAGATACATATCGGGAACAAGGTTTACCTGCTTTGTACTTAAGTTGTTTATCCACGCATCGCTGTATTGCAGCAGATCATCGGCTTGTTTCTTTAATCTGGTGATCCTAGAAGCACACCTGCTCACAGCCACTGTTCAGTTTTTCCAGCCTTGGAAGTTTAAGGCTCCATGTACACGGGACGTTTCTCAACCTCTCCTGAACGCTGGAACATCACAGCTAGTAATCCACGTTTAAAAAACGTGTGTTTAGCAGCGTTTACAAGCCAAGTGCGTTCAGAAGCGTTTACTAAAGATAACCTCAGGAGACTTTCCTAAATGATTAGAAAGCACTAAAAACACATTTATTAACTATTCCAGCCATTCTGTGAGAGGACAGTGAGTAGCAGCTGAGAAAGCAGTGTGCTTGTAGCTAGCTATTATTTTTTGGTTGGTTTGTTAATATGGATCCCATGATGAGCATGTGTGAGGAAATGCTCCTGATGTTGCTTTTGCTGAGGCTCCAAAGATATAGAAAATTACGTGAGAGGACCAGAGTTCTTTGCTACTGGACACTTCCATTGATGGCTCAACGCATGTCCACGGGATGCTTTTCTAATATGTATGTTCAGCTGCGTAATTTCCCAGAGAATTCTTTTAAAATTTTACACGCATGTCAATTGCCACCTTTGACGTTCTTTTGGAAAAGGTTAGACCCTGTCTAATTTGCATGGACTCCAACAAGAGGAAAAGCGTGCCACCAGAGGAACATCTGTTGGTGACTCAACTTCAGCGTCAACTAATGCAAGTCATGCATTGTACAGCATAATTGGCTGATGAGGGGAATATCACATGGAATATCAAATTCGCAGGCAGTGATAATTGAGTTTTTGGTGTGTTTTTAGCATTTTCCAGGCTCAAAAGTAATAAAGAAAATGTTTCCCTTTTTTAAAAATGCTTCTAGACGAAAACGCGGGTAGCTGAGTTTTAGGCGCGTTTGGAGCTTGAAATGCCTCTAAACACCGCTTTTGAACGCATTTTTTTGGGTTCCAAAAAAAAGGTTGTAAACTCAACTGCCTAGAAACGACTATAAACGACCCTGTGTACATGTACTGATAAGATAACAGAGGAGAGTTCAGGAGCAGCTGAAAAAAATGCTCAAATGCTCATAAATGTCCATTTACCAGCAGCAGTGTACATGAGGCCTAAGAGCTTGTGCACAAGGGCATATTGAACATGCTCGTAATAATGCTGGATCTTGCTGCCAGAAAAACACATGTAATAGCGTGTAAAGTATTTGCGTCTATGCTCGTAAACAAGAGTACATGTTTAGAAGTGCAGCTATTGTTTTTTTCTTTATAAGCTAGAATAGGTTTACGCATGTACACACAATATACATACACATACGCATAGATTTTGTGAAACTGAGAAAATATTAATCTGGAACGTGGACTCTTTCTGAAAGTGGTGGCTTTTGTGGTCATGAAGAAGGCATAGAGAGGAAGTTACACAGCATAATCTCCCAAGAAAGTACACTAATGACCGTTTCTGGAGCTGTACCAAGGCTGGATGCGGGGGATTATAGAGCTTTAATGGACAGCATAAGTAGCTCAGTGATTGCTTTCAGTTTTTGCTTGGGATTGACTTTTCTAGGAAATCTGTACATTAAGAAGCATGAAGGGATTCATTGCTTTTCTGAAAATGCTAGTTGCCTGGATGTCAAGCTTATCTCATGGTTTCAATGCTATCTGTTACATACATGGAAACTTAAGCAGTTCTCCTTTCACTCTGAATTTTTTTTGGCTTAATGCAGTACACAGGAAGCATTGCAGCCAGAGCCTTGTGCTTTCAGAAGCAGGTCAGCAGATTTCCTTTTAGAGTGAAGTTCAACCCAAAAATTAAAGAAATAACCCACTTTTTATATATTTCAGCTCGCCAATCCTTAAATGCTTTGGCTATATATATATATATATATATATATATTATATATATATATATATATATATATATATATATATATATATATATATATATATAAATTTTATTTTTTTTAATTAGGCGTTTTTATTTTTACCTGGTGATCTGGCCAGTACACACATTCAGGGCCGGTTCACACGGGGGCGACTTGTCAGGCGACCTAGCCGCCTGACAAGTCGCCTCCCGTTCTGTACAATGGAACCGTTCTAATCGTCGCTCCGACTTAGAAGAAAGGTTCCTGTACTACTTTGGGGGCGACTTGCATAGACTTCTATACAGAAGTCGTCTTGCAAGTCGCCCCGGCAGTCGTGTGCAGGTCGGTGAGGCGACCTGCAAGTCGTGCCGCGTCTAGTGTGAACCGGCACTCAGTTGTAGAGTGTCTCCACCCCATTGGAGGAGCAACCTTTGGACAGCAGCCATGTCCTACAGCTCAGTGTACATCTCTGGCATTGTACAAGGATGAATGACCCCACCCCTGCATGCATGGGAGTGACCTCGCCCTGTGCAGGACAATCGGGGGGGGGGGGGGGATCAGCACATAAATGATGGAGGCTGAAGTGAAGGGGAGATCATGGGTGTTGGACCATTGGAGAAGGGGTAGGTATTCCTGTCTTTAGTTCCGCTTTAAATGGTTTGTCTCAACTTCCCAACAGGCACTTTGCTGGCCAGCTTGTTCTGTTAAAGATGGATTAAAAATAAGACCGGCTGGCCTTGATCACTAAGTGAAAATAAAGGAAAAAATGCGTAAGAAAACAAATGCAGTCACCACGTCTAAGAATTGGTAAGCTGCAAAATGAAATATTTTATATTTGGGATTTAATTCCTCTTTTAAGTGCAATGCAGTTTGCTTTTGTTTAGGGTGTTTGAACTGCATTGTCACGTTCTTGACAATTTATTAGGAAGTACATCTTAAATTTAACAGAATGATTTCTGTTCTGCAGGTTGTTTGCTTATGTGTTTCAGACTTGTTTAACCTACGGTCATTTACATGTAGTTTTTCTCTAATTCTGATTTTGCAAACCTCATTTTTGTTTTTTGGTACACTATTAACTAATGTATTATTTACATTGTGACTAAAAGACATTTAAAAAGCAGGTTGACAGAGCATAACTGGTAAATTTGAAAAAAAAATGGAAAATCTGAGCCTAAAAAAGATTGCTTGGCAAAACGTATATATTCTCCTCTTTGTTCTATAAGCATAACAGAAATTTACATATGAGTTATATTTAGAAACCCCTAGACAGGTAGAATTTTAACATTTTAAATGGTAACAAGATTTTATACTCCGTATAGCCTTTATTCCAACTTTTTCTGAGAGATTGATGAGAGATTTGACGCTGTGAAAACATTGCACCAAGGAGTTTCCACAGCCTTAAGAACAGTTAAAGTTCATTTCATTTTTTTTTTTTTTTTCCTAGACCCTTTCTGCACAGATGGTCCATGCGTGTGTTGGCAGTGCTTCACATAAGACATAAGAAAAATCTATCCAATAGAAAACCAAGATAGAAAAAAATGTTCCACATGGATTTATTTTTTTTCTTACTGCATCTAGACTTCGCTGTCCAAAATGGAGCTTTTCTTTTAGGGCCAATTCACACCATAGGTTGGCGTTAAAGCAGACTTTCTAGAAAAGACCCCCAACCCCAAAGTCAAGTCACCTACAAAGGTTTAAAAACAAAATAAGCTTTGTACTGTTGAAGCCTGGAAGCTATCTTGATATTGGATTGACGGCTTCATCTTGTGGAGGTGGCCAGCCTGGTGTATGCATATTTAAACCAGTTCCACATTACTTTGTGCCGTGTCCCTGAGGACGTCATACTGGTGAAACATGTTCTGTGGAGCTACAGCAATCCAGGCGTGTGCAAAATCAACTATGAGGGCTGCCTGCATGTGATCCATGCCTGAGCATTTTTCTTGTGGGAGAGTGATCCTGGGTTTGCAGCAGTGCATTGGTACACAGCTGCTGAGTTGGCTCCTTGTCCCACTCCTTACTGATGGGAGTGAATGCAGTGTCATTCCTGTCAGGAGCAGCAACCGAGCTGCTGCTGGAGGGATTATTCAGCTTTCTCCTCCCTCCAGCCTGCGTGTAACTCTATTGAGGAAACCTGATTTGAAGGAGGACTCTATTGAGGACACCTGATGTAAGGGGGCTCTACTAGGGACGCCACCAGGCGGGGGGGGGGATGCACAATCTCCATCTTCACCCTTGGCACTGGATGACCCTGTCTCGGCACTGCTTCTACCTATTCAATAGGAGTTCATATTTCATCTGCTTTTCAATAAAATAGTTTTTAGCAGTAAGCACTGTGAAATATTTTTTTTTTTTTTTTTTTGAGCCTCTGGTGCACAAAGTGTGGCAGGGATGAGAAGTTTATTTTTGGTGGTTGATTAACCCAAGTGTAATTTGAAATTGGTGGACAGGGCCGAAACTAGGGGGGACACATGCTGCGGGTGCCAAATTGAGAGGGTCCATTGTCTGTAGTGCTAACACTACCTGGGATTTGGTTGGATCGGGCTGGAATGAACCGGCTGAGCAGATGAGCTGTATATGCAGAGAGCCAAGCTCACACACGACCGACTGCTCTGTGAGCCTGCACTGCCACTGATCGCAGGGGAGCCAGGATCTGGCCCCGGGGATTTAGCCTGCTGCTCTAAAGTCAGACCTGGACAGGATGGATGAAACTGAGTGTTTGTGCTGGGTGAAAGAATGTCTAACTTAAAGTGGATGTAAACCCAATGTCATCCTTTCTAAACTACTGCCATAGGGGTTATCTATAAGGATATACATGCCTCCTGCATGTATCTTTACCTGTCAAATGTCTCCCCTCTGTCTGTTATTAGACCCGAAAAACTGCAGATTCTGTGGGTGGGTCTGTTGTCTGGAGCTCGGTGGTGGAGTCGTGATGTCAGTAGACTCCCCGCCCACCTCTACACTCCCCTTGTCAATATGCATTTTCTGCTGTGTATTTCTAACACTGAACTTCTGCTATGATCTCTAACAACCAGTGAAAAGACAGGAAAGTAACCACATGACTTCAGCATGCCAAATCATACTGAGGTGTGGAACAGCCAATCCTTGCAGAGCTGCTGAAGAAAGGAGTGGGGGAGGGAATTAAGAAATAATGCCTGTGTCTTAGGCTGTCACTCACAGCAAGGGGGAGGATTTGACAAAGTTTTTCTCAGTTTGTCAAGATTTTTCTCACTGAACAATAAAAGAGGATTGCTCAGAGATGGATTAACTCTGTGTGGCAAGACTGGGCTCAAATGATATTAAATCTTATACTCTACAGTATGATATAAAAAAAAAATTCTGGTTTACATCCACATTAACCACTGCTGGTGGGAGAGAGCCTCCACTACTTCTGGGAGTATCCAAGTGTTTGCCTGGATATCTATCTGTTTCGTGTTTTGTTTCAGCTTTCATAATGGTGGTCAAACCATAAGGTGAGGGCACATCCTGAGTTGTCACCTGAGTTGAGTTGTCAATATTTTTACTTGTTTTATTTAGACTTTATCACTGACCTCATTAATGGTATATGGCTATATAGTTATGATTGCACTTGTTAATCACAGGCTTTTCTGCTTTTTTGTGTAGACTTTATCACAGATTGCGTTGGATATTATTTATCATACATTGTAATATAGTTATCACACTTGTTAAACAGTTTTTTATTTTCTTATTTATCTCATATACATTGCAGCACTTTTTTAAATTGATATTTTTATTGATTACACATTTTAGTGTGTGCAGCTTGTGTGCAGAATTTTTGGTATTTTTATATATTTGTTTAGATTGTTACAATTTCAGAATGTACTATACAGTGGCAGAACTACCAGGGTCGCAGCAGTCGCACTTGCGACTGGGACCGGGCATTCCACCACTGTTTGGGGCCCCAGTGTTGCTGCTAGTCCCACGGCTCTGAGCAGATAACGTATCTCTCATACAGCTCAGAGCTGACAGTTCTTCATGCCCCCTCCTTCCTTCCTCTCTTGCACGGGATGACCCAGCCAATCTGCTCCTTCTACCCCCCTCTCCTGTATGTGCTTTGCAGAAAGTCAAGTGTGAAGCTAACAAGCTCACACCTCCCCCTGTACACATACGGGAGAGCGGTGGGGGGAGAAGGAGCAGATCAGCTGTGTCATTATGTGCAAGAGAGGAGGGAGGGAGAGAGGGGGTAGCATGGAGAAATATTGGCTCTGAGCTGTATGAGAGAAGCTCACTGCTCAGAGCCGTGTGGAGGAGGCAGGAAGCATTGATAGGCGGCACTGATGAGCAATGATCTGTGGCACTGATGGGCGGCATTGATGAGCACTGATAGGTAGCCCTCATAGGCGCATTGATGGGCACTGATACTTGGCTTTGAGCACTAATAGGTGGCACTGATGGGCATGTGGCACGGATAGGCTGCACTGGTAGGCAGCATCGATGGGCACCGATAGGCAGCATTGATGGGTGGCACTGAAATGCAGCACTGATAGGCAGCACTGATGGACAATAATAGGTGGCATTGATGGGCACTGATAGGCCACATGGATTATCAGTGTAAACAATTTACTGACATTCTTGGCAGTTTACGCCTCTCCTTTCCTTACACAGACACAGCGTGGGAGGAAAGGGCCCCCGATACCCAGCGAGTCTTTTTACATGTGATCAGCTAATCACATGGTAAAGGGCCACCATGATTGTGCTGGATGCACATCCCAGGGGGCATACGGGAGGCAGAGTTCTGGGAGAATATCCATGGACACACTCCCAAAATTGGAAACCCGGGGGTCAGATGAAAGGGGGGGGGGTCAGGGGGGACCATCATAGTTTCTTGCATCGGGGCCCCAAGGTTCTAGTTGCGCCGCCTGGTACTATATAAATTTAGCAACAGGACATCAAGAGCTATTTTTTCCCCCCTAATTCTACTGCAATGTGCAAATATTGTAAAGATGATTTGCTTTAATAAGCTGGTCACAGAGTAATATCACTTTCAGCATACTGCGCCATGCCATAGTAACATGTAACATTTTGGAAATTGGCTGCCAATAAGGTGTTTGAAAACAACAGAAAAGCAGTGCTGTGGTCTTCCATTGGCACTGCTCTCATGGACGTGCTGTCATTTGAGAGTTCTAGAATTGGTGCTCATGGAAGTCGCTCTTGGCAGGAGTCCTAAGCGGCATGTAATTGAGAACAGGCTGAGTCAAGGAGGTGAGCGTATCAGTGAATACAAAGATTTAGCCTGGGGATATGTGTGTTGTATACAATATCTTCTGTTTATTTCTCCTGAAGTAAACCACAATATACATCAAAGCTACAGTACTGTTTTTACCCAGTTGGGTAGATTCACATGACTAGATACAGTAATACTTTGTAAAGTCGCATATAATAATAATATATAATATTGCAATAATTTGTACTTTGTGTTGCAGTGATGTCAGTTGTGTTAGCAAAGATTCTATTTTTATTAAAATAAGCAGATATTTTAAAGTGGATAGAAATCCTAAACAATTGCACAAAAAACTTGTTTTCACTTTTATTTTTTCTATTCCTTTGTTACATTTCAGTGCCTATTATTTCCTGCAGCCACCTTCTGTTTACATGCACTTCAGTGATGATGTAATGTCATCCCTTGAAGCAGATTTCCTGGTGGTGACAACAGTGGACCACACCAGCATAATGTGTGTAAAATGGTCCCTTGTAGTCACCATCAGAAGTCTGTGTGATGACGTAACGCAGTAGCATGTTTGGGAGAACGGGATAGTGTTGTCACTCCAGATCAGGAAGTGCCCAAACAAGAAGGCGGGGTCACCAAGTAATAATTTTTTGAAAACGGCTGATTTAAAAATATTGAAAATTACTTTTAAACGTTAAATCTTAGATTTTAGTGATTTGAGTCTACATAGCATTGCAGATTTTTCAATTGTATCTTGTGGTCATGTTACACTAGGCGGTTTAGTAAATTAAATGTATTACACATATATTACATTTAACATGTATATTTATAGTATGTATTTGAACTGTGTTTGACACATGTTTGTCTGCATGTGGTGGAAACGAGCCTTCAAAACTAGATTTAGACTTGCCATTAGAAATTGCATTGTGAGCTTTGCGTGTGTGTGTGTGTGTGTGTGTGTGTGTGTGTGTGTGTGTGTGTGTATATATTATATTATAATGTATATCGCATGCCTTCATTTGCTGACATCTAAGGTGGAATCCGGTCCGGGTCTTACTGAGTGGGACTCAGGAAGTCAAAAACCTGAGAGCTGTTTATGTGAAGTTTGCTTTGTGAAAGAAAAGGTTTGCATTATCTTTGTTTTGTGGGTGACTGGGACAAGCCTGTGAGTTTAGGAACCTGCAAGTGTTAGTGCCTGGCTGGTAAGGATTTATTTTCTGTTTTTGTTTGTTTTTATTTTCATGCAACCTTTTAAAATAAAATTGGCCGTTTGGACTGCCTTTTTCTCAGGGAAGGTGATCCCCCTTGAGCTATCCCCTGATTTATGGTGGATTTGGCGGGCATCTTCCTGAACAAGGGGAAAGATGGCGGACATGTTAAAAGCTCTGCTGCATGCCAGTGCAACCCAGCAACAAACCAATTGCCAAGTCACAGAGGCCACTGCAGCCCAGCAGTAGGTGAATCGCCAGGCCACTGCAGCCCAGCAGTAGGTGAATCGCCAGGCCACTGCAGCCCAGCAGTAGGTGAATCGCCAGGCCACTGCAGCCCAGCAGTAGGTGAATCGCCAGGCCATTGCAGCCCAGCAGTAGGTGAATCGCCAGGCCATTGCAGCCCAGCAGGAAATCAACCGCCAGTTTGCGGAGGCCCTGCTAGAGTTAAAGAAGGGGTCCGCAGGTCCTTTACCTGTTTAACAGAAAATAGTGCGTGCCAGCTATTACCTGCAGAAGATGACACCTGCAGATGTGGAAGCTTACCTAGCCACTTTTGAAAGAGTTGCTGTTTGAGAAGGATGGCATAAAGAGCAATGGCGGGACTGCTAGCGCCCTTTTTGACAGGAGAACCCCAAAAGGCCTATTTATGACCTAGAACTGGATGCCACCCAGGATTATGAGACACTGAAGGCTGAGATGCACGCCTGGGTGTTACCATTGGAGTCCGGGCTCAACGGGTGCATTGGTGGACATACAGTACTGACAAGCCACCCCGCTCCCAATAGTTTTGACTTGATACACCTCACCAAGAAGTGGCTGCAGCCAGAGACTTTGGTAGGCCCTAAAATTGTGGAGAATGTGGTCATGGACTGGTATTTGCATGCGCTCCCTGCCACTGTGAGGAATTGGGTCAGCGATGGGGACCCTAAGACTGCAAATCAGCTTGGTGGACCTGGTGAAGAGATATACTGCTGCTGAGGACTTATTGAACTCATCCGTGCCCCACCCCAGTGTCGCTAGAGGTGAAAAAACACCCGGAGGATCCGGTAAGACTGTTCCGGGGTTCAAGGGCATGGGGACAAATTACAAGACTGTTGCTACAGATAATGAGACTATGGGCTCAGGACCTGGTGACTGGCCAAATAGGTCAGGAAGGTCTCTGAGGCCATTTAGAGGACTGGATACAGAACACATAAAATATTAACGCTGCCATGCGTTGGGTCATTTTGCTGCTAACTGTTCCCTGAATGATGGACCAATGCAATGTGATAATGCTTATTTGAAAAAACGCATTTGTCTCTTTTTGCACAGGTGGCATGTACTGCATCATGTCAGGGACACATGGGAAAACAAATGTGTATGATTTCTGTTGATGGAAAGCCAGTCACTGCTCTGCTAGATTCCAGTAGTGTTGTGACATCAGTCAAAGGTGATTTTGTAAATCCTGCAAAGTTACACCCTACCACTATTGGGGTGATTTGTATACATGGTGACACACGCGACTACCAGACTGCTGTGGTCGAGTTTGATACCTATTCGGTGGGGGTGGTACCCTCACTACTTCATGAATCTCTAGTGGGGAGAGATTTTTCACACATTTGGAGTTTATGGGAAAACATAAGGAGTCAGGAGGACAGCGCTCCCCCTGCTGAGGAAACGCTGGAACTCACTCCAGACCCTTTTGATTCCAAAATTGAAAGGGAAATTGGTGTGTCCAATGGAGGGTTACATTTTTTGCCTTTTTCTGTAATGGCTGGGGGAGAAGGAGGAGCTGGAATCCAGTCCCCAGCTTGAGGTTAAAGCGGAGTTCCAATTAAAAAATAAAAAATAAAAGTGACTTTTAATAATCGGACACTTACCTGTCCCAAGTTCCAGCGATGCGGGGGAACGAAGCCCCGCTCATATCCCCCTCCTCTCAGCAGCGCCGGCATTGTCACACTGGACGTCCGGCTGTGGCTCCACAGCTGGGCACGCACTGCGCATGCGCGAGACGTGCTGCAACTGGCCGATCAATCATCTGGGACCTGTGACATGTTCCAGATGATTGCTGAGAGGGAGAGGGGAGAGGTGATCTTTCGGCGCCACGAGTGCGCCAGGAGGAAGTGGGAGCTGGAACCCTCTAAAAAAAAGAGCTGAGGAAAGCTCTGTGCAGAGCTATTCCTGTTTGTTCATTCTATGCAGCTGAGGCTACAGAGAAAGGGACTGATTAATCTGCCTTCAATCCCTTTCTCTGGCTCAAAAGTGAGATATCAGGGGTCTGTTTAGACCCCTGATATTTCACCAAAGCCTCCCAATGGGGGGTCCTAAAATATGTAAAAAAAAAAAATAAATAAATAAAAAAAGAAATTGTAAAAAAAAAAAACCCCACAAAAATAGAAAAATGTCCATTCAGACACGGGGCCCCGACCTGGCCCCACCCCCTCTCCCCCCTGATTGGCTAACTGCCTTTGAAAGCTGCGGGAGCCAATGGTACTGCTGCTGTGTTGTGTCTCAGCCAATCAGGAGGAGAGTCCCAGATGGCTTAGACACTCGTGGACGTCGCTGAAAAGAGATGGGGCTCCAGTAGGTAATTGGGGGATGCTGGGAAAGCTGCTAGACACAGAAGGTTTTTTATCTTAATGCATAGAATGCAATAAGATGAAAAAACCTTCTGCCTTTACAACTTCTTTAACCACTTAAGGACTGGTAGGATTAACCCCCTTAATGACCAGGCCATTTTTTGCAATATGGCACTGTCTCTTTAACTGACAATTGCGCGGTCTATGCAAAGTTGTACCCAAACAAATTTTGTTCTTTTTTTTCCCCCACAAATAGAGCTTTCTTTTGGTAGTATTTGATCACATCTGCGATTTTTATTTTTTGAGCTTTAAACAAAAAAAGACTATTTTGAAAAAACAAACTTTTTTACTTTTTGCTATAATAAATATCCAAAAAAGTAAAAAAACGAATTTCTTCATCAGTTTAGGCCAATATGTATTTTTCTACATATTTTTGGTAAAAAAAAAAAAAAATAGCAATAAACGTATATTGATTGGTTTGCGCAAAAGTTATAGTGTCTACAAAAGAGGGGATATATATATATATATATATATATATATATATATATATATATATATATATATATATATATATATATATATATATATATTAATGGCGGTGATCAGCAATTTTTTTTTTTTCAGCAATCAGTGCACTGCTGTATAAATGACACTGGCAGGGAAGGGTTTAACACTAGGGGGCATTAAATGTGTTCCCTGGGAGGTGTTTCTAACTGTGGGGGAGTGGACTGACTAGGAACAGCCATCTCTCTGTACTCCCAATCACTAGGAACAGACAATCACATTGTATCTCCTCTGACAGAACGGCAATCTGTTTGTTTACATTGACAGATCCCCGTTCTGGCTCTCTGTGGAGTGTTCGTGAGTAGCTGGTGGACATCGCCACGCGCATCAGCTCTGGCGCCGCGGGCACGCACCCGCTCTATTTTTTGCATGAAGCGACATACACCTAAGATGAGGGTATAACTGCGGCAGCTGGTCGGCAAGTGGTAAACGTCTGGCAGTAGGTCTTGTATTCATTCACACAATGACAAAGCTGTGAGGACAAAGCCAATTTATTCATTCACAGAATGCTGTCAGAAGTGACAGCTGCTGCTGGGGGAAAAGAACCCCCACAAGATGTCATTGAAGGGGGCGGGGGGAAATGTTGTTGGGGTTGGGTTTGCTTTAGGCTGCATTCACATCTGAGCGGTTTGTTTTCAGGCAGAAAGTCGCGTGTTTTTACCACAATTTTTACAGTGTTATTGCTGCGATTTTGTCACCAATGTAAAAAGCAGGAAAACGCCTGTAATCTGCCCAAAAAGAAGCTCATGTACTTTTTTGAGCTTCAGGCATTTTGCTTTAGGTGACAAAATGCTCAGATGTGAACAGGTGCCATTGAAATGAATGGGATTTTGCTCATTGGGTGTTTTTCTGGCGTTTTACGAGCTGAAAAATGCTCAGGTGTGAATGCAGCCTTTATGGGTATAACATGTTTCAAAAGATGCTTTTGACCTTTTAATGACCATGCTCAGTTTAATGTGTATTGCTAGAGAGGTGTTTGCACCCTCTCAGGAAAAAAAAAAAAAAAAAAAAACAATCGGCACAGGGCCAATCGGCACCATCCAGACAGAGGGTTAGGGGTCCTGCAGCCGTATAGGACCATCATGGGAGAATGAAAACTCTTCCTACAAGCTTTAAGCAGACACTGATAGAAGTCATAAGACTGCTATATACTGCTGATGGGAAAAGGTATTTAGCAGTTTATATTTACTAAAACTATTGCATTTCCATGTCCTGTGTATTGTGGAAGACTCAGATATTAGAGATGCACCGAAATTTTGGCCACCGAAAATGGTGTGATCGGCATTCAGAAAAAGGTGTCTATAATGGCACTGAAAATGCCACGATTTTGCCGTTATTTTGGGACAATTTTACTATGATTTACAGCGCTTATTGTGTGTTTTTCATAGGTCGTGTGACTCAAAAACGTAACATGGGTGCATATAATGATGCTTTCTTGCTGAGTTTTCACAGCATTTGAACTGGGAGGTGTTTGTGTGTGTGTGTGTGTATGTGTTTGTTTTTTGTTTTTCTGACCAAAAAAGCTGAATTTTTAACACCACAATGAAAGCCCAATGGACCAGTGTGCAGACATACATAGAATTTAAAGGGATACACTTTTCTTGTGCTAAAGGTGCCAATAATGGTCGACAATAATTTCATATTAATTTAAATTGATGATATTAATTAACCCCTTTCCGACCAGCTGCCACAGAGCTGCTCGTGACAGAGCAAGAACCGGGATCTCTGTAAACACAGAAATCCCGGTTCTGTCAGGGGAGAGGAGACGAGAGGAGAGGAGACAGGTCGTGAGCTCCTACTAAATAGGAACAACAATCTCTCTCCTCCTACATTCCCCCCACAGTTAGAACACATCTAAGGAACACATATAATGCCTTGATTGCCCCCTAGTGTTAACCCCATCCCTGCCAATGTTTATACAGTAATCAGTAACTATTTTTAGCTCTGCTCGCTGTATAAATATCATGTCCTATGTGTCCGTAGCAATGTTGCAGTCCTGATTAAAAATCGCAGATCACCGCCATTACTGGTAAAAAAAAAAAAAAAATCAATATACGCTTATTGCGATTTTATTTATTTGTTTACCAAAATATGTAGAGGAATACATATCGGCCTAAACTGATGAAGAAATTTTAGGTTTTTTATTATTTTTGGATATTAATTATAGCAAAAAGTACAAAATATTGTTTTTATTCAAAATCATCAAAAAAGACCTACATTTTGTTTGGGTACAAAATCGCACGACCGTGCAATTGACACTTAAAGCGATGCAGTGCCGTATCGCAAAAAATGGCCAGGTCTGGAAATTCTTCCAGGGCTGAAGTAGTTAAAAAGTCGAATAATATACAATTGTATATAAAAATATAAATCTTTTTCAAAAACGAATTTTCAGTTTTAATTTTTTTGGCCAAGTGCATCCTGCATTTTCGGTTTCAGCGCCAACATTTCCATTCGGTTCACCTCTACTGCAGATATAGTGATTGCAGGGTCCTGGGTTTAGTAACACATGTACGGTTTATAGTAAGGGCCGGTTCACACAGGGGCGACTTGTCAGGCGACCTAGTCGCCTGACAAGTCGCCTCCCGTTCTGTGCTACGGAACCGTTCTAATAGGAGCGACGCAAGTCGCTCCGACTTAGAAAAAGGTTCCTGTACTACTTTGGGGGAGACTTGCATAGACTTCTATGCAGAATTCGTTTTGCAGGTCGCCTCGCTGAGGCGACCTGCAAGTCGTGCCGCCCCTGTGTGAACCGGGGCTAAGTGTTGTTTTAGAACTTGCTTGTTGCAATGTATTCTATTTTAGTTTGTTTGAATGTTTGCCAAGGTAGTTTTGCTAATCCTCTCTGGTTTTTAGAGTTCCACCTTTGTTCATAAATCATCCCTCTAACTTGGTATAGCAGGCTGGATAAAGTGGGGAAGTTCTAGAAGTCCTGTCAGGTTTATGAGGTGTGGAAATTTCCCACCATTTCTGTGTCCTAGTTTAGCAGAAAGGGAAGTGAGAGGGACATCTCTCCAATGAAGATACAGACAGCGGTAATACCACCTTATTTAGACAAACGATAAAGTAAGAATCCTCATTTTTGCAACCAGTGAGGGATTTTGCTGAATTTTTTCCTGTTGTCAACACAACAAAATGAGCACATGGACAGCAGTTAAAAACCTTCCGGGTGCTTTTCCTTTCCTGCTCTTCGTAGAAAATAAAACCTGGCTGGTGATGGTTTAGGGCTCATTCACTATACTCATTCATTATACCTTTTTGATGCACTTTAACACAAAGGCCTTGACTTGTTATTGTGTTTATTGAGGCTAGTGCACATGCAATGCAGTCCATTGACCAAAAAAGTTTGCGTTTTTTTGCATCAATGTGCATGAAAGAGCCTATTGATGGCAATGGCAGCACATGCCATGTATCCAAAGCAAAGAAAACTGATAACGCAGGTTTTTAGTGTAAAGTTTGTCAGTGCGGTAGTGAGGAGGAAATGCTTTTTGATATCTGCCAACAGGAACATCCAAAAATGTAGCAGTGCTGGGACCTTGAGGCTCTAATTTTGTTAAATTTTATTTAATTATTTATTTCCCTGCTCAAATAAGAACTTCAGCCATATTTTTTTTTTCAAGGGGCTTTGTAAAGTATGGACGAGCAATGACCATCGTCCGATTTTCGGAATGTCTGTGCGGGGCATAAGGGTCAGGGGGTTATTCAGACAACTAGCAATCTCAGGAGAACTCCTTGGTGGTGGCCTATGCATTGTTTTCATGTGATTGCTGAAAGCTGGCTTCTTGTCGGCTGCTGTGGGTTATTGCACATGCCTGCTTTTTCTGTTGTATTATTAAATATGCCTGTTAGTGGATTTCAACATGTGACACTGCCATAAATTGGACTGTTGCATTTTCCATTACTATGTAATTTTCTTTTGAACATCATATTTACTTACATAATTTATGATGAGATGAGGTTTCCATGTGCTTTTATGTTCACTGAAGCAGAATAAGAAATTTGATTCCCTTGACCGTTTTTGTTCACGGAAAAAAAAAAAAAAAAAAATTTCCTGCATTATCAGAATGTGAATCTGTGTAAAGCTTGCAGTTGGTATGTATGATGTGTCACTATATAAAATAGTTCACAACCGGTTTTTCCTGTCCCTTGAGCAACTGTGACATTTTTCAGTGCAGACGTTTACCAGAACCATTGCGTGGAATGGCCTCACTTTTTCTGAGCTCTAGTAGTACCTGTATTTCGCATTACAATACAGAGCTCTGATTTTTTAAAATTGGTTTTTTTTGTATACTCCCTTTGATTAGAACGGAATCTTGTTTGTCTTGTTTAATTAAAGAACCTATAATCTGCTGGAAGGTATGGTGAATTATTCATCCGATAATGGTGTGAGGGCTGTGGCATCACATTCATATTAATGGGCCTCAGGGAACGTACAGTATAAAAAGTATGTGAATGAGCTTTTCTAGCAATACCAGATGTCAGACTTGACTAATCTCCTCGGAATGGTGTACTGTAACTATGAGGAAGGTACAGTGGTGGTATGTGGGTGTGTGCATATGTTTAAGTAGAGTTGGTATCTGATTTTTCAAAATTTGAAACCTGGTTGTCTTACACAGCGACCAGTCAGGTCTTAGCATTCATTCTGTAATCTAATGTTGGGAAAATGAAACATAGAATTTGGTTGCATGGACAGCACCTTATCTGTCATGCTTATGTAACACATTTTAATAAGGGATGCCAATTTTGTGATTGGCATTTCTCAGCATTGCATACATTTATTATTATTATTATTATTATTATTATTATTATTATTATTATTATTTATTAATGGTTTGCAAGCTTTCCTCTCCATAGTAGGCCTGATAGTATTTATATCATTTTTCTGATACGCCTTGGGCCTTACCTTGACGTCATTACCACTCTTTATTTCGCTGCTTTCTCACCTGTTGAATGTTTGCTTTCACTGTAAAGAATTACCCTGGAGGAGTCCTATTTAGTATTATCCTTGTAAAGGTTTGTAGTTTCCTTTTTAAAAGATAAAATGATTTACTTTTAAATTATCCCTTTACATAAAATGATTGTATTCTGCTATCAGAATACTTGCTCATATATTTAGGATTTCTAATTCTTGTGACCATTTTAATCTCCTCAAACACAATTGTATCTAGAACTGGTATTTCATATTTTGTTAGATTCTTGGAAGGTAAACCACCTAATAGTTCTCTATTTCTTGCATATTCTTGCTGTACGATATCTGTATTTAAAGTAGAACTATAGGCAAACTTTTTTTTAAAATTATTTTGAATAGAGCAAGGGATAGTTATAACTGTCTTTTTTTTTTTTTTTTTTTCACCATCTGTATCCCATTGAGGAGATTTCCTTCTACTTCCTGTGCCATAGCCAAACAGAAAGTGAGAGGAAATCGCTGCAAATTAAGGGAATTCTAGGGAACTAGTGTGCCCATTGGAAGATTTCCTCTTACTTATCTGAGGACAACTAAAAATGTGGGATTTTCTTTTACTTTCACTTTCAATAATAATAGTAAAAAAAAACAAATAGAGAGGGTGAAATGGTGAGGGTGAATCTCCAATCTTAACAGGGGGCACAGACAGCAATAAAAAT
This sequence comes from Aquarana catesbeiana, assembly GCF_042186555.1. Classification (NCBI taxonomy): domain Eukaryota; kingdom Metazoa; phylum Chordata; class Amphibia; order Anura; family Ranidae; genus Aquarana; species Aquarana catesbeiana. The sequence continues at coordinate 312,569,663 of NC_133328.1, forward strand.
TGACAGGTGTTCTAATCCTTTTCTACTATGTCCAAAACTAAAAAAAAAAGTGTTTCCTTTAGCTATACTTTAACCACTTAGGTGCCGCCCAATGTCGTTTTAAGTCACTACTTTGAACAGGAATATCATCATTTCAGCAGACAGTCCGCTTCAAGATAAAAGTGGTCTCTGCGGCGGATTTACCGCAAGATCACTTTTATCGGCGGCGGGAGATGGGGGGGCCCCTCCGGTGCCCTCTGCTGCTTACCGGAGCTGCCAGCAGCGGCGGAGGCAATCACATCTGCTCCCTGGCATGGAGATGAGTGAGGGGAAGATGGCCCCCACCCGTCTCCCTATCATTGCAGGGCGAAAGTGACGTCAAAACGTCACTTCTACCCATAGCTCTTAAAGGGCCATTTTTTTTTTTGTTTTTGTTTTTTTTTCAAATGACATTCAATTTTTTTTATTTTTTTATTGCATTTTAGTGTAAATATGAGATCTGAGGTCTTTTTGACCCCAGATCTCATATTTAAGAGGTCCTGTCATGCTTTTTCTTCTATTACAAGGGATGTTTATTACAAGGGAGTAAAAGTGACACCATTTTTTTTAAAAGAACAGTGTAAAAATTAAAAGGTAAAATAAATAAGAAAAAAAAGTGTAAACGCGCCCCGCCAAGCTTGCATGCAGAAGCGAACGCATACTTGAGTAGCGCCCGCATATGAAAACTGTGTTAAAACCACACATGTGAGGTATTGCCACAATCGTTAGAGCAAGAGCAATAATTCTAGTCCTAGACCTCCTCTAGAACTCAAAACATGCAACCTGTAGAATTTTTTAAACATCACCTATGGAGATTTTTAAGGGTAAAAGTTTGTCGCCATTCCACGAGCGGGCGCAACTTTGAAGTGTGACATGTTGGGTATCAGTTTACTCGGCTAAACATTTTCCTTCACAATATAAAAAAATGGCCTAACTTTACCGTCTCTTATTTTTTTTAATTAAAAAAAAGTGAATTTTTTCCCCAAAAAAGTGCGCTTGTACGACCACTGTGCAAATACGTTGTGACAAAAAGTATTTCAACGACCGCCATTTTATTCTCTAGGGCGTTAGAAAAAAAAATGTAACGTTTGGGGGTTCTAAGTAAGCAAAACAACCTGTTTTTAACTTGTAAACACAAAATCTCAGAAAGAGGCTCGGTCCTTGAGTGGTTGTAAACCCATACATATGCTCAAATGAAGTGACTGGCCTCAGATGATAAACAGATGAAACCAATCCTCCTACATAAGTTGTACCTGTCTGTCTGTAGTCTTCTCTTCTCTATATCCATTCAACGTACAGAATTTATAGAGCTTGTCTGAGCTTTCAAAAAATAAGGGGCAGGGAACTAAAGTTACACTTTGCAGACCTCACTGAGGAGAGCTGATTGGAGGGAAGGGACACACCACCCTGCACACTGGAACAGAGCTGAGGTTGTCAATCAAAGGCTGCGTGCTGCCAACGTTTTACCTCTTGGTGTCAGGGAAACCTGTCAGAAGTGACTCATGCTGATTTCGGAGGAAAAAGGCAGCAGAGAGAAATGAGCACTCTGGATCAAGACAAGTACACTCTATAGAGAGATACAGGTCCTTGAAAAAGTATTCATATCCCTTGAAATTTTCCACATTTTGTCATGTTACAACCAAAAATGTATTTTATTTATTTTGATTTTATGTGATAGGCCAACACAAAGTGGCACATAATTGTGAAGTGGAAGGAAAGTCACAAATGGTGTTCCAAAAGTTTTAGGCATTTTTGGGTATTTTTTTCAGCTGCCCCTGAACGCTCCTCTGTTATCTCATCAGGGTCGTTTATAGCCGTTTATAGACAGTTGAGGTTAAAGCAAAAAAATGCGTTCAGGACGGATGTTCAGAGGCATTTGAACGCTAAATGCCTGTAACAGCTTGTAAACGCAGTAACTCTTGTTTAGCCACGTTTCGTTTGCAGGCGTATTTCATTTTTCACTATTTGCAAAAAAAAAAAAAATGCTTCCAAACGTGGCTAAACATAGCATGTAAACATTACTATCTGTCAAGTTAAAGTGTTCAGGTGAGATTTTAAAACCTCCCGTGTGCTTTAAGCCCTACAAATAAATATGTGAAAAGTGTGACGTGCATTTGTATTTGGCCCCCTCGAGTCAATACTTTGTAGAACCGCCTTTCACTGCAATTACAACTGCAAGTCTTTTTGGGGATGTATCTACCAGCTTTGCACATCGTGAGTGTGACATTTTTTCCAATTCTTCTTTGCAAAATAGCTCAAGCTCTGTCAGATTGGATGGAGAGAGTCTGTAAAGAGCAATTTTCAAGTCTTGTCACAGATTCTCAATTGGATTTAAGTCTGGACTTTGACTGGGCCATTCTAACACATGAATATGCTTTGATCTAAACCAGTGGTCTCCAAACTGTGGCCTGGGTGCCGTATGTGGCCCTTTGCCTTTATCTGGCCCTTGGGGCACCATTCCCTCTCCTGACACCATCAATGGGGCACAATTCCTCCCATTAAAACCAATAACGGAGCAGTAATTCCGAGGCATTTTCTACTCCCACCGACAACAGTCCGGCCCCCTTAAGCCTGAAGGACAGTAAACTGGCCCTTTGCCTAGAAAGTTTGGAGACCCCTGATCTAAACCATTCCATTGTAGCTCTGGCTGTATGTTTAGAGCCGTTGTCCTTCTGGAAGGTGAACCTCTGCCCCAGTCTCAAGTCTTTTTCAGACTCTAACAGGTTTTCATCTAAGATTGCCCTGTATTTGGCTCCATCCATCTTCTGTAATGAGGTCAGTTTAACCACTTAAAGACCAAACCTTTTTCTGACACTTGTTCCTTACAAGTTAAAATCAGTATTTTTTTGTTAGAAAATTACTTAGAACCCCCAAATATGTATATACACAGTGGGAACGGAAAGTATGAAAGTATTCAGACCCACTTAAATTTTTCACTCTTTGTTATATTGCAGCCATTTGCTAAAGTCATTTAAGTTCATTTTTTTTTTCCTCATTAATGTACACACAGCACCCCATATTGACAGAAAAACACAGAATTGTTGACATTTTTGCAGATTTATTAAAAAAGAAAAACTGAAATATCACATGGTCCTAAGTATTCAGACCCTTTGCTCAGTATTTAGTAGAAGCACCCTTTTGATCTAATACAGAAGTCTTTTTGGGAAAGATGCAACAAGTTTTTCACACCTGGATTTGGGGATCCTCTGCCATTTCTCCTTGCAGATCCTCTCCAGTTCTGTCAGGTTGGATGGTAAACGTTGGTGGACAGCCATTTTTAGGTCTCTCCAGAGATGCTCAATTGAGTTTAAGTCAGGGCTCTGGCTGGGCCATTCATGCAGCAGAAATGTTTTTGTAACCATGGCCAGATCTGTGCCTTGCCACAATTCTGTCTCTGAACTCTTCAGGCAGTTCCTTTTGACCTCATGATTCTCATTTGCTCCGACATGCACTGTGAGCTGTAAGGTCTTATATAGACAGGTGTGTGGCTTTCCTAATCAAGTCCAATCAGTATAATCAAACACAGCTGGACTCAAATGAAGGTGTAGAACCATCTCAAGGATGATCAGAAGAAATGGACAGCACCTGAGTTAAATATATGAGTGTCTCAGCAAAGGGTCTGAATAATAAGGCTCGGTTCACACATCGGCGGCACGACTTGCAGGTCGCCTCAGCGAGGCGACCTGCAAACGACTGCCGGGGCGACTTGCGAGACGACTTCTGCATAGAAGTCTATGCAAGTCGCCCCAAGTCGCCCCCAAAGTAATACAGGAACCTTTTTCTAAGTCGGAGCGACTTGCGTCGCTCCGATTAGAACGGTTCCATAGCACAGAACGGGAGGCGACTTGTCAGGCGACTAGGTCGCCTGACAAGTCGCCCCAGTGTGAACCGAGCCTTAGGACCATGTGATATTTCAGTTTTTCTTTTTTAATAAATCTGCAAAAATGTCAACAATTCTGTGTTTTTCTGTCAATATCGGGTGCTGTGTGTACATTAATGAGGAAAAAAAAAATGAACTTAAATGACTTTAGCAAATGGCTGCAATATAACAAAGAGTGAAAAATTTAAGGGGGTCTGAATACTTTCAGTCCCCACTAATATATATAATTTTTTTTTTTTCAGCAGAGACCCTAGAGAATAAAATGGCGGTTGTTAAAATATTTTATGGCACACTGTATTTGTGCAGTGGTCTTTCAAACACAATTTTTTGGTAAAAGATGCACTTCAGGCTGGGTTCACACCGCAGCACGGAGCGGCTCACAGCAGGGGTCCGATGCGCCCCTGTTTACCGTTTCAGGTCCAATTTCAGCCTAAATTTTGGGCTGAATTTGGACCTGAAACTGGCCAGAAGACACACAGAACTCCTGTGCAATTTGCAACAAAGCCACTCTGGAGATGTGAGAACTGGCTCCATAGAGAGCCGGTCACAATCTCCTGACGTGACACAACTTGGATGTGGAGAAACCCGCATCCAATTCACAATAGTGTGCACCCAGCCTCAATGAATTAAAAAAAATATATTTTTTGTATAATGTGAAAGATGATGATACGCCTCGAGAATCATAGTCTTTATTCTAAGGAAAAAAAATTGTGATTATCATTTTAGCCAGAATTGTGCAGCTCTACTGTCCATAGTCAGTACAGGCACCAGGCAGAGATACTGTCAGCACAGCCAAAGCATTGGTCCAGGTAGCAGGCAGAGATATGGTCAGCAGCAGCAAAAGGAATCATCCAGGCAGCAATACTGTCCATAGTCTGTAGAGGCAGCAGGCAGAGATATGGTCAATACAGCCAAACTATTGGTCCAGGCAGCAGGAAGGACCATCAACCTTAGGGCCTCTGTCAGGAAAGAATGGAGAAGGGGTAGAGACTTCTCCCACCCAAATTTCTCTGAAGCCTCCAGACCCTGTTCTGGGAACACACAAAACCAAAAACTGTTTTTCTCTACTCAGAACACTATTCTGAAGCCCCTCACATACAGGCGCATCTCATAAAATTTGAATATTATCAAAAAGTTAATTTTATTTCAATTCACAAAGTGAAACTAATTTATCTTCTATAGATGCGTTCCACACAGTGATATATATATATATATATATATATATATATATATATATTTATATATTTATTTAAAGCATTTCCTTATTTTAACTTTGATTGTGGTATTGCTTGATAGCTATTGAAAACCCAAAATTCAGTATCTCAGAAAATTAGAATATTACATAAGACTAAAAAAAAATGTTGGCATAGAGCTGCACGATTCTGGTCAAAATGAGAATCACGATTTTTTTGCTTAGAATAAAGATCGCGATTCTCGCAGCGTAACATCTTTGACTGTCTACAAAAAAATTTGGGCTAACTTTAATAAAAAACAAAAAAAACTAAACAGTGAAGTCTATTCTTTTCTTAACCACTTGCCGACCAGCTGCCGCAGTTTTACTGCGGCAGAATGGCACGGCTGGGCAAAACGACCTTGTGTTACGTCGCTTCGCCCTGTGGCTCCTAGGAGCCGATGCGAGTGCCCGCCGGGCACCCACAATCGCTTGTGACACAGCGAGAACTGGGATCTGTGTGTGTAAACACACAGATCCCGAGTCTCTGAGAGGAGAAGAGGCTGATTGAACGCCGATGTCTCTCTCTTCCCCTAACAAGTCCCATCCCCCTACAGTTAGAACACAGAGAGGGAACACAGTTAACCCCTTGATCGCCGCCTACTGTTAACACTTTCCCTGCCAGTGACATTTTTACAGTAATCAGTGCATTTGTATAGCACTGATCGCTGTATAATTGCCAATGGTCCCAAAAATGTGTCGAGTGTCCAATTTGTCCGTTGCAATATCGCAGTCCTGATAAAAATCACAGATCGCCGCCATTACTAGTAAAAAAAAAAATATAAAAAAAAAAGGCCATAAATCTATCCCCTATTTTGTAGACGCTATAACTTTTGCGCAAACCAATCAATATACGCTTATTGCGATTTTACCAGAAATATGTAGAATACATATCGGCCTAAACTGAGAATAAAAATTAGTTAAAAAAAAAAATGAGGGATATTTATTATAGCAAAAAGTGAAATATATTGTGAAAGCTCTATTTGTGGGAAAAAAAGGATGAAAGTTGTTCGTTTGGGTACAAAATAGCACGACTGCGCAATTGTCAGTTAAAGCAACGCAGTGCCAAATTGTAAAAAGTGCTCTGGTCAGGAAGGGGTTAATCTTCCGGGGGTGAAGCTGTTAAAAAAAATTGCATTTGAAAGACCGCTGTGCAAATACAGTGTGACATTAAATATTGCAACAACCACCATTTTATTCTCTAGGGTCTCTGCTGTTTGGGGGTTCTAAGTAATTTTATAGCAAAAAATGAGTTTAACTTGAAACCAACAAGTGTCAGAAAAAGGTTTAGTCCATGGGTAGGCAACCCCCGACACTGGTGCCGCAAGTGGCACACACAGCTTCTTTTTTGTCAGCACTCGACTCCCTCCCCATCAGCAGAACAGCGCAGGGAAGTGTCAGTGAGACACCAAAGCATTCCAATTTCAGAATTCCGCACACCACACCTGAACTGAGGGGGAGTTACTGCGCCCTCACACATTCTAAAAGATGGAAAACATTGTTTGGTTCTCTAACTTTGCTGTAGTTGCGATTGTCAGCTCTTGTGCTGGGGAAGAGATTGGGTGCAGTTTTGCTGGGGGGGGGCCTTACCTGTTTTTACAGGAGGAGGAGGACTGTCATTGGCCACTGCTAAAGCCAATCACAGTCCTAATAGCCCCGCCCACTGTCTGGAGGAAGATGACTTGCATCTTTGCCACTACCAATCTCAGAAAGAAGGGATTTCACTGTTTGAGAAAACCACAATCAGGTGACAGTTTGTGGAATTACTGTTGCGCTTCTGGGAACTTTGTTGAAATTGTTCCTGAACCTTTGTGTCACTTACTACTGAACCCCTGCATTGTGTGTCCCATTAAGCCCCAGCCAGTATTCACCGCAATGAAAAACCACACCCAACTTTTGATGTAGCGCAGATCACCACACTTTTTTTCTGAGCTGCGGGGGCCCAACTTATGATCCTTCACACAGGCCCACTGCTTTCAGAAAATACCCCTGACCTGAGCTCATCATTGCGCATCTATTCAAGATGCTTGTATGTGACATGACATAAAAGCACGTGGGCTGAGTGTGAGAGGTGGATCAGCAGGATGAGTGTGCCAGGACAGGTAGATGTGTCTCATCTCTGCTTCCTTTCACCACTCTGCATATCACGCATATCATAGATGAGAAGAGAGTACAGCAGTGGAGCAGATGAGCAGGAGGGGTTCAGAGGAGGGACGGAAGAACAGGAGGGTACAGCTGTGGGGCAGATGTGCAGAGAGGTACAGTGGTGGAAGAGATAAGAAGGGGGTTCAGCGGTGGGACCAAAGAGCAGGGGGGTACATTGATGGGGCAGATGAGAAGGGGGTTACAGTGGTGGGACAGAAAAGCAGGGGGGTAGAGCAGTGGGGTAGATGTGAAAAGAGGTGTATGGGTGGGGCAGATGAGCAGGTGGTTACAGTAGTAGAGCAGGGGGAATGGAGGTGGGGCAGAAGAGCAGGGGGTACAGAGGTGAGACAGATGTGCAGGAGGTACAGTGGTGGGGCAGATGAGCAGATGGTCCAAGTTCTTTGTTCTATTTATCCATTTCCATATGAGCAGATGGGTTCAGTGTTAGGACAGATGAGAAGGTGATTCAGTAGTGAGACAGAAGAGCATGGGGATACGGCAGTTGAGGGAGGTGTGCAGGGAGGTACAGTGGTGGGGCAGATGAGAAAAGGGGGTTACAGTGGTGGGACAGATGAGCGGGGGGGGGTTCAATGTTGGGGGCCAGGTAAGGGGGTTCAGCAGTGGGACAAAAGAGCAGGGAGGTACAGCAGTGGGGCAGATGCGAAAGGAGGTGCATTGGTGGGACAGATGAGCGGGGAGCTACAGTGGTTGGGCGGAAGAGCGGGGGGGGTACAGAGGTGGGGCAGATGTGCAGAGGAGAAAGAAGGTACATCGGTGAAACACATGAGCATGGAGTTAAATTAGTGGGGCAGAATAGCAGGGGAACAGAGGTGGGACAGATGTGCAGGAGGTACAGTGGTGGGGCAGATAAGTTTAGTGTTAGTAAAAAAGAAATAACCGCGCTAAATATAAGTGAAACACGTGAAGCAATCTCAAAGACTTCCGTGAGGAAGTACATATATAAATACAAAAATGTTGAAAAATATTAAAAATTAATTTATGAAAAGTACATGGGTCAACACATGTATATATGAATCAAACATGAGTGTCCATATGTAATATTTGCGAATAAAAATAAGTGTCCATATATAGTAACAGAAAATAAAAATGTGAAGTAATGATCTGAAATCAGTCCAAGAAAGACCCCTTGGGTGAATCCAACCAGAGTCAATGGTGTAAAAAATATGAGTGACAACCCATACAGTATCCGCAAATACCCAATAATTGCGCTTACCGCAAGGCAAGCAAACACCAGCCTGTATCACGTCGTGGTGTGGAGAATCCAGATGGTGCTCTTAGACTGTATACATCGTAGCTGAAAGGATGTAATGAGGACACCAAACTTCCATCTCATAGACATGTAAATAAAAAGAAACTGGCCATAGTGTAATACTGCCAAACTAATCAAAGTTTAGAAAAGGTAGAAAACTTACACTAGTGCATAAAGATACAGCAGGAAAAAAAGAGAACTTAGAGTGAACACTAGCAAACTCCGTAGTGAAGATTAGACCCCACACTCCGTGCAAATATTGGGCTTACCACAAGGCAAGCCAACAACAGCTTGTGTTCAGTATCGGTTAACCACACCACACTACGTGATCCACCACCAGGCAAATAATGCGCTTACCGCAAGGCAAGCCAACCACAGCTTATGTTCAATAGCAGTATGAGAGATCCATTGGCGTTCTGGACTGCTTGCGGCAGGAACCGGGGGATACAGCAGAGACTCCAAAATGACATCTCACAAGCATGTAAATAAAAAGGAACTGGCCATAGTGTAATACTGATAAAAATTATTTAATAGATAAAGGTAGAAAACTCACATGAGTATGTAAAAATACAGCAAACGGCCGGCATAGCGAGCACCCGTCCACACTGAAAATGGCGATGACGTCAGAGCGTCAACCTCCCGACGTACGTTTCACCACAATTGGCGTCGTCTGGGGAACGTTCTGGGGAGCCATGTCATCTGCTGGTGTTGGTCCACTGTGTTTTATCAAGCTCAAAGTCAGTGCAGCCTTCTACCAGGAAATTCTAGACCACTTAATGCTTCCCTCTGTTGACCAGCTTTATGCAGATACTGATTTTATTTTCCAGCAAGACTTGGCACCTGCCCACACTGCCAAAAGTACCAATACCTGGTTTAATGATCATGGTATTACTGTACTGTGCTTGATTGGCAAGCAAGCTCGCCTGACCTAAACCCCATAGAGAATCTGTGGGGTATTGTCAAGAGGAAGATGAGAGACACCAGACCCAACAATGCAGGCGAGCTGAAGGCCGATATCAAAGCAACCTGGGGTCCATAAAAACTCAGCAGTGCCACAGGCTGATCGCCACCATACCAATACCGCATTGATGAAGTAATAATTGCAAAAGGAGCCCCAACCAAGTGTTGAGTGCATACAATACTGTACATGGACATACTTTTCAGTAGGGCAACATTTCTGTTTTTAAAAATCCTTTTATTTTTATTTTTTTAATTTGGTCTTATGTAATATTCTAATTTTCTGAGATACTGAATTTTGGGTTTTCACTAGCTGTAAGCCATAATCATCAAAATTAAAAAAATGCTTGAAATATATCACTCTGTGTGTAACGCATCTATATAAAATATGAGTTTCACTTTTTTAATTGAATTAGTGAAATAAATGAACTTTTTGATGATATTCTAATTTTAGGAGATGCACCTGTATGTGAGACCCCTGTGTACTAAAGTAGAAGGGCAAAAGATCAGTCAAAGTGACAGGCAAAAAACATGGTCGATAAACAGTTCGAGGTCGATGCAAGTGGAAGGCAGAAACGTGGTTTAACCACTTCCCTACCCGCCCATAGTCATATGACGTCCACAGATGGGATCTCCCATCCTGGGTGGACGTCATATGACGTCCTGGGATTCTCGGCCGCCTAGGGGGCGCGCGCCCGCCGCGTTCCTCGGGACCCGGTGCGTGTGCCCGGCAACTGTGATGTCCGCCGGGCACCCGCGATTGCCCGTTAACCGGGCCGGCATGTGGATCTGTGTGTGTAAACACACAGATCCACAGCCTGTCAGCTCTGAGGAGAGCGATCTGTGTTCCCAGAACGGAGGAACAATGATCGGTCTCCTCCCCTAGTGCGTCCCCTCCCCCTACAGTTAGAATCATTCCCTAGGAAACATATTAACCCCTCCCCGCCCCCTAGTGGTTAACCCCTTCACTGCCTGTCACATTTACACAGTAATCAATGCAATTTTATTGCATTGATCGCTGTATAAATGTGATTGGTCCCAAAAATGTGTCAAAAGTGTCCGATGTGTCCGCCATAATGTCGCAGTCACCAAAAAAAAATCGCGATCGCCGCTAAAAAAAATTAAAAAATATTTTTTTTTAAAAAATGCCATAAATCTATCCCGTATTTTGTAGACGCTATAACTTTTGCGCAAACCAATCAATATACGGTTATTGCGATTTTTTTTTTTTTTTTTTTTTTTTTTTTTTTTTTACCAAAAATATGTAGAAGAATACGTATCGGCCAAAACTGAGGAAAAAATGTGTTTTTTAAAAAAAAAATTGGGATATTTATTATAGCAAAAAGTAAAAAATATTGTGTTTTTTTTTTCAAAATTGTCGCTCTTCTTTTGTTTATAGCGCAAAAAATAAAAACCGCAGAGGCGATCAAATACCACCAAAAAAAAGCTCTATTTGTGGTGAAAAAAAGGACGTCAATTTCTTTTGGGTACAACGTCGCACGACCGCGCAATTGACGTTTAAAGTGCGACAGTGCTGAAAACTAAAAATTGGCCTGGGAAGGAAGGGGGTGAAATTGCCCGGTATTGAACCGGTTAAAACGGCAGGCAAAGGCATCATCGGTAAACAGGCCAGGGTCAGTTAACGTGGAAGGTAAAAACGTGGTAGCAGGCAAATAATCCGCATAGGTATTTGAAACTGGGAAATGGCAGCCTGTTAACAATAATGGGAACTAATATGAGCATTCTCTGATGCATAGGCCAGGTTGAGAGAGACATTGGGGATAATGATAACTAGTGTCTCTTCTAACTCCTCTGCTGCATACATATTTCTTTTGGCGTCTTCTTCCTGATTCTGTGGGGGGAATGTTACCTGGAAAATGTTGCTCGTGAAGCCGACTCACACAGTCAGAGTGAATGCTTAGTAAATCAGGGCAGTGACAATATCTTCAATATATTTGAGGTAGGTGCTGGGCTGGCTTTCTGTTGACTTTTGATAGCAGATATACAAATTATTCATGGCCACATGGAAGAGATGAAATTCAACTTTTTTTATACCATAAACGGGACTTTCACATTGATAAATGTGTTTGGAGATTCACAGAAGACCAGGTGCTACAAAGGTGTCAGTGTGGATGGTGGACATGACATAATCCCCTCTCCTGTCCCTCCACTTCAAGGCCAACACTTCCTCATTGCTCAGACTTGTGGATTCCAGACAATTCCCATAGATGAGAAGATGCTCATCTGTCCCACCACTGTAACCCTCTTCTCATCTGGCCCAACACTGAACCCCCTGCTCACGTGCCCCATCACTGTACCCGATGTACAGCGGTGGGGAAAATGAGCAGAAGGGGTTCAGAGCTGGGACAGAAAAGCAGGAGGTATAGCGGTGGGGCAGATGTACAGGGAGGTACAGTGGTGGAAGAGATGAGAAGGGGCTTTAGCAGTGGGGCAAAAGAGCAGGGGGGTACAGTGATGGGGCAGGCGAGCAGGGGGTTCAGTGTTGGGCCAGATGAGAAGGGGGTTACAGTGGTGGGACAGATGAGCATCTTCTCATCCTATAATATGCATGATATGCAGAGTGGTGAAAGAAAGCAGAGATGAGACACATCCTGCTGATCCACCTCTCGCATCCAGCCCACATGCTTGTATGTGATGTCACATACAAGCTTCTGGAATGAATGCGCAATGATGAGCTCAGGTCAGGGGCATTTTCTAAAAGCAGTGGGCCTGTGTGCAGGATCATAAGTCGGGCCCCCGCAGCTGAGAAAAAGTGTGGCGCTCTGCACCACAAGTTGGGTGTGATTTTCATTGCTCTGAGTACTGGCTCTGGCTTAAAGGAGCACAGAGTGCAGGGGTTCAGTAGTAAGTGATGCAAAGGTTCAACAAAGTTTCCAGAAGCTCAACAGTAATTCAACGAACTGTCACCTGATGGTGGTTTTCTCAATCACAGTGAAATCCCTTCTTTCTGAGATTGGTAGTGGCAACCAAGCGAGTCATCTTCCTCCAGATGGTGGAGGGGTCTAGTGAGACTTTGGCTTTAGCAGTGGCCAATGACAGTCCTCCTCCTCCTGGAAACAGGGACCGCCCCATTAGCAGAATTGCACTCACAAAAGCTGACGATCGCAGCTACAGCAAAGTTGGAGAACCAAACAATATTTCCCATCTTTTACAATGTGTGAGGGCACAGTGCCTCCCCCTCAGCGCAGGTGAGGTGTGGGGAACTCTGAAATTGGAATGCATTAGTGTCTCACTGACACTTCCCTGCGCTGCTCTGCTGATGGGGAGGGAGTTGAGTGCCGGCAAAAGAGCCTTCGAGTGCTGCCTGCGGCACCAGTGCCGGAGGTTGCCTACCCCTGCTCTAGGTGTTTAAAAAAAAAAGATACAAATTTCATATGGGCACAGTGTTGCAGTAATTGTCATTCAAAGTGTGACAGTACTAAAATCTGAAAATTGGCTTGGGCAGGAAGGGGGTGAAAGTGTTCAGTATTGAAGTGGCTAAAATGATTAGCGTTTATTTATTAAAGCGGAGTTCCACCCAAAAATGGAACTTCCGCTTTTCGGAATCCAACCCCCTCCAGTGTCACATTTGGCACCTTTCAGGGGGAAGGGGGGAGCATATACCTGTCTAATACAGGTATTTTTCTCCCACTTCCGGGCATAGATACCCAAGCCACCCGCGGGTATCTACACCACTTCCGGCGCCTTCTTCGACAAGTGGTATCGCACAGCGCAAGTCGCGCATGCGCAGTAGGGCACCAGTAAGTAATGCCGCAAGGCTTCACTTCATGATTCCCTTACCAAAAATGATGGCGGCAGCACCCAAGAGCCAAGGGAGAGATCGGCTTCGGGTGCCGACATCGCGGGTGCCTTGGACAGGTAAGTGTCCTTATTTTAAAAGTCAGCAGCTGCAGTATTTGTAGCTGTTGACTTTAAAGAAAAAAAAAGAATCGGCGGAACACCGCTTTAATGTAAAACCTTTATCTCAAAAGTGAAAAAAAAACTGAATATATAAAGTGCGAGCTGTAGTTTGGCTTCAAATTGTTAGTGTATTTAAATTCGTTAATACGTCTGAGACTCCCCTCTGCCCTAAACTAACAATGCTGCTATCTGCTGTGCCTCCTGTTCTTATTCCTCTAGGGTTGTGTCTCACTAATTCAGGGGGTGTGTTATTAGCCAGATCCCTAGGCCAACAGAGGAAAAAAAGCCAAAGAAAAGAAAACTAATGCAGTGATTGGTTAGCTGCAATATAATACGTCTTTGATTTTGGGTTTACTACCAATCCATCACAAACAACTCCTTGAGAATAATCTATGAAGCCAATGTATTTTATTAGGATAGGTTTTGTAATATGTTAAGTCTTCATGTTGAGCAGTACCTCATGTGGTCAAGCAATTAAGTTAACTTTGTCTTCAATTACTAGAGAGCTATCCCGTAGGCCAGTAATGAAATGTAATAGATTATGATAAACTTATTTTTTTTAATAATAATTTGTTAATGCCCAAGTCACTAGTCCTCAGTTGACCTGTTCCTGACCTGGGGAGAAGTGATTGAATCCTCTGATCTATTGTTGCCTTGTGTGTGTTCTCCTGCCTGCAGTTAGTAGATGTTCTGTTGGTGTTCTATAACTTACTGTTGTTTAGCAGTTATTTTTAAACAACAATTACAAATTTTAAGAGCGACCCACAATTTTAATGTAAAACAAAAGAGACCTGCAAAGTCTAATTTGCCCAAGAAACTTCACTATACTCCTAGCAAAGAACATAAAAAAATGTGCACTGTGCATGCAACCTGGACTGGAGTACCTAATTTTTGTTCTGATGAACAGTTATATACAGTTTTGAAAATAAGTTGCAAATCTTTAAAGGATAAGGTCACCTTTGTTCAACTTGTCTTTTTTTTCTAAATTCCAGCTCCCCTATGCATCAATATAGCAATAATGTACTTCTTTTTTTTTTTGCAAAAATATCAAAGCTTTTCATTAACTCTACATACACTTACTTCACTTGTCCTCATCAATGTTTCCAAACATATCCATTAGTTCTGCCTTACTCCCTGGTCAGACACAGGAAGGAGTTGACCAGCTGACCTCATTAGCACAACCCCTGCATCATCCACCCTCCTGCCTACCCACTCATTCCCAGCTGCACATTTTGTAAATTAAATACAATCAATAGGTGATCACCCTTCTCACTAAATACATAATATACAATAAGATTGCACTGTGTATGGCCATCTTTACACAAGTACATAGGAGGGAGTGGACAGAAACACTCAGCTGTCAAGCCCCATTCACATCTCTGCATAGCGGGAACTCACATTTCTACTAATGGATACGTTTGGAAACATTGATGAGGACAAGTGAAGTAAGTGTATGTAGAATTAATGTAAAACTTTAATATTTTTGCAAAAAAGTACATTAATGCTATATTGGTGCATAGAGGAGCTGGAATAAAAAAAAAAAAAAAAAAAGTGAACTTAAAGTATAAGTTAAAACTTTTAGCTACTGAGTGACTCATACAGAAGTAAACTGTGTGCTCGCTGGTTAAAGACAACATGTTTCCCATAAAGCAATCGCAACCCTTTTTTGAGGGGGTTATAAAAAATTGGCCTTTCCAAACAGATTATTGCACTAAACCTGTGGACCAATAAGTGGAAAAGTGGGTTTGATACTAAAGTTGGCAGTGCCTAAACCGAGGACAGGCCCTCTGTGAACACAAGGGATTCCCTTCCTGGGAAATTATCCAGTGATCTAATTACAGTAGTTAGGAGCAGAGGAACTGCTGCAACCAGCATAGAACATTAACCATATATGTAGATACACACCAGTATGAAAATAATACAAGCTTCATAAAAGAATAGATTAACCAGTTGCCGACCACCGATATACGTTGGCACAATGGCAGCGGTGGGCGAATGGGCGCACCTGTACATCCCCCTTTAAGAGCCAGGGATTGCAGGCGTGCGCCCGCCCGCCGCGTACAGCATGGCGGTGCCCACGGGACCGGCGCACTCAATGTCCGCTGGACCCCCGGCGATCGTCTCACGGAGCCTCAGAATGGGGAAGTGCCTATGTAAACAAGGCATTTCCCCATTCTGGTTTGTGTCATGACAGAGATCACTGCTTTCTGTCATCGAGAGCAGTGATCGCTGTCATGTGACTTGAAGCCCATCCCCCACAGTAAGAATCACTCCCTAGGACCCACTTAACCCCTTTATCGCCCCCTAGTGGTTAACCCCTTAACTGCCAGTGTCATTTACACAGTAATCGATGCATTTTTATAGCACTGATCGCTGTATAAATGGCACTGGTCCAAACATAGTGTCAAAATTGTGCCATGTGTCCGCCTTAATGTCACAGTCCTGATAAGAATCGCAGATCGCCGCCGTTACTAATAAAAAAAAAAGAAGAAGAAGAATGCCATAAAACTATCCCCTATTTTGTAGGCGTTTATAACTTTTGCGCAAATCAATCAATATACGCTTATTGCGATTTTTTTTTTTTTTTTTTTTTTTTTTCCCCAAAAAATATGTAGATTACTACATATCGGCCTTAACTGAGGGAAAAAAATTGTTTTTTATATATATTTTTGGGGAATATTTATTATAGCAAAAAGTAAAATATAATGCTTTTTTTTTTCAAAATTGTCGCATTTTTTGCTTTATAGCGCAAAAAATAAAAACCGCAGAGCTGATCAAATACCACCAAAAGAAAGCTCTATATTTGTGGGAAAAAAAAGGACGTCAATTTTGTTTGGGTGCAACATCGCACGACCGCACAATTGTCAGTTAAAGCGACGCAGTGCCAAATCGCAAAAAGTGCTCTGGTCAGGAAGGGGGTAAAATCTTCCGGGGCTGAAGCGGTTAATAATAGTTCAAACCGGTATTATCAGCAAGGGGTCAGATAGGAGTCTTGGTGAAATTGTGACCACTACATACATACAGTAGCACAGACCTAGCTATCTGGCACAGTGCCTGTGAAATAAAAGGGCAAAGATACTCTGTCTGCAACAAGGAAGCTGAAACATACTCAAGAAGCTAAACTATTGGAACATAGGAGTACTTGCTTAAAGGAGAGGTATGGCTAAAGCTTTTTGGGCCATACCCCTCTCATGATCACAGGAGTGCAGTTCGTTCTGCCTCCTGTGATCTGTTTTTAGCTGACATTGGGCTAAAACCCGCTGTCGGCTGACGTCACAGAGCCTGTCCAGGCTCTGAAAAGATGGCGACCATATAGTCGGTATCCACCCAAAAGCCTGGACCGGCACCTGGCTCAGCCTCCCAGACATCCAGCGATATGTATGTGTTTTTTTTTTTTTTTTTTTTTTAATACATTTTATTATAATCTTCTTTCAAGGAAAATTTAGACGCACAGCGCAAACTCTGAGTACAAAGTCTTCTGGATATTTTGACTCCAGGTTGCTTTTTGATCTTCACTTCAGGTGGGATGTGAATTTGCAAATTAAAGTTGAACTATAGGGAAAATTTAAAAAAAAAAAAAAAAAAAAAGGCAAATGGACAGGATTTTTCATAAAGAAGAGACATACTATGTCTCTTCTGCATTAACATTCATCACCTGCCTATACACACACTGTACACTGAGCTGCACACGTGCAGCTCAGTGTACAATTTTGGCAATACCAAGATGCACAAATGCACAGGAGTGACTTTATCTCGGCCCGGCCAATAAAAATGGGCAAGAACGGTACCAGGAAACTGACTGGCTGAAGTTGTCAGGAGCTCCAGGACACTGCAGCACTGAAGAGAAGGTGAGTATAGTTCCACTTTAAATAATGCAGAATAGCGTTTTATATGATATTATATAATGAAAAAAGTGTGTGTATGTATGTGTGTGTATATGTATGTGTGTGTGTATATATATATATATATATATATATATATATATATATATATATATATATATATATATATATATATATATATATATATATATATATAGTGTGTGTGTGTGTTTGTTTTTATTGGGTTCATGCCAGATTTTGGCTGTGCTCTGATATCTGGAGATTTTAACAGCTTTAGTTTTTTAGCAGTTATTACCCATGACTAGGGCCATTGAAAGCTGAAGCACGTTAGGATGATTATCGGAAGTAGTTACATATATTTGAATATAAATAAGATTGTAGTGTGCCAGTTCATTACTTACTCTTGTTTTAAGAGGATACTCTTATAAAGTAGAGATTTTGATATCTTGGTTGTGTTTTAACCCGAAGTATCTACTCACTTGTTTTACTGAAGAAAGCAGACCAGACCCGGCACCATTCCTATGTAGCAGGAAAGAGAAAAGCATTTAGGTTGATGCAGTGTCTCCAGCAACATGCACATTAGCATTTGAATTATTCACTGTAATTCCCTAGGATTTATTCACGTCAGCAATTTTCTCTCTGCAAGAGAATTAGTTGGTATTTGGACTAACCAAAGTGTACACTTCTCTCCATCTGGGCATGTTGCACAGTTAATTTCTTATAGCGTTTTCTTCATTTCTAATAAATAACCATTGTAATGCACACATTTCACTGAGAAATGGTGTGAAAAGATGTTAACGGCAGTTAAGTAAAAATATTTAAATCAAAGAGAGAAGAATATAAAAAGGATAAAGCCAATGATAGAAGTTTACCCCTTAATATTAGGGAAAAGGTACATTTTATTGCATGTAAAAATATATGTTTAGTTTATGTACTCATTATGTATGTGCAGCGTATGGCAAATATCAGTGCAAGTGTATTACGCTATAGGTGAAAAAAGAGTCCTGACCATCGTGTTAAACCAAAAAACAAATCTTAAGGGCTGGTTCACACTTTTGCTGTTTTAGTTGCACTGTGTTTTACTTGCGGTTTAGATGCTTTACCGTTGAACTCCTATGGAGTGTGCATTTAGGAAAAAAAAAAAAAAAAAAGCATGGAAGACAGAAGGATCCTTTTTATTTATTTATTTTTTTTTTAACCAAACCTAAAATGAATTTGTGTGAATAGGGTATAACTCAAAAGTTATATATATACTAGTAGCTGTTGGTATTTTGAGCGTTTACAAAAACATTCTGTCATATTTGAATGGATCACATGGTGACAGCTCAATCCAGATCCTGTGGAAAGCCTTCGCAGTAAAGAACCCCTTTCATCTGTTTCTTTATTTCCAATGAGTGCTGGGGCTTACCATATGGATCATGTATGCAGTTATCAAAGGTGAATACATTAATCTTTCCCCATAGCTAAGGTTTCCTATGATGCCCCTTTTCTTTGTTTACAAACATTTTTATTAACATATTTGAGCAAGTACAAAAATATAAATGCATGGAGAGAATAGAGTGTTCATTTAAAAACCAACCTATGATTGTACAGGTGAATAGCTCTCCAAATATCTTTGGGTAAGAAAAATATATAAATAACATTCAGAATAGAAAAGAATCTAGAGAAGGTAACAAGGTAGTTTCTGCATTATAAGTAGACGGGCTACATAGAAGGTAAGCTCTAGTCGGGAATCTTTCTATATACTTGAAATGACAGTACTAGGTGCATTATCTTCCAGGGTTACCCAATCGTCTGGAGAATGCAAATGGGGTAGTAGGGAAACCCTCCAAACTCAGGTTATAACTGATGAGGCGACCAATTGGCCCATTTACGTTCAAAGACGTGCATAGTATCCCTGAGGGTGTGGTGTACCTTTCCATCAATTTAATGGCTTCCATGCAATGGAGCACCTGTGACCATGAAACAGAGGGACTCCGCCAGTTTAGGGCAATTGCCCCATGGATGGCACTGAAAAGTGTGTGTGCCTCTGTCTTGACAACCCCTAAAACATGTGGCAGGAACTAAGGGGAAAATCTTATTCAATCTAAAGGGGGGAAAATACCAACGGGTATGCAGCTTGACAACAGTTTCCTTTTAAAGTGGATGTAAACCCACACCACGTGAATAAATACTGTTGCCAGGATGATAAAGTATGTTATCTGTACATGAATTCTAATTCTACCTTCCACAACTCGCCCTCTTTCCTACACCGAGCCCCACAAAACTCAGGAATCCATGGGCAGGTCTATGCTGTGGCGCTTGGTGGGCGGTGCTGTGATGCCACTAGGCCACGGCCACCTCTACACTCTACTTGTGCTGGCAGCGGCGTGAGTACGAACCTTGTGCTTGTTATACTAGAAGTGCATGCACAGGGGACACAGAGCGCATTCTGGGCAGAAGCAGAGGGTGCTTATAGCACCCCTGTGACTCCTGCGCATGTGCCACACAGGCTATATTGGGGAGGAGTTTTCAGTATAGCTAGCACAGCTCGGAGACACTAAGAAAGGAGAGATATGAAGCTCTGTATGCTTGTTCGTGAGATAAGGAAATCGCCTGTCACTCACAGCGAGGGGGAAGAATGGACACCTATTTCTCTGTCTGTTTTTATCTTACTGAAAAAGGATGAGGATTGCTCAGAGCTGGATTAACTCTTTGTGGCAAGACTGGGCACAGATGACATGAATACCTCTACTCTACAAGGTTCAACTGTTAATTTAAAAATTTCTTTTCGGTTTTACATCCACTTTAATGGCGATGGAACGTGTGCATTTGTGCATGTTGGTGACCATGTCATGCCACTCCTCCTCCGAGATCTCCTGGCCAGTCTCCGCCTCCCATCCCAGCATGGCTAATGATTTGGCTGTACTATTGTAGTCATTAAGGTATTGATATAAAGTTGATATAGTCCCCTTGTCTCTAGAGGCCTCTCCACAGAGGTTCTCAAATGGTGCTACAGTCCCATCATCCGCTCGAGATAACATATTAGAGAAGAAATGTCGAATTTGTAGGTATTTATAGAATTCAGAGCTGTGAAGGGCGTAATTCTGTTGGAGATGTTCAAATGAGCAAAAGGATGAACCCTGTAACAAAGAGACTAGAGTTACAAGGCCCTGTGATATCCAATTTGAGAACTCTTTATCCTTGTTAAAGGCCGGGGGAACTGGGGATCACCTAGGAAGGAGGCTAAACGTAGGGGACTAGAGAGTAATTTAAATTTTACCCTGTAAAGGGACCAGAGGTACATGGACTAGCCCACTATGCCAATGAGTGGTGCAACATTCTTAGGGGGAAATGGAGCCTGACTGAAGGGGACAACCGAGGTCCTTTCAAACGGTAACCAAGGAATAGAGGAGGAAGAGGCCTGCCATTGAGCTAATTGTACGAGGCGTGAAGCCAAGAAGTATTTCCATAGATCAGGGCAGCCAAGGCCGCCTCTAGACTGGGCCCTATACATCATCTGTCGGCTCATACGGGGTTTCTTGTTTTGCTAGATGCATTTAAACAGATCGGACTGTACAGCCATTATCGTAGAGCAGAGAACATAAAGGAGTAGGGCTCTAAAGAAAAATAACAACTTAGGGAGGATCGACATTTTTACTGCTTGAATTCTTCCTAGAAATGATATGTGGTAAGAGGACCACTGGGTGAGTTAGGATCTAACGTTGGCGAAGGCTTGGGGATAGATGTGTGTACATCAGTTTGAGGGAGGGGACTAAGCGGATCCCTAGGTATTGTAGGGTACCCGAGCTCCAGGCAAATTCGTATTTATCTTTGAGATTGGTTAGTAAGGGTTGAGGGAGGTTAATAGGTAGGGCTACACATTTAGATGGATTTACTCCCTGACCCATAAGTTGGTGAAACGTGGCTAAGGTAGAAAGTAGATTGGGGAGGGAGATTGGAGGGTCCGAAAGGAATTGGAGGCCATCGTCTGCGTACAAGCTCAGTTTATATTCTTGGCTATTCTTCGTATATCTTTTGATGTTAGGGTTAGAGGCGATTTAATGGGCCAGAGGTTCAATCGCCAAGGTTAACAATAGGGGGGAGAGGGGACAGCCCTGCCTAGTGCTTCTACCTAAGGTGAAGTATTCCGAATTTCTCCCAGGGAGCTTGATATGGGTTCAGGGATTGTGATAGAGAGCCTTAAAGCCATGGATGAACTCCCCACTAAAGTCGAATTTGGCTAAAATGGAGTCTAAATAAGGCCATATGATGCTGTCAAAGGCCTTATTAATGTCCAAGCTAAGTAATAAGACCTTACAGAAGTTAATGTTGGCATCCTGTATCACATTAGTGGCTAGCTGTATGTTATCTGTGATTTGCCTAGTGGGGATTAAACCTGTTTGGTCTGGGGAGACCAGGGAAGTGATAACAGACGATCTGCTAGTAAATGGCCGGAATGTGGCAAAAGTCCTTTCCAGGCTTTGGGATTAAGAACATGTTTGCTAGCAACATGGCATCGGGGAATAAATCTCTGCCCAGGATACAGTTATATCATTTGACCAATTTAGGAACCAATAGGCCAGCAATTTTTTTTTTTTTTATAGTATGGCACTATATAGCCATCCGGGCCAGGGGATTTGGACGATTTTAAGGAAGAAATGTTAGTGGCTATTTCTTCCTCTGTGCAAGGAGCGTTGAGAATTTGAAGCTGTTCTTCAGTGAGTTGAGGTAGCTGAAGGGCATCTAACCAGATCTGAGGGGTGGGGCAGGATTGGGGTGGTGGGGAGGACAGAAGTGATTGGTAGTAGGAGGAAAATATCTTTAAAATGTCTTTCAGGTAGGTGTTGGGGTTACCATTGCTATCTTTTAGTTTGTATGAATGCGTGGGTTGGATGGATTGTTTCAATTTCCTGGCAAACATAGCCAAAGCCGAATTGCTGTGCAAGAGGAATCTGGCTTTAGACCAGCGGAGGGTTTTTTTCAGTGTGCTCTGGGAGTAAAGTGTCTAGGGCACTTCACTTGCTGTTGATTTGATTCAGCATTTCCTGAAAAGGGGTTTGGCTGTGTCTGTGGTAAAGTTTCTCAAGGTTCATCGTTAGTGAGCGAATATCTTTTTTTGTTTTTGTCGTTTTCTAGTAGTGGCTATTTCAATCAGATGACCTCTCATCACAGCCTTATGGGCCCACTGATTACAAGGGGTCATTTGTTAACACTGCTGTGATTCATAGAATGCATTTTACTATTCTTTTTTTTTTTTAAATCAATTTAAGGCATTTCCTGATTAGGCTAGGGGAAAAAAAGTGGCAGGAACATCACAATCTCTACCTAGTCCAAGCAGAGATTAACTTGTATTCACTGGATAAAAAAAAATACAAGGTATGAATGGTGGTACCAAGCAAACAACCTCCATATGGTCACTGTGCAATGGGGAAGTGGCTTGCAAAGAACCTGAAAAGGACCCAGAAGATTACAGCAATCACTGTCGTAGCGCTGACTACTGTAGAGATTTCCAGCTTCCCCAGTGGTCCATCAGGTATGTACAGGTGGTCCCCTACTTGCAAACATCCAACTTACAAACAGAGGAAGACAACAGGAAGTGAGGGGAAATCTACCCAGGAAGGGAAATTCACTCCTGTAAGAGTTATCATGGGGAAAAAAGTTGTCGCCACTGAAGCTTTATCACCAATCCTTTTTTCCACAACAACCCAAAATTTTCAAAATCCAATTGTCATAGGGAGAGAAAGTGAGGTGAAATCTTCTGAACAGGGGCGCAGACGGCAAAACAAATGTTATGGGGGTGTTAACTCTTCCCTATGCTATCCAAAAAATGTAAAAAATGTTTTTTTTTGGCTGGAGCTACACTTAACATTTTTTCCTGTTCCGAATTGCATACAAATTCAACTTAAGAACAAACCTACAGACCCTATCTTGTTTGTAACCTGGGGACTGCCTGTAATGCATTCTTGCGCTGTGCCAAGCTGGACCAATGTAAATATGCAATGCAAATAATTCCTGGAGTTCCGCTTACATTATGACTTTGAATTTTCTTAGCGTGTAGATCTTAACCGCATGAAACACTTCAACAGAGGTTGTGATTCTTGGGTTGCCAGGCCAATTCTGGATTAAATAGGTGGATTACTGATTCTGTCTTCTAGTGTGCACACGGCTTTCCTAATTTAGTGTTTGTTCAGCTTTCAAGTGAGGGAGAAGTAGACTTCAACCCTTTAGGAGACCTCTCAGATAGAAACATGCTGGGGGATGATGCATTCCACTTAGCTTGAAGCATGTGCCCATTCATTACTTGAATGTGGAAGATCTTGTGGATTACTGCATCCTTCAATAGGTAAAACACCAACCAAGAAACTGCAAGTGCTGCACTGAGTCCAAGCACATCACACTCTTAAATAGTGCACAAGATGTGGGACAGGTAAATTAAAAAGTGTCTCTGGGAGAATGGAATACTGTTCCCATCTGCTATAAAAATATGATACAGAGGCTATCACTGGCCATTCAAATAATGTCCAGTACTATATAATTGGTTACGTTAAACAGGAATTATCTTTTATTGAAAAGCAATGCTGGGAAAGAGCTGCAAGGTGGAGATTATACCTGGCAATGCAACAATATACAATAATTACTCTAATCTTTAACTCCATTCTTGTGATAATTAACAATGAATTAATGTCATTGATTGACAAGTTAAGAATGAGGCATTACTGTACAGATATGTTGCTCCTTGAAGGAAATGCAAAGTGATACATACATGTACATAAAACAGGAGTCCAGATATTTGGTATGAATTTGTTCAATTTTTGTCCTTCCAAGGATTATTTATAAAAGGCAGGTGGCTACATTTTTATTATCATGAATTAGATGTCATTTAAAAAATGGAATACTAAGTTTTAGAAGGCATGTTGCTCTTTGTACTGATAACCCTAGAATGATGATGATACTTTTTTATAAAGGAGATTGAGATTAGATAGGAATTTGTTCTTATTTCATAGGGGTTGGTTTATAAAGAATCTGGATGCTGATGTGGTTTTAATGCTTTAATATAACAGTTTGTTTCAGTAGTGGTATTTGGCACAATCCGTACTCACAGCAAGTCTTGGACGACCTATTTTTTGATTAAAATAAAGCGTTGTATATTTTTATATACAATCTCTCTAATATGCTGATTTGGTAGGAAATGAGGAAAGTCTGTCACTGATCGCTTTTCAACAATTCTTATGCAACTCAAGATCATCAGGTATTTCTCATGAAATTGAGAAATAGAAGACAAGGCTTCATTTACAAACATCCACATGGACACACAGACACTTAGATAAAGTACAATTTAGAGTAAGATTCATTTTAAAGATGCCAGCTTTTGGGATACACTAGAGCCCTTTTTCATGCTTTTTGTATAAAGCTTGAAGAAGAAATCCAAAGCATCCTGAAATCTTGTATGCTAAGTAACTTTAAGTGGACCTTTCCCCTGTCACTAAAAATCACATCAGCACACAGCTCTGCAGACTGATATGAAATCCTCTTACATTCATGAGTTAATTTTTTTTCTTTTCTTTTAAAATGCGATTGGGCATGTGAAGCCCAATCGCATCCTCTTCCTGGATTAGCGATGGAGAGGTGCATGCTGGGTAACCAGCATGCACCCCTCAATCTCGTGCATGCGCAATGTGCCAGCGGCCGTAGCGCCGATTGTTTACCAAGTTGCCATAACAACGGCCGGCGACAGAGGCAGGTCCCGCCAGGTTATTATGGCAACCTAGATAGATCCGCCCTAAATCGCGTCATTTCTTGTCGGGAAATAACGCGATTTCCGGGTTGGAACTCCGCTTTAAGTAACTGTTTATAGATTTACATTACTAAACATTTCTAAAGGTGCCTTTGTTGTAATTTTTAGGATATGGGATTAAGTTGGCAATAGAATATCCCTAAAGCAGAGCTTTAAAAGAGAAGTAGTGAATTTTTAATTTTTTCAAGAATCATACTAGGTGGTACCTAGGTAAGTACCAAGGCTGCATCTGTCCCCTGCCGTCTCTAAGACTGAAAATCAAAGACTGCTGATCGCTTGGTTCTCTGAGAGCTCCATGAGCAGAGAGCCAGTGACTGGCTCTGCCCACAACCCAGCGGTCCAGTGAGTGTGTGGGAGTGTGTGGGGGGGGGTGTTATCGGTTGGCCCAGGCTCTCAGCAGCTCGCTGAGGGGCTGAGCCAGGTGCCGGTTCAGAGCTGTGGGTGAATCCCGACCATGTTGTCACGATCTTGCCCCCAACCTGGACCAGCTCTGTGACGTCAGCCGACAGCAGGCTTCAGCCCGCTGTCTGCTGAAAACAGGTCACAGAAGTGCAGACTAACCTGCACTCCTGTGATCCACAGCAGAAGTACAGCCAAACAAGCTTTGGCTGTACTTCTCCTTTAACAGCAAGACAGAAAAAAAGACTGCAGCATTGCAACAAGCTCCTCTCTGCATACTTGAAAGCTAACCCCTTTCTTTTTTTTTTTTTTTTTTTGTTTACCCTTTTTTGGGGAAATGTTTGCTCCATCCTGCCCCCACTTTATTTCTCGTCTAGGCAAGAATGATGTTGGCTTTTCTCCAACAGCCTCCTGGGATCCAATATCCCAGGAAACATTGGTTTCCACCAAGGCCCCATTCATATTACATAATTTGGAATCGTGGGCAGAATTGTGACATTCTCAGATTTCAAATTGCAGAAAGACACACATATGGTGCCATTATTGTTAATGGCACCCCGAATACGGTGCGATTCTGCAGCAATCATGACAAAAAACTTGTTGAAATATCGCGCTAAGTTTGTCAACAAAAAGGAGCAGGAGATTCTTTTGGGCAACAAACGTGTATAGGGCAGCCCATTGGAGTGAATGGCTGCTCTATGCACAACATGTTAAAATGGCGCAACAAAAATCATGAGCAGGAACGCTCGTTTCCGCTACACAATATGCAAAAAGGGCCTAAGTGGCTGGAGGGGAAAGGACCTGGCGGCCCCTCCATCAAGGGGTTTAAAAATGAAATTAGCCCTGGGAAAAGGTGGGGAGAGTTCTTTCTTCCTTTCTTCCTTCTTTCCTTCTTTTCTTCTTTCTTTCTTTCTTCTTTCTTTCTTTTCTTTCCTCTTTCCTCTTTCTTCTTTCTTCTTTCTCCTGTAGCCTAATCCATTACAATAGCCGTTAACACTCAAGAGTGTTAAGGAAAAATTGTTGTTATTTTAAAAATCATTATATTTAATATATAATCTATTACATATACTCTTACCTCTGTGTATAAATATGTGGGTTCCATAATGGTTAAAAACCTTCAGAAGGGGTCTAAAGCCCAGTACACGCTGCTGTTGTGTGTTTTTTTTTTTTTCTGCATTCAACCCAGTTGGCAGAACAAAAAAAACAACCGACACAAGCAAACACCCCTGCTGTGCCTTTGCATTCTGACACGGGTACTCCACGTTTGCAGCCATTGGCTGCAAGCACGGATCGGATGCTGGTTTTCCAGCATGTCCCTTTTGACAAAAGCTGGTTGTTAGAGTCGGACACACAGCTGTTGGCCTGTTCCCGCTGAACCGGCCATTTTTGGCCTGCCTGTACCCAGCAGAAGGCATCCCAAAAGCTTGCATCTTTAATACCATAAACTGGCCAATAAAATGCATCACTGCATTTTAGTTCATACAAGTATATTGAGCATTGGCAACAGGGCTAATGGCAGATGCCTTGCAAGGACACTCAAAATGTTCATGTTTCAGAGAAATACATTTTTACAGTATCTGCCTGATGTGTGGGTTTAAATCTTACGTTTGCAGTGCTTTACTCTTTTTATGGTGCTCCATTCACTGTCTGGGTAATGAGTTTCTCTCTTGAAAAGAACGGTCTGCTGCTGTGTACTCACAGCTGGATGCACTATGCCAGCTGATCAATCTCCCCAAAAATCCAACCCAAACACGCTGTACCTGCTGTTATTGTTGTGCTTACTATGATAAATGCTCTTTTTGCTGGCTTTTAGTGTGAAAGAATAATTTTTTTATTCAGTACAGAGGAAAAATCATTGCAAGAACAATAAATTTATAGTGTTTACAGGACAAGTCGCGTTACGTTTCAGAAAATTGTTCTATATTAGGATTAGAAAATGTGACTAATTGAATCATGGTGTAAACTAGGCTTGTCACAGCCACCCAAATTAACAGAGCAATGAAAGCGCTATATATATATCTATCTATCTCTATCTATCTCTATCTATCATACCTGTTTTACTTACCTGCTCTGTGCAATGGTTTTGCACAGAGTAGCCCCGATTTCTCGGGTCCCACGCCGGTGCTTCTGGCTCGTCCCTCTTGCCAGGGGGCCCCCACAGCAAGCAAGCTCCCGAGCCGCAGCTCTGTGTGTCCATTCACACACACACACAGAGCTTTGGCTTGGCCCCGCCCCCTCTGTCTCCTGATTGAATCACTGGTTGTAATTGGCTCCTGCTGCTGCAAAAAGCCATCAGGCGTGCGAGTCCCCACAGAGGCAAGGGTAAAAAAAAAAAAAAAAAAAAAAAAAAAAAATCTTGTGCCTTTACAACCACATTAATGCTTAATTCTAACCAAAACAATTATTTTTTTTCTTCTTCTTTTATTTTGAATGGAGAAGGGTTAGAACATATGTAATACTGTACCCACTTTTACCCTTGATTCCTGTTGGGATGCCGGTCACCTTAAAGGAAGTGAAGCAAAAATTCCTAGATGGTAACACAGGTGACAAGTAATACTTGAAGAGTTTAAACATTTTCTGACATCACTACCTAGTGAGTCACTGGGCTCTGACAAACAGAATTTGTCCCTTGTACACCTGCCAGAAAGCAGTTGACACTCTTCAGACTGCAGTGGCTGCATGCTTGTTCCAAATTAGTGACTTATTAGGTAGAGAAGTCGGGGTCAGATTGATGGCTCCAGAGCCTCCACCTTTAAAAACAAGCTAGTGATACCCTAATCTTTATATCCTCCTTCTATGTAACCTTTATGGTGAGTTGGTAAAGATATAAAATGGGGAGCTGCCATTATGGGTTTCGAGGGTGCAAGGTCCAAAATTAAGGATTGCTGTGCAATTTAAGGTCCTTTCACACGGGCATTCTGTATGTCTGTTTTTCCTCCATCCGTTGGCGGATGAAAAACGGACATACATGTATCTCTATGGGCTAGTGAATGTTAGCTGATCATCCGCTGTCATCCGTCTCTGCTAAGCTCCGTTTTCTAAGATGGAAGAAAACCCTGTCTGGCATCTTTTTTATAGCCATGGGGCGTGACTATCTGATGACATCACCTCAAGGGCCCGCCCTTGACATTAAAGGGGGCAGGCTCTCCAGGGGACGTCATCAAATAGCCGGCTCTTTTTTTTTTTTTTTTTTTTTTTTTAACTTTTCACTGCATTTTTTGTAAATGAGTAGGGGTACAATGTACCCGATACCCATTCGCATATGGGGGGGCCGGGATCTGGGGGACCCCTTGTTAAAGGGGGCTTCCAGATTCTGATAAGCCCCCCCATCTGCAGACCTCAACAACCACCGACCAGGGTTGTTGGGAAGAGGCCCTTGTCCCCATTAACATGGGGCAAGATGCTTTGAGGTGGGGGGGTGCAGAGCCTCCCCCACCCAAAAGCATCCACACCCCCCATGTTAATTGGGACATGCTTGTCCCCTCCCTTTTCCTGACCTGCCGGGCTGTATGCTCGGATAAGGGCCTGGTATGGACCTGGGGGGGGGGGGGGGACCCAACGCCGTTTTTTTTTTCCCCCTTTATATTCAGCTATCAGCGTGGTACCATGATGCGGTGGACGGCTTCCTGGCCCCTAAAATTGACATTCATATCCGTTTTTGATCCTTTTCTTTTACAAAAAAAAACATAACTGAACTAAAAAACGGAACGCACGTGTGAAACCAGATTGCTCATTTTGGCTGACCCAGAAATATGATATGAGATATTGGGTGTTCCGACTTTTGACATGCACATGATTGTTACAAGACAGCGGCTTACTACTGTAGGAAGGACTTGTAAATGACAGCACTGGAGTTTGCACTTAAAAAGTCTTCAAAAGCAGTTTCTTTAATTAGAGGAACCAGCCTGGAAACAGAACACCTAAGACTGGTGTTAGGCGAAGATGGAAGTCCATGCTAGTGTGGGATATTTTAGAAAATCATGTTCTAAATGGATGTGTAATACTATTTAACTTTTTTTTTTTTTTTTTTTTTTTTACTGTAGTCATTGCTGGGAATGCTTGAGATTGCTGGTGCCAAATTGCCTAAAGGATTGATTTTTAAAGTCTGTCTAAATGCAAGAAGAAAATGGTAATTTTTGTAGCTTTGGGCTGTAGTCCTTAGGGCTTGCTTACATCTGGCGTGGTGGTGGTGCAAGAAAAACATGGTTGAGCTGCAGTTTAACACCCCCTTAAGCTGGCTGCAAAGGCAGCTAATTGTGGGTGTACACATGCTGCAGCCATGGCAAAAGTTGATGCCCCCCCCATTGCATGCTCATTTTAAAGGATAAAATGCCAGGACTGCACTTTACTTTGACATGCATGCATCTTCTATCGTCTTGTAAGTGTTTTTAATCTTATCCTATTAAACTCCTAATTTTAATACTACACTCAGGTCGTCTCCTCCCACTGCCTATTTTTTTTCCCCACTTATATTGCTTTTCAGGGGATGCACAAGCTCTGTCGCTAGAGTAAATCCAGTCTTTGATGTGGTGGATGCGTTTAGAGTTTTTTCCCCTTTTGTTTTCACCTGATCTTTCCAGTAACACTTCCTGTCTTAGGTTGGCAATGTTCACTTGCTGCATTTTAGGTATGAATGAGCGGTGACTTCACCTTAGGGCAAGAAATATGTTAGGTCTACAGAACACCCTCCCCATCCTCATAAAGGGAGTTATTATTATTATTATTATTATTATTATACAGAATTTATACAGCTACAACAGTTTCCGCAGCGTTTTACAACATGAGGGCAGACAGTACAGTTACAATACAATTCAATACAGGAGGAATCAGAGGGCCCTGCTCGTTGGAGCTTAGTTCTTTAATTCCATGGAGAGAATAATGAACGCTACTGACTGACGTAGGCAAAGTGTACAGGCAAGTTTTTTGCACTTTGTGAAAAGATCTAATAATACACTTCAGTGGTATATGTAGGGATTACATACACTTTAACACTACAATAAGACACCCATGTTTCGAGGACATGCAACAGCTATGGTACCCAGCAGTACAAGGGATCCCGTACTATTCAGCTATATAGGGATTTATATAAGCAGCGGGATAGAACTAATGTTCCTTTTTTATCTCTGCCTGTGCCATTGGGGTGATATGACTAGCTTTTAATTCTTGCACTGGTTCTATCCCTAGTTTTGACTAGAGTTGGGCTTAGTTGGCTTTGGTACTAAACAGGTGTCATTAGTGTCAGGTGAATTAAAGCGTCAGTGACCTTAAAGTGATTGCAGAACTTTACATTTTTCGTTCATTAAAATACTAAACATGTCACACTTATGCTGTGCAGTGGTTTTGCACATAGCAGTCTAGATCCTCCTCTTCTGGAGTCCTCCGCTGGCGCTCTTGGCTCCCCGCCCCAGCTGTGTGTCCCCATAGGATGCAGCTTCCTATTCAGACACACAGCCCTGCTTGGCCCCTCTCTCCACTCTCTGCTTGCAGGTTTTGACTGACAGCAGCAGAAGCCAATGGCTCCCGCGGCTCTCAGCCAAGCTTGTTAGAGAGAGGGGAGCCCAGAGAGCTGCTGTTCTCATGCACATCGCTGGATCGAGATCAGTCTCAAGTAAGGATAAGGGGGCATAGAGGGGAAGCTGCACTCAGTGAATGCATTAAGGTAAAAAAAAAAATACCTTTACAACCACTTTAACATAGATCTGCAGGTCCTGAATAGATACTCCATAAATTATATATGTTCAAATGTAACTAATTTTTTACGTGGTAATATGTCTCTAATGCAGGCATCTGCAGAGATCAGGATTAATACATTTGACCCTTTTTTAATCAAATCAGCATTTGGACAAATTGATATAGCTGTAAAACTGAAAATTATTTATTGAACATCTTTAAAGATTTACATTAGGCAGCATGCAGAAATCGCAGTGGATTTTTTTTTCTTTGTCAAAAGGCATTATGCTGCTTTGTGAATGGCATACAGTGAGGATTTCTAATGCTTTCTTATAAAGATTTGACATTTTACCTCGGTATATCTGGTCTGGGCACTGCTGTGAGTAAAAAACTAAATTTTTTTTGTATTTATTAGCAATCAAAATACCCATCTTTAAAGCTGGTCATACACTGGTAGAATTTCATTTAAAATTTTCATGTTCAGAGCATTTGTTTGATTTTCTGATCATTAGTGGGTTCAAATTGACATTTTCTTTCGACTACAGTGACGCTAAAATTTGAAGGAGCAGGATGGAAAATCTTTCCTCAGTGTATGTGGTTTTCATTCATAATTCCAAAATCAAATGTTAAAAGCAAACAAAACTAAGTATTTTCAAGCATCAATTGTCACGTCATCAAGTGTACTGATCAGAATTTTCATATGCATTTGAATCATGTATGGGTGGGCTGTACCCAAGTTGATCGATCAATCAACTTGGATACAACCAACCTGCTGGATTTTACAAGAGATTAATGCTAGCAGCTCCCTGCCGCCGGGAGAACACAATGGCTCCATGGAAGGGCCTGTCTGTGGTTGCAGCAAAGAAAATTGCTCAGATTATGGCCAGACTTAGACCCCATATACACTATGCAAGTTTTGTTGTCTGATTTCCTTTAGATTTACCAAAACCATGTAGTGTAAGGGCCTGCCTGATTGCATACAAATTGAAACTCTTAAGGTTTGACCTCATATATTATATGGTTTTGGTATATCTAAAGGAAAAAAACTACAGAAGATTGTATAGTGTGTATCCAGTTTAAGGGGTAATCAAAACTGCAGTAGACATGTTTTAGGGTACTTTCCTTGACCTAAGCAAGGGTTGACTCTGTGACGAACGCGGGTGTCAGATCCCTGCCCTCCTCGCTAACTCGCGACAAAGGACCGGCCAACCTCACACCACGCTGTCACTTACGTAACAATGCCACTCTCAGCTGCGCCCAGCACAAAGATTTTCCAGCTTGCAGGACCACAATCTAGGTGCGAGCAGCCTGAGAGTGATTGTCACTGGGCTAATTACACAATTAACCCTTTAACTGCCACCACCCCCGTTTGAAAGACCGAGCCGGGGGAGACTCGTAATTTTGCAATACCAATTATAATTTTAGAATAAGCGTCTGCCACACACACTGTCACCACAGACAGGTCTGCTCAGAGTCTTACTCTACAACAGTAGCGTCCTTCAAGAGGCAGGTTCGTTTATAGCTTGCATTAAGAGCTTTAGAGACAAGGTTAACACTTTTCAACATAAGGGTTTATTATGAAAAGGTCAAAGTTGATGCAAATAAAATATTTACAGAAAAAAGATGTTTCAAAAGATAAAGACAATATACAGCCACAAAGCAATAAGGTAGAATTGGGAAGAAAGAATACTTGCAATTAATGTCCAAGGGTTGATCAGAGTTCGATCGATGAGCTAGGTAATTGGTTCTCGACTTGGCAGATGTTTCTTCTTGGATGGTAAAAGGAGAACTGCCCATTGTCTTGGCATCTCCTCTTTTCTGTCAAATCAAAGGGGGTGTTGACAGCGACCAGTAACCAATCATCTGATCAGCTGGTTTTAGGGGTTGGTTGCTGGGAGGTGTCTACACTCATGACCACGTCCCAGGTAGATTTCTTTAATACATATTCATATATCTGCATCTGTAGTGTTGACAGACTCCAAATATCCATATTATTATTCAACTTGAGATTTCCTTCAAAACAAGTCTAAACATGCTATGTCTATAACGTATAGCCTGCTTTGGAGGAATAAGTGGTCCCAGGGGTTTCCCATATGACCTGACATAGGGGTGTCTGGACTTGAAACGTTCCCTATTATCTGAGGAAGCTAAATATGTCCAGATTATGGCTGTGCGATTACTAAGTCAGGAGTTATGAAACATGATGAAATTTCATACTTATTCTTATGAGGTGTATTCAGAAGACTTTACGACCTAGGCCTGTTTGGTCTCTGAATGGGGAGGGTGACAGTTTTACGACAGGCCTGAACTGTTTTCTCTGTTGAGATAACCTTTTCTGTTGAACTTAAAAAGCTTTGAATTCCTAAGGTGGGGAAGACGGGAGTTCAGAGTTCTCTGTGAGGTTACATGGTTAGCAAAACTGTCATGGCTACTTCCACACAAGATGGCAGCTAGCTACAGCTTGTCATGTCCCGTACTTGATATCGTTACACCTCCCCCCTTAGGTGGTTGCATGGGAGGGAACTACAATTTCCCTCCTGACGCAACCGACTCCTGCAGGCTCGGCTTGTCGTGACAGCCCATCAGCATTGCCATGGGCGCTGCCTTTCTTATGCTGGATGGTGAAATCGTATTGCTGAAGAATTAGGCTCCACCGAAGTAGTTTGCCATTCTCCCCAGCAACACGATTTAGCCAGCTCAAGGGATTGTGATCCGTGATCACAGTGAAGTGCCGTCCATAAAGGTACGTTTGTAACTTCTGGAGAGCCCACACGATCGCAAGACACTCCTTTTCGATCGTGGCATATGCTACTTCCCTGGGAAGCAGCTTCCTGCTCAGGTAGAGGATGGGATGCTCCTCTCCGGCCTCGTCCACCTGGCTCAGGACTGCACCCAATCCAAAGGCAGAGGCATCCGTCTGCACAAGGAAACGGTGGGTGAAGTCTGGAGCCTGCAGCACAGGTGCGCTGGCCAGCGCCTCCTTCAAGGCCTGAAATGCCTGCTCACATTCTGGTGTCCAAGACACCACCTTGGGCAGTTTCTTTTTGGTTAGGTCAGTCAGAGGTTTGGCCAGGCTACTATAGTTACATACAAATTTCCTATAGTAGCCAGCGGTCCCCAAGAAAGACATAACCTGCTTTTTGGTTTGAGGGGTAGGCCAGGCCAGGATGGCCTCAACCTTCTCTGTCTCGGGTTTCAGGGTACCTCCTCCTACCTGGTGTCCCAAGTACTGCACATCAGTCATGCCAATCTGACACTTACTGGGTTTGACAGTCAGATTGGCAGCTGTCAGTTGGTCTAGGACCTGTGACAGGTGCACCAGGTGTTCTTCCCAGGTAGGGCTGAACACGGCGATGTCGTCCAGGTAGGCTACGGCAAAGGTTTCCAGCCCCTCCAGTAAGTCATTCATGACTCTCTGGAAGGTAGCTGGGGCATTCTTCATCCCAAACGGCATGACGGTAAACTCGAACAATCCGAATGGGGTGATGAAGGCCGACTTTTCCCGAGCCTCAGGGGCCAGAGGAATTTGCCAGTACCCCCTGCTCAGATCCATGATTGTTATATAACGGGCGGCCGCCAGCCTATCTAACAACTCATCAATCCGGGGCATGGGGTAGGCATCTGCAGTAGTGATGGCATTCAGCTTCCGGTAGTCCACACAGAACCTGGTCGTCTGGTCCTTTTTGGGGACCAAGACTACTGGGGACGCCCAGGCACTGTGGGACTTCTGAATCACCCCCAGCTGCAGCATTTCCTCCACCTCCCTTTTCATGTCGGCCAGCACCTCCAGGGAGACGCGATAGGCCGACTGTTTAATGGGGGGATGTGCCCCGGTGTCCACCTGGTGGACAGCGAGGTGTGTCCTCCCAGGCTTTCCCGTAAACCTGCTACCATGTACTGCCAGCACTCGCTTCAGTCCAGGTACCTGGGTGGGGGTAAGATTGGAGTTTATCAGGAGTTCTGAGTCTACCTCCCTGGTGTCTGCTAGCAGGTCCAGAAGTGGATCAGCCTCCTCGGGCTCTGGCCTGCTGCAGACCGGCATGACATAGGCCGTGCGCTCATGATGGGCTTTGATCATGTTAACATGAATGGCCTTCTGCCGTCTACGCCCTTCTCCCAACCTGACCAAGTAGGTGACATCATTCAGACGCTGGGTGATGGTGTACGGGCCTTCCCATGCTGCTTGGAGTTTGTTCTGCCGCAGGGGAAGCAGAACATACACCTTCTGACCAATGTCATAGGTCCGCTCCCTAGCATTACGGTCATACCACTCTTTCTGCCTAGTCTGGGCGTGGGTCATGTTCTCCCGCACAATTTCCACCAGCGTCTCCATTTTATCTCTGAATTTTAGGACATAATCCACAACAGAGACCTTTGAGTCGGCAATCTTGCCCTCCCAGTTCTCACGGATTAGGTCCAGGGGTCCTCTTACCCTCCGTCCGTACAAAAGTTCAAATGGCGAAAAGCCTGTGGACTCCTGAGGCACCTCTCTGTAAGCAAACAGCAGATGAGGCAGATACCGTTCCCAGTCCTTACCCTGGGAGTGCACAAAGGTGCACAACATTTGTTTCAAGGTTCCATTGAAACGCTCGCACAAACCGTTCGTTTGTGGGTGATAAGGACTGGCCATGATATGCGTCATCTGTATTTTCCGACAGAGAGCCTGCATCAAGTCGGACACAAACTGAGGGCCTTGATCGCTAATGAGCTCAGCCGGGAATCCCACTCTTGTGAAGATTCCCAGCAGAGCATCAGCGACCTTGTCTGCCCGGACGCAGGAGAGAGCCACCGCCTCCGGATAACGCGTGGCATAGTCGACAACTGTAAGGATAAAACGTTTGCCTGAACTGCTAGGGATGGCCAAAGGCCCAATGATATCCACTGCCACCCTCTTAAAAGGTTCGTCAATCACAGGCAAAGGTTTTAGCGGAGCCCTGTGTACATCCCCTGCCTTGCCAACTCGCTGGCAGGTAACACAGGACCGACAGTAGTCAGCTATGTCAGCGAGCATTGTAGGCCAATAAAAGTTATGTATCAACCGCCCTCGGGTCTTAGTGATCCCCAAGTGCCCTGCGAGGGGAATCTCATGAGCCACTTTTAGCAGCTGTCCCCTAAATTGACTGGGTACAACCAGCTGCCTGCTACCTAGGTCAGCCTCATTCCCCTCTGCAGGCATATTTTCTCTGTACAGTTTACCTTTGTCCCAATAGACCTTTTGTTTGTCATTCTCTGCAGGGGGGCGATCAGCTAGACTCCTGATCTGTGCTAGTGTTTGGTCTGTCTGCAGTGCTGTTTCAAAGGTGGAACAACAGGTCCCAGCCAGCAGTCCTGTGGCAAACATGGACAGCTGCTGAGGCTCAACAGAGGTGGAGTCCACTGGGTCAGAACAGGGAGAGGGCCCAGAGACCTCCTCCTGCTGTTCTGCGACCAGGGCCTGCACCTCGGCTGCCTTTGCAGCACTGCGAGTGACCACCAGTACTGGCAATGCATCATCATCATTATCATCATTATCATCATCATCATTATCCTCATCATCATTATCATCACATTTAACCTTTATCAGTTCAGCAGCATTGGAACATACATCAGTTACCTTCACTGGCAAGGGGGCCTCCTCTCCTGTCTCTGAAGAAGGAGGACCTTGCACTTCCACTCCACCCTCCCCCTCCCTCTGTCCATCTACAGGTTGCCCAGATATTACCCCAACATCGGTAAACAGTACCTTGGGAGGTCCAGAGAGATCCGTGGGAGCATCTGGGGTGCTTTTAGCAGGGGCATAGTATGAAACAAGGGTACCTAAATCAGAACCCAACAACACCGCAGTGGGGATCTCCTCCGAGACACCCGCCTCTCTCATCCCACTCCCGGCACCCCAATCAATAAAAACATAGGCACGGGGTACACAGGAACGGGTCCCCCCAACTCCGGTGAGGGTAAGGAACTTCTCTGGGATGATGTCTGTTTCTTCTATAACCTCTGGTCTGACCAATGTGACTTCGGCTCCGGTGTCACGAAAGCCTGTTACCGTCCGGTGGCCTACGATGACTGGCTGCAAGTTGGCATTGGTTCCGGGAGGTTTCCCACTGACGAGCAGCACAGCGGAAGGTTTGCTAGCCGGATGGCCAGGTGATATCGTCTTCTTCTGCTCAGGGCACTGCGCCCTGAGATGTCCGGCTCCCCCACAGTTGTAGCATTTGCGTTTGTCAGTTAGGAAGGCCTTGGCTCCAGGAGTTGCAGGTTCCGGCTGCTGAGGAACTTGTTTGGTAAGCAAAGGAGGGGTTGCCGTGTGCGATTTCCCTCCTTTCCAGCCATTCAGAGGAGCCTTGCGATGGTCAGATACCCGAGAGTGGATATAGGTATCTGCCAGTTCTGCTGCTGCTTTGGCAGAGGCTGGCTTTCGCTCCAGCACAAACTGTCTGACGTCTGTAGGACAGATGTGCAAAAGTTGATCTGCAATCATAAGATCTTCCAGGGATTCAAAAGAATCGGCTTCCAAGCCTTTAGTCCACTGCCGGAATGTGGTACGTAAGCGACCTACCACATCCATGTATGAGTCCCCAGGCCCCTTGTGCAAGGACCTAAAACGCTTCCGGTACACTTCCGGGGTTAGCTGAAACTTTTGAATGATTGCAGCTTTTAGGGCCGCATAATCGTCGCACTGTTCTTCTGACAGTTCGACATAAGCATCCAGGGCCTTGCCTCGTAGCCCTGGTGTCAGGTACCGGGCCCATTGTGCTGGGGGCAGATGGTACTGACGGCAAGTTTTTTCAAACGACAGTAGATACACGTCAATGTCACTGTCCTTTTCCATAACTGGAAACTTGGCTGCCGGGGTCACTGGCAGAGAGGCATCCCTGTGCTCTAGGGATCCGAGGTTCTGAGCCTGTCGCTGCTGCTGGAGCCTAGCCATCTCCAGTTCGTGCCGACGATCAGCCTCCCTCTCAGCCCTGCGTTCCTCCCGCTCGGCCTGGCGTTCCAGAAACTGCAAGTACACCACAGGATCCGTCTCCCTGAGGTTTTGTAGAGTTTCTTGCATTTGAAGAGAGTCTATGATGGTTTCAGGAAATCTGATGCTAGCCTGCTCTTGTGGTGGCTTGGAGGTAACAATCCGTGGTATTCCAGTGTCAGTCTCTGCTTGCCCATCTGGTGAGGCCGCCTCTGAACCACTGGGCTCTGGAGTAGCGGAAACCCTTTCTGGTCCAGTTTCCCCCAGGTTCTGGTCTACACGGATATCAAACTCCTGTAAGGCATGTATCAAGCCTTCACGATTTTTCCCACCGACATCAATTCCTCTTTCTGCGCACTCAACAGTCAGTTCATTCTTGCTCATCTTTTTATATGCTGATAACCCAGACATTTTGCAAGCAGAAGAGATAGAACAGAAAGAAGAGATAGGAAGAAGGTGTAGGAAAGAGTTGTTGCTGTATGTCTCTCTTGAAAAAATAAAAATAAAAAAAAATATGCACCAGCTTGTCTCTAAGGACTGTTTCCACAAAGGTTACAATCCTTCAGTGCAGAGCTAATTCCTAACAATGCACTGAATGCTCTTAATGCGAAACTATCCCGCTACGCTGCCAGCCAATATGTGACGAACGCGGGTGTCAGATCCCTGCCCTCCTCGCTAACTCGTGACAAAGGACCGGCCAGCCTCACACCACGCTGTCACTTACGTAACAATGCCACTCTCAGCTGCGCCCAGCACAAAGATTTTCCAGCTTGCAGGACCACAATCTAGGTGCGAGCAGCCTGAGAGTGATTGTCACTGGGCTAATTACACAATTAACCCTTTAACTGCCACCACCCCCGTTTGAAAGACCGAGCCGGGGGAGACTCGTAATTTTGCAATACCAATTATAATTTTAGAATAAGCGTCTGCCACACACACTGTCACCACAGACAGGTCTGCTCAGAGTCTTACTCTACAACAGTAGCGTCCTTCAAGAGGCAGGTTCGTTTATAGCTTGCATTAAGAGCTTTAGAGACAAGGTTAACACTTTTCAACATAAGGGTTTATTATGAAAAGGTCAAAGTTGATGCAAATAAAATATTTACAGAAAAAAGATGTTTCAAAAGATAAAGACAATATACAGCCACAAAGCAATAAGGTAGAATTGGGAAGAAAGAGTACTTGCAATTAATGTCCAAGGGTTGATCAGAGTTCGATCGATGAGCTAGGTAATTGGTTCTCGACTTGGCAGATGTTTCTTCTTGGATGGTAAAAGGAGAACTGCCCATTGTCTTGGCATCTCCTCTTTTCTGTCAAATCAAAGGGGGTGTTGACAGCGACCAGTAACCAATCATCTGATCAGCTGGTTTTAGGGGTTGGTTGCTGGGAGGTGTCTACACTCATGACCACGTCCCAGGTAGATTTCTTTAATACATATTCATATATCTGCATCTGTAGTGTTGACAGACTCCAAATATCCATATTATTATTCAACTTGAGATTTCCTTCAAAACAAGTCTAAACATGCTATGTCTATAACGTATAGCCTGCTTTGGAGGAATAAGTGGTCCCAGGGGTTTCCCATATGACCTGACATAGGGGTGTCTGGACTTGAAACGTTCCCTATTATCTGAGGAAGCTAAATATGTCCAGATTATGGCTGTGCGATTACTAAGTCAGGAGTTATGAAACATGATGAAATTTCATACTTATTCTTATGAGGTGTATTCAGAAGACTTTACGACCTAGGCCTGTTTGGTCTCTGAATGGGGAGGGTGACAGTTTTACGACAGGCCTGAACTGTTTTCTCTGTTGAGATAACCTTTTCTGTTGAACTTAAAAAGCTTTGAATTCCTAAGGTGGGGAAGACGGGAGTTCAGAGTTCTCTGTGAGGTTACATGGTTAGCAAAACTGTCATGGCTACTTCCACACAAGATGGCAGCTAGCTACAGCTTGTCATGTCCCGTACTTGATATCGTTACAGACTCCACTTTACAGTAAAGTATGTAGCCATAATATAAATATGTGCATATGTATATAAACTTTATATACAGTATAAGAGCAATTAGGATTTTTGTTGTCTACTGGTAAAGGAGTTGTAAGGACAGAATTTTTTTTTTTTTTTTATCTTAATGCATTCTATGCATTGAGATAAAAAACCTTCTGTGGAGTAGCCCCCCCAGCACCCCCCCAATTACCTACCTGAGCTCCTTCCTCTGCAGCGATGTCAATAATCTCCTCATCCATCCAGTACACTCCTCCTGATTGGCTGAGACAGAGCAGCGGCGCTATTGGTCAGTCAGCCAATCAGGGGAGAGAGGGGGCAGGGCCAAGTCGGGCCTCCCTGTCTGAATGGATACACGGAGCTGTAACATGGCTTGAGTGCCCCTGTAGCAAGCTGCTGGCTGAGGGGCACTCAAAGGAGGGAGGGGCTAGGAGCAGTGAAGAGGGACCCGAGAAGAGGAGGATCTGGGCTGCTCTGTGCAAAACCACTGCACAGAGGAGGTAAGTTTAT
Organism: Aquarana catesbeiana; assembly: GCF_042186555.1. Taxonomy (NCBI): domain Eukaryota; kingdom Metazoa; phylum Chordata; class Amphibia; order Anura; family Ranidae; genus Aquarana; species Aquarana catesbeiana. The sequence goes on from NC_133328.1 coordinate 312,610,234, forward strand.
AACATGTTTGTTGTTGTTTTCTTTTTTTTAAATGAGCCTTTACAATCACTTTAATAATTAGCCTCTTTGTTCATGGAAAAAAAGTTGGTGGTCTGCTGATACAAAATGGTTAAAAATGCGACTCCACCCAAAACTGTCTGATCCAGGACTACACATGCTCTCCGAGTGCTGTTGTGGACACGCATTGGCAACTAAATTACTGTCAAATTTGGACGATCGGCTGTGTCTAGGCAAATGCTACATCCCAATATACATGAATGGGACTGCCTGCATGCAGATGCATGGAACACCTGTGCATCCTGTGCAGGCAAAGCTGACCCTTCGTACGGATGTAATGTATGCATAAGTGCATCCATGAGGCCTAAAAGTCTGTTGCTTCAAATGACCTATTAACTATTGTTTATATGGATGTGATACTCCTTTACATCAACCCACTTCTTTTTAATCTACGGAAATATCGGTACACGTGCAATTTAAGATGCAAGATGTTTTTAGGTTGACTTCTATTGATTTAAACAGAAACACATTTTCTGGCTGTTTAGTGGAGTCTCCTGGATATTATATTGGACTTGCTGGCTCCTAAATTTCGAAATGATTTTTCCAGCTACAGTTGTTTTATTCTATACACAAATATTCAACTTTGTGGCTTAATGTACATTTAGGTTTGGTTCACACTGGTGCACTGTGCGATATTGCATGTGATTTGCACTGCAGTGCAAATCACATGCGATGTCTGTGCAATGCGATTTTAGCCATACAGATAGTATGGCTGAATTTGCATCGCATTCATACCAAACTCACACAGGACTCTTTTTTTTGGTCCACATCAGAATCAGATCGCATGATCGCATGGGTGTTCGCACCCATGTGATCCGATTCATGCCCGAACTGATGTCCCCCATATGCAAACTGATTTGGGGGTGTCATTAATTTTCTATTGACACTCCCAGCAGTTCGCATAGTGCAGTGTGAACTGTGATGCGGGAACCCTCAGTTGATTCGCAGGGTTCCCGCATCGCACTAGTGTGAACCAAGCCTTACTGTTCTAGATGTTCCAAATGTCCCAGTACCTTTTGAGACTGTGTGAACTGGAAGATGCTGAGTCGGGCAGTATTCAGACTTGCTGTACTGCTATAAAGAGTGGTATATGGAAGCCAGAACTATTTTAGGTATGATTTCCAGACACATTACTACGTTTTCCAGTACCTCTCTGCAGTTATTAAAAATTAAATAAGGATGTTGGGCAAGACCTGTGGCTTTTTATAACGCCATGGTGTAAAAATCAATAGGTCATTTTTACTTTTGTACCAAGTTAGTCATGCACCTATTACTGCAGCCATTTGTTCCATATCTGCCAATTTCTACTATATTGTGATGAGACATTTATTATTTAGCTTTTAATAGAAATTATCAATTTAACCACTTCAGCTCCAGAAGGTTTTTCCCCCTTCACGAGCAGGCCATTTTTTTGCTGTATAGCACTGTGCTACTTCTACCTGGTAATTGCACGGTCAAGCAAAAATGTACGCAAATAAAATTTATATCATATTTTTTTCACACAAATAGAGCTTTCTTTTTGTGGTATTTGATCACCGCTGGGTTTTTTTGCAACATTACACATATGTAATGTGTGCTTATTTTTATTAAACATCTCTTTATGTTTCTTATCCCTGCAGGGATAAGAAACGGAGATCGTTCCTTCTGTGTAAACCCCTGTGTTGATTCAACACAGGGCTCTGGGCTGTGATTATACACAGCTGATCAGTACGTCCCAACCAACGTTGTACAATCACAGCGGGTGTCGTGGGGGGCGCATATCTGTGCGCCCTAAATTTCGGAGAGCAGGCAGCGACATACGTTTACGTCGCTTTGCCTCTCTGAGCTGCCCATCTGCAGTACATTGTGGGCAGGCAGTCCGCAAGAGATTAAAGTGTAAGTCCCACTACATGCTAAAGTTTGGCTCTGGTGGGCTTAATAACTTGCTTGCTTCCTACTGCTTTTGGAGAGTCCAGGGGTGTTTTTATTTAAAAAAAAAAAGAAAAAAACAAAAGAAAGTTTAGTGTGTGTGCGCATTTTGTATTATAAACTATTTTTTTAACAAAATATTTTTTTCTCCTTTTTTCATTCTTTATTGCACTCAGTGCAGCTAATCTTCTGCAGCCTTTTTGCAGCAGCCTCTATCTACACTACATATATGTTCTTCAGTGATGACTGCAAAGCATTCTTAGGCCAGCCATACACTGTGCAAATTGATTTGGTTGCAGGAAAGAAATTTGCATGTTTCCCCCATCAACACAGACAGTATTGACAGGGAAATCGGCCATTGTCTTCTCTTGGTGGGGGAAGCAATCATGCTTGGTTTCAGTATGTCACAGTACATGTTGGCAATCATGGTTTCGTCAGTGAACTATTGCTTCCCAGTGCTGTCAGCATTCATGCAGCCCCAGACCATGACAATCCCACCACCATACCTGACTGTAGGCAAGACACACTTGTATTTGTACTCCTCACCTGATTGCTTTTTCTTTTTTTCAGATCCTCCGAGAGTTCTTTGCCATGAGGTGCCATGTTGAACTTCCAATGACCAGTATGAGAGATTGAGAGTGATAACACCAAATTTAACACACCTGCTCCCCATTCACACCTGAGACCTTGTAACACTAACAAGTCATATGACATCGGGGAGGGAAAATGGCTAGTTGGGCCCAATTTGGACATTTTCACTTAGGGGTGTACCCACTTCTGTTACCAGCGGTTTAGACATTAATGGCTGTGTGTTGAATTATTTTGAGGGGACAGCAAATTTACACTGTTATACAATCTGTACACTCACTACTTTACATTGTAGCAAAGTGTCATTTCTTCAGTGTTGTTACATGAAAAGATAAAATATTTACAAAAATGTGAGGGGTGTACTCACTTTTGTGAGATACAGTGAGTGCACCCAGTTTTTGCTGGCACACATGCTTTCTTACCATTCTATTAACTGTTCTCCTGGGTAGACATCTCTGGTTTACATCATTGTCCTCAGTGTATTGACCATGGCTGCTGGGCTGAACTGGGACCCTGTATAAAGAAATCTTGCCCTATATAAAGAATTTTGAGTCATTGAGGGCCCATTCACAGTAGAACACATTCCCCCAAATGCATACACTCACTGTACGTTAAGGTGCATTGCATTGAGCATTTTTTGCAGCACAATGAGCTACAAAGTACAGGGTGCGCTACAGTGTGTTGCAGGATGTGTTTGCGCAACACAAAAATGTGTCCATAGAGCTTAAAAAAAAATGTTGCACTGTTCATTCTTTGTGAGCTGTGCAGAGCTAAAATATCCATTTTGGATGGCCAAAATGCATGTATAACGTTAAAGAAACCCCCCCCCCCCCCCAACGAGCTTGTGGTTCTAGGTAACATGGCACCTGCATGCCCCACTCTTCTCATGATCACAGCTTTGTATTCCCTGCACCTCTGCACTTGTGCGCGCCCCCCCCACACACACTCAACTGCTTTCTGGCAGGTGTACAAGGGACAAATTCAGTTTGTCAGAGCCCAGTGACTCACTAGGTAGTGATGTCAGAAAATGTTTAAACTCTTCAAGTATTACTTGTCACCTGTGTTACCATCTAGGAATTTTTGCTTCACTTCCTTTAAGGTGACCGGCATCCCAACAGGAATCAAGGGTAAAAGTGGGTACAGTATTACATATGTTCTAACCCGTCTCCATTCAAAATAAAAGAAGAAGAAAAAAAATAATTGTTTTGGTTAGAATTAAGCATTAATGTGGTTGTAAAGGCACAAGATTTTTTTTTTTTTTACCCTTGCCTCTGTGGGGACTCGCACTCCTGATGGTTTTTTGCAGCAGCAGGAGCCAATCACAGCCAGTGATTCAAACAGGAGACAGAGGGGGCGGGGCCAAGCCGAAGCTCTGTGTGTGTGTGAATGGACACACAGAGCTGCAGCTCGGGAGCTTGCTTGCTGTGGGGGCCCCCGGGCAAGAGGGAGGAGCCAGAAGCACCGGCGTGGGACCCGAGAAATCGGGGCTACTCTGTGCAAAACCATTGCACAGAGCAGGTAAGTAAAACAGGTATGATAGATAGAGATCTCTCTCTCTCTCTCTCTCTCTCTCTCTACTCCACTCCACTCCACTCCACTCCACCTGCCGCCCCACCTCCACAGCCGCGCCTAATCTTGAATAGGCACACTTTTGCTAGTCACTACAAAGCAGGCTCTGATCAGAAAACTCTCAGATGTCAGAGAGCAGATAATGTGCTCAGTGGCCTTGTAAGAACTATTGTGAGCTGCAAATCTTACTAGAAACAGAAAAGTTCTCAGCCTTTGGCTTCAAGGGCTCATCACTAGTAAGATGGCATGATCTGGGTGGCATTGCTGTTGATGAGATCATCCTGGCAATAAATGTGTTTGTTTTTAGATATGATAATATGTACAGCTGTAGTGAAGTGTGCTTTACCGGATTGTAATATGCGTGCTCTAGTTTGCATTTCTAATGAGGGATAAATATAAAGCTTGCCTTAATTACCACAGACATTTAAATAGGTGCTGGTGAAACGGGAGGCTTCTAACCTCAGAACAATTATTTGCTATAATTTTAACTGCTTTGGAAAGATGATTAAGGAGAAGTAAAATTGCTCTAATGATATTAACTCTTGGTGTCAGTCATTTTATGGGAATTGTTTTTACTTGAAAGGCTAGAAAATATGAATGGCAATCATCATGCTGCCCATTTCTGAGATAAACATGGGGTGACATTTTGTTAGACAAGAACTCCGTCATGGATGTCACCGAAAACCATTTACACTTCCTACTATCACAACCATTATTTGTGAGAGTAATAAAGGCTTTTTTAATACATGATTGTGGATGGTTACATACATAATTATCAGTGTTCTATAAGTTCATATAAAGTTATTCTATCTTAGCACAACTAAAAATATTTTAAATATATTTTCAAAGAGTCCACTGCAGAGCCTTTTTTTCATTGCGATTATGTAACTATGTACAATCCTATAGGACCTCTGGATGCTCTATACACAATGACATCAAATTTAATAAACCTTGTCCTTTTTTTTTTTTTTTTTTTTTTTTTTTTTTTGTATTGGAATGGAAATCTAATAAACAGAAAGGTATAGTAGCATTACAAATTTTTTTTTTGTTTATTTGATTTAAATATACAGATAAAAGCGTTATACTGTATGTAAATAAACGACACACAAAATTGACAGTGTATTTATTTTCATTATCTAAAATAACAAAAATGCAGATCTATCATAAATAAGAAAAAGTGCATCCCTAGCCACCACAACTTCAAATCCATGACATCATAGCAGAATGTTCCAGATTAGAATCCAATGATTAGAACCTCCTTGAGGCATATGCAGGCGATACCTGCCTTGACGTTCTCCAAAAGCTTCAGCTTGGTGTTCTCTTTGTCCAAACTGACATTTGGTGTCATCATGCCAAGATTAGTAGATCTCTCCAAGGACCTCAGAAATGGTGGATGCCTTTGAATCTAGTAAAAAAAAATTAAAAAAATCAATGACTTGATTTGATGGTTTTGCATTTAGGGCAACCAATGCTTTCCTCAGACTAGAAACCCCCCTTCTTATCGGTGCTAAAACAAAATATACAGTAGATGTAATTGACATGATTATAAGTCTGACAACACAGAAAATTTTGGTTGATATCCACATATATAAACATTAAAAATGAATATAAAATAGTGACTGAGTGTAAAATAAGTAAATTGTTAGGTATTTTATTGTTAATTTATTTTATTCCATGAGTATATATTTCAGTTTTATACACAATGGTATGTATGAATTAAGTAGTATCTGTTAATTCTATTTCACCATTAACTTATTTTACACTATTTTATATTTACTTTTTATGTGTGTGTATATGTATATATATGCAATTTAGATTCTGTGCCTCTCCACTCTTCCTCCAGACTCTGGAACCTTGATTTCCAAATGAAACACAACATTTTCCACAGTCTGTGATGATTTGGGGAGTCTTGTCATCTGCTGGTGTTGGTCTACTGTGTTTTATCAAATCCAAAGTCAGTGCAGCCTTCTACCAGGAAATTCCAGAGCACTTCATGCTTCCCTCTGCTGACCAGCTTTATGGAGATGCCAATTTAATTTGCCAGGACTTGGCACCTGCCCACACTGCCAATACCTGGTTTAATGATCATGGTATTACTGTGCTTGATTGGCCAGCTCGCCTGACCTAAACCCCATAGAGAATCTGTGGAGTATTAAGAGGAAGCTGAGACACCAGACCCAACAATGCAGATGAGCTGAAGGCCACTATTAAAGCCACCTGGGCTTCCATAACACTTCAGCAGTGCCACAGGCTGATTGCCTCCATGCCCCGTCATCAAACTAAAAGAAAAAAATGCTTAGAATATATCACTCTGTGTGTAATGCATCTATATAAAATAGGACTTTCACTTTTTGATTTGAATTGCTGAAATAAATAAACTTTTTGATTTGATATTGATGTACCTGTATGGACTGAAATTGGGCCAGTCTCTGCTGCATTTGCTGAATTTCGATCCATGTATGGCCACCATGAGGTGGGTCTAAAGGTTTATTTATTTATTTTTTTATCTTAAAGGGTAACTCTTTCGTGTGGGGAAAAAAAAATGGCAAATAAAAACAAATATATAGTATACGCAATTGCAAGTCATATTGTAATTGAATGTTATCATCTGTAGCACTGAAATTTTCTGTAAAATGCAATATGGCTAGCTGCAGGAGTTCTGTACACAGATGGTGTACAGAACGCCCTCCAGAAATATCATTGCTTGCTTGTGTGATTGGCTCACTGATTTTCCCAGAAGTCTGCACTAATATGTCTGATTTCAGGCTTCCCCTGCAACAAAAATGTCATTTTTGGTGAGATACTCCCAAAAATAAATCACGCTGAAAGGAATGCAGACCCTACAATTTTCCTCATCAGAGCCCTGCAGGTGCAGCAGCTGATCATTATAAAACTACTCCCATTAGACAAAACAACAAAAAGTGGAGTTACTCTTTAATGGGGTTGTAAATCCTCGTGTTTTTTTTTCACCTTAATGCATCCTATGCATTAAGGTGAAAAAACACCCGGCAGTGACAGCCCCCCGTTTTACTTACCTGAGCCCTGGAACTTGACCCGGCGGGGATGCGCTGTCTCTCTCTGCCCGGGGTTCTCGGCTCTTGATTGGATAGATTGATAGAAGCGCAGCAATTGGCTCCCGCTGCTGTCAATCAAATCCAATGATGCGGGTGCCGGGGGCGGGGCGGAGTCATACATTCGGCAGCTATGGACGGCGAATTGTGGATTCGGGAGAGCGCCTGGAAGACAACCACCCCGGGAGAGCGCTTCTCCTAGGGGGTTATCTGATGTGGGGAGGATCCGCCGGGGGACCCCAGAAGACGAAGTTCGTGGCCACTCTGGGCAAAACAAGCTGCACAGTGGAGGTAAGTAAAGTGATTTAAAGTGACTGTAAAATCTTGTGTGTGTGTTTTTTTTTTTTTTCTTTTTTTAATACCAAATATGTTATACTTGCACTGTGCAGGAGTTTTGCACAGAGCAGCCCTGATCCTCCTCTTTTTGGGTCCCTCTTTTCTGCTCCTGGCCCCTCCCTCCTGTTGAGTGCCCCCACAGCAAACAGCCTGCTATGGGGGCACCCGAGCCGAGCTGCAGCTCCGTGTGTCCATTCAGACCCTCTCTGATTGGCTAACTGACTTTGACAGCAGCAGGAGCCAATGGCCCCTCTTCGGTGTCCCAGCCAATCAGGAGGGAGGGTCCCTGACGGCCAAGGGACTCGTGGACATCGCTGGACAGAGATGGGGCCCAGGTAAGTAATTAGGGGGTTCTGGGGCAACTGCTGCACACTGAAGGCTTTTTATCTTAATGCATAGAATGCATTAGGATAAAAAAATCCTTCTGCCTTTACAACTCCTTTAATGCAGTTTCTGCATTAGGTGAAAAAAAACTTCTGTGATTAGGAACCCCCCCAGCCCCCCTTATACTTACCTGAGCCCGATCTTGATCAGGTGCTGTGCCCAAGAGCAGCATTCCTCTCTTTCCTCACAGGACAGAGAGGCAGCCTAGTGGGAGCCATTGGCTCCTGTTGCTGTCAATCAAATCCTTTGACGAAGTTGGGGGTAGGCTGAGCCACACTGTCTGTGTCTATGGACACAGGTAGCGTGGTTTGGGATTGAGCCCGGAAGAGTATCCCTATAGCAAGAGGCTTGCTATGGGCCACTCTCCGAAGAGGAGCGATGAGCTTTGGCGGGGGACCCTAAAAGAGGAGATTCGGTGCTGCTCTGGTTGCCGCACGCTTGACCCCATCTGAACCAATAAGCTTATCTTGGTCTCATCATGGTCTTCCCCACCTCCCCTCCCCTTCCCATTCTCAATCCCTCTCATCTTCCGTCCCATTCCCACTTTCCCTTCCTCTTCTTTCCCCCTCCCCCTCCTTTTCTTTCACTCTCCTTTTCAATTCCCCATAATTTGTGATCCAACTTATTTGATTGGGTCCTTACTTACACTTCTTCAATACCTTGTTGGACAGATACCGGCGGTTTAACCCTGCTTTGGGCTCTTTTTCGGTCAGCCTACCTGTTATGCCATCCAGTGTCCATTTTCCATTTGGCCTTACATCAAGTCGCAGGTAAAAAGATCCTCCTATGGGTGGCTGTTGGATATTGGGTGGGGCGATCAACAGCATTTACATTTTTGTATTATAAGTCTGTACTGTTCCTAACCGTACTTTGTTTTATGCAGTATCACATCGAACTGCCCAAAAAAACATCCCCTGAGGAAGCCGTAAAAGGCGAAACATGTCAGGATAAGTCACTCCATTCTTCTGTTGAGTGACCACTTCTTCCATCCATGGTTTAGATGTGTAATTGTATCTGCGTATCCTATATACAGCCAATATTTTTAACTTGTCTTCTATACAAATAAACTTTAACTGTTATCTTTTGGAGTACTGTAATTAACTTTTCTGCTTGGCATCCTTAAAATCCCACCAAAAAACTTCCTCTTGTTTACATATACCTTCAGGGATGTTGGTGCCATTTTTCTGACGCCTATGTGGAGCAACAATTCTTTTTTTCAGATCCTCAGAGAGTTCTTTGCCATGAGGTGCCATGTTGAACTTCCAATGACCAGTATGAGAGAGTGAGAGCGATAACACCAAATTTAACACACCTTCGCCCCATTCACACCTGAGACCTTGTAACACTAACACATGACACCAGGGAGGGAAAATGGCTAATTGGGCCCACATTGGACATTTTCACTTAGGGGTGTACTCACTTTTGATGCCAGCAGTTTAGACATTAATGGCTGTGTGTTGAGTTATTTTGAGGGGACAGCAAATTTACACTGTTATACAAGCTGTACACTCACTACTTTACATTGTAGCAAAGGGTCATTTCTTCAGTGTTGTCACATGAAAAGATAGAAGAAAATATTTACAAAAATGTGAGGGTTGTACTCAGTTTTGTGAGATACTGTATATATGAACAATCTTTAGAATCACTTTAAGTCCCAGCACCTCTTGGATTGCTGCTTCTTCATTTGATTCAAGAAGTTGTCTCTGAATATAATGATTTGTAAAAGTGTGCTATCCCCTTAAGTTCAAGCATTTATTCTTTTAATGTGTGATTTTGTAGCTATTTTAATGTAGTAGTAATTACACTTACAGATAATTTGCACTTAGAAGGCTCCAAAAAGTGAGTTGTTAGTTTGTTAGATAAGCAGATTGCCAGGGTTTTATTTCTTTTGTATCCCAGATGCATGTGAAAGTAAAGGTTATCTGGCGGGAAGCTTGGTGGCGCTGATTACCCCGCCGCAGTCTGTCTGGCAGCTTCAGCAGCGTGCATGTGTAAACTTTGCCACCTTTCTGTCTAAAGTTGTGTACATTAATGCATAACTGAGGCTTACTGACTGTGTGTGAATGTCTGTCTGCCATCTCCCAAGAGAGCACAGTCATGGACCAGCCTTGTGAAAGGAATGAATAGCTATGCCTTTTGTAATGTGTGAAAATGAACCGCTGTGTGCCAGCTGTTCATCAATTAGATCATTGGGATAATATCAATAAACTTTCTTCAAAGAGCCATGTTTGATTATGACTTCATTATTCAGCCAAGTGTAAGAATTCTAATGCTGTGATTTTTTTTTTTTTTTTTTTATCTATTTTTTTTTTTTTTTTATTGCTCTTTTAGTCTAGCACTATCTACAGTCTTAAACCAGTCAAAAGAAAATAACTCCTAAAGCTGGGGTGCTGTCATTTGCATTTCAGTTTTAATGAGCCATTTTAAATTGAAGTTGTTATTTTCCACCCAAAACCGATGGTCAGATTTAGCCAGGTGCCGATGGGTTTATTTTCCCATCATAAATGGCTTTTGTCATCTCGCAGGAATTTTGCTGTGGAGTTCCTAGGACCTCCATCCATTGCTGCATTTTAGGGGTAAGTCCAAACACTGCTTACTGGGTTACAGAGCTTGCAACTGGAGGGATGAGACGTGTTAATAGGAAGGTGCAATGATACTTCAGTGGAGAGATCTTGCCTTTTGAGTTGCTGGGTGAGTTAGCCCATTAGTAACCTTCAATAGCTCTTAAATTATTGGATGCACTGACCCTTTAGGATAGCGTACTATACCTCATTTACTGTAAAAAAAAAAAAAAAAAAAATCAGTTTGCTCTAAAGGACATTGACAAGTACTCTGACTGGAACAATAGTAGATGCAAATGCAATAAAATTAGAGGTCCTATCCTGTAAACATTGTGGTAATCATTTAAAAGGGTAACAACAATCCACTAAATGCATACAACAGTTTATAATTGTAATGGTGGTTTGCTGAGTGAAATGTTCTCATAGCGCTGTGCGACTTGTGAATCCCCTTTGTTATAGGTCATATAACCACTAATGTTTCTGTGGTTAATGTCTGCACTAAAGCATTTTCTCTGTCAATGGCTTGTATTCAGGCAATTCTCCATAGTACTTTGTTACATACTGCAAATATCCAATAACCTCACGTACTGGGAAAATTAGGTATAATTTACGGAAAGCTTGTTTATACATTTTGTGTTTTGGGTTTTTACTGTAACTTACTGTTTTTTTTCAATGTGGCGGCTGCATTTTACACTTTTTTCCCCTACATTTTCCTCTGGTGATCCTGCCATAAACACATTTTTTGTCCTAGGGTGACATTGCTCACTCACTGTACTATATTGCGGTAAAAGGGTGCAAAGCCCTGTGATGTGTCTTACTTCATAGCAGCCAGTTTGTAAACTGCTCTTTGGAAACATTATATAAGCTTATTACACATTTGACCTTGTTTCACTTCATATTCTTGTTCTTAAAGGAAATTAAAAGATTTGTCAGCCAGCAGGGTTATTTAGTAGTTCTACAGGCCAAAAGTTTTTTTTTTTTTTTACCTTAATGCATTCCCTGCATTAAAGATGTAGTAAAGCCCCCTTGTTTACTTGTACCTACAGGTAAGCCTATAATAAGGCTTACCTGTAGGTACAGTAAATATCTCCGAAACATGCTTGGTTTAGGAGATATTTAATATAGTAGCATCCAGTGACGTCTCCGGAGCATGCACACTGCACTCTCAATGGACAGCATGCGTGGGAGTGACGTCATTGCGACTCTGCCATTTAAAAAGCCGAAGCCTGCGAACCCAGAAGGAAGACTGGGTGAGGATGGAGGGTTCCGTTCTAAGGTCCAAGTCTTTCATAATGTGCTAGTATGCAATGCACATGTGTGTGTGTTTTTTTGTTTTTTTTGCAATTTACTACTACTACTACTACTACTACTGTTTTACATTTTGCTGTCCTCCCCACCTCCCTAAATACTTACTTGAGTTCTCAATCTGTCCAGTGCTGTGCATGGCTGGATCTCTACTCTTCTCTCATCCTCTTCACACAGGGCCAATGGCCTGCTGTTGTCAATCAAAATCTGTGAGGAGGAAGGGGCCAAGCTGCGCTGTGTGTGTCTATGGAATTACAGCTCCACAGACACACAGCTCAGGTGCGAGCACACACCTGTGCCCCCATTGCAATCAGTTTGCTGTGGGGACACACAGAGAAAGGGAGGAGCCAAGATCACCAACGGGGGACCGCAGAAGAGCAGGATTGGGGCTGCTCAGTGCAATAGAATTGCACACAGCAGATGAGTAGAACATGTTTATTTTCATTTTTTTGTTAAAAGCCTTTCACTTTACATTTTATTGTTGGGTAGAGCAGATTGACTTTTCCGTAATGTCTGCATTTTACATTTATTGACATGTTCTAATATTGAATAACTGGATGAATAATAAAAAAAAAAACTACTTTTTAAAATTTTTAAAAAGCAGCTGAGCTCCAGTCAAGTGGCTTTGCATAGGCTGAGATGCAGTCATCAGTTTGCCACAGGCAGGAGGAAGCTTTTCCTCAGTCTCCTCACCTCTAGTGATCACATCTGCTGCATTGTAATTTTGTAGTAACATTGGAGACTGCGGGGGGGGGGGTTTGGGCTGATCTGTGTCAGACATGTGACACATTGTGACATTGTGAACACAGCCAGGTACAACTGCAGACACTCAGATTTACATGACTAATCCACCTCAGTCATCATATCCGTTAGACAAGTAGGTGCTGATGCTGAAAAATGCCTGAATAAAGATGAGGCCAACCATATGAAGAGACAAGCACCGAAGACATTGGTGGTGGAGTACTGTAAATTCTGAGAAGCAAATAAGTACCTTTTTAGAAGTGCTCATACTTGGCATGGATGAATTTATCATGAAAACGTTTATCTGATGCTGGGTATGCTATTTGTTTGCAGGTCCTGTATAATATGTAATAGTTTTGTTTTTGTTTTTTAATATGAACAACATAATTTAACAAGCTTATTGTTTTTGTCTTGTAGATTGCCTTCATGATGGTGACTCTCTTTCCCATCCGTCTGTTCTTTGCTGCTTTTATGATGCTCCTTGCCTGGCCTTTTGCTTTTATTGCTGCTATGGGTCGTACAGGGAAAGAACTTGAATCGCCTATGTCCTGGTGGAGAAAGTAAGTACACCTTTAACAAGTTTCATATGTTGGGTTATTTTCCTTAAACAAAAATAACAAAACCTTCCCACATACTCAGACTGCTTATGTTCTATTGCTTGCATAAGCAGTAGCTTAAGGCCCCTTTTCACACTGGGACGGGAGGTGCATCGACGGTAAAGCGCCGCTATTATTAGTCGTATTACTGTCGTTTTAGCGACGGTATTCGGTCGCTAGCGGGGTGGTTTTACCCCCCGCTAGGGGACTACAAAGGGTTAAAAAACAGAGGCGCTTTGCCGGCGGTATAGCCGCGCTGCCCCATTTACCTCAATGGGTAGGAGCGGTGTATACACCGCTCCTTCTCCGCTCCGAAGATGCTACTTGCAGGGCATTTTTTCCCGTCATGCTAGCTCACCTATCCAGTGTGAAAGCCCTCGGGCTTTCACACTGGAGACACAGCAGCGGCTGTTTCGGGTCGGTTTGCAGGCGCTATTTTTAGCGCAATAGCGTCTGCAAACAGCCCCAGTGTGAAAGGGGTCTAATGCATTCTGTTCCTCATCTGTGTGTGCCTGCTGGGAGCCACTGTTAATAATGTGTAGGGGGAGTGGCAGCTATACAGAGAGGGCGGGCAGTGTACTACATATGGCAGCTGAGAAGGTGTTCATTCTCCAGAGAGCTGCTATCAGTCATGGGCAGGGGGTGTAGCAGAAATACAGAGGACGGGTAGGTGGGCGGGTGGGCATTTTACAACATACAGCTGGGAAGTATATTCCCCATCTGTGTGCGCCTTTGTCCCAGAAGGTGTGTTTGCTATTGCGATCCTGCTAGGAGCCGCTGTCAATCATGGCTGGGGGGGGATAGACGGCATGAACCCCAACCCATGAAAAGAATACTGAAGGAACAGGCACATTTTGCGTTTGCATTCTTTAACTAATAGAAAAAGAATTTGAACACAACCTGACCACGCCAGCATGGATCTGCTTCTGTGCCTGCTGTGGTCAAGTTGAAAAATGGAAGAAGGGGGACCAATAGATCACCAGCAATTTTTCAGTGAAATAAGACCTAAATAGAACAGACTACAGCTAAAAAACATCTAATTGGACACACAGACACATGTATAAAATAATACATTTTAGGGTAACCTATGCTGTAAATGTTTATGTATCTATAAAAGTGCATGGAGGTAGCCAATATTGATATTATATATAGCTGCTTAACAAAGAGCTACATGGGAGATTTTCATTCCTTGTTTCTGAGAGATTCGCAGCTTCTTGTAGCAACCAATCTTGCATGAATAGAGTAATGTGCAATCATGAGAGATTGATAGCAACAGCATGCCGATTGTATAGCTTACTTCATTGGGAGTCATTTTTTTCCATTTGTTTAATGATCATTTGCTACACCTAGTGGTTAATGACTAGTGCTTGAGTTATAGGACTGAGCTATTAAAAATCTTCCATGTAGGTTTAGTTTTTTTCAGGTGACTGCTGGCCAGTGGTTAAATCTTTTAGTAGCGGGATACTGAAATTGCCCCTGTAGTTTAGTTCTTGGTGCTGGCCAGCTGTTGAGCTTTATTCCATGGTTCACCTTTGCTCCACTGAACCGTCAGTCACATCAAAACTACAAAAAAATAAGTCCTGTGGAGTGCCCTATCATTGTCGATGCGTAACATACTAGTGAGTGCATACAGCCATGGCCTCCCTTTCAACTGAGTACCCTGTGACATTATATACAAGAAATGTGTGTATGTGTAGACCATGCAGACAGGCTTTAAAACTTTTTGTGTGTTATGAATTCAGGGAATTGTGAAATTGCCCTGCTCTCGTTGCATAATCCCATCCTTGGTATCAGGAAGGCTTCGTTAATGATAATCCATCAATTTAATGAAGCCTTGTGAAACCAAGAATGGGATTTTGTTACTAGAGCAGGGTGGTTCCACAATTTTATCACCTCGCATCCTATCCTTAGACACAACTACTTTTTCTATGGTAGTTGTATCAAAGTGTCAGGGCTACCTGTGTGAATATAAATGCTTGGACATGTTCCTGACATGTGTTAGAACTAAAGTCTTGGATAAGCGATGAAACAACTTCAACATCACAGAACTTGTCCAGTTGAATGTGACTACTAGTAGATTCATCAAGATCTGGATAAATGAAAAGCTTCAGACATATTTAGGACCTATTATCTTCAGCTCTACAAGCTTCACAGCCCAAAGGTCATAGACTTTCCATGCCCTCTTGCATAAAGGGCACATACCATCAGCAGTGTGGGTCCTCCCAGTCCTATCCTGTGCTCTCCCATCTCATTCTTATGTATAAAGCGAAAAGTAACACTGATTATTAAAGAGGAGCTCCTGCAGAAAAAAATTACAATTACTGTAGCTACTGACTTTTTTTAATATTAAGACACTTACCTGTCCAGGAATCCAGCTGTGTCTTCACCCAAACCAATTTTTCAACCGGCTGTCGGGTGCTTCTGCCATCTCCACTAAGGGAAACCAACAGTGAAGCCTTGCAGCTTCACAGTCAGTTCCCTACTGCGCGTGCTTAAAGCATGCTGCACTCTCTGATTGGGCTGGCTGCAGAGGAAGGAGGAGGGTGCCGAACTTGTGTGTCAACCAGGTCCCCGCTTCCCCTTTTGGGTGGAGCTCCGCTTTAAGTCTAAAATACAGTCACAGCATACATTTTTATTTTAGAACATCATCATTGTAAAAGCAATATAAATAATTGATATTTGTAATTAATCCAGTATAAATTTACTTGAAAATTCACCTTTCATGTGGTGAGTGCTGCCTGTCTGCTGCTCATCTCTTTCCACATCTTCCTGGATTCCCTGCATGCTTTGCAGGTTCTTCTCTGCAGTTTACTTTCAATCTGTAAGGACAACATATCCCATTGTATCTTACCTTCTAGCAACGATTCCTGAAACTCCTTCTCTCAGCACCTCAGAAAGCAGGCTCTGTGAAATGTGTGACACAGCAGTGCACCCTCACAGGGCATAGTGACTACTTGTCATAAGTCATCAGAGTAAATGTGTGTGACGTTTCCAAAGTTTACAAACTTTAAGATCATTCAGATTATCTGTAACCTGATAGGAGGGGTCGCATATAGAGAAACGGATGCCCTCCACGTTCCTTCTGCAGCCACTGAGTGCCCACTTCTTCTCCCCCTCGCGCTGGCATTCAGTGGCTGAATATGAAAATTGGAGGGTATCTGGATGCCACCCCCACCCCCCCCCCCAGCTTCTTTCTGCTGCCCCCCTGTACTCTCTCCCCGCCCCCTGTGCTCTCTCTCTCTCTCCTATAAAAAGTCTACAAACCCCTGTTAAAATGTCAGGTTTCTGTGATTAAAAAAAACGAGACAAAGATAAATCATTGCAGAACTCTTTCCACCTTTAATGTGACCTATAAACTATACAACTCAATTGAAAAACAAACTGAAATCTTTGGGGGGGGGGAGAACGTAAAAATTAAAAACTAAAATAATGTGGTTGCATAAGTGTGCACACCCTCTTATAACTGGGGATGTAGCTGTGTTCAGAATTAAGCAATCACATTCAAGCTTATGTTAAATAGGAGTCAGTACACACCTGCCATCATTTAAGTGTCTCTGATTAGCCCCAAATAAACTTCAGCTGTTCTAGTAGGTCTTACCTGACATATTCTTAGTCGCATCCTGCAGCAAAAGCCATGGTCCGCAGAGAGCTTCCAAAGCATCAGAGGGATCTCATTGTTAAAAGGTATCAGGCAGGAGAAGGGTACAAAATAATTTCCAAGGCATTAGATATACCATGGAACACAGTAAAGACATCATCAAGTGGAGAAAATATGGCACAACAGTGACATTACCAAGAACTGGACGTCCCTCTAAAATTGATGAAAAGACCTGAAGAAAACTGGTCAGGGAGGCTGCCAAGAAGCCTACAGCAACATTAAAGGAGCTGCAAAAATATCTGACAAGTACTGGCTGTGTGATACACGTGACAACAATCTCATATATTCTTCATATGTCTGGGCTATGGGGTAGAGTTGCAAGAGGGAAGCCTTTTCTTACGAAGAAAAACATTCAAGCCTGGCTAAAGTTTGCAAAACACATCTGAAGTCTCCCAGAAGCATGTGGGAAAATGTGTTATGGTCTGATGAAACCAAGATTGAACAACAAAAACAACACTGCACATCATCAAAAGAACACCATACACATAGTGAAGAATGGTGGTGGCAGCGTCAAGCTTTAGGTCTGTTGTTCTTCAGCTGGAACAGGGGCTTTAGTCAAGGTAGAGGGAATTATGAACAGTTCCAAATATCAGTCAATATTGGCACAAAACCTTCAGGCTGGGTTCACACTGGTACAACAAACGCTCCGACATTGGGAGCTCATGTCGCATGACATGTGCCTATGGCAGCCGTCTTAACTGGTCCGACACAAGTTGGTCCAACTTTGAAAATGCTCCCTGCTCTACTTTGGTCCGACTTTGATCCTACTTCAGCCCATTGAATATCACTGAATTCGGATCGCCATCTTGATTGATCCAGCTTTGCCATGCGACTTGTGCTCTGATGAACTTGAAGGGGAACTCCACGCCAAATTAAAAAAAAGGAAAAAAAAAAAAAAAAACACGGCATGGGTTCCCCCTCCAAGAGCATACCAGACCCTTTGGTCTGCTATGGATTTTAAGGGGAACCCCACCTTTATCCGAGCGCACAGCCTGGCAGACCCCCCCCCCCCCCAAACCATACCAGGCCACATGCTCTCAACATGTGGGAGTGAGTGCTTTGCATTGTACCCCTACCCATTCACCTAAAAGAAAAAGTGTCAAAAGTATAACACAGAACACATGTTTTTAAAGTAATTTATTAGGCAGCTCCGGGGTCTCTTCTGACTTCTTCTCCGGCTCATCTGGCGACATTTTCTGCCTCCTCCGCTGATGTCTTCTGCCTCTGCTGGTTCTTCTCCCCTCTCAAGGTCTTCTCCGCTGATGTCTTCTAGCCCTCTCCGGTTCTTCTCCCTCTGTCCGCTGTCTTCTGCCTCTGCTGGGTCTTCTCCGCTGTCTTCTCCCTCTGTTCTTCTTCCGATGTTGAATCAACTCTCTCTCCCGTTCTAATGCCGGGTGCGCGGTGTGCTACTACTTATATTGGCATGGGGCGGGGTCGCGTTTGACATCATCTGGAGGCCCCACCCCTTATGACATCACCACCCGGGGCATGGTGAGCAGTGATGTCATAAGGGGTGGGTCACCGGTGACCCCACCCCATGCCTATGTAAGTAGTGGCACACCGCGCACCTGGCATTAGAATGGGAGAGACTGTTGAGTCAACATCGGAAGAAGAACAGAGGGAGAAGACAGTGGAGAAAATCCAGCAAAAGAGTGAGAAGATAGTGGAGATGTACCCCATACTCGCGTAGTGTGGGAGGCCGGGATCTTGGAAGTCCCCCTTTAACAAGGGGGCCCCAGATTCCAATAAGCCCCCCGCTCGCAGACCCCGACAACCAATGGCCAGGGTTGTCGGAAAGAGGCCTTTGTCCTCATCAACATGGGGACAAGGTGCTTTGGGGTGGGGGGGGTGCAGGAACCCCCCTACCCTAAAGCACCCACCCCCCCATGTCAAGAGCATGCGGCCTGGTATGGTTCGGGGGGGGGGCTCGCTCGTCCCCACCCCCTTTCCTGACCTGCCAGGCTGTGTGCTCTGATAAGGGCCTGGTATGGCTTTTGGGGGGGGGGGGGGGACTCCCACACTGTTTTGTTTTTTTTTTTGGCGTGGGGGGTTCCCCTTAAAATCCATACCAGACCGAAGGGCCTGGAATGCTCTTGGAGGTGGAACCCAAGCGTTTTTTTTTTGGGCGTGTAGTTCCCCCTAAAGATTCATACCAGACAGTGCCTGGTATTGTCAGGGATCAAAGTCGGATCCCTGTTCATTGAAGTCGGACTTCAAGTCACAGGGCAAAGTCGGATCCAAAGTGGTACGACTGTCATGTCGTACCAGTGTGAACCCGGCCTCATTCTTCTGCTAGAAAGCAGAACATGAAGAAGAACTTCATCTTTCAGAATGACAACAATCCAAAGCATACATCCAAATCAACAAAGGAATGGCTTCACCAGAAGAAGATTAACATTTTAGAATGGCCCAGCCAGAGCCCAGACCTTAATCCCATTGAAAATCTATGGGGTGATGTGAAGAGGGCTGTGCACAGGAGATGCCCTCGCAATCTGACAGATTTATTTTTGCAAAGAAGAGTGGGCAAATATTGCAAAGTCAAGATGTGCCTTGCTGATAGACTCATACCCAAAAAGACTGAGTGCTGTAACAAAATCAACAAGTGCTTCAACAAAGTATTCATTTAAGGGTGTGCACACTTATGCAACCATATTATTTTATTTTTTTATTTTTACTTCCCTCCACCTAAAAGATTTCAGTTTGTTTTTCAACTGAGTTGTACAATTTTTAGATCACATTAAAGGTGGAAAAAGTTCTGAAATGATTTATCTTCGTCTCATTTGTTTACATCACAGAAACCTGATATTTTTACAGGGGTGTGTAGACTTTCCACTGTATACTTTAACTATTTTCTTGTCAAATGATTTGTAATTTGGCATGCCAGTTGCTTTCCAGTTTCCTGTGTCACAGTTCTGTCTCCAACCTACTTTTTGGTTTGTAATTGAGCAAATTCACATTGACGTGGTGTGGTTTTCCCTCCTGCAGTCCCACTTAAAGTGAACCTGTTGCTAAACTTTTCTAAAGTATACCCAAAAAAAGCTATATGTGTAAAAACTTGCCTCTATTGCCCCCCAAACCGCTGAGTGCCATTTAACTGAGGGATGGTACTTTGAAGTCTGCTTGGAAAATAACACTTTAGAGAGTGTCGACCCCATGTGTTGAAATGCTCACTTCTGTACAAGAATTGAGAGAATATAGCTGGCTTGTGTAGCTTCACCTGTATTAGCCATCCTCCCTTAAAGTGGTTGTGAAGGTTTAAGGTTTTGTACCTTAATGCATACTCCCCCCCCAATGCTTAACTTAGCCAGATCCCGATCCAGTGCTGTGCCCGAGAGTAACAGAACTCTCCCCTCTCTCCTCACTGGACATAGAGGCAGCAGTGGGAGCCATTGGCTCCTGCTGCTGTCAGTCAAACTCTGTGAGAAGGAAGTGGTGGCGGAGTCAAGCTGCATTGTGTGCGTTAATAGACGCAAACAGCCCATCTTGGGATCAAGCCCGCACAAGTGCTCCTATAGCAAGCAGCTTGCTATGGGGGCAATCGGGAAGGGAGGAGGACCTGAGAGTGCTGGCAGGGGAGGGTAAAACCATTGCATAGAGCAGGTAAGTATGACATCTTATTTAAAAAAAGAAAAAAATGAACCTTTAGAATTACTGTAAAGCCAACTTTCTTGAACTGGCCATAGAGGAGTCCGTTTTTATCGTTTAACAGCATGAATAGTAAATGGGTGAATCCTCTCTGCTGTGTCATTGTATTCTGACAGCAAGGAGGCTTCCTTGCCATCAGAATTCACTGAACAGTGCTGCAAGCTGAAGCCTGCAACACTGATCAAGAGAATATTTTCCAGCAGGGCTGCTGTACAGAAGTCGATCAGTAGATAGACTTCTGTACAACCACGTTGCCTATACATGAATCAAAAATCAGCTGGTCCCTGCTGAACCGGGCTAAATGACCCCTTTTTGGGAAGTAGACAGTTCAAAGTATTTAGTAAGAGGCATGATATTTTTTTTTTGAAGTTGTAATTTTTTTGTCATATTTTTTGCAAAATGAAGGAATAAAAAAAAAAATAAAAAAATCTCCAAATTTCCATATTTTTTTTTACATGCTTTTACCAGTGCAGTACAGTGTCATCCTATAACTGGTGTTGGTGGTGATCAGGGGCACTGACTGGTGACAGAACAAAAAAATAAAAAACATATTTTTTTTTTTTATTTCTTTTTTTAATTAATTTATTTATTTTTTACAATTTGTTTTTTTTTTTTTAACACACTGTGACCAGAGCAATATAATTTTCTTTACACATTATGATTGCTTAACCACTTCCGGACCGCCCACCGTCTTTATACGTTAGCTGTTTGAAGAGGAGTATCGTTGTTATGGCAGCAGCTAGCTGCCATGACCCCGGTATACTCTTCTTCAGTGAGCGGTCCGGTTTAAGATAAGAGTGGTCTCTGCAGCTGATTCGCCGCGAGATCACTTTTATTGGCGGCAGGAGAGGGCCCCTCCCGCCGCGCTCCGGTGCCCTCCGCCGATTGCCAGAGCCGGATCTTCACCCTTGCTGAGCATGGAGACGAGTGAAGGGAAGATGGCCCCCACCAGTCTCCATAACAATGCAGGGCGGAAGCGACATCAAAACGTCACAGCCCTTAAAGGGACATTTTTTTTTTTTTTCTCTTAATTGCATTTTAGTCTAAATATGAGATCTGAGGTCTGTTTGACCCCAGGTCTCATTTTAAGAGGTCCTGTCATGCTTTGTTTCTATTACAAGGGATGTTTACATTCCTTGTAATAGGAATAAAAGTGACAATTTAAAAAAAAAAAAAAAGTGTAAAAATAAAAGGTAAAATAAATAAGGAAAAAAAAAATTTTTAAACGCGCCCTGTCCCGACGAGCTCGCATGCAGAAGCGAACGCATACACGAGTAGCGCCCGCATATGAAAATGGTGTTCAAACCACACATGTGAGATATCGCCGCGATTGGTAGAGCAAAAGCAATAATTCTAGCCCTAGACCTCCTCTGTAACTCAAAACATGCAACCTGTAGAATTTTTTAAACGTCGCCTATAGATAGATTTTTAAGGGTAAACGTTTGTCGCCTATTCATGAGAAGGCACAATTTTGAAGCGTGACATGTTAGGTATCCATTTACTCTGCGTAACATTATCTTTACTAACTTTACTGTTGTCTTATTTTTTAATTCAAAAAAGTGTATTTTTTACAAAAAAAAAAGTGTGCTTGTAAGACCAAATACAGTGTGACAGACAGTATTGCAACGACCGACATTTTATTCTCTAGGGTGTTAGGAAAAAAAATGTGTAATGTTTGGGGGTTCCAAGTAATTTTCTAGCAAAAAAAAACTGTTTTTAACGTGTAAACAAGAAATCTCAAAAAGAGGCTCGGTCCTTAAGTGGTTAAAGCAGTGAATTACAATGCAATAAGCAAGCATTTTACTGAATGATCAAAGCCAATCACATGGTACAGATGAGCTGTGATTGGCCCTGTCTGTACCATGTGATCACATTGACCAATCACAGCTAGCAACACAATTGTACACAATGTATGGCATGAAAGTAAGGTACATATTGTTTACAACTGTCATGTGCTGTGATTGGTCGCATGGTACTTGCAGCGAGCCTGTACACTGATGGACCCAACCCGTGACAGATCGCACTGAGCTGAGAGGATGTCATATGACGTTCACTTAGAACAGTAAAGCCACCGCCCAGCCATCATTCTGCTATAGGCAGGGCGGGAAGGTGTGTAACATTTTAATAGCATTGGTATTTTAGAATAATTAATTTTATTACAGGTACTTGTATAGCACTGTCAATATGGGCAGTGCTTTTCATATTTGTTATCCACTTAAGGACCGCCGCACAACTATGTACGTCCAAACTTTGAATGTGGATATCGTTATGGCAGCAGCTAGCTGCCATAACCCCGGTATCCCCGTTTTCGTGCGGCGGCCGGCTTTCAGATAAAAGTGGTCCCTGCGGCGGATTCGCCGTGAGATCACTTTTATCGGTGGTGGGAGAGGGCCGCCCCCTCCCGCCGCGATCCGGTGCCCTCCGCCGCTTACCGGAGCCGTCGGTAGCGATCGCGTTCCCCGTGGTGTGTCTGGAGACGAGTGAGGCTAAGATAGCGCCCACTCGTCTCCATGACACTGCTGGGCGGAAGCGACGTCAATACGTCACTTCCGTCCACGCCTCTTAAAGGCATATTTTTTCAAATGTAATTTTTCTAAATGACTTTTTTTTTTTTTTTATTGCATTTTAGTGTAAATATGAGATCTGAGGTCTTTTTGACCCCAGATCTCATATTTAAGAGGACCTGCCATGCTTTTTTCTATTACAAGGGATGTTTACATTCCTTGAAATAGGAATAAAAGTGACACCATTTTTTTTTTTTTAAACAGTGTAAAAATAAATAAAATATTGTAAAATAAAAAAAAAAAAAAATTTTAAACCCCCCCCGTCCCGACGAGCTCGCGCGCAGAACCGAACGCATACGCGAGTAGCGCCCTCATATGAAAACGGTGGTCAAACCACACATGTGAGGTATCGCAGCGACCGGTAGAGCGAGAGCAATAATTCTAGCCCTAGACCTCCTCTGTACAGCAAAATATGCAACCTGTAGAATTTTTTAAACGTCGCCCATGGAGATTTTTGAGGGTAAAAGTTTGACGCCATTCCACGAGCGGGCGCAATTTTCAAGCGTGACATGTTGGGTATCAATTTACTTGGCGTAACATTATATTTCACAATATTAAAAAAAATTGGGCTAACTTTACTGCTGTCTTATTTTTTTTATTCAAAAAAGTGAATTTTTTCCAAAAAAAGTGCGCTTTTAAGACCGCTGCACAAATACGGTGCAAAAAAAAGTATTGCAACGACCGCCATTTTATTCTCTAGGGTGTTAGAAGAAAAACCATATATAATGTTTGGGGGTTCTAAGTAATTTTCTAGCAGAAAAACCTGTTTTAAACATGTAAACACCTAAAATCCAAAACGAGGCTGGTCCTTAAGTGGTTAAACATTCATATCAGTCAATTGAAAATAAAGCTTTTTTTTTATGTGAACCAGGCAGTATGGTAAAAATCAAAATGAATTCATCCCCCTCCACTAAGCCCAGTAACCAGTGTTTGCATCTATTGCTACATGATGAGAATATTGTTCTATTATTCATTGTCAAGACAAAAATAGCATAAGGGCCCTTTCACACGGTCGTGTCCGTGTACGGGCTCCGCTTTGCTCAGCGGGGGATCACTCCGTCGATACACACACACACACACACACAGCGCAATTTTCACCTTGTAATATGTATCACAGACCCTCAGAGAATCGCATGACTATGACACAACATGTAAAGAGGAAGCCAGTGACGTCAGGTAGTCCTGACAAGAAAGTAAGAGTTTTGTCCAGAGCACGGCCGCTGAGCCATATCCCTTCATGGGAAAGTGTATGTACTTTTTACCAGTCTTGTATATAGCCCTCCCTGAGTGTATTTTCAATAATTTTATAAAAATGGAAATGTTTTAATTTTCTTCCAGAGCATTCATTGGGGAATATATAGGAGTACCATTTTAAAAAACCTTCCACTGGCTTTTTTGGAGATGGGATTAAAACATATGGTAAAGGAAGTCTAAGCACAAATTCCCATCAGGAGAATTTGGCATGTTTTTCTGTGCCCCTTAAAGGGGAAGGTGTACTTTGACCTATCGTATATTTAAGTCAAACAATTCGATGAGAGCATAGAGTGGAAGGTGGAGGATCATGTGGGGAGTAATAAATGTGACAATCGAGTGATTGAGGCACACAAAAACATAAGGGCTTTGATTTTTATTGGACTTTATCTACAGTGGGAACGGCAAGTATTCAGACCCCCCTTAAATTTTTCACTCTTTGTTATATTGCAGCCATTTGCTAATATCATTTAAGTTCTTTTTTTTTCCTCAATGTACACACAGCACCCCATTTTGACAGGAAAACACAGAATTGTTGACATTATTGCAGATTTATTAAAAAAGAAAAACTGAAATATCACATGGTCCTAAGTATTGAGACCCTTTGCTCAGTATTTAGTAGAACCACCCTTTTGATCTAATACAGCCATGAGTCTTTTTGGGAAAGATGCAACAAGTTTTTCACACCTTGATTTGGGGATCCTCTGCCATTCCTCCTTGCAGATCCTCTCCAGTTCTGTCAGGTTGGATGGTAAAGGTTGGTGGACAGCCATTTTTAGGTCTCTCCAGAGATGCTCAATTGGGTTTAAGGCATGGCTCTGGCTGGGCCATTCAAGAACAGTCACGGAGTTGTTGTGAAGCCACTCCTTCATTATTTTAGCTATGTGCTTAGGGTCATTGTCTTGTTAGAAGGTAAACCTCCAGCCCAGTCTGAGGTCCTGAGCACTCTGGAGAAGGTTTTCGTCCAGGATATCCCTGTACTTGGCCGCATTCATCTTTCCCTCAATTGCAACCAGTCGTCCTGTCCCTGCAGCTGAAAAACACCCCCACAGCATGATGCTGCCACAACCATGCTTCACTGTTGGGACTGTATTGGACAGGTGATGAGCAGTGCCTGGTTTTCTCCACACATACTGCTTAGAATTAAGGCCAAAAAGTTCTATCTTGGTCTCATCAGACCAGAGAATCTTATTTCTCACCATCTTGGAGTCCTTCAGGTGTTTTTTTAGCAAACTCCATGCGGGCTTTCATGTGTCTTGCACTAAGGAGAGGCTTCCGTCAGGCCACTCTGCCATAAAGTCCCGACTGGTGGAGGGCTGCAGTGATGGTTGACTTTCTGCAACTTTCTCCCATCTCCCGACTGCATCTCTGGAGCTCAGCCACAGTGATCTTTGGGTTCTTCTTTACCTCTCTCACCAAGGCTCTTCTCCCCCGATAGCTCAGTTTGGCTGGACGGCCAGCTCTAGGAAGGGTTCTGGTCATCCCAAACATCTTCCATTTAAGGATTATGGAGGCCACTGTGCTCTTAGGAACCTTAAGTGCAGCAGAATTTTTTTTGTAACTTTGGCCAGATCTGTCACAATTCTGTCTCTGAGCTCTTCAGGCAGTTCCTTTGACCTCATGATTCTCATTTGCTCTGACATGCACTGTGAGCTGTAAGGTCTTATATAGACAGGTGTGTGGCTTTCCTAATTAAGTCCAATCAGTATAATCAAACACAGCTGGACTCAAATGAAGGTGTAGAACCATCTCAAGGATGATCAGAAGAAATGGACAGCACCTGAGTTAAATATATGAGTGTCACAGCAAAGGGTCTGAATACTTAGGACCATGTGATTATTTCAGTTTTTCTTTTTTAATAAATCTGCAAAAATGTTAACAATTCTGTGTTTTTCTGTCAATATGGGGTGCTGTGTGTACATTAATGAGGAAAAAAATGAACGTAAATGATTTTTTGCAAATGGCTGCAATATAACAAAGAGTGAAAAATTTAAGGGGGTCTGAATACTTTCTGTCCCCACTGTATGTTCTCACATCTTATCACTATATACACATGGTGGTATAAAAATCGTTTAGGTAAAGAATTTCCAGTGCGCAGGTTAATTTAGTTTTAAAGTTTTATAAGGTGCTTATTTTCTGCTTGTGTCTTCAGGGTATAATGTACATCACAATTCTTTTGTTATGCATATTACAGGGTGAAAGCTGCACTGCATTTTATGATTATGTATGTATATGTGTATGTATATATATATATATATATATATATATATATATATATATATATATATATATATATATATATATATATATATATATATATATATATATATATATATATATATATATATATTATATATATATATATATTATAGTATGTATTTTATTTACCTTTGTGGGACTGTGTTGGGGTGTGCAGGATGGATAAAGATGCATTATGTTACCAAAAGTATTGGTACACCTGCCTTTAAACGCACACGAATTTTAATGGCTTTGCAGCTATAACAATTTCAACTCTTTTTTGCTCTTTTGGGAAGGCTGTCCACATGGTTTAGGAGTGTATCGATGGAAATGTTTGACCATTGCATCAAGAGAAGGATAAGGAAATTGCCCCTGAAGTGTGCATCCTTAAAGGTCTGCTTTAAGGATGCACACTTCAGGGGCAATTTCCTTATCCTTCTCTCACTCCTTGGTGAGTCACTGACAGTGTGTATTCTGACATTTTACTGGCTATATGCTTGTTTCTGGTCAGTGATTAGGTAAGTATGAAAACAAGGGCACCTCCAGTGATTCTATCCTGACACATTACTTTGAGGGAGTCTGCCTTTCCACCTTTCTGTCTTTTTATCCATTCACAAGAGCTGACTTCATAACTCTTCGCTCACTAGGAGCAGGGCTGAAAGCTTATCTAGAAGCTGTATGGAAGGAATGCCGCTCATAGCCTGTTCCATGCAATTGTCACAGGAGAAGAACCTACCACCAGCTGAGGCTGATTTGGATCTGGTTCTTGGATACAGCTTTTCTTGCTTTATGTAGCTTCGGTATGTTCTTTTTCTGTATTCACTTGTTAGTAGAAGAAAACGTTTATAATCTAATCAGAATTGATAGTGTTTTCCCTGCACCAAATTTTTTTATCATACAAGATGATGCTTTATGCCGCGTACACACGAGCGGACTTTTCATCATCAAAGGTCCAACGGTTTTTCCGACGGACTTTCAACGGACTTTCGAAAGACCGGACTTGCCTAAAGTCCGTTTGAAAGTCCGTTGGTTTGAACGTGATGACGTACAAAGGGACTAGAATAAGAAAGTTCATAGCCAGTAGCCAATAGCTGCCCTTGCATCCTTTTTTGTCCGTCTGACTAGCATACAGACAAACGGATTTTTCAACCGGACTTGAGTCCGTCGGAAAGATTTGAAACAAATCTAAAGTCCGTCTGATTTTTGACAGAAAAAGTCAGCTGAAGGTCCGATGAAGCCCACACACTGTTGGATTGTCCAACAGATTTGTTCTGTTGGACCAGTCTGGTCGAAGTCCGGTCGTGTGTACACGGCTTTAGAGTTTTTTGTTGGTTAGTCAATACTGGATCAAAAGTACTTGGGTGTCATCATTGCTTGTATAGGTGGGCCATAACCATTCCTCGATATGCCCTCTCCATTCTAAAGAGTAACTAGGTTTGGCCATGGCGGTGCACCAGAAGTTGTGGACCGACCTTGGTGTGCTCCACTGATGACATTGTAGCCAAATGACTGAAGTACTAAATCAACAGGCAGAAATGTTATCTATGAACCAACAAACTGTGTTCAAACAAATTTCACATTAGTGTAGTGTGGAATGTGCAAAAAATTCATGTGGTGCATTAATTGGTAATGGCACCCCAAATGCATTATGTACACTTTTGTTCTTTAAAGGAGAAGTTCACCTTTATGGAAAAAATAATATATGCACATATTTTGCAGAACAAAAATGTGCACCTATTTTTTCCTGCGGGAGCCTGGAAAGCATTGCACCCACCATCAGTAGAACATGGGTGCAAAATGGACTCCTGCAGACATATCCTCCAGCTTTGTGTTTGAAAGTCGATGTTCTGTCTGTCCACACAGCCCTCACAGCCCATCAAAACGGTACTTGTAGTTTATTCATTCACAGGAATCTGTGAATGAATGACGCGGCTGTGTGGGCGGAGCTCCACACAGCCGCACTGTTTTAAGTGGCAGCGGGTGCAGGGAGAAGAACCCCCACCTGCAGGGGGCAGGAGCTGGAACATGTTACATGTTCCATCCTTTATATTGGTTGTTCTGACTCAACTACAAGGCAATCAACGTTATCTTCAGCTTCACATAGAGCTTACATGACCTGGTGATCTATTTATCCCTTGCATCAATTCAGACCGCTTAACTCAATGGATAACTCACTGTATGGAAAGACAGACGATGAATCCTCTCGAATGTTCAGTTTAATGATGGGTATCCATAGGTAGAAAAACGTTGCAGTTGTAAGCTACATGTAAAGATGTTACAGCAATGAGGTATACTGTGCACAATGAATCAGAGAGAGGAAGGGGAGGAGAATATACAGAACTACGGTGAGAGAAAGAGTTCAGATAGACAGAGGGAACAAATCTTAAAGACACAGAGCATAATAAATCACATAGTGTAACACTACACTCCCCGTCTGAAATCTTTAGATTTCATAACCATAAACAATTATATATATATATATATTCAATAAGTCCAATACTGTTAAATGTCCTGGAACCTGTAATGAAAAACATGCAACAAGCAAGTATAAACATAAGTCCAACAGGATAGAAGAACATGTAGTCCGATGTATGACGTCTTCAAAGAATTCCAAAGTTCAAGGTAGAACCTGTAGATAGCAGCAATGTACTCCCCACCGTGCCAACAGCATGGCTAGTCCTTGCATAAGTCACTCACCTGGCAAAAGGAGTATTAACTCAGTAATTGGTCGAGTGAAGGTTCGTGTGGATCCTCCCTTGGTTACCTTGACTTCTACCTTCCGGACCTTGTTATCGTCACTGGGCATAACCTTGGTAATAAGACCCATAGGCCACTCATTCCGACATCCTTCCTTGTCTTTTAGAAGGATGAGATCTCCAACCTTAAGATTAGGCTTAGATGTTTGCCATTTGTTACGACCTTGAAGGTGATGAAGATACTCCTTCCTCCAGCGATGCCAAAACACATTGGCGAGATGCTGCACCTGCTTCCATTGACGCCTGTAGATATCCTTGGGTTCAATCTCACTTGAAGATATTACAGCAGTCCCAATCTTTTGAGTAAGGAGCGAAGCTGGAGTAAGGATTACTGGAGCATCAGGATCTGAAGATACCGGCACTAAAGGTCTTCCGTTCACTATAGCACACACTTCAGCGAGAAATGTAGACAAAGTATCATGGGTGAGTGGTAAAGACTTGTGAGTCTGCAACATGGATTCGAGAATTCTTCGTGCTACTCCAATCATTCGTTCCCATGATCCTCCTATATGTGAAGAATGTGGAGGATTAAACAACCAAGTATATCCATTATTGGCCAGGAAATTGTCCAATTGTAGCTCTTTACATGCTCCAACGAAGTTTGTACCACCGTCAGATCTCAGCTGCTTAACTGGTCCTCTGATAGAAAAGAATCTTCGTAGAGCGCAGATGAAGGAAGAAGAATCCATAGACTCGATTACTTCTATGTGTATTGCTCGGATGCTGAGACAGGTAAACAATACAGCCCACCTTTTACTATTGGCAGCTCCACCACGAGTTCTCCGAGTGATGACGGACCATGGGCCGAAAACATCTACTCCAACATAGGTGAAGGGTTGATCTGTACTTAGGCGATCAGCTGGAAGACTTGCCATTTGTTGCTGTTGATGTTTTCCTCTTAACTTGTGGCACTTGACACACCTGAAAAGCAAGGAGGAGACACACCTTTTCATACCAATAATCCACAAGCCAGCTGACCTGATGGCACCTTCTGTAAACTGACGTCCTTGATGTACCAGTTCATGGTGATGACGAACCAGAAGGGTAGTAACATGATGTTGACCTGGTATGATTATTGGATTCTTTTCTTTGCTGCATAAGTCGGATTTAGTTATAAGGCCACCAACTCTCAGCAGCTGATTGGCGTCAACTACAGGATTTAGATTGAAGAGAGAACTGTTTTTAGACAATTCAGTTCCATTTCTGATTCTCTCGAATTCCTCCTGATACACCTCTTGTTGCACACAACGGATTATTACTTCTTCTGCGTGTGAAATATCTCCTGCTGTAAAGTGTCCAGAACAGCTGTGCCAACCACGACACTCTGCCGCAGGGTTCTCCCTAAAGCTGCGAGCAATATGAATTAGGCGAGCGATGGCTCTTACAGCAGATGACCAGGTGGAAAAACGCTCAAACAGGTGTGACCGCAGCTTCTGTTTTATATTTACAGAAGTGTGGAGTGAGATGTTCACAGTTCTTATTTCCTTATCTTCAGGACTTACTAACCCATAGGTGTTGTCAGTAGGGGGTGAGTAGGAGTCCTCACACAAAAACCTTGGAGGTGACAGCCATAAGCTGTCCTGAAGAACATCAGATGACACGGCTCTGGTCCCACAGTCAGCTGGATTGAGTTCAGTGGGAACGTAATGCCATTGACTTGGTAGGGAGAATCTCTTAATACGTTCAACTCTGTTGCTGACGTACACATGAAACTGTTTTGTTTGGTTGTATATGTAACCAAGTACTACCTTACTGTCTGTATAGAAGGTGAAAGAATCAATTCTAGTGTCCATTTTCACTTCGTATGACTTCGCATACCATACCAAGTTCAAGTCTTGGTATGGTATGTGCAGGTTTGGGAGTGAGTTTTGCCTTGCCTAGGACAAAACTACAGTGTGATTCCCCATTCATTTCAGAAGTTTTCAAATAGGCTACAGTAACAATAGCTTCAACTGATGCATCGGAGAAAATATGAATTTCCCTCCGGTAAACAGTTGAAATAGAACCTGGAACATAGCAACGGGAAATCCTGAAGTTTTTCTAGTGACTTCAAAGAATGTCTCCACCTTTCCCACTTGTGTTGATTCTCACTAGGTAAGGGAGTATCCCAAAAAAATATTAAAAGAATAAACAAATGTATATAACAGCAGTGAGTGCTATGGTACGTGACAAATAAAAATAGTGGATACTAGATAGCAACCTATATATCAATTGGGAAACAAATGTGCATAAGGTACCATATTTCACAAGACAGTACAATAGGATAGGTATACAGAGTGTCACGGTATACTGAGTGTATAGCTCAGCAAAGGTAATATTCGTCTGGACAAAGGCCAGAAAATGGACGTCAGAGTCTCTAAAGGGGTGGGTAAGTATAAATACTGAAAGTCTGTTATTAGATAGATGGGGTACCCGAAGTTAGCCCCACAGCCATCTGGACATAGGCAGTCTTCCTGTATGGTGACTACAGACTGTTCTGAAGGGATCCTTGAATACAGGTGGGTTCTTCACCTATGTAGATGGTCTCAACACAGGGAAAAAAAAAAAAAAGCAAAAGGATGCCCTTACCAGATGAGGTGGACTCACAGGCCCTTGGCGGTGAGTCAAGCAAGCTTGTACCGTCAAGCGGTATGGGGTGATGATCCTTGAGAGGGTCTTGTATGGAATCTCATCAGAAGTCATCAGCTGGTATACCGGATTGGGATCAGGAGCTTTCAGGAATCAACTTCGATCACCGAGTGGTCGTTTCCTCAGTGGCCCATCACATGAACAAATAAAAAGAGGAAGAGACTTCCACATAGTGTAAATCCTTTTGGTTGTAAAGCATAATAGCGTTTTATTGAAGAGTGCTTTCCAAAAAGTTACAGAGGAGGGCAGTAAAAACTCGGCTCAAAATAGCAAGATAGTAAAAAAAATAGTATTAAAAAATAGTATAAAACAGCGCAGTGAGTGGTGGAGGGGTATAATCATAGTAACCCGACGCGTTTCGCCTCCAAAGGCTTCTGCTGGGGTATGAATTAGCCCCCCAAACAACTGCGCTTTATATATTCTGGTTTAAACAAAGTGGAACAGCTGATTAGCGCTGTTCCACTGAGTGACTTCAGGGTTCGGCGGCGTCATCGATGACAAGCGGTCACATGGTGTTTGTTAGGCCAATCACATCCTTGAAAAGCTGGTCAAGAGCCAAGCCTCACTTCTGTCCTCCAATCAACAAAAGCGTCACTCCTATTCGCCCTGATAATCACATGCCGGTCACGTGACGTGTATCCTGAGGAGTGACGACAGGCCGCTCCCGGCCTGCGTATCATAGGGGGTAGGAAGTGAGGGCTCACCAGTCTGAGACGTGGAACGCAAACGTAGCGGCGGTCCACGAGATTGGTGTCCTTTTTAAATCTAATTCTGTGTGGCTCGGTCCGTATCCCGGGAGTCCTCAAATATTAACTATGAAATCATATATGTGATCATTAAAGATTCTACACATACAGAGAACATATGTACATAGATAATACAGCATTTCTGTACAGTAGAAAAAAATCCTATACTGTAATAGTAATGAAAGGACATATCGGACACAAGATGATTAAAGAGTGTGGTTAAAAGATCTGTATAAAAGAAATATATATAGGTGAAACCTATTACAGAGACCTGTAGGAAAATTACAGTCGTGAGGCGGGTATATGTGTATATAGGCCTTTCATGGAAAAAATAGAAAATCAATGTAGCCTAAGGGAGTGGACCAATTAGGTCATATTTAACAGAATTGCCCATGAGAGAAAGGGAGTGGTAAAAATATTAATATTGCATGAACGAAATTTATATCCCATAGCAAAATAGCTGAGATTCATTAAATATATAGCTCAGTGGCGGATAAGATGTTACTACATGAGGTAAAGGTATCTTCTAGGGGGGTATTCTATTCTACAATATGCAAGTAGATCCCAGCTAGGGACTTGGTGGAGAACACTCATGATCCTTACTCAAATGGAGTTAAATAAACTTCATAAAAATGGTATCCACAAATGGAATTAAGGTTAACAGGAATAAGGAGAAAAAATAAAAATAAAATTAAAATTAAAAGTAAAGAAGGACTCAGGGGGTCTAATCTATCCTTTTTCTATCTATATTTTTTCTCCTTATTCCCGTTAACCTTAATTCCATTTGTGGATACCATTTTTATGAAGTTTATTTAACTCCATTTGAGTAAGGATCATGAGTGTTCTCCACCAAGTCCCTAGCTGGGATCTACTTGCATATTGTAGAATAGAATACCCCCCTAGAAGATACCTTTACCTCATGTAGTAACATCTTATCCGCCACTGAGCTATATATTTAATGAATCTCAGCTATTTTGCTATGGGATATAAATTTCGTTCATGCAATATTAATATTTTTACCACTCCCTTTCTCTCATGGGCAATTCTGTTAAATATGACCTAATTGGTCCACTCCCTTAGGCTACATTGATTTTCTATTTTTTCCATGAAAGGCCTATATACACATATACCCGCCTCACGACTGTAATTTTCCTACAGGTCTCTGTAATAGGTTTCACCTATATATATTTCTTTTATACAGATCTTTTAACCACACTCTTTAATCATCTTGTGTCCGATATGTCCTTTCATTACTATTACAGTATAGGATTTTTTTCTACTGTACAGAAATGCTGTATTATTATCTATGTACATATGTTCTCTGTATGTGTAGAATCTTTAATGATCACATATATGATTTCATAGTTAATATTTGAGGACTCCCGGGATACGGACCGAGCCACACAGAATTAGATTTAAAAGGACACCAATCTCGTGGACCGCCGCTACGTTTGCGTTCCACGTCTCAGACTGGTGAGCCCTCACTTCCTACCCCCTATGATACGCAGGCCGGGAGCGGCCTGTCGTCACTCCTCAGGATACACGTCACGTGACCGGCATGTGATTATCAGGGCGAATAGGAGTGACGCTTTTGTTGATTGGAGGACAGAAGTGAGGCTTGGCTCTTGACCAGCTTTTCAAGGATGTGATTGGCCTAACAAACACCATGTGACCGCTTGTCATCGATGATGCCGCCGAACCCGGAAGTCACTCAGTGGAACAGCGCTAATCAGCTGTTCCACTTTGTTTAAACCAGAATATATAAAGTGCAGTTGTTTGGGGGGCTAATTCATACCCCAGCAGAAGCCTTTGGAGGCGAAACGCGTCGGGTTACTATGATTATACCCCTCCACCACTCACTGCGCTGTTTTATACTATTTTTTAATACTATTTTTTTTACTATCTTGCTATTTTGAGCCGAGTTTTTACTGCCCTCCTCTGTAACTTTTTGGAAAGCACTCTTCAATAAAACGCTATTATGCTTTACAACCAAAAGGATTTACACTATGTGGAAGTCTCTTCCTCTTTTTATTTGTTCATGTGATGGGCCACTGAGGAAACGACCACTCGGTGATCGAAGTTGATTCCTGAAAGCTCCTGATCCCAATCCGGTATACCAGCTGATGACTTCTGATGAGATTCCATACAAGACCCTCTCAAGGATCATCACCCCATACCGCTTGACGGTACAAGCTCGCTTGACTCACCGCCAAGGGCCTGTGAGTCCACCTTATCTGGTAAGGGCATCCTTTTGCTTTTTTTTTTTTTTTTCCCTGTGTTGAGACCATCTACATAGGTGAAGAACCCACCTGTATTCAAGGATCCCTTCAGAACAGTCTGTAGTCACCATACAGGAAGACTGCCTATGTCCAGATGGCTGTGGGGCTAACTTCGGGTACCCCATCTATCTAATAACAGACTTTCAGTATTTATACTTACCCACCCCTTTAGAGACTCTGACGTCCATTTTCTGGCCTTTGTCCAGACGAATATTACCTTTGCTGAGCTATACACTCAGTATACCGTGACACTCTGTATACCTATCCTATTGTACTGTCTTGTGAAATATGGTACCTTATGCACATTTGTTTCCCAATTGATATATAGGTTGCTATCTAGTATCCACTATTTTTATTTGTCACGTACCATAGCACTAACTGCTGTTATATACATTTGTTTATTCTTTTAATATTTTTTTGGGATGTTTTACATAACAATTATCACTCATTTATTAAGCACACACTTTAAGTTTTGATACTTCTTTGTAGAGATCACTGTTACCTGATTATTAACATGTGTCCTACTATTTATTAGTGCCACACTTTATTATCACTTTCACATTTACAACGGTCAGATTGTTGTGTCGGCTGCTCCATTTTTTTGTCTTAGGAGCTGGCGCAATTTCTACACCTTTCTTATGTAAGGGAGTATCCCAGTCTATGTTCTCAGTAGATAACTGTCTTAGCAGAATCTTACCTTGAATGGTAACTGGAGCAAGGAAACTGAGTGGGTCATAGATGCTATTCACCACCAACAGGACTCCTCTCTTAGTGAAGGGTTTGTCACAAGTTGACACTTGGAAGGTGAATGTGTCTTGTTCGATGTTCCACAACAAACCCAGACTTCGCTGTACAGGAGGCACATCTGTACCCAAATCAAGGTTTTTTAGACTGGTGGCATAGTCCTCAGAGTGAATGGCATTTGGTCTGTATTCTCCCCGCCATGCGTTAACCTGGGAGGAGCGTTAGCAGGTTGTGCAGAGCCGGGCTCAAGCGGATGTAGGGCTTGCACATGCTCTTCGGAGCCACACTCTATGCACTTGATGGATATATTACAGTCCCTTGCAAAATGTTCAGTAGAAGCACAGCACCTGAAACATACCCTAAATGTATTTAAAAGCTCCTTACGCTCTTCAAGAGGCTTTTTCCTGAAGCCGATACATTTTTTGAGGGGGTGTGGCTTCTTGTGAATGGGACACTCTCTGTTAGGGTTTTCAATCTTCCTGCTCTGTCTGTCCGTGGCCACCACTGTGGTAGGAGTGGGAAGGATGTCAGTCTTTTTCATGGATACTGGGCCTCTACGGCTTCTATAGTTGCCCTGAAGACTGGAACTCTTAGGAAATGGTGAGAAGAGACTGTACTCACCGTAGGAAAAACTTGGATCATTCTTGGTCTCTGTGATTTCCCTGATGAAGTTGCAGAAGAAAGATAATAGAGGGAAGGAAACCTTATTCTCTTTTTTGTATGATGATCCTAGTGCAGACCATTTCTCTTGTACACCATACGGGAGCTTGGAGACGATTGGGTTTACCCCTCTTGCAGTGTCAAGGTAACTGAGTCCAGGTAGTTTTGGGTCTGCCTTGGCTAGCTGAAGCTCAAGGAGAAGGTCACTCAGTCTCTGGAACTCCTTGTTGTCCTTACCAGATATCTTTGGGAAAGTTTCCAGGCGCATGAACAAGGCATTTTCTATAGCTTCTGGACTGCCATAACTTTGCCTCTAGTCGCTCCCATGCAGCTGTGAGGCCTGCTGTAGGATTGTCCATGAAAACTGATCTTAATGGCTTAACACGTGCAGCAGATAGAGGACCAAGCCATCTAATCAGCAGATCCAATTCTTGAGCTGCTGTAATGCCAAGATCGCTGATTGCAGTTGTGAAAGCACATTTCCAACTTCTGTAGTTCTCAGGTTGGTCATCAAAACTTGTAAGACCAGTCTTTGTGAGCTCTCTGCGAAGTATGTACCTCACAAACTCTGCTGTCTCTGTTGTCCTTATGTGAGATGCTGTTGGCTGAATGGTGCTGATTGCACTATCTTTGACATTATTGTTAAAGGACATAGGTAAATATGGTGCAGCAGATGCGTTCAGGTGAGTTGCTTGCTTGAAGTCGGTTGTTCCAATGGTACGTTGACTCAATGCTGTACCGATGACAGGAAATTGATGACTTGCTTGCAGCTTGCTCTGATGTTCTGTGACATAAGAAGGAAGGTTAGGTAGGCAGGCAGGAAATGCATTGGAGTGATTTTGCATGCAGGAAGTTGCTGGAACCTCTTTAACTTGGAGCTGTGAAGGAGTTTCTAAGTTGCCAGGAGCATTAGAGACAATGGAGTGTATACTGCAGTGGCTTAGGACATAGTCTTTAGTGCGTTTTGAGGGGATCTTCCATATCTGCTATGTTTAGGTTGATGCTGTCTTTCTCACTTGCACCTTCGTCTGCACTGATAGCTTGCTCTAAAACCCTTATCCTTGCCATAGCTGCGTCATGTTTACACTGTTCATTTAAGATTTCTATAGTTGTTCTTTGATGTGCTGTGTGAGCTTCCAACTCTGCTCTTTGACGTGCGGTCTGAAGCACTGACTCCGTTTCCAACTCTGCTCTCTTTTCTGCATATGCGACCTGCACCTTGCTGGCTTCCGCTTCAGCGCGGGCACTAATAAGTCGCTCACTGAGTGTAGAGTATCTTGAACTATGACTTCTAGAAGACCTTTTAGAATGTCTGGTGGAAACAGATCTGTGAGATGCAGTGTCCTGTAGCAGCTTTAACTTTGCTTCTGCCTTTAATTTGGTTTGCTGGATAAAACCGTCTCTTTCCAGATTAAGAGCCTTGAAATTCTTTAATTCCTCGAGTGAAAGTTCTGTGTTCATATTTTGTAAGACATTAATGAACTTGTCACTGGTAAGCTGATAGAGCTCATAAGAGATAGAGTTGTTTAATGGCGCCCTCTAGTGTCAGTAATTCACCTTCAACAGACACTGTATTTGATTCAAAAGCAATCTTGTCCCAAAATAGCTTCAAGCTATTAAACAATTCAGTTCTTAAAGTGGTGTTCCGGATGAAATTATACTTTTTAAATAAAAATACCCCTATAATACACAAGCTTAATGTATTCTTGTGAAGTTAGTCTGTAAACTAAGGTCTGTTTTGTTAGTTTATAGCAGTAGTTTGTTATTTTATAAACTTACAGCAGGCCGTGGCCATCTTATGTGTGGGCATCTGAAGCCAGACTGTATTTCTTCCTGGATCTCATCCTTGCAGATCTCGCACATGCTCAGTGCAGCACAAGCAGTGTAATAGGTTTCAAGTCAGGTTTCCATAGCAACGGCAGTGTCAGAGGAAGTTGCCGCCCCTTCCCAGAAGGCATTGCAAACAGGAAAAGATGTGATGGGCCACGGCCAGGGAGGAGGAAGTGAAAAATGAATACAGTAGATATACAGTAGGTGCTGAGAAAATTTTTTTTTAAAATATCCAATTCGTTTACAGTGCACAGTTTAGTGAGGGATGCTGAAGAGTTGTAAAAGTGGGTGGAACTCCACTTTAAGGCTTCATAATTCTCCATCACTTTCCAGGTGGGTTTGACTGAGCGTTTAGGTAAGTCCGTTGGCTCAGTGACTTGTGTTGGAGTGGCTGTGTATTCACATTGAGAGCTGTGGTGACTCATGGCTGACACAGGCAGACAATGTCTCAGTGATAAGCAGGCAGGATCTGTGTGCTGTAATATGACACCCTGCAGCCTGGTCTCAGGTTATGAAGATTCCACGTGCTGCTGTCTCATTCTTTCTTGCAATGAGGGCAGTAAATCTTGTCTGTAACAGTACTGTATGCAGAAATCTTGTAATTAGGCTGTGGAACTTCGTTTTTCTACTGTTCTGACTCAACTACAAGGCAATAAACGTTATCTTCAGCTTCACATAGAGCTTACATGACCTGGTGATCTATTTATCCCTTGCATCAATTCAGACAGCTTAACTCAATGGATAACTCACTGTATGGAAAGACAAAGGATGAATCTTCTCGAATGTTCCGTTTAATGATGGGTATCCATAGGTAGAAAAACGTTGCAGTTGTAAGACACATGTAAAGATGTTACAGCAATGAGGTATACTGTGCACAATGAATCAGAGAGAGGAAGGGGAAGAGAATATACAGAACTACGGTGAGAGAAAGAGTTCAGATAGACAGAGGGAACAAATTTTAAAGACACAGAGCATAATAAATCAAATAGTGTAACACAACATTGGTGTAACATGTTTCTAAAGGTGAACTTCTCCTTTTAATCTGTTTTTTATTTATTTAATAATAAGCATGGTTTCCCAAATGGTTTGTGTAATTTGTGTTTGCTGTTGGTAGTTAAAGTGACCCTAAACTCTGTTCAAATTCACATATACATTTCTAGTACCTTCTGTTGCTCTCCGCCTCCTCCAAATCAACATCATTTTTTTTTTTTCTTTGTTCCTGTTTGTTCCTTTCTCCATGGTCCCACTGTATGTAGTGTGCATAGAGCAGTGTTCGTGACCACAACTAACATGTTTAAAGTAGAACTATAGCCAAAAATGTTGTTTTTATTTTGGATAGAGCAAAGGAGGGTTATAACCCTTGTCTTATATTTTTTTTTTCTCCATCTGTGTCTCATTGCAGAGATTTTCCTTCACTTCCTGTCCCATAGTCAAATAGGCAGTGAGAGGGAATTCCAAAACTAGTGTCCCCATTGGAAGATTGCCCCTCTGTTACTTTTCTGGGGACAACCCAAAATTTGGGTTTTACTTTTACTTTCACTTTCAATGATAATGATCAACAGGACAAATAGGTTGTATCTCCTTAACAAGGGCATAGACAGCATTAAAAACTGACAGGGGTTCTAATCCATCTTCTCTCCACTCTATCCAAAAGTTTTGTCTTTAGTTATACTTTAACGTGTGCTCGTCCCAAAACAAACAGAAGTGAGAGGGAAAAGTAAACCTTCAGGAGCTCACAAAAGACATTATCAAGAGCAATAAAAAAAAATATTTTCATACAAAATAGATTACATGGCAATTTAATAGTGGATGTGTATGGTTTATTTTTGGAGAATAAGGATGTTGCTTAGTGTCACTTTAACCTGAACCAGTGACCAGGATAAACAAAGGAGAAAAACACTTTTCCTGCATACTTACTACACAATCTGGACATTTTTCATTTATTTCAAGTGATTAGAGAGGGAGAAAACGGTTAATAGAGAGCTGAAACATATCGGCCGAAAATCGTGTTATCAGCATTTTGCTAATAAAAGAAAAATGTGCTGATATTGGTGCTGAAAATGCACTTGATTTTACTGTGCTTTATGGTGTGTTTTTCATAGTTCATGTGACTCAAAAGTGTAACACAGGTGCGTTGATGATGCGTTCTTGCTGCGTTTTCAATGCATTTCAACGGGGAGGTGTGTTTTTTGGTGAGTTTTTTTTTTTTTTTTTTTTTACTGACCAAAAATGCAGCAAGCAGGATTTTTAACACCACAATGGAAGCGCAATGGACCAGTTGTATATTATACCATTTTATATATATTTATTTTAAAAACTCATTTTCGTTTTTTGGGCAAGTGCATCCTGCATGTTCAGTTTCGGTTTTGGCACCAAAATTTCCATTCGGTGCACCTTGCTAATCCAAAGCCAGAGGTGTCTGACAGCAAAATATAAATCATCCGATTTAAAGTGGTTGTATATCCTAGTTTTGTTGTTTTTACCTACCGGTAAGCCTTATTATAGGCTTACCGGTAGGTAAAATGAATATCTCCTAAACCTGTACGGTTTAGGAGATATTCCCTTTGCATGCAGCCGCTGATGTCAGTGGCGCATACGCTCTGAATGCCCGGCTGAAGGTCCGGCAGATGCTGCCAGACCTTGTCGGGAAGAATATACCCGCGCGCATGCGCGGCAGTGATGTCATCGCAGCTCCAGCCACTCACAGCACCAGAGCTGTGAACCCGGAAGAAACGCCAAGGGCAAGATGTCAGCTCCTTCGGTGTGGACTGTGCTGCGATACGGGGGCTTTGATTTAAGATAAAGATTTCATAATGAGCTGGTATGCTTATTTATGCCTTTGCCTTGCAGTGGTTTTTATTTATTTATTTTTTTTTTTTTGATGTGTGGGTATACAACCACTTTAAGTTCTACTTCTCCCAATATATACACTATAAATGAAAATGTTTACATACACACATATACACAAACATTTTTTTTTATTGGTGACATCATTTAGTGTCCATCACTCTTTTCAATGCTGCTGAGCAAGGGGGTCTGGCATTCAGAAGGGTTTGTTACAATGACATGTATAATCCTGGCTTTCGATTAGCTGTATTGGCAATCAGTAGGGACTACCATACATATCCGTCAAATATGCGCTTAGTGGAATATGGTCTGCAAAGGCGGCTATGAAATGCACAACAATCTATTCTCAAGCCAGCATAAAATTAATTTTTTTTTTTTTGTTTTTTAGCTTGTTTCTTTGTATTAACTATTGTAGGTTTTTGTTAACGCATGAAAATCTCACAATTGATGTTTCCATTTTCTGTTTGAGAGGAAGATTGATGTTGTGATTCAAGGCACAAAGAAGCTGTAATTCCTCTTTTTTTTTTTTTTTTATCATTATTAAGCTGGCTGTTAGGCTGGCTTCCCATCCGTGCGTTTGTGGTAATGCACATTATTAGGGGTGTTATGCATTGTCACATTGCTTTGCACTGCCATATATTTTCAAAGCCACCCCAATGCACATTTATTGTGTCAAAAAAATAGGAATATTCTATTTTGTTGTATATAGGGATGGGCCGAACATACCGAACAGGCAAAAAATTCGGCAGAACACACGAACATCGTTAAAGTCTATGGGACACGAACATGAAAAATCAAAAGTGCTCATTTTAAAAGCTTGTATGCAAGTTATTGTCATAAAAAGTGTTTTTGGGGACCCGGGTCCTGCCCCATGAGACATGTATCAATGCAAACATTTTTTTTAAAAACGGACGGTTTTTCGGGAGCAGTGATTTTTTTTTTTTTTTTAATGCTTAAAGTGAAATAATAAAAATGAAAAATTCCTTTAAATTTTTTGTGCCTGGGGTGTTCTATAGTATGCCTGTAAAGTGGCGCATTTTTCCTGTGTTTAGAACAGTACCACAGCAAAATGACATTTCTAAAGGAAAAATTGTCATGTAAAACTGATCGCGGCTGTAATGAATTGTCAGGTCTCGGCAATATAGATAAAACTCATAGAAAAAAAAGAGCATGGGACCCCCCCCTCCAGTCTGTATGAATATTAAGGGGAACCCCGACCCAAAATAAAAAAAAAAAATTGCTTGGGAGCCCCCCTGAAATTCATACCAGGCCCTTCGGGTCTGATGGAAATTAAGGGGAACCCTGCTCCAAAATTTAAAAAAAATGGTGTAGGGGTCCCCCCCAAAATACATACCAGATCCTTATCCGAGCACGCAACCTGGCAGGCCACAGGTAAAGAGGGGGGGGGACGAGAGAGCGCCCCCCCTCCTGAACCGTACCAGGCCACATACCCTCAACGTGGGGAGGGTGCTTTGGGGTAGCCCCTCAAAGCACCTTGTTCCCATGTTGATGGGGACAAGGGCCTCATCCCCACAACCCTTGCCCATGGTTGTGGGGGTCTGCGGTCGGGGGGCTTATCGGAATCTGGAAGCCCCTTTAACAAGGGGACCTCCCCATGGCTTCCCTGTGGCATCAGAGGGGGCGGGGTCACCGTTTACGTAATCAGGTGGCCCCTCCCCCCTGACGCCACGCAGAAGCCATGGGGAAGTCCCCATGCGTCAGAGGGGGCGGGGTCACCCGGGTATATCACTGGGTGGCCCCGCCC
This sequence comes from Aquarana catesbeiana, assembly GCF_042186555.1. Lineage (NCBI taxonomy): Eukaryota > Metazoa > Chordata > Amphibia > Anura > Ranidae > Aquarana > Aquarana catesbeiana. Next base: position 312,652,961 of record NC_133328.1, read on the forward strand.
TCAGTTATATAAGAACTGTCAAAGGTGATGAAGCGTCACACAGCAGGAGCCTCCCATGGAGGTTCTCTCGCCCCCCCCTCTTTTCCTGCGGCCTGCCAGGTTGCGTGCTCGGATAAGGGTCTGGTGTGGATCTTTGGGGGGACCCCTACGCCATTTTTTTTTTTTTTTTTTTTTAATTTGGTGGAGGGTTCCCCTTAATTTCCATATCTGACCCGAAGGGCCTGGTATGGATTTTAGGGGGACCTCCATGCAATTCTTTTTTTTTTTTTAATTTTGGTTCAGGGTCCCCCTTAATATTCATACTAGACCCAAAGGGCCTAGTAATGGACTGGGGAGGGGGGACCCATGCTCTTTTTTTCAAGAGTTTTATCTATTGCCGAGACCCGAAAATTCATTACAGCCGCGATCAGTTTTAAATTACAATTTTTCCTTTAGAAATGTAATTTTGCTGTTTTGTTGTGGTACTGTTTTAAACATGGGAAAAATGCGCCACTTTACAGGCATACTATAGACACCCCTCAGGTACGATATTTAAAGGAATATTTCATTTTTATTGTTTCACTTTAAGCATTAGAAAAAAAATCACTGTTCCCATCTTTGCAAATTTTTTTTGCATTGATACATGTCCCCTGGGGCAGGACCCAGGTCCCAGGTCCCCAAACACTTTTTAGGACAATAACTTGCATATAAGCCTTTAAAATTAGCACTTTTGATTTTTCATGTTAGTGTCCCATAGACTTTAACGGTGTTCCGGCGGCTTTCGAACTTGCCCCGAACATCGCAATATTGTTCGGGGTTCACAGAACTTACCTGTATGCTCTGGCCGAACCGTTCGCCCATCCCTAGTTGTATATGGTTAACACCTGCAAAATGAAAGGGTAGCCTTAGTGTAATGCATTTAAACATGCAAAATACCTCACATTAAAGTGCTTTCAGTAATCGTACAAAGATGTGAAGGGAGGCTTTTACTAGAATACTCTGGGTCTTTTTCTACTGTTAATCAAGGTTGTATTTATGTTTCTGATACCCAGTTATGATGAGAAATGTATGCATTTTGTCTGAATGTCAAGTATTTGTGTTTTAATGCTTTTTAAAATTTTCCTATTAGCAGCTCATTCAAAATGCCTGTGACTATTCTGTACCTATGACCCTGTGAATTCGGCCACTGTCACCTTTTTTTCACAGTAACATTACAGATCATGTTGTACGCAGTCTATTTCAATTGAAATTGAAGCCAGTAAAATGGAAATAGTTCATTGCATGCATGGGGTTCCTCTGGGTACTCCGGTTTTCTTCCACGCTCCAAAGACATGCTGGTAGGTTAACTGGCCCCTGTCTAAATTGGCCTTAGTATACAGTATGTATGAATGTGAATAGGGGGCCTTAAATTGTAAGCTCCTTGAAGGCGGGGACTGATGTGAATGTACAGTGTATATGTAAAACGCTGCGTAAATTCACACAGCTATAGAAGCACCTGTAATAAAAAAAAAAATAATAATACCAGTTCAACCACATTACAGGGCAATTTCTAGATGATGACAGTTCAAAAATACAGAAGTCAAATATATTGTGTGTGTTATTTGTTTTTAAAACCTTGGTCGGGGCAATGCAGTCTCATCCTTTATTAATGGTTTTGCTTATTTGCAGGATATTGGACTTTCTCCTAAAAGCAATCATGCGTACAATGTGGTTTGCTGGTGGCTTCCACTGGGTGACCGTAAAGGGAAGACAAGCACTGCCCGCTGAGGCTCCTATCCTGACCTTGGCTCCACATTCCTCGTATTTTGATGCCATTCCAGTAACGATGACAATGGCCTCTATTGTGATGAAAGCAGAAAGCAAAGACATTCCTGTTTGGGGAAGTGAGTGACAAATTCAAAGCACAAACTGTAAACAGACTATAACCTTTTAGGCCTTTTTTTTTTTTTTTTTTTTTGTTAGGGCTAATTCACAAAAAAATTATATTTTAGCATAAAGTTGGAACGGTGGATTGAGCTGTGCATCATGGGGACTAAAGTGGTGAGATCTCGATGTAATTTTTCTTAGACTTTATCATCTTAGATTCTCACTTATACTACTACATGAAGCTGCACGATTCTGGATAAAATGAGAATCGTGATTTTTTTTTTTTTGCTTAGAATAAAGATCACGATTCTCGCGGCGTAACATCTTTCACATTATACAAGAAAATTGAACTAACCTTACTGATTCGTTTTTTTAAATTCATTGACGTGTATTTTTTCCCCAAAGTATTGCATTTGAAAGACAGATGCGCAAATACAGTGTGACATAAAATATTGCAACGACCGCCATTTTATTCTCTAGGGTCTCTGCTAAAAAAAATCTATCTATCTATCTATCTATCTATCTATCTATCTATCTATCTATCTATCTATCTATCTATCTATCTATCTATCTATCTATCTATCTATCTATCTATCTATCTATCTATCTATCTAGATATCTATCTATCTATCTATCTATCTATCTAGATATCTATCTAGATATCTATCTATCTATCTATCTATCTATCTATCTATCTATCTATCTAGATATCTATAGATATAGATATAGATATATATATATCTATATTGTTCGGGGATTCAAAGTAATTTTCTAGCAAAAAAATACAGATTTTAAGCAAGTGTCAGAAAAGGGACCCCCCAGCCCTCCTGTTTTACTTAACTGAGCCCTGGAACTTCACCCGGCAGGGACGCGCTGTCCCTCTGCCCGGGGTTCTCGGCTCTTGATTGGATAGATTAATAGCATCGCAGCCATTGGCACCCGCTGCTGTCTATCAAATCCAGTGGGGGTGGGGCCGAGTCATACATTCGGTGGCTCCCCTCCTGGGAGAGTGCTTCTTCTAGGGGGTTATCTGATGTGGGGAGGCAACGCTGAGGGACCCCAGAAATTGATGATCAGAGCCACTGTTTGCAAAATGAGCTGCAAAGTGGAGGTAAGTATGACATGATTGTAATTTTTTTTTTTTTTTTTAAATCGAAGCTTTACCTAACCGGGTGGCCCCTCCCCCTCAGTGGTTAAACTGTTCTCATTTACAGACAGAAGTTTATACCTTTTTGATCTGAAAGAACCAAATGATACATTGTATCTCTATCTCTCAGCTCTGACCATCCTTGATAAACATTTTCAGGCTTTTTTTTTTTTGACAGCTCTGAGCAGAGAACGGATCTTCACTGTTTACATAGAATCGTGGAAATGCTGTATTAACCACTTGCTTACCGGGCACTTAAACCCCCTTCCTGCCCAGACCAATTTTCAGCTTTCAGCGCTGAGGCACTTTGACAATTGCGCGATCATACAACACTGTACCCAAATGAAATTTTTATCATTCTTTTTTTCACACAAATGGCGCTTTCTTTTGGTGGTATTTAATCACAGCTGAGGTTTTTTTATTTTTTGCTAAACAAACAAAAAAAATGGAAAATTTAAAAAAAAAAAATCATGTTTCATATTTTGTTATAAAATTTTGCAAACAGGTAATTTTTCTCCTTCATTGATATGCTCTGATGAGCACTGCTAGGCTGCACTGATGGGCACAGATAAGGCGGCACTGATGGGCACAGATAAGGCGGCACTGATGGGCACAGATAAGGCGGCACTGATGGGCACAGATAAGGCGGCACCGATGGCCACTCATGGGCAGCACTGTTGATGAGGCAGTGATAGGTGGCACTGTGGGCAGTGATGGGTGGCACTGTAGGCACTGGTAGGCAGCACTGTTGTGCACTGGCAGGTGGCACAGGTGGGCGCAGATGAGCTGGCGGGAGCTCTACTTGATCGGGACTGATGTCTCTCTGAGAGCTTCCGGGGATCGGCTTTTTTTTGTTTTTTTTTCTCCTCACACTGTCAGCGCAAGGAGAAAAAATAGCCGATTACCGACTCTGTTTACATCACATGATCAGCTGTCATTGGCTGACAGCTGATCATGTGGTAAGGGGTCTGGATCGACCCCTTACTCCGATCTGTGATCAGCCGAGTCTCATAGACTCGCTGATCGCAGAGCGCGCTGCGCGCGCCCTGCATGGGGCATGCAGGCCACTCGTGCACGGGAAGACGTCTATTGACGTACTCACGGCAAAGTAGGTGGTCTGCGCTGTAGCCGTCATTCGGCTATAGTGTGGATCTGAAGAAGTTAAGATTGTGAGGGGGGTTGAATCGAGATCATGATTTTTTTTTTTTTTTAACAATTAATCGTGCAGCTCTACTACTACAGCATGGTATTTCCACCCATCCTGTTGAATAATATAATATTAAATTACAATTTGAACAGTGCGACTACTTGTACAGCCACATTTACACCCATGCTCTGAACTCCAGGCAGCGATAAAAGATACAAATTCTTGCGTCTCTGTACTTATTAATACATTATTAAATGTATTTTTTTTAATGCAAGCAATGTAAGTACTTAAAGCAGTATTAAACCCAAAAGCAAACATTTATTATATCGCAGCTTACCAATTCTCAGATGTGATGGTTGAATTAGTTTAATTTTTACGTTTTCTTTCTTCTATTTTCGTCTGGTGATTCAGTCAGTAAGTCTGTTGTTTTTAACAGAAAAGCTCTCCTGCAGTTACAGGGATGAGACAGACCTTTTAACATTGGCAGGGGTGCCAAAAATGATCAGGTTATATTTATGTAAAAACTATCCCAAAAGGAAAAAAAAAGATTTGCTGTAACTGGTTAATAAAGTATTAGCTGGTGTTCAGCTACAGTTTGTTAGCCTATTTAAATGTGCTAACACTCCCTTCCCCTTGGACTGACAATGCCACTGTCCAAAGGTCCCCCTGTGCTTATTCATCCAGAGTGGAGGCACTCTAATACAGGAGATGTTTTACTGAGCAGATCACCAGGTAAAAACAAAGGGGGAAAAAGCCTTAAAAAAAGAAAACAAATGCAGCCACCACATCTAATGATTGGTAAGTTGCAATATATTACATTTTTGGGTTTAATACCACTTTAAAGTGATTGTAAACCTTTACATCCAACCAGTGAACTGACTGGCCTCAGGTGATGCACAGAGATTAAACAAATGCATCTACATAAGTTGTACTTGTTTACCTGCAGAATTCTCTTCTATACAGTTGTTCAACCTACAGAATTCATGAAGATTGAGATTTCAGAAAGCATGGTGGGGGGTGGGGGGGGGGGGTGGCTGAATTTGCACTCTGCAGATCTCAATGATGAGAGCTGACTGGAGGGACAGAACACACCTGTACACAGGAACAGAGCTGAGGCTGTCAATTACAGTGTGCTGAGGCTCCCTCCCATCACCCTTTTTTCTCTTGGTGTCAGGAAAACTTGTCAGAAATCATTCATCATGATGGTAGAGGAAGAAGGCAGTAGACAGTAATGCCACTTGGATTGAGACAGTACGCATTATAGAGGAATTTTCTTTGTTCATATTTCCGATCTGAGGTTTACAAACACTTTAAATTTGACTTAGCCTCTGATATCAGCCTCTTGCAGTCTTTGTGCAGTGGAGAGCAGACTGGCAGTAGTACACTCAGCCAGGTAATTGTGTTGTAGTGCTCATTTACTAACCAGGAACATGCTAAAAAGAGAATAGGACAAAGAGATAGAGATGAGCTTAACCTCTTGACGCTGGCTCCACGCAAATATGCGGCCTCTCGGCAAATGGGCCTTGGCACGAGCGGCCGCATATTTGCCTGCATTAGTGAAAATAAAGCTGTGCTGCTAACTGAAAGCAGCGATCGGGAGAGTTCTCCAAGGGGTTAAGGCCTCACTTAGACTAGCAGTTGGGGGCAATAAATATGCATGGCTGAGCAGCATTTTTAGTGGCTCCCCTTACGTTGTAATAGCAGCGATCAGGGCTGTTTACATGCTGTGTACATGCTTTGTGCCCATGGCAAAAACATCCAACATATTGCGATTGGTGGGTGGCAAGCCTGCCAAACATGACCCATTCCAATGAATAGGGAAGGGCACAATGCACGCAGTTGCAGCATGTTTGTCTGCAAAAAAAAGTAGGGTAATATAAGTTATGAGAAGGTGTGATATTGTTTAAAACGTAATCTAAACACTGATTGCGTTTAAGAGGAGTGGTGGGCTTAGACGCATGTCTAAACCAACCCTAAGGCTTAATGTACACGGGACGTTTTTACAACCTCTCCTGAACGATTTACCTGGACAGATAGTAACCCATGTTTAAAATGTCAGTTTTGCCGCGTTTACATGCCGCTTTTGCGCTTAAAAGCGTTTAAAACAAAATATTTTTTTTTTTCAAAATAGGCAAAAATGAAAAACGCCTGTAAATGAAAAGCAGCTAAACGCGAGTTACCGCATTTAGCCACGTTTGGCGTCTGAAACGTCAGAAACTTCGGTGTCTGAACTCATTTTTTTTTGCCTTCAAAGAAAAGCCTATAGTGGCAACTGCCTAAAAACTACATTAAACGAACCTGTATACATGTACACATAAGATAACATTGGATGAGTTCAGGGGCAGTTGAAAAAAGCATTCAAACTGCCTCTGAACGTCCGTTTACCAGCAGCAGTGTACATGAGGACTAACAATATACTGATTCTCCTTTCACTGTCCAGTCACAGGCTGGGGGAAGAACAAGACCTGTAAATCTTGCTTCAAGTGTAAATATGGACAAAAAAAACAAAAACGACATCTACAGTACTACCAAAAGTGTGCCCCTTTCAAAAAGACAGTGTTAAGGATATTACAAACAATGCTAAAGAATTTTTAACGTTGATAGATAAAAAACAGCAACCGGATGTACTTGTGTAGCCAATAAAGATTTTCAACATTTGAGTCCACTGGTTTGCCAGTTTATATCTATCAACGTTAAAAGTATTAAGGGACTGCACATCCCAGCCATGAGAACCAGTTATCAGCCTTGGATAACATCACCAGCAGTAGAGATTCAATGCTAAAGAATGTGCAGTATGTGAAGAAGAGGAGTGTGAAGGGTATGACAATGGACAGCATGTGTAGGGGAGTATGAATGGTGTTAGAGCAAGACAGTAAGTGCACTGAACAGAGACATGCTGAGAGTATAAGTGGGCAGTTTGTGCGGAGAAGGACAGCAGTCAATTTGTGCAGGGCAGAGCTGCAGAGGGTATGACAATGGGCAGTGTGCAGAAAAGAAGCACATAGCCTATACTAGCAGGGAGTATGTGAGGTGGGTATGGCACAGGCAGTTTGAAAGAATTGCTTACTGTATAACTAGGTATGCTACTGCTCCTTTACTGCCCACTTAGCAGGCAGGGGTGCTGGGTAACAGAGAAGCTGCCAGCGTTGTGATTTTTCCATGCTCCTAAGTTGTCCACTTCTTTCCTTTCTACAATATAAACATTGTATGTAGATAGCATTGTTTCAGGCTGAGCTTTTTGATAATGTGTTGCTCTAACAAAGTTTCAGATCTTAATGCAGAAAATTGGATGCTTTCCAAAGAAAATCCAGTTTGCAGTTATTCAGTAGTCCTCTCAGGATGTGGGATCCGGAAATGTATAGTTTATGGGGAAGTTAATAGACTAAAACTGTTTATTTGATTATAGTGAAACCTACAGATCTACTGTGCATACTATAGGCTGCTAAAAAATGCTTACAAGCAGAGCCCAGGGGAAGTTTCAGTGTGCCTGACAATGCCATCAGCACTGGGAACAAGTCTGTGCTTAGATCCAGACAATATGTTTATATTTAGTGCTTTCATTTAGTGCTTTCATTTAGTGCAAGAAAGAATTAGATTTTTTTTTTTGCTTTAATTCTCCCTTCCATAAAAGCAGTATTATTAGAGAATGATTAGATTTAAAAAAAAAAAATCATACTTAACTAGTACTGAGCGATCAAATGCCACTGATTGCTCAGTTCTCCCTGATGGACTGTGGAGGAGATGGGAGTCGCTGGCTCAAGCTTTCAGCACCATAGTAGAATGTTTTCTGTGAAAGACCACTGATTTTGAAGGTTGTAGTAAAGCGAAATCACTCTGTAAAGACTATACTTCCAAACAAAAAGCCCAATATACACTTGTAATGAAAATATGACTGCCATGTATACACAGGTAAAACTAAGATGAACATAACCAGCATCGCTAGTAATGGTTAGGTTATTGGCGTAATCCAGGAACGTACATGCACTTTAGTACTACAGCACTAGATGCCAGAGACCTGTACACCACAAAGTCTTAGTTCCTGGAGAACTATTAATATCCTATGGAAAATCAATGATATCTGACGGGGGTTTGAATGCTGATTTAGTGTGAGTTGTATAGTTAAATAACCAGATCCCAGCCAAAGGGTTGCACAGACGATTGTTTATTGATTAATATTATCCATTGCATGATTGTACTGTATTCAATTTGGTTGTGGCCAAAAATATTTAGTATGGGTAAAGAGCTCACTAAGCACACCAGTTGTTACTTTACCTGTATTGGTGACTATTTGTAAAGGGTATTCGGTCACTGCTGTTTGGAGACCTAGAGGTGGGTGGGACTGGAGCTTATTTTTTCTTTTTTTTTTTTTGTACAATTAAGTTTTTTTTTTTTTTTTTTTTTTTTTGCATGTATAAAAATGATTTGAAAAAAGAAAGATGAACACAAGCTTTGTGACATTATTACATGTTCAGTATACTGCTTTGTGTTGCACCCTATCCACAGTTTGCTTATGTAGTTCTTTTGGTGTTGAGTAAATTTCATCGAATGAATAGCTACCTTTAAATGCAATTGTCCTTTTTCTTTCTTCCCAGCATTAATCAACTATATTAGGCCAGTATTTGTTTCTCGCTCGGATCAGGACTCGCGGAAGAAGACTGTAGAGGAAATTCGAAGACGGGCCCAATCTAACGGTATATGGCCACAGGTGTGTGAAATGTTTAGCTTTTGCCTTCATTAGTACATAAAGTAAATGTTTACATACCTCATTGGAGTTGATTTACTAAAGGCAAAAAGACTGTGCACTGTGCAAAGTGCAGTTGCTCCAGAACTTAGTAAATGAGGAAAAGCTTCACTTTGCAAAGAATACCCAATCACGTGCAAGGGAAAAAAAAAAAACAGCATCTTTGCTTGTACATGAGTGGATGGTGGAAGTCAACAGAGCTTCTGTTCATTTACTAAGCTTTGGAGCAAATGCACTTTGCAAAATTCACAACCTATTTGCTTCTGGTAAATTAAACCATTGTGTCTGAAGTCTTTTGAAAATATAACAATACAATAAAAATATACTTCTCAAATAATTAACCCACCTAAATTCTGTTTTCCACAGCAAAATGGCAGATTTGCAAATTCTTTAGGATAATCCGTAAACTGTAAAATAGTGGGAGCCACTGCCATAAAGGGACAAAAAACTTTTTAGAACAGGGACAACATCCAAAGAAAAATATAAAAAAAAAAAAAAAAAAAAACCTTTTAAAAGTTTTTAATGATTTCTTTTCATTTCTGAACTCCTCTGTTCTAAATCATGTTGCTTCCATTTTGTTTTCAAATGGCAGATTGCAAACATTTTTCGATAATCTCAATGTCTCTGTCCCAACACATACTGGGGAGTCACTACCTCATTAAAGCAATAGTAAACCGCTGTTAAAAAAAAAAAATCCTGCAAGGCTATGTCCTAATGTGCTAATATGTATCGAAATGAAACACACCGAGAGACTTACCTTAGAACGAAGCCCTCCAGCGCTGTGCTGTCACCACTGAGTGAGAGGGCTAACATCTTCCCCGGTCTTCCTTCCAGGTTCAGGTCCTCCGGCTACATGAGTGGCCATGGGCACAATGACGTCACTCCCGCGGGAGCCGCCGTTTGCGGCACGGGCCCTGAAGCATCACCGGCTGCATTCACTCTAAATATCTCCTAAACCGTGCAAGTTTAGAAGATATTAATGGTATCTACAGGTAAGTCTTACTATAGGCTTGCCTGTAGGTACAAGTGGTAGAACTGAGTTTACTACCACTTTAAGATACAATGCAGGTGGACAGCTTCTATTGTTATTGTTAACCCCTTGTTAGGACAGACAGTGTTCAAATCTAATTTACAGCTGATAATGAAGAGCTACCGGCACAGCTTGGGCACAACTAGCTTGTTGGATTTTACATGCGATTATTTCTAGTGGCTCCCCACCGGGAGAACACAATGGCTCCATGGGAGGGATTCCCCCATCAACACTGACTGTGTTGATAGGGAAATTTTTCTTTCCTGCAACCATGGGTAAATTGCACCATCTATAGCCATCTTTATTTTAAACATTTACTCCATAGTCCCTTCCTAAACATTACAATTCTAGGAGAGCTTCACCAGCAATTTTAAATATTTTAGGTTATGCTGTGGTAAAGGATAAGTACAGCCAAAGCTCGTTTGGCTGTACTTCTCCTGTGGATCACATGAGTTCAAACCATTCTGAACTACTGTGACCCGTTTTCAGTAGACAGCAGGCTGAAGCCCGCTGTCAGCTGATGTCAGAGCCGGTCCAGGCTCTGGAAAGTTTGCGACCATATGGTTGGGATCCACCCACATGCTTGGACCAGCACTCAGCTCAGCCTCTCAGCAAGCCACTGGGAGCCTGAGCCGGCCACTCCCGCCCCCTCCCCAGTCAGAGCTCCAGTGAGCATGAGTGGGGGGGGGGGGGGGCGGGGGTGAGGGGTAGAGAAGAGAGCTGCTGACTGACAATCACCAGCTCTCTGCTCATGGAGCTCTGAGAACCGAACAATCTGCTGATTGGTTCTCAGCCTTAGAGCTGGTGGGGGAAAGATGCAACATCAGATCGACACTGCATCCACCTAGGAAAGTATTATTCTTTAATAAACACAAATCCATACTTCTCTTTTAATGGGAGCATGCAACAAATATAAAGCTGGTGCTAGCACCATTTGGCTGCAAAATCCAAGCAGTATGGCTATCACAGCTTATGTAGAGTGGACACAGGCAGACCGCGTTGAGCTCTGTAGGCACCTGGGTGTAAATAGACTCCGCTGTCCATTTACATCAGCCAACCTGCAATCCGCTCAGCAAAAATGGAAAAGTATGCAGTCCTCTTCTGTTTATTTTGGGCCAGAAAGGACCTGGAGGTAGGGAGGTGTAAATGTACACAAATCCATTTACACACGTTTGTCCATGGGGACTAAGATTAATTAAATTACACCACTACCAAAGAGATGCACCGCGATAAAAGGTTTTAATTAAAAGACACATTCATGCAAGGATAACACCATTGGTAATGTGACATAATTGTGGCTGTGGATTAAAGCACTTGTATCTTATCACATGATTATGGAATAAAGCTCAGTCCACATAAGAGAAGAAAAACACAAACCTGAATTTGTGAAATAGAGGAGGTATTGCCAATCATATTCGGTATTTACTTCTCTGCACTTAATACCATTAAAGATAGAAAAGTGACCTGTTTTGTAGTTTTAAGTATATGTAGTGATAAAAAAGTGTTGCCATTTTCACTAAATCATTGCAGAAGTATAAAGTGCATTTTCTTATTTCCCGCTTTGATTTATCTGTCCTGTGGTTTCCCTTGTTTTCTGAGAGCACCTGACATGTCTCAGAAGAACATTTATTTATATACTGTATCTATCTTATGAGCATGTCAAAATTGCAGGAACATTTAGAGTGTGATTTGCTAAAACTGGTGCAAACAGAATCTACTGTAGCTGTGCATAATAACCAGGTTTTAGGGCCGTTTCACACTGATACATTTTTCCTGCATTTTTTTTCTTCCAAGAAAAATGTTTCCCTTTAAATCCTATGGGATTTTTCACACCACTGCTTTGCAGTGTGTTTTGAAAAGTCCTGCATGCTGCATCTTTGGTGCGGTTTTGAAAACCACACTAAAAACCCAGCTTCCCATTGAAATTAATGGAAATCGTGAAAAACGCAGCGCAATTTAGCGTTTTTGGTGCGTTTTTGAGTCACATGTCCATTTTTCACATGTGCAGGCAGCCCAGAAACGCACAGCAAATGCATCTGAAACACAGCAAAAGTGCGTAAAAAATGCCTATGCGTTTTTACCACGATTTTGCTGCAGAGCAGTGTTCAAGTACCCTTATTGTCAAAAATTAATTAAACAAGTTGAAGTTGGAAGCTGGTTGGTTACTATTCACAGCTGCTCCAGATTCTTTGTGTATCAAGTTTAGCAAATCCCCCCCTAAGTGTTTCAAGGTACTTTGACCTATAGGGCATGCTGAGTACTGGCTACTTGTGCAGCAAGAAATTTTATTTTGCCATATAGTCTATTTACCAGCTTAGACCATATCTTTTGCATTGACCGTAGATTAAAGCGGAGTTCCACCCAAAAGTGTATTTTCCGCTCATTTGTCCGCCCCCCTCCGGTGCCACATTTGTCACCTTTCGGGGGGGAGCACCACTTCCGGGAGTCGCAGCCGTTGACGTCACCGCTCGGCTCCCTCCTCCTTCCTCTGCCGCCGGGCCAGTAGCAGAGCGCAGAGGGTGCCCCGCGCATGCGCAGTAGGGACCCAGCGTGAAGCTGTAATGCTTCACTACCAAGTTCCCTTACTGGCTATGGCGGCAACAACACCCGACAGCTGATGGAAACATCAGCTGCCGATCCAACATTGCTGGACTCCAGGACAGGTAAGTGTCTTATTATTAAAGGTTAGCAGCTGCAGCCCTTTTAATGGAGCCATTGGCCGAAAAGATCAGAACTAATCCCCAAATTGAAGGTATACATTTAGGTAAAGAGGTACACACCATAACACTATTTGCGGATGATGTATTTTTGTCTCAGTCCAATCTGGCTATCTCCCTCAAAGCAGTTCATGATGTGCTAGAAATGTTTATTGCGTTATCGTATTATAAGATAAATGCATCTAAATTAAGCATAGCAGTGGATTCTGGGATGAAAACTCTAATTCAGAATTCCCTGCCATACACATGGGCAAAAGGTTCTATTAACTATCTGGCCTCACACTGACAAACCGACTATCACAAATGTATAAAACTAATTTTGAACCTCTATTGAACATATTTGTTCAAGAAATGAATAGACTTAAAAAATTCTACTTATCATGGTCAGGTAGGTTAGCGGCATACAAAATGCTGCTACTCCCTAAACTGCTATACTATTTTAGAGCACTTCCAATCCAAATCCCATCCTCATTCTACAAAAATTATGCAACATTCCCTATCCCGATTTATTTGGGAAGGGGAAAAAAGCCAGATGCTCACATGACATCCCTATCAAACACAGCAAAGTAGGGGGTATGGGAGTTCCAGACATCAAAGATTATCATATAGCAGCCATTCTGGACCAGCTTAAATTCTGGTTCAATGTCTCTAAACAGAAACATTGGCATGCAGCAGAACAAGCCCTTGTAGAGCAAGGCGACCTCACAGATCTGTTATTCTCTACATCACTTGCTAAGCAAATGCAATACAATCATCACCCAACTATAGTTGCCACCCTACATGAATACTTTACCCAAAAAAAAGATATTCACGTTAGAAATAAAAATGGGCCAATACCTTTTTTCTGCACTCTCGTTCTTAACTCCAGACTTAAAATTATTACACTGTAAGGCCTTAAAGACATATCTGATCTAATACAACAAGAACATATAAAACCTTTTTTTAGAATTAAAGCGGAGTTGCACCCAAAATCATTTTTTTTGGGGGGGTACCTGGTTTAGAGTGAGACTTCCTGTCCCACTTCCTGTTCTTGGTCCCCTAGGCGACTCTTCCTCTACCCCTCCCTCTCTGCAATCTTCTGGAACACGTCACAGGTCCCAGAAGATTGCCAGGCCACTAGCAGAGCGCAGTGTGTCCCACACATGCGCGAAAGCTGTCACGGCCGGGTGTCCACAGTTGCTGTGACGGCACCGGGGGAGAGGAGCGAAGCTCCGGATGCCCACATTGCTGGACCGTGGGACAGGCAAGTGTCTGTTTATTAATAGTCAACAGCTACACTTTATGTAGCTGCTGACTTTTAATAAACGAAAAAAACGCATGGAACTCCGCTTTGGTTTCTAAAAACTCCTTACCTGCTAAAGAATTTATAACGTATGCCAGAATTACTAGCATCATATCTAGCATCAAAACACAACACATATCAATCCCAGAGTCTATATGTTCCTTATGGTATCCTACTTCCCTCCCTAAAAAAGGCATAACTGTAATCTATAACCTGCTGCAAAGCAAGCTGCATTTTGAAACTCCAAAACAGTTACACAAATGGGAGACAGACTTAAAGGTAACCATAACTCAAGACCAATGGCTTCAAGCGATAAAATTCAATTACATTTATACCAAATATTTGAACTTTAGAGAATTAGCCCAAAAATACACTTAAGATGGTACAAAACATCGTACACACTAGCAAAATTTATGTATAACACATCTAACTTATGCTGGAGGTTATGTGGGCAAGTAGGCAACCTGGCTCACATGTTTTGGTTTTGTGCCTCCCTCCGCAGCTTTTGGGCAACCATTTGCGAGACTGATAGCAGAAGTCACGGGAGTTCTCAATAAACTACACGAGCTGAACAGGCTTTACTAAGCATAAAATTAGATGTATAACCTCCCTCCTGTCGCACAATAGTGTTGCACATACTCAATGCTGCAAGGTTAGTAATAGCACAAAAGTGGAAATCCACAGATTCCACATCCATAGATGAAGTACTGAGACTAGTTGATGATTTCTACACATACGAGAAAACCTTGGCTCTTGAAGGCAAACTCAGCCGATTTACTACATACTGGTAAACCTGAGAATTTTTCTCCAAAAATAAAGAGAGACCCTAAGCCTTAGGATAAGCAAAAAACATCCTAACATGATGAGTGTTTACCCCTATGACCCCCTAGGACTGTAACTCAGCCAAATCTAGCAACACACCAAAAAACTTGGTGCAAAACCTACCACATTTCAAGCAAAATCTTTCGTTTGCTTTCTTTTTTTTTCTGTATACTTTACAGATTGTTTTTTATTATTACTACTATATTAGTTAGGGATGCACCGAAATTTCGACCACCTAAACATATCGGCCGAAAATGACCTTTTCGGCAATTTGCCGAAAGAGAATTCACACCGATAATGGCGCCGAAAATGTGGCGGGGCCCCATCCCTGGTGCCGCCCATCACAGGGGTGTCGTTCTGGAGCGCCTGTCCTTACTCTCTCCTCCTCCCCTCCCTGCCCATGGTACAGGTGGCCCGTGGGGTCCCCGTGTAATGTCCCCCTCTCCCCGACTGGTAGCTGCATATGGATCCTCAGCCAATGTGTAAATCGGCTGTGCAGGAGCTCGGTCACGCTGTTTACTCTGAAAGTGAAAGTAAGGGAGAGGTGTCTAGCAGTGAGTGCAGTACCCGGCATGGAGATTGAAGGTACAGAGCTGCAGCTGCCAATGTTTAAAAAGGCTGTCTATATATGTTTGTGTGCATGTGTGCTTTATATATGTGTGTATGTTTATATATGTGTGTGCACTTTGTGTGTGTGTGTTTTTATATGTGTATGTTTATATGCACTGGTGAGGCACAGGCAGGCTGCATGACGGGCACTGGTAGGCTGCAAATGATGGGCACTGGTAGGCTGCAAATGATGGGCACTGGCAGGCTGCATATGATGGTGAGGCTGCATTGATCTCCTGTAGCATGTCCACAGTCTCTGACCATCTCCTGTACTATGTTCGCAGTCTCTGACCATCTCCTGTACCATGTTGGCAGTCTCTGACAGTCTCCTGTACCATGTCCGCCGTCTCTGACCGTCTCCTGTACCATGTCTGCAGTCTCTGACCATCTCCTGTACCATGTCTGCAGTCTCTGACCGTCTCCTGTACCATGTCTGAAGTCTCTGACCGTCTCCTGTACCATGTCCGCAGTCTCTGACCGTCTCCTGTAGTATGTCTGCAGTCTCTGACCGTCTCCTGTAGCATGTCTGCAGTCTCTGACCGTCTCCTGTAGCATGTCTGCAGTCTCTGACCGTCTCCTGTAGCATGTCTGCAGTCTCTGACCGTCTCCTGTAGCATGTCTGCAGTCTCTGACCGTCTCCTGTAGCATGTCTGCAGTCTCTGACCGTCTCCTGTAGCATGTCTGCAGTCTCTGACCGTCTCCTGTAGCATGTCTGCAGTCTCTGACCGTCTCCTGTAGCATGTCTGCAGTCTCTGACCGTCTCCTGTAGCATGTCTGCAGTCTCTGACCGTCTCCTGTAGCATGTCTGCAGTCTCTGACCGTCTCCTGTAGCATGTCTGCAGTCTCTGACATCTCCTGTAATATGTCTGCAGTCTCTGACCATCTCCTGTGATATGTCTGCAGTCTCTGACCATCTCCTTTATAAAAATATTTTTTAAAAACAGTCACTTTCGGTTTCGGTTTTCGGCCTAGTGTATTTTTCATTTTCGGTTTCGGCACCAAAAAACCCATTCGGTGCATTTCTAATATTGGTTAACATGGCTGAAGAAAATGCCAGTTTTGCTAAATGTTCAGTTTTTGTTTATACATTTGCATTATGATGCTATAAAATAATTTGTAAAACAGCAATGTGTTCGGGAGACGGTCGTTCTCCATTGTCTGTATCTTAAATCTTTTTGGAAAGTCAATAAAAACATTTTGAAAAAAAAAAGTTAGCAGCTGTAGTATGTGTAGCTTCTGGCTTTTAATATTTGCAGTGGTGGGCAGACCTCCACTTTAAAGAAGACTTTTTAACCTCTAGATGACAAAAAAGATGTATGTAAAGCTAAATGAGTTGTAAAGGCAGAAGGTAGGAAGCTGCTGGCTGAGGGGCACTCAAAGGAGAGAGGGGCTAGGAGCAGCAAAGGGGGACCTGAGAAGAGGAGGATCTGGGCTGCTCTGTGCAAAACCAACTGCACAGAGGAGGCAAGTATAACATGTTTGTTATTTTTATTTATTTATTTTTACATGAGCCTTTTTCTATCACTTTAACCTCCCTGGCGGTATTCCTGAGTCTGGCTCGGGGTGGAATTTCAGAACCAAAAGCGGTAACCTCAAGCCAGACTCGGGATCGCATCGCAGGATCCAGGAAGAGCTTACTTACGTTGTCCCCTGGATCCTGCGATGTCTCCCCGCAGTGTGAGCGGCTCGTCTTCCGCTCAAATCATCACGGAGCCGAGCTCCGTTCCCTGCGAGCGTTGTGACGCTCGGGGACAGAGAATGGCGCCAAATTCAAAAATTGAATACATACAGTACACTGTAATCTTACAAATTACATTACTGTATTAAATAATTACACATCCCCTTTGTCCCTTGTGGTTTCTCCAGTGGCCTGCATGCAGTTTTATATTATAAAAATTCTTCTTTCTGCCTGGAAACTGGAGATCATCCATAGCAACCAAAACCGTCCATTTACATCAAAAGTGGTTTTAGACCAGCTAGAAAACTGCGATAATAAATTAGAATCACTTGCAGAATTGAGCGATAGTGATTTGTGGGGAGATCCGTCATCAAATACTGAAAAGTAATGACAGCGACAATTCTGCAACTGAGCAAATTTCAGTGTTTTTGATTTGATTACATTATTAAATAATTTTATTATTATTATATTATTATTTGGTATAATTATTTATAGTTATTTATTATATTATAATTTATGATTTCGTGTTTCAAAATTTATCATACCCGGGATGTCTACTAAACTCTTGTTTGGACAGAGTTAAGTGAGTTATTCCTAAGAATTACAGGCCTACAATATAAAACGCCAAATTTCCATGCAAAATAATGGTACCGCTTTCAGCATCAAAAATATGAAATAATCATACTGCCAGGGAGGTTGAAGTTGAACTCTAGTCAAACAAAAACACTGTTAAATCCAATGCATTCACTAGCATAAAGTGAATGTAGCTTTATTTTGCATATTGCTGTTTCTAAACACACAAATAGAAATATGGGGAAACCTCTCAAGTGTGCTGCCATGCCATCATTGTTTGGACTCCCATCAGTGGTTTCTGGATCACGTGGCTGGCTATACAGAATTACAGTTCACATGCATGTATTCAACTGTACATTTAGCAAATCCCTGGAGTTTGTCTAATTTTAAATGTACAAAAAATTACAAAGTGTTTGGAGTAACCATCTGTGTATTATATATGTGTGTATATATATATATATATATATATATATATATATATGTGTATATATATGTGTATATATATGTATTTTATGTGTATGTGTGCATCTCAAAAAGTTAATTTTATTTCAGTAATTCAATTAAAAAAATGGAACTCATAAATTATATAGATTCGTTACACACAGAGTGATATATTTCAAGCATTTCTTTCTTTTAATTTTGATAATTATGGCTTACTTTCATAAAATTAGACCATTACATAAGACCAATAAAAAAGGATTTTTAATACAGCAATGCTGGCGTACTGAAAAGTATGTCCATGTACAGTATAGTATGCACTCAATACTTGGGTCGGGGCTCCTTTTGCATGAATTGCTGCCTCGGTGTGGCGTTGCATGGAGGTGATCAACCTGTGGCACTGCTGAGGTGTTATGGAAGCCCAGGTTGCTTTGATATCGGCTTTTTAGCTTGTCTGCATTGTTGCGTCTGGTGTCTTATCTTCCTCTTGACAACACTCCACAGATTCTCCATGGGGTTTAGATCAGGCGAGTTTGCTGACCAATCAAGCACAATGATACCATGATCATTAAACCAGGTATTGGTACTTTTGGGAGTGTGGGCAGGTGCCAAGTCCTGCTGAAAAATTAAATGCGCATCTCCATAAAGTTGGTCAGCAGAAGGAAGCATGAAGTGCTCTAAAAATTTTCATGGTAGAAGGCTGCGCTGACTTTAGGCTTGATAAAACACAGTGGACTAACACCAGCAGGTGACATGGCTCCCCAAATCATCAGACTGTGGAAACTTCACACTGGATCTCATGCAACTTAGATTCTGTGCCTCTTCCTCCAGACTCTGGGACCCTGATTTCCAAATAAAAAGCAAAATTTACTTTCAAAAAAGACTTTGGACCACTGTGCAACAAACCAGTCTTTTTTTTTTTTTTTACTTCACTTAGGTAAGACACTTCTTACATTGCCTCTGGTTCAGGAGTGGCTAGGCAAAAGTTGTAGCCCATGTCCTGGATAGGTCTGTGTGTGGTGGCTCTTGAAGCACTGACACCAGCCATAGTCCACTCCTTGTGAGTCTCCCCCAAATTCTTGAATTATTCTTGGCTTCACAATCCTCTCAAGGATGTGGTTATCCCTGTTGCTTGTGCAACTTTTTCTACCACACTTTTTTTTTTTTCTTCCACTAATATGCTTGGATACAGCACTCTGTGATAGAGGTCGACCGATATGGGTTTTTCTCTGCCCAATGCTGATATTTAGAAATCGCGGCAGCCGATTATATGATGCCATTATTATTATTATTTATTTTTTTTTTGGACCAATATGTTAGGCCGATTTATTCCCCCCCCCCCCCCCCCTTAAGTAATAAAAAGTGATACAGAAAAAATTTCTTAAATGAAACATTAAACACAACAAGCCTCCAATCGGTGCACTTTGTATGTATAATTTATATTAAAAAAAACTATGTATCCTAAATATTAAATGCACAAAACCAGGTAATCAAAAAAAAATGGGCTAATTTTACTATTTAGTTTTTTTTAAATTCATTTAAAGTATATTTTTTCCAAAAAAATTGCGTTTGAAAGACCGCTGCGCAAATACCGTGTGACATGAAATATTGCAACAACCGCCATTTTATTCTTTAGGTTCTCTGCAAAATATATAAATATATATATATATATATATATATATATATATATATATATATATATATATATATATATATATAATGTTTGGGGATTCTAAGTGATTTTCTAGCAGAAAATACTGGATTTTTACTTGTAAGCAACACATGTCAGAAAAGATTTAGTCTTTAAATGGTTAAACTGAGATCTGCTACACACCAGAGTTCATTCCTTTGATAAGTAGAAACATTGTATTTCTTTGCTTCTTTTATCAGCCATGTTCAGACTTGGCAGGCTGCCCAGATAGGAGAGACTCAAGTCCAACAGGCATTGACTTATGTTACAGAAGTCACTTGCAAGCCGCACTGAAGTCGCCCCACAAGTCTGATTGCTCCTGTGTGAACCAGCTAGTGCATAAGTTAATCGGCCTAATTTGCAGCACAATTGGCCGATGAATTAAAAAATGCCAAAAATCTGCCGATATATCGGTCGACCTCTACTCCGTGAACAGCCAGCTTCTTTAGCAATGACCTTTTGTGACTTAGCCTGGACAACTGTCAAGTCAGAAGTCTTCCCCATGATTGTGTAACCTGCTGAAACAGACTGAGACCATTTAAAGCATGGGTCTCAAACTGGTGGCCCCTTCAGCTGTTGTGAAACTAGTCCCATGAGGCATTTGAAGGCTGACAGTTACAAGCATGACTCCCACAGGCAGAGGCATGATGGGACTTGTAGTTTCGCAACAGCTGGAGGGCCGCCAGTTTGAGATCCCTGATTTAAAGGCTCAGGAAACCTTTACAGGTGTTTTGAGTTAAAGCATTAGTAAACTTCTTTGTGTTTTTCTTTTTTTTTTTTTGGAGCCATAAGGTGGTAGTGTGCCTTGCACATTATGTGAAAACTACCTTACAACGAAGCCCTTCCAGCAGCGAGCTGTCACTGCTGACAAGGCTTCCATCTTCCTTCCGGGTTCGCGGACTTTGGCTGTGTGACTGTCCGAAACCATGATGACGTCACTCCCGCGCATGCGTGTGAAATCTGCCATTTATGGCACAGGACTCTAAAGGGAATGGCCTGGGCGGCCGTTTCTTCAGAGTGCATGCGCTGGTGACGTAGCCAGCAGCATGTACAGTAAATATCTCCTAAACGGTGCACATTTAGGTGATATTTACAGTACCTATAGGTAAGCCTTATTATAGGCTTACTTATAGGTAGAAATTATGCATGGAAATTTACTCCCACTTTAATTGGCTGATTAGAGTGTGACACCATGAGTCTACAATATTGAACTTTTTCACAATATTCAAATTTTCTGAGATACTGAATTTTGGGTTTTAACTAGCACTCCTTTCCTACATGTAAAAATCATATTTTTTTGCTGGAAAATTACTCAGAATCCCCAAATATTATATATAGTTTTTTTTTTAGCAGAGACCCTGGGGAATAACATGGCGGTGTTGCAATTTTATTTGTCACACGGTAATTGTGCAGCAAATTTTCAAACACTTTTTTTTCAGGGGAAAAAAAAACCCTTTCACGAATAAAAACAAAACAGTAAAGTTAGCCTAATTTTTTTGTATAAAGTGACAGATACACCGAGTAAATAGATACCTCACATGTCACGCTTTAAAATTGTGCATAATTGTGGTATGGCACCAAACTTCAGTACTTACAAATCTCGCATGTGTGGTTTCAACGTTGTTTACATATGCGAGCGTGACCTACGTATGCGTTTGCTTCTGTGTGCGAGCTCGTGGGGACGGGGGAACTTTTTATTTTATTTGTTTTTTTTTTTTATTGTTTATTTTAATTTTTTTATTTTTACACTTTTGTTCCCATTACAAGGAATGTTACCATCCCCTGTAATAGGAATGGTGCGTAACAGGTCCTCCTTATGGAGAGATGTGGGTCTGAGATAAAAAAAAAAATTCACAATCCCAGCCTTTCCTGCCGAGTCCCTGGCTTTGTTTACATCTGTCCCTCAGAAATCTCTATGGCTAACTTCCGCTGGTGGTGGATTCCTTCTCCGATTCACCGATCGTACAGCTAACCCAGGAGAAGCACCGGAGTGGGGTGGGGGGGTGGAGTGTCCCCTCCCATTCCCTGTAAGAATGATCAAGCCGTTATGATTGTTATTACAGTGAAGGGAATTGACGGCAGAAAGGATTGATATCTGAATGATGCCTGTAGCTACAAGCATCATTCAGATATCGCCACTGAAAGACCATATGAAATGCTTGAAATAAATCTCTCTGTTTGTAATGAATCTATATAATATGAGTCTCCCTTTTTAAATCGAATTACTGAAATAAATGAACTTTTTGATGATATTCAATTTTTTTGAGATGCACGTGTGTGTGTGTGTGTGTATATGTGTGTGTGTGTGTGTGTATGTGTGTGTGTGTATATGTATGTGTATGTATATATATATATATATGTATGTATAATTTAAAATCAAACCATGTAGCGTCAAACCATGCCCTCAAACACTTCACGGGCCAGCGCACGCCGATGTACTTCGGCAGAATGGCATGGCTGGGCAAATGGGTATACAGGTATGTCCCTTTTGAATTTGCCGCCGTGCCAACGCATGCATCACCGGCAGCGCACGCCGGCCGGGAGCTCCGTGAGTCGGTTTGCGGGTCCCGCGGACTCTATCGCCTCGGGGATACCCGCGATCGCCTCATGGAGAGGACGAACGGGGAGATGCTGATGTAAACAGCATCTCCCCGTTCTGCCTAGTGACAGTGTCACTGATCTCTGCTCCCTGTCATCGGGAGCAGAGATCAGTGACGTGTTACAGCTAGCCCATCTCCCCTTCAGTTAGAAACACTCCCTAGTACTGACTTAACCCCTCCCCGCCCCCTAGTAGTTAACCCCTTCACTGCCAGTGTCATTTACACAGTAATCAATGCATTTTTATAGCATTGATTGCTGTATAAATGACAATGGTCCCAAAAATGTGTCAAAAATGTCCGATGTGTCCGCCATAATGTCGCAGTCACGATAAAAATCACTGATCGCCGCCATTACTAGTAAAAAAAAAAAAATATATCAATAAAAATGCCATAAAACTATCCCCTATTTTGTAAACGCTATAACTTTTGCGCAAACCAATGATTTTTTTTTTTACCAAAAATATGTAGAAGAATACGTATCGGCCTAAACTGAGGAAAAAAAAATGTTTTTTTATATATTTTTGGCGGATATTTATTATAGCAAAATGTAAAAAAAAAAATGTTTTTTTTCAAAATTGTCGCTCTTATTTTGTTTATAGCGCAAAAAATAAAAAATCGCAGAGGTGATCAGATACCACCAAAAGAAAGCTCTATTTGTGGGGAAAAAAGGATGTCAATTTTGTTTGGGAGCAACGTTGCACGACCGCGCAATTTTCAGTTAAAGTGACGCAGTGCAGAATCGAAAAAAGTTCTCTGGTCAGGAAGGGGGTAAAATCTTCCGGGGCTTGAAGCGGTTAATGATTAAAGTGCAAAAAAAAAAATTGAATATAATGCAATAAAGATGAAAACGTGAAAAAAATTAAAAAAGGAAAAAACAAAAATTGTTAATAGTCCAAGTTTCCCAATTTCACATCCATAAGGTGAACTCAAAACGTGTGCTGATCCAATGCTCAATTTGTGAAGACACCTGGTGCTCCCCACAGGATAAATAGGGTAAGATTTTTAGACCCTCCAGGGTCTATATGCGCATTAGTGAGCTTTCACCCCTCACTATGGCCTCAACCGCATCCACTACCCAGCCTGCTTAATTGGATTCCACAGATGTATACCCACAGTTATTATCAGTCAAGGAAACTTCAGAGTCCGGTCACACATTCATCATATGAAAGAGGAAGATAAACTCATTGCGCAACATTCTTTAAAAGCACTCCGGAGTTTTTTTAATAGTTGTTCTTGCAACAAAAACAATAAAATTAGGCTCAAAATGGAAACATTTGTTTTTCAGGCAAGGGAATGTTTCCATTTTGAGCCTAATTTTATCGTTTTTGTTGTAAATACAACTTTTAATAAACTCCTGTGTGCTTTTAACCACCTCAATACAGGGCATTTACACCCCCTTCCTGCCCAGGCCATTTTTCAGCTTTCAGCACTGTCACAGTTTGAATGACAATTGCGCAGTCATGCCACACTGTAACATATAAAATTGTTATCATGTTCTTCACACAAATAGAGCTTTCTTTTGGTGGTATTTAACCACTTTGCGCCTGCGCTATAGCCGGAAGACTGCTACAGCGCGGACGCCAATTGCCGGGAATGCGTCCCTGGACGTCCTCCTGTTTACTTCTACGATGCGCGCATCGGGGAAATACTGTAACGGCCGTGTCCCTTGGACACAGCCAGTCACAGATCGCTGTAAATGGCCAATCACAGCGGCCGTTTACAGCGTGATCGGATCTTCCAATGTGAGATGATCTCATATGTAAACACACAGAGACAGCGTGTGAGGAGGGAGAGCTAACGGCTGCAGCGTGAGTGTCAGAGAAAAAAAAAAAACAGAAAAAAAGTGAACATAGTACCCCACTGCCATCTGTCAGTGCCATCTGTCCCCACTGCCATCTGTCAGTGCCATCTGTCATCAGTGCCACATATTAGTGCAATCTGTCATCTGTGCCACGTGTCATCAGTGCCATCTGTCATCAGTGCCACATATTAGTGCAATCTGTCATCTGTGCCACGTGTCATCAGTGCCATCTGTCATCAGTGCCACGTATCAGCTCCATCTCTCATCAGTGCCATGTATTAGTGCCATCTGTCATCAGTACCACGTATTAGTGCCATCTGTCATCAGTGCCATCTGTCATCAGTACCACGTATTAGTGCCACGTGTCATCAGTGCCATCTGTCATCAGTACCACGTATTAGTGCCACGTGTCATCAGTGCCACGTGTCATCAGTGCCACGTGTCATCAGTGCCACATATTAGTGCCATCTGTCATCAGTGCCACATCAGTGCCACGTATCAGTGCCACGTCACTGTCCTGGTGCTCCAGGACCTTCAAAAGTGTAATAGGTAGTCAACAAGTTAGATGTGTAATTTATGCTCCTAGAACACGTGATGGTGCTCCCTGCATGTTGGGCCCCTCTATGTGGCTAGGCTGTGAAAAAGTCCCACTCATGTGGTATCATAATACTCAGGAGGAATAGCAGAATGTATTTTGGGGTGTTATTTGTGGTATACACATGCCATGTGAGAGAAATAACCTATTACAATGACAATTTTGTGGGAAAAAAACCCAAAAACTTAATTTTGCAAAGAATTGTGGGAAAAAATGACAACATCAAAAACCTCACCATGCATCTTACTAAATACCTTGGAATGTCTACTTTCAAAAAAGGGGTAATTTGGGGGGTATTTGTACTTTCCTGACTTGTTCGGGTCGCAGGAAATGATCAGGTACGATCAGGTGTGATCAATTTTTTATGATTTGCACCATAGCTTGTAGACTCTATAACTTTCACAAAGACCAAATAATATCCACTAATTTGGGTTATTTTTACCAAATATATGTAGCAGTATAAATTGTGGCCAAAATTTATGAAGAAAAATTAATAATTCGCAAAATTTTATCACAGAAACAAAGAAAAATGTGTTTTTTTTCAAAATTGTCGGTCTTTTTTTCATTTATAGCGCAAAAAATAAAAACCCAGAGGTGATCAAATACCACCAAAAGAAAGCTATATTTGTATGAAAAAAAGGACAAAAAAATAATTTGGGTACAGTATTACATGACTGAGTAATTGTCATTCAAACTGTGAGAGCGCTGAAAGCTGAAAATTGGTCTGAGCAGGAGGGGGGTTTAAGTGCCCAGTTGTCAAGTGGTTAATCACTCCTGGGTTTATTTTTTTTTTTTTTTTTGTTTTTTGTTTTTAGAAAAAAATAGGAGACCAACTTTTTTTTTTTTTTCTCAAAGTTTTGTTAGTTTCTGTCGATAAATTTTGTAAATAAGTAATTTTTCTCCTTCACTGATGGGCACTGTTAGGCTGCAACGAGGGGCACTGATGAGGTGGCACTTATGGGCACTGATGAGGAGGCACGAATATGCCGCACTTATGGGCACTGATATGTGGCACTGGTGGGCGGCATTAATGGGTGGCACTGATGGGCATTGATAAGCGTTGATGGGCTGCACTGATAGCCAGCACTGACTGGCATCATTAATGGCCACTGATTGCTGGCACTTGTGGGCACTGATTGTGGCACTTGTGGGCACTGGTTGGCAATGATTGCTGGCACTTGTGGGCAGTCATTGCTGGCACTGGTGGGCACTTAATTGTAATCAGGGCACTGATGATGAGTGCCCTGATTACATACCTAGCTGTCCCCTGTGATGAGGAGATGCCGCTGATTGGTTTTCCACTCCTCACACTCTGTCAATGTGAGGCGAGGAGCACCGATTACCGTATGACCGGCTGTGATTGGACACAGCTGACCACATGGTTAAAGGGCCGCATCTCTTTACACAGATCGGGGTCACGCCATGTCCTAGCAACACGGCGTGACCGCTATAGCCGCGCTGCGTGCCTCCCCGGGGGTGTGCAAGAGTCGTCGTTCTGGGTGGCCGTCATATGACATCCACCTAGAACGAGAGCCGCACCGCCCAGCTGTCGTTTGATGGTGGGCAGGCGGAAAGTGGTTAAAGAATGTTGCATTGGTGACGTTACGGCTCCGCGCCACGCTTTGCTGTGCGTGCCAAGCCTCTTTCTGGTTCTCTCTCCACGGCCGTACTACCAGAGGAGACTGACAACATCACGGCACTGTTTGTGACAGGACCCGGCATCCTCCTTCCCCCTCCACTGGAACCCACACATGCCTGGATGCTTCTACATACCATTACATCTCAGTTCTGTGTGCCAAGGAGAAGAACCGCTGTGCCCCACCATCCCACATCATCCTATGTGGATTCGCCAGCCGTTTTTGGACATGCTGAAGCTTGCAGTCCCTCTCCTCTCATCCAGAGACATGCCTGAATGCAGGTATGCTATCTTCCATGTGAGTGGATATTATTTTTTATAATAAATGTTTATTGATACATACTCGGAGGCGCCCCATTTTCCTTGTTTTTTTCAATGAATGTTGCGCAATGAGTTTATCTTCCTCTTTCATATGATGAATGTGTGACCGGACTCTGAAGTTTCTTTGACTGGTGATAACTGTGGGTATACATCTGTGGAATCCAATTAAGCAGGCAGGGTAGTGGATGCAGTTGAGCTCATAGTGAGTGGTGAAAGCTCACTAATGCGCATATAGACCCTGGAGGGTCTAAAAATCTGGTAAGCAGATATACTTACCCTATCTAACCTGTGGGGAGCACCGGGTGTCTTCACAAATTGAGCATTGGATCAACACACGTTTTGAGTTCACCTTATGGATGTGGAATTGGGACACTTGGACTATTCATTTTTGGGGTTTTTTTGCACTTTAATAATTAAGGGCATGGTTTGACAGGGCTACATGTTTTGATTTTAATTTTTGTTATGAAGTGTACATTGTTGTGAGAGCTGCTGCCAGTCATGGATCATCTGTGCCATTATCATAATTTATTTACTTTTTATGCACTTAGCGCAATATCACTTGTTTACTCTATCTATCTATCTATCTATCTATCTATCTATCTATCTATCTAGATATCTATATAATATGTATAAAAGATGGAGAGGAGAGAGAACAAAAATATATATATATATATATATATATATATATATATATATATATATATATATATATATATATATATATATATATATATATAAATTTTTTTTTTTTTTTTTTTTTTGCTTTCTAGGTAACATTGTATTTAAAATGAACAGTAGCTTAGTTTATCTTTTCTTCTGATAAATAGCTTTTTTTTCTCTTGTTTACAGGTAATGATCTTCCCAGAAGGAACCTGTACCAATAGATCGTGTCTCATTACCTTCAAACCTGGTAGGAAATTAATATTTTATGTCTGAGTGTATGACATATTTTTGCCTCTTCTCTAGGCAGATATTCTGTCACTGCTGAAATCACAAAAGCATCATTCATCTTATGCCAGCTCATCACTTGTTTATTCTGGTTTATCCATTTTTGTCCTGTTAAGTGCATCTGATATTTGTACAGTATTACATTAATGTTTACCCTGTCAGTCTATAAATGAGGACTTATTCTGGACACAATTTTGCACACATGGACGTACATAATGCTGATGTTTCATCACCATTTGTGTTTAGCTTTTATACAGTATTGTGTAGTAATATTGAGGGCATTGAAACTCATGCAGAGGTATCCAAAGTATTCTTTAAGTGAAAGTGTGTAGCAACAATTTATTATTACTACTGAGATAAAAGTTATGGTTTAGTTTTACATTTCATTAATTAAATCAAACATTTTACTTTGCCTACATCTACCCCAAAATTCATATAACTTAAACCCCTTTGAAAAATAAAGCTTTGTGGAATAAAAACATTCCTCTGCCCTGGCTTCTGAGGCTTTCAGGAGGTGTGGGTGACATCACTATGGCTGCTCGAAATTTTAATAACTGCAAGTTGTACCCTCCACATTAGATATAGCCTTTTATTCATGTTTCAGGAGTTAGAGTAGGATTTTTTCTGCTTTTCTTTCTAAATCTGTTCCATACGTCTTCCTATAGATTGTTTTTTGGCAGAATAAATATATTTGTGCCTACTAGTTTGGTTATTTTTCTGAAACAAAGAATAGCTACATATCCAAAGCTCATTACATGGCCTACACTAATCTTTCAATAAATATATGTTTGGATTGTCTTGGCAGTTTATTTTCTACTGTTATTCCCTGTGATACAGGGCTAGTCCTATAAGGATGCAAAAAAAAACTATTTAAATGTATGTATAGCCAAAGCTCTGGATGAAATATGGAACTGTAAAACCCATTTTTTTTTCTGCTGCCTTTCGACACTCCCAGTGTTAGAGATGCTACAGAAAGTGGTAGCAAATCTCAAAGTACGTAAATTCCCAGATCTTAGTTATCACCAGAACATTTTAATTCCCACTGGAGCATTTCCACTCATCTTTTGCTTTCATGGCCACTCTAAATCTTAGGATTTCCTCTTACTTTCAGTTTTGGTCACATTGATCACCAGGACAGATAGTGGATGCATTTTCTCTGCAACAAACCACAATATATATTTGGTAGAGGGTCCAAACCTTTCCTACGCTATATGGAACTAAAAAAAAAATACATTTTGATTTTACATCCACTTTAATAAGCATATCACAGGATAAATGGTGTCATATATTTATATCGTATTCTGCTCTTTGTTCTTATATATTACACTCACACTCACAAACCTCATCGAAAATATGCAAATATAAAGAATGATGAACAAGTTTAGAACATGTATATTTGCTATATAATTGTGTTTTCACCCTTAAGATTATGTTTATTCCCCCCCCCCCCCCCAAAAGAGATACTTACCGTATTTATCAGCGTATAACACGCACCCCAAGTTTAGGAGAGAATTTTAAGGAAAAAAACTTTTAGGAGGGAAGTTTAAGGAAAAGAAACTTACATTAAAATGCCCATCAATGCAGCCTCATCAGTGTTCATCTGCAGCCTTGTTTAGTGTCATTGCAGCCTTTTCAGTGTCAGTGCAGCCTTGTCAGTGCAGCTTTGCCCCAGTGCAGCCTTGTCAGTGCAGCTTTGCCCCAGTGCAGCCTTGTCAGTGCAGCTTTGCCCCAGTGCAGCCTTGTCAGTGCAGCTTTGCCCCAGTGCAGCCTTGTCAGTGCAGCTTTGCCCCAGTGCAGCCTTGTCAGTGCAGCTTTGCCCCAGTGCAGCCTTGTCAGTGCAGCTTTGCCCCAGTGCAGCCTTGTCAGTGCAGCTTTGCCCCAGTGCAGCCTTGTCAGTGCAGCTTTGCCCCAGTGCAGCCTTGTCAGTGCAGCTTTGCCCCAGTGCAGCCTTGTCAGTGCAGCTTTGCCCCAGTGCAGCCTTGTCAGTGCAGCTTTGCCCCAGTGCAGCCTTGTCAGTGCAGCTTTGCCCCAGTGCAGCCTTGTCAGTGCAGCTTTGCCCCAGTGCAGCCTTGTCAGTGCAGCTTTGCCCCAGTGCAGCCTTGTCAGTGCAGCTTTGCCCCAGTGCAGCCTTGTCAGTGCAGCTTTGCCCCAGTGCAGCCTTGTCAGTGCAGCTTTGCCCCAGTGCTGTCTTGTCAGTGCAGCTTTGCCCCAGTGCAGCCTTGCCCCAGTGCAGCTTTGCCCCAGTGGTCAGTGCAGCCTTTCCCCCAGTGTCCATGCCTACCGCTACCGCCATACACATAGCTGCATGTAGTTTTAAATATGACGCCGCAGAGTTCGGAGGGACTCGGTGCCGGCGGAACTGAACGAATGCCGCCGAGATACACCTAGTCGAGTGTACTCGGCTCTTTCCGGCGCCGCTCACAGTCCCGCCCAGTACCGCCCTATGATGGACATAACACAGGTCCAATGGCGGGACTGGGCGTGACTGTGAGCGGCGCTGGAAAGAGCCGAATACACTCGACTATGTGTATCTCGGCTCTGTAATTTCGGCGGCGCTCGTTCAGCTCCGCCGAGTCCCTCCGAACTCCACCGAGTCCCTCCGAACTCCGCGGCGCCATATTGAAAACTACTCGCTATGTGAATGTCGGCGGCGATCGTCGCCGATAGCTCACAATTAGCGGGGATCGGCGTATAACACGCACCCACGATTTTCCCCTGATTTTAAGGGGAAAAAAGTGCGTGTTATACTCCGATAAATACGGTATTTCTACCTCCATTTGTAATATACAGTGAGGGAAAAAAGTGTTTGATCCCCTGCGGATTTTGTAAGTTTTCCCACTGACAAAGAAATGATCAGTCTATAATTTTAATGGTAGGTTTTTTTTACCAGTGAGAGACAGAATAACAAAAATATCCAGAAAAACACATTTCAGAAAAGTTATAAATTGATTTGCATTTTATTGAGTGAAATAAGTATTTGACCCCTTCGCAAAACATGACTTAGTACTTGCCTTGTTGGAAATCACAGAGGTCAGACGTTTCTTGTAGTTGGCCACCAGGTTTGCACACATCTCAGGAGGGATTTTGTCTCACACCTCTTTGCAGAACCTCTCCAAGTCATTAAGGTTTCGAGGCTGAGGTTTGTTAAGTCAAACCTTCAGCTCCCTCCACATATTTTTTGTGAGATTAAAGTCTAGAGACTGGCTAGGCCACTCCAGGTCCTTGATGTGCTTCTTCTTGAGCCAGTCCTTTGTTGCCTTGGCTGTGTGTTTTGGGTCATTGTCATGCTGGAATACCAATCCACGACCCATTTTCAATGCCCTGGTTGAGGGAAGGAGGTTTTCACCCAAGATTTGACTGTACATAGCCCCGTCCATCATCCCTTTGATGCGGTGAAGTTGTCCTGGCCCCATAGCAAAAAAACACCCCCCAAAGCATTAGGTTTGCACCTCCATGTTTGATGGTGGGGATGGTGTTCTTGGGGTCATAGGCAGTATTCGTCCTCCTCCAAACAAGGTGAGTTGAGTTGATGCCAAAAAGCTTGATGTGATCTGACCACAATACTTTCACCCAGTTCTCCTCTGAATCATTCAGATGTTTATTAGCAAGCTTCACACAGGCCTGTACATTTGCCTTCTTGAGCCTTGTGGGTGCTGCAGGATTTCAGTCCGTCACAGCATAGTGTGTTACCAATTGCTTTCTTGGTGTCTATGGTCCCAGCTGCCTTGAGATCATTGACAAGATTCTCCCATGTAGTTCTGGGCTGATTCCTCACCATTCTCATGATCATTGAAACTCCATGAGGTGAGATCTTGCATGGAGCTCCGGACCGAGGGAGATTGACAGTTATTTTGTGTTTCTTCCATTTGCAAATAATCGCACCAACTGTTGTCACCCTCTCACCAAGCTGCTTAGTGCTGGTCTTGTAGCCCATTCCAGTCTTGTGTGGGTCTACGATCTTGTTCCTGACATCCTTGGACAGCTCTTTGGTCTTGGCCATGGTGGAGAGATTGGAATCTGGTTGACTGCTTCTGTGGACAGGTGTCTTTTATATAGGTAGCAAGCTGAGATTAGGAGCACTTCCTTTAGGAGAGTGCTCCTAATCTCAGCTCATTACCTGTATAGAAGACACTTGGGAGACAGAAATCTTGCTGATTGATAGGGGATCAAATACTTATTTCACTCATTAAAATGCAAATGAATTTATAATTTTTTTGAAATGTGTTTATCTGGATATTTTTGTTGTTGTTCTGTCTCTCACTCTTAAAATAAACCGACCATTAAAATTGTAGACTGATCATTTCTTTGTCAGTGGGCAAATGTACAAAATCAGCAGGGGATCAAATACTTTTTTCCCTCACTGTATTTCCTCTTGTTATAAACGAAAGCGTATCCAATCCAAAGTGCATATAGTAATTGTATCATTTGCATCCCTAGAGTAGGAAATGCTGAGTAGATAAGCCGAGCTTTGGCGTACACGAGTCCTGAGTCATGATAAATGTAATCCTCTTTATAAAATCAAATATCTTGGCATGAAGGTGATACCGCATGGTACTTGCTGTGACCTATATTTTTTAATGTGTTTTATAGAGTATTTAAGTGAGTTTAGATCCTGGCTTATTTATTAAGACATTGTAAAATGCAATGACCCATGATAATAAAATTGATACAGTACAAGATTAATTTTAGATGTTATATTAGTTGAAAATGTAAATTGAAAATGTTATGTAAACTGAAAATTTTAGCATGCTTGGCATCGTGCATCACTGTATACTGTTTCCACTTGAAGACCGGGCCTTTTCTGACACTTTTTGTTTACAAGTTGAAATCAATATTTTTTGCTAGAAAATTTCTTATAACCCCCAAATATATATATATTTTGTTTTAGCAGAGATCCTAGGGAATAAAATGTCAATGGTTACAATTTTCTATGTCACACGGTATTTGCGCAGAAAATGCTATTTTTTTTTTTTTGGAAAAGATACATTTAAATGAAAAGAAAAAAATGTGTGTGTATGTATATATTTGTATATGTGTATATATGTATGTGTGTATGAATGTGTGTGTGTATGTGTGTGTGTGTATATATATATATATATATATATATATATATATATATATATATATATATATATATATATATATATATATATAATATCCCAATGTTTTGTATAATATGAAAGATGATGTTACACTGAGTAAATAGATCCCTAACATGTCACGCTTTAAAATTGCGCACACTCGTGAAATGGCGACAAACTATGGTACTTAAAAATTTCCATAAGCAATGTTTTAAATTCCCCGAGCAATACACATATTCACTGGCTCTGCTTGTGTCATCTTGACAGCCAGAGATGCTGTTAGTGCATCCCAGAGCGCAGTGGGTGTCAGAGTAACTGCCAAGCTCTGCAGACGACAGCGGGAGAGCCTCTGTGTGTAAGGAGCACAAACAAGTAACTGTTGATGCACAGAACAGGGAATGGAAATTGTGGCAGTTTTCTTGTATGGCTTTGACATAACCAGCCTCCTAGTGTTTCTTGCACTATATGAATAGTATTAAAGTGATACTAATGTCTGTTATTAAAAAAACAATGCCTATACTTACCTGCTCTGTGCAGTGGTTTTGCACGGAGCAGCCCCGATCCTCCTCTTCTTGTGTCCCTCTTCGGTGCTCCTGTCCCCTCCCTCCTGCTGAGTGCCCCCACAGCAAAAAGCTGTGGGGGGGGGATTGCTGCACACTGAAGGTTTTTTATTGTGATGCATAACGATAAAAAAAAACTTCTACCTCTAGAACCACTTTAACCCATTGCAGGTCAAACCCCGACTTACTCTGATCAAAACAACAAGAACAAAAATTGATGATTGTTTATTGCCTTTAGCAACAATACTGTGCAGGACAACGCGAGAGTCTGCATATAGTTATATAAGACAACATTAAGAAAATGGTAATTTCCCTATACTACCTTTATCAGTGGCAGCTGGCTTTTTTTTTTCTTTGGGGGGAGGCAAACAACACCCCCCCCCCTCTTTTGCTCTCTGCTCTACTTACCCCATCTAGGTGGCAGGCGGCAGGCAGCGGCTCCTGTGTCCTCTCTCCATCACGGCGGTGTTCTGACGGCTCCCACTGTGCGGCTCTTCCCTCTTCCTCCTAGGTGTCCAAAAGGCTGGCTCTAATCACGTGCTTCAAAAAAAAAAACACTCCCCCCCTTTGGAATCCATGATCCGGTGCCCTGTATGTAGATCAGGGGGCCGGGTGCATGGATGGGCGGGGGGGGGGGGTTTGGGCGCCACTGCTCCTTTATGAAGTTTAATAAACAGAACCTGTTCTCATTTTTAACATTTTAAAGTAAAAGTTCTGGCTAAAACCTATGCTATAGATATCACCGTGTTGCAGACACTGAAAGTTGGGGAAGATTTGCTGTTTCAATGGAGTCAAATATAACGATAATAAAAAAAAACATAAAATTTGACACACTGACCTTGCCAGACTAAATTCAAAATTACATTGGTGTTCCTTTTAATTGCTTGACAAACTTCTAATTAAATGCATGATGAGATCTGCTAGTATAGTAATTGACCATTCTCATTGCTGCATTTTCATTCTGTGAGTTTTAAAAAAAATGTTCTATAATAGTTTGAAGAATGAGCTATATATGCATTTTATGAGCATTTGAATGAAATTTCACATTAAGGGAAAACACATACAGAATGCATAGAAAACACATCAGAACCTCACCACGGTACAGTATATTGAAAGTACATGAAAAAAATGCATTTGTTTGTATGGACCCTTAACCGCACAATGTGTATATTACAGGATATCATTGATGATATAGTCGCTTTCTGTTTTTCTAGGTGCATTTATTCCTGCTGTGCCAGTCCAGCCAGTGGTTTTAAGGTACCCAAATAAAATGGTAAGTGCAGCAGACTTGGTTCCACATAAAGAAAGCTTTCTTGTCAACTCTTTTATAATGTTCTGCTTTTGCCTTTTCATACTGCTGTCAGAATTCTCAAGGAAGCAACAAATGGCAAGGCCCGTAAATATGGAGAGGTCAGACGTGCAGGGCATGGCTTAAGCAGTTTTTTTTTTTTTTTTTATTTCTTTATTTTGTGGTGCTATTTTTTGCCTTGCAAACAGCCTAGCATACTCCTCATAGACATCTTGTGTATAAAAGATGGAGACTAGTGCTGCTAAATATAATTTTAAATCTAATCAACAAAAATCATACGTAGATATATGGATAATTAGGCTAAACAATTTAGCCTAATTATCCCAAAAGGCCATTTATTGTATGCTGTGATGGTATACATGTGGGATGCATCGTTTGTGTAAATTCATACAGATTACATTGAGATTGTCTCTAGGCTGTTGAGATGAAGGCAAGGTATGGGGTGAGCAGAAGTCTATCTCTGTAACCTGCATGATGCCGTAAATATTGATTAAATCGTATGGGCACCATCTGGGAAGGTGGGCCAGGTTTAAATCACTTCTGTTCCTGAGTCTCTATTTGTGACAGAAAATAAATAAAGATAAGTCATTTGGCTTTTGGGAATTTAAGAAATCCCTTGACTGTAATGTATCTTGTTTACAAAACCAATAGCTGCGAAGAGCAAGCCAGGACCTTTCCCTGGAGCTGAGAGTAGAACTGTCACATTCACTAGCACGTGAGAACTTAACTCCATCCATTCTGGGTAATAGTGTTTATACTATACACAGCACAGGTGACCTGACCAAAATCTATGCTTATTCTCTGCTTCTAGCAGAGAATTATTTAACCTTGGCATCCCATGTGTGTTCTCTAGAGCAGGGGTAGGCAATCTGGGCCCTCAAGCTATTTTGAAACTACAAGTCCTATGAGACATTGCGGTGCCAAAAATACAACAATACAAATACTAAAATTCAGTTTATTACAAATATCATTAAAAAAAGGGGGTATATTTCATACAAAATATAAGTTACATAGTGGAGCATAGGCAGGTGTTTACAACCAGTGGATGGGGAGAATCAACCAAATAGTCCCTACTAGTTTCGTAAATACATTGGCTTCCTCAGGGGATATAACAGGTTGTAATTCTATAAAAAGAAAATCTCATATTAGTATAGCAAAATATATTGATTATAATGAAAAACAGCGTTGTGCAGGCTACTAACACGGATGCAGGGAGACTAGACAAATGCAAGGTCACCCAGCCAGTGGAGCCCAACAAGGATGGAATTAACATCAATCAAGGATCAACACAACATACCCACTGAACCCCAAGGGGCCGGATGGACCACCTCCAAGGTGGGGGTGTTCTTCACTGCCTTAATGTGACTGCAGGGGGCTTGATAAAAAACCTTGAAAGTAGCTGTGGAAATAAACATATATAAGGCTGAAGAGCTCAATTAACTATAATAAATGGAGAAGGGACAAAAGAGTCCTCAATACTCACCAAAAACAAGGTATACTAATAAGAAACCCGGGACGCTGGGAGGATCAATGCTAATTGATCAATCAAAGCAACTGGTAAGTTGTATGGATAGACTGCGCTAGACAAAATTAAAAAGAAAGATATAAATTGCTAATAATGAGAATGTTTTATGATATGTAACAAAATACTGAGGTTAACTAGAAAATCATACCTGCTGAGTAAATGATCAGGCTGGGCTACAAGCAAAAACAGCATGATCGCTTCAAAATAAAACACTAGCTTGAGTGGATGCATATGGTGTCCGCATCAAGTGTGGTGCAAGAGCCTAATAAATATAAATAAAGAGCCTCAATTAAGCAAGATGGTAGTGGGATAAATGCTGTGATATATTATCACAGCTTTCTATCAGTGGTATGATCACCCAAAGAGCAGATTTACCTTTGCAGTCAATACAGCTTGTGCAGCATCCCGGTATGTCCGCAATTACGGACGAGTGACTCACCTATTTAAAGCCCCTCACCTGATTGGCGAACGGATTCAGCCAATTGGGAGCGGACAAAAAGCGGCCCGTGCGCCTGCGCAATAGCCACCGCAAGCGCCTACAGTACCCATAATGCCTAGTGTCCCCTGAGAGCGTGGGAGGACGGCGATCGTCCAACACACGCAATCAGGGGTGGGGCTGGAGATGGAAATGGTGTTGTGGCAGATGGAGTAGGCGGAGGGTAGGGGGTGATGACAGGCCGAGGGGTGGGCTGGCCGACGAAGAAGGCCAGCCCTTGGGTGTCCATACAGCCACGGGCTGTGTTGGGAAACTAACCCTGCACGAGGGAGGGGCTAAGGGCCGAGCGGAGAGCAGGGCATGCAGGGAACCAATGAGAAGAGAAAGTTGAGAAGCATTGGGAGAGCGAGATCGAATAGGGAAATACAAGGCATGCTTCAGAGCCAAGCAGTTCAGTCAACCATGCAGTCGTGAAGCAGTACAATGCACAACGCTGTAAAGCAAAAAATAAAATTAAACATAAATAATACAGAATCACATTGAAGGAATAAGCAGACATGTATTTATAGCCATCTTAAATTGTATTCAAACCAAAATACTGGGAAGTAAAAAGGAGAAAAAATAGAAAAATTGCAAAATTAATTAATGTAATTAATGTAAAGAAATAAAAATAAAACCAAGAAATTGAATAATTTATGCATAGGAAAAAATATAGGGAAGGAAGGGCATTAACACGTGCCTTGGGCCTGTAGAATGGAAGAGGCCAATACAGCAGTGGCAGTCATGACGGAAAAGTGAAGAGAGATGGAAAAGAGGGAAAAGACCAAACATGAGAGCCAGATCGAACCAGGAGGCCCATTGGATTGAAAAGATTTTTTTTTGAAGAAATAATACTATATCTCTTTACAAAAAGGGTTTGAAACTAATGTATTCGTTCAAGCCAGGATATTTGGGAGCATTTAGGCAATGTATCCACCTGGTTTCTAGTCGCAAGAGAGCGATATCAATACTACCACCTCGAACATGTGCGGACACATGCTCGAGCGCCGCAAATCGCACAATATTAGGATCACAATTGTGTTGAATAACAGTGTGTCTGTTTAAGGCCGTAGTGGCCAATCGCTTATGGAGTGGCATAATATGGTCCCTAATGCGTCTGAAAAATGGACGTTTCGTCTTGCCGACGTAAAAACATCCACAGACGCACAGGGCCAAATAGACCACTCCAATGGTGTTGCACGTAATGCGGTGTTTTATAGACTGAATTTGACCATTGGGGAGAATTACTGTTTTAGAGTTCTTGATAAATGGGCAGATGTCGAAACGTTCACAAGAGATAGTGCCAGTGTTGGAGGCATTAGTAGATCCGCCATCAACAAGGGCCAAATTTTTTTTTGGGAATGGCTCTGGTTTGCATATGTTGTTTAGAAAATTGAGTTACAACTCAAACTGATTGGATTTAGGGGATTGTTTGGAGTGGATAAGATCCCGCTTGTTCAACCTAACCACTCTACTGAAGGCCGTTTAAGTAAAGAACGACTGTAACCTCTTTGGTATAGTCTGTCAGATAAATCTCTAGATGCCTGATAAAAATCTTGATCAAGGGTACAGTTTCTCCTAAGTCGGAGTAATTGACTATAGGGAATACTGTCTAGGAGAGATTGCGGATTTGCACTGGTAGCATGTAGTAAAGTATTGCCCGCAGAGGGCTTGCGATACAAAGACGTGTGGAGAGTTCCGTCAAGGTCCACATGGATCTGTAGGTCCAAGAAACTAATCTTTGACTGCATTTCATGGTAAAAGTGAGATTGTAATCATTAATAGCAAGTAAGTCAATCGGCTGTGTGAGTTCATCCCGAGTTCCAGACCAGAATATCGAAATGTCATCAATATACCTGTGCCAGGCGATGACATATTTCAGTAATTCCGAAAAGCAGTCATTTGACAAAAGGTTTCTCTCCCACCCCCCCAGGTACAGGTTGGCATATGAGGGCGCGCATTTGGTCCCCATAGCCACTCCCTGCACCTGGAGGTGCAGGGAGTGGCTATGGTCTGGAACTCGGGATGAACTCACACAGCTGATTGACTTACTTGCTATTAATGATTACAGTCTCACTTTTACCATGGAATGCAGTCAGTCTAAGATTACTTTCTTGGACCTTGACGGAACTCTCCACACGTCTTTGTATCGCAAGCCCTCTGCAGGCAATACTTTACTACATGCTACCAGTGCACATCCGCAATCTCTCCTAGACCGTATTCCCTATAGTCAATTTCTCCGACTTAGGAGAAACTGTACCCTTGAACAAGATTTATCAGATATCTAGAGATTTATCTGACAGACTATACCAAAGAGGTTATAGTCGTTCTTTACTTAAACGTGATGCAGATACTGAAGATGTTCTTATTAGAACATTGAGCGTGCACCATGTGATTATAATTTTACAAGACACTTCCATTTGGTATCAGTCTGCAAGGAACATGTAAAACACACAGCTGTTTCTACAAAACAACAAAAGCTCCCCCCTATGTTGGTCACCCAGAGGAGATTATTTTTTTTCTCAACAAAAGTGGACTTACTTTTTAAAGCATACCCTGACCAAAACCAATTTTTTTTTACTTTTTGATAGAATAGGGAGTGGTAGGAACCACGTCTTTATTGTTGTCTGTGCTCCCTTTGGGGAGATTTCCGTTCTTGTAGTAGGAACAGGGTATCAAAGGAACACGCAGTAATGGGGAAAGCCTTAAAGTGGTACTAAAGTCTCGTTTTTTTTCCTGTTAAAAATAACATGTTCTATTTACCTCCTCTGTGCAGTGGTTTTGCACAGAGCAGCCCAGATCCTCCACTTCTCGGGTCCCTCTTCAGTGCTCCTGGCCCCATCCGTCCTGTTTAGTTCCAAGCTGAACCGCAGCTTCCTGTGTCTATTCAGACATTCAGCCATGGCCCGGCCCCACCTGCCCCCTTTCTCTGACTTTGACAGCAGTGGGAGCCAAAACAGCCTCTCATGCAACATCGCTGGATCTAAATAGACCTCAAGTAAGTATTAGGGGGGGCTGCTGCACACAGAGGGTTTTTATCTGCATTAAGATAAAAAAAAAACTTCTGCCTTTACAACCACTTTAATAATGAGCTCCCCCAAAGCAACAAAATTCATTATTTCTTTAGGGCAGCTTCACACTACCCCACTGAGTTTTGTTAAAGCGCAGCTAAACCAAAAGTTTTCATGCAGGTTAGCTGTGCTTTCCTATAGACTTCTATTAGGTCCTGCATTTTTGGTGGGGTTTCAGAAAGTGCACCAAAACTCCTGTTGGTGCATGTTGCATCTTTGGTGCACTTTCTGAAACTGCATCAAAACCACAGGACATCATAGAAGTCTAGGGGAAGGCGCAGCTAATCCGCCTCAAAACCGCAGGTTAGCTACACTTTGCCCAAAGTGCAGCGGAACCGCACTGGGGCAGTGTGAAGTCACCCTTAGTAGATTGGGCAAGGGTTAGAAGATCTGTCAAGTTTTTATTGCTCTCTGCATCCCAGTGACAACTGTTCTCCTCCAAAACTAAAATAAAATTACCGTAGTTTTGACCCAAGTCATGTTTTAAATAAATGGTTAGACGTGGACAGGTTGGCAAACCGTTGACGACATGCTACGGGGTGAAAAAAAGCAATTCTTCCACCTTGACAAAAGTTCCTTCTCTAGTTCTTAAATGGTATTAAATCCAAAAAAACACAGCAAACATTTTAATTCCTGTCAGTTTACCAATTTTTAGCAAAAGTGGCAGTTTTGAGACCAATTGTGTAGCACTGATAGGGGTGCTTACAATGGTCAAGTCTTTTTCATTTACAGTATCTCACAAAAGTGAGTACACCCCTCACATTTTTGTAAATATTTTATTATAACTTTTCACAGCCACATTAATGGCTGTCTGTTGAATTATTTTGAGGGGACAGCAAATTGACACTGTTATGTTATACAAGCTGTACACTCACTACTTTACATTGTAGCACAGTGTAATTTCTTCAGTGTTGTCACATGAAAAGATATAATAAAATATTTACAAAAATGTGAGAGGTGTACTCACTTTTGTGAGATACTGTATGTAAAACCTTTATTAACCACTTAAGGACCAGTTTCGTTTTGGATTTTAGGTGTTTACAGGTTTTTTTTGCTAGAAAATTACTTAGAACCCCCAAACATTATATATGGTTTTTCTTCTAACACCCTAGAGAATAAAATGCCGGTCGTTGCAATACTTTTTTTTGCACCGTATTTGCGCAGCAGTCTTAAAAGCGCACTTTTTTTGGAAAAAATTCACTTTTTTGAATAAAAAAAATAAGACAACAGTAAAGTTAGCCCAATTTTTTTTATATTGTGAAATATAATGTTACGCCAAGTAAATTGATACCCAACATGTCACGCCTGAAAATTGCGCCCCCTTCGTGGAATGGCGTCAAACTTGTACCCTCAAAAATCTCCATAGGCAACGTTTAAACTTTATTATTACCGCCAACAAATCCAGGCCTTTGGCTGCATCTGATACGCCCCGGAGGGCAATTTTTAACACAGGCTTCCCTTGATCCTCTGTAGTGGGGGATCACGGGCTTCTGGTAAGCAGCAACCCTCTATTCATTGGTGGTGACCATACACAAGCTTTTCACATAATATTGAAAGTCTCACAATATATGGATGGACTTTATCATCACTTCAATCTAATTTTTATAGTTCACGGGTGATACCGTCCTTTAGGTTTTATGGACGCATTTTTTCACGTTTATTTAATAAATTGTTTATTAAATCAGTCATCATCCAATTTTTTGTTTGTTTTGGTGTTATGTTACGATAATTTTTGTTCACAATATATATGGTCATACAGTTATTAGTATGTTATTAGCCTTATTGGGTTAGTGTGTGAATGTGCATTTATTTCATACACTACATTCATATGTAGCGCGATTCTATATTTTTCCAATCTGATCACTGTATTTATGTTATGCAGGAGAATTGCTGCTTTTATAGTTTTCTTCACAATACTTTTTATATGGTATTTCACTAATACTCTTTTAATATTGGTACACGTGTTTATTTGTTTTTCACCCTAGCGCATTTTTTTTACCCCCTTTTTTTTCATTCAAGTAAATAGATACCAAGCATTTGATGATTTAAAATTGCGCACTCCTCTAAAATGGCGACAAACTATGGTACCTAAAAGTATCTTTAGGCAACCCTTTAAAAGCCTTTACAGGTTACCAGTTTAGAGTTAAACAGGAGCTCTGGCACTAGAATTATTGCTCTCACATAGATGTTTGTGGCGATACCTCACATTTGTGCTGCAATCACTGTTTACATATGCATGCGGGACCTACATGCACATTTGAGTACATAAGAACAAATTATTCACCCCCCCCCCCAAAGGTATAGAAGGGAATACAAGTAAAGGGACTCAAAAACAAAATCCAAATATAAAAAATCGACATCTTTATTACAAACAGTAAAAGATACAATACAAGAGTATATCTTAAAACATCATACGTGGAGCCATATATAATATATCATCAGACAGGTGAGAAGAATATTACAATGTAAGAAAGATTTGCTTTTGTCCAGACTTAATGAAAGAAGGCGCACGGTACGCATTTAATCAACACTGCTTCATATGCATATTTGCATTTTCACATAAGCAAGGGGGTGAGGTAGGGGGGCGTGATGCTTTGATTTTTTTTTTTTTTTACTCGTTTTACTTTTTACTTTTTTCATTCCACTTTATTGCTATCAGAAAGGGTGAACGCCTCCCCTTCTGATAGTTTTGACCAGTGACAGGCACTCTTTATGGAGAGTCTATATAATAGACCTCTGATCCCTCCATGGCTTTCCAAGGCAGCTGATAAAAATTTGTTTGATTGGCTGCTTCCCTGGCTCTACATGCCTGGAAAACAAAGAACTGAAACCAGAAGTGGTAGAGTCCTCATTGCTTTCAGCTTCATTCATCACAGAGGAGATGGGGAAACTGATGTTCCTCTATCTCCCCTGTGGGCAGTGGACCCAGATGTTTACAGTGGTCCTGGGCTCTTCGGTTGAACAGAAGAGCCCGGAAACATAAATAGGCGGGGGGCTGTAAAGCTGCTCATATCACTTTCATGTGACAGCTGATCACTGGCTGTAAAAATCGATACCACGATCATGGCTGTAGATTTATAGGGCCTAAGGATGGGAAGTGGTTAAGTGATCTCCAACCAGTGAGGGAAAGATCCTTTGACACCCAAGGTTCTTGCATATGCACACATAGAGTGGCCAGGCCA
The DNA here is from genome assembly GCF_042186555.1 of Aquarana catesbeiana. Taxonomy (NCBI): domain Eukaryota; kingdom Metazoa; phylum Chordata; class Amphibia; order Anura; family Ranidae; genus Aquarana; species Aquarana catesbeiana. The sequence goes on from NC_133328.1 coordinate 312,695,784, forward strand.
GGATGTAGAAAGAAGGGCCACTTGTCTGTGCTGCTAAGGTTACCTTTTGTGGTCCATGGGAAAACAAATGAGATGGGGTTGTTACTAAACCAGTGTCATTTAGGCATAACGAGCTTGATAAAACTGCCACATTTATAGCAACATTATGGTAAGCAAAATCTGAACTAATGTAGCTTATAATGTATCAATATTTTATTCTGTGATTTGTCCTTTTAATAACGGCACACAAATTATGTCTCTAGTAAAAGGTATTTTTTAATGCTACATTACAAAAATGAACAAACCCTACAATTTAACAATAAATATATATTTATTATAATAAGTTGATTAATAAGAGATTACATTTTTACTATTTTTTTTATATTGCACGTTTGCTGGATCTGGCATTATGTGCAGATCAAAGCATCGTCCCAAGACACTCAGGCTGCCAATAGACTGTTCTTTTTTGTTTTTTTTAAATATTTTGTTCAACCAAAAAATCAACATATTCCTTCGTCCACACAAGTGAGAAGGAAGCTGATTGGCAGCAACCAATGATATTTAAACATGTCCCTTCGAATATAGTCAATCAAATGAGCGACTTCTGTTGAGCAGGGACTGCCACGCACTGATCGAAATATGGTCAGTTTCTGCTGAACCAGCCAAATTTTGACCAGAGTATGCTCAGCTTAATGAATGAATAGCAACATCTGCTTTTTACACTACAGATTACACTGACAGAGTGGAACCCATCTGTAACACTGACATAGGATACCCACTGATTACATCAAGAGAGTAGCACTCTTCAGTCTGATAGCTAGGTCCTGTAGAGGCAGGAGATCTCCAGCTGCATTCCACCACAACCCTGCTTCCAACTTTGGTTGTCACAATAAAGGAATTCTTTTGCTGTGAATGTAAAAGGGCTGAAATATTCAGAAATTCAAAATTGCTGCTATATCTGAAGTATGTTTTTTTTAATTTTTTTATTTCTAGGATACCATAACGTGGACATGGCAAGGTCCTGGAGCGTAAGTTTTTGCACAGCATAGAGTATATTTATATAATTAAACACAAGGCAGCATATTTCTATCCTCTGTGTGGCAAACTTACAGTGAGAAAATTAAGTATTTGATCCCCTGCAGATTTTGTAAGTTTGCCCAATTACAAAGAAATTAAGGGTCTATAATGGTTGTTATAGATGTATTTTAAATGATAGAGACAGAATATAAAGCAAAAATACAGAAAACAACACGTGATATAAATGTTATAAATTGAGTTGCAGTTCAATGAGTAAAATAAATATTTGATCCCCTACCACTCAACAATAATTCTGACTACAGTATGTGCTCCTGTGGTACATATGTGCATAATAGACACCTGTCCACAGAATCTTTCTTCCATTCAAACCCCACCATAATGGGAAAGACCAAAGAGCTGTCAAAGAACGTCGGGGACAAGATTGTAGACCTGCAAAAGGCTGGAATGGGCTACAACACTGTCAGCAAGAAGCTTGGTGAGAAGGAGACAGCCGTTGGAGTGATTATTCGCAAATGGAACAAATTAAAATTAACCATCGAACGCCCTCGGTCTGGAGCTCAATGCAAGATTTTGCCTCATGGGATAAGGATGATCATGAAAAAAGGGAGGGAACAGCCCAGAACTACACAGGAGGAGCTTGTGAATGATCTCAAGGCAGTTGGGACCACAATCACCAAACAAACCATTGGTAACACAATACGCCGCCATGGATTGAAATCCTGCAGTGCCTGCAAGGCCCCCCTCCTCAAGAAAGCACATGTACAGAATTGTCTGAAGTTTGCCAATGAACATCTAAATGATTAGGTGAAAGTGCTGTGATCAGATGAGACCAAAATTGAGCTCTTTGACATTAACTCGACTCGCCCGTGTTTGGAGGAAGAAAAATGGTGACTCTGACCCTAAGAACATCATCCCTACAGTCAAGCACGGAAGTGGAAACATTATGCTTTGGGGCTGTTTCTCTGCTAAAGGTACAGGCCGACTTTGCCGCGTTGAGGGACCAATGGATAAGGCCATGTATTGTAAAAATTTGGATGAGAACCTTCTTCCCTATGCCAGAACAATGAAGATGGGTCGTGGATGGGTCTTCCAGCATGACAATGACCCAAAACATACCGCCAAGGCAACAAAAGAGTGGCTCAAGAAAAAGCATTTGTTTTAACATTTGTATCATGTGTTTTTTCTGGATTTTTGGTTTATATGCTGTCTGTATCATTTAAAATACACCTATGATAAAAATGATAGACCCTTAATTTCTTTGTAAGTGGGCAAACTTCCAAAATCTGCAGGGGATCAAAAAAATATTTTCCCCACTGTACAGTATATAAATAGGGTCTCCTTTTTGCTGCTGTTTTTACTTATCGTACATCACGGGACACAGAGCCATAATAGATACTATGTGGGTTATAGGCCACCTTCAGGTAATGGACACTGGCACACCCTAAGACAGGAAGTCAATTCCCTATATAACCCCTGCCACTACTGGGAGTACCTCAGTTTTTTAGCCAGTGTCTAAAGTGTTGGTCACGAGTAAAGATGTGCTGTGCTGAGCTCTGCTGGAGCAATCCTTGCTGGGGCCAGCTATGCAGCCGGATCCATTCAAAGTGTCTTTTCAGGCTGAATTAAATGGTACCTGAGCCTCGTGGTGGAAGAAACAAGGTTTTGCCTGTGACCCTTCTCTTTTTAGAGAGCTGGACCCCGGGATCCAGAGCTTTGGTTTTTTTCAGCCATAAAGTTTTTTTCTGATGGGGTGTTTTACAGGTCCAGGAGTGTGGATTCACCGAGGGTCCCCGGTTCCTGAAGGTTTTGTAACGGAGCCCACCGTGAGAGGTGAAGATTGGGTCTGTTGGTTTTTACCACAGAAAACCCTGCGGTGGGAAAGGTAAGTGGAGGTTGCTAAGGAATTTTTAAATTTTCTTATGGTATGTCTCCTTTAAAAAAGTAAATGTTGTCATGCCTATGAGTCACCACTTGGGGCTGTATAGAGCACATACCTTGTCATGCTTTCCTCAGACATCAAGCTTGTTACAGAAGCAGCAGGCTTCCCTCCAGCGAGCACCTCAGGCCTTCGGTAAGATTGGGGGAATTTTCTTCTACGAAAAACTCCCCACCTGGACAAAGCTCTCCCCCTCTTCCTGCAAGGGGGAAGCCAAAAACAATCAGCGATGACGCTACGTTTTTTCACCGCCCCTGCACAACGGCTTGTTACAGGTCTCCTCACCACCCCCCCCCCCCCAGAAACACGCCGATCCCGTCAGATCAGAGGCCCACGCTCGCATGGGAAAAACCCTCTTTTGAAAAGGGGGGGGGCCTTAGCACGGCGTTGGCGTCCTCCAACGTCCAGCGCGGGAGTATGTTTAAAAGCTCAATTTTTTTGCTTGCTGCAGATGTCGGGAGGACACAATAACAAAAGGAGGTATATAAGAGCTTGGTGACACATGCATTCCCTGACACATTTACTAAAAGCATCAGGCTGAGCGTTAATAGCAGTGGCTGGACTATTGTTCAAGCAAGAGGTCTTGGGGGAGGAAACCTACAAAATACTAAAGCCTCCTTATGAGGAGGCGCCCCCGCTCGCTCGAGTAGTAGGAATACTTCCGCAGTTCTCAAGGATCTGGCAGGAAGAGTGTCGAGACAGATGGGGGACTTCCTCAATAGCTCCAGGGTACAAACTGGAGTTCCAAGAGTTCCCGTCTTCTCGTTTTCTCAGATCAAATGTTCCTAAGGATCCAGAGAAAAAGACGTCTTTCAAGCATTGGACCATCTTTTTAGCAAAACATAATCATGGTGGTCCCCATGTAAGAGCAGTGGTTGGGGTTTGGTTCAAACCTTTTTTCACGGTGCCAAAACCTAATGGACATTGTGGATCTCAAAATCTAATTCGATTCCTGAATATAACCGCTCTTTTTTTGCATGGAGTCAGTGCAATCAGTTTCCATCCTACAAGGAGAACTTCTGACGTCAATCGACATCAAAGATGCATACCTCTATGTGCCTATTTCCTCGCTCACTAGTAATATCTACTTTTCAAGGTAGAAAATCTTAATTTTCAGTGTGTAGCTCTGCTTTTTGGTCTAGCTACTGCACCTTGAGTGTTTACAAAGGTTCTGGCCCCTCCTCTAGCCAGATTAAGGGCCCAAGATATAACGATTATAGTTTACCTAGACAAACTGTTCTTGATAGACCAGTCGGTAGGCCGCTTAGACCAAAGTATGGTCACCACATTCAACTCCTGGAATACCTAGGTTGGATTCTCAACCTAGAAGAAATCTTCCTTAAAACCATGAAGAAGGCTAAAATACTTGGGTCTGATCATAGATACACCCAGAAAAGGATATTCTTGCCCCAGGCAAAGATCAGCGCCATAGAGGGAACTGATTCAGGTGGTCGAAGCAAGATGAATTATTCTATTCAGCTTTGCATGAGGTTGTTGAGAAAGATGGGGGCTTCATTCGGGGCCGTTCCTTATGCTCCGTTTCATTTGAAACTGCTGAAAAACAGTATCCTATTGGCTTGGAACAAAAAGGGTTCAAGATCCTTCCTGCAGTTACCTGGGAAGTGGTAACAACATATGCCAACCTTTTTTGGGTTGGGGAGCAGTCCTGGAAGAGGCAACTGTCCAAGAGAAGTGTCCCAGATCAGAAATGGCCTTGCCCATTAATATTCTAGAAATTCAGGCAGAGCGCTTGGCCCTGAGGGCCTGAACGTTCAGTTTACGGAATTGTCCTGCCAGGATTCATCTGACAATGCCACAGCAATGGCCTATATCAATCACCAAGGGGGCACAAGGAGTTGTGCGGACCAGAGAGAGGTGAATCATATCATATCTTGTGCAGAAAAAAATGTGCTTTGCCTATCGGCAGTCTTCATCCTAGGAATAGAAAATTGGCAGGCGGACTACTTGAGTCGCCAGCAGTTGTTCCCGGGAGAATGGTTCCCTCACCCCGATATCTTCCTGTCAATATGTCAAAGATGGGGGATCCCAGACGTAGATCTGTTTGCGTCCAGGTTCAACAAAGATATAGACAACTTTGTGTCAAGAACAAAGGATCCGCTTGCGGAATAGATGTCTTGCTATTCCCATTGAATCAGTTCTCACTGATTTATGCATTCCCTCCTATTCTACCTGTGTCCACGACTTCGCAGGATCAAGCAGGAAAGGAAGTCTGTGGTTCTTGTGGTCCCCAGCGTTGCCCAGGAGATCTTGGTATACGGAGATCATAAAGATGGCGATAGGGGGCCCATGGACCCTACCGCCACAGCCAGACCTTTTCTCGCAGGGTCCGGTATTCCATCCTACTTTACAAATGCTAAATTTAACGGTTTGGCTATTGAGACCCACATTCTGAAGAAGCGTGGGTGGTCAGGTGCAGTGGTGTCTACTCTGGTTAATGCAAGGAACCCAGCCTCCAGAGTCATATATTATAGCGTCTGGAAGGCATATGTCTCCTGGTGTAAATCCAGGGGTTGACACCCCAGGAAGTATGTCATAGGTAGAATCCTCTACTTTCTGCAGATGGGATTAAAAATAAAGCTGGTCTTGAGTACTATCAAGTGCCAGGTTTCGGCCTTATCTGTATTTCAGCGACCACTTGCTTCACACTCTTTGGTTCGTAGCTTTATTCAGGGGGTAACGTGGCTTAATCATCCAGTTAGGTCACCCCTGAACCCTTGGGACTTTAGAATTTAGCCCTGTCGGCATTACAGAAACAGCCTTTTGAGCCAATACGACATATTCCCTTGGTCCTTTTGACAAGGAAACTAGTTTTTCTGGTAGCCATATCTTCTGCAAGAAGGGTATCAGAGTTGGCTGCTCTTTCTTGTAAAGAGCCATATTTAATTATTCACAAGGATAAGGTTGTATTGCATCCTCATCGTAATTTTCTACTGAAGGTTGTGTCAGGTTTTCATTTAAACCAGGATATTGTTCTACCTTATTTTTCCAAGAACCCCGTTCTGCGGAAGAAAAGTCATTACATTTTCTTGATGTGGTGAGAGCAGTCAAAATCTATTTGAAGGCGACTCCTCAAAACAGATGTTTTGTCTGTGTTGCCTGAAGGTCCTAAAAGAAGACAGGCAGCATCGAAATCTAAGATTTCTAAATGTATATGACAAGTGATTGTTCAAGCTTATGGTTTAAAGAGGAAAGTTCCATCTTTTCATATTAAAGCGCACTCCACCAGGGCTGTTAGTACTTCTTAGGCAGTGCATCACCATGCCTGTATGGTTCAAATCTGCAAGGCCGCAACTTGGTCTTCAGTCCATACATTTACCAGATTCTATCAAGTAGATGTAAAAGGTCACAAGGATATCGCCTTTGGGCGCAGTGTGCTGCAGGCAGCAGTATAAGTCCTCTGGTCTCATGGTGCCCTACTTTTGTTGTCTCCTTACCTTCAGTTGGCATTGCTATGGGACATCCCACATAGTAACTACTATGGCTCTGTGTCCTGTGATGTACGATAAGAAAATAGGATTTTTATAACGGCTTACCTGTAAAATCTTTTTCTTTGAAGTACATCACGGGACACAGAGGTCCCTCCCTTCTTTCTGGTATACACGTGTATTGCTTTGCTACAAAAACTGAGGTATTCCCAGTAGTGGGAGGGGTTATATAGGGAGTGGACTTCCTGTCTTAGGGTGTGCCAGTGTCCATCACCTTAAAGTGGCCTATAACCCACATGGTAACTACTATGGCTCTGTGTCCCATGATGTACTTCAAAGAAAAGGATTTTACAGGTAAGCTGATATAAAATTCTATTTTTGCTTTAATAACTGTACATACTCGTCTTTAAAATATTTTTAAATTTATTTTAAATTCTATTAACTTGATCAGGACAGGTTGTGGGAAGTACAGTTGTCAGGGCAAAAAGAAAATCCAAATGGACATCAATTTGCTTTCAAAGCAGCCTCTTATCTACACTATTCTTTTTTTTTTTTTTTTTTTTTGTCACTACTCTATTGAGGCCAATAGAAATTTGCTGACCTGCATTTGATGTGTGCTTTTTTTAAATTAATGTCCAACACAGGAAGCTGCCCATGTACACAAATCTTAAATTAGGTAAACACTATCAGTTTTTTTTTTTTTTTTTTCAACCCAGCGGCCTGAAAGAAAAAAAAGTGAGGAGCTCGCTGTATTAACCTTAGATTGTTAGTACAGCGATCTCCCCGCTAAGCTATTGTGTTCTCACCGGGGGACTGCCCCCCCAACCCATCCCCCACCAGAACACACTGGTCAGCATTCGCAGCCATTGGCTGAGAGCACTGATTGGATGCTTTATTGGCAGATATTTTTTGGGCATTCCCCTTTGCCAGAAGCCAGACAGGCTGCTGTACACATGGGCTTAATCTCTGGCCCATGTGTACAGAGCTTTACTACATGCATGATATTACTGGCAATATTGAAAATGAAAAAGTGAAAGACCCTAGTAACTTAAAAGTAACTTTACTTATGCAAATATTACCTCCTGAATAATGTAGTACTTGGTACACCTAACTCCTAAATACCCACTCCAGTCAAAGCTTTTCATTTTTGTTATGGATAGAGTAGGAAAAGGGAATGTTTGCTCATCTTTACTGTTGTCTATGGATTCAGCGAGTGCTTTCCTCCCAATCTTTGTATCTGCTGCATCAGGACAAGAAATAAGGGGCTGAGGAGAGGCACTAAACAGGAAGGCACAGACAGCAGTTAAAAGCTCAGAGCTTCTAGACTTTTTTTTGTTCAACAAAACTGTGTTTTTGTTGATTTGTACTTATACCCTTTCCCTCACTCCCTGAACATTTATTTAAAATCTATACACAGGGTAATTTTAGTTGAATCTCTGTTCAGGTACAGTGTATTGATCATTGTTGTTCTCCAAAATTCATGATGGTCTATACCGCCAACCATACTGAGCACCATAACCAACGTCGCCCAGCCAGCTACCCATTCTTTTCCTTCTTCTTTCTCTCTCTTTTTTTACATTTCTTTCTCTCTTTTGTCCCTTTTAAATTTTCTGTTTTACAGGATTAATATTAAAATCCAGTATACAGTGTTTCATTGATGGAAATATTTGTATATTCTTATGCCCCGTATACACGGTCGGATTATCCGACGGAAAATGTGTGATAGGACCTTGTTGTCGGAAATTCCGACCCTGTGTAGGCTCCATCACACATTTTCCATCGGATTTTCAGACACACAAAGTTTGAGAGCAGGATATAAAATTTTCCGACAACAAAATCCGTTGTCGGAAATTACGATCGTGTGTACACAAATCCGACGGACAAAGTGCCACGCATGCTCAGAATAAATAAAGAGATGAAAGCTATTGGCCACTGCCCCGTTTATAGTCCCGACGTACGTGTTTTACGCCACCGCGTTTAGAACGATTGGATTTTCTGTCAACTTTGTGTGACCGTGTGTATGCAAGACAAGTTTGAGCCAACATCCGTCGGAAAAATTCCTAGGATTTTGTTGTCGGAATGTCTGAACAAACTCCGACCGTGTGTACGGGGCATTACTCTAACTTTGTAAATAGCAAAAGTTTGTAAGATAGGAAATGCACATAAATACATTCATATACATTTTTTTTTCTTCAGAATGAAAATCCTTTGGCTTTCTTTATGTCAGTTTCACAACTATATAGAAATTGAGGTAAGAAGCTTTTATCTAGAAAGAAATTAGTCTGTTTTTCATGGATGATTCCTATGCAATATATCCCTTTTTTTTTGTTACCTTTTGAATTAATCTTCATACCCCCCACCAGCATGTCTTATATTCTCGTCTCCAAGCTCTTCCACATTTCTCCTGTGCAACCTGCTGGAAGGCACACAGCCGGTGCTGCTAGGTCTCCTAACTGGAAAGCTGTGTCTGCACAAAGGAAAATCCCATTCACTCTTATTGAGAAGCTGTCCGCTGTCATGATAAAATAGATGGCCTGGGATTTTTTCTGAAAAAGAAGCTGCCCAGTCAAGAGACTTTGTAACAGCAAATGTGGTGCTTCCAGCAGGCCACACAGCAGGGATCTGGTGGAAGTGAGGACAGGTGAGTCTAAAGCTGGCCATACACTAGTAGAATTTTGTTTGATACTTTATTTGGAATGTTTGTTTGATTTTCTAATGCAGTGTTTCTCAACTCTAGTCCTCAAGGCGCCCCAACAGGTCACGGTTTCAGGATTTCCCTCAGATGAAACAGCTGTGGTAATTACTAAGGCAGTGAAACTGATTCAAATCACCTGTGCAAAATAATGGAAATCCTGAAAACATGACCTGTTGCGGCGCCTTGAGGACTGGAGCTGAGAAACACTGTTCTAATGGATAAGTGCGGTCAAATCCATGTTCATTTTAACAAGAAAATTTACAGAGCTGTAAGAAAAATATTTCTTGAACAAAAGAATGTCTAACAGTAGTATAGTTTTCATTTTGGAAATTCCATGTATGCCAAACCTGAATGTTCAAGGCAATTGACATTTTGAAGTACTTTAAAACTACATTCGTCAAGTCACTGGCATCATGGCATCATAGAATGTACCGATGAGATTTCTCTTAAGAATGTTAGTTTGAAAATCTTCCAGTTTATGGCCAGCTTAAGACTTTGTGGGTGTGGGGGGTGGAATAAAGACTTACTGTGCAACAGTACAGTTATCCTTTAATCCATATTGTTGCTGAAGTCTTAGGCTAAGCCATTTAGTATCTAAGACCTAGGTACTTTCTGATGGTTCATGTAATCACTCACCCTATTAATATCCAGGCATTTGGTAAGTTGTAAGAATTGAGAATGTGGTTAGAAAGCACCCCAAAAAGAAAGGCATAGCTATGCCATCCACGAGTATCTAGCCTTAAACTTATCTACAGCAACGTTTTTTTTTTTTTTGATGGTGCTACCCCTCTAGCTAATTATGTAAACTTGTCTGTAGAACATAATGTATTGCCCAAAATACTATTTTTGTTTTGCTGCGTGTTTAATTTACTCATCCCTTCTAACAAAGTTACATATAATAAAATATTTAATATATTGCAACACTGAACAAATTGGACTAATTATCGCGCATTATGTAATGCCTTTACGAGAATGTGAGGAGAACCTACAGTATCTCACAAAAGTGAGTACACCCCTCACGTTTTTGTAAATATTTTATTATATATTTTCATGTGACAATACTGAAGAAATGGCACTTTGCTACAATGTAAAGTAGTGAATGTACAGCTTGTATAGCAGTGTAAATTTGCTGTCCCATCAAAGTAGCAGCACACAGACATTAATGTCTAAACCGCTGGTAAGAAAAGTGAGTACACCCCTAAGTGAAAATGTCCAAATTGGGCCCAATTAGCCATTTTCCCTCCCCTGATGTCATGTGACTTGTTCGTGTTACAAGGTCTCAGGTGTGAATGGGAAACAGGTGTGTAAAATTTGGTGTTATCACTCTCACTCTCTTACTTGTCACTGGAAGTTCAACATGGTACCTCATGGCAAAGAACTCTCTGATGATCTGAAAAAAGAATTGTTGCTTAGCTACATAAAGAAGGCATAGGCTATAAGAAGATTGCCAAGACCCTGAAACTGAGCAGCTGCAACACGGTGGACAAGACCTTACAGCGGTTTAACAGGACAGATTCCACTCAAAACAGGCCTCACCAGGCCTCACCATGGTCGACCAAAGAAGTTGTGTGCACATGCTCAGCGTCATGTCCAGAGGTTGTCTTTGAGAAATAGACATATGAGTGCTGCCAGCATTGCTGCAGAGGTTGAAGGGGTGAGGGGGTCAGCCTGTCAGTGCTCAGACCATATGCCACACACTGCTTCAAATTGGTCTGGATGGCTGTCGTCCACAAAGGCATTATGTAATGCCTTTATGAGAATGTGAGGAGAACCTACAGTATCTCACAAATATGAGTACACCCCTCACATTTTTGTAAATATTTTATTATATCTTTTCATGTGACTACATTGTAGCAAAGTGTCATTTCTTCAGTGTTGAGTAGTAAAATAGTTATTGTACAGCTTATAAAAGTGTAAACTTGCTGTCCCCTCAAAAGAACTCAACACATCCATTAATGTCTAATAGGCCTCATACACACGAGACGCTGTTAAACGTGCGTTCAGAGGCAGTTGGACACTTTTTTCAACTGCCCTTGAACTCATTCAATATTATCCTATGTGTCCATGTACACAGTCTCGTTTTTTGGTGTTTTTAGGCAGTTGCGTTTAACCTTGTTTTTACAGAAGCAAAAAAAAGGGTTCAGTCGCAAAAGTTTTCCACGTTTCAGACGCCAAACGTAGCTAAACGCCGGTACCGCATTTAGCCACGTTTTGCGTTTATAAGTGTTTTTAAAGGTACCCTATTTTTTGGACCATAAAACACAGAAATATGATGGTAAACTGCAGCAGAGGGGGCTTGTCCGGGATGGCAGAGGGAGCAGACATGCCTGTCTGAGCTCCCTGAGACTGGGTGCTTATATCCTGATTTACAGGGTGCAGACCCCATAATATTCCCCACGCTAGATCCCTCCTGGTGGGGAGATAATCTGGGACCATTTTCAGACGAATCGGCCAGCAGAAATCCTCAAAAGAGGCGACAGGGCCGCACTTCGTGGACTAGGCCGAAGCTGCGGCCTCGCCTAGAAAATCCTGCCCGCGGCCTTGCACAGCCGGCGCGGTTGCGGTCTGGAAGTCGCCAACAGAGGTTCTGGAGGGCTCCCCCCTATCCCTCTCTACTCCTGGTGCCTCCCCTGGGGTATGCAAACAAGGAAGAGTCAGTCCAGATCCCGGAAAAAGGCCACAAAGCCTGACATCACAGACAAGGCAGCAGCCGGGGCCTCGTCTGAGACTCCTGCCAGGATGGAGAACCAGGCCGAATACCCTGACAGGCTGCCTTCCACGGCGGCCGATTTTAAAGCGGTTCTACAGGCCATAACCACTTTGACCGGTAAGGTGGACCATATCCAGGCAAATGTGGAATTTATTAGGAAGGATTTTGATGCCTTTCGGGGAGGAGTATCTGAGGTGGAGCAACGGGTCTCCCAGGCGGAGGATACAGTGCGTGACCATGGGGCCAACATTAATGCACTTAAAGCCAGGGTAAAGACGCTCGAGTCCCGCACAGAAGATGAAGAGAACCGTAACAGAAGAAATAACTTGCGCATATTGGGACTCCCTGAGGGGGCAGAGGGTACGAATCCTACGGCCTTCATGGATCGTTTATTACAACAACTACTTCCTACAGCACATTTTTCCCCATTCTTTACTGTGGAGAGGGCCCATCGCATACCCACCACCAGGGGGCACCGCCCCGTACCTTCATCTTCAAGCTTCTTCATTTTCCGGACAGAGATATTGTGATGAGAGGCCAGAGCCCAAGGCGAACTCCGCTTCGAAAATGCTAAGCTTCTAATTTTTCCGGATTACTCACTGGAAACCCAAAAGCAAAGAAAATCATTTGATTCCGTTAGGGCGGGGCTTCGCTCTCATCATATTAAATACAGTATGCTGTTCCCGGCCAGGCTGAGGGTGGAAGACGGGGAGTCTGTGCGGTTTTTAGTATCCCCGGAAGAGGCCTCCGCCTGGATCGACACACTCCCGCCCAGATAAGTAACCTACTTGAACGCCTGCTTAAGCGGACTGATATCTCTACTGTTTTTCATGTACCGTGCCTTTTCCTACCCGTTGGGCTGGGTCTTCCTAATGGATTGTAACATCCTCCACATGTTGTGTTTTTTACTTCTGAACTCTTGAGGGTCAGACAACTAGGCCTCAAAAAGGTTTTTTGAGGCCTCACTACTGCAAAGGTGGCTTTAGGACTGTATCCTACTTCTCCCACCCCTCCTTCCCACCTTTGCACATTCTGAACCCAGGCCCATTATCGACTTCGAATAGAAAACAGATACTCAGCTACCATTATCCATACGGTTGGGAATCTGGCCTTATCCATATGGCTGGGAATCCGGCCTTTAACTGCCATAACCACAAGTGGCCTTACAGACGTGTCTCTCTTATACATTGGGCCAAACAGGGCCTCCTGACCTACACTGTCCGCTGCCACTCTGTTTTATATCCTTTGGAATGGCCGAAGCATTCTTTGCAACGTTCATGTTAAGTTTGTACCCCCGGCGGCTGCCGGGAGCCTGCACCTGCCTTTTTTATTAATCCGGTCTCCAGCAAGAGGATGCGGATGCCGTTTTGCACAGGTTCCCCCTTTACAGGTGTTACCGCCTTGGTTCGAAATTGGGATCCTGAGCCTCCCCAAAGTTGGGGCTGGGGTTGGCTGGGTAGGGGGGTTGGTTGGGTTTATTTTGTTATGTTTGGTTCCTATGTTGTTTTTTCACAAGCGATGTAAACGTATATGTCACTAGATGTTTGAGATGCCACGTTCTGATCTGTGTGGTGATCCGAGCCTTGCATCTTATTTTGGGTGGAGACCCATGGCTTGAAAATGTACTAATATATGATTATGGCTGACTGTACTATTGTCTCATGGAACACTAGGGGCTTGAACTCTTCTGTAAAACGGTCCTTAGTATTTCAATTTCTCAAAACCTATCATCCCCAAATATGTATATTACAAGAAACTCATTTGACAGGCAGTAAGCTCCTGAGCCTTAGACGGCCCTGGGTGGGGCATCAATATCACTCCACTTACACCAATTACTCTAGAGGGGTCATTTTAGTTCATAAGTCTCTACCATTCAAGCTACTAGCGCTGGAACTAGATCCGGAGTGTCGTTTTGTTATCATTCATGCTATGGTAGATAGATTAGAACTGGTGGTGGTGGGGTTGTACCTGCCCCCCCCCCCCCCCGGCCTCCACAAGATTACTTAACCAGCTTGTCTCTAAAATTGCCACTTATGCTACGGACACTGGTGATACTGGGAGATATTAACCTGGCCCCGGACCCTGGGGTGGACAGACTCTCGCCCGGAGTGGGCTCATCTTCAGAGCTGCTCTCCTGGGCGGAAGCCTCTAACCTGACTGATGTGTGGAGATGGCGCAATCCCTCTCGAAGGGCCTACACATGTCACTCGGCTTCTTACAAGACCCTATCATGTATAGATCTTGCCTATGCGGGGGGGTCTGTTCTACCCAGCGTTATGGAAATCACCATTCTCCCCCGTGGCATATCCGATCACGCTCCGCTTGCTTTGAAGCTGTGCATGTCTTATTCACCGGTCGAGAATCTCTGGGGATTGTCTAGATTTTGGCTGGATGATTCCAGGATATCAGAACCATATAGGTCTGAGGCGACGCAGTATTGGCTGGATTTGGAGCAATCGGTATCTCTGACCACGTCTTGGGACGCATTTAAAACCTTCGCTAGGGACAAACTACAGTCACATATCCGTAGTGTCCGTAAGAATCTGAGAGAGGAGACCCGAAGGGCTGAGGAGAGGGTGGCGGTGCTTGAGGAGGAGTACTCGGAGTCCCGGACTCCGAGAACGTACTCTGACTTTCAGGCAGCATTGCGGGATGTTCTCTTACTGCGAACGTCAGCTACTAAGACTACATTTCTGCATCAGTCCCAAAGAATTTTCGAGCACGGGGAAAAAACTGGTAGTATGCTGGCATGGCTGGTGAGGGAAAACTCCTCCCCGGTGACTATTTCGACTATTCATGACCTGGATGGGACGACCCTAACAGACCCCTCCTCCATTAATGACAGATTTGCATCATTCTACCGGGAGCTCTATGCTTCTCAAATGACTTGCACAGATGCCGAACTGACAACATATCTCGACGGGGTGGAGCTCCCTTGCCTGACCTCCACGTTTTAGAGAAGCTTTAGATGGTCCTATCCTACTAGAGGAATTACAGAGGGCTGTGGCCTCCTTGCAAAATGGCAAAACGCCAGGCCCGGATGGGATACCTGCTGAATTCTTTAAAACTTATGTAGAAGAAATATTACCATTGTTTAGAACAGTACTGCGACACGCCATGAAGGGGAATCTGTTGCCCCCAACAATGGCTGAGGCAGTTATAGTAGTCATCCTTAAACCGGGCAAGCCTCCTGAACAGTGCTCTTCATATCGCCCTATCTCTCTCCTTAATGTGGATGCCAAACTGTTGGCCAAGGTGTTAGCTGGGCGATTGAACATGATTACGGCACTGGTGCATGCGGACCAGTCTGGATTTATGCCGGGCAGAGGGACCGACATTAACATCCGACGTCTCCTCACGCATTTGTCTAGGGCGAGTGGGGACAGCCCAGAGGTGGTCGCCTCTCTAGATGCTGAAAAGGCTTTTGACTCGGTTGAGTGGCGCTACCTCTGGGCACTTTTCCGCAAGTTCGGATTTGGCCCTCGTTTCATTGGCTGGGTCCAGATGCTGTATCAAAATCCTACGGCCCATATACGTACGAATAACTCACTGTCCATGCAGTTTCCCCTGTCCAGAGGCACTAGACAGGGCTGTCCACTATCACTGGGATTATTCGCATTGGCCATGGAACCCATGGCAGCTCGTATTAGGTCCGCCTCCTCAGTGAAGGGAATTCAAGTGGGTGTGATCACTGACAAAATATCATTATACGCCGATGATACCCTCCTTTTCCTTAAAGACATTTCTTCCCTCCCACCGGCGCTACAAATAATAGATGAATTCGGATCATTCTCTGGAATTAGAGTTAACTGGGGGAAATCTCTCCTTTTCTCACTGAATGCGTCGGGTCACCATTCACCGACAGGCACCCCCCTAAACTGGACATCTGAATTCAAATATCTAGGAGTAAGGATTGGGACTCCATTATCCTCATATTATGAGCTGAATCTTCAACCACTTCTAAAAAATTTTTCACAAAAGTGTATAGCCTGGAGGACCCTTCCCGTATCACCAGTTGGTAGGGTAAATTTAGTTAAAATGGTTTATCTCCCCAAATTCTTATACTTTTTTCGTAATGCCCCCTTAATTCCTCCAGCCTCATTTTTCGCAAAATTAAAAAGTATAATTTCTTCCTTTGTTTGGAACGGTAGGTCCCCGCGACTGGCCATTACTACCCTTCAGCTGCCCGTCACCCAGGGTGGTCTGTCCCTACCAGATTTTCAGATCTACTTCTGGGCGGCCGTCCTGGTGACGGTCTGATGGTGGTTTTCCCAACTGCAGGACAACCCAGCGGTAACATTGGAGGCAGCCATAATGGGTTCATACTCTTCTCTCAGTAACGTGGTGTTCAGGGGGGGGCGAGATCTCACCCTGGCATCACGGATCTGATGCGTACCACCATTAAAGTGGTTGTATAGTCTTTTTTTTTTTACTTTTACCTACAGGTAAGCCTATAAGAAGGCTTACCTGTAGGTAAAAAAAATATCTCCTAAACCGTACTATGAGCCGCTGACTGCAGCGGCGCATGCGCACAGGGGATTCTCGGCTGAAGGCCCGGCAACTGCCGGACCTTGCCGGGTAAGAAATCTCCCGCGCGCATGCGCGGGAGTGATGACATCGCGGCTCCAGCCACTCACAGCGCTGGAACCGCGATACCCGGAAGACACGCCGAGGCAACATGACAGCTCCCTCGGCGTGGAGGCCTCGTTCTAAGGTAAGTATTTCATAATGAGCTAGTATGCGGTGCATACTAGCTCATTATGCCTTTTGCTTTACAGGGGTAAAAAAAAAAAATTCAGCGGGTATACAACCGCTTTAATATTTGGACTAAAGCCAGGGCCCGCTTTGCCTCCCCGAGACGTTTTCTCCCCACATTCCTCTATGGGGTAATCCTAATCTACCGCACATGAATACCGTACCTGACCCCCAGGTTTGGGCAAAGAAAGGTATAGTTAAACTAAAGCATATAGTTCAGGGGGGTAAATTGAGAACCTTTTCTGATCTCAAACATACCTACTCACTACCGGATGGATGTTGTTTCGTTACTACCAGCTTCGACACGCGTATAGGAGACAATTCCCAGCACAAATCATATTAAAATCAGACTCTGTGGAGGGACTACTAACAGCCAAGGTCATAGATAAACCTCTCTCCTCCTTATATTTCCATCTGTCCATAGCTCCTTTGAAAAAACTCATGATAGATGGAGACTGGACATTCCAGATTTGTCAGAGGAGGAGTGGGAGTCATGTGTGTCATCCTTTGTCACTAATATGATTTCGGCCAGAGACTGCTTTATGCAGGTCAAGTTCCTTCACAGAGCCTATTACACTCCAAAGCGGTTAACTATTATGAATCCTAATGTCCCGGTGGCCTGTCCTAGATGTGGTCAGAGTTCCGCCACCTTCTTTCATATGATATGGTCCTGTCCCCGCCTCGGATACTATTGGTTGGAGATAGCTGACACCCTTAGTCGGGTTACCTCTCTGGAGCTGGGAATAGATCCCAAAATGATGCTGCTCAATGTTTTTGACCCTAGGGTAAGAGGCAAATATACTAGACTATTTTTGAACTATGCCACATTTCATGCTCGTAGAGAGATATTCCTCCACTGGAAGGACAATGCCCCACCCAGGGTAACTTCGTGGCGCCTTAAATTGAACTCAGTGCTACCATTATATAAACTTACATACGCCAATTGAAACTGTCCTGCCAAATTTGACGAGATATGGTCAGGATGGATAGATGCGTGGGGCACAGAGGTGGATGAAGATCACCGGGATATTGATATTGAACCCGCCCCGCAATAGTTTACCACTATTTCTTTTTTACCCTCTGAATGTTCATTGTTTTAGATCTGTGAACCTAATATGATAGATGAGATCCTCCCTCGGGCCCTCCTTTCTCTCCCCCCTTCCCCCCCACTTCCCCTTTCCTCCCCTCCCCTCCTTCCTCCCCCCCTTTCCTCCCCCCCCCTCACCTTCCTCCCCCCCCCTCACCTTCCTCCCCCCCCCCTCACCTTCCTCCCCCTCCTCACCTTCCTCCCCCTCCTCACCTTCCTCCCCCTCCTCACCTTCCTCCCCCTCCTCACCTTCCTCCCCCTCCTTTCCCTCCCAGTCCCCCCCCCGTCTCCATAATCTCCTCAAATAATACTGCCGGAAATTGCTAACTCAGATCTCATCTCCTAATGTGATATAATTCAATAGCTCTGCACAGATTTCTCCTGTTTTAAAACTGCGCCCAATCGTTTTATGACAATCTATGTAACAGTAATTCTGTGAACAACTGTGTATTTGCATCGCTTGTATTGTAAAAATCGAATAAACATTTCTTTTCTTGTTAAAAAAAAAACTGCAGCAGAGAATGATATTTTGGGACCTAACTTTGGGGCTCCATATCTTGGGGCTACTTGGTGCTAGGAACCTCAAATTTGGTGTGCAAACACAGTGGAACTAGCTCTACAACATCCACGAGATACGGGGCCCCAAAGCACACTAAATATGGGGTGCCAAGTGGCCCTGAGATACGAGGCCCCAAAGTTGGGTCGCAAAATGTCATTCTCTGCTCTGCAGACGCTTCTAGGTGCAAACGCGGTAAAACGCCGCTAAACACGGCATGCAAACGTGGCAAAATGAGCGTTTCTAAACGCCAGTTTCAGCTTTTAAAAACATGTGTTCAGCAGAGTTTGCACCGGCGTCTCGTGTGCATGAAGCCTAAACCGCTGGCAACAAAAGTGAGTACACCCCTAAGTGAAAATGTTCAAATTGGGTCCAAAGTGCCAATATTTTGTGTGGCCACCATTATTTTCTTCACAGGTTGACAATGGAGTCCTCTTCCACTCCTCCATGACGACATAATGGAGCTGGTGGAGGTTAGAGACCTTGCGCTCCTCCACCTTCTGTTTGAGGATACCCCACAGATGCTCAATAGGGTTTAGGTCTGGAGACATGCTTGGCCAGTCCATCATCTTTACCCTTTGCTTCTTTAGGAAGGCAGTGGTCATCTTGGAGGTGAGTTTGGGGTCGTTATCATGTTGGAATACTGCCCTGCGGCCCAGTCTCCGAAGGGAGGGGGATCATGCTCTGCTTCAGGATGTCACAGTACTTGTTGCCATTCATGATTCCCTCAATGAACTGTAGCTCCCCAGTGACGGCAGCACTCATGCAGCCCCAGACCATGACACTCCCACCACCATGCTTGACTGTAGGCAAGACACACTTGTCTTTGTACTCCTCACCTGGTTGCCGCCACACCCGCTTGACACTATCTGAACCAAATAAGTTTATCTTGGCCTCAAATCAGAACACAGGACATGGTTCCAGTAATCCGTGTCCTTAGTCTGCTTGTCTTCAGCTGTTTGTGGGCTTTCTTCTGCGTGCATCATTAGAAGAGGCTTCCTTCTGGGACGACAGCCATGCAGACCAATTTGATTCAGTGTGCAGCATCTGGTCTGAGCACTGACAGGGTGACCCCTCACCCCTTCAACCTCTGTAGCAATGCTGGCAGCACTCATATGCCTATTTCCCAAAGACAACCTCTTAATATGATGCTGAGCACATGCACTCAACTTCTTTGGTCGACCATGGTGAGGCCTGTTCTGAGTGGAACCTGTCCTGTTAAACCGCTATATGGTCTTGGCCATCATGTTGCATCTCAGTTTCAGGGTCTTGGCAATTTTCTTATAGCCTAGGCCAGTGATGCCGAACCTTGGCATCCCAGATGTTTTGGAACTACATTTCCCATGATTCTCAACTACACTCCAGAGTGCATGAGCATCATGGGAAATGTAGTTCCAAAACACCTGGGGTGCCAAGGTTCGCCATCACTGGCCTAGGCCTTCTCTATGTAAATAAGCAACAATTCTTTTTTTCAGATCCCCATGAGATGCCATGTTGAACTTCCAGTGACCAGTAAGAGAGTGAGAGTGATAACACCAATTTTACACACCTGCTCCCCATTCACACCTGAGACCCTGTAATACTAACAAGTCACATGACATCGGTGGAGAGAAAATGGCTAATTGGGCCGAATTTGGACATTTTCACTTAGGATTGTACTCACTTTTGTTACCAGCGGTTTAGACAATTAATGGCTGTGTGTTGTTATTTTGAGGGGACACCAAATTTACACTGTTATACAAGCTGTACACTCACTACTTTACATTGTAGCAAAGTGTCATTTCTCCAGTGTTGTCACATGAAAAGGTATAATAAAATATTTACAAAAATGTGAGGGGTGTACTCACTTTTGTGAGATACTGTATGTGTTAGGAAAAACGTAACCTGACAGTGCGAGTTGTCTAGTCTCTCTTTGTAATGACTAATTTTCAACAGTAGTAATGCATTTTTCATGGCAGTGGTCATCCCTATACTGAATATTCATAATAATATATTTTTTTTAATTTCTGTGTTTAGTTTCTTCCAATTTATACTCCTTCTGAAGAAGAGAAGAAAAACCCTGCCCTGTATGCTCACAATGTAAGGCGTGTCATGGCAAAGTACGTACCTCAGTTTGTTGTTGATTACTGGTAATAGTGGTACTAATACTTCCAGAGGCCTGTAACCCATGTTTTGTCTGGTTGCAAATAAATATTCCCTTGCACTCAGTCCAGCTAGTTATCCTTTTTAATATTACTTTATCAACCATACAAAAATGGCACAACATAAAAAAAAACAGTGTGTATATAAACACAATAGGGAGCAGTTAAAATGCAGTAAAACTCTTGCAGGTGTTTTATAATTTTGGATACGTTTGTAATATGTAAATACAATAAAGCAGTAGGACAGCTTTCTTGAGTGTCCTGAAGTAAAAAATAAAAAAACATTTTTTTCAAACAATATACAGTTGCACAACAATGGGGCATGAGAGAGCTGAAAAGTTTTCTTTTGTCTATAATGAGTAAAGCATAATATATCATGTGCTATTGTAGAATAGGATCTGGGGTCATCTCTAGAAAGGATTTGCAGAGGACAGTTTTTAAATGTACCGGTAACCATTTCACCCATGTTTTGTAATATGGGGTATTTCATGTAACTCAAGCAACCAATCAGCTTCTGATTCATTCTATATTCCACATTAAAACATGTAACGGAGATTCTAATTGGCTGCTGTAAGTAACCAGAAGTTTTCCTGTCTGCACCCTTCTTGTACATCAGTTGTATTGTCTTGCTATTACAAGAAGAATGTCGATCATTTATAACAGTTTCTTTAAACTGAAAATGATCTGTTGCTTTTTTTTTTTTTTTTTAAACTGAATTGCTTTAGTGACCTCCTAAGTTTAAGCAGAGTTGATTACATCCATTTCACTCATTGCAATGTTATCACTACAGTAGCTGAACTGAATAAATAATGTGACTTACACTGACTTTATCTTCCATTGTGTGCCAAGATGTAATGTGAGTAAATTGCGCTTTCGCCCATGGAATTTATTCACTGCTTAGCAGAGGTGAAGCAAGCAGTGCATGTGCTGACATTGGACTTAATTACTAAAGTGCATCATAAAATATTATTGTGTGCATCTGCAAGATTTCAGTCCACTGTGAATTTATGTTACAGCTAAAATCAAATCAAGCTTTAAAAGCACGGTCTATAAAGAATGCAGAAATATGGCACAGAATGAAATTCCTCTCAAAATTGTAGAAACCTTTGATTTTTGACGTTGGAGGCTGTGATATCATTTGGGAATTTCCTACTTGTATTTGTCTTTGGCTTTTTTCCCCTTTATCTGCACTTCCATTGGAAATAGATGAGGAATTTAAACTGCAGTAAAATAGTCTGCATTAAAAGATTTTGATCTGCCCATACCAACAATCATATTTATGGTCCAAAGTAATTTCCGTTAAATTGTTCAGAGTGTATATAAACCTCAAATAGTTTTTTCAGTGTGTTCAGCATAATGCCTCACTGCTTCCAGTTTTTTAAGCAGACATTTTCTGTGAATCTGATGTAAAGTTTCTAGCCGCAGCACCACAGCACAGAGCGTGCAGCCGCAGCACCACAGCACAGAGCGTGCAGCCGCAGCACCACAGCACAGAGCGTGCAGCCGCAGCACCACAGCACAGAGCGTGCAGCCGCAGCACCACAGCACAGAGCGTGCAGCCGCAGCACCACAGCACAGAGCGTGCAGCACCAGTCACAGATATTTCTCCCCCCCATCCTGTACAAATCCCCCCCCCCCCCCCCGTCCTGTACATATCACCCCCTCTTGCTCACATTTACCCCCCTTCCTTTTACACATCCCCTCCTCATGCATTGCATCCTCCATGTACACATTGGCCCCCATCCCCCTACACATTGCCTTCTTGCACTTGTTCACTGTCTCCAAAAATATGGCTGATATGTTGTAGTAATTAGTGCTCAGCCTGGCAGGGGTTAAAGCTGATGCTGTCTCTTGCTGACTCACATTCTCTCCTCATATTCTTGAGATCCCTAACCTGCCGACCTGTCAGTTCCCCGGAGTACACAGCAAGGACGGCAGAGCTGAGAAAAGTCCCATAACAAGTCACTGAGGCCAGAGTACTATGTACCGATTGCAGGCTTCCCAGAGAAAGGTCTAATTCTTACCTGGGGGCAGTCACAGCGTGAGAGACGTCCACCTGGAGCACGCCTACGTGTAGTAGCTGGAGGACAGGGAGGAGGTAAGCTAGGAGGAGGAAGAGGTGCTGCATACCGCCATAGCGAGTAAAGCCACTGCACTCCCAGCAGTGAGCCAGGAAATTGGAAGTGACGTTGCAGTAGCTGCAAAAAGCACCGCTCAGTCTTCCTCCGTCCCCACCAATTAAAAAACGGAAAGGAGGCCACGTACGAATCAGTGAGAAGTGGGAGTGTTTGTGGGCGCACCGCTTGCGCCCTGAACACAGGCAAATCAGCTTCCTAGCTTGCAATTGGCTGATTGAAAGCTGGGAAGCTTCCCATAGACTGCCGTGTGTCTGTGGCGCCTGGACACTCTCTTAAAGGGCCTTTTTTTTTTTTTTAGCTTAGGGGGGGGGGGGCATGCGCCCCCCATGGATGGGCTGCCACTGTTGAAACTCCTTGGGTTGGTGTTTATTATTATAATGTTGTTCATTTGAAAGTTTGTTTTGCCTAAATAGGTTTTGATTACACTCTTGCAATAAGAAGTGCTATTAGCAGGTGGTGCTCAGACTGCATCAAGCAGCCTATTTTTACTCAAGTTCAGGTTCATTCATAGAAAGGATGAAATGTTACACTTGACTGACATTTGTTTTTCTCTTTTATGTTTACGTTGAATTTTTCTCTTAAAGAGCATTGAATGTGTCTGTCACAGACTACACATTTGAAGACTGCCAGCTGGCATTAGCAGAGGGCCAGCTTCGTCTCCCATCAGATACTTCTCTCTTGGAGTTTGCAAGACTTGTAAGAAGTCTGGGGTAGGTAACATGTACATCCTGGAATGTCAATTTATATCTGTTGGGAGATTAGCTTTCACTGGATTGCCCATTTTTATAATTCAAGGACAGATTTTTTCATCTATGAAAAAATACTGATTTTGTTGGATCTTTTTTCATTATAGCCAGATATGTCCTTGCAGTTATTGTTAACACACACATTACACTATGTCAATGACATCTTATTTTACCCTCTGTTTGAAGGTGATATTATTACTTGATTCATTAGCAGAATCATAAAATCTGAAATCTATGCAAATGGTATAGCTGAAATACTGCTATTTTAGCTTTCAAAGGATATATAACTTTGTCCACTTCTACCTCAACAGTCCGGTCCGTGACATCACTTTTCTCTACTACTTTTCTTGATTACCTCTCTTCACTCCAGCCTGTGGTTGGACAATGAAGGAGCAGTAAACATACTGATGAGGTTACTTGCTTACAAAAATAGTGTGTAAAGTACATTGAAAGAGTTTAATTCTTGCAGAACTGCATTAAATAGTGTTTTTAAATCTGCCTGGAGTTTAGCTTTTATTGACGGACCCATTCATTATTATGTCGCCAAACATAAGTAGTAAAACATAAGATCATTTGTTACAGCATTGTTTCTCAGCACTGGAGGTAAAGCGTTGTCTAGCTTTTTAAAATCACCTTTTACATGCTGCAAGGCAGCCCATGGAAGACTTATTTTTCTCAAGTCGTCTTCCAGGACGGCACCCTGAGAGATGACTGGTCCCACCTGACAGAAAACACAATCAAGATAGAGGTTAAAAACCCCGCCCCTCCCAGTGCTCCTCAGTTTTTTTTATTGTGTTTCCCCACACCGAAATGTTTTTTTTTTTCCTCTAAAGTCCTAAGGCCGAGGGCTGGAGGTCTCCCCCTGGGAGCCGGGCTACAGGCTTGGGAACCTCTGGGTCTGGTAGGGTTTGCCCTTCCTGGGGGGTCTTCCCTATTTCCCGGGGGGACAGGAGGAAGAACCCCCCCCTGAGAACTGAAGGACCCTGGGCACAGTGGAGTTTCCCAGAACTTCACGGACCATATCTCCTTCTCCCCTTCCTTACCTGACAAGAGTGTCAGTTTTACAGGTAGATACTGGTCAGAAGATTTCCCTGGAACTCCTTCGGTTGGTGCCTCTTCCTGCTCCCATGTCGGAGCCGGCGTATCAGCGGCGCGTGGGCATTTTCCGGCGCCATGTTGCTGAAGACTTCTCCTGGGCTCCGGAAGTGAGTCACACCGCGCGCCTCGCTAGAGCAGGGCACTTCCGGTTTCAGACGGCTTATGGAAAATGGTGGTGCAGCGTTCAGACGGCGCTGCAGAGGAGAGAGACACACAGACTTGAGCTCAAGAGAGATTGATCGGCAGGGAGCAGGCGCCCACATCTACTCTCGCCAGAGGGGTGAACCCCGATCATGGAAAGAGAGGATGGGCCGACAACGGCCATAGCCGTTCAGGAGACCACGGGGGGGGGGGGGGGGGGGGCAGGGCAGTCTACCTAGCTGGCGGGGGTAATGGAGGGGGAGGGTCCCCTAGCCCTTACCCTCGCAGCATACCACAGTGTTTTTCTGTCTTAGACTAATTGGGCTTTTCTCTTACAGAAACGGAAGCTATTGCCCAGGGAGTCAACAGTAGACCTAGGTCTAAGGCTTCTTCTCAGTCCGAGAAGTGTGGATATTGCAATGAGAAATTGGCACCAGATCACACCAAGCCATTTTGTTACAAATGTATGCATAAATTATCCGGGAAGGAGACCTCTCAGGTCATGAGAGATTTTCTCTCGGTGCAGACAGAAATGTTGACTACCCTCAAGGCTTTCCAGGCAACCCTAAAGACTAGGCAGGATGAGTCCCACCCTAGTAGAGAGGGTTCATCCACACACGGGCAATGCTGCTGCATTGAGCCCGGCACTGGCGTCGGCCTGTGTAGCCAGAAATGCGGATTTATGGGTAACCAAGTTAATGGACCATGTAGCGCATACTTCCAAGTCCAAGCAACTCTTGGATTCCCTGGAAGTGATTGGAAAGGCCGCAGCCTACCTTGCGGATGCAGCAGTTGAAACTGTGTGTACGTCTGCAAAATCGTCAGCCTTCCTAATCTCGGCTAGAAGGGCCATATGGGTTAGGACCTAGGATGGGGACCACACATCAAAAACACGTCTGTGTGGTTTGCCATTCTGAGGGTCCATTCTATTTGGTACAGGTTTTTATCGGACCCTATCCAGATCCACAGAGGAGGGGAAAAAGTTTCCTTTAAGGCCTAAGAAAGATGAGAGTAAATTTTTTCAAGGCCCCCAGGTCAACAACCGCTTCAGAAATCGCAAGGAAGGCAAGAAGTGGGGCATCGGCAGGGGCAAGCAGAAGGGAGGTCTCCTTTTCTCAGGCACAAAACCTGCCGACAAGGATCCCAAGTGACGCCAGCGCCGGGGGGGGGGCTCTCAGTTTATTACACAGTGGGAACAGGTCTCTCAGAGTCCTCTTATCCTTCCAGTGGATAAGAGAGGGCTACAAACTGGAATTGGTTTCCAGACCCCCCCAAACCTTTCTTCTAACCCATCTACCCAGGGATCGGCGGAAAGCGTTAGGTCTCTTAGAGAGTGTCAGGCATTTGGCAGATAAGGATTTCATCCTGCCAGTGCCAGCAAAACAATGCGGGCAGGGGTTTTATACCCACATTTTTGTGGTCCCAAACCCCTCCGGGAAATACCGCCTGATTATAAATCTAAAAAGGCTAAACACATTCCTACGGGACAAGAAGTTTTGTATGGAATCTGTGTACACAGTCAGGAAGCATCTGTTGAAGGAGGTCTTTATGGTCACCATAGACCTAAAAGATGCATATCTGCACGTCCCCATTTTCCCGGAGCATCAGGTCTTTCTACACTTTGCAATTTGCACAGACCAGGGTACCCAGCACTGGCAGTTCAGTGCCCTGCCCTTCGGACTGGCAGTCACCCCGAGAGTCTTTACAAAGATTCTTGCAGAGGTCATCTCTCACCTACACCTCCAGGGGATCACGCTGATCCCCTATCTAGGTGACCTATTGGTCTACAACCTATCCAGGGATTCTCTACTCTCCGATCTGGACAAGGTGATAAGCACCTTGGAATCTATGGGGTGGTTGATCAGTCAGGAGAAGTCCTCACTGACTCCATCACAGACCAAGGTCTACCTAGGTATCCTGGTGGACTCAGTAGCACAGAGGCTGGTACTTCCCCAGGAGAAGGTAGAAGCCCTGATACACGCAGTATCATCAATCCTAGAATTGAAGGAGGCCTCCCGAAGGATGATTTTGAGAATTCTGTGGCTGATGACGTCCTGTATTCCTGCTGTGCCTTGGGCCCAGCTCCACTCCAGGACCCTCCACCAATTCCTACTCTCCTCCTGGGATGGGAAAAGAGTTGTTAGACGAGCAGGTTCCCATTCCCGGGGAGGTATAGAGGTCCCTTCTTTGGTGGCTCAACCCTCAGAGGTTGGGGAAAGGACACCTTTGGTCCCAGCTTCAGCCTGTCAGGGTGACAACCAATGTGAGCTTCAGGGTTGGGGGCCCATCTAGGGGTACTGCAGGCCCAGGGTTTATGGAACCGGCTCCAGAGAGCCTCTTCCTCCAATTTCAGGGAGCTCTTAGTAGTCAGAGAATCACTAAGAGCGTTCGAGGACAGGATCAGGTCCTGTTGAACTGTCAGGTCCTCTCCGACAACTCGACAATGGTGGCCTTCCTGAATCGTCAGGGGTACCTGGTCTCGCTCACTGATGGGTTTAATGCAGGAACTCTTGGAGTGGGCAGAACAGAGAATTCCCTCAATTTTGGCGGTACATAAAAGGGGGATCTTCAACGCAGACGCGGATTTCCTCAGTCAACTGACCGTTCACCAGGGAGAATGGGAGTTAAATCCTGAGGTATTCTGTCTTGTGTATCGACAGTTCGGCACCCCAGAGATAGACCTCTTCGTCCGCAGAGAGAACAGGAGAGTCAAAAGGTTCTTTTGTCTGTTCAGAGAGCAGGGGTCCGAGGGGGTGGATGCGTTAGCACAAGATTGGAAATTCGGGCTGGCTTATGCCTTTCCCCCTTAGCACTGATCCCAGGAATAGTGCAGAAACTGAGTTGGCCCAGGGGCAGTCTGATCCTGAACGCTCCCTGGTGGCCCAAGAGGACCTGGTTTCCCACCCTGGGAAATTATTTGGTGACCTCCCTGCAGCACCTTCCGGAACGTCAGGACCTTCTACTTCAGGGTCCACTTTACCGCCCGAAACTGACGGCTTGGCTCTTGAGATGGAGAGCCTGCACAGGAAGGGGTGCTCTGAGAAAGTAATTGAGACCCTTTACTGAGCAGAAAGCTGATTACCATACGCATTTATGCCAGGGTCTGGGGGGGTCTTCTCTCGGTGTCAAACGAGGGGGACCTTTCAACAGGACAACCCTACGATCCTAGACTTCCTACAGAGGGGGGGTGGATCGAGGCCTGGCAACCAAGACCCTTAGGCTCCAGGTGGCAGCACTGTCTAGTTTTTTTAGACAGGGGACTGGCCCTGGACCAATTGATCAAAAGATTTTTGACAGCTAGGGAGAGGCTGTCCCTGGTTCAAATTAGTAAATTTCCACCGTGGGACTTGTCTCTAGTCTTAGAGGCCCTAACCAGGGCACCTTTTGAGCCGTTGGCTCAGATTTCATTTAAGTTGCTTTCTCTTAAAACAGTCTTCCTTCTGGCCATTAAAACAGCCAGGAGAGTAGGCGATTTACAGGCTCTATCTATGAAATAGCAGTTTTTACGTTTATTGGAGGACAGGGGCATTCTCAGGCAGTATCCCCTGTACCTTCCCAAAGTGGCCTCACGGTTTTATAGGTCACAGGAAATAATCTTCCCCTCCTTTTGTGTTAACCCACAGAACAAGAAAGAAAGCCTTTCATTTATTGGATGTTAGAAGGTGTCTGCTGCTTTACTTAGAGTAAAGGAGTTCAGGAAATCTCATCATCTGTTAGTCACTTTTTGTGGCACAAAGAGGTGAGCAGGCATCAAAAACAACTATCGCAAGGTGTATCAGACAAGCCATTACCATAGCTTACAAACAGGCAGGTAGAGCAGTCCCAGCTAATCTCAAAGCACATCTACACGATCTCTGGCGACTAAGGATGAGCTCCGGCGTGTTTGCATACTCCATGTGCAGAGCCCGCCAGGAAGTCGGCACGGCGCTGCGCTAATCACAGGCAGTGAGACATTTCCAGATCTCTGCAGCCGCACATTGGGAAAATGTCTCACTGCCTGTGATTAGTGCAGCGCCATGCCGACTTCCTGGCAGGCTCTGCACGTGGAGTGTGCAAACACGCCAGAGCTCATCCTTACTGGTGACCTCTTGGGCATTGGTAGATCAGATCTGCAGAGCAGCAAAGTGGACAAACCAGAACATGTTTCTGAGACATTATAGAGTAGAACTTCTGTCACCTCAGGATCTGGCTTTAGGCAGAAAGGTCCTACAGGCTATTGTCCCGCCCTAAGGTAGGCCTGAGCTACTTGCTTTTCTCTCAGGGTGCCGTCCTGGAAGGCGACTTGAGAAAATTACCAGTTACACTTACCGGTAACGGCGTTTCTGGGAAGTCTTCCAGGACGACAGGCCTACTTCCCACCCGTTTTTGTGTTTGTTAATAGATGAACATTGGAGGTGTTTTCACTCTCGTGCACTGGTGTGGGTCAATACTTTTTGACAACTGAGGAGCACAGGGAGGGGCGGGGTTTACCTCTATCTTGATTGTGTTTCCTGTCAGGTGGGACCAGTCATCTCTCAGGATGCCGTCCTGGAAGACTTCCCAGAAACAAGCGTAACTGGTCATTTTTTTTTGTTCAACCAGCAGGTTGAATGGAAAAATAAGACTTGATTCATCGAATGTGTGGATGGGGGAATCCTCCCCACTGAGCCTTTGTATTCTGACAGCGGTGAGATATCCCAGCCATCTGGTTACAGTGATGAGCGCTGCCGGCTATAACTGGCGGTGCTGGTTGAGAGGACATGTTCCAACAGAGCAGTTGTACAGAAGCCAATTAGCAGATCTGCACAATCCCCTTCCCATACATAGATGCAAATTCAGCCAGTCCCTGCTGAACCTTCTGAATTTCGATCTATGTATGGCTGGCTTAAAGTGGTGTTCCACCCTAAAAAAAAAAAAAAAAATGCATGAATGTGCCTAAAAAAAAAATTTAAAAAAAATTTGGAAATTTTTTTTTTTTTTTAACTTACCGCTAAATGCCTGTTGCTAGGGGGTCCCTCGTAGTTTGCCTCTTTCAGTGCCTGGGCTGGTGACATCACTTCCCCTCGGCACAGGAAGGGCTCAGCTCTGCTCCCTCCCTCTTGTCAATCACCTGAGACCCATTACAGGTCCCAGATGACTGAGCGGCCAATCACGGCACGTGACGCCGCTCGCGCATGCGCAGTGGGTGCCCGGCTGTGAAGCCACAGCCCGGCGCCCACAGTTGCAATGCCGGCGCCGCCGGACAGAGGGGGAGACGAGCGGGGCTTCAATCCCCCCGCATCGCTGGACCCTGGGACAGTTAAGTGTCCAATTAAAAGTCAGCAGCTGCAGTATTTGTAGCTGCTGACTTTTATTTATTTATTTTTTTAAATGGGAACTCCTCTTTAAGAAAATGAGTATTAACCCTATTTAGTTAAATTGTACTTGCCTAAACATGCCTTGCTTATTTAATGAGGAGTTTTGTTCACAGGTTAAAGCCAGAAAAGCTTGAAAAAGAGCTGAAACAATTCTCAGAAAGTGCCAAGAAAAGGAAAGGAGAGAAGATAAACCTAAAGGAGTTTGCAGAGTACCTGTCTGTTCCAGTAACAGAGAAATTAGAGGACCTATTTGCCTTATTTGATGAAGTGAGTGCTTTCCTCATCTTCAAAAATATTTTTTTTTTAATTAACAGCGCTAGTTTATTAGTCAGTAATCTAAATCTGTAATATTTACATGTCATATGTGTCCCCGTATACCATAAATGTGATAAGGCAGTGCCACCTAAATAATCGTGTATTCAAAGTGCAGCTGCCCCTTGAGGTATAAAACACACTACAAATGTGAATAGTGTAAAGATGGGCGCTACTCTTTTTCTCAAATCTATCAATTTAATAATCCTATAGTAAAAATATACAAATCATATACTGTATTCACAATAATAACAGCGTTTAAATCTTCCAGCAAACATAAAAATACATATTCTTCTAATTCAATGCTAGTCGATATCCATATTATCCCAGACATTGTGTCTTTAAATACTTTAAATATTCTTGTGTGATGAAATCTTATAATACTGGAATTTACGCGATGCTATATTGGTAATGGCTGTGATCAGCAACTTATAATAGGACTGTGATAGGGTGGGGGCAATCTGGCGCTAACAGACACTATCTGAGAGGGTCACTAACAGACACTACTGTTGCTAGTGACACTAACACCGTGATCAGTGGTAATACTGTACACTGACACTGAACTAATGACACTGGCTGGGAAGGGTTAACATGTAGGGGCAATCAGTGGGTTAACTGTGTGTCTAACAATTTGTAATGTGAGCTGCATTTACTTTACTATCTGGCTGTTTTATATCCTTGCTCTGCAGGGAGAAGAAACAGCCAGATCGCTGTTCCCTGTACACAGTGTGTTTTTGTAAACACAGAAGTCTGTGATTGGACACAGCTGATTTCAGCTGAAATCATTGACGATAATCTGCTGCTCTGTAATTGCACACAGCATGGGTCGGCAGGGGGCGTGCGCATGCGCACCCCAAACCCGGAACAAGGCCGATCACGTACGTGATCATCCCTGTACCTGCCGCCCACTCGCAGTATATTTACTGTAAGCAGTCGGCAGGTTGTTAATAATGGTTTTCTAGCTGTTCCTTCTTAGGGTTCCCTCTTCCACATGGTCAAAATAAACATTGTATTTACATTGTATTTGAACACATCAGTTGTGCTTAGCTGTGTGCGCTTTGTACTTAGTAATCTTACCTTGGGTTCAGCTGTGTAATATTCAAACTAGAAAATTCTGCGTCTGCTGCCAGCTGTTTCTGTGTAGTTTATGCGCTTGCAAACGTATGCACATGTGTAAATTTATTCTTTTTTTGCAAAATTTTATTTTTATTGTGTTTTTGTTTTGTTTTTTGAATGAACAAATGTAGAATTGTTACATAATGTAGAGTACGTAGATATCGAAAACAATGAGATCAGAGGAAAAAAAAAAAATGAAATAGAAGGTACAAATAAACAAAGTCCTCGAGTGCAGAGCACAGGGGTGATCTGCACGGCATATCAAAGATATATAAGGTAAACAGCTCATAAGTAGGTAATATAAGTTCAAAACCATAAAACAATCAAATAATAAAAGACAAAGGCTTTTATGAAGGATAAATAATATGAGATAAGAGACTCAGAAAGGCACCAAATGACATACATGGGAATAAGGGAGTGGAGGGAGGTGCTATGGTCACAAATAATACAATGCCAGTGTAATTTAAGATGCGGTAGTTTACATAGGGGTCCCATATTCTGATCGATCCCAAGGTTCCCATACTTTATCAAATTGGGGGGTAGTATCATGTACAGAGGCCGTTAAATATTCTATCCTCCGGATCTCAGCCACTAGATGTAGGAATTTGGACCAAGAAGGAGTTGTGTTGGACAGCCAACATAATGGAATAAGCCTTTTGGCAGCTAAAAAAATATAAGAAAGAAGCCGATTTAACTTCTGGTTATACCAACAAATAATTTAAGGGATCTAGCAGAAGTGACACATCCACCACCTTTTGTATTAGTAGCCTCACCTCATGCCAAAAGGGTTGGATCATAGAACATGGTCTCAGTAAGAGGGGTCAACTCATGGAGGATGCGGTGAATGTAGAATATTAAATGTAATTGGTGAGGACCCTGTGCACATAGATACTCAATGGTGGTTGGTTTGCCAAGAGTTAATGTTGGGGATTTAGAGTGAAAAAAATGTCTAACCTGCAAATAAAAATGGAAAAGTTGGGAGGGTATATCAAATTTCTCACGTAGAGTACCAGTGGTATATAATCTCCGCGTAGTAGGATGCACCAGATCCCGGAGTTGGAAAAGAGGGGCGTCGAGCCACGTGATAACCCTGCCCAGAGACATGCTATCTGGTATGATTGGGTTAAACAGCACATTTACAAGAGAAGAACAAGATGAGGCAAGGTGGTAATCCTTGAGGCATTTACACCAAATGGTTAAGGTGAAAGCCATTGGAGCAGTACATTGACATTTGAGAATGGGATCCAGGGATGGGGTGGCACCCCAAAACAAGGAGCTTGAGTGAACCGGGTATAAAACTCCCTTTTCAATGGCGGTCCATTGATTTTGGTGCGAATAAAGAGGACCACGAGGCAATAGCCCTCAAATGTGAGGAGTACTAATATTTAATAATGTCTGGGGGAACCCATTCCTCCCCTGGATCTTGGGGCAAATACCACAGAACTCGCTATGGGCCCTATCACCCCATATAAACTTTAGAAAACTCCTCTGAAGTGCTTTTAGTTGGGAGGAGGGCATGGCAGCTGGTAATGTTTCAAAGTGATACAACAGTCTAGGTAAAATAGACATTTTTAGAACATTAATCCTGCCCAACAGGGACAGGGGATATTTTGTCCAAGCCAGCAGAGATTTATTGATGTCTGAAACCAGAGGTGGAAAGTTAGCAGAATAAAGGGAAGAGTAAGAGGGGGTGAGAAGGACACCTAGATATTTGAGGGAGGTATTGCACCATTTGTATGGGTATGATTCTTTAATCTGTGATATTACGGGTAAAGGGATGTGTATGGGGAGGGCTTCAGTTTTGGAAGTGTTGACCTTATAACCTGAAATGGCACCAAAGGAGGCTAGTAGTTTATGCAGTGAGGGGAGATATATCAATGGATTAGTAATAGTGAGCAGAATGTCATCTGCAAAGAGCAACAGTTTATATTCCCCCTGTCGCATTACCACCCCACGGATATCCGGATGAGTGCGGATGGACTCGGCCAGGGGTTCTAGACATAAAATAAACCGTAATGGTGATAAAGGACACCCCTGTCAAGTTCCATTTGTCATGGGGAAGCCAGGTGACAGGAAGGACGACATCTGGACTTGGCCTGTAACTGTCGAATAAGGAGCTTCTAAAGCTTTTAGAAAAGGCGGGTATTGTCTCCCACATGCCTGCCGGGAACAAAGCCCACCTGATCTCTATGAATCAGTTTGGGAATAAGTCTAGATAGTCTGGATGCAAGAATTTTGGTAAATATTTTATAATCTGAATTTAAAAGAGCTATGGGCCTGTAATTATCTGGAATAGAGGGGTCCTTACCAGGCTTTGGGATGACAGAAATGTAGGAGTGGGAAAATTGTGGGTGAGGTGATGTACCCTAAGGCCAGGGAATCATAGAGGGTCAGCATGTGTGGCGACAGAACGTCAAAGAAAGTTTTGTTGTAAAAATAGGGCAAACCTTCAGGGCCGGGTGATTTATGTAATGGAAGTTTCTTAATTATAGTCAGAAGTTCCTCAGCTATTATATCTGTGTTCAAACTAGCTAGATCCGCTGAAGATAATTTTGAAAGTTTTATGTTAGAGAAAAAAGTCTCAAATTTTTCCTGAGTAAAATTAAAATGGTTCTCCGGGGTCAGACAGTTGTACAATTTATGGTAGAATTTGCCAAAGATGTTTGACATTTCATGGGTACAGTGTGCTCTAGATCCATCCGTAGGAGGAAGTCAGGGAATGAATTAAATGGGCGTGGATGCAATTTGTTGACTAACATTCTATGGGGTTTATTCAAATATAATATAAGTATAGAAAACAAAAAAGATGCAGGGTTGTTTATAAAGATTGACAATAGCAACAACCCTTTGGTACCCAGGTATTAACAAACATATCCTGTAATAAAACTGCATTTGGTTAGAAAAACAAGAGCAGTGCATTTTTGACCTACAGAGCTGATCTATATCCATGGACATAGTAGAAAATAAAAACCAACTGGAAAAAAAAAACTGAAAAAAAAAAGAACTTAAGTTTTTGAAGGCCTGAGAGGCATCTGCTCTCAGGAGGCCTTGGGCAAATTCCAAGGCCAGGTAGGGGTATATACGGACTTCCATCCTAGCTCCAGCCGGAGGTTTTGGGCCCAGAGACTGGTGGGCCCTATCTAGGCGCCATTCTATGTCCACTACTGTGGGGGCCAGGGTATTGAAAAGGCCCAGAAGAAAAGTACGTAAGTCAGGGTCTCCCACCGTTTCAGGGATGCCTCTGAAGTGCAAATTCTGCCGCCTTTTCCTGTTTTCCAAGTCCTCCTGCTGTAATTGCAATTGGGAAACTGAAAGGCGTAGGTTATGATTTTCCTCTTCAATAGCCTGTACATAATTTTATCATCTCGTCAAATTTGTTTTCAAGAGTATCTGTACGCTTCCCGGTTTGGTTTATTTCTCCTCTCAGTTCTGCAGCTAGCTTGCTCACCTCTGCTGAGACGTTTGTGATTTGTTGAAGTAAGAGCTGCAGCTTAGCATCCAACTTGGCATCCAATATGTCTGGGGTGAGGATCTCATGTAGAGGGGGTGAAGCAGGGTCTGGACCTTGAGTATTAGTTGGTGGAATGTTCACAGCATTCTCTGCTCCCATGGATGGATCCATCGCGGCGAAAGGGTCTGTGAGATAACTTGAGGTCGCAAGTTGCGACCTGGTGACAAAGCGCTCCATGTTTGATCCCTCACGCGGCCCAAACAAAGGTTTGTAATATCGCTGTTGCTGGCCAACTTTGCCCATGGAATGTCCAAGAAGTGTAGTAGACAGTCGGGCTTACCTCCGGAGCTATAAGTGGCTAAAATAGCATCTCGGAGGTCTCTGGGAGCAGGCGGGACCCTGAGCTCACTTAAGTGGCTTTCTCCATATTAGGTGGGATGACCACCATTCATTTGTTGCATCTGCCAGCTGTAAATGTTACTATTTAAGTAGCCGTGGAAGGGGTTAATAGTCCCAGTGATGAACAGAGTTTGGTGGATGGGGGAGCTGAGCATCAAGTGGGGTGAGATAAACTTGTTTAAGCCCCCGCTCACACTGAATGTGGCTTTGAAATCGTGCAACTTCACTTGAAATCGCAGGGTTTCAAAGCTGTATGTCATTGCGATTTGGCTGACATATGTGCAATTTCATGCACAGATGCCTATGCAAGTCGAACCTGAAATCGGAAAAAGTAGTGCAGGAACTACTTATACAAATTGGTGCGATACCGCAAATTCGCACTGATTTGAACAGTTCCATTGCCGACAATAGGGTGCGACTTGTCATGTGTGGACAATTACATGTGTTTTAATGCTGGGCCTTTTTGCTGGCAAAATCCTGCATAGATATCCGTGTTTTATTACACCTGTGTGGATGAGCCCTTAAAGGGGTAGTAAACCGCTGGGTGTTTGTTTTTGTTTTTTTGTACCCTGTAAGATAAAGCCATAATATGCTAGTATTAGAGCTGCATGATTCTGGCCAAAATGAGAATCACAATTTTTTTGCTTGGAAAAAAAAATCACAATTCTTGCGGCGTAAAATCTTTCACATTATACAAAAAAAATTGGGCTAACTTTACTGGTAAGTTGTTTTTTTTTTTTTTTTTTGTTTTTTTTTTAATTCATTAGTGGAATTTCTTCCCAAAAAATTGTATTTGAACAACTGCAGCACAAATACAGTGTGACATAAAGAATTGACACCATTTTATTCTCTAGGGTCTCTACTAAAAAAATATATAATATTTGGGGGTTCTAAGTAATTTTCTAGAAAAAAAAAAAGGATTTTAACTTGAAACCAACAAATGTCAGAAAAAGATTAGTCTTTAAGTGGTTAAACTTCCCTCATTTTCACACCAAAGTGTATTCCTTTGAGCTAAAGGACAACTTGTTACAATGTTTATACTTAAGTTTCACTGCTAAAGAATGTTGTGATTCTTGGCAGACTACCCATGTTTTTTTTTCTTTCTTTTGACAGCTGTGGCTTTAGCAGAGCAGAGAGATTTCTCTGCATAGAAAGAATTTGAGAAATACTTTTTTCAAGATCGCAACGGGGAAAAAAAAAACGTGATAACGATTCTTAACAATTAATCGTGCAGCTCTAGCTAGTATGCATCGTATACTAGCACACTATGTTAAATTTACCTGAAAACGAAGCCTTCAAGCGTCGCGCTGTCACAGCTGCATGCGCTTCCATCTTCACCTGATCTTCCTTCTGGGTCCGCGGACTTCGGCTGTGTGACTGGCTGGAGTGACAGTGATGTCGCTCCCGCAAATGCCCGTGGGAGCCGCCGTTTACGGGACAGGACTCTGAAGGAACGGCCTGCTTGGCCGTTCCTTCAGAGCGCATGCGCCAGTGATGTCATCGACTGCATGTACAGTAAATATCTCCTAAATGGGGCACATTTAGGGGATATTTACAGCATCTACTGACAACCCTTATTATAGGCTTACCCATAGGTAAAAGTCAATAAAAGCAATAGCCGGAAAAATGGAATTAAGAGATCCCTCGTGAAGAAAAATGGAAATAAATTCTTCCAATGATAGGTGACAATATCCTCCACCACAAAAGCCAAAATAAGCTTACCAGAAATGGTGGTCCTCCTAATTTATAGAAGGTCAAAAGCGTGTTTATCCCCACAGGGATGATGTTAACCTCCAGCAGGGCTTGGGTGATCCTTTATCTGGACACCTGGAGCTCCCATCCAGCAGTTAGGTCCAGCAGAAAAAAACTTCAAAAACTGGCAATGTTGTGTGGTATGAGGATCATTCTCAAAAGAAAAAAGGACACACTCTAAGTGTACTCCGTCATTTATTTAAAATTATTGGAATAAAAATATAGCGCTCACTAGCACAATAGATAAAGAAAACAATATATAAAAAGACCAAGAGCTTGGTCTTTTTATACATTTTTTTTTTTATCTTTTGCCGTCTTGGTCTTTTTATACATTGTTTTTTTATCTATTGCGCTAGTGAGCACTATATTTTTATTCCAATAATTTTAAATAAATGACGGAGTACACTTAGAGTGTGTCCTTTTTTCTTTTGAGAATGATTTTCATACCACACAACATTGCCGGTTTTTTAAGTTTTTTGTCTGCTGGACCTCACTGCTGGATGGGAGCTCCAAGTGTCTGGATAAAGGATCGCCCAAGCCCTGCTGGAGGT
This sequence comes from Aquarana catesbeiana, assembly GCF_042186555.1. Classification (NCBI taxonomy): domain Eukaryota; kingdom Metazoa; phylum Chordata; class Amphibia; order Anura; family Ranidae; genus Aquarana; species Aquarana catesbeiana. The sequence continues at coordinate 312,733,167 of NC_133328.1, forward strand.
TAACATCATCCCTGTGGGGATAAACGCACATTTGACCTTCTATAATTAGGAGGTCCACCATTTCTGGTAAGCCTATTTTGGCTTTTGTGATGGAGGATATTGTCACCTATCATCGGAAGAATTTATTTCCATCTTTCTTCACGAGAGATCTCTTAATTCCATCTTTCCGGCTATTGGGTAAAGAGCCAATCACAGCTGCCCTTTACCATGTGATCAGCTGTGTCCAGTCCCAGCTTATCAAATGTAAACAGACTTGCCGACTATGGGCAGTCCTTTCCTTACAAGCTGTGTCTGTGTGAGGAAAGGAGAGCCGACAACCGGGGCACGGCTGTCAGCACATCAGTAAAGGAGAAAAATTGCTTATTTGCAAAATTTTATAACCGAAACTAAGAATAACTTTTAAAAAAAAAAATTCAGACTTTTTTGTTTAGCAAAAAAATATAGAACCCAGTGGTGATTATATATCACCAAAACAAAGCACTATCTGTCTAAAAAGAAAAAAAAAATTTCCATGTTGGTACAGTGTTGCATGACGGTGAAATTGTCATTCAAAGTGTGATTAGCGCTGAAAATTGACCTGGGCAGGAAGGAGGTAAAAGTGCCCAGTATTGAAGTGGTTACGCGAAAGACAAACAAACCCCTGTCTCATTCACACCACTTGTATCTACAGTTTCAGAAGATGCAGTCTTGGAAATGGTTACAAACCTACATGTACTTACATATTGGTGCACCATCAGCTCTATTCGTTGTCAAAAACACAGCGACTTGCTTACAGCTTGCAAGAGAAGTGGGGAGGCTGCTTGTAGTGTAAACTTCAGATAAGGAAGGTGCTCTTTAAATCGATAAGTGTTTAGGGCTTGTATAGAGAGTTTGGTTACTCCAGATCTACAAGCTGGTTTGGAATGAAAGAAATGTTCTCCTATTTGTTGGAACAATGCTTAGTTTAAAAGCAAATGCCAGCCAGCTTCAAGTGGATGTCAGGGGTTTGAATCTGCCTACTTACACCTCTCAGGAGCAAAATGGTGAGATTTTCATGAAGCATGGCCATACTAATGGTGTCAATGTTTGTCTGCTTTTCCTTTAAGGTAGTCCATTGAAGAAGATAGACATCATTGTTAGTGTTTGAAATGGTCATGGCACTTGAGTAAAAGTGGGAATTTTTGTAGGGATATCATATTCTTATATGGATGTCAGGAGCCAGCAAATCATTTAACTTGTCAGCAAATAAAATTCCAAACGGTTCAAAAAGTTCCACTACTAAGTGGCATTAACTAATCAGCAGTGATTTCTGGCCTAATAATAATTGTCAGGCTTAGTTTGAACCATGTCTAAGACAGATTTTACTGAAGAACAATTTATGAAAACTTCAAGCGTTTGTTACAATGTATAATAATTCTGATATGTGCCTGCTGTACCATGTACTTGAGAAAGTATCCTGTTCTCTTTGTATTGCTTCCTTTGTGTGAAATCCTTGATGTTCCTGCCAGTCCCTCTGCTTTCCTATTAAAAACTGATCACTAAGCAGGAGAACACACCGTGGTCAGTTTTCTAGTTGTTCTGGGAACTTGGTGTACTCTCCTCCAATGATCAGACTTGTCCTGACACCCCCCCCCCCTTCACAGCCATTTACAGGGAAGTTCAGTGTGCTGCTGCTGCTTCTCCTCCTCCCCCAGCTCTTATGCAGCTAAGAACAGAGGAAATGTGAGCTCTAATTTTTTTTAAAAAAGGGAAAAAAGGTATTTAATTTACTTTTTATATCTATACAAAAAATGTTTTGCCTTTATATTTCTATTTTAAACTGAATGGGTTGTTTTGCAAGGTAATTGTTTAAAATCACTTTAAGCAATGAACATCGCATTTTCTGATTACTGTGTCTTTTTACAGAATGAAGAAGGTGCAATTGACCTACGGGAGTATGTTATTGCATTGTCTGTTGTGTGTAGACCTTCGAAGACCTTGCACACCATTCAGTTGGCTTTTGAGGTATTTGTTTTATTATTGTAATATTAAAGTAAACCCGCTCTAACCCCCATTCTAAGCCCTATACTAACTAACCTGTAAAGGTAAGATGTGTATACTTACAGGCTAGATGGTATAAGGCTTAGAATGGGGCTGGAAGTAGGTTTAAACTTAGATAGATTTAGATTAGACTTCTACTTTAACTGGTAACATAAATGCAGTTTTTTTTTTTTTTTTTAAGCAACTATATTACTGCATAATGTTTTAATTTTTGTTTCTTCACTACATTGTTATCTTTGGGTAGATTAAATTGTAAAACAAAAATTGCTTATTCCTACTTAACCAGCTACCATACACACTCTAAGAGAACCTGCTCTGAGAGAAATACTTGGCTATTGCACGCCACCTCCTGAAAATGTTGGTTGTTTAGATAACATGTTGATACAATGACTTAAGTACTTTGAATCACTAGCGTGGAACAAGAGTACAGGCCTGAAGTTTTGACTTCACTGTCTGCATACTTGTGCTTTACCACTGACCCCGCATACAATTTTCTGTTGGCGGTCAGTAAGGACATCTTTTTTTTTTTTTTTCTCTTATTACATTCTTTCTTTGAATTAAACCTCTCACTCAGTTCATATATACGAAGAGAAAGGGAATGCCTCAGTCAGTAAATAGAGATGGGGCGGGTACCATTATCCTTAATTGACAATGATGAGGTACGGGGGGTTTTATATGGACTATCTCGGTACCCAGAAATGAACAATTGAATATAAAAAATTATATTTATTGTGAAAAAGAACAACTTAACACACATTGATAAAAATCACATAGAAAGACACGTATAAAACATGATTGCGTACAAAGGCAAAGAAGGATACAGACTTGAAACAAATGGAACCCCACACAATAGTGGGGCCTCCGAAGATGTAGGTCCAATATAATCCTCTACATGTTTCGCGAAAAAATTTTCTTCTTCAGGAGAGATTGACCTTATACATCTAAGAGAAAATACATTCTTGTAGTTAATTAATTCATAAATAGTTCAACAAAACAAAAGGGGGGTACATAATTATACATTGGATAACAACAGTACTGGAGTAAATTTTAATGCAGGTGAGCTTGGCTTCCTGATAAAGACCCAATAAGGGTCATAGATGGCAATGACTGAGGCACCCAATTAGGGTAATCCCCCCGCGGCAAATACGGGAGTCGATGAAAGGGCGCAGTAACTGAAAAAATATATTTTAAATTAATGTTATATAGCATTACTGCGCCCTTTCAGCACCTCCTGTGTTCACCGGGGGGGGAGGGGGGGGTACTACCCTTATTTGGTGCCTCAATCATTGCCATGCGTGACCCTTATTGGGTCTTTATCGGTGAGCCAAGCTTGCCTGCTTTAAAATTTACTCCAGTACTGCTGTTATCCAATGTATAATTATGTACCCCCTTTTGTTTTGTTGAACTATTTATGAATTAACTAGAAGAATGTATTTTCAATCCCTCCTGAAGAAGCACATTTTTTCACAAAACATGTAGAGGATTATACATTGGACCTACATCTTCAGAGGCCCCACTATTGTGTGGGGTTCCCTTTGTTTCAAGTCTGTATCATTCTTTGCCTTTGTACGCAATCATGTTTTATACGTGTCTTTCTTTTTTATTTTTTTTCAAATATAAGTTTTATTCAACCACCAGAGAGGGCACTACAATCGCTTACATCAACAAGGGCAATGGCATCGTGGTGTGGCGAGGACGCAGCCTCTAAAGGTACATAAGGCAAATGAAAATGAAAATGAGGTCGCAGCCTCTATTATTACATCATTTCGGGATCTTCCACTTGGACCTCTTTGGCAATTCTGCATAACCCCAATATCTTATGGTTTGATGTTATTGCCGCGACCAGTGCCCTCCCACTCTATTTTCCATTTTCCTATACAAATAACCAATCTAAAAAGACCACACACATACACAAAAAGAAAATAGAGATCGAAAGATGGAATGTTAAAAAGAGCTTATTGTATAAAGATAATCGGGGGCAAAGGGGGAGAAAAGATATGGGAAGTAGAGAGAAATAGTTGTAGGGGTAGAGGAAAGGGGTAGGGGAGAAGGGAGGGGGGAAAGAAAGAGGGAGAGAGAGAGAAAGAGAGAGGGAGAGAGATAGAGAGAGAGGGGGGGGCATAAGGCATCCACCTTGACCCGTCAAGTTCCTCTGTATCTCCCCATAGCCTCTGTTTTAAGAGTCCACTGAGATTAGGTGGGAGGGCTTCCACCCAGCAGATTCTGTCCCTCATCTGAGAATATGAACATGTTCCAACCAGCCCAAGTCCTGGAAAACCGCTCATTTTGGTTTCTATCCGTGAGGACAAGGTCTTCCATTTTTTTTGATGTCTTCCACCTTTTTCACCCACATGCTAACCGTAGGAGGTTGGTTAGATTTCCATAATATGGGTATACACGCCTTGGCAGCATCAAACAAGTGTCTTGTGAGCGATTTTTTGTATGCCTTGCTGGGGGCGTGAGAGGCGTGGAGCAAGAATATCGCTGGGTCCGACAATATAGGTCGCTCAGTGAATCTCTGTATTGTGCTCTGAACAGTCTTCCAGAACTGCTCCAATTTGGGGCAGGACCAGAGGATATGGAGGAGTGTTCCCCGTTCGCTCTGACACCTCCAGCAAAGGTCCGAAGCGGAAGGGAATATCTTACGTAGTTTTGCAGGGGTATGATACCATCTAGTGAGGATTTTATAATTAGTCTCCTGCGTTTTCGTGCATATCGAGGATCTATATGTGAAATGTATGATATTTTGTTTTTGACGGGGTGTAAATGTACAATGTAAATCTCGTTCCCACGCCTCTATACACTGTAGATTTGAGCCCTCCATTGGTGTGGTCAGTAATTGGTAAGTGGCAGAAAGGGTATGAGCCATTGGGCCCTCTTCCTCACAGTACGTCTCGTAAGTTGTCAGTGTTTGGGAGAAACTGTCGGGGGCAGGGAGCGATTTAAGAAAGTGCTGGAGTTGGCCTGCTCTCCAGTAGTCCAGTCTGAACTGGCCTTCCGAACTCATGAGTTCAGCAATAGTGGGCCAGCGACTCTGTGTTAGGAAGTGAGAGGCTTGGAAACAGTTAGAATTCCTTAGAGCGATGAAAGTTTGATCTGTACATCCTGGTGCAAACTCTGGTGTGCCCAATATCGGGCGGATCCGAGAGTTGGATGATGATAGTCGGAAACGTAGGAATAGAAAAGCGCATATCTTTACTGTCAGACCTATCAAGGGGTGGTTTTTGAGAGTTCTAGGTAGGAGATGAGCTATCCATGGTGCTCTGTTCAGGGGTAAATTTGACTGAGATTGTTCTATTCTGGTCCATTGTTTGGAGGACTGGTGGCGGTTCCAGTCGACAAGTCTTGTCAGATGAGTTGCATAGTAGTATTTGCGGAGGTCCGGTATCGCCAGGCCTCCGAACAATTTAGGTAACATGAGTTGTCGTCTGTTTAGTCTGGGGCGTTTCCGATTCCAAATAAAGTCAAAGAAAAGGGCACTGGTTTGGGCAAAATACGATGCAGGGATGTGGATCGGTAGGGCCTGCATAAGGTATAGGAACTTAGGGAGAATACACATCTTCAATATGTTGCATCTGCCAAACCATGAATGAAACCCTGTATTCCATTTGGCTAGTAGGGCTCGAACTGTAGTTAGTAACGGGGGGAAGTTTAATGTGAATATCTGTGAAATTTTTGGGGGGATTAATGTCCCCAGATATTTGAGAGCTGTCGTTGACCATTTAAATTTAAAGCTATCTCTAAGTGTTGAAAGTGCTTTTGGGGGGATAGCCACTCCCATTGCCTCGGACTTATCGAAATTAATCTTCATATTGGATAAACTACCATACGTCTTAAACTCCTGCAGAAGGTTCGGGAGGGAAATCAGCGGGCTAGTAAGAGTGAACAGCATGTCATCCGCGTAAGCGGCAATCTTCTGCTGAGTGCCTCCTACAACTACCCCGGATATGTCCGGATTAGAGCGTACCGTGCACAGGAAGGGTTCCAACGATAGGGCGAAGAAGAGTGGGGATAAAGGGCACCCCTGGCGAGTACCGTTCCCAATCATGAAGGCATCTGACAACACACCATTGACCCGTACATGAGCAGTGGGTTCAGTGTAGAGAGACCTTATCCAAGTCATCATCCTGTCGCCTATGCCCACATGACCTAAGACAGAGATCATAAATTGCCAATCCACCCTATCGAAGGCCTTCTCTGCGTCTGTGCTTAGAAAGATGGACGGGTTCTTATTTTGATTGACTATGTGTAGTAGGTTAAGGACTCTGGTAGTGTTATCCCTGGCCTCTCTAGTTGGGATAAAACCTACTTGGTCCTGGTGGATCAGGGATGAAAGAAATTGTTGGAGTCTGTTGGCCAGAATTTTTGTGAAGATTTTTAGATCTATGTTAAGGAGAGAGATTGGCCTATAACTCCCACAGGCAGTGGCATCCTTCCCCTCCTTATGTATCACTGCGATGTGGGCCGATAGAGTATCTCGAGGGATGTTCCCTCCCGAACCCAGTGAGTTGAAAAATTTGTAGAGGTGTTCCCTGACGTACGGCAGCATGGTCTTGTAGTATTGGGCTGTGTAACCGTCTGGACCCGGTGATTTCCCTAATTTAATAGCACCAATGACTGAGGTTATTTCATCTACAGATATGGGTTCCTCTAGCAGGGTACTGGCTTCATCAGTTAATTTGGGCATCCCTGACTTACATAGGTATGTCTCTGTTTGAGAACGTGAGGTGGCTGGTTTTTGTAGATTGTAAAGGGAGGCATAGTACTCCCTAAATTCCCCAGCTATTTTACGGGGGAGTGTGGTTTTCTGACCTGATGGTGACATAATGTGCGGGATGTAGCTCGCTAATTTCTGTTCTTTCAGAGTTGGCTAGAAGTCTGCCACACTTATCCCCTGATTCATAGGACTTGCGCCTGCAAATCTGTATCGCCGCTTTAGCTCTAAACTGGAGTATATCAGTAATTTGGGCTCGTAGGAGCAGTAGTTCTGCTTCTCCCTCAGGAGTCTGAGTGTGTTTATGTCTTGCTTCTACTTTTTGTAAATCATCCAGAAGCCTTAACAATTGTATCGACCGCTGTCTTTTAATACGTGCCCCATGTTTGATTAATACCCCCTGTATGACCGCCTTGTGGGCCTCCCACACCATCCCGGGGTTGCTGTCAGGGGTGTCATTTGTCTTAAAGTAATTCTCCATCTCCTTTACTACGTCTTTAAGAGTCACTTCGTCTTGTAAGAGACTTTCGTTTAGTCTCCAAGTTCGTTCCCTGGTACCGAGACCGTCCGTAAGGTCATAGGCGAGAAGGATCGGAGCGTGGTCATACCACGTAATAGATCCGATCGAGGTGCTTCGTACAGCATGTAGTTGTGCGTGGGGGAGTAGAAAAAAGTCAATTCTAGAATACTGTCTGTGTGGGGTCGAGTAATAAGTATAGTCACGTTCCGTAGGATGTTGAAGTCTCCATACGTCAATCAGTTGTGAACTATGTAATGAGCGAGCTATTCGTTTCCTAACTGTCGGTGTGATTGAGGAAGTTCCCGATGAGGTGTCTTCTGAAGGAATCAGTGAGACATTAAAGTCTCCTCCAATAATCAACTGACCCTTGGTGAATCTACTCAGGGTGTCTAATGTCTTGGCTATGAATTGCTCTTGTTGGGTGTTGGGGGCGTATATGTTTGCTAGTGTCACCTCAACCCCCCCGATGTCACCTCTGAGGAACAGATATCGTCCTTCTGTATCTGTTTTAACCTCTACACACTTCCAGGGCACAGAACGCGAGATGAGTATAGACACCCCTCTGGTCTTGGTCATACCAAATGTGGAGTGGTATACTGTTGGATAGTGTTTATTTTTCAATATTGGTAAGTTGCTCCCTTTAAAGTGAGTCTCCTGTATAAATGCCACGTTAGCCTTATGGCGATGGAGGTCACCTAAAAGCATGCGTCGTTTTTCGGGCGTGTTTAGCCCCCTTGCGTTCAAGGAGAACACTGTCACCGCCTTCATGGCCCCCCTGTATAGAAAAACAGAGGAAGGTATTTAAAGTAAGGGATAGAAAAAAAAGAATAGGGTATAGGGAAAAGCGCGACTAGGAAGGGGGAGAACTCAAGAGTTGCTGAGAAATCAGCAAGTATTGTGTATATGTGTAATCTATCTAAGTAGCACAATAATGCTAAAACGCTCACTAGCTCAACCCAGTAATCGAGCGCAGGCCTATGTGGGAGCTCAGATGGAGATAGCCGGTAAAGAGGTCTCCGGCACCCCTCCTCCCCCCGCTCGCTCTTAGCATACATTGTCTTTATATTGTTAAAGGCTAAATTTTACAATATGAAACATTCAGTTTAAATAGAGGTTACAGACTTTTTCTTTTGTAATATGATGTTCTAACTTTGTGCAATAATAAACCAACCGAACTGATCACTAGCCTGAGCAGATCAACTTCAAGATTCTTAAACCCTTTTTGCCTTCTATATCTCGCAACTGACAGAGTATCCCCTCCGGGATACAGCATATGGAGTCACTGCCCTCCCACCCCCGCCCGAGCGTCACATGGCCCTATACTCCAGGGGTTAACCTCTTCTGTTTCCATGGTTCCCCCCTCCCCACCGCCCCCCCGATCCTCCGCAATACCACCCACTTCCAGGTCTATTTTCCCGCTATTGGTTCTTGAGATGCTTAAGCAGAGTGATCCATTGTACCATATTTTGTTGATCCCTTATGGGCACCTCCCCTCTCCCCCCCTCCCCTTATCGGAGCGCGCAGTCCAAGAGGCCGTGACTGAAAAGCACGCCCCCGGGACACCGCTCTCCTCCAATGCCCGGGACATAGCTCTCATGGTCTGCCGGACTCATAAGCCCACCCTCATCGAGCCTAGCAACTCCCCCCAGAGAGGCAGGAGGATCCGGGGGCCAGAGAGTACATGGACCCCAATATCCCAAACACAAATGTCAACAAACCCCGGCAGTAAGTTGCATCCTACATATATACCTTCCCACTGAATCCGAAAAAAGCTCTCACTCATTAAAGTATCTACCAGCAGCATTTACTTACAGACCCGTAAGAGCAGATTTTAAATTTGCCCAGCACAGAAACTTGGAGACCGTCTTTATATACTGTATTGTAACTGCAGAGAGCCTGAAGATCTCCCATCACCCTCAAGGCAGCTCCACATTTAATGCTGAGGGGTTGAACAAGAGTCTCCAGCCTGATTTTGCAGATCGAGGGCTTGGTTCGGGACAGGACTGTCACTGGCCGGTTTTCCCCCTTTAGTGTGCGGTGGTCTAGGTGGGTCATAGCGGGGTTCTTCTTGCTGGTGGCGATAGGGTGAGGAGGCCCATGCGGGGGGGGGGAGAAACTGTCAGGACTATACAACACTCCAGAGTACGCACAGTCACAGAGCCGGGCCGGGGGCACATTAGCAGCGCTCCAATCATTCAACGGCTTTCTCTCTGCGGCAGGCTCAGGTAAACACAAACCAAAACTTTGTCAGGCTGTAGTGAAAAACATAGTAGTGCATGTCAGTTATGACTCACGTGGACCCTCTGCGGATGAGACTCGCTGTCTTCTTCTGGATCGCTGTTGGCGGGGTGGTTGGTGAGCCCGTTGACAGAATGTACCCGGGCGCCCCGCAAAACGAGGCATCAGGGCCAGCCAATTCGGGACCGAGATTGGTTCCGATTCCACAAAGGCAAAGAATGCAGGGAGATCCGCTGGGGAACGGAGCGTGAAAGAAGAACTGCCGTTTTGAAAAGTCACCGCTAACGGGTATCCCCAGCGGTATGTGCAGCCCTTTCGTCTGGCTAAGTCCAGTACTGGTCTCAACTGGGCTCTGCGCTGAAGAGTGGCCCTGGAAAGATCAGGCAAAATCTTGATCGACACTCCATCGAATTCCACCTCTCCATGATCCCAGGCCTTGCGCAGTATGATTTCTTTCTGTGTGTACCTGTGGAGCCTGCACAGAACATCCCGAGGCCTATCTGGATCCGGTGACCTAGGACCAAGTGTCCTATGAACTCTGTCCAGTTCTAAGCTCGTCGGAGACTCGCCCAGTATTTTCTGAAATATGGCCACTACTGTCGCCTCCAAATCCTCCGACCCGGTGGCCTCCGGGAGGCCCCGCAGCCGCAAGTTATTGCGGCGGCTGCGGTCCTCTAAGTCCTCCAGGTGTAGCTGTAAATCTACTGCGGTAGTTATCTGGGCCTCTCGGGAACGCTCCAGAGCCGACACTCGCTGCGTGAGGGCCGAGACCGCTCCTTCTCCAGAGTCCACCCGGTCCGATATGACCTGTATCTCGGCCCTGATCTCCTGTAAGTCGCGAGCATGTGCCTCTTCTACCCGGAGGATGAGGGATTCGATGTCCGACTTAGAGGGGAGTGCCTCTATGTCCGCCCTCGTGGGGAGAGCTTGAAGAATGGCTCGCAGGTCGTCGGGCATACTGCTAGGGTGTAGTGAGGAACTAGCCATCTCAGGTCTTAAGTCAGCCGGGGTCTCCGAGAAGCAATTCGGCGTGTTGGACAGAGATGGGGGGAGATGTAAATCCGGTGATTCAGGTCTGTCCATGCACTGCCCTCGTGGCGCTGTCGCAATGGCGCCCGGAGAGGACCTCTGCGAGTCTCGGAAATATCTTTTAATTCCGCTCCGTGGAGTTGCAATCTGGGGTCCTCTGGTCAGCGATCGTGTTCTGTACCTCTTGGAGGTTATCATACCTCATTTTCTTGTTCTAAAGCCGTCTTAAGTGTGGGTGAGAGAAGGGATAGCCAGGAGCACTCAAGAAACACTTCTTCACACGGCCAGTGCCAAGCCACGCCCCCGATACGTGTCTTTCTATGTGATTTTTATCAATGTGTGTTAAGTTGTTCTTTTTCACAATAAATACCGTATTTATCGGCGTATAACATGCACCCCAAGTTTAGGAGGGAATTTTAGGGAAAAAAACTTTCTAAGGAAAAAAAAAAACTTACATTTAAATGCCCATCAATGCAGCCTTGTTGTGTCATCTGCAGCCTTTCAGTGTCATTTGCAGCCTTTCAGTGTCATTTGCAGCCTTTCAGTGTCATTTGCAGCCTTTCAGTGTCATCTGCAGCCTTGCCCAGTGACACTGCAGACTTTTCAGTTTTTAAATATTTCGCTTTCGGCTCCTCTCGTAGTGATGTGGGCGGAAGCCGAGCGCCGCCAACATTCATACATAGCCGAGTGTACTCGGAGCTAGCCGAGTACACTTGGCTATGTATGAATGTCGGCGGCTACGAGAGAAACCGAAAGCAACCGAGCGCCGCCGACATTCATACCTAGCCGAATATACTCGGCTAGGTTCGGCTAGCTCCGCTCCGCTCACAGTCACGCCCAATTCTGTATTATGTCCATCATAGGGCGGGACTGGGCGTGACTGTGAGCGGAGCTAGCCGAACCTAGCCGAGTACACTCGGCTATGCATGAATGTCGGCGGCTCTCGCTCCTCCGCTCACAGTCGGCGGGGGATCGGCGTATAACGCGCACCCGCGATTTTCCCTGATTTTAAGGGGAAAAAAGTACGTGTTATACGCCGATAAATATGGTATAATTTTTTATAATCAATTGTTTATTTCTGGGTTCTTTCTATACCTCAGTACATATATACAGTGGGGAAAATAATTACTTGATCCCCTGCAAATTTTGTAAGTTTGCCCACAAAGTAATGAAGGGTCTATAATTTTTATCATAGGTGTATTTTAAATGATAGTGACAGAATGTCAACCAAAAATCCAGAAAAGACACATAAAACAAATGCTATAAATTAAGTTGCAGTTCAGTGAGTAAAATAAGTATTTGATCCCCAAGCAAAATATGACTTGGCACTCGGTGGCGAAACTCTTGTTGGCAACCACAGAGGTAAGACGTTTGATGTAGATGGGAGACCTGGTTTGCACACATCTCAGGAGAGATTTTGGTCCACTCTACAGATCTTTTCTAAATCCTTAAGGTTTCTTGGCTGTGTCTTGGCAATGCAATGTTTCAGCTCCCTCCATAAAAATTTCTAAAGGATTAAAGTGTGGAGACTGACTAGCTCACTCCATGACCTTAATGTGCTTCTTCTTGAGCCACTCCTTTGTTGCCTTAGCGTTATGTTTTGGGTTATTGTCATACTGGAAGATACATCCACGACCCATCTTCAGTGTTCTGACTGAGAGAAGGTTCTCATCCAAGTTTTTACAATACATGATCCTGTCCATTGGCCCCTCCAATGTGGCAAAGTCTGCCTGTACCTTTTAGCAGAGAAACATCCCAAAAGCATCATGTTTCCATCTCCGCGTTCGTCTGTAGGGATGGTGTTTTTAGGGTCATAGTCCGCATTTTTCTGCCTCCAAACACAGCGAGCCGAGTTTATGCCAAAGAGCTCAATTTTGGTCTTGTCTGACCACAGCACTTTCTCCCAATCCTTCTCTGAATCATTTTAGATGTTCATTGGCATGACTGTACATGTGCCTTCTTGAGGAGGGGGAGGAAGAAAAATGCTGACTATGACCCTAAAAACACCATCCCTACAGTCAATCACGGAGGTGGAAACATTATGCTTTGGTGCTGTTTCTCTGCTAAATGTACAGGCCGACTTTGCCACATTGAGGGGCCAATGGATTGGGCCATGTATTGTAAAATCTTGGATGAGAACCTTCTTCCCTCAGCCAGAACACTGAAGATGGGTCTTTCAACATGACAATGACCCAAAACATACCTCCAAGGCAACAAAGTAGTGGCTCAAGAAGAAGCACATTAAGGTCATGGAGTGGTCTAGTCAGTCTCCAGACCTTAATCCTATAGAAAATGTATGGAGGGAGCTAAAAATTTGAGTTGCCAAGCGACAGCAAAGAAACATTAAGGATTTAAAGAAGATTTGTAAAAAAAGAGTGGACCAAAATACCTCCTGAGATGTGTGCAAACCTGGTCACTAACTACAAGAAGCGTCTTACCTCTGTGCTTGCCAACAAGGGTTTCTCCACCAAGTACAAAGTCATGTTTTGCTTAGGGTTCAAATCCTTATTTTACTCACTGAACTGCAACTCAGTTTATATCATGTGTTTTTTCTAGATTTTTGGTTGATATTCTATCTCTATCATTTAAAATACACATATGATAAAAATAATAGACCATTCATTTATTTGTAAGTGTGCAAACTTACAATATCGACACAGGATCAAATAATTATTTTCCCCACTATATCTATATCTATATAGTGGATATAAAAAGTAACCCTCTCCCATTCCTCCTACAATGCAGTGCTTCTTGTTTGAGCAGCCACTCCCCAGGCTTGAGCACTGTCAGATGGGAGTGTGGGAAAGGTCCTTTGTCTTTTTATAAGCCATTGTTTTTTTTTTTTTTTACTCTTGGCGCCTGCAGACAAACACAAGGGTGGGGGTGTGTAGGCAAAGCAAGGCTGGCCATACACTGATCAAATTTCTTTCCTGCGACCACAGGTTTCAGGAAAGAAATTCGCTTGATTCCCGCATCAACACAGATAGTGTTGTTGCTGGAATCCCTCCTGCCGTGTCTTTGTCTTCTCTCGGCTGGGGGCAGGGGTAGCTGTCCCCGCCAGGAGAAGTCAGTGATTTTTTTTTCTAACGGCTATAGCAGCCGCTAGTAATAATCGCAGGTAAAACCTGGTATGCTAGTTGTACCTAAGTTGATTGATCGATGCTGCCAAGATTCGACTTGTGAATGGCCTGCCTTAGTAGTGGTTGTGAGGTGTCAAGAAAGCCCTTTTGGGAAAATAGACAGGTTTACTTCAATCTCAACTTAAAATGCTGTGATATCTCTAAAAAGATAAACACCTTTATACTATAGATAACATACTGTGGTGCGAATAACACTCAAACTGTGCAATACAAATACACTGTTCAATGCCAATACATCATGCCATAGAAAATTAATGCCCAAAGAAAATTTTGTCCCTTTAAATTTAATCCACTCATGTGAATAATATTGTACAAAAAATATATTTTGAACATTAATATTATACGAATATATAACACACCGTCTTTAGATGAAAACCATTCAAAGTTCCAAATAATTTAATCCACACGTTCCATAAAGAAGTGCACAGTGCGATCAAGCAACTCCTCCAGCAATTTCCAGTTAAAGTCCCCTCCTGTGATATCTACTCCACCACTGTGATATAAGATAAACTTTTACTAGAGCGAGTGAACCTCAGAATATTAAAGAAGTCACTGGGCACTTTAAATTAATGTACCATCAACCAGACATTAAATGTTATCAGCTGGCCTTGCATCCACTGCAACATCTCTCATTGCATATGATGCCACGTGACAAAAATAAAGAACAGCACTTCCAATAGTGCAGACAAATTAAACAACTTTTATTAAATGCAAGAGTGTAACTAGCAGGTGTTTTAGATGATGAAAGTTCCTACAAACCTCTCCATCCCTCCACAGTGGACATGATTATATTGAAGTTCATTTTAATATTTTTGTCATCCTTTGTCACTTTCTTGAAGTTTTTCAAGCATGTCTGTGGCTGTCACTTTCAGGTGTAGCTTCCAAAAGTTATGCTGAGGAAGTGATCATATGTATAGTAGGGTGTGCGCATAGGCTGTGACTCTAAATCGCTTACAATTTGGGACCAGGGATGCCATGAGGTTTTGCAAAGCTAGGTTGCTAGTAGAAAGTTACTACTGCAGTAAAGGGAGACAGTGGTAATAGTGATGCTCTGCAGTTAAGGGACACAAAATGGGAAAGTGGTATCCTGTAATAAGGGGACATAAAAATCACATTTTTTTTTTTGCTTGAGGAACCGGGCCCAGCTTATCTTGCACATGGGCCTACTGAATTCAGAAAATGCCTCAATTGTTTATAAATAATTTGATCCTTAAACTGATCTCCCGTTTTACTGTCACTTTCCATGGTTTGTTTAGGCCATAATGGCCCTAACAAACTATTTCCTACAATAACGTGTGCACTCCTGGAGCAAATCACTGACCATGATAGGGAGAGCAAACCTGGTGAAGATGGTGTGGCTTCCCCAACTGTTATTTTTACTACATAATTCTCCAGTCTGGTTGACATCAAAATTATTTAGAACAATAGACTTTTGGAGACTTCATATGGAAACATGGTAAACAAAGAATTAAACTGGAAACCCTCCAACAGGCAAAAGATAGAGGGGGAATAGCGGTCCCTAATTCTAGACTATACTTCATTGCAGCCCAACTTCAACTCTGATTTGGATGGGAGGAGGCAGATACTCAAGATCCTATACAGACTATAGTAATCACTCAATTTAAACCATTACCACTAGTACAGCTAATTGTTTCTCATGGATTCTATGAGAAGAGAAAATTTCCAACCTTCCACTTAATCCATAAACTTTGGGAAACAATACGTATACTTACTCAGCATAAGGGTTATACAAAATATATGCCAATATGGGAGAATTACTGTCTACCTGAGCTGAATAAAATATCAGAATTTTTGGAGTGGAAAAGGGCTGGGCTAACTCTACTTTATCAGCTATTTGAGGGGGATATTTTATTGCCCTTCAGTACACTGAAAGAGCATTTTCAACTGTCAAAAAACAACTTCTATCAGTATCTTCAGATTCGCCATGCTCTACAAAGCCAAGCCCTAACATTCCAACTACAATATAATCCATCAGAGATCTTAATGAAAGCTACTACAATACATCTTATTAAAAGAAGACTAATTGGAGAGCTCTATCACATCTTATTAAATACAGCGAAGGTAGATGGACAAGCTAAGAGTCTTATTCATTGGCAAAAAGACCTGATTGATCTTGATGAAGATGAATGGACTCGAGCTATGGAGATCCTCCTAGCTGTGGTATCTATCTCACCCTGTCAGCAACTGACCCAGCTTTTTATTTTACATAGAACCCATTACACCCCACAAAAATTATTTGCTTGGGGAAAATACACCTCGCCCCTATGTCAGCGATGTTCTGTATCCAATGGCTCCCTTATTCATATGCTTTGGCGTTGTCCCAAGCTCCATAGATACTGGGAGTAAGTGTTTTGGACGTTAAATACAATATCAATGACAGAAATAATAAATGCCTCCAAATTATCACTACTGGGAATAATTCCAGATGGAACTTTACCAGTAGAGATGCATGTAATGTGGACCAGGTCTCTTTACCTAGCTCGTAAACTAATTTTACAAAAGTGGATTGATAATACTCCTCCAACCCACAAACAATGGGGTAATAAAATAAATCATATATTAAGAAAAGAGAGATTAGCATACAAACATTGAGGAGCTCCTTTAAAAATGTGTTAAAATTTGGAAGTACTGGCTTAACTCGAGAAATTTATTGAATGACGGCTCATGTGGAGGGGAGGGGAGGGGGGAGAACGGGGATGAGGTGATCGATTTATAACATACTTTGAAGATGAGTAGGGAATAATATAAACGTACTGGAAAATAATATAGAGGTATATGTTTGATGTTGTCTTGTTTTTGTTAGTTTTCCTTTGGATTATGGTTTATGGTGCTCTTACTATCTTTGTGCTAGTTTTTTTTTTCAATATATATCTCCAGTACTTGACCGTGAGAATGTGTTCAGCACGATCCCATCGTGCTGGTTCTTGGCGACAGGGTACTGTGCATGTCGCGCTGGCTCGCTCATCGGGAAAGGAAAACTTTTTTTTCTTTCACGATGAGCAACATGCAGTACTGACAGCTGTCGGGTATGAATCATGAGGGGGAACGCCGCGCCAAATTTTAAATAAAAAACCGGCATGGGTTCCACCCCAGAGGCATACCAGGCCCTTAGATCTAGTATGGATTTTAAGGGGAACCCCCTATGCCGAAAAAAACAGCGTGGGATCCCCCCAAAATCCATACCAGACCCTTATCCGAGCATGTAGCCCGGCCGGTCAGGAAAGGGGGTGGGGACGAGCGAGCGCCCCCCCCTTCTGAACCGTACCAGGCCGCATGCCCTCAACATGGGGGGTGGGCGCTTTGTGGCAGGGGGGCGCCCTGCGGCCCCCCCCCATGTCCCCATGTTGATGAGGACAAGGGCCTCTTCCCGACAACCCTGGCCGTTGGTTATCGGGGTCTGCGGGCGGAGGGCTTATCGGAATCCAGGAGCCCCCTTTAATAAGGGGGTCCCTAGATCCTGGCCCCCCACCCTATGTGAATGAGTATGGGGTACATCGTACCCCTACCCATTCACTTGGGGGAAAAAGTGTCAATAAAAAAACACACTAGACAGGTTTTTAAAGTAATTTGTTAGGCAGCTCCGGGGTTCTTCTTCCGACTTCGGGGTTCTTCTTCCGACTTCGGGGTTCTTCTTCCGACTTCGGGGTTCTTCTTCCGACTTCGGGGTTCTTCTTCCGACTTTGGGGTTCTTCTTCCGGCTTCGGGGGTCTTCTTCCGACTTCTCCGCTCTCTCTGGCCTCTTCTCCCGGTGTCCGGTTCTTCTCCTGCTCTCCAGCCTCTTCTCCCAGTGTCCGCTTCTTCTGCCAGCTCCTCCGCTATCTTCTGCTCTTTTGCTAGCGGTGGCACGGTCTTCTCCTCTGTCTTGTTCCTTCTTCTCTTCTTCCGATGTTGACCCGACGCTCTCTCCCGCTGTAATGCTGTGTGAGCGGTGCACGATGACTTATATAGGCATGGGGCGTGGTCACCGGGTGATGTCACCCGGTGACCCCCGCCCCTTATGACGTCGCAGTCCCATCATGCCCCGGGACTGTGACATAAGGGGGCGGGGTCACCCGTGACCACGCCCCATGCCTATATGTCATTGCGCACTGCTCACACAGCATTACAGCGGGAGAAAGCGTTGTGTCAACCTCCGAAGAAGAGAAGAAGGAACAAGACAGCAGAGAAGACCGGGCCACCACTAGCAAAAGAGCGGCAAAAGAGCAGAAGATAGCAGAGGAGCCCAGCAGAAGAACCGGACACCGGGAGAAGAGGCCAAAGAGCGGGAGAAGAGGCCGGAGAGAGCGGAGAAGTCGGAAGAAGACCCCCGGAGTTGCCTAATAAATTACTTTAAAAACCTGTTTAGTGTGTTTTTTTTATTGACACTTTTTCCCCCAGGTGAATGGGTAGGGGTACGATGTACCCCATACTCATTCACATAGGGTGGGGGGCCCCCTTATTAAAGGGGGCTCCCGGATTCCGATAAGCCCTCCGCCCGCAGAGCCCGACAACCAACGGCCAGGGTTGTCGGGAAGAGGCCCTTGTCCTCATCAACATGGGAACAAGGTGCTTTGGGGTGAGGGTCCGCAGGGCTCCCCCCTGCCCCAAAGCGCCCATCCCCCATGTTGAGGGCATGAGGCCTGGTAGGGTCGGGTGGTGGGGGGGGCGCTCGCTCTTCCCCACCCCCTTTCCTGACTGGCCGGGCTGCGTGCTTGGATAAGGGTCTGGTATGGATTTTGGGGGAACCCCCACGCCATTTTTCCGGCGTAGGGGGTTCCCCTTAAAATCCATACCAGACCTAAGGGCCTGGTATGCCCCTGGGGAGGAACCCAAGCCGATTTTTTTGTTTAAAATCTGGTGCGGCTTTCCTCTCATGATTCATACCCAACAGCTGTCAGCATTGCCTGTCGCTCATCGCGAAAGGAAAAAAAACAGCGGCGAGATTGACACAATAATAGTGCATATGTAGATCAAGAAATGAAATGATGGTAATCCCTTTATGTATTTTCTATTCTTGTTTAAGAACAATTTGCTTTTTCCTTTTGTATGTAATATGCATGATAAAAATTAAAAAAAAAAAAGATTAAAAAAAACGTGTGCACTCACTGGGTGTGCTGTATAAACTGTATGTAGCCTCAGTTACATACAGTATACAGCCTTGTGTTCCGGCTATGAAATGCAAATATCCGTTCCACACCCGGAATAAAATGGAGTCTGAATTGAGTGCTGTATTCTTTATGAAGCTGAGGATATAAGTTTAGACTGCGGGCACACCTGTTCAGGAAATGGCCCAAACTATTGCACAATTGACGTTTTTACAGCTGCTGTTTTTGGCTTAAGGAATTTTTCTGCAGCCAGTAAACTTCCCAGCATGTTATCCTGTATGTCTATGCACACATAGGCTGTTATCAGAGTTTTTCGCAGTGGCGTTTTCTGCCTGGAAAAAACCCCAAAACTAGTTGGTTTTAAGAGAAGTTTTTCCGGTGTAAAAATGCTCTAACTATGCTAAAAGCTTAAAAACGTGTATATTCTGTGTTTATCAGAGCCAAAAGCTTTTGTGGGAGTATAATTTTGCTAAAAAAAAAAAAAAAAAAAAAAAAAAAAAAAAAAGCTAAAAAACGCTATAGCTGAAAAACGTATTCTACAGCTTTCTACAATTAATGCTACTGGCGTTTTTATAACGCCCAATGTGCATGAGGCATAAAGCTGGAAAATCCGCAAATCTTTTGTTTACATGGCAGCGCTTTTCGGTGATAATATCTTGTAAAGTAGCTATCCTTTCAGTGTGTGTACTTGCTACTTATGTTAAGCTGACTTAAATGTCAGCTGATTCCTGCTGTATCAGGCACAATTCGAGCTGTAGGTGGTCCTGTAAGCACCACAAGAAAAAATTCTAAAATGTAAAAAAAGAGCTGGATGGAAAGTTGTTAGCCAGACAGTGAGTGCCTCCAATCCAATACAGCCACTGTTTAGGCATTCAGACAAGCTGCACATGCTGTGGCTATCTGAAAACAAAAGCTAGCAGGGGAGATTCCTCTATATACACGGTTTCTACAACATTTACTAATTCTTTGAATCAAGCTTTCAATATTCTGTTGGTGTTCAGCACTCCCCTAGAAATGTAATTTCCTACCCATATGTTTGGCTTACTGCTCTTTCTACTAGCTTTTTCTTTTTACAATATTGTGACTAGTTTTATGAATACAGACTGTAGACATTCCACTTACAGTTATTTTTGGTCCACGTTGCAGTGCTAGGAAGTGAGGAAGTTGTTAGCCAGAATGTATTGTTGGTACCTCCTATGTTAAAGAGAGGCTAGTCTGCAAACTCTATGCATACTTTCAATATAGCCATCATATATAAAGGCAGTTTTGACAGAAATATATAATTGTCTTTTAGGCTAATGTGTGATGTTTGATGATATGATCATTTTTGTCGTTTTTAGATGTACCAGTCAAAGAATGATAAAACCATAGTAGAAGACGACTTGGCAGTGATTCTGAAGACTGCACTGGGAGTGTCAGAGCTTAGTGTAACAGATATTTTTAGAGCAATAGATGAAGAAGAAAAGAATAAAATTACATTTGGTAAGTACACCAAAGAGTTATCAGGATAGCTGTTTATTTTGTATGTTTTTATTCATGCATGGATTTAAATAGCTAGACATTTCCATCACTACGTCTTTTCGTAGTTATTTTCCAAGCTGTATTTATAACTAATTAAATAATTGCTGTTCTTACTAATATGGAAAAAGTCAGCAGTGCTATCCGCCCCACTCCAGCACCTGCAACATACACCATGGTGTCCATGACACCTCCATCTGTATTACACATAGGGCCTCATGGCATAGTTTCATGCAGAGCATCTTCCTCCTCTCACACCCAGAGTCTTTCTACTGTACAGTGGTGGCTGATGCTAAACTTTTGTTTGGGGGGGGTTGGCGGCAACTTATGCGCAAACAGCAATGCCTCGTCGAGCAGCCTCACATCTACATCATACAGCAACATAGCCAACCTGCCCAGCTGCCCGGTGCCCGGCTCAAGCCCGACATCTGTATCTGACAACAGCTACTACAATGGTGGAGGAAACTCCCTGACCACGAACTTGCAAGTTGCCAGCCAAATGTTATGCCAACAGCAACAGTACCAGACAGCGTGCACCATGTGCATTTCTTGCAGGTGCTATGGCAGCTGCGGGAGCAGCATAGCTGTCAACTACTGCAACTATTTTCAGCACTTCTCGGCACCCTCTGTTTCCATTTTCCTTCATGCCTTTCAACCGCATGTGCAATTATGGGTACATCAACACCCAGCAATACAACAATAGCTCCTTCTTCCCCGTCATGCACAACCCCCTCCTCCTCTGCCGCAGTTTCCCTGGCTTCTCCTCCTGGCCAACCCAACCTTCTTCAGATCCCCCTCCTGCCCTGATTGGCCACAAGTGGGTAGGTTTGGGGTGCAGTGCTCGAGCCCAACTTTTTTTTAAGCCAATGAGAGCCTCAGGCTCTAATCATGTGCTTGGGGGGGGCAGGAGAAACGACTCATAGAAAGCTATGAGTCACCTTATGGACTGGCTGCTACTGTATGTAGTGCCTCAATCAATGCTTCTGCTTTACTCATCACCTTCTTCATACTATACAGTACATTGCTCATACATCTCTGATGCATGCAATTCCTTTTTCCTGTGCACAGGGCCGGTGCAAGGATTTTTGTCTACACAGGCGAAGGTGCATTTTGGTGCCCCCCCACCATCGTCCTAATACCACCCTCTTTCCGCTCCAGAATACAATTTCCCAGCCCCATATGGCAACCCATCTACGGCTAATCACACGCTATACAATCTGATTGTACAATACTTTTAGATTTATTAACAATTATGTGGTATAATGGCCTGCCTGATTTGATACTCAATAAAAAAAAATGTTCAGGTTTGTCTTCATATGACAAATTTTGGTGAAACTTCGCCTAGGTTCACACATATGCGATTCCAGCGCCAGTTCTTGCATCGCATCTCTCCCGCAGGCAGTTCACACTGCCCTCTGTGAACCGCTGCGGGTGTCAATACAATGTTAATGACACTCCCAGATCGGTTCACAGATCTCAGTGCAAACTGTGAATGCGCACAGGAATCAGATCGCATGGGTGAGAACACCCATGCATTCCGATTCCAGTGCAGGACAAAAGTCCCTGCACTATTTTCCTGCAAATCCAATGCGAGTTCAGCCATGCAACTGTATGGCTGAACTCGCATTGCACAGACATCGCATGTAATCGGCACCGCAGTGCGGGTGTGAATCACATGCAATGTCTGTGTTCCCACAAGTGTGAACCCGGGCTGAAGCAGACTGTACAATCAGATTGTATAGTGTAAAGCTTAGCCAGCTTAAAAGATTCCTCCATCCACACTGACAATGCAGATGGATGAGCACTAGGGGTGCAACGGATCAAAAAAACTCACGGTTCAGGTCGTTCCTCGGATCAGGAGTCACTGATCGGATCATTTTCGGATCAAAAAAAAAAAAATGAATTGAATTGAATTTTCAAAAACCTGTGAAAATTCCACCACCATATAGTCCCCACTGTAATATCCACAATCTCCCCCACTGTAATATCCACAATCTCCCCCACTGTAATATCCACAATCTCCCCCACTGCTGTAATATATTATCCACGTCATCTCCCCCACTGCTGTAATATATTATCCACGTCATCTCCCCCACTGCTGTAATATATTATCCACGTCATCTCCCCCACTGCTGTAATATATTATCCACGTCATCTCCCCCACTGATGTGATATATTATCCACGTCATCTCCCCCACTGATGTAATATATTATCCACGTCATCTCCCCCACTGCTGTAATATATTATCCACGTCGTCTCCCCCACTGTAATATCCACATCGTCTCCCCCACTGTAATATCCACAATCTCCCCCACTGCTGTAATATCCACAATCTCCCCCACTGCTGTAATATCCATGTCATCTCCCCCACTGCTGTAATATCCATGTCATCTCCCCCACTGCTGTAATATCCACGTCATCTCCCCCACTGCTGTAATATCCACAATCTCCCCCACTGCTGTAATATCCACAATCTCCCCCACTGCTGTAATATCCACAGACTCCCCCACTGTATACAGTATAAGTATAGGAAGGAAGACTAGTGTTTAGTCTTACCTTACAGAATAGAAGCCGCCAAGCCGGCCAGATCAGATCCACGAGTTGAGGGGTGATGATGTCAGCGCGCACCGCCGCCGCGGGGTGTACCAAGATGGCCGCCGCTTCAGAGCTAGGCCGAAGCCGCGGCCTTTCCTAAGGCCGAGGCATCGGAGCGCATGTGTGGCGATCCGAACAGGTTGACCTGTTCGGATCACGGATCGGTGACGATCCGTTGCACCCCTAATGAGCACCCCCTTCCCCCTGCTGTGCTTTGTATTCTAACAGACGACACCACTGACTGTCAGAATACCCGAATAGATGTGGTGGCTGCATTCATTTTCTTTTTTAAGGCTTTTTCCCCTCAATTTTCACCTGGTGATTTGTCCAGTAACACACCTACTGTATTAGATTGCCCCCACTTTGGATGAAGGACCACAGGGGGCACCTTTAAACAGCAGCATTGTCAGTCTGAGAGGAGGGAGTGTCTGATGTACTAGCAGAATTATGAACACTAATGAATTGAAGACAAACTTCAGCTAACACTTTATAATCAGTTAAAGAAACAGTGTTTTTCCTTTAGGGATAAAGGTTTTACTTAAATGCTGATCATTTTAAGCACCCCTGTCAGTGGTAAATGGTTTGTCTCATCCCTCTAACTGCTACATCTGCAGGGCAGCGTGTTCTGTGGAAAAACAGCAGACTAAGACAGTCCACCAGCAGGTTAAATAAAACAAAAACAAAAAAAACGGACTTGATTTCCCCATCCATATCCTTAAGGTGGATGGGTGGAATCCTGCCCACTGAGCTATTGTATTCTGACCGCAGGGAGATTTTCCTGCCGTCAGAAAATACATATCAGCTGGCTGTAGCTCGTGGTGCCAAATGAGCAGGGAAAGTCCAACAGGTTTCCATCAATCATGGAATTCTACAAGATAATGTATGCTGATGAGTGCCAGAAAGAAGCATGAATGTCTTATACTGCTGTGCAAAAGGGATGAGCCAAACACGCCCACGGTTCGGTTTGCACCAGAACCTGCGAACGGACCAAAAAATTTGCGCAAACTTTAGCACCCCATTGAAGTCTATGGGACTTGAACGTTTGAAATCAAAAGTGCTAAATTTAAAGGCTAATTTGCATGGTATTGTCCTAATAAGGGTTTGGGGACCCAGGTCCTGCCCCAGGGGACATGTATCAATGCAAAAAAAAGTTTTAAAAATGGCCGTTTTTTCGGGAGCAGTGATTTTAATGATGCTTAAAGTGAAAAAAAAGTGAAATATTTCTTTAAATATCGTACCTGGGGGGTGTCTATAGTATGCTTGTAAAGTGGCGCGTGTTTCCCGTGCTTAGAACAGTTAAATGACATTTTTAAAGGAATAAAAGTAATTTAAAACTGCTTGCGGCATTAATGTAATGTGGATGAAAATCAGTGAGACAAACGGCATGGGTACCCCCCCCCCCATATACTCTGAACAGCAGTATACAGGTGTTGCAACCAACACAGGGACTGTAGGTTTGTTGTTGAGTAGAATCAGTTTGTAATTATGAATTGGTACATTTTTAAAGTGTAGCTCCAGCCAAAAAATCTATTTTTAAGCTTTTTGGAAAACATAGGGAAGGGTTATCACCCCTGTGACATTTATTTTGTTGTCTGTGCTCCTCTTCAGAAGATTTCACCTCACTTTCTGTCTCAATGACAAATGTTTTTTGACAATTTGGGGTTTTTAGTGAAACAAGGATTGTTGATAAAGCATCAGTGGAGAGGAGACGTTTTTCCCATATTAACTCTTACAGGAGAGAATTTCCCTTCCTAGGGGTAGATTTCATCTCACTTCCTGTTGTCTCCTTCCGTTTGCAAGTAGGAGTCGTTTGTAAGTTGGATGTTTGAAAGTAGGGGCCTGCCCTATATACTATGCAGAAATTGCGGCCTTAGGTGTTGGTGTTGCCACAACACTGTAAGTCCTAAAAATATAAATAAACGTGCCTGCGCTGAAAAAACAGATATATCCCAATAGTTGGGAGGTGCATATATAGTGTAAAACTATACTACAAAATTTCAATACAAAAAAAAAAATGCTAGTAATATATAAATTATAGAATGAATACAATCCTTATAAAAAGTATCCCATAAAGTGCAACATGCAAAAAAACAATATATATATGTGGTTATAAATATAAGATCAAAGTGCAAAATCAAGTGTCCACATTTAAAAAGTTCAATTCATTGATATCAACACATAAAGTGCAAGTAAGTGGTGTCCACAAAAAACAGTGTTCCTCATGCTCCTCCTTAATGGTGTTCACAATCCAGCATGCTTCAGTGCTCTCCTGTGACCCCCCCACTTGTGCTTGCGCTCACCTCTGAGCGTGTGACACGGTAATTAAACAGTGTCTAAACACGCATTGGAGCCACCCCTTGGGCTCATACAGGGTATGCTGGTATAAACTCCACCACTCCTCAGATGTCATCAGATAGTCTCACATACAAGAAAGAAAAAGCTCCATAGTGTGATACAGTAGGGATTTATTTAAAATATATTAAAACTTCCCTCTAGAAGGGTACTCACAATATGTAGGTGCGTGAGTGCACCAATCTTTCCAGAGAGTGTTTGTATAAAACAAGCGTTTGTATGGCGTGCAGTGTGTCGTTCCTCATCTACCTCTGTTACTGACAGCTCCGTCCTACCCCTCCCCTACCCCACCTGACGGAGCTGTCAGCAACAGGGGTAGATGAGGAACGACATACTGCACGCCATACAAACGCTTGTTTTATACAAATATATTGTATCGTTGATATCAATGAATTGAACTTTTTAAATGTGGACACTTGATTTTGCACTTTGATCTTATTTTTATAACCACATATATATATTGTTTTTTTGCATGTTGCACTTTATGGGATACTTTTATATAAGGATTGTATTCATTCTATAATTTATATATTACTAGCATTTTTTTTTTTTTTTTTAATTTTGTAGTATAGTTTTACACTATATATGCACCTCCCAACTATTGGGATATATCTGTTTTTTCAGCGCAGGCACGTTTATTTATATTTTTTGGTTTATGCACGCAATGAAACGTGGTTAGTGTTTGCAGCTTATCTATATTTGTTTCACCTCACAGAGGCATCAGTCCATCTTTGGCTCAGAAGACCCCCACATAATTAGACACTGTAAGTCCTCACAGTTACTCTTGGTGGGTGCAGAAACTGGCCCTGCTGTGAAATATTGGATCAAGAATTGTAATTACATGTCCCTGTTGAACAGGGGCAGAAAAATTGGGCCTTAGGCACTGGTGCCACAACACTGCAACCCCTCACAGATACTCTAGTTGGAGCGCAGGAACGAGCCCTGCTGCAAAGTATTGCATCAAAAATTGTAATTACACGCCCCTGTTAAACAGGGGCTAAAAAATTGGGCCTTAGCCACTGGTGGCGGTGCCCAGAACCAAAAATATTCTTACAAGCTATCAGCATTATCATTGAGGAGGAAGAGGATAGTCACTCAGCATCAGCATAGGCAGTCTTGAAGGGATCTGACATTTCAAAAAAAATTATTTGGTTACATCAGCATTAGGTGCTTGGTAGCTGGTGGTGATCCAAGACTGATTCATTTTTATGAAGGTCAGTCGATCGACCGAGTCTGTGGACAGGCGCACCCTGTGATCGGTTACAAAGCCTCCAGCAGCACTGAATGTGCGTTCCGAAAGAAAGCTGGATGCAGGACAGGCCAGTAGCTCAATTGCATACTGTGCAAGCTCTGGCCAGTGATCCATCCTCAAGACCCAGTAACCCAGAGGATTTTCGGTGGGAAAGGTGTCCAAGTCAGATCTTGTCCCTAGGTATTCCTGCACCATGTAAAACAGACACTGGCGATGGTTGCTGGAACTGATCATACCTTGGGGCTGCGGACTAAAAAATTGTCTGAACGCATCGGTCAGACGGCCACCATCTCCACCGCTCCTTCTGTGACTGACCAAAGCCTCAGCAACACGTTGTCCAGGAACAGGAGTTTGTAAACTCCCAGTCTCTGGGAATGCGTTGCACAGACCTTTCTGCAAGGCCTCCCGAAGATTTTTTTATCCTCTGCTCCCTCTGCGACGGCAAGATAAGGTCCGCAACCTTACCCTTGTAACGTGGATCAAGGAGGGTTGCCAGCCAGCCAGTATTGATCCCTCTCCTTGATACCATGAATACAAGGATCCTTCCGCAGGCTTTGCAGGATCAGGGAGGCCATGCAGCGTAGGTTTGCTGAGGCATTCGGTCCGGAGTCCTCTGGGTCACTAAGGGCGACATGATCCACAGCCACCTCCTCCCAGCCACATACAAGTCCATGGGTTTCTTGGGACTGTAAATGATCCCTTAAAGACTGCTGCTGATGCTGAGTGCCAGGCTCCACCTCCATGCTGACACAATCCTCCTCTTCTTTCTCCTCGTCCTCTTCCTGTGTGATCGGTGGGCACGCAGGAACACTGTCTGCATAAAGGGGGCCTTGAGAGCTAAGAAAGTCCTCCTCTTCCTGCCTCTGTTCTTCCTCGAGTGCCCTGTCCATAATTCCATGCAGCGTGTGCTCCAACAGGTTGACAAGGGGGACAGTGTCACTGATGCATGCACTGTCACTACTCACCATCCTCGTGGCCTCCTCAGATGGTGACAGGACAATGCATGCATCCGTGATCATGGCCCACTGGCGTGGGGAAAAAAAAACAAGCTCCCCCGACCCTGTCCTGGTGCCATAGTTGCACAGGTACTCATTGATGGCCCTCTGCTGCGTGTGCAGCCGCTGCAGCATGGTCATCGTTGAGTTCCACCTGGTGGGCATGTCACAGATTAGGCAGTTCTTGGGCAGGTTAAATTCCTTTTGGAGGTCAGCCAGCCGAGCACTGGCATTATATGACCTGCGGAAATCCAAGCTGGCCCCTGGAGGGCATCCTGCCTCGTTGGTGATGTGCCGCCTCCTCCTCCTCCTCCTCTCTCCTATCAGGCACCCACGTGGAGTCAGTGACCTCATCATCCCCTCCCTCCTTATCACTGGAGGAAAGCTGGCAGTATGCTGCAGCTGGGGGAACATGACTGCCAGATTGCTGTCCTTCTTGGCCACCCCCTCTCTCTGGGCTCACGTTACTGCCTTCCTCTAGCTGGGTACCATCATCGGAGCCTTCAAAACGCTGGGCATCCTCCTGGAGCATGTACCCAACACTGTGGTCAAACAGTTTGGGGGACTCCTCAGGAGGACATGGTGGGGCTAGGGAAGGAGTCACTGATGCCATTGAGCTGAAGGAAGAGGCCGCGTTGGCAGCTGCTTTGCCAGACAAAGTACCCTGAGCCTGGGTGAGAGAGGATGAGGAGGATGAGGACGGCTTGGTCATCCACTCTACCAAGTCTTCCGCATGTTTCGGCTCAACGTGGCCAGCTGCCGAAAAAAAGAACAAGTGTGTCCCACGGCCACGTGCTGATGGGGATGCACCGTCTCCACGACCAGCACTGTTGCCTCTAGACACAGAGCCTGCTTGCCCTTTTTTATTGGCTTGTGACTGACTGCCTCTTCTTGTTGGCCTTCCAGACATACTAATGGCCTGCAGTGAGATGTAGCTGCACAAAGCTGGGATGTATATATATACTGATACTGCAGCTAGCAGAATCAACTGCCTGCCTGTAGTATTATTAGTATGAGA
Source organism: Aquarana catesbeiana (assembly GCF_042186555.1). Taxonomy (NCBI): domain Eukaryota; kingdom Metazoa; phylum Chordata; class Amphibia; order Anura; family Ranidae; genus Aquarana; species Aquarana catesbeiana. Next base: position 312,761,663 of record NC_133328.1, read on the forward strand.
ACACCAGCAATTGTCTTCAGGTAGCTTTAGGTGCACACTGTGCAGAGGACGCACTACACTAACTTGTAAATACTGTAGCTGCCTGCCTGTGGTATTAATATAGGATCAGAACACCACCAATTTTATTCAGGTAGCTTTAGGTGCACACTGTGCAGAGGACACAGTACACTAACTGTAAATACTGTAGCTGCCTGTCTGTGGTATTAATAGGAGCAGAACCACAGCAATTTTCTTCAGATGGCTTTAGGTGCACACTGTGCAGAGGACGCACTACACTAACTTGTAAATACAGCTGCCTGCGGTACTAAAAGGATCAGAATAACACCACCAATTTTCTTCAGGTAGCTTTAGGTGCACACTGTGCAGAGGACGCACTACACTAACTTGTAAATACAGCTGCCTGCGGTACTAAAAGGATCAGAATAACACCACCAATTTTCTTCAGGTAGCTTTAGGTGCACACTGTGCAGAGGACGCACTACACTAACTATAAATACTGTAGCTAATAGGATCAGAAGAACACCAGCAATTTTCTTCAGGTAGCTGTAAATACTGTAAAAACACCTACCTGCCTGTCAGGTGTATATATATATATATATAGTATGTAGCAATAACTCTCGGTGGAGCTGCTGGTTTAAAGCAGGCTGTTACCGTCACCTTCGTTACCTTTTCACCAGAACCGGGTCTAGGGTCCCGTTGAGTTTAATACCAGACAATGTAGGCACCGGACACTTGAGTATCTTTTCCAATGCTTTAATAAACGTAAATTGAAGGAAGTAGCAGGAAAGAGGTAGAAGGAGAGTTGCAGGGAAGTTCAAATACCTTTTCTTGGTGTAGTATTAGGAATTGAGAGCTTGTAGATGAATGTACTCTCTCTTTATAGTTGAATCTTTGCCCGCCTGGATAGGTTTCTCTCACTAACCTAGCAGCCACGCAGCACAAACAAAAGTCTCTGCCACAGACTTGATTGGAACAAAACCTGTACAATCCTCTGCCACAGGATGTAATGGTTTACGATGAACAGCAAACACAGCACTAGAACCTTTAAGGCGACCCGGCAGTACTATGCGGTAAGATTACTTTAGGATGTGTCCTCCAACTGAGTCACCAGGCCCCTCTCCAGACCAGCACTCTGCATGATCCTTCCATGACAGGTCCTCCCCTGGGATCTTCTCAGTTGTCCAGTTTCTTCCCGTAGGACAGACAGCCCAGGACCATTCCTCTGCCACTGTGGTAGGCCCCGGACAGGCTTCTGGGCCCACCCACACGCTGCAGCGACGTGGGCCTCCCGGACTGAGGACCACGAGGTAGTACTCCTAGCACATACCTGTCAGCCAGGAGGGCCAGCAGGTGGAACGAAAGACGAACCCTAAAACATCGCGTCTGTCCCATAAATACCCTCTCCCAGAATGCAACTCGGAGGACCACCTCCACCGAGTTATCTCCGGGACAGAGGAGCACTCATACGCTTCAACGTGTTACCTTTCCAACACCAACCCATGGTGACAACGACACCCACAGGCACAGTGTGAAACTACATGCAACTCAGCCAAGCTGGAACAGAGGCAAATCTGACTGTGTAAACAGATAACCCACTAAATTTACCTATAAGCAGTAGATTGAAAATCTACCAGCGCTACATATACAACACCTAGGATGTGTGTTGTGTATGTGTGTGTGTGTGTGTGTATATATATAATATATATATATATATATATATATATATATATATATATATATATACACAATACACTGTAAGTGCAGCTAACTCGCCTGCCTACTCTATCTAACTTAAATCAAATGACACTGTCTCTCTGTCTATCTATCTCTTTCTCAACCCCAGAACACACTACACAGGGCCGCCGTGCAGGCGGCCTTATATAGTGTGGGGCGTGTACTAAACCCCTTGAGCCATAATTGGCCAAAGCCACCCTGGCTTTGGCCAATTACGGCTCTCTGTACAGACGGCGCTGTGATTGGCCAAGCATGCGTGTCATAGTGCATGCTTGGCCAATCATCAGCCAGCAATGCACTGCGATGCCGCAATGAATTATGGGCCGTGACGCGCCACTCGAATTTGGAGCGAACGGCCCATATCGTTCATAATTTGACGAACGGGCGAACATTCGATGTTCGAGTCGAACATGGGTTCGACTCAAACACGAAGCTCATCCCTACTGTGCAACAAAAGGCAACGTACAAGGGGGGCTCAACACAATCCACATGCATACAAGCCTGTGGAAGGATAAAGAAAAGTACATAGACAAAACTATTAGGACTTATCCCAACATACAGCAAGGAAGTAATACTTCTACAGGAGACATAAGGCAAAACTCACATACTGCACGTGATCTGTGTGTACACCTATCCATTGCTGGTGTCATTGTCACAACACCCCTCCAGAGCTGTCATCTGTCACCTACATTCCATAATTATCACCCCCCATCTGAACAACAAATCTCATACAATTACACAAGAACTCTCCAGCTCCTGGGCTGATCTAAGTTTAGAGAAGAAAGCATGAAGCCTGTAAATGCCTGGTCTACCTGGACCGGAATAAAACCTGCCAAGTCTGTGAAGCTTCTGGAAGAACAGAGCTGGGGAGGGAGACTGATGGGGAGAGAAGGGAGGGAGATGGAGACAGTTCAGCTCCCACTCACCCAAGGCTGCTATCTGATGGCTCACACTGGGGCACCAATCATGCGGTTAGATGCAGCTGAAGCTGCTGTGACTTCAAATCTCCCACCCACATCCCCTTTCTCATACTGGCTGCATGCTGGGGATAGGAGTGTGGGCGGCACAGACACATCCTTCTTTCTCATCTCCCATTGGGACAGGGAGGGAAAGGGAGGGAAGGGGAGGAGCGGTTGGCTGGGCTCAGTGAAATGAGACTGTCACAGACACTGCAGGCAGCCTTCCTGCCCAGGCACAATGTCCATGGAGGGAATAGCCGGAGGGGCGACACGGCACATTCCTGCTCCTGCTGGTCCCTCCTCCTGGTCTCACTCAGCTCCTCCTCCTCTTACAATTTAGCAGTGATTGCCTCTGTGCAGGAGCAGTGGCTGAGTCTGGTTCCTACTCGCCCCCCCCCCCCCCCCCCCCAGCGATTGTCTGTTTGCTGGCTAATGCTTCTACTGCTGCCGCCTATGTGGGAGCCAGAACATATCGCTGCTCATCACACTGGCTACACGTGGAAATTTTATATATATATAAAATTTTAACCATTTAAGTCCCAGACCATTTGGCTGACAAAAGACCAGAGCACTTTTTGCAATTCGGCACCGCATCGCTTTAACTGACAATTGCGCGGCCGTGCCACGTGGCTCCCAAACAAAATTGACATCCTTTTTTCCCCACAAATAGAGCTTTCTTTTAGTGGTATTTGATCACCTCTGCGGTTTTATTTTTTGCACTATAAACAAAAAAAGAGCGACAATTTTGAAAAACAATATTTTTTACTTTTTGCTATAATAAATATCCCCAAAGAATATATAAAAAATATTTTTTTTCCTCAGTTTAGGCCGATAGGTATTCTTCTACATATTTTTGGTTAAAAAAAATCGAAATAAGCGTATATCATCTACAAAATAGGGGATAGTTTTATGGCATTTTTATTGATAATTTCTTTTTTTACTAGTAATGGGGGCGATCAGCGATTTTTATCGTGACTGTGACATTATGGCGGACAGACTGGACACTTTTGGTGTTATTTTGAGACCATTCACATTTATACAGCGATCAGTGCGATTAAAAATGCATTGATTACTGTGTAAATGTGACTGGCAGTGAAGGGGTTAACCAGGAGGGGATGCTGCAGGGGCTAAGTGTGTCCTAGGGATGTGTTCTAACTGTACGGGGGATGGAGACCAAATGCAATGTTACATGGTAAGATGTCTCAGGCTATGCTGTGACAATGACACATTTCTAAAGATACTTGGAAGAAAACAAATGTGGCCGTAGTTAAGATCACTGCAGCTCCACTAAACCAGTAAGCATAAACCACAGGTTGAAGTATGCAAAAGAGCGGCATATTTAAAGGGACGTACCTGTACGCTCATTGGCCTGTCCGTGCCATTCTGCCGACGTATTTGTACATGCGGCGGTCGGCAAGTGGTTAATGACTTTTAGTGCAAAAAAACCCAATACATAACCCAATTTTTTGGTAAGTTATAAAATATGATGTTACGCCGAGTAAATCGATATCTAACATGTGACGCTTTAAAATTGCGCACGTTCTAGGAATGGCGACAAATTATGATACTTAAAAATCTCCATAGGAGACGGTTTAAATTTTTTTACAGGTTACCTGTTTAGAGTTAGAGGAGGTCTAGGGCTAGAATTATTGCTATTGCTCTTGCTCTAATGTTCGCGTCGATACTGTTTACTTATGTGTGCAGAACTTACGTATGTGGTCACTTCTGTGTGTGAGCATAGAGGGATAAGGGGGGCCTGCTTTCATTTTTTTTTTTTTTTCTTATTTCATTTTTTTTTTTTTACACAGTCACTTTTAATTTTTTTTTTTATTTATTTTTTTTTTTATCACTTTTATTCCTATTACAAGAAATGTAAACATAAGGGTCAGGTCCTCTTTATGGACAGATCAATAAGACCCTAAATCTCTCCTCTACCTTTAAAAGCAAAAGGTCCAAGAAAAAAAAATGTGATCTTATGCTTTAAAAAAAAAAATGTTTACCTTAGCCCTAAACCGAAAACTCTGAGACGACCTCTATGGCCAGCTGCTCGATAAATTCTCGGGCCCTTATGAGAAAGCCAGTCGCCCCTTTCTCGGGCTATTATGAGAAAGCCAGTAGCCGTCTAAAAAAAAATATATATATATCGGGGTTTTGGGTGATAGCTTCAGCCATAACCCTGATAAACCACTTGCACACCGCAAAATTGCTCATCCACACTATATTGCCAAAGTATTGGGCCACCTCCCCAAATCATTTGGTGGAGGGGGGATTATCTTGTGGGATTGTATTTTCAGAGGTTGGGCTTGGCCCCTTAGTTACAATGAAGGGAACTCTTAAGGCATCAGTATACCAAGACATTTTTTTTACAATTTCATGTTCCAAACTTTGGGCAGAACACACACAATTCCAAAGTGGACATGGACAGAGCTGTAAATTATGGTAGGGAGAATTTGCTATTGGAGTAGGAGTATTGAAGGTTTTGATCCTGCTTCACCTGGCCCGTAACACAGTCATAAGATTTTCATTTAGCTGATCACATTCTCATACATATATCAGGTGTAAGCAAAAGTTGTGATAAAAAGACTATAGCAATCCTTTCAAATATTGTGTAAAGCTGCTAACTCCTCTGACACGTTGATACTTGCCTCTCCAGCGCTTCCTTGTCACACTGGCCTTTATTACAGCCAGCACAAAATGCCTGGTACTTCTAGGTGTAAAGCCCTGTACACACGTGCAGGATGTCGGGAGACATTTTCCGGTACAAAAAATACCGACCGTCATTCTGCCTGTGTGTATGTCGGTCTGTCTGACAGAAGACTGTGTCGAATGTGCATGCTTGAAAACCAGCAGCCGACCGACTCCCAATCAGCGCTCTCAGCCAAAGGCAGAGCGCTGTTTGGAGTGTTCTGGTGGGGGGGCTGTCCCCCTGTCAGAACGCAACTGCTCACCAGGGGAGATTGCTGCACTAACCTCGCATGGTTAGTGCAGTGTCTCCCACCGGAGCTGTCCGTTTTTTTTCGTGCAACCGAAAAAAAAAAACTGTAGTGTGTACCAGGCTTTAGGGTGCAAGTGACCTCCTGACATGACGAAGTGTGTGAGCGCTTTTACATGATGGCGACGAGGCCTCTGCTCTCTAAGCTCTGGCACCAGCTGATATTTCTGACCTGTAGGCAGAAATATATGGGGGGCCTGTTAATGCCAATCTCCTTTTTAAAAATACAAGTACTAACTTGCATGTCTGTGTGTTTTTTTTTTTTTTTCGTTTTTATCTTGTTTTAGAGGACTTTGACAGATTTGCAGAACTGAACCCCAATTTTGCTGAAGACTATATTTATCCAAATATGGTGGACTTTGAAACTCGTATAGACAGCCCTTCTCCCAATGCTCCAAATGGCTTCTGTACTGATTTTACACCTGACAACATGGAGGAGACGCAGTACCACAGTGATCAAAAGAAAACAAACTAAAGCGGGACCTACTTCTCCCTCTCCTGGTGAGGGGCTTATGTGTATTGTACCTCTGAATATATTTAGACTCATCTATACACAGTAGTCTTTTGTTTGTGACAATTTCCATTTTTGCCCAGCATTCATCTATCTTATCTTTATTACAATCATAAGGTGTTTAAATTGCAGAAATTGCGAGTGATCTATACTCACTGTGTACTGAAAAATAAACAACTGTCATCAAAAAAATCTTACAAAAGTGCCTTTTTCTATGATGGATTCACTGGCTGCTTTCTGACTGACTAACATTCTATGATTAGGTAGTCCCTCCATGCTTTAGACAGTGGATTGTGAAAGACAAGGTCCACCTTGCTTTAAAGTCATAGGGACAAGAGGTCTGTCATTTTCTAGTTATTACTTTGTAAGTTTTTTTGATACATGTTGTGTTGGGATATATATTTCATCTGCTTTGCAAATATATAGTTGCACCATTGTATAGCACTCAAATTTGATAATTTCTGAATTTTGGTGTGCAGAATTATATTTCATGGGCCAGTAAATATAAAATAAGTTTGTTATTCTCCAAAAAGACTTTGTAATCATGGACAAATAAAGTTTTAGCAGTGAAAAAAATTAGAGACAAAAGTAACTTTGGGAAGAATTAAAACGAAATTCCAAGCAAAGAGCTAAATGCACCTTTTAAAATACATATATGGGAGCTGTATTACCTGCCAAAGGACATGATCTCTGTTGAATCAGTCCTGCCAATGGACTTTTATTTCTGTCCATCCAGCACAACCAGCCTAGTGACATGACTTTTTCTCTGTTGCAGTTAGGCAACACAACTTATCCATCTTGCCTGCCCCTAGTCTGTAATTGGAGAATGAATTGGCAAAAAGAGACTCAAAAGGCCAGCCCTCTGCCAGTATGTTCCTTGTGAACATATGTTATTGTTGTGTAGTGCAAGCCCACCATTCCAAGTCTAAGCGCTGATGTGGAGGGGATAACAAGAGAGTGAAATCCATTCTAATTCATGCATTTATCTTGCTAAATGCATACCTACATTCATTAGTGTTTTTTTAACATCTTCCTGGAGTCCAGCTTTAAGATTTTCCTTCCCTTGGCTGACTTCCTGTCTAGTAATTACTGTTAACTGGATGACAATGTGAAATAATAAGCCACATAGTAAGTTACAGTAAATACAATATTAACAGTGCAGATTTATGTAGATTTACATTTGCAAGTGAGAATATTTCACACTCTTTCAGATGGGAATAACTTGTTTTGAGTTTATTGGCCCTTTAAAAAAAAATTCCTGTGCAAACATCCAGCGCACACACAAACATTTAGTATGTTTTCAATGATTTGTACAATGTGTGCATGTAGAACAGATTTTTAACTGGTGTGGAATTTATAGTGCACTTTGGTGAATAGTCGTTTTAGGTCAATGTATTTTTGTGTTCACTTCATTTTGTTGCAAAAGCAAACTATTTTAAGTGACTTTTTTGTTCACTTTTCCTACAATTCAGATATATGTAGTATTATGAACAAAGCAACTATTTTATAAATGGCAGGTTGATTATATGGATTGGAAGTCTTTCCTCTTGTATACTGTTGTTTACATTCAAATATCTGTGCTAATTGTGCTCAGTAGGATAAAATGTTTGCAGATTTTCTTATATCCTACTTTCTCTGTTTTTTCAAGAATGTCAAAAATTGTACATCGAAAACCAGCTCCACCTTTCCAATGAATTTAGTGCTCTAAATCAGGGATCTCCAAACTACGGACCCCTGCTTGTAAATCATGAAAGCTAATTATAATTATTGCAAAAAAGAACCCGTTTCTTATCTTGTTCAGTTGACAATTGCATGGCCTCTTGAAGCATGTAGTGTGTCCATTGGGAAATCTTCATATTAACTTTTGGCTATGTGTGACATCAAAGTGAACCTGCTCCCAAACACTAAAGTATTTAGAAGCTGGAAAGGCACTTTGTTACAAGCCCTTATTCATCTCTGTATCTATAAGCATTGTATATAAATTCACTTTAAATTAACAAGGCAAGCTCTGTGTTTTGCTATGAGTGCAGATCTTTACAGGCTGCCAGCCCTCTAATAAAACGGCCAACTGGTGTTTTTGTGAGTTGTAAGGCCTGAATTCCAACATTTGGGGCATACATCCTGGAATGTATACAACTTTAAATGCCTGGTCTTTGTTGTAATCTTTGGGTATTTTTGAGAAGGACCAACTCCAAATTAAAAGCAGCTAGAGTGTTCAATTAAGGCTTGTTGTAAAGGTTCTATACTGTTAAGAATGTGCAAATTAATGACCATATATGAGCATAAGTGCACATTACAGTAACCCCGTCAATACAGGATTAAAATAGAAGACATATCTGGTAAAAGAAACTACTGTATATATTTACCTTTCCCAGGTCTCGTGTTGCTGCTCCCTGGTTGCTGCAGGTATTCTACACTTCCAGGCATGTAGAATATGTGCTCCCCAACCGCACGCTGGGGTCCATTTCGTTGATACATTACTGCAGGACTCATGAGGAAAGGGAGGAACCACTGTAGTTCAGTGGTGAAATTTTCCAGTACATGCAGTAAAAAATAAAAATAGTGAAAGTACCCTAAAGTCATCTTCTAAAAGCAGTTCATATAGTCCCTCTGTCCTGCTTACAAAAGATATTGCCCAGGAGGACAGTCGCTGCAAAGGCCCAAGTTGGCAACGTGATATAGTGACATGATATACATGCTCTGCAAAACACAATAGGGCAACACAAGGAGGTATTGTGCTGTATGTCTGCCTGTATAGATTAAGCAAGAGGCACTGATGTAAGTGAAGGGTGCTGCCATTAGTGGACTCTCTAAGCCATTGAAGCACCGGAAGTGGCAGAATCGCCACTGAACATTAAACTTAGTGCCTGATATATGGAGAATACTGACTGCTGACCATTCACATAAAAACTGAGGCACATTGGCCATTGCTAAGGTTTGCTGCCAAGTGTGGAAAAAAAATTGCCATGACTTTTACTTTACGACAGACCATTATGTACCACTGCTAAATAGGAAGCGGCCTGCATTTGAGTAAATATAGATGCCCCCCCCCCGTCCAGGACTAGTTGCATAGTAAACATAGAGCTTTTTTAACAATCACATTATGATAACACTTGCATTCAATGTATCACTTTCATATATAGATATAGATATATATATCTATATATGAATCTCTTAAGACAAACATCCTGGGGATACCCTTTAAGAAATACGGACTGTTAGGTCCATGTAATTATTATTATTAACAAATTTAAATGGCTAGAATATGAAGGTTACTAGGTTTCAGGAGATCAAAATTTAAAAGGGCTATGTCTTCAGAACCTCTGCAGCAGTTAACACAATTTAAACGTCCTGTTTATCATATTGCAGGATATTGCATAAGCACATAGGAAAAAAAAACTGTCCTACCTGAACTTCAAGGATCGAATTCAATGAAGGTGGAAATCTGATACTAAGACTAAATCTTCTGCTGCCTATAGGTGAACTCATTTTGTATCTCTTAGGCAGTGAACCTGTTATTTAGTAGTCTCCTTGTATACAGAGCACCACATTGAGCAAAGAAAGGATGTACTGCAGCTTCAAAAGGCCATGGACCTCAAATAACAGGACTTTCTGCTGGTTGTAAAACCTTTTGACTGACTGAACAGATTTTTACATTTGTAACCAATCATTACACATTGAGGCAGCAATTTACAGAAGGATCACTCAAATTCAGAAAATGTAGTTCATCAAAACCTACATTTTTGAAGGAAGCACTCTATGATCCAAATTATCATTGGAAATGGATGCTGTTGTGTCAAGTTTAACATGTGGTGGTAATATCAAAATGAGCCATGTGCTAAATGCTAGGTGTCAAGCTGCCAAATAACCTGTTTTATAAGAAACCTCCCTTTGCCAGTGGCTTCCAGAGTATGATGAGAATAGGCATTTCCCATAACTGCAGCTCTTGAGCCCTTGAGTACTATTGGGTGGGGTCGTGCACACATCTGCACAAATAAAAGTATTTGCATAAGATGTAAAGGCTGAGGGAATTTTCTTGCAACACTGGTATGATCATGCACTGTATGATGCCTACCAATCATTGGCTGATATTTTTATTACCAGTACTTATCTGCTTTCATCACAAGGCACAATAGACTTTCAAATATTTGGCAGTATACAGACTGCAGTACCCCTTAGCTACCAATTAGAAATTTTTGTTGTTAGTACTTTGATTAAATTTGGAATAAGACTGGTAGCTATGGGCAGTTTCATGCCCCTGTTATTTGTAATCTAAAACAAGCCACATTTGCCCCTTTTTTTGTGACTTAATTGACAAAGGTTGGCTCAGCACACCTATCTGTATTTTCTTATATGTAGATGATCTCTTTACTGATTTTTTGTTATGCATTGAAATTAGTATGCTTTTGTAAATCCATGTAATTTTTTTTTCATTTATGGTGTTCTTGGTACATTGTAGTTTTTTTTTTTTTTTTTCTTAGCTTTTAAAGATTAAACAAATGCTCAAGCTTTTATTATATTAAAATTAAGGCACTTTTCCCCATTACTTTAGAGGGAATTTCTGTTAACAAAGGAAAACATCTTCTCAGAAGCTAGTGATCAAAGCTGCCATTGCCCACATCATGGGCCTCATAATAGAGCTGGGTAGCAACGGTTTAACCACCCTGCACCAAATCTATTAAGTGCAGCCCATGATTTCACATTGCTTTCATCAAAACCTTCTGGGACAGGTGTTCTTTTCATTGACAAATCTCATAAAATTGTTTTTCTTATAGTAAATGGTGTTTTGATTGTGCTGAATGCTATGGTCCATGAATGTTTTACATTAAGATGTCAGTGAAGAAACCTCAGGTCGAACATGTGTGGATGCAGCAAGTGAAGTTTAAATGGGTCTTCATAAGCTGTGCTTTGATGGCTCTTCTGCAGTCCATTTACATATATTTTAATACTTTCACCCTTTGGGTTTGACCATGAACATTCGTATGCAGTTGACTTTTACTGGTTCCATATTATTGCTATATAAGAGATCTCAGAAACTTAAGTTTTCTTGAATCATTTTTCTTGCAGTTGTTGCTGTGAATTTACTAGGATAAAATAGTTAAGGTTTTTACTATGTTGCCGATTGTGGGTATTGGGTTTCCTCTTTAGAGCTTGCTGTTGTAGTACTCCTGAAGAAATTGTGTGCTCGACTTTCTTAACATTCCCATTTCTTGTAAATCTAAGAGCACACACTTAAGCTGAACAAGTGATTCATTAAGAATGTGCCCCTGTTTGATGGGTCCATTGATGTTCCTTTGACCTCAAATAGCTCAAGATGGAATGTGCTTAGTACATTGAACATAGTATTTGAGTGAGGGATGGAGAACCCGGAGAGGTGGCACCTACAAAAATGTTTTGCGTAACAAGAAAAAAAAAAAAAATGATCTAACATGTCTAACTATATTTCTAATACACTTTCAATGTGTGCATTTCTATAAACTGCATATGTTTGTTTCTTACAGATTGGCATATTTAATGTTGTGTACAGCTATGCACAACTTATATCATTTTTTTTTCTGTTACAAAGTATTTCTGCTGTATGGGATTCACTGTCTTTCTGTTTTTTTGTTTCTTAGATTTTGGGAATTTGAACTGATCCTAGTTTAATTACAGACTGTATTCAGCAGTTTCTTTGGCAAAAATAAAATATTTACAGTACTTTTGCTTCAGGTTATTTTAACCACACAACAGAAAATGGTGTGTTCTGATGTTAATTTGCCCTGGTTTATTTGCTAGCTCAGCAATGGCCTTTTTTAGGTTTGGTTCAGCTGAACAGATATGTTAAATCTTTTTATTCCAGAAGCAGTTCACGAGTTTTTAACTGATGTCTTGACTCCAGCTATGTGTCTAAAATAGCCCCCTCTTTTTTTTAAGTGGTTTTCCAAAGGATTTGCATGCAGTTTCCTCATAGCACTACAAGGTTTTTCCCTTACTGCAGGCCATTCTTATGCTTCTGGTAATACTGCCATCCCAAACCCAGGCAATGTAGGATTTTAGCCTAGGCTTACGCATTGGGGTCCAAACAGATTAAGCCCCCCTGCCAGCATCCTTGCCACATGATTGTATTAAAGTGGTAGTAAACCTCACACATGAAATATGAACAGAGCACATCCTTTTACAATGTGTACTGTACGTGTCTGTTTCCAGAGAACTGAGTGTAATTTCTCTCTGCTGCTTTTCTCTGTTATCTGTATGAGTCAATTTTGATAGCTTTTCTCACCAAGAAATAATTGGGGATGGGAGGATAGCTCCAGCACACAGCCTGCTATTGACATCCACAGATGTGCATTTTACCATGTACTATGAGGAGGGGGGTGTTACCCTTCTCTCCATTTAGGGCTCAGAGCTCTCCTCAGTGAGCTCTGCAGTGTAAGACTTCAGATCCCTGCCCCCTGCTTTTCAGTGCTGAGAGATGCTGTGTGAAATGTAAGTTTTAGAAGGCTGTAGAGAAGAGATGATCAGGTACAACTTATGTAGGAGGATTTGTTTAATCTTTGTGTATCACCTGAGGCCAGTTACTTCACTGGGTATGTGTAGGGGTTTTCAACCACTTTAACTATTGGCAGATCTGTTACCAAAAACCATCAGGAGAGATCAACCTGTGCTCATCTTGATTACCACACTGCTAAAAGCTGATTTACCTTTTATCCTCATTTAGCCAGCATATGAAAGCAGAACATGCATGGTAAAGGAAACAAATGATGACCGACCAGGCTCAGAAAGGCCCCTTTTTCTGCTGAATGCAGTAAACAAGCTCTTCCATTGTAGTTTTTTTTTTTTTTTGTTTTGTTTTTTTTAGCATCACTTGTGGACATCTTGCCAGTTATACTTGGCCCTTAAAACATGCCTGATCTTACACCTATGTTTATCTAAATTTTAGTTTCAACTGGAACCACAACAAAATATTACTAAACTTGTAACTGCTTCTTTATTTTGATATATTTCTAATTTGGTTTTGTAAAGCAGGGTAATGGGGTAATAAAGATTGCAAATAGTGTTTATTACCTGTCTTGTAATATTATTTTTGCAACGGCTATTAATCCATTCACTGTGCCAGATATTAATGATGTTTCCTTATCTAGCACCCTTGTTGCCAGTCACCAGTGGCCTCTAGTTATATACAGGTGACAAAACGAGTGCTTTGGTACAACATTCTGTCCCAATAGAGATACCACTTTAGGCAGCCCTACACTGCGGCGAACCTGGCTGCCATATTGGAACAATGTCCACAGGGCCTGAACAAGCATGACAGAACAAGGCAGGTAATATATGAACACCGTTTGCGTAGATAGCCATATTTCCTGGTTTCCTATATTAAATTGTGATCATGTAGAAAACTGTTAAAGCCATAACCAAAAATGGCATCATAGTTCATGTTTTTTTTTTAAGAATTAGTCTTCCATGTGTGGAAACTGCATATTCAGAAAGTAACCTCTAATCAGCAGGACCTCAACACTTGGGGAGGGAGTGGTAAAGGGGTTTAGATCTCTTGCCTGCCAGAACAAATAAGTGATCTATAGCAAACATCTGATCGCTTTGGGTCAGTCCAATTCATACATCCGTACATGTAACTACCCTTTTGTTAGCAGTGAAATACTAACAGAAAGATATAAAAATTAAATGAAAACGTAAACGGCAAACATTTAGGATTCTCATTGTACATTCCAGACTTACTTTTAGATGATTCAGTAATGCAGTCAAAGAGCAGCAATGATATGTAAAGTGCCATAACCTACAGTAACCAGATTTTATAGTGCTGTGGTTAGGTCACTGAAGGAGATAAGTTACTTTGGGTTGCTGCATTTTAAACATTGTTTTTGCTCTTTTCTTGCATTGTTGAATGAGTGCAAGTGGGCTGGAAGTTGAACTTTATTTACTCTAACAATTCTCAGCCTGTATGTATTTCTGTATGAGCTGTGAACATGAAATGTTGCACTTTCTTTTATTTTTTGTATGTGATATGAAGTATTTTTTTTTAACTGATGGTCAAAGGGAAAGCCCTTTCATTGCATGAAATTCTAGAATGTTGCCTAAAATTTAACACTGTCACAAAATAGTACTAGTGCAGTATCCGATCAATTTCATACATTGTACAATATGTATTTTTCATCTTGAGTTTTATTGCTTTTTCCAAACCAGTGTTTTTTTTTTTGTTTTTTTGTTTTTTATTTAATTTGTTTCTAAAAGTAAATTTGTAATATCAATTTAAAGTGAACTGTGGTCTTTCCCAAACAAATCCAACTAGCAGTAGCTCAACAAAGCAGGCATGTCTGTAAATCAGGAGTGCCAGAGGCCTATACAAAGGGAGGCATTGCAATATTTAATGGGTGAGCATACCTGCTATAAAATAAACACAAAAATGATTTATTATGTGCTCTATGGGACTCGCATGTGGTAGACTGGATGAAGAAGCAGTTGGAATCGTGGGTGATGTCAGGATGCACCTGGGACCCACCAGAATAAAAAAGACTGAAGGATCTTTAGGCTATGGGGTGTGATTAAACAGGCATAATTTCACATCAACTGTTTAAGGCTGATTCCCAGCAGCCTGCACTCTAAAAGGTTTTGGGGCTGTGAGGGTCAGTATAATGAGTTGTAAGAACACAGTACAGTCAGGTTTTTTTTAACTAAAGTATCACAAAATGACATGTCATTCAAGTTTACATGCTGTAGCGTTAAAATGCTGTCGTGCACTGTGCTACATAAAAATGCATACATGCTGCAACACATCAACACAACATTCTGGTGTAAACAGGGCACAGCAAATTTTGACAACAAAAATGAATACTTTTTTAGTATTCGAATAGCTGCAATCCACTCTTACTGGTCACATGTTGCAAAAGACAGACTGTTGGCACATATGAAAAAAATCCTGTCAGATACTGCTCTAATGTATCATAAGTCCCTCACAGACTGTTCCATTATAAGAAAAGACTGTGTGCGTGGTGCAGAAGATTAGTTAGATTGCATGCAACAAAAGACTGTAAGGGTGACTATACATCTTACAGTCTGGTTGTAAAATTTCTTTACAATCTCTTTGAAATTTACTAAAACCATGTGATAAGAGGTAAACATAAACAATTCATTCAATTTGTACCAAATTAAAAAGCATAACTCACAACAATATTAACCAACAACTTACTTTTTCATCATGGCCACAAACTTCCCATATGTTTTTCCCACTGTTTGCTTGTTGCCACAGCTCTGGATGTACAGTACATCTGGGAAAGGCATTGCCTTCCATGGCCTCCCCTTAATTCCAGCACTGTTGGGAGCCCTCCTAATCCAGGTACAGACTTCCGGAATTCCTAGATGTTGCTTTATATTACAGAATGTAATTAGATGCCCCCTGCATTGAGGGGGTAAAATGTGGGCCAAAACACCAATAAAGAGCAATGTAGAAATATTGCAGAAAATGTGTATGAGAATTATTTTCTTCCTGGCACTCATTGGATGTTTTAGACCATTTAAAAGCCATTTATGTCTGCTTAGCTTGACTACGGTTAGTATGGAATGTTTGAGGAATGACCATTTCAGATTGAGTGAGACTACCATTTTTGAGCCCATCTAATTGATTATTCCATTTCCTAAAAATGAGTAATATCAGTGACTCTTTAACATGAAATATTTGGCTGAACATTTCTTCAGGTAAAAAAATGGGCTTATTATCAGAGTAGTATAGCTTTGAGGTATGCTAATAAAATCCAGAACAGTACAGGTATTTGTTGGTGTGGTGCTCCTAAACAATTTCATTGAATGCTAAGTATTGTGACCTGGACTTGAATATATGGTGATTCTACAAACACAAATCCATTGGCATTTCTAACCTAAACAAGCCTCACAATATTAGCACAAAATGTATCTAAATCTGTAAAATTCTACACTCTGAAGTTCTCTTTGAATATATATTTTGGGGTTCATAAAGAGGAATTTTTAAACATGAAAAAGGCCAGTCTTCTTTGCAGAGTAAACCTTTCTTTACAAAATGCAGCAGCTTGACTGTAGTGCCTTGACATACCTGTTCTTATTCATAGAAGAATCCTGAAAGTTTGCTAAAAAAAAGAAAAAGGGCTGCTCTGCTATCCCACAACACGCCGTTGGGTAGCATTGCGTCAGGCTGCCACTTTGTAGGCATTTTAGTAAAGAAAGGCTTACTTTATAATAGTTGCCTTCCTAGTTTTTAACCAGGATTTTACACCCTCAAGTATCTAGGCTTCCTTACTGTTTTATTAGAATAACATTAAATAATCCCTGGTGTTTTTTAAAGCCTGTACTGTTGGATAAACTGGAGCAGTGTTTGAGTAATTATTATTATAGCACTTTAATCATGTTGCATGTAATTAAAAACAGTACATCAAGATAGTTAACCACTTAATGCTGTAACATTTGATTTACTCTCATTCCAGAAGCATACCAAACTGCAAAACTGTTTTTTAAAATGCCTGCCATTGTTATGTGTTATTATTCTCTCTTGTTTTGCATTTGTTTTTTTTTAGGAAGGACTAATGATCATTTGTAGCTCAGTATACTGCAAGATATATTTATGTTGTGCTTACACTTAATATGAAGTTGGTTATACTGCACATTTAAGTATATTTTAATGTGACTGTCTAAACTCTATTTTTCAGTGTTAAGCAAATAAATTACAAAACTTGTTTTGTCTTTCTTGACTTCCTGTCTTTTTTTTTGGTTTTTCTTTTGGTTTTTTTGGTTTTTTTTTTTTACAAATCTTTTGGTTGTGTTGATAGCATTATAGTATTAAAAGATGGAGTCAATGATAATGTTGCCAGTAATGCTAGAAATAGTAAACTATCCAGTTAGTTTTTTTTTTTTTTTTTTTTTTTTACATACATCTGATTTGTGTTTTGATTGTTAGCAGCACAGGGATTTGTGTGTAAACACACAAGTCCCTGTTCTGACAGGGGAAAGGAGACATATTGTTTGTTCCTACTAAGTAGGAGCAGCGATATGTCTCCTCCCCCAGTCAGTCCTATCCCCATACAGTTAGAACACATCTAGGGAACACACATTTAACCCCTTGATCGCCCTCTAGTGTTAACTTCTTTCCTACCAGTGACATTTACACAGTAATCAGTGCATATATATAGCACTGATCGCTGGATAAATGTCAATGGTCCCAAAAATGTCAAAAGTGTCCGATCTGTCCGTCGCAATGTCGCAGTACTGCTAAAAGGCACAGATCACCGCCATTACTAGTAAAAAAAAGTAAATAATAAAAATGCCATAAATATTTCCCATAGTTTGTAGATGCTATACCTTTTGTGCAAAGCAATCAGTGTATGCTTATTGCAATTTTTCTACCAAAAATATGTAGAAGAATATATATTGGCCTAAACTGATGAAGAAATTTGTTTTTCAAAAAACATTTTGGGGATATTATAGCAAAAAGTAAAAAATTTGTTTTTTGTTTTTTTTTTTTTTTGCAAAATTGTCGTTTTTTTTTTTGTTTATAGCGCAAAAAAACCCCACAAATTTCATTTGGGTACAGCATTGCATGACTGCGCAATTGTCAGTTAAAGGGATGCAGTGCCAAATTGTAAAAAGTGCTCTGGTCAGGAAGGGGGTAAAATCTTCCGGGGCTGAAGTGGTTAAATAGCAGTCATAGCCTGAGTAAAAAAAAAAAAAAAAAATCTGTGCCCAGCTAGCATGCTGTGGAGAAGGAACATTGGTCTGTGCGTATATGCAATGGTTACCCACCAAGGGCCAACATGCCCCCTGGTAAGTCGGAGCAAGAATTAGCCAATCGTCAAATCTGCTTCCTGCTGATTTTCAAGAATTTTGGGTATGTGGACCTTTCTACACCATTAGCAAGGGTCCTTCTCTATAGCATGTTGACAAGGAACACGCTTTTCTACTTAAGTAGTGGCTGCCTAAGGAAAAGGAACTGTAATACTTTGAACACACTTGGTTTTAATGCACCTGAAATGTATTTAGCGGATTTAACCACCACCTCCCCGGCCTATAGTTATAAAATGGCAAGGCAGGAGCACTGCTATTCTGGGTCGATGTCATATGATGTCGTGCACCCTAGGAGGCGCCAAGCAGTGCGATCTTTGTCCCGCTGTGTCTGGTGGAACGCTGATCAGTGTACCCAGACAACTGGGCATGGCCCTGGTACTATGTGATCCCTGTGGCCAATCACAGTGATCACATGTCAGTTATAAACAAACAATGGCTTGTCACTCATAGCTATTGTGCACTACTGTGACCTATATGATTGGTCACAGTGAACACATAATACAGGTCCAATTACAACAGACCTGTTGTACCATATGATGGCTGTGACCAATCACAACTATCACAATAGTACACAATGGCACATGAATAGATGCCATTCACTAAGTAAAAATGATTTCTTATACAGTGATCATCACTGTAATAAGCAGTCCTAGTGTAGAAAAAAATCCAGATTTTTTTTTCTACAATATGGAAAAAAATTGAAAGAACCCTTTTTTTTTTTTTTTCTTTTTTTTACATACGGTCAACACTCAGTGCCCCTGATCACCGCTAGTCATATAATGATGCTGTACTGCTCTGGTGAAAGTATGTAAAAATATATCAAATCAGTCAAAGTTGTGACAAATTACAACTTCAAAAAAAACTGACCATGTCTCTTGTTAAATATATTGGGGTGTCTACTTTAAAAAAAGGAGTTGTTTTAGGTGTATTTGTACAGTCCTGGCACTTTTTTTAATAATCTTTCTTTATAAAGGAGGTACATACTAGACAGTGCAGAGCATAACGCAATGCGGAAGTCACACCAACAACAGTACACCTACATATCCTCATACAACATTTATACCTTGTGCGGTGTGGACAGTCAATCATTTTCCAACAGATGAAAAAAATACCCTGCATCTCCAATTTACAAGCCGACCTCAATGCACTGTCTAATTGGGCAACTATGTGGCAAATAAGGTTTAATGTTGATAAATGTAAAGTTATGCACATGAGGTCCAACAATATGCATGCATCATACATACTAAGGGGAGTACAACTGGGGGAATCAATGGTGGATAAGGATCTGGGGGTTTTGGTAGATCACAAGCTCAATAGCCTGCAATGCCAAGCTGCGGTTTCCAAAGCGAGCAAAGTCCTTTCTTGTATTGAGAGGTATGGACTCCAGAGAGAGATATCATTTTGCCCCTGTACAAATCATTAGTAAGACCACATCTGGAATATGCAGTTCAATTTTGGGCACCAGTTCTCAAAAAGGATATCTGGGAACTGGAGAAAATGCAGAGAAGGGCAACCAAACTGATAAGAGGCATGGAGGAGCTCAGCTACGAGGAAAGATTAGAGGAAATTAATCTATTCCCTCTTGAGAAGAGGAGATTAAGGGGGATATGATCAACATGTACAAATACATAAGTGAACTTGGTGTTGAGTTATTCACTTCACAGACGAAAAGGGGGCACTCTTTACATCTAGAGGAAAAATTATTGCTCCCATCACTACTTGTTTGTATTTCGTAATTTAGACCTATTCTTGCACCCAAAAAAAAAATGACAGCTGAAAGAACTTTACATTCTTATGTGTGTTGCACTCTATAATTCATTAAACTTTTAAAGTCAGAACCCCCTTCTAACTAGTCACTGTGGGGGTCATTTACTATAGCGCCAGGAAATTGCAAATAATAGTGCCAATTAGCCAATTAAAAGTTCAACAGGTGAATGTGCGCCTGAAAAAACAAACTTTAGTAAATTCTAAATCAGCGCTTATTAGCGCTACCGCGTATATGCAAATGCCAATTTCTACTAAGTTATTATATAGCACTGCACTGTAACCATGATCCATGTATGTGAAAGAAACATTTTTATGTGAGATGTGCTCTACCTCGTGTGCATCTATTGATGTATATTGCAATTAGTATTCCTAGTTTTTTTTTCCTTCTTTTGCTAACAAATGCAGTTATGAATGATTATTACATAGTAATGTCTGCTATTCTGTAAAGTTTCATGTATTAAACATTTAGGTTACCTATTTGTTGTATGTTGTTTTTTTTCATGTTTTTTATTTTTTAATTTAGTTGACTATAAAGCGGTAATTATTTATGTTCATTCTTTAATCATACTACACTATTATGCAGGTCTTGTACTTGGCACAATGTCTTAGTGGTCTGCTCGAATGTCTCCACAGCACTCACGGTACGAGTTGAAATAACAGCCAACCTACCATCCACCAGCTGTGTTTATTTTTTCAGTGCACGAGCGAATTAAAATAAACAAAGAAATGTAAACTGCCTGTTAGCTAGTGTGTGGTGTTTGGAATTTCACACCATAATATTATTGAATACTTACATACCATTGCATGCATTTGAAGAGTTAATATAATAGAATCAGCCAAATTAAAGTGCATTGGCTAATTGGCGTTCACCTATTTTCAGCATATGCTGCTTTGGCTAATAGTCATTTGCCTTTTTTTCATCAATTCAATCTTTTAGTATCTCTCTGTGGGATTTGAACCCATGAGTCCTTCAAAGCCTGAGTTTTTCAAGGTAGAACTGCTGACCACTAGCCTATTGGGCGTGGCACAATAATACATAGAAAATACATTTACTAGTGTTTGATGTTTCTTCGCCCCATGCTGTCTTCTCCCAGAGCTGTCTCTCCTGCCGCTGCCATCTTCTCCCGCTACTGTGTTCTTCCGTGCAGCCGGTTACCTGCTAATAAAAGAAAAGCCTCTTCTTCTGTGGCGGTCTTCTGTGGCCATCCAATAACGTCACCCAGAGAGTCCACTCCATGGCTATGTAAGAGACGCCACACAGCGGGTGACAACACAGCGGAGGAAGACTGACAGAAGAAGAGTGGATTTTTTTCTATTAGCGGGTAACCGGCGGTGTGGTGGCGGCAGGAGAGACGGCTCTGGGAGAATATAGCCCGGGGAGAAGTTGGAGGAGGGAGAGAGCGTCTAGAGAAGACGGCTCAGGGAAGAAGACGGCTCGGAGCTATTTTACAATAAAGGACTTGTCAAAAACCAGCTATTGATTTTTTTACATTTCACTGCTTTTTTTGGCAAATGGGTAGGGGTACGATGTACCCCATACCTATTCACATAGGGGGCAGGATCCTGGGAGCCCCCTTGTTAAAGTGGGCTTCCATATTCTGATAAACCCCCTGCCTGCAGACTGACAACCACCGACCAGGGTTGTCAGGAAGAGGCCCTTGTCCCCATCAACATGGGGACGAGGTGCATTGGGGCATGTGGCCTGGTACGATTCAGAAGGGGGGGTGCTCTCTCCCCCCCTCTCCTGACCTCCAGGCTGCATGCTCGACTAAGGGTCTGGTATGAATTTTGGGGGGCCCCCACGTCGATTTTATTTTACATTTTGGTGTGGGGTTCCCCTTAAAGTCCATACCAGACCCGAAGGGTACCCCAAGATGTTTTTTCCGTGATTTTTGGAATTCCACACCATAATATTATTGAATAAGTACATACCACTGCATACATTTGAAGAGTTAAAATATGGAATAAACCAGACAGATGTGCATTGGCTAATTAGCTGCTGAGTACAATGCACGCTTTCAGGAGGTGATGCTGTCAGTGGCATTTGAACTCATGGCTTGAACCTTTGAGGGCAGCAGGGCATACCGCTAAGCTACAGAGTTGAGCACGTACCTACAGAGAAAATACATTTACTAATGTTTGATTCTATGCAATAATGTTTTGCATTTCAGGTATTAATTTCATAGTAACAACCATGCTCGTGCTGATGTGGCATTGGCTAATAGGTATCCGCCTCTTTTCAGCATATGCTGCTGAGTCTAATGCAAGCTTTAAATAGGTGATACCATCTGTATGATTTTTAGCCATTTGAGCACAATTATATTGAGAACATACGTTTACTAGTGTTTGATAGTGGGACTACTTTATATTCTAGGTATAATAGTACTCAGCACCGTGACTTAGGCCCCTTTCACACTTGTGCGACCTGAAAGTTACGTGATTTTGATGCGACTTTAAGCAATGCCTGTGTAATCTTGAGGTCTATGGACGCAGGAGTCGCAGGGAAAGGTGTGCAATTTTCCCGCGATTTTGTGTCAGCAATTTTGCCGCGATTCCAGGGAATGCCTGTGTAAACTTGAGTTCTATGGGCCTCAACGCCCATCAAAGTTGGACCAAAGTAGTACAGGGACTACATTGAAGTCGGTGTGACTTGAAGTAGCACTGATACGAAAGGTACACATTGAAAATCATGGGGTATGACTTGTCATGCAACTCTGATGTCCAAAGTCACACAAGTGTGAAAGGGGCCTCAGTGCGACTTTGTCAGCAATTTCAGAGACATCAGTGCACTTTCCTGCACAGATGTCTAGTAAAATCACATCCCAACTGTCCCTTATTTGGAACTAAGTCCCTCTGTCCATCTTTCCTCCTCATTTGTCTCTCATTTTGTTCTGATCTGTATAGTTGTATATAAAATGCACTTTTTATCTTTTCAAAAAGGGTTTCCCAGCGCTAAACCTTTCATCTAATTTCTAAATTGCTTTGTTTGTAAATTTCCAAAGCCAATCTAAAGGAATATTATTGGTTAAAAAAAAAGCACTTGGAGGTTTAACTAATATATATATATATATATATATATATATATTAATATTAATAATTTTCCTTTTAAGAAGGTGTTTTAGGAGGTGTGTCCTATGCCTACATACTTTTGCTAATAGGTGTCCCTTATACCCATCTCAAAAAGTTGGGAGGTACGAAATCGCCCCCTGAAGTCGCCCAAAGCAGTGCAGGAACTACTTTTGGGAAGCGTTGTGGCATTGCACCAATTCGAACAGTTCCATTGCCGTCAATAGGCGCCAATTTGGCCTGCAATTTGACATGTCAATTCAGAACTGTGTGAACATGGGTGAAGTGTTGCATAGATATGAATGGAAATCATGGGGGACAACTTTTCATGTGACTGAGGTCCAAAGCTGCATGAAAAATCACCCAAGTGTGAAAGTAACTTAATTAGATTAATTGATAACACCCTTGAATAAGGCCCCATTTGCAGTTGTGCGACCCTAAAATTGCACAGCTTTTCCATGACTTGAAGCAATGTCTGTGTAATCTTGTGGTGTATGGACCTCAAATCGCATCAAAGTCAAACCAAGGTAGTGCAGGGATGAATTTGCCCCACTTTCAGGATGCACAAGTGACAATATGGCCAAATTCAAAGGTGTTATCCCTGAATCTCATTCACACTGCTGCGACCTGAAAGTCACACTATTTTGCTGCCACTTTGCCGCTGCAACTTGGCCCCAACTTCTGGGAATGCCTGTGTAATATTGCGCTCTATGTGCCTCAAGTCACACCAAAGTAGTGCAGGGACTACTTTGAAGTTGGTGCGAATTAAAGTAGCACAGATATAAATGGTTATCATTGAGAATCGTGGAGTACAACTTGTCATGCAACTCAGAGGTCCAAATTTGCTGGAAAAGTCATCCAACTGTGAAACAAGTCATATATATTTTAATAGAAAGGAGCTCTCATTTATATTTGTGTAGTCCTTACTGATTTACATCAGCAGAACAAATGCAGGAAGTGATGTGTGCACATGGGACGGAAGCAAATGTGTGGTGATGCCAAACAAATCAATGAACCCCACCCACACCAAATCTAACTACCTCATCCACCCCACATTGAGTAAGCACAAGTACATATCCTACACTTACCTGGCAAATCGGCAGCACCTCCTCTTTGCTAAAGAGGGACCTTGCCATGTCCACCTAGATGGAGATCCTGACCAGCACAGGAACTTCCGGGTGATTACAATGATTCATTTCCGGGTCAGAAGGTGAAACCACGCTCTTTTGATCGCAACCACGATTAGTATTTTTTATTTTCATTTTTTTGCAGATATGCAAATCTGTATTTTTACATATTACGATATTTGAAGGTAAACTTAAGGGAGTTTGATAAGAAATGGTGTCCCTGGAATAGCAGTAGGTGAATTACAAAGACAAAAGGCCCAGTTTGAGCCCTGGTTCACACTGACAGCGGGAGGAAATCCTTCAGCTGAACTCTCACAATTTCATTCCCACATGTCAGTCCCGACTGCGGAGGCAATATCGGAGACATCTGTGCAGGTTTCTGCACTGATATCAATACAAATTGCACCCCAAAGTCACACCAATTAGAGCGGTGCAATTGCCACCGATTTGACATTTTAAATCGCACCAATGTGAACCAGGGCTGACACATACAACACTGTCTATCCACCAGCTGAATTCATTGCCTGCAATTCTCCACAGCTGTTATATAAATATTCCACCTTTATCACTTACTTGCAGGTGTGCTGAAGCCTAAGTTTACATTGGAGTGATTTATCATGCGATTTGAGAGATCAAATCGCATGACAAGTCACAGCCTATTGGCAGCAATGGCACTGTTCCAATCGATGCGACACCAATTTTGCGGCGCCGCTGCACCGATTTGAAAAAGTAGTTCCTGCACTACTTTTGCAGATTTCAGGTGTGACTTCAATAGATGTTTGTGTATGAAGCCACACAGATGTCTATCAAGTAGCACCTGAAATCACGCTGACCTTGCTACTTTGAAAGCGCGCTACTTCAAGTGAAGTAGCGCGCTTTCAAAGTAGCATCAATGTGAGCCAGGGCAAAGAGACTAGTTTTTTTGCACAAATGCCTATAGAGATTATAAGACATAAAAAGATATTGCACTTCCCCAAAACCATCACCCTCAAAACAAATTAAAAGAAAGAGAAAAAACACAACACCACAACAAACCAGCTCAATAATGTACTTTTATTTTGCCAGCAGAAACAAAATTATGTACATTCATTTACTAGCTTCAAAAAAAAAAAAAAAATTCTACAGCATATATGGTGCTACATTTAGCAAAACAGTTAGCAATTGAATTTTAAGGGTCCTGCTCATAGGAGCTTACAATCTAAAATGTGTCTAAACCTTAGAGTGGACACAGCTTTACTTTCAGTGTATAACAGGCAACACATCACATTTTTATCTGCAAGGTTATAGAAACATACTTAACAGTCATTATTCTTACAAAGCATTCCAACATAATATTAAAAAAGGCACATGTTCAAAATATTACACCCACCACCACCCCACAAATCCACAGACAGGAACAATACACACACAACATTGACAGCATGGCCACAAAAACTCACTTTTGATGGATAAAATGCACAAGAATTTCAGCAAACAACTGTAGTTGGGCGTTTGTCAATATGCACACTATCATTTCTTCTCCACCACCACAAATCACAGCAAAAAACCTGGCCTTCTCAGTCCCCCTTCTGCAGCCCTTTCTATAAGGTAGGTTGTATTGTCAGTACACTGACACACGCCCAATAGAAGTACACGCCCACCAGTATCTTTCAATCTGTCTCTTTATGTATGTCTAAAATCATTGCACCTGATGGGCAGGAACACATAATACTATTTGCAACTGTGTTAGCCCTTGGCTATGTGTATCAAATCTCCAACTACAGGCCAAAGATCAAAGTCCATTTGCATTCACATAAACAAAGCAACAGTTTTCTAAGCATATGTATCTGTGCAGTGTAAACCCTACAATTTTAAATGTCCAAGTCCCTGGGCATGATTAGTGCTAACAAACATTGGGGGTTATTTATGAAAGGCAAATCCACTTTGCACTACGAGTGCAAACTGCTCTTTAAAATGTACTGAAAGTGCACTTGGAAGTGCAGTCACTGTAGATCCGAGGGGGACATGCAAGGAAAATAAAAAACAGCATTTTAGATTGCACGATTGGATGATACAATCAGCAGAGCTTCCCTTCATTTCAGATCTTCCCCTCAGATCTACAGTGACTGCACTTCCAGTGCAATTTCAAGTGCACTTTGCCTTTCATAAATAACCCCCATTAACATCAGGCCCTGGCTGCAATGAGCTTCCAATCTAAAGTCCAATTGGATTGTGGTGAGAAACCCACACAGAGAGAACATACTCGACACAAGAATTAGCATGTTGGGGAATTGAACCAGCAACCCCAGTGCTGTTAGATGGAATTGCTACCCACTTAGCCAGCAGGCAGCCTCATACATATTGTCTACATCTCTGTGGTGTGAATCAGCCCTAAGTCCATAGCCATGCTCAGTGTCACAAGCAATATACAATATATTGTCCTAAGTATTGGGGCGCCTGCCTTTAAATGCACATGAACTGTAATGGCATCTCAGTCTTAGTCCATAGGGTTCAATATTGAGTTGTCCCACACTTTGCAGCTATAACAGCTTCAACTCTTCTGGGAAGGCTGTCCACAAGGTTTAGGAGTGTGTCTAGGGGAATGTTTGACCATTCTTCCAAGTGCATTTGTGAAGCCAGGCACTGATGTTGGACGAGAAGGCCTGGCTTACAGTCTCCACTCTAATTCATACCCAAGGTGTTCTGTTGTGTTGAGGTCAGGACTCTGTCCAGGCCAGTCAAGTTCCTCCACCCCAAACTCACTCATCCAAGTCTTTATGAACCTTGCTTTGTGTACTGGTCCAAATCATTTGGTGGAAGGGGGATTATGGTGTGGGTTTGTTCTTCAAGGGTTGGGCTTGGCCCCTTAGTTCCAGTGAAGGGAACTCTTAAGGCATCATCATACCAAGACATTTTGGACAATTTCATGCTCCCAACTTTGTGGGAACAGTTTGGGGATGGCCCTTTCCTGTTCCAACATGACTGCACACTGGATGAGTAAGTTTGGGGTGGAGGAACTTGACTGGCCTGCACAGAGTCCAAACCTCAGCCCGATAGAACACCTTTTGGCTGAATTAGAGTAGAAACTGCAAACCAGGCCTTCTCATCCCACATCAGTGCCTGGCCTCACAAATGCACTTCTGGAAAAATGGCCAAACATTGCCATAGACACACTAAACCTTGTGGACAGGCTTCCCAGCCTTCCCACAAGCTGTTTTAGCTGCAAAGGGTGGGCCAAATCAATTTTTTAACCTACGGACAAAGACTGGGCATTAAAGTTCATGTGTGTGTAAAGGCAGGTGTCCCAATATTTTTGAGTAGTGTATCTGGTAAGATTTACAATGGTGGTGGAACCCTCCTACAGATAAATACTACATTTAGACAAAGTTTTAGGACCTGGTAGATGAGACAGCTTCTCTACATGAAGCAGCATGTTTGGGAATCAAACCCAGACACTCAGTGATGCTAAGCAGAAGTTCTAACCTCTAAGCCACAGAGCTGCCACACATGAGAACCTCCTACACATAAATACACATAAATACTGCATTTCTTTGGACAGGTGATGGAATTACATTACACAAGAGTTATTCTTCTTGATTAATTCTGTGATATTTAGTGGTTCTTTGTGGGTGAGTGTATAGTGATATTAGTAGTGAATAGTGATATTACACTCAATTTTTTGGGAATTACATTTTGATTTCTGATGTTGGAACACATATCACATTTTTTGGGCTCAAATTATGATTGTTTGGAAATAATAAAAAGCACAAAAAATTGTGACTCATTTTAAATTTGCATCAGCAATGGTATTGTTTGTGCTTTGTAAAGACACCTGTGTGAGTTTGGGGTAAAGATTGTTGTGAGATGGAGAGTAACAAGTGAAAGTGACAGAGAAAAATATATTTTATCAAAACATTCCACATTCTAGCATTCTTAAAAACAAAATAGATGAGAAAAAACAAAATAGAAGCAGCAACATTGTTGCAAGTTAGATTTATTTCAGAGAAAGATACATTTCATTTCAACATTAAAAGTATTTATGTATTGTACCATTAGAATCAATGGCTGAAACTTGCATTGGACTATAATAGCGCCGATTTTCATTCTCAAAAATTTTAGCCAAGCGCTCATTTTCGTATTTACTATAGCGCCTGGCAAAAAAAGACACTTGAGCTAAAATGAGAGCTATTTGCAAGTCTGAGCATGCTCAGTTGTGCTGGCATCTAGTTGTACAAAAGCAAGGAATTTATCTGTTCTCAGACTTTTAAAGATATTTCAGTTTAGAAATAATTTTTTCACACAGTTTAAAAGCAGATTATCTTTAAAGCGGAGGTTCACACAAAAATTGAACCTCCGCTTTTCGGAATCCTCCCCCCCTACGGTGTCACATTTAGCACCTTTCAGGGGGGAGGGGGGTGTAGATACCTATCTAAGACAGGTATTTGCACCCACTTCCGGGCATAAACTCCCACGGGAGTGTACGCCACTTCCCGTCCACCCGCGCTGTCTGCTGGAACATACACGGGCCCCAGAGACAGCAGGGACCATTCGGATTGTGCAGCGTGACTCACCCATGCGCAGTAGGGAACCAGGAAGTGAAGCTGCAAGGCTTCATTTCCTGACTCCCTTGCCAAAGATGGCGGCGGCAGCATCCGAAGACCGAGTGACGGTTCGGCCTTGGGTGCCGACATCGCTGGACCCTGGGACAGATAAGTGTCCCTTCTTTAAAAGTCAGCAGCTGCAGTATTTGTAGCTGCTGACTTTAAAAAAAAAAAATTTCACGGGACTCCCGCTTTAAATAATATACTGCATATTTTAGTACCATTTAGACAATTATATCATGCTCCAAACATTATTTTCATGTGCAATTCTCCAGGTTTTAGCAGAGTAAGGGTTTGGGTGCTATTTGGTTTCAGGGAACTATAGTAAATTCGATTTTGGGAGTATTTTCTCACCAGCGCTATAGTGAATACAGTTTTAGTGCTAATTTGCGCAAATGTGCACAAATTAGCGCCGCAGCGTTATAGTAAATGACCCCCTATGTGTCAATACTACAATTATATCCGTTCGACTGCACCAAAAAATTGTTATCCATAATCTTTATAAAATATTAATTAGTTAAAAGAAATGTATATGGATATATCAATACACATAAAAAACGAAAAATATATGAAAAAAATATGAAAAAATATATAAAAATAAAAATAAATAAGAATGAAAATATAAATAAAATTAAATATATATATATATATATATATATATATATATATATATAATTAAAACAAAAATAAAATTAAAATAGAATGAAACAAAAATAGAAATAGAAATCATTAATAATCCTCTATAAAGCAATTTGGCTTCATAGTATTTCATTAAAAAATCCAATAAGTGTTATTCCGTGATACTTCCCGCCGCAGATTTGAATTTCTCCAATTACGGTCTACTTTGTTCATAGCATAGAATTTCAGGTGTTGTGGGTCTCTGTTATGGATATTTCTGAAATGTTGGACACTATGTTATCTGAACCCCTTCTTAATATTTCTAATATGTTCCCCTATATCCTAATGTAGAGTGGTCTTGTTGTTCTTCCTACATGCTGCAGTCTGCAGCTACATTCCAATATGTAGGTCATATGGGTACTGCTACAAGTGATACGTTTATCAATATTATATTTCAGTTTTGTTATATTTGATTGGAATTCTATAGTTTTCCTATTTCCTTTGTTTGTGGTCCTGCAGGGTTTGCACTTTCCACACCTGTAGAAGCCCTTGTGGTCAAAGAAGGTTACCATTTTTTTTTTAGGGGGGTCAGGCACATTTTTCACAAAACCATCTCTAATCCTTCTTACCCGTCTATAGATAAATTTGGGTTTGGACGGTAAGATCTTATTTAAATGTGGATCATTACATGTGATTGGCCAGTTTGCTTAAATTTACCATGACCGCACCAGTCAATAACTGGTTAAAGGACAATCACCCCTGCAAGCTTTGCAAGTTTTATAATTTTGTACGGAAGGTAAGGGTGCTATTGGAGCCATAGAAATCAAGAGAATGTCCTATTCAATTGCTTAATGTAAGAAAATGGAATATGTATGGGCAGGTCCTGGAGCAGGTACAGTATGCAAGTAATTTTCAATATGTTACATCATCCAAACCATGAGAAAGTACGTGTGTGCCATGTGGTTAGGTCTTGTTTTATACGTTGAAGGAGGGGTGGGAAGTTCACCTGAAAAACTGTCCCAAATACTTGATATGTGATCATGCCCATTTGAAAGGAAAATTGTTATGCAGATGATGCAACAGGCTGTCCTGGCATTTTAGGGCCTCAAAAATGGGATAGGTCATCAGTACATTAGAATTGATCAATTCTTAAATGTACAGTTGTGCTCATAAGTTTACATACCCTGCCAGAATTTATGATTTCCTGGCCATCTTTCAGAGAATATGAATGATAACACAAAAACATTTCTTTCACTCATGGTTAGTGTTTGGCTGGAGCCATTTATTATTAATCAACTGTTTTTACTCTTTCTAAAGCATAATCACAACATAAACTACCCAAATGACCCTGATCAAAAGTTTACATACCCTGGTGATTTTGGCCTGATAACATGCACACAAGTTGACACACCGGGGTTTGAATGGCTATTAAAGAATATATAAAACACAAAGCGCTGTGATGCTAAATAGCTGATAATTACACATAAAACCAAGTGAGGCTGCTATCAAAAGAGAGTGTTTTCAGAGTCACTTAAAAAGAATAAATAATGATATTTGAAGCGCTTCACAATGTGCATAAAAATGAATATATATGAATAAATATAAATAAATAAATATAAATACCCAAATAAATCCAGCGGTGAATAAAAATTCCTAAAAAATCCAGCAATCAAAATAGTGTAAAATTAAAAACTTAGTGCCACCAAATGTGTAAAAAAATCCACATAAAAAATCAACATAAAAATAAATATATAGGGATATATTCAGAAGGTTCAATTATACAAGTGTAGAATCCGATTGGTATAAAGTTTTGATCCGGTCCCACTAGCAAAGCTGTTTAAAAACACTTGCTTAATTAAGGTGCTCATTGACATTTATAGTAACAATGTTTCTTTTGCTTCTGTTCACAACCAATGTGAGAATCATAAACAGATCTCATTTGACAAGCAGATAAGAGAAAAAAACAATCATTGTGCAATAGTTAGGATACCAAGGTACACAGGCAAACTTCAATCCACTCACGTGTGCCTTATAATGATAAGGCATATGCAGGTTTTACTATAGCAGTCAGCCGCCTTAGACAGGAGCAGATTCACTGCAGTACACTGTGTGATACTGCTGATCTGCACAGAGCGTCCTTGGCTCCTCCCACGCGTTGCATCACAGTCACGTGACTTTTTCAAGGATCTTTTAATGGCTATTAAAGGTAACCATCCTCACCTGTGATCTGTTTGCTTGTAATTAGTGTGTGTGTATAAAAGGTCAATGAGTTTCTGGACTCCTGACAGACCCTTGCATCTTTCATCCAGTGCTGCACTAAAGTTTCTGTATTCTGAGTCATGGGGAAAGCAAAAGAATTGTCAAAGGATCTGCGGGAAAAGGTAGTTTAACTGTATAGAACAGGAAAGGGATATAAAAAGATATCCAAGGAATTGAAAATGCCAATCAGCAGTGTTCAAACTCTAATCAAGAATTGGAAAATGAGGGGTTCTGTTGAAACCAAACCACGGTCAGGTAGACCAACTAAGATTTCAGCCACAACTTCCAGGAAATTTGTTCGGGATGCAAAGACAAACCCACAAATAATTTCAGGTGAAATATGGGACACTCTGAAAACATGTGGTGTGGCTGTTTCAAGATGCACAATAAGGAGGGCTGCATGGTCGAGTCGAAGAAGAAAGCCATTACTACACAAATGCCACAAAGTATCCCGCTTACAATACGCCAAACAGCACAGAGACAAGCTTCAAAAAAATTGAGCTTTTTAGCCACAAACATAAACACCACATTTGGAGAGGAGTCAACAAGGCCTATGATGAAAGGTACACCATTCCTACTGTGAAAAATGGAGGTGGATCGCTGATGTTTTGGGGATGTGCGAGCTACAAAGGCACAGGAAATTTGGTCAAAATTGATAGCAAGATGAATGCAGTATGTTTCCAAGAAATACTGGAGGAACATTTGCATTCATCAGCCAGGAAGTTTTGCATGGGACGTACTTGAACATTCCAACATAACAATACTCCAAAACACAAGGCCAAGTCGACCTGTCATTGGCTACAGCAGAATAAAGTGAAGGTTCTGGACTGGCCATCTGTTACGTAGAACCTAGTAGATGAGCCCAAATTGCAGAGGAAGGCCTCTCTTACGCCTCTGACTCGAGGCCCCTGATAGAGCAAATAGGAGTGTAGAGTAGAACAAGTGCCTGGCAGCATCAACAGCAAGGAAGTCAGTCCAGAATTCCAGATGGCACTGTGCAGGGTGGTCAGCAGACAGGAGCAGCAGACTGGAGGGAGATTCCTGCAGGACTGGAACTCAGAAGGGTCCGACAAGCCGGTTCATACACAGACAGGTATACTGGAAAAAGGCAGAGGCAGAAGCAGGGTCACTGGAATAAGCTGGGTCGGTATCAGGCGGGCAGCAGAAGGACCAGAGAAGCAGGCAGGTGCAACGTCAAGACAAGCCGGGGTCAGATGCGGGCAGACAGCAGGAATAGTCAAAGGCAAGCCGGGTAATACACAGGAACAGATTCAGATAGCAGGGTACACACGGGAAGGCTGTAGGTCAGACAGCAATGCTTCTGTGTGTCAGCCTGGTTTAAATAGCCCGTCTGGCATCAAGGACTGCACGCAAGCACTCTCGTGCACACTCGCACATGCGCATTGGCACCCGCAATCGCGCACCAGCTAGTCCAGGTCTTCTGTTACTAGCAGGATCTTCCTGACACCATCTCAGTCTCCTGACCTCAGTATCATTGAGCCACTCTGGGGAGATCTCAAATGTGCAGTTCATGCAAGACAGCCCTAGAATACAGGAACTGGAGGCTTTTTGCCAAGAGGAATGGGCAGCTTTATCATCTGAGACGATAAAGAGCCTCATCCACAAATACCACAAAAGACTTCAAGCTGTCATTGATGTAAAAGGGAGCAATACATGGTATTAAGAACTGGGGTATGTAAACTTTTGATCAGGGTCATTTGGATAGTTTCTGTTGTGATTATGATTTAAAAAGAGTAAACACAGCTGATTGATAATAAATGACTAATATGGATAATAAATGGCTTCAACCAAACACTAACCATGAGTGAAAGAAAAGTTTTTGTGTTATCATTCATATTCTCTGAAAAATGGCCAAGAAATCATAAATTCTGCCAGGCTATGTAAACTTATGAGCACAACAGTATATACCATAGTTTGTAGATTCTCATAGTTTGTAGTTTGTATAACTTTCGCACAGACTAAATAATATACACTGATTTGGGTTAGTTTACCAAATAAATGTAGCAGAATAAGTTTTGGCCTACATTTATGAAGAAAGATTATTTATTTGCTAAATTTTATAATGGAAACTAAGAAACATTTTTTGTGTTTTTTTTTCTTTTTTAATTTTCAGGTTTTTTGTTTATATAGCTAAATAAATAAATAAACCCAGTAGTGATTGAATACCACCAAAAGAAAGCTATATCTGTTTCAAAAAATGATACAAATTTCATGTGTTGCATGACTGGGTAACTGGTGTGACAGCACTGATAACTAGAGATGGACCAAACATCTTCCTATTCAGTTCACAGCAGAACTCCCGAACAGGGGAAAGTTTTAACATGGACGGCAAACCCCATTGGAGTCTATTGAAGCTGAACAGGAAAAAAAATCAAAAGTGACCATTTTGAAGGGTTATATGCAAGCAATTGGCCATAAAAAGGGGTATGGGGGTCCGGGTACTGCCCAGGGGGACATGTATCAATGCAAAACTTTTTTTGAAACAATCGTTTTTTTAGGAGCAGTGATTTTTATCACTTCAGCTCCGGAAGGTTTTACCTGCTTCCTGACCAGGCCATTTTTTGCGATACGGCACTGCGTTGCTTTAACTGACAACTGTGCGGTCGTGCAACGATGTACCCAAATAAAATTGATATGCTTTTTTTTGCCACAAATAGAGCTTTCTTTTGGTGGTATTTGATCACCTCCTGTGGTTTTTATTTTTTGTGCTATAAATGAAAAAAGACCATCAATTTTGAGTAAAAACAATATTTTTTACTTTCTGCTATAAAACATTCCCAATAAAAAAAAAATTAAAAATCACCAATTTAGGCCAATATGTATTCTGCTACATATTTTTGGTAAAAAAAAAAAAAAATCCCAATAAGCATAAATTATATGGTTTGCGCAAAAGTTATAGCGTCTGGGATATATTTAGAGTTTTTTTTTTTTTTTTTTAATTATTATTGTTTTAACAGCAGCCATCAGCGATTTTTAGCAGGACTGTGACATTGTGGCGGACAAATTGGACACTAAGTGACACTTTTGGGGGACCAGTGACACCAATGTGACAAAAATGCATTGTCACAGTATAAATGACACTGGCAGGGAAGGGGTTAACACCAGTGGCAATCAAAGGGTTAAGTGTGTGCCTGGAAGGTGCTTTATAACTGTGTAGGGGACAGATACACTGGAGGAAAAGATAGGTAATGTTTCAGCTGAGCTGAAACGCAAGATCTGTTTTGTTCCCTGACAGATCAGCGGTTTGTCTTATTTACATAGGCACACTGCTGCTCCACACAACGAACGGATCACAGCGGGAGCGGCACGTGAGCCCCCTACACTGCGTGCACAAAATCACGTACAGGTACGTGATTTTGCACAGACGGGCCGCCCTGCTGCAGTATATATGCTGTGGGCAGTCCAGAAGAGTTTAACTACTTAAGGACCGAGATTTGGTGTCTACAAGTTAAAAACAGGTTTTTTGCTAGAACCCCCAAACATTATATATTTTTTTCTAACACACTAGAGAATAAAATGGCGTTCATTGCAGTACTTTCTGTCACACAGTATTTGCACAGTGTTCTTACAAGCACACTTTTTTCTGGAAAAAATACACTTTTTGAATTAAAAAATAAGACAACAGTAAAGTTAGCCCAATTTTTTTTTATATTGTGAAAGATAATGTTACGCCGAGTAAATTTATACCCAACATGTCACAATTCAAAACTACACCCGCTCGTGGAATGGCGACAAATGTTTACCCTTAAAAATCTCCATAGGCGACATTTAAAAAATTCTATAGGTAGCATGTTTTGAGTTACAGAGGAGGTCTAGGGCTAGAATTATTGCTCGCAGTGATAACAATCGCGGTGATACCTCACATGTGTGGTTTGAGCACCATTTTCATATGCGTTCACTTCAGCACGCAAGCTCGGCGGGACGGGGTGCGTTTAAAATTTATTTTTGTTTTTTCTTATTTTTTATTTTTACACTGTTCTTTTTTTAAAAAAATTGTAAAATTTAAACATCCCTTGTAATAGAAAAAAAGCTTGACAGTCCTTTTGAATATGAGATCTGGGGTCAAAAAGACCTCATATTTACACTAAAATGCAATAAAAAACAAAGAAAATGTTGTTTATAAAAAAAATGTCTCTTTAAGAGCTATGGGCGGAAGTGACGTTTTGACGTGGCTTCTGTCTTGCAATGGTATGGAGATGGGTGGGGTCCAGTAAGCGGCGGAGGGCACCGGAGCGCGGTGGGAGGGGGGCCCTCTCCCGATAAAAGTGATCTTGCGGCGAATCTGCCGCAGAGACCACTTTTATCTGAAAGCGGACTGCTCACTGAAGAAGAGGATACTGGGGTTATGGTAGCTAGCTGCTACTGCCATAACAACAATATCCCTCTTCAAAGTACCGACGTATAACGATGGCGGGTGGTCCGTAAGTGGTTAATGATGCTTAAAGTAACAATAAAAACAAAAAAAATCCTTTAAATATAGTGCCTGGGAGGTCCCCTTAGTCTGCCCGTAAATTGGCACATCTGTAGCATGCATAGAACATGCTGCAGCAAAAATGAAATTTCTAAAGAAAAAAAAAAAAAAACAAGTCAAATCACATTTAAATTGACTTGCAGTTGCAATTGCCGACACCCGGCTATTGAAAAAATTTTTTTTAAAAACTACGTGGGGTATAGTATGGGTTTTTAAGGGGAACCCCACGCTAAGAAAAAAAAAAAACACCCAAGATCCATACCAGACCCTTATCACAGCATGCAGCAGTGGTATTACTTTAGCATTCTAGGTTAAAAAAAAAAAAAAAGCACAAGCTCGAAAATAAAAAAAAAAAATTTCTGGCATATAAGAACATAAATATGAACACATATAAAAAGCGAACACTGTTCTAGTCCTACTGATGTGCACTTTAAGTGTTAACAGTACGAGGGCCCTAAATGCACATAATAAGCATATAAATGGTTTTCAAAAATTTGTTGTTTTTTTTTTGCATGGTTTCTCTAGATAAGCTGGCACAATATAAAACATCAAGGTAAGAGTAGGAATCTTTAAAAAAAATAATGCACAATTCAGGAAACAATTGTTCCTTTGAGCACCTGAATTCATCAGGAGGTATGCCTTCCAAGCTTTTCTCATATATGCAGAAAAAGAACACCTTGGAAATCGATTAAAACTAGGAAAATCGCAGCTACAACATTTGGAACAGTTGACTGTGCAGCTTACCAAAGTATTATCTATTCTGTTAAAACACCAGTGAATTGCTACATGAAATATAATCCAATTGCATTACTCACAGAAAGGTTAAGTACGATTATGATATTTTATTTCATTCTAACATTTATTTGTTGCATACAGATACGCTTGCACACTGTATTACACTCCTGTGTAATGTAAATGAAAGACAGGTATGAGCACAAATCCTTGCCCATTGGCCACGCCCAGGCCCGGACTGGGACAAAAAATAGGCCCGGGCATTTTACATTGAGCAGCCTTTTTTTTAATACCAAATTACAATTACTTTGCACTTTAAAGCTGTAGTAAATAATTCCTCCTGCAAGGCAATGTTATAATGTGCTGACCTGTGTCATACAATGCAGCCTGAGCCTGACCTGTGTCATACAATGCAGCCTGACCTGTGTCATACAATGTAGCCTGAGCCTGACCTGTGTCATACAATGTAGCCTGAACTGTGTCATACAATGCAGTCTGACCTGTGCCTGGCGAGGATGTCATCACATCCAACAGAGCAGCCCGAGCCGCGGCCGCACTTCATTCGACCTGCTCTGTCTTCTGTCTGTGACAGGCAAAGCCGAGTTACAGATGACAGGCTCAGGATGACAGAATTGCCCAGCGCTCGCGGGAGACGGCCGCCCAATATTCTAACACGGTAACAGTGGCCGGTCCTGGTCAGTATTCGCTCCATAAGACGCACAGGCATTTCCCCCCATTTTTTGGGGAGATAAAAGTGCGTCTTATGGAATGAAAAATATGGTAGTTGCTAGAGATTATAGCACATCATTTCTGCTTGCTAATTTGTTGCTAGAGGTTTTTGCACATCATTACTGCTTACTGATTGGTTGCTAGAGGTTACTGCACATTATTACCGCCCACCCATCTTTTAGCTCCATAACCCCAACCAACTCTCCATTGCCCTGCCCATCACCTCCCTGTACTCTTTATAGCCCCATCTACAACCCCTTCTTTACTCTTCATAGCCACACCCACAATGCCCTTCTCTACTCTCAATAGGCCTACTCACAAATTTCTCTCTCCATAGCCCCACCCCAAAATGCCATTCACCTCTCCATAGCCCCTCCCACAAAGCCCCCTCTGCTCTCCATTACTTCATCCCCCAAATGTCACTTCGCTCTCCATAGGGATACCACTTTAATCATCAGATCCCCTCTGGTCACTCTCTGTGCCTGGTGGAGCCCCATAGATGAGGCATTCCCCGCAACTCCCTTTCCCCAAGCCCCATACAAGCCATGGTCACTGAATACTCGGGCAGCTGACAGGGTTAGGAACAGTCATAGGCAGTGGGAGAAGGACCTACCTCGTCCTGGGGTAGATCATCGTTCGCGGGCTCTCAGTGCTGCTGGCTGCCGCTCCCACACTGATCTCAGCTCCGACCCCGCGGCCTCCTAAATCCTGAGTTTACAGGCTGCATGACATGGGCGGGGTCAGAGCGTCAGTGTAGCTCCTGGCCCCACCCGCTCCTTGCTCGCTGGGCGATAATACAGAACGAAGCGCTGCCTGTCTTCGGGCATCCGGCCGCTCCGCTCAGCAGTGATTGTTAGCAGATGCAGCCCGGCGGCCCTGGCCCACCGGGCAAATGCCCGGTGGGCCCTATGGCCAGTCCAGGCCTGGCCACACCCCTCTGACACATTTCATCCACATTGGGCTTAATTGTAGAGGTCTGTAAGCCCTTATAATGGAGTACAGTGTGCAACGGTACCGCTCTATATCTGCCCGCACCTAAATACAGTGTATACCTGAATAGATGGAAACCTGGGTGTCTGATACCGCGCTGTCAGGAAAACTTCTAATTCAATACATAGTGTATAACAAACAAATAAAAAAAAAATAAAGTCCTAAAAATGAAATATCAAAGTCCACCAAAAGTGTGCAAAATCTTCATGCAGCTGCTCTGCACCAATTACCAAGTGATTATAATGCCGCTTAGCAAATCTTTAGACCCCAAAACTCAAGAGGTCTAAAGCCTCGTACACACGATCGGATTTTCTGATGGGAAATGTGTGATGACAGGCTGTTGGCGGAAAATCCGACCATTTTCACGCTCCAACGGACAATTACATAGTTACATAGTTACATAGTAGGTGAGGTTGAAAAAAGACACAAGTCCATCAAGTCCAACCTATGTATGTAATTGTTGTCGGATTTTCTGCGGACAAATGTTGTATGGCAAGCTTTAAAATTTTCCACGGACAAATGTCTGTTGTCGGATTTTCCGAGCGCGTGTACACAAGTCCGTCGGACAAAAGTCCAAAGTACAAACACGCATGCTCGGAAGCAAGGATGAGCCAGAAGCAGTCGGTCTTGTAAACTAGCGTTCATAATGGAGAATTAACAACCGTGACGTGGCAAATTATGGAATCTCAAAATGCAGCGCACAATTCTCTTCTTCATTAACCACTTAAGCCCCGGACCATTTGGCTGGCCAAAAACCAGAGCACTTTTTGCGATTCGGCACTGCGTCGCTTTAACTGAGAATTGCGCGGTCGTGCAACGTGGCTCCCAAACAAAATAGACGTCCTTTTTCTCCCACAAATAAAGCTTTTTTTTGGTGGTATTTGATCACCTCTGCGTTTTTTATTTTTTGCGCTATAAACAAAAAAACAACGACAATTTTAAAAAAAAATGCATTATTTTTTACTTTTTGCTATAATAAATATCCCCAAAAAATCTAGAAAAAAAAAATTTTCCTCAGTTTAGGCCGATATGTATTCTTCTACATATTTGTGGTTAAAAAAAAAAAAATCGCAATAAGCGTTTATTGATTGGTTTGCACAAAAGTTATAGCGTCTACAAAATAGGGAATAGTTTTATGGCATTTGTATTTTTTTTTTACTAGTAAATGCGGCGATCAGCGATTTTTATTGTGACTGTGACACTTTTGGCGAGATTTTGGCGAGATTTTGGGACCATTCACATTTATACAGCGATCAGTGCGATTAAAAATGCATTGATTACTGTGTAAATGTGACTGGCACTGAATGGGTTAACCACTAGGTGGCGCTGTAGGGGTTAAGTGTGTCCTAGGGAGTGATTCTAACTGTGGGGGGGAGGGGCTGTGTGTGACACGACACTGATCACCGCTCCCGATTACAGGGAGCTGTGATCAGTGAGAGTGTCATTAGGCAGAACGGGGAGATGCTTTACATAAGCATCTCCCTGTTCTTCCTCACCATTTGATGATCGCGGGTATCCCCGCAGACATAGAGTCCGCTGGACACACGGTCACCGAGCTCCCGGCGGGCGCGCGCCCGCAAGCCGCCTCTTAAAAGGGCAACATACAGATAGGTTAATCTGCCTGTACGTGTCCTTCTGCCCCAGTATATCTGCGTGAGGTGGTGGGGAAGCGGTTAATGGGATAACAATGAAGCTGCTTTGCTGGTGATACTGATGGAGTTATTGCCAACTAATTTTCAAAGGCTTTTTTTTTCTAGTGATATCAAGAATAATATTATTATGGTTTTTTTTTTCTGGGCAAGTTACCACAACACCATTTTCCTGACAGACTCCATGGCAGCCTACGTATGGGTTAATCCCACCTCTCATACCTCATAGGACCCCACTCCCATAAATCTTTGCATCTAGACAGAGACCGGGTTCCTTTTTTGTCCTCCTCCTAGGACCAAGGTAGTCTTACCTTACAGAGGTTTTCGGTCCAGTCCTGGTGGTTTGCACGTGAAGATGGCAGTTCAGGAGGTCTCCTTCTTGGAGTCCATTTACCTTGGCTATTAGCGGGTGGACATGGGCAGTTATTGTGATGCCTTGAAGATCTTACTAGCCAGCCATTGGCAGGCAAGCAGCAACATGGCCAATCGTCCCAGCTATTAGAGGCCCTTTTCGTGAGATGCCCTGGTCGTGCAGTATGAGCAATCTTGGCTCCCAGTTCCAGGCCGGATCGAACGGTGCCGTGGTGGTAATGTATAAAAGTAAATTTTGCTTACATGGTAGCTGTTTTTGTTATGTATGTTCGTTTGTCCCCTAGCTCCGTTTTCTTTTCTGGCCATGGTGGCTGGGACGCATCTGCGTTCCTGACTCGCCGCCTTTCAGTCCGTCTGCACATGCGCAAGCCGCGATCGAGGTCGAGGCTTGGTTGCGCGTGCCGGGAAAGACGGCTGCGGTCGCGCATGTGCGCGAGGTCCATGGGGTGGTGTCGGGCACAGCACAGGTGCGCTGAGTGCGCGATGTCATCGTCCGAGGCGGCAGATTTAAATAGCTGTCAGATTCAGCTATTCTTTGGGATGCCTTGCAGGCTTTAGCAGCTGCTTCCCCAAGCGCTATTCTTTGCTGATTAAGGTAAGGGGTTATGCTGCACTGCTTGTCCATGATTGTAACTTACTGCTAAATACTATGTTTTCTTATATGCCTTGTTGATCACTTTTCAATGTCTTTCTGAGCCTTTTGCCATGGATGTGTCACCGCCCCCCAGTGGCCAACCCTTACACTGCAGGTAGGATGGAATTAATTTTCCTCTTCCTATTTGTTCTGGGTTTACTAGTCAGGTGCATGTTAACGCCTTCTTTCCCTCAGCCCTTCTAGGTCTGAACACCGGCCTTCGGCACGTGAAGTTAATGACAATTCTAGATCACAAAGTCATCATTCAACGTCAAGTTCTAGACGTCCTAGATCATCTTCCAGACGGTCCACGTCTAGTCATCATTCTCACCGCCATTCCAGCCGCTCTGAAAAGAAAGCATGCTGGTGATGTAAAGCTCAGGTCCCAGAGGGTAAATCTCTCTGTGAGTTATGCTATTCTCAAGCTGTAAAGGAAAGAGGAGCTGGAGACCAACAGATGGAAGCTTTGGTCAGAAGAGTGGTTCAAGAATCTCTGAACAGAACGGATTGCGTCCGTACAACCAGCCCACCTGCTACTCCAGCACCAGTTCCTGGCAGGGTCGACCCTGCGTTTCCAGGTCCTTCTCAACTAAGTCCCTCCTTAAGTGGTTCCTTGGACAGCGAAGTAGAGGTGGAAGATTCCAGTACAGGATTAGATTTTTCCTTGGTTCCACAGTTGGTTAAAGTGGTTAAAGACGCATTGTGATGGGAAGAGCCAGTAGAAGCACCTTCTAAACAGAGGAAGTACTTCAAGCAGCTCAAGAAAGAACGCCCAAATTTCCCCTTCCTGGGTGAATTTGGGGAAATTATTTCAGATAAATAGAATAAAGTTGAGAGGAAAAACTCGCTAATTTCCAAAATAGCGAAAATGTATCCATTCAAAGGTGAGGCGGTAAAGCATCTGGAATCGGCTCCCCTCATTGATGTGGCTTTAATGAGGTTGCTGAAACATGTCACACTTCCTCTGGAGGACACCGTTTCTTTAAAGATGGTTTAGAGAGGAAAATCGACACTGACCTCAAGCGCATTTATATTACAGTAGGCATTGCTTGTAAACCAGCCGTGGCTCTTGCAGCTTTGTCTAAAGCTATGGAAGCATGGACAGATGATTTGGATGCAGTGTTAGGAAGGATCTCTGAGGCGTTGGTCAAGAACTCACCAGTACGCGAGCTGAAGCTGGCGTCAGTCTTTCTGGGAGAAGCATTCCTTGATATTATTCGCCTTGTGGCACGTGTCATGCTTTCTTCAGTCACAGCGAAGCGCGCCTTGTGGTTGCGCCCATGGGTTGCGGATCCTGCCTCTAAACAGACATGGTGTAAAATTCCCTTTGAGGGCTCCTCCCTCTTTGGGAATAAACTTGACTCGTAAATCAGGGTTCTTACCGCAGGACCGCCGTCTTTTGGGTCAGAGAAGAACTCAACCCAGACAAGATCAGGAGCATGCTAGGGATGCACGTCGCTACAGGCCTGGCCGCGATGTCAGAAAGAACTGGAGGAGAAATCAACCTTCAGGACAGAAATCCTCAAAGTCAGCCTCTTCTGGGGGGACGAGAAGCTGCAAAGTCCATTTGATATAGAGCCTGTCCAGACAGAGCGAGTCGGGGCTCGTTTACTCCGTTTCCAGCACGTCTGGGCAGCCTCAATTGGAGATTTCTGGACCGTCAAAACGGTCTCCTCAGGTCATACTTGGGTGTTCAGCAGTCCACCCACACACCGGTTTGTCCCCACAGACCTACCACACTTGGAAGAGAAGAAACAAGTTCTTCTGTCATATACAGATTCATTGATAGCCCAGGGGGCCGCCATTCAGGTACCAACAGAAGAAAGATTTCTAGGGGTTTATTCCCCCCTTTTTATGGTCCTCAAAAAGAACGGCTCCTGGAGGCCAGTAATCGACTTGACACATCTGAACTCCTTCATCAAGAAGGAAAAATTCAAGATGGAAACTCTGCTAACAATACGTCAGACAATACAACCAGGAGATTGACTTATCTCCATAGACCTGAAAGACGCCTACTTTCATGTGTCAATTGCAAAGGAATTCCATAAGTATCTCCGATTTGCAGTAGATCAGAGGCATCTCCAATTTACATGTCTCCCATTCGGGGTTACAACATTGCCTCGAGTGTTTTCGAAGCTCTTATTGGCTGTAGTGACATTAATCAGGGTCAGAGGTATTCGGTTACACCATCATTTGGACGACCTACTCCTGCATTCACAAGACAGGGAACAGCTGTTGTCACATCGAGATCAAGTCATCTCTACCCTGACAGAGTTCGGTTGGC
This sequence comes from Aquarana catesbeiana, assembly GCF_042186555.1. NCBI lineage: Eukaryota > Metazoa > Chordata > Amphibia > Anura > Ranidae > Aquarana > Aquarana catesbeiana. The sequence goes on from NC_133328.1 coordinate 312,804,957, forward strand.
TGTTGAACAGGGAGAAAAGTCATCTAGACCCGACACAATCTCTAATATTCCTCGGAGCCCAATTCGACACGGTGGAGAGCACCATCTCCCTGCCTCTGGAGAAAATTCCGGTGATGCGGGAAAGAATTCATCTCGCAATGTCATCATCTCTTCTCAGAGCCTCACAATGTCTCAAGATAATCGGCACCATGGGAGCCACTGCTCCCATGGTGAAGTGGGCTCAATGGAAGATGCGGCCCTTTCAGAAGGGTTTTCTCCAACAGTGGGATCCAGGGTCTCGAGACCATCTTGTATGGATAACCCCTTCCATGCGGGAGAGCCTCCCCTGGTGGCTGCAATGGAAAAATTTCCTTAATTGCCATTCCATAGCACCTGCATAGGCGTGTGGACAGGGTGTGCCAGGTGTGCCTGGGCAAACCCTAATCACCCTGTGTGGTGCAGATTCCTCCTGTTAAAACCCCTGATATTTCACCAAAGCCCCCTGACGGGGGTCCTAAAAGATTTGGGGAAAAAAAAAATGTAAAAAATAATATAATACAAACAAAAACTATAGACACCATTCACTACTCTACTGACATTGTCAGTATATATACACATGCACATATACATGTGTTTTGAGCTTTGAGGTGCACACCCTAATGCAATAGGCTGTGCACACCTATGAGCACCTGTCTCCTGGATCACGGTGACAACGGATGCCAGCAACAGACGTTGGGGCGCTCTCTGTCTGACAGAGGTAGCCCAAGGCAAATGGGATTTCCCATCCCAAGGGGTAGTCTCAAATGTTCTGGAGCTTCGAGCTGCCTTCTGTGCTCTTCAAGCTTTTCTCCACCTGACATCAGGGGCCTAAGTCCTCCTGAGGCTAGACAATACGACCGCAGTGTCATATATCAAGAGGCAGGGGGGCACCCGCAGTCTCTCCTTACTGAAGGAAGTAAGTCCGATCATGTCCTGGGCCCAGGCGAACTTGACAAATCTAACGGCTGTTTATCTCCCCGGAATTCAGAATGTCCAGGCAGACAACAACGAATGGTCTCTCCACACCGAAGTTTTCAACTGGGTCCTGTCTCTGGGAATGATGCCAGAAGTAGATCTGTTTGCATCCCCTTGCAACTTCAAACTGGAGAAATATTACACGCGATGTCGTTGTCCCCAGGCCTTCGGAGTGGATGCCCCGATGGACCAGTGGAGATTCCACAGGGCTTATGCCTTTCCCCCGGTTCCAGTCATTCTCGGATTTCTATCGAGGCTCAGGTGGGAAGAAGTCGAAGTAGTGGCAATTGTTCCATTTTGGCCCAACAGGCCATGGTTTCCTCTCCTGATTCAGCTCAGTTACCGGGATCCGGTCCCTCTCCCGTCCAGACCAGATCTCCTGTTGCAGGGAACGTCTCTTCACCCATGCCCATCTCATCTCCATCTGATGGCTTGGTGGTTGAGAGAGGAAGGCTGGAAGCACTAGGATGTCCAAGTACAGCTATTGCTACATTGTTGAATGCCAGAAGAGCGGGCACCAACAGAGTTTACCAAAGAATTTAGTCGAAGTTTGCGGACTACTTTGTGTCCACTAATGGTTCCTGTAATGACCCAAAGATACAGGATATTCTGGGTTTTCTACAAACAGGCCTAGATCTGTCTTTATCTGTTAGTTCCTTACGAGTTCAGGCTTCTGCAATCTCTGCCTTCACAGGCGTATCATGGGCCAGACACCCTCTTACTAGGCAGTTCTTCAGGGGAGCAATAAGACTTAGACCTCAAAGAAAAATGAGATTTTCTAAATGGGATCTTCCGCTTGTCTTGGATTTTTTCTCAGGAAAAGAAATACGACATATGGATCAGTCATCTATTAAAGAACTTTCTCTCAAAGTGGTCTTTCTAGTAGCCATAACATCGGCTAAGAGGGTTTCCGAAATTGGTTCCTTAGGATTCAAAGAACGATTCCTTACTTTCTTCACAAATCGAGTAGTCTTGTTTTCTATGTTAGGTTCAAATCCCAAAGTAACAACTGTCTTCCATGAAAATCAGCAGATTGTTCTTCCTACGTTAAGGTTTACTGAGGACTCTAATATTCATCCTCTAGTGGTTGGAGAGGTTCTAAAACAATACTTAGAAGCCACAGCTTCTTTTCGCCAGTCTGATCACCTGTTTGTTCTCTTCCATGGTAAAAACAAGGGATTGCGTGCTTCCTCTAGAACCATCGCAGCATGGATTGTTCAGGTCATTCAGTGGGCTTATAAGTCTAAGGGTTTGGCTCCTCCTGAGGCAGTGACCGCTCATTCTACCAGGAGCGTTTCTACATCGTGGGCAGCATCCCGTCATGTATCTCCGGAAGTAATCTGTAAAGCGGCCTCATGGTCATCGATTAACACTTTTATGATGCACTATTGCGTAGAACCGGCTTCTTTGTCTTCGGTTAATTTTGGTTTGCACGTATTATCTGTTGATGGTGCCAATTAAACCTTTTTTTTCTTTAACCAGCAATTGCCCACCCGGGTGTGTATGGCTAGTTATTTCCCATACGTAGGCTGCCATGGAGTCTGTCAAGAAAACGGAAAATTTATATCAAATACTTACCGTAATTTTTCTTTCCTGATGGACTCCATGGCAGCAGGAGTTCCCTCCCATTTGCTGGAGTATGCTAAGTTACGGAACACGGTCTCTGTCTAGATGCAAAGATTTATGGGAGTGGGGTCCTATGAGGTATGAGAGGCGGGATTAACCCATATGTAGGCTGCCATGGAGTCCATCAGGAAAGGAAAATTACCGTAAGTATTTGATATAAATTTTCCGTTATCCCGTAGTTTTTAAGATACAACTATGTTGGTGTCCCTTGTCAATTTTACATTGTAGTTTTTTAAATGTAACTGCCTACTCCCAAAACTGTCATTTGAAGTAAAACAGAGCCAAGTATTATTCTACACAATTTTTTTTATTGTACATTAAAAAAAGAAAACAAAAAAAAATAGACATGCTATCTGCCAATAGAATTTCCAAAAATATAACAAATCATCAAATTATCAATCTTCAACCAAAAAATAAAATAAAAGACTCATGCATGTGTCCTGCTTCTTAACCACTTCAATACTGGGCACTTTCGCACCTTCCTGCCCAGGCCAATTTTCAGCTTTCAGTGCTGTCACTTTTTAAATGACAATTGCGTGGCCATGCTACGCTGTACCCAAACTAAATTTTTATCATTTTTTTCCCACAAATAGAGCTTTCTTTTGGTGGTATTTTATCACCTCTAAGGTTTTTATTTTTTGCTAAACTAATAAAAAAATAGGCTGACAATTTTGAAAAGAAATACGTTTTTCTTTGTTTTTGTTATAAAATTTTGTAAATAAGTAAGTTTTCTCCTTCACTGATGGGCACTGATAAGGTGGCACCAGTGAGATGGCACTGATGGGCACTGATGGTGGGCACTGATAGGTGGCACCGATATGCGGCACAGATGGGCATTGATAGGCGGCACTGATGGGCACTCATAGGTGGCACTGATGGGCACTGATAGGCAACACTGATGGGCACTGAAAGGCTGCACTGATGGGTACTTATGGGTGGCACTGATAGACAGCACTGCTGGGCACTGATAGGCGGCATTGATGGGCACTGAAAGGTGGCACTGATGGGCACTGATGGCTGGCACTGATAGATTTCACTGATAGGCATCACTGGTGGCACTGGCAGGCATTTTTCACGGCACTGATTGGCAGCTGCCTGGGCACTGATTGGCATTTCCCTGGTGGTCTAGGGTGGCATACCTGGTTGTCCTGGCAGCATCCTGGTGGTCCTGGGCAGGCATCCAAGGGGGGGGGCTCTGCTGATAAACAATCAGCACAGACCCCCCCTGTTAGGAGAGCATCCGATTGATTGGCTCTTCTCTACTTGTGTCTGTCAGACGCGAGTGAGGAAAAGCCGATCAACGGCTCTTCCTGTTTACATCGTGATCAGCTGTGATTGGACACGGCTGATCATGTGGTAAAAAGCCTCTGTCAGAGACTCTTTACCCAGACTGACACACAGCAAAAAAAGACCCCGGGGGCGCGCAGCAGCTTGATATCCTGACAGCGTCATATGACGTCTGGTCAGGTTATTGCAACCACTTTGCCGACGTCATATTGCTATAAGGGGGTCAGCAATGCCAAGAGTTGGTGAATGCAGGGGTCCATCATCCGGAGATAATGCCGAAAATCATCTGGATTATTCTCCTGGAGCTCCCGCAGCAAAGGCATATGACATAGTTGGTCATGATTAATAAAGCAACCAATTTTTGGTCCAAGAAATCCTCCTCCTGTTTCTAGACTGGACTTGGGTCAAAGCAATAACTCCAAGGCCAATAATAAATAACACGTTATCTCCTCGGATTCCGCAACATGTCTGGTTGACGAAGGGCTGTTCAGAAACTAAATGAAAAGCACTAAATGAAAAGCGCAAACTGAAAAGCACGAATCAACACTCACCAAACTTCTACTAACACAAAATTAGCAGAAGGAGCCGAAAGGGTGTCGCTAAAGAGCTGAAAAAACACGTAGTACGTCACTATGTTTGTGTTTGTTGGCCAACAATTCCTTTCCATCTGTATGCAAGACAAAATCCAGGCACACGCCTTCGGACAATAGTCAGAGGTTTTGTCTGTGGAAAATCTGATCATGTGTACGAGGCTTTAGGCCTGGTTCACACCTCTGCAGGTTGCAGTTTGCATATTCCAAGTGAATTAGCCGTTTTTCAAAACATGTTTTTGAGCCACTGAAGTCTATGGAGCCAAAAAACAGAAAAAAAGTCCCTGGCCCTTTCCATAAAATGCACAGATGTGAACGTGACCCATAGGTAACCATATTAAATGGACTCTAGTGTGTTTCTGCAACACTGAAAACGCACAAAAAAATGCATAAGTGTTAACCAGGCCTTGATCAGCATTTAAAAGATGACATATCCCTTGTGGATGGATGGATGGCTGGTTGGCTCCAGCTCTCTTCCTCTCGCACCTCAGCAAGCCCCACTCTCTCATAAATGGCATGACCCAAAAAAGGTCACTGGATTGCTTATCATATACTGGTCTCAGCAGCAAAAACACATACCAAGGAAAGAACAAGAGAATCCTATAGTAAAGTACCATTTTAAAAATATTTATTATTAAACCAAGTGGGTACGCACAAAACATGTGATAATGTCACTGCTAAACTCTGTCCTACACACGTCTGACGGGACGTCTTCCAAGGGGCAACAGAGTAAACATTTCTGTGTGACAGCATGGCCAGTAAAATGTCTGCTTGGCTGATTTTAGCCCACAAAAATAGAGTATATTCAATTTATCTTTTATATCAGATGTATGCCAATGCTGCCATCTAGTGGAAAGTAATACACCATGGAATCAAACTAATCATAAAAAATTCTGCTTTTCTACTTGGTGACGAGGCTGGATTTGGTCATCCACAGTAGTGGTTTAATCTGACAGATCATGATGGGGCACAACATAAATGGTAGTTGATAGCTATACACTAAAGGCCCGTACACACAATATGAAAATCAGAAGTAAAATTTCATCCGACAAACGATCGGATCGTTTTTCATCAGACAAATGCTGGATGTGCAGACTATAAAATTTTTGTCGTACGTGAATGCAACGTCCAATTTTCATTTCATTAGTACGGTTTTTGTACGAAAAAAAAACATAAGGGCAAGACTACGCATGCTGAGTAATGAAAGAATACATACAAAACTATTCAACACATTACGTCACTGATGTTGTATGCTGTCTTACAAGAATTTTCGTATGGTGGGTAACCTCTTCAATTTCGACATGAGACTAGCATGCAACAAAAAAACGACTAACGGCCAACCGAAAATCTGATCGCGTGTAAGAGGCTTTACAGTGTGATAATGGCACACCTGACAGACTATCTTCCATCCCTGCTCTTAATAAAAAGACCACCCTAAAATCTTCAATTAATTGCAGGTGTTTCTTAACTTAGGTTGGTCATAAGAGGGGGCATTAACACATTTGTAAATGAAATACAATTACCAAAACATGGAACAGCAAACTGAGAGAATGAGAGGTGTCCAAAATCACTTTCAGGTACATTTTACAGGAACTCCACAAATAATATTATAATACCAATATTTACCTTGACTGTAACAGACCAAAGGCTGCACACCGATGAGGTCACTACTTTGTAAAATCTTTATTGAACCAGCATACAGCCTGGTCCTGCCTGAGAACGGATGGGGAGAGACTAGATGCTACTTGTGGTTGATTAAGCCTTTACGTAGTAAAGACCTTATCAATGTATGGCCTGTGGTTTGATGTGGTCTTGGTATCAGGAGTATGGATGGCTCCCTTGCTGGCACTCGACTAATCCACGTGGGTGAGAGGCTTGACTTTTAGAGCTTGGCTCAGATCATCTACCAGTATTCACCTTGATGCATATTGTCCTTTGTCAGCAGGACAGAAAGTGAGGGTAAATCCCTCTAACAAAGCCCTGATAGCCATTAAAAAAAAAAACTGATACAAATTCTAATCCTTCCCCATGTTATCCATAACTGTAAATAAAGTGTTTTGCTTCACACAAAGTAATTAGGAGACATGATACATTGGGTTTAGCCAAGATAACCTAGTTCCCAAGCAGAATTATGTAAAAGGGTTTTCTTAACCAGACCCTTAGACTTTACACAACCCTCCACTTATCCAAATCCTACAATCTACCCTAACCCTTAACTTCATCCTTACCTTAGCACAAGACAAGACCCCTTAACATAACTTTGGCCCTAATACTTAATAACCCTAAAACTTAATTGAAAGCAAAGTAACATGCTCTTTTATTAGCACCCCCCTCCTTTGATGTTCAACTTCACCACACTCCACATTGTTATGTTTTCTCATTCAGCCCTATTCTTTACTTTGCCTAACAAGACCAGAACCCAAATCAGATGGTTTTTGCACCACAAACCACTAAATACTCTGCTGAAATATGGGAACTGTTTTACTTGCCAAAGATTTCATAACCTAGACACCCTGCTAGACAGACAATCCGGTCTTGGACCTCCACTCCAGCAGTATAATCTATTCTAGATCACCCAAGCCCAAGAAGCAGCAAAACCTTGATGAGTCATCAACTCTGCTCTCACTTTTTCTGTAAGAATATTTACTTCCAGCACTCCTAACACTGACCCTTGCTCTCCCAAAGTACAAATGTGCTGTAGTACAGAGCATTACAGGAGGCCATATCAATAAAAATTTGAACATTTACATTATTTGCATTTGAAAATACATCAAATGATATTTTAGTAAACATAACTGCATAACTTTTTTTAAAATCTGTTTGGTATTCACCTTTAACGTGAATATGTGCCCATTTCATCACACCTACATATTTACATATTCTGAACAAATAGTAAAGATCTGGTTTAATGCATATCCTAAAGCATATCTAAACGCCCCAAAATTTTTCATGTCTATTAAGGGACACTGGAATTTAGATATTGTCAGGTTATACTGCTTCTGACAGGGAGATAGGACACTAGCAGACAAAAAAAATGTAGGCCAGTCCAGGATAACCCTGGAGAATTTTATTTTTTTATTATATTTGTCTTTTTTTTGCCATGATTCTTTTTCAAATAACTTTATTCAAGATTCCTTACTACATTACCGTACACAGCAGATATCCAGATAAGCTATTCCTTTAGCTTGCTTTTGGAATGCTGACATACTTGACATTGTGCAGCTAGCCTGGAATGTGGCCTTCAGACACCGAGTTCTGCTTGTAGTGCTTTCCAGATATCCACCCAAATTGTAAAATGCTTTCTGGGTCCGGAGCCATGGCATTGCCTTAATGCTTGCCCTGTCTCTGAAAACTCACTCTGTTGAGTAGGTCAACTGGACTGAGCACTGGGAGCTACTTTGCTATTGCACATGTAGCGCTTACCCCCACAGGAGCCCCTAATGTTGATGGGTCATCTGTTTTGCCACGACTCTTAAACCTGCTTGGTCCCCACTGACACACACAGTTAGAGGTAGAGGACCATTTACAACTGGTCAACTTAAGCATTAGTGAGTTACAACAATGTAAAGTGCACAAGAAAATTAGACCCAGACTACCAAATCCCAAAGCAGGTGAGCATACAATACATGAGATGTAGCAGACAAATACTTTAGAATTGAATAACTTGAACACTGGCCTACAAAACCAGAAGGTCTAACTGTATTACAACAATAATAAACCAAGTCTTACTCAGACTAACCACCATTTAACTGGATTGGACCCAACTGACCCAATAAAAATGTCCCTGAGTGCATTCTGTTACGATACCCCAGATATGAGCATCTGCAAGTGTCTCTGAGTGGAGTACCTCTTAAAGGTGATGGCAAAGTTCCTGGTGCCTTGCTACTAATGATGGCAGGCTTGTGGCGAGGCCCTTCTACCAGGAGACAGGTTCCGGTCCACCCGCTTGGTGGTTGCAAATGTCAGGTCCCAGAGACTTGATCCCCCCCCACCCTGGTAAGCTGTGGCAGCAGAACTATCCTCCCTCGGATGCAAGCAGTTAGGAACCAGCAACAAAACCTCTCAGCATGGCACTCTTTTTTTCTGTGGCGACTGCAGCACATCTCACAGCAGATCCTCTCAGCATGCCATCCTCTATCCCAAATACACAATATCTCAATCTTTGTCTGGGAAAAGCAGTGAAAAACTCCTCCTCTGGTGCAGGGGATTGTGGGGAAAAAAGTTCAGCAGTCATGGGTCTCCATACACAGGGATGGTGCAGTGCCCCCTTAAAGAACTACAACTCTCATGAGGCATAGCACAGCAAGTTCTCCCCTGACCAATAAGATTAACTGGAATCAGTTGTTTCCCATCAAGGTAAGGACCTGGATTCTCAGTGTGATCCATACGGACCTGATACTTCTCAGATCACTGACCCATGTGTTTGGTCTAGTGCCATTTCCTTTCATCCCCACTCTGGGATGCTCCGACAATCTCTTGTGAAAACAGTCAACTTCATGAATCCAGAAGACAACATCTTCCTGAATGGCATACCACCTGCAAAATCCATCCTCTTCTGTAAAGCACTGTCCTATGTCTCTACACATATTTCACTTACTGTGTATCGCATTTAGGAGGGACACTGCTGAGCCTATGCCCAATCCAGCGTACCTCTGGCACCTCACTCTCAGTGACAGAATAGGGTCCCACCATGCACCTAGCACGGACCTCATGCGTGCACTTGTTACCTTCTTTTCTCCCATACCATGCGACCAAGCTGTGGGTCTCTGTAACACGGGTTCGGTCCCGATACCTTTTGGGCATCGACTGCTGGGGGGGGGGGAGCCAGATCAACCAACCCCTTCACTACCAAAGGACCCTCCACCATGCCAGCTATCATGCTTTATGACCAGCTGCAATGTACCTTGCACCAGTTCCTGGTTACTCATAGCAACTGCATTCCTCCACCTGCTTGTCTTGCTGAGCAAACCTCTTGTAGTGACTATGCTTTATACCCCAAATGTGCTTTACTGACCCTTGTTCTTTCATACGCCAGAAACTATCATGCGCCCCCTTTGAATTACTTCAGTCCAGGCTTTAAATAGTCATGCAACTTTACAGGAACATTTGCAAAAAGGCCAACAATTACATTTAGTGCATTTCAAGTGCCACCTGTACTTATGTAACTGAACTAGGCTACCCAGGTGTACCTCAACAAGATGGTAGTTCAGAGCTGGTATTTCCCCAAGGCTTGGCAGGACTCCCAGTGTGTTCTGACAGATTGCTGGGCGTAACAATCCCACTCAGTGCTCCATGACCGTTACTGCATCTCCAGGAAGAGGTGCTCCCTGAACCTGTTCTTCCCCCACCATTTATATAACAGGGCATATAGGCAGGGCCCAAAAAGCCAGGGAACCGAAGTGCAAAAAGTTAACCCCTTCTTCAGCCTGAGCAAGGCAACTGTCTAGCTAATACACTGTAGGCAAAAAAATCTCACTTTCTACCTTTCTCATTTTTTTTCTCTGTGAGGGGTTGAGTGGAGAGTGCAAAATTTATTGCAGCTGTGCATGGTAGCCAATCAGCTTCTAACTTCAGCTTGTTCAGTTAAGATATGACAAAACAAAACTGGAAGCTGGTTGGTTTCTATGGAGAGCTGCACCAGATTTTGCACTCTCCAGTTTTAGTAAATAAACCCTCTTGTTTCAGCCCCCTTCTCCACTTTTGCAAGTCTGGTTCCTGAGCGGTCTAACTTGTCTCTATAAACCAGGTAAGGCCTGGTGTGATCACTCCCATCAGGTGGCTGGGATAGATTCTTCTCCCCATTCCTGGGGGCTTCTATCATTAGAGAATTATTATCTCAGGGAGTACTTTCTTGCCTTCCAGAAGAGGTGGTTACTTTTACATTGTGGGAGTCCTTTCTGCAGCAGAATAGGCAATCTGGTTCCTGTGCTGGACAATATAGTCACAGCCTAGCTTGATGGATACCCAAATGCACCTCAGATCCTGCATGATATGTAGAGCTTGTTTCTGGAGTAGGTAATATCCCGTGCCTCTCTGGATTGTCAGGGGAAGAAATGGATTTTACATTCCTATTATATTACAGCTTAACAGCTGAAATATATTGGGATTTATGGAGAGGCAGCATAAACACCCTAGGCTGCTCTCCTAATTTTTAACACAAATCAGGAGATAATATAGATAAGGAGCTCCTCTCCTTATCTTCATTACATAGGTAGGGGGTGTTTTGTAGTTCAGATAGCTGGGAACATAGCTGATAGAAGAAATATAGATAGATATCAGTTCAGTGCGCTGGAAGTTATAAGGACAGTAGATTTCTGGCAGCATCAACAGTTAGCACAAAACTAAGAAAACAAATGCAGCCACCAAATCTAAGGACTGGTAAGCTAAAATATAATACATGTTTGTTCTGTGTTGGCTGTTTTTTTAAAAAGTTTAACAACCTAATGAAGCTTGCTAAAACATGTTTAAAACTACAGCCCTCACTCATTTAAGATCTTTATCCAATACCTTCAGATTATTCTGAAGTATGCAATAAAGACTTCAAGACAGCTGTTTGAAACTTGCGTTGGTCCACCTAGTACATACTGTATGTTATAGGTATTGGTAGATGATGGGGAGATAAACTGACGTTTTTTTTTTTCTTTCTTTCTATTTCTAGTGGATCATTTAGTGTGATCTCTGCACTTGCTACTACGGTGCCCTTAAAACCTCCCAATATTTACAGTATATAAAATGGACAATGGCATAGTTGCCAACATTGCAAAAAAAATACGTGGGACACTTTTTTGGCTGTAGGCGAAGCCGTACAATAATTAGGGGGCGGGGCATTCATTTGTAGGCGTGGCTTAGCGAAAAATTACAAGTGCGAGGGCGCCGCGGCGAAAATTGGGCGCGGCTTGCGTGAAAAGTGGGCATGGCTTGTGTGAAAGTGGGCGTGGCTTAAATGGGCGTGGTTCAAGAGGGTGTGTTTTAAGTCTGAGATGAATGAGGGATGGAGAGCGAAAGGGGAAGAAGGAAAGGGGGAGAGGGGAATGACGGGACAGCAGCCCCAGATCCTACACAATAGAAATGTGTGTATTCTAGAAAGTTTAACAATCAGCAGATAAAGATACTCCAAACGCCTGGTGTTAACGCTTCAATCATCCCGGCACCATGGTTGTTATGGTGTCAGGATGATTGAAGCGCATTATTTCTATTATTACATTGTAATATAAAATTAAATCATTCAACTCACCATAATGCCGAATCAGTGGGATCCCTGAGCGTGTCACTAGCCACGTTGCCTGCCACCAGCAGAGTCTGTCCTTGCATCAGGTGCCACCAGCAGAATCCGTCCTTGCATCAGGTGCCCCCCGCAGAGTCCGTCCTTGCATCAGGTGCCCCGGCAGAGTCTGTCCTTACATCAGGTGCCCCCGGCAGAGTCTGTCCTTGCATCAGGTGCCCCCGGCAGAGTCTGTCCTTGCATCAGGTGCCCCCGCCAGAGTCTGTATAGACCCCCTCAGTGCAGACCCCCTCCATCAGTGCAGATCCCCTCCATCAGTGCAGACCCCCCTCTATTAGTGCAGACCCCCCTCAGTGCAGCCCCCCCTCTATTAGTGCAGCCCCCCCTCTATTAGTGCAGACCCCCCTCAGTGCAGCCCCCCCTCTATTAGTGCAGCCTCCCCTCAGTGCAGCCCCCCTCTATTAGTGCAGACCCCCCCTCAGTGCAGCCCCCCCTCTATTAGTGCAGCCCCCCTCAGTGCAGCCCCCCTCTATTAGTGCAGACCCCCCTCAGTGCACCCCGCCCTCTATTAGTGCAGATCCCCTCTATTAGTGCACCCCCCCTCAGTGCAGCCCCCCTCAATTAGTGCAGACCCCCCTCTATTAGTGCAGACCCCCCTCAATTAGTGCACATTCCCCCTCAATTAGTGCAGACCCCCCCTCAGTGCAGCCCCCCTCTATTAGTGCAGACCCCCTCAATTAGTGCAGCCCCCCCTCAGTGCAGCCCCCCTCTATTAGTACAGACCCCCCCTCAGTGCAGCCCCCCCTCTATTAGTGCAGCCCCCCCTCAATGCAGCCCCCGCTCAGTGCAGGAGCGGACGGTGTTCTGCTGAGAAAGTTCCCCTCGGAAGGACCCCCTGTACTGCGCAGGCGCAGCGCTTGCGCAGTGCTTGCGCAGTACGGGGCTGGGGAACGTTTGGCAAGACACGGTGACGGCGTTGTGTCTTCTGCTTGCTTCAGTGGAGAGGGGAGGGGCCGTGCAGCTAAAGAAGCCACTTCATTGGCTGCACGGATCGAGCCCCCTTCCTCTCTCCACTCAACACTAGGGGGAAGATAGAGCGGCGGCGCCGGCCGCCATTTTGCTGGAGCCCGCTGCTCCAAAAACAAAAAAACAACATTCCCGATTTTCCTTATGGAAAATCCCGATTCGGGACAGCCTCCAATCGGGACGAGGGTCCCAAAATCGGAATTGTCCTGGGAAAATCGGGACTGTTGGCAACTATGCAATGGTTGCGCCTATAACAACAGGTGAATCAATAATGATGAGAATAGTCCATAAACTCAATTAGTGAATAACACCACAATGACTCCACACATATGAAAGAGTGCCCAAACACCGTATAAATTGCCTGCTTACCAGATAGTAAGCAGAAAGAGGCGTTTGGCTATATCCCAGCCATGGCCTTTGTCTTCCAAGGATGGCTGCTGTACACAAATGGGAAATGGACCTGGTACTGGCAACCCCCTCAGGCTCGGTTCACACTTGTGCGATTCAAGAACACCGCAAATCCACTGCGGGTTCCCGCATTGCACCGACTCGCAAATCAGTTCATACTGCCATATGCAAATCGCTGCGGAGTGTCAATACATTGTTAACGACACCCCCAGTTCAGCTTGCATATCGCACTGCGAACTGACAGTTCGGACCTGAATCGGATCGCATATGTGTGAATACACTTGCAATCCGATTCTGGTCCGAATAGAAAAAAGGGTCCTGTGCGTGTTTGGACTGAATGCGGTGCAATATCAGCCATAATATCTGTATCGCTGATATCGCACCGCACAGACATCGCATGTAATGTGAACAGCAGTGCGTTGCGAATTACATCTGGCATCGCACAAGTGTGAACCGGGCCTAAGTGTCTCCTTGATTCATAGCCGTACGGAGATGTACTCGGGATAGGCTCAGAAAGAAGAGAGATTGTCAAATGAGCGAAAAGTTGATATAAAAATTCTGTTATTTTTGAAGATGTTCTGGCTCTAATTTTATCTCTCACCTGGAACTTCCTGTGTGTACCTGACATCACTTCCTGTCTTCCATGACAGGAAGTGATGTATATGCCTTATACTGCATTTCCATTGGAAAAAATTGCAATAATTGCAGAAACTGAGTTAGGAGAAAGTGTGCAGAACCTTTTCCACTAAGCTCCCTCTGCCAGGTGTTGCTCCCACTATGATTTGTGGTGTATCTTCATGTGATTTTGCATGCAGGCAGTGCCAAAGTGTCTTCCGCTCTTGCATAGTTGCCAACAGTCCCGATTTTCCTGGGACAATCCTGATTTTGGGACCCTCGTCCCGATCAGAGGCTGTCCCGAATCGGGATTTGCCCATGGAAAATCGGGAATGTTTGCAATTTAAATTTTTTGGAAGCTGGCTTCGGGAAAATGGCCGCTGGTGCCACCGCCGCCGCTAGATCGCTCCCCCTTGTGTTCAGTGGAGAGAGGAAGGGGGCTTGATCCGTGCAGCCAATGAATCGACTTCTCCTCTCGCACGGATTGGCCCCTCCCCTCTCCACTGAACACACGGTGCTGGCGGCTGCTGTAATGTACATGTGCTCACTGCTGGGGCCTGGGGGGCGTTATGGGAGGGGAGGGTCTGCACTGATGGAGGGGGGTCTGCTGAGGGCGTCTGCACTGATGGAGGGGGGTCTGCTGAGGGGGTCTGCACTGATGGAGGGGGTCTGCACTGAGGGGGGTCTGCTCTGAGGGGGTCTGCACTGAGGGAGGGGGGTCTGCTGAGGGCGTCTGCACTGATGGAGGGGGGTCTGCTCTGAGGGAGCTGCACTGATGGAGAGGGGGTCTGCTCTGAGGGGGTCTGCACTGATGGAGGGGTGTCTGCTGAGGGGGTCTGCACTGATGGAGGGGGGCTGCACTGATGGAGGGGGGTCTGCTCTGAGGGGGGCTGCACTGATGGAGGGGGGTCTGCACTGATGGAGGGGGTCTGCTCTGAGGGGTCTGCACTGATGGAGGGGGGTCTGCTCTGAGGGGGTCTGCACTGATGGGGGGGTCTGCTCTGAGGGGTCTGCACTGATGGAGGGGGGTCTGCTCTGAGGGGGTCTGCACTGATGGAGGGGGTCTGCACTGATGGAGGGGGGTCTGCTCTGAGGGGGTCTGCACTGATGGAGGGGGGTCTGCTCTGAGGGGGTCTGCACTGATAGAAGGGGTCTGCACTGATGGAGGGGGGTCAGCTTAGGGCATCTGCACTGATGGAGGGGGGTCTGCTCTGAGGAGGTCTGCACTGATGGAGGGGTCTGCACTGATGGAGGGGCATCTGCTGAGGGCGTCTGCACTGACGGAGAGGGTCTGCACTGATGGAGGGGGGTCTGCTCTGAGGGGGTCTGCACTGATGGAGGGGGGTCTGCTGAGGGCGTCTGAAGTGATGGAGTTGGGTCTGCTCTGAGGGGGTCTGCACTGATGGAGGGGGGTGTGCACTGATGGAGGGGGATCTGCTCTGAGGGGGTCTGCACTGATGGTGGGGGATCTGCACTGAGGGGGTCTGCATTGATGGAGGGGGGTCTGCACTGAGGGGGTCTGCACTGATGGAGGGGTGTCTGCTCTGTGGGGGTCTGCATTGATGGAGGGGGGTCTGCACTGATGGAGGGGGGTCTGCACTGAGGGGGTCTGCACAGTTGGAGGGGGGTCTGCACTGAAGGGGGGTCTGCATTGAGGGGGTCTGCACTGATGGAGGGGGATCTGCACTGAGGGGGCTTATACTGACTCTGCTGGGGGCACCTGATGCAAGGACAGACTCTGCTGGGGGCACCTGATGCAAGGAGGGACTCTGCCGGGGGGCACCTGATACGAGGACAGACTCTGCTGGGGACACCTGATGCAAGGACAGACTCTGCTGGGGACACCTGATGCAAGGACAGACTCTGCTGGGGGCACCTGATGCAAGGATGGACTCTGCTGGTGGCACCTGATGCAAGGATGGACTCTGCTGGTGGCAGGCGACGTGGCAGGTGACACGCTCAGGGATCCCACTGATTCGGCATTATGGTGAGTTGAATGATTTAATTTTATATTACAATGTAATAATAGAAATAATGCGCTTCAATCATCCTGACACCATAACAATCATGGTGCTGGGATGATTGAAGCGCTAACACCAGGTGTTTGGAGTATCTTTATCTGCTGATTGTTAAACTTTCTAGAATACACATATTTCTATTGTTGTGTAGGATCTGGGGCTGCTGTCCCTTCATTCCTCTCTCCCCCTTTCCCTCTCCATCCCTTATTCATCTCAGACTCTAACCACATCCCCTTTGAGCCATGCCCATTTAAACCACGCCCACTATTTCGCATAAACCACGCCCATTTTCCGCCGCGGCGCACTTTGCGCGCCGCAGTTTTATTTTTGTTGCTAAGCCTACAAACGCATGCCCCACTCCCTAATTATTACACGGCTCCCCCTACAGCCAATAAAGTGTCCCACATATTTTTTTTGCAATGTTGGCAACTATGCTCTTGATACATCTTAACTGCTGTGACAGATGCTGCAGTTGTTGGGGCAATGTCCACAGTGCCAGCTTTAAAAAATGCCTACAGTGACTAGTTCTGCTGAGCCACTTTAAAGGTAACAATTGTCTCCTGCTTTGCCTATATGACCGTTCTGCCAAGTGGCTTTTAATGGCTGCTCCATGCTGTTCCCTTGCCCATCGGCAACCTCTTCACTGGCTGGCTGAAAACTGGCTAAAATATAATGAGGACCTGTGCAACGACATAAACATAGATTTCCAACATAAAGCTGATTTGCAACATGTAGAGATATCAGCTAGACGCAAATGCACAGTAATAATAGAACTAAAGCCAAAACATTTTTCATTTTGGATAGAGTAGGGGAAGGTTATAACCCCTGTAAGTTCTTTTTTGCCATCTGTGTCTGATTGGGGAGATTTCCCTTCACTTCCTGTCTAAAAGATAGCCACACGTGACGTGAAAGGAAATCCATTGTTGCCACTAGGATCAGTGTCCTCACTGGAACATTTTCCTTCGATTCCTGTTCTGATGACAACTCAAAATTGGGAATTTTCTTTCACTTTCACTTTTGATGATAACAGTAAACAGGATACACAGAGAGGGCAAATCTCCTTAAAGCGGACCTTCAGTCATTTTTTCAACTTTCCATCTATTAAAGGGTAACTCCACTTTCGTGAGGAAAAAATAATATAAGGCATATAATTGCGACACTAATCATATTGTAATTAAATGTTATTAAATGACCTTTCCTTTTCAATCTGCAGCCACTGTAGTGCTTTAAACTGTAAGAGCCATGCAAGAGCCGCTTAGTGCTTTAAACTGTAATGTAATGTCACTGCTTGCAATGACCTTTCCTTTTCAATCTGCAGCACTGATAGGTGGCACTGATTGGTACTAATTGGCAGCCGATCTTTAGTATAATACTTAATCACCACACTACTAGTTACAATAAACTACTGGAGGTAAATTTAAAAAGTGTCAGTAAAAGGCCTGCTGCTAATCACTGTTATGTGTTCCCAATGAACGTCAATATTACCACAATACCGGTGATATGTAACGTCACATATAATACACATCAAACTGAAAAAATAAATAAATAATTTAACTTAGCAGGGATGGTGAAAACCCCTCTACAGATAATTGCAATACAAATTAACTTCAAGTGCAGCAACTTTTTCGTTGGGAGGTTCACACCATTATAGCACTTTGGAATTTTTATTATTTAGATTGTTAAACTTAATTTTATATGTTTTAGTTACTATTATAATGTGAATTTTTGCGCTTGAAGTTAATTTTCCACCACCCTTTCTCAGTCCATGTCTTTATGGACCTTGCTTTGTGCACTGGTGTGCAGTCATGTTAGAACAGGAAGGGGCCTTCCCCAAACTGTTCCCACAACGTTGGGAGCATAAAATTATTCAAAATGTCATGGTATGCTGATGTCTTAAGAGATCTCTTCACTGGAACTAAGGGGCCAAGCCCAACCCCTGAAAAACAACCCCATACCAAAATCCTGCCTCCACCAAATGATTTGGACCAGTGCACAAAGCAAAGTCCATAAAGACATGGATGAGCGAGTTTGGGGTGGAGGAACTTGACTGGCCTTCACATTAAAGTTTAGACTGCAAACCAGGCCATCTCATCCAACATCAGTGCCTGGCCTCACAAATGCTTTTCTGGAAGAATGGTCAAATATTCCCATAGACACACTCCTAAACCTTGTGGACGGCCTTCCCAGAAGAGTTGAATCTGTTATAGCTGCAAAGGGTGGGCCAATTCAATATTATACCCTACGGACTAAGACTGGGATGTCATTAAAGTTCATGTGTGCGTAAAGGCAGGCGTCCCAATACTTCTGGTAATACAGTGTATATGTGTGTATATATATATATATATATATATATATATATATATATATATATATATATTACAGTGGGGACAGAAAGTATTCAGACCCCCTTAAATTTTTCACTCTTTGTTATATTGCAGCCATTTGCTAAAATCATTTAAGTTCATTTTTTTTCCTCATTAATGTACACACAGCACCCCATATTGACAGAAAAACACAGAATTGTTGACATTTTTGCAGATTTATTAAAAAAGAAAAACTGAAATATCTCATGGTCCTAAGTATTCAGACCCTTTGCTCAGTATTTAGTAGAAGCACCCTTTTGATCTAATACAGCCATGAGTCTTTTTGGGAAAGGATGCAACAAGTTTTTCACACCTGGATTTGGGGATCCTCTGCCATTCCTCCTTGCAGATCCTCTCCAGTTCTGTCAGGTTGGATGGTAAACGTTGGTGGACAGCCATTTTTAGGTCTCTCCAGAGATGCTCAATTGGGTTTAAGTTAGGGCTCTGGCTGGACCATTCAAGAACAGTCACAGAGTTGTTGTGAAGCCACTCCTTCGTTATTTTAGCTGTGTGCTTAGGGTCATTGTCTTGGAAGATAAACCTCCAGCCCAGTCTGAGGTCCTGAGCCCTCTGGAGAAGGTTTTTTTCCAGGATATCACTGTACTTGGCCTCATTCATCTTTCCCTCGATTGCAACCAGTCGTCCTGTCCCTGCAGCTGAAAAACACCCCCACAGCATGATGCTGCCACCACCATGCTTCACTGTTGGGACTGTATTGGAGTGCCTAGGTTTCTCCACACATACCGCTTAGAATTAAGAACAAAAAGTTCTATCTTGGTCTCATCAGACCAGAGAATCTTATTTCTCACCATCTTGGAGTCCTTCATATGTTTTTTAGCAAACTCCATGCGGGCTTTCATGTGTCTTGCACTTGCACTTGTGTCTTGCACTGAGGAGAGGCTTCCGTCGGGCCACTCTGCCATAAAGCCCCGACTGGAGAGTGCAGTAATGGTTGACTTTCTACAACTTCCACCCATCTCCCGACTGCATCTCTGGAGCTCAGCCACAGTGATCTTTGGGTTCTTCTTTACCTCTCTCACCAAGGCTCTTCTCCCCCGATAGCTCAGTCTGGCCGGATGGCCAGCTCTAGGAAGGGTTCTGGTCATCCCAAACATCTTCCATTTAAGGATTATGGAGGCCACTGTGCTCTTAGGAACCTTAAGTGCAGCAGATTTTTTTTTGTAACTTTGGCCAGATCTGTGCCTTGCCACAATTCTGTCTCTGAGCTCTTCAGGCAGTTCCTTTGACCTCATGATTCTCATTTGCTCTGACATGCACTGTGAGCTGTAAGGTCTTATATAGACAGGTGTGTGGCTTTCCTAATCAAGTCCAATCAGTATAATCAAACACAGCTGGACTCAAATGAAGGTGTAGAACTATCTCAAGGATGATCAGAAGAAATGGACAGCACCTGAATTAAATATATGAGTGTCACAGCAAAGGGTCTGAATACTTAGGACAGTGTGATATTTCAGTTTTTCTTTTGTTAATAAATCTGCAAAAATGTGAACAATTCTGTGTTTTTCTGTCAATATGGAGTGCTGTGTGTACATTAATGAGGAAAAAATGAACTTAAATGATTTTAGCAAATGGCTGCAATATAACAAAGAGTGAAAAATGTAAGGGGGTCTGAATACTTTCCGTCCCCACTGTATATACGCATGTGTGTTTGAGCTTTGGGGTGCACACCCTAATGCAATAGGCTGCGCAGGCCTATGCATACAAATCAGATTTCAGGCATCCCCTGCAACAAAAATGTCATTTTCTCACCTCGTCTTTCAGGACAGCACCCAGAGAGAGTGCAGCTCCACCCATTTTCCCAGGAAACACTGCAGTCAGTTTCTTTAAAGCCCGCTCACTTCCACCATGGCCTCAGTTGTAGTGTTTCCTCCGCCATGGTGGAAGCGCTGCAGGGAACCAAGGGTGTGCTACGCTTTCGCCAGGTGGGGATAGTAAGGGGCATACCTGTGTGTGTAGTCTGTGGTACAGGCTCCCCCAGCATCCTCCCTTACGGGAGGGGGTGCTCCGGTGTCTCCACCTCTTCATGCCCGGCGAGGGTTCTGGCTGCTGGGGGTCCCCGCTCTCTTCAGACCGTTGGCTGCAGGCTGAAAAGAGGGACAGCAAGCTGCACAGTGGTGGGAGCAACGTCTCCTCTTTTCCCAGCCTCCATGCTTTCTGGGTCCCGAGTGGCGAGTGTGTCATTTCTGGCCGAGGACGAGACTTCCGTCCGTGTGTGCGGCTTCCGGTTCTGGCTGCTGGAACGCAGGGGGAGGAGGCGGCCTTAGCTGGTGTCATTTCCGGTCCTCGCAGCGGCGAATGGACCGGGAAAATTAAATATAAAAGCAGCCGGACGCCACTAGGCACCTTGGCAGCATGGATCCAGAGGTACAAGTGGCGTTGGTAGAAGCAGGAGCCACTAACACCAGCCAGACCCAGGTAAGCAGGGGCAGAGGTCCCTGTATCTTATCCTTTAGGGGTCTCCAGTTTTCCCTCTCTTACTCCCCTGGGGGGAGGAAAGGAGCCTGCATCACTCTCCTTGGACCATAGCACTAAGGAGAATGTGTTTGTTTGTAGCATGGTGACGCAGTGGGGGAGTCACTTGCATTGTAAAGCTGTGGTAACAAACACAGGGGCTAAAGGGTTAGCTCTTCTGTTTGGCAGCTTGGGTATTCTCCTAAAGGTTCAAGGGCTTTAGAGGACGAAGAGGACGAAGGGGGAAGGTTCTGAGGAAGAAGAGGATGAGGAGAAAGAAGCTTCTTCTTCACTCTACAGATTATCTCTAGAAAAGGTGGATGATCTATTAAAGACTATCCATACAACTTTAAACATTAAAGAGGACAAAGCCCAGCTGTCTTTACATGATAAAATGTTTCAAGGCATGGGGAAGTGAAACATCAGGTATTCCCAGTGCATAAATTCCTATCTGAAACTGTGAAGAGAGTGTGGAAAGACCCAGAAAGGGCCCCTTTCTTCTCCAAATTTCTCAAACGAAGATTTCCTTTCGAGGAGGCTAGCGCTCAAGTATGGAACAAGAAACCAAAACTTGATGCAGCTTTTTCACAGGTGTCACAGAATACAGACCTGGCATTTGAGGATATGGGCGTCCTAAAAGACGCCATCGCTAAAAGGGCAGATTCCCTATTGAAAAAAGCCTGGGATTCGACCTTAGGCAATTTAAAACCAGTTATGGCTTCAACTGTGGTGGCCAGGAACCTAGAGCACTGGCTTGAACAGTTGAAAACCCATATGAAAGCAGGAAACTCCTGCAAAGACCTGTTAGACACTCTGCCAGTATTACAAAAAGCGGCAGATGCCTCCGCAGAATCTATAAAAATGTCTGCAAGTTCCTCGGCCCTGGTAAACTCAGTGCATAGAGCACTATGGGTTAAGACGTGGTCAGGAGATACTGCCTCAAAGGCGAAGTTATGTGGTCTTCCCTTGTAGGTGGATTTAGTGTTTGGCCCTAATCTTAAAGCCGTGCTGGATAGGATGGCAGATAAAAAGAAGGCCTTCCCAGTAAAAAAGTAGGTAATCTCTCAGGGCAAGAAAAATCTTCGTACTTTTCGGCAAACCCAGGACACGAAGGAAACAGGATACAAGAGACGGTGGAGGTCCCAAAGAGGGAGGGGCAAGTCAGGGGTACTATTTTGACCTCCTAACCAAACTACTAAAAACCAGTGACAGTCCTCCGGCTGTGGGAGGAAGGCTGCAGTCTTTTTTTCCACAGTGGAAGACAACAACAACCAGTCCATTTGTCCTCAAAACAATATCGGAGGGCTACAGACTGGAGTTCTCTCAGTCCCCACCAAGTCAGTTTTACATAACCCAGGCTCCCCAAGACCTAGAAAAGTCCCTAGCAATGTAATCTCTCTTGCAAGAACTCATTCAACAGAAAGTAATCATAAGTGTTCCCCGCAAAGAGGAAGGACGAGGGTGATATTCGCACGTATTCCTAGTAAAGAAGCCATCAGGGAAATTCTGATTAATTTTGAATCTGAAAATATTAAACAAATCCATCCGATACAAGAAGTTCAGGATGGACACAATTTTTTCAGTGAAGAATCTTCTGACGGCAGGCTGTTTTTTGGCGTTCATAGACCTGAGGGATGCATACCTTCACTTGCCCATAGCACCAGCATCACAAAAATACATACGATTCAGTGGCGGCTGATGAAGTTTTAGGATGGGGGTCCGCCAGACCCCGCCCTTCCTTTTTGACCCCTCCCACTTGATGAAAATGGGAGTGGTTTCAGCAAAATAGTGGGCGTGGCTCTAAGGTGGTGTGGTTAGCATCTGAGATGAATGAGGGATAGAGGGAGAGAGGGATGGAGGGACAGCAGGCCCAGATCCTACACAACAATAGAAATATGTGTATTCTAGAAAGTTTAACAATCAGCAGATAAAGATATTCCAAACACCTGGTGTTAGCACTTCAATCATCCCGGCACCATGGTTGTTATGGTGTCAGGATAATTGAAGCGCATGAATTCTATTATTACATTGTAATATAAAATGAAATCATTCAACTCACCATAATGCAGAATCAGTGGGAGCCCTGAGCGTGTCACTAGCCACGTCGCCTGCCACCAGATGCCATCAGGTGTCCCCAGCGGAGTCCGTCCTTACATGCAGCCTGTGTCCCATAAAATGCAGCCTGTGTCACACAAAATGCAGCCTGTGTCCCACCAAATGCAGCCTGTGTCCCACAAAATACAGCCAGCCTTTGTCCCCCAAAGGCAGTCTGTGTCTTACCAAATGCAGCCTGTGTCTCACCAAATTCAGCCTGTGTCTCACCAAATGCAGCCTGTGTCTCACCAAATGCAGACTGTGTCTCACCAAATGCAGACTGTGTCTCACCAAATGCAGCCTGTGTCCACCAAATGCAGCCTTGCCTGTGTCCACCAAATGCAGCCTTGCCTTTGTCCCCCAATACCGCCTTGCCTGTGTCCCTCAATGCAGCCTTGCCTGTGTCCCCCAATGCAGCCTTGCCTGTGTCCCCCAATGCAGCCTTGCCTGTGTCCCCCAATGCAGCCTTGCCTGTGTCCCCCAATGCAGCCTTGCCTGTGTCCCCCAATGCAGCCTTGCATGTGTCCCCCAATGCAGCATTGCCTGTGTCCCCAATGCAGCCTTGCATGTGTCCCCCCAATGCAGCCTTGCCTGTGCCCCCCAATGCAGCCTTGCCTGTGCCCCCCAATGCAGCCTTGCCTGTGTTCCCCAATGCAGCCTTGCCCATGTCCCCCAATGCAGCATTGCCCATGTCCCCCAATGCAGCCTTGCCCGTTTCCCCCAATGCAGCCTTGCCCGTTTCCCCCAATGCAGCCTTGCCCGTGTCCCCCAATGCAGCCTTGCCCGTGTCCCCCAATGCAGCCTTGCCCGTGTCCCCCAATGCTGCCTTGCCCGTGTCCCCCAATGCAGCCTTGCCCGTGTCCCCCAATGCAGCCTTGCCCGTGTCCCCCAATGCAGCATTGCCCGTGTCCCCCAATGCAGCCTTGCCTGTGTCCCCCAATGCAGCCTTGCCTGTGTCCCCCAATGCAGCCTTGCCTGTGTCCCCCAATGCAGCCTTGCCTGTGTCCCCCAATGCAGCCTTGCCTGTGTCCCCCAATGCAGCCTTGCCTGTGTCCCCCAATGCAGCCTGTGCAGCCCCCACCCTGTTCTCCACAGGAACACAGCGGTAGTGTACTACTTACCTTGCTGTTGTCCTCTCCAGCGGTGTCTTCTTCATACTTCCTGTTTCCTTTCTCCCGGGCGCAATGGGAGAATGAGAACAGGAAGTGACATCAAACTGAGATATCAATCAAACCGCCTGGCCGTAGTAACATATACTGCTCATATGCTCAACGCCTGCAAATGCAGCGCCACGTCTGCAATCTCGTGATTGCATAGACGTGGCGCTTCCCCTTAGTACAATGTGTCCACAGGACCTTTTATTGTTTTGTTTTGTTTTTTTAAAGGGCCAGTATTTTTTTTGGACTGCCTGGGGGGGGGGGGGGGGTGGCGCCCATGCGCCCCCTATGGATGGGCCGCCACTGCTACGATTAGCGGTCAAGATGGGAAGGTTAATCTCACACCTACAGTTCAGAGCTTTTCCATTCGGGCTGTCTTCCTCTCCAAGGATCTTCACAAAAGTTATACCAGAAGCCTTAGCACCCCTCATATTAAGGGGAATATCGATCGTACCATACCTAGACGACCTCCTGCTAATTGCCAAATCAGGGGATCTGTTGGAGAAGGATCTGAAGGAGACAAAGAGACACTTGGAGAGTCTCAGCTGGATCATAAACAGAGAAAAGTCAAACATGATCCCATCTCAAACAATAAGGTTTCTGGGGTATACCATCAACTCCATGCAGGAAAGAATCTTTCTCCTAGAGGAAAAAAATAGAGAAAGTTGAAAATGCAGTAAAAAAGACCCAAACAAATCTGCCAATCTTGATCAGGGCAGCCCTGTCAGTACTAGGACTCCTCACAGCATCAATCCCAGCAGTGCAATGGGCACGTCTCCATTCAAGAGATCTCCAGCAGGCAATTCTGCGGAAATGGTTCTATGGGGGGAGTCTCTTGAGAAGTTGATCAAGATGCCCCCTCAGGTTCAGTTGTGGTTGTGGACCCACACTGACCTACCTGACACACACTGACATGCACTGACCTACCTGACCATTACACATGACGTCAGACTTCAGGTGACCATGACCTCCTCCATAGTTGCCAACATTGGAAAAAAATTTTCAGGACACTTTTTTGGCTGAAGGCGGAGTCAGCCCATAATTAGGGGGCGGGGCATGCATTAGTAGGCGTGGCATAGTAAAAAGAAAAATGTGGTGCGCGTCGCGCAAAAAAATGGGCGTGGTTTATGTGAAATAGTGGGTGTGGCTTTCATGGGCATGGCTAAAATGGGGTGTGGTTAGAGTCTGAGATGAATGAGGGATGCAGAGGGAAAGGGAGAAAGGGGGGTAGAGGGAGAGGGATGGAGGGACAGCAGACCCAGATCCTACACCACAATAGCAATGTATATTCCAGAGTTTAACCATCAGCAGATAAAGATACTCCAAACACCTGGTGTTGGCGCTTCAATCATCCCGGCACCCTGGTTGTTATGGTGTTGTCAGGATGATTGAAGCGCATTATTTCTTTTATTATATTGTAATATAAAATGAAATCATTCAACTCACCATAATGCTGAATCAGTGGGACCACTGGGCGTGTCACCTGCTACGACGCCTGCCACCAGATGCCATCAGGTTCCTCCAGCAGAGTCTGTCCTTACATCAGATGCCCCCAGCAGAGTTCGTCCTTACATCAGGTGCCCCCAGCAGAGTCTGTCCTTGCATCAGGTGCCCCAGCAGAGTGCCTCCTTCCATCAGTCATTCCCAGTGGAGTGCCTCTTACATCAGGTGTCCCCAGTACAGTACCTCTTACATCAGGTGTCCCCAGCGGAGTGCCTCTTACATCAGGTGTCCCCAGCGGAGTGTTGGCTGCAGATGGAGTGTTGGCTACAGTCTAGCTACATCTCCTCAAGAGTGGTGACAAGGGGAGAGAGGTGTGTGGGTGGAGGCATGGTGACTTGGGGTGTTACAGGCTGACTTGGGGAAGGGTGGAGACAGGGTGGTGATTTGGTGGTGCAGGCATGATGGTGACCTGGGGGGTGCAGGCATGGTGGTGACTAGGCCGGAGGGGGTGCAGGCATGGTGGTGACTAGGCCGGAGGGGGTGCAGGCATGGGGGGAGGAGGATGCAGGCATGGTGTTGTCATGGGGGGAGGCGGGTTCAGGCATGGTGTTGACATGGGGAAGGGGGTGCAGGTATGGTGGTGACATGAGGGGGAACAGGTATGGTGATGACATGGGGGAGGGAGGCAGGTATAGTGGTGACATGGGGGGAGGGGGCTGCAAGTATGGTGGTGATATGGGGGGGAGGGGGTGCAGGTATAGTGGCGACATGGGGGAACAGGTATGGTGATGACATGGGGGAGGGGGGGCAGGTATGGTGGTGATATGGGGGGAGGGGGCTGCAGGTATGGTGGTGATATGGGGGGAGGGGGCTGCAGGTATGGTGGTGATATGGGGGGGAGGGGGTTGCAGGTTATGGTGATGACACAGGGGGGAGGGGGAAGCGGGAATGGTGGTGACGCGGGGGGAAGGGGGAAGCAGGTATGGTGGTGACACGGGGGAGGGGGGAAGCAGGTATGGTGGTGACACGGGGGAGGGGGGAAACGGGTATGGTGGTGACACAGGGGCAGAGGGGGGTGCAGGTATGGTGGTGACATGAGGGGGAACAGGTATGGTGATGACATGGGGGAGGGAGGCAGGTATAGTGGTGACATGGGGGGAGGGGGCTGCAGGTATGGTGGTGATATGGGGGGAAGGGGTGCAGGTATAGTGGCGACATGGGGGGAACAGGTATGGTGATGACATAGGGGGGGGGGGCAGGTATGGTGGTGATATGGGGGGAGGGGGTGCAGGTATAGTGGCGACATGGGGGGAACAGGTATTGTGATGACATGGGGGAGGGGGGGCAGGTATGGTGGTGATATGGGGGGAGGGGGCCAGGGCTGGACTGGGACAAAAATGTGGCCCTGGACTTCATCCAGACCGGCCCAGGGCACAACACATCAAGGTACGGTACATCAGGGCACATCACATCAGGCCACATCAGGGCACAAGGCACATCAGGATACAAGGCACATCAGTGCACAGCATATCAGGGTACAGCACACCAGGTCACATCAGGGTACAGGGAACAACACATCAGGGTACAGAGCCCAGCACATCAGTGTATAGGGCACATCAGGGCACAACACATCAGGGTACAGAGCCCAGCACATCAGCGTATAGGGCACATCAGGGCACAGCACATCAGCGTACAGAGCACAGCACATCAGGGCACAGCACATCAGGGCATAGGACATCAGGGCACAGGTCACAGTACATCAGGGCACACAACATTGAGGCACAGGACATCGGGGCACATCAGGGCATGGGGCACTGGGCCACAAGGCACATCAGGTCACGGGGCACATCAGGGCATGGGAGATCGGGGCACAGCACATCAGGGCATATAGCACATCAGGCCACGGGGCACATCAGGGCACATAGCACATCAGGGCACATCAGGGCACGAGGCACATCAGGGCACATAGCACATCAGGGCACATTATGGCACATCAGGGCACATGGCACATTATGGGGCACATCAGGGCACATGGCACATCAGGGCACGGGGCACATCAGGGCACATAGCACATCAGGGCACATTATGGCACATCAGGGCACATTATGGCACATCAGGGCACATGGCACATTATGGGGCACATCAGGGCACATAGCACATCAGGGCATATAGCACATCAGGGCACGGGGCACATCAGGGCATATAGCACATCAGGGCACGAGGCACATCAGGGCACATAGCACATTAGGGCACATTATGGCACATCAGGGCACATTATGGCACATCAGGGCACATGGCACATCAGGGCAAATAGCACATCAGGGCACGGGGCACATCAGGGCACATTATGGCACATCAGGGCACATGGCACATTATGGGGCACATCAGGGCACATGGCACATCAGGGCACGGGGCACATCAGGGCATATAGCACATCAGGGCACGGGGCACATCAGGGCACATGGCACATCAGGGCACATGGCACGTCAGGGCATGGGGCAGGTCAGGGCACATGGCACATTATGGGGCACATCAGGGCACGTTATGGGGAACATCGGGGCACATAGCACATCGGGGCATGGGGCACATCAGGGCACATAGCACATCAGGGCACGGGGCACATCAGGGCACATTATGGCACATCAGGGCACATGGCACATTATGGGGCACATCACGGCACATGGCACATCAGGGCATGGGGCACATAGCACATCAGGGCACGGGGCACATCAGGGCACATTATGGCACATCAGGGCACATGGCACATTATGGGACACATCAGGGCACATGGCACATCAGGGCACAGGGCACATCAGGGCATATAGCACATCAGGGCACAGGGCACGTCAGGGCACATAGCACATCAGGGCACATGGCACGTCAGGGCACATGGCACGTCAGGGCACATGGCACATTAGGGCACGGGCACGTCAGGGCACATGGCACATTATGGGGCACATCAGGGCACATTATGGGGCACATCGGGACACATAGCACATCAGGGCATGGGGCACGTCAGGGCACATAGCACATCAGGGCACATTATGGCACATGGCGCATTATGGGGCTCATCGGGGCACATAGCACATCAGGGCACATGGCACATTAGGGCACAGGGCACATAGCACATCAGGGCACATGGCATATTAGGGCATGGGGCACCTCAGGGGGCACATGATCGGGGCACATTATAGGGCACATCAGGGATACATCACCAGCATCTTACTAGCCAGTATGCAGAGTAGCGCAGGAAGCGTGTGTAGTAAGTTCTCTCTCTCATGTCACGCGCGGCTGTTCCCCGGCGGCCCCTCCTCTCTTATCGTCTATCCCAGATGATCTTACAAGCCAATGGGGATAGAAGAGAGGAGGGGCCGCCGGGGAGCAGCCGCGTGTGACATGAGAGAGAGAACTTACTACACATGCTTCCTGCGCTACTCTGCATACTGGCTTACGATCTACCCGTCAGGCGACAGCTGTCGGCGGCTGACGGGTAGATCGCCGCGCACTGCTGATGCGGCAGAAACTGGCCCACACTGAGCCATCAGCCCACCGGGAATCTCCCTGTAGTCCCGATGGCCAGTCCATGCCTGGAGGGGGCTGCAGGTATGGTGGTGATATGGGGGGAGGGGGCTGCAGGTATGGTGGTGATATGGGGGGAGGGGGCTGCAGGTATGGTGGTGATATGAGGAGAAGGGGTTGCAGGTATGGTGGTGAAACAGGGGGGAGGGGGAAGCAGGTATGGTGGTGACACGGGGGGAGGGGGGAAGCAGGTATGTTGGTGACATGGGGGGAGGGGGGAAGCAGGTATGGTGGTGACATGGGGGGAGGGGGGAAGCAGGTATGGTGGTGACATGGGGGGAGGGGGGAAGCAGGTATGGTGTTGACACGGGGGAGGGGGGAAGCAGGTATGGTGTTGACACGGGGGGAGGGGGGAAGCAGGTATGGTGGTGACACGGGGGGAGGGGGGAAACAGGTATGGTGGTGAAATGGGGGGAGGGGGGGTGCAGGTATGGTGGTGACACAGGGGGCGGGGGGATCAGGTATGGTGGTAACATGGGGGGAGGGGGGTGCAGGTATGGTGGTGACACAGTGGGAGGGGGTAATCAGGTATGGTGGTGATACAGGGGAGAGGGGGGAATCAGGTATGGTGGTGACACAGGGGAGAGGGGGGAATCAGGTATGGTGGTGACATGGGGGGACGGGGTGCAAGGGGGAGCCAGGACCATCAGTGCACTGTCCCCAGCCAGCGGAGCCCCAGTCCTTCCATCAGTGACTGTATACCTGCTCATTGTAAGGGGAGCCAGGACCATTAGTGCACTGTCCCCAGCCAGCGAGCCCCGCTCCTTCCATCACAGTGCCGCTCTCGGACACTGTCACACACGGGGCAGAGCGGAGGGTTGGCGGAGGGTTGGCAGAGGGTTGGCGGCGGCGGCGACTGAACATTTCTTTGTGTTCAGTGGAGAGAGGAGAGGGGTCGCCAATCCCTGTAGCCAATAGGCTTCAGTGTACAATAGAATTTTCTATTTGTACATTGAATAGAGAAACCGATTGGCTGCCCCTCTCCCCTAATTGACTGACTTGTGGAGGCGACAGTGGCCATTTTTGTGGAGCCATTGCCGTTTTTTGAGAAAAACACTCACGATTTTCTCGGGACAAACCCAAAAATTCAGGAAAACACTTGGGACAAGATTAAATCGGGACGAGGGTCCCAAAATCGGGATTGTTCCGGGAAAATCGGGACTGTTGCCAACTATGCTCCTCCTGCAGCTCAGCCGCAGTGTGCTGTGCCATCCCAGTAGACGGCAGGCAGACAGAGACAGGAGAGAACAGGAGAGGAGAGCCGCCCGCCCAAGCGCCTAGCGGGGATCTCATAGTGCTTGATGCGGCCGCATTGTAATTCCCGCCTCTTTGCGATGTACATAGATCACCCACAAGTTACTCTTTAAATCTTCTGCCCTTGTTTTAACTTTGGATAGTAAAACAATTTTTTTTTCTGCCAGTAAATACCTTAAATAGCCCACTTCCTGTTTCTTATCTGGTAAAAAGCCTAGGCTTATGACATCATGCACAGCTCTCTCTCTCACTATCCTGAGAGTTTGCCAGGAAGGGAGGGGGGATGAGTCATAAGAGGGCCAATGAGATCTGCAGGGTTGCAGAGCTGGTGGTGTGCCTCTGTGTAAATCCAGGAAGTGAACAGGCAGCAGCTTCAGCTGCCCACAGTTAAAATAGCTGCAGCCAGATTTAGTGGAGGGAGATTTCTGCAGCATATTTGGCAAGTACAGAATCACAGTATATATAAAATAATATGCAAAGTGGTTGGAGGGAAGCTTCAGAATGGCAAAGATGTTTTTAATACAAATGATGTGAGCAGACTGCAGTTCCTCTTTTAACAAGGACAGAGGCAGCAATAAAAACCTGGCAGGAGTGTTAATCACTCTCCACTATACCCACAACTAAAAAAAAAGGAAGCTTAAAGCAGAGGAAGTAAACCCTGACGGGTTCCTCTTTATTCCTCTTTATTCCCCTGCAAAGTAAAAGCATAATGGGCTAGTATGCATCGCATACTAGCCTATTATGTTGCACTTACCTGCAAACGAAGCCCACGATGTCCCCACTGGTGGCCGCGTCCATCTTCACCCCTCTTCCTTCCGGGGCCGTGGACTCTCACTCTGTGACTGCCTGGAGTTGCGTGACGTCACTCCCGTGCATGCGCTCGGGAGCCGACGGTCATGGCACTGGCCCTATAGAGAAGGCGCGATCGTGCCCTTTCTTTAGTGCGCATGTGACGATGACGTCGGCGCAAGCGTATATGGTAAATATCTCGTAAACCGTGCAGGTATAGGAGATATGTCAAGAACATATAGCACTGATCAATGTAATAATGTCACTGGTCCCCAAAAAGTGCCATTTGGGGTCAGATTTGTCCGCCGCAATGTTGCAGTCCCACTAAAAATTGCAGATCGCCGCCATTACTAGTAAAAACAATAACAAAAAAAATAAAAGTCCCTAAATCTATCCCATAGTTTGTAGACGTGATAACTTTTGCACAATTCAATCCATATACGATTATTGGGATTTTTTTTACCAAAAATATGTAGAAGAATATATATCGGCCTAAACTGATGAAGAAATTTTTATTTTTTATTTTTATTTTTTGGATATGTATTATAGCAAAAAGTTAAACAAAATGGTTTTTTTTTTCAAAATTGTCGTTCTTTGTTTATATCGCAAAAAGTAAAAACCGCAGAGGTGATCAAATACCACCAAAAGAAAGCTCTATTTGTGGGAAAAAAAGAATGACAATTTTGTTTGGGTACAGCATTGCACGACTGCACAATTGTCAGTTAAAGCTACGCAGTGCCGTATCACAAAAAATGGCCTGGTCATTAAGAAAACAAATCCTTCTGGTCCTTTAGTGGTTAAAGACTGCCCACTGCATATATACTGCAGCAGGGTGGCTCTATTGCACGAAACAACATACCTTTATGTCATTTTGTGCAATAGATACTGTGGGCACATGCGCTCCCGCTGCACGGAGGGGGAGCCAACCAGCAGGTCTGGTGGACCCAATGTCCGCCAGCCACCCGCGATTGCTCCACAGAGAGGCAGAACGGGGATCTGCGTATGTAAACAAGGGAAGTACACAGAGATATTCTGTTCCTTGTAAGCAGGAACATGGGTCTCTGTGTTCTTCCTGTCAGTCCATCCCACACACAGTTAGAAAACACTCCCAGGGAACACACTTAACCCTTTGATCGCACCTGATGTTAACCCCTTCCCTGCCAGTGTAATTTATACAGTAACAGTGCATTTTTTTTAGCACTGATCACTGTATTGGTGTCACTGGTCCCCAAAAAGTGTCACTTAGTGTCAGATTTGTCCGCCGCAATGTCGCAGTCCTACTAAAATTCACTGATCAACGCCATTACCAGTAAAAACAATTACAAAAATTCCATAAATCTATCCTATAGTTTGTAGATGCTATAACTTTTGCGCAAACCAATTAATATACGCTTATTGGGATTTTTTTTTTACCAAAAATACGTAGAAGAATACATATTGGCCAAAATTGATGAAGAACATTTTTTTTTGGATATGTATTATAGCAGAATGTAAAAAATATTGTTTTTTTTTTTTTCAAAATGTTTGCCCTTTTTTGTTTATAGCGCAGTAAATAAAAACAGCAGAGGTGATCAAATACCACCAAAAGAAAGCTCTATTTGTAGGAAAGAAAGGACATCAATTTAGTTTGGTTACAACATCGCACGACCGTGCAATTGTCAGATAAAGTAACGCAGTGCCGTATCGCAAAAAATGGCCTGGTCATTAAGGGGGTAAAACCTTACGTGGGTAACACTAGCAGGGATGATTAACCACTTCCTGCCTGGCCAATAGCAGAATCATGGCCGGGAGGGGGGGGGGGGCGGGCTTTATTCATATGATGTCCCGCAGAACAAGCCACTCGTGTGCACACAGCATCGATCAGTGGTGCGGTGTGTCCCTCGGACACACTGCATCTCCAATCTCTGTAAAGACCCTATGACGTAGGCTCTTTACCATGTGATCAGCTGTGTCCAATCACAAGCTATCTTTGCCCATCAGTGCTGCATATTAGTGCCTTCTCATCAGTGCAGCCTATCAGTACCCGTCAGTAAAGGAGAAAAAATTATTTATTTACAAAATTTTATAACAGAAACTACGAGAAAAAAAATGTCCCCAAAATTTTCAGTCTTTTTCCGTTTGTTCATCAAAAAAAAAATAAAAAAACCCAGTGGTTATTACATACCACCAAAAGAAATCTCTGTTTTAAAAAAAATATAACAATTTCGTCTGGGTACAGCATTGCATGACCGCGCAATTGTCATTTAAAGTGCGACAGCCCTGGAAGCTGAAAATTGTCACGGCAGGAAGGGCGTGAAAGTGTCTGCTATTAAAGTGGTTTAAAATGATCAGCTTTTATTTATTGATGCAAAACCTTTAACCCAAAAGGAAAAAAAATAACTGTTTGCTGTAAGGCAGTGGTTCTCAACCTTTCTAATGCCGTGACCCCTTGATAAAATTTCCCAAGTTGTGGGGACCCCTAACAGTAAAACTATTTTCGTAGCGTGGGTTGTCAGCACCCAAGTCATGACAAGTAATTTGCGCCCCTAACCCAAGGACATTTAGTGCTCCCTGAGTCCCTTCCACTCGTATAGTATTAAAACCTCTTATGGTACATTTTTCTTTCCTTTTATCTCTCTATCCTAATTTCTTGTTTTTTTTCCCCATCCCTCTCTCTAGCCATCTTTCTTGTTCTTTCTCTTATTCTTTCTCTTCCTTTTTCTTTGTTCCTCCTCCTCTTTTTCTCTCCCTTCCATGTATTCTCTATTTTTATTCCTTGGTGGGGAGTGGGGGGAATGGGATGAGTGGCAGTTCTGGTGGGGGAGTTCTGATCAAACAACTTAGGTGCTCTTGATCAAGGTCATCTGCTGATCTGAGAACTGTAGTGGGGACTTTTAATGACAACTATAATAACAGGTAGTGTTACTCACTGTGTCTCCAGCTTCACTGTGTCTCCGGCTTCACTGTGTCTCCAGCTCCGTGGTGTCTCGCAGCAGTGACACCTATGCTGAAATCAGGACATAGGGTCTCCTCCAGCTCCTCCCACTTCACATTCCTCACCAGTCAGCTGACCTCTAGTCTCTGCCCCCCCACTCATGAACTGAATGGGTGGCTGCAAAGAGGCTGAGTGGGCGGCCGCAGGCTCTAGAAACAGCCCAGTGGGGTGGCCACAGGCTCCAGAGAGAGCCCTGCTGGGCGGCCGCGAAAAGGCTGGCAGAGTGGTGCGGGCTTCACGAAAAGCCCAGGATTTGGTGACCCCTGGCAAATCGTCATTCAACCCCCAAGTTGAGAACCACTGCTGTAACGGATAGTAAAGTGTGAGCTGGAGTTTGGCTTCAATTTGTTAATGGTTCCAAATCTGCTAATACATCTAACACTACGCTCCCACCCAGACTGACAATGCTGTTGTCTGCTGTGCCTCCTGTGCTCATTCCACCAGAGATGTGTCTCACACAACTCTGGCCAGTAACACACAAAGGAAGTGTGTTACTGGTTAGACCACCAGGTGAAAACAGAGGGGAGAAGAAAAGAAAAAACGGATTTTAATGATTGGTAAGCTGCAATATATAACATTTTTGGTTTTGGGTTTAATTCCATTTCAAAGATGAATTACAAAACAAAGAAATTACTGATGATCTATGTGATTCATAGAATGGGACTATGCAATGCACACCAGCTGCTGACAAAACATGTACAGATGTTGTGCAACTAAACAGTGGACTTCCAAGGTTTAATAGAACATATGGAAGCTATAAAAGACTAGTTGGTGCAGTCTTTAGCAAGAGACACCTCCTGCCTCTCTCTGCTGCTCATTTAGTATTACTTTTCAGAGACGGAGCTTAGGAGACTTTGTTGTCTTTGTACGCTTTGGCTGCATTTACATCTGAGCTTCTTGTAGCTTGAAGCCGAAGACGCTCATCATTCATTTCAATGGCCCTTATTAAAGACTGGAAAATACAGTATCATTTTGTACTGCACTGATCTGAAGTAAACATTTGTAAACTTCTATGTCTTATTAAAGAAATAAACTGCCTGTCGATTGTGCCAAGTCAGAAAGTGGCCATACTGTCCACATAGACTGTGTCTAGGAGGTAT
Source organism: Aquarana catesbeiana (assembly GCF_042186555.1). Classification (NCBI taxonomy): domain Eukaryota; kingdom Metazoa; phylum Chordata; class Amphibia; order Anura; family Ranidae; genus Aquarana; species Aquarana catesbeiana. Next base: position 312,839,967 of record NC_133328.1, read on the forward strand.
GCCAATGAAACAGAGACAAGGAATACAGTGGAGAGTGCTGTGGGAAATGTGAGCTGGAAAAATTCCAATGAGTAGTTGCAGTTTTTGCATACCACTGTATGTCCAGTTACAATATGTACTATGTGACTGTGAAGCCTCTGTACCCATAATCAGCAAAGTGAGTTTTCACCTTTGAGGAAGAGACAGGTCACTCCTATAGCTCCCACTTATAGTGATACTAAACAGAGAAGCGTTAACAGCCATAATTCATTCACATAAATCATATACAGCAGGTAAAATAAGTATTGAACACATCACCATTTTTCTAGGTAAATATATTTCTAAAGGTGCTATTGACATGCACTTTTCACCACATTTCGATAACAACCCATGCAATCCATACATACAAAGAAACCAAAACAAATACGTTTATAAATTAAGTTATGTGTAATAAAAGGGAATGGCACAGGGAAAAAGTATTGAACACATGAAGTAAGGGAGGTGCAAAAAGGCATGGAAAGCCACCAGCTGAAATCTATCAGTAATTAGAATCAATCCTGCCCCTTGTCAGTGCAAATTAATATCAGGTGGTTCAGTCTCAACTGATGGCCTATGAAAAGGTGTCTCATTACCAAGGTGTCACACAAAAAACATCTCATGATGGGTAAAAACAAAGAGCTCTCTCAAGACCTTTGCAACTTTATTATTGCAAAACATACTGATGGCATTGGTTACAGAAGGATTTCTAAACTTCGGAATATTCCAGTGAGCACTGTCGGGGTCATAATCCAGGAGGGGAAAGAACATCTTTTCACCACAAACCACCCACGACCAGGTGCTCCTCACAAGATTTCTGACAGAGGAGTGAAAATAATTATCAGAAGAGTTGTCCAAGCACCAAGGACCACTTGTGGAGAGCTTCAGAAAGACCTGGAATTAGCAGGTACAATTGTTTCAAAGAAAACAACAAGTAATTCACGCAACTGCAATGGCCTGTATGCACACTCACCATGCAAGACTGGTCAGATGAGATCAAAATGTAACTCATTGGATGCCATAATACACACCATGTTTGGAGGTCAAATGGCACTGCACATCACCCCAAAAACACCATACCAACGGTAAAGTTTGGAGGTGGGAACATCATGGTGTAGGGCTGTTTTTCAGCTTACGGTACTGGCAAACTTCATATCATTGAGGGAAGGATGGAAAAATGGACCAAGGAATGCTTGATAAAAATCTGCTGCCATCTACCAGGATGATGAAGATGAAACGAGGGTGGACATTTGACCAAGACAATGATTCCAAACACAAAGCCAAGGAAACTCTCAATTGGTGGCAAAGAAAGAAAATAAAGCTGCTAGAAGGGCCCAGCCAATCACCTGACTTGAATCCAATAAAAAAATCTATGGAAAGAACTAAAGATCAGAGTTCATAGAAGAGGCCCACGGAACCTTCAAGATTTGAAGACTGTGTGGAAGAATGGGCCAAAACCACACCTGAGCAATGCATGCGACTAGTTTCTACATACAGGAGGCATCTTGAAGCTATCATTACCAACAAAGAATTTTGTAACATTTCAGTTAAATGCCTTTTCCCTGTGTCATTCCATTTTTATTACACCTAACTTAACTAGTTAAGGACCGAGCCTATTTTTTAGACTTGGTGTTTACAAGTTAAAATCAGGTTTTTTTGCTAGAAAAAAGAACCTCCAATCATTATATATATTTTTTTCAGACACCCTAGAGAATAAAATTGTGGTTGTTGCAATACTTTATGTCACACCGTATTTGCGCAGTGGTCTTACAATCGCAATTTTTTTGGAAAAAATACACTTTTTTAAATTAAAAATTAGACAGCAGTAAAGTTAGCCCATTTTTTTTATATTGTGAAAGATAATGTTATGCCGAGTAAATTGATAACCAACATGTTATGCTTCAAAATTGTGCCCGCTCGTGGAATAGCGACAAACTTTGACCCTAAAAAATCTCCATAGGCGACGTTTAAAAATTTCTACAGGTTATCAGTTTTGAGATACAGAGGAGGTCTAGTGCTAGAATTATTGCTCTTGCTCTAATGAACGTGGTGATACCTCACATGTGTGGTTTGAACATCGTTTTCATATGCGGGCGCGACTTACTTATGCGTTTGCTTCTGCGCGCAAGCTCGACGGTACGGGGTGCTTTAAAAAAACATTAATTATTTATTTTCCTTTTTTTTTTACACTGTGCTTTTAAAGAAAAAAATTTTAGGTCACTTTTATTCCTATTACAAGGAATGTAAACATCCCTTGTAATAGGAAAAAAGCATGACAGAACCTTTTTAAATGTGAGATCTGGGGTCAAAAAAATACTTTACATTTACACTTAAATGCAATAAAATAAATAAATAAATAAATGTCTTTTTTTCTTTTTTTTTTTTTTTTTTTGCAAAAAAAGAAAAAAAAAACCCTTTAAGACTGTTGGCAAGTGTAGATTGTCTAGGGATATTTTTAGACCTTCGATAAGTCTGCATAAGGTGTACCTTACAATCCCCACAGGCCTGTGAGATTAGCCCATTGAGACAATGATAAAAAACTGACAAAGTCTCGCCGAGCAAATCTAATCTTTATTCTTTGGTGTGAATATTTAAAGGGGGCTTTCAGAAACTAACGCCCCTTGACCGTGTCATACAAATTATCCAGTGAAAATTTATGACAAAAGTGAAACTAAGTATTTTTGAGAAATCACGTGCTTTACGGGAAATAGAGTACAGGGAAAAACACAAAATGGAAACTAAATTATAAAATGGATGTGGTTAAGCTAAATATCCCTTCAATCCCCTCTTAGATGATATAAGATGATCTCTACATTCTATCCAGTGTTCTAGTACTTCTTTGGGATTGTGGCATAGATTGCCTGATGATTCTTCATGTATGTCATGTAAGATAGAACCTTATTATCAGGAGATTGAATGCGTGCAATTATGCAAATACAACACTTAAAGCAGAGGTAAAGAATCAGAGCAAGGATAAATATCATAGTAGTCAGGCACCTTGGCACTCATGTTAGAGATCCAAGTACAGCATGAAGCATGATTTCCCAGTCATTTCACATAAACCTGTGAGAGCTGCACTCATGCTTTCTATAGCTAACTCATGTAGTTCTAGCTGTTTTCTAATTGCTCTAGTTTCTATGTTTAACATAGCAATGTCATCTGAATTCCTCTCCATTATCTCATTCAATATACTTGAATAATTGTTCAACCTTTTCATCATGTCTATACCTCATCCTGTCTGTAAACCATGCCCAGGCCATATCTTGTTTATAGAACAATTTCCTTTTGTCGCGGTGTTTGAGGGGGTTTCTGGGGTGTATACTGGCCTCTAGATGCTCACATGGAGATGTTAAATATTGACCTACTACAAATGGAGGAGTTAGTCTGTGTCTCATTCCCTAAATTAAAACACCAATCGGGGGAATGACTTTTACCTGCTATTGGAAAGGTAACAGTGTTATTTATGTACAGAGTGGATATGTTAGTTAAGAAAACAGGAGGAGTCTTGTTGAGGAAGGAGGAAATATTTAAAGTTACAGCCAAAAGGGGAATTCGGGCAGTGCTAGGATGTAATTTGCTACATATCCAACATTCTTCATACCCTGATTTTTGAGCATAAGCATACTTAAATTTTAGCAAAAGCATCTTATCAGTAAAACTATCTCCAATCTCTCTCTTTGTTCTAGCTTGTGTCACTATAATGTTCTCTTGTGTGTGTGTTCCCACAGATACTTTTAATTGCACCCAAATCGTCAGGGTGGTAGATACAGTTAGTGATGATCCAGGTGGGCAGGGACACTATCAGAGAGATCAGGGTCAGGAGGCAAAATGCCTTGCCAGAAGTCTGTGGTGAAATAAGCGAGGTCATCTTCTCTGACCTGCTTTCCCAGGAACTCCTCTTTCGTCTGCTTGGACTTCTGCTTGAGGGCCTCCTTTATCCAAGGTCTCCTTCCTGCTCCTGGGGCTTTGGGCAACCTTTTTTAATCGGCTGGCATGGATCCAGGACTGGCAGTTTTCCACTAGGATGGCTGTTCTGGTCACTGCAACCACTGTGGTAGGAGGGCCAAAAGGGATACTCTTGCTTCTTATTTCTGTTCAGCTGTTGGACCACCAAGGTGTCTCCCCTCTTGAAGGGGTGAGTAGCTTCCTGTGAAGAAAAAGGAGAGGTGCGAGCAAAATTTCTTTTGACCGTATCCAATGTTTCAACCAGTTTTCTTACATATTCTGTGTGTATTAAGTCTAAATCTTCCTTTTCTACCATTAAAGGTGCTCTGGCCCATGGGGTGGGGAAAGGTCTACCCATCAAAACTTCAAAAGGTGAATACCCTGTTGTTTTGGAAGGGGTCATTCTTATTTCTGCCAGGACTGCTGGGAGTACCTTTTTCCAGTTGGCAAAGGTTCCTCCTGTGGCCTTTCTTATCTTGTCTTTTATTGTTCTGTTCATTCTTTCTACTATCCCTGAGCTTTGAGGGTGGTAGGGAATGTGGAACTTCCATTCTATCTTGAGAGTTTTTACCAAGTCCTGGCAGACCCTGGCCATGAAAGCTGGGCCATTGCCTGAGTTTATTTGAAGTGGGCATCCCCATCGAGGCATGATTTCCTGAGTGAGGATCCTCACTACTATTTGTGCATCTTCTTTTGTGGTCACGAAAAGTTCGACCCATTTTGAGAATATTAAAATCTCTACTCAGAAGATCAGCCATGACCTGTATACCTGCGTGGCCTATTCTGTGGTACTGTGAGATGAAAAGTGATGCACTTGCCGCTGGTATACATGTTTTCCCCTCTTTGCAGAGAAGTCCAGTTTTTTGGATCTTTCTGCACACCCTTTTTATCCCAATCCCTTAACTCATAATTTGAGGCATAATCCTGGAGATCTGCGAGTGACTGTTCAAATGGGGATAGGTCAGGTATCAGCATAGCCATTTGGATGTCTGTTGTCTGTGAGATAGCAGTTTGTTTAGCAGCAAAGTCAGCCAGAGCATTTCCCCTGGCTATCTCTGTCTATTGGCCTGTATGTGCTCTGCAATGTACTATAGCCAGTGTTTTAGGTAGCTGGATAGCTTTTAGCAGTAACATTACCAAAGAAAGATGTGAAATGTTCTTTCCATCTGCTGCCACAAAGCCACGCCTACTTCATATCACACCGAAGTCGTGTACAACGCCGTACCCATACTTCGAGTCAGTGTAAATGTTTACATCCTGACCTTCAAAGAGCTGGCATGCTCTAGTGAGTGCAATTAATTTAGCAACCTGTGCTGATTGATATGAGATAGGCTTGGCCTCAAATATAACATCTGGAAGCTGCATAACTACATACCCTGCATGGTATGTGTAATCATTTGGCCTAGAGCAAGAACCATTGACAAAAATATTCTGTGTGTCTGGTAGTGCTGTGGAAGATAAATCAGACCTGGGTGATATGTCTTGGTGAATGAGGTTTATGCAGTCATGTTGTGGCACAACCTCATCCTGTTCTCCTTTTAATCCTAAAAGGGCGTTTAAAATTGGTGCTGGGCCTGCAGTGGGAGAAGCATATTTGATGTGCAATTTTGGATTGGACAGCAAAATCACCTCATATCTGCTCAACCTCTGAGCAGACATGTGCTGTGCATGTACATTTTTCAACAGGATTAACACATTGTGGGTGACGTGAAGTGTGGTGTCGTGTCCCAGAGTGAAAGAAGTGGCCATCTCAACCACCACCGCACAGGACGCTAGAGTTCTGAGACATGTGGACATGCCTTGAACCTGCACCGGGACCATCTTTGAGAAAAAAAAAAACTACAAGGCACAGTCTCCCACCATGTTCCTGGGCCAGTACTCCCGCCATGGTTCTGCAATTTTCCCTGGCAAACAAGTTATACATTTTGCCATATTTCAGGGAGGCCGAGGCTCGGGCTGGTAACCATTGCACATTTCAACATGGCAAAAACATTTAACATTTCATCAGACCATTTTACAGTATCAGACATTTCAGAGAGGGTTGCTTGTCTCAATATATTGTCATAGAAAGAACAGTCAGGTATTCATTGACAGCAGCAACCAATCATTCCAAGAAAGGTAAGCATGTCTTTCTTGGTAAGTGGGTGGGGCAAATCCACAAGAGCGACAGCTCTTTTTTTTTACTGACTTTCCTAACTCCCGGAGACAGCACAAACCCTAGGTACTCAACCTCCTGTTTACACTATTGTAACTTTTTCTTAGACACTTTGTGATCACATACATGTAACCATTTCAATAAGGATAGGCTATCAGCTCGGCAGTCCTCCTCTGAAGAACTACAAATCAAAAGATCATTAACATACTGCAACAGTACAGAACCATGAGGGGCAGTCCAAGGCCTGAGGGTTGCTTGGAGTACTATAGAATAGACCACAGGTGAGTCTATATAACTCTGCGGCATTCTACACCAGATAAACTGACGACTGTGTTGGTCAATCGACACAGTAAAAACAAAGAGTGGCCGTGTCTCCTCGTCTACAGGGACGGAGAAAAAGAAAATTCTTTAAATCAATCACAGCAAAATACTCTGCATCGTATGGTATGGCGGTAAGTATTGATGGCAGTATTGAAGGCACTATTGGGGCAATCGGTACCACTAGGCTATTGATGGCCCTTAGGTCTTGTACAAACCTATAGTCACCATTTGCCTTCTTTACCAGGTTAATGGGAGTATTGTAGGGCGAGACAATTTTCTTAAGATTCCTTTCTTTAAGAAATCCTCTTTTTCTCAACATGTAACTCCCTCTTTGTCCTTGCTCCCTCCCTCTTTGTATAAAAGTTTCACCTTTTTTCTGAGAAATCATTTTGATAATGTGTCTGCACTGGTGTTTGTTTAGGAATGTCAAAACATCCTGCAGCATCCTTCTCTGTCAGCTTCTGATATTTTCTGTCTTACTATAAGTGCATGTTTAAGGCCAAGGTTGCTGAGATATGTATGTATTAAGAGACTGTGCATGTTATAATGAACAAATCCTGCCTCTTGTGTCCAAACGTCTATACATTTTTTCCAGCATTCTAACACGGATTCTGCTAACTTTTGCTTGCAAGCTGTTAAGAAAAAAAAAATTGTTGCTGTGTGTCTTTATGTGATGAGGTCCTTATCTGGTTGTGGAATGTAAGGGGGAGAAGGCGGGGCACACAGTACAAGCATAGAGAAGGTTGATTTAACCCTTAAATTTACCATCCTATGATTCTGCTAAACCCATCGTGGACAATGTTTGGGCTAGGATGCTATAGGGAGCCTCGGTCCAGCCGGGGGATCTCCACAGCATGCATTTTTATTTTCATCTTTATTTTTCTTTCTAAACATTCTAAAGTCTTGTAGATACTAAGGCTCGGTTCACACTGGGGCGACTTGGGATCCGACTTGTACGCCCTCAAGTCGCCCCAAGTCGCTCCAGAAATAGTTTCAATGGGAGTTAACGCTAGCGTCTTAATAGACACTACTGAAGTCACTCCGACTTCAGAGCGTACTCCCTGTACTACTTTGATCCGACTTTGATCCGACTTCAGCCTATTGACTATCATTGAAGTCGGATCAAAGTCGGATCGCCGTCTCGCATGATCCGACTTCGGCATGCGACTTGTGCTCAGATGATCTTGAGGGGGAACTCCGCGCCAAATTTTAAATAAAAATCCGGCATGGGTTCCCCCTCCAGGGGCATACCAGGCCCTTGGGTCTGGTATAGACCTTGAGGAGAACCCCCTACGCCGAAAAAACGGCGTGGGGGGTCCCCCCCAATCCATACCAGACCCTTATCCGAGCACGCAGCCCGGCCGGACAGGAATGGGGGTGGGGACGAGCGAGCGCCCCCCCCTGAACCGTACCAGGCCGCATGCCCTCAACATGGGGGGTTTGGTGCCTTGGGGGAGGGGGGCGCGCTGCGGCCCTCCCCCCACCCCAAAGCACCTTGTCCCCATGTTGATGAGGACAAGGGCCTCTTCCTGACAACCCTGGCCGTTGGTTGTCGGGGTCTGCGGGCGGGGGGCTTATCGGAATCTGGGAGCCCCCTTTAATAAGGGGGCCCCCAGATCCCGGCCCCCCCACCCTATGTGAATAGGTATGGGGTACATGGTACCCCTACCCATTCACCTAGGGAAAAAAGCGTCAATAAAAAACACAGTACACAGGTATTTAAAATAATTTATTAGGCAGCTCCGGGATCTTCTTCCGACTTCGGGGGTCTCTCCGGCGTCTTCTCCCGGTGTCCGCATCTTCTGCCGGCTCCACCGCTATCTTCTGGCGCTCTTTTGCCAGCGGTGGTCCGGACCTCTGGATCATCTTCTTCCCTCTTCTCTTCCAGAGATGTTGACACGACGCTCTCCCCAGCCAGAATGGTTTCTGTGCGCTCTGCAAGGGACTTATATAGGCGGTGACCCCGCCCCCTTATGCCGTCACAGTCCCTGGGCATGCTGGGTCTGTGACGTTTTAGGAGGCGTGGTCACCGGGTGATGACCACGCCCCCTTATGACGGCACAGCCCCAGCATGCCCTGGGACAGTGACCTCATAAGGGGGCGGGGTCACCGCCTATATAAGTCCGTTGCGGAGCGTTCAGAGACCATTCCAGCTGGAGAGAGCGTCGTGTCAACATCTCTGGAAGAAAAGAAGAAGGCAGAAGTCCGGACCACCGCTAGCAATTGAGCTGCAGAAGATAGCGGAGGAGCCGGCAGAAGATGCGGACACCGGGAGGAGACGGCGGAGAGACCCCCGAAGTCGGAAGAGGACCCCCGAAGTAGGAAGAAGATCCCGGAGCTGCCTAATAAATTATTTTAAAAAACCTGTGTACTGTTTGTTTTATTGACGCTTTTTTCCCCTAGGTGAATGGGTAGGGGTACCATGTACCCCATACTCATTCACATAGGGTGGGGGGCCGGGATCTGGGGGCCCCCTTATTAAAGGGGGCTCCCAGATTCCGATAAGCCCCCCACCCGCAGACCCCGACAACCAACGGCCAGGGTTGTCGGGAAGAGGCCCTTGTCCTCATCAACATGGGGACAAGGTGCTTTGGGGGGGCGCACACTGCGCCCCCCATGCCCCAAAGCACCCCCCATGTTGAGGGCATGCGGCCTGGTACGGTGGGGGGGGGGCGCCAGCGAAGTCGCCCGTCATGGAGGCGACTTGAAGTCGCCTCGTAATTTGCCGAAGTCGTGCCAAAGTCGCGCTGAAGCCGCGTTGAAGTCGCGGTACAAAGTCGCGTTAAAGTCGTGTTGCCCATGTGTGAACCGACCCTAAGTCTCTGTATATTATTCCTTTTCCTATGTTTATAACCAAACAATTTTTATTTACATTTCAAATTTTTGGCAGAGTGCCAACAGGTTCAAACAGTGCCTTCAATTGCAGTAGCACTAATGCCGCAAACAATTCCCCACTATCTATTATGGTTAGTGAGATACTAGCACTTGAACCCTGTTGGCAAAAAGCCAAATGTCCAAATTTTTCACCTGACTTCCCCTTCGCAAAAAATGTCAGTAGCAAAAAGAATTATTCAAATAGCATGTTTTAATTAAAAGTTAGCCTCACCAATTTATGTATTACCTTAATAAAGTGTTATTAATGCTCTACCCATATTTTAATTGGTAAAAACGTCCCTTAATGTCACAATACTTCAAAGACCTGGGACAGACTTAATAAGTCTCCCCTGCTCTTCGAATAAGTGACATTACTCCCTTCACTGCCAACCCTTCTTAAAACACAAATTTGTTATGTAAATTAAACCTTCATACAATCAGGACACTTTTGAGACATTTGTTAGTACATAAGAAGAAATTAACCTGGATACTCACCAATCCAGGGTTCCTTATAAACTCTAAAATTCTTATTCAACTCTATACAGATAAATCAGCAGAAACTAAACACCAATAAACCTTAAAACAATAATTCCGGTATAAGACTTAGTTCTGTCAGACCACCCAATATTTTAGTTCTCTTTTTAGTTCTTTCTCTAAAATGACATTGAACGTCTGATTACTGCAAGGAAAAGAAAATATTTTTACTCACTGAAACAATGGCAGAATCATTCTGCCGATTACAATATGATACAGGTTATATCTTAAACTTTAGAGTCAAAGCATTCATATATAAATCATTAAAAAATAAACAGTGCAGTGGAAAAGGTGTCATCTTACCTTACAACACCCGACAAATTCCACACAGGCAAACATTACACAGATTACAAATCATCTTATGACAGCTAGCTACGCAACAGGAAGATAAAGCAAAAAGATCGGGTTTTGTCCGGCACACCTTATCAGACTTTTTCTTATAATTACAGTACTGTATAACTCAACCTCTCCCAGAGGTTTTTTTTCTACTGTTTACCCGAAACAGTCCGCTGCAGTCTTATTCTATGGACTTCTCCTTAAAGTCCTTAAAACCCACCCAGGGTTTTTTATTGCTTCTCAGAGCAATTTTCTTTGAAGCCCACCCAGGGCTTATCTTACTGTTTCTCAGAACAGTTTCTCTGAAGCCCACCCAGGGCTTATCTATCGAGGTCTAAAAAACTAATTACAGGTCCCTTAAAAGGAATCAATCTCTAAATAAATCACGGCAAGAGAAAAATAAATATAAATCAAGATCACCGTACGTATTATGATCAATCCCGGACGAGCCCCCATCTGTTGGCAAATGTAGATTGTCTAAGGATATTTTTAGACCCTCGATAAGTCTGCATAAGGTGTACCTTACAATCCCCACAGGCCTGTGAGATTAGCCCATTGAGACAATGATAAAAAACTGACAAAGTCTCACCAAGCAAATCTAATCTTTATTCTTTGGTGTGAATATTTAAAGGGGGCTTTCAGAAACTACCGCCCCTTGATTGTGTCATAAAAATTATCCAATCAAATACAGAAACAATTTATGACAAAAGTGAAACTAATTCTTTTTTGAGAAATCACGTACTTTACGGGAAACGAAACAATAAAGATAACAGGGATGTGAGAAACGAAACTAGATTACATTACACACCTAGTAATATGTGAAATAGAGTACAGGGAAAAATAAAAAATGGAACCTAAATTATAAAATGGATGTGGTTAAGCTACATTGAGCGGGAGTGATGTTTGACGTTGCTTCCATCATCCAATGGTATACGTGCAGGGGCCATCTTTCCCTCACTCGGTGAGCGGGGGGCCATCTTTCCCTCACTCAGCATCCAACCTCACAGGGGAAAGGACTACTGATGGCTCCGGTAAGCGGCGGAGATGACCGGTGCATGGCGGGAGGGGGGCTTCAATAAAAGTGATCTCGCTGCGAATTCGCCACAGAGAACACTTTTATATGAAGGAGGACCGTCTGCCATTGAAGAGGATACCAGGGTTATGGCAGCTATGTGCTGCCATAACAACAGTATTCCACTTCAAACAGCTGCCATATAACGACGGGCGGTCCGCAAGTAATTAACATCGGAACTTATTTGTTTTGTTTTTTTTTTTGCCTGTATGGATTGCATTGGTTACCAACGTGGTAACGAAAATTTAATGTCAATAGCACCTTTAGAAAAATATTTACCTAGAAAAATGGTGACGTGTTCAAAACTTATTTTACCCGCTGTATATCATGCCTCTGTATTTTTTTTTTAAATCCTCTAATTACCTTATTCCTGTAGCGCTGGTTTGTGGTCACATGATCTTTCCCTCTTCTTTGGCATCTGTAGGGAAAGATCTTTAGAAGGGGATTCTATTACTTTGCTGGTGTATGCTCTCTATAGTATGCGTCTGTGTCTGGTCAGCCCTGATTGCTGCTGTGCTGGTCAAATGACTTAAAAAAGAACAGTTTCCGAAGACCAATTCAAATTAGGTTATAAATGTCGAATAACTGTTGTACAGCTCCCAATAAATCTTTATTGAACATCAAACTGGTATTTTTTGTACATTAACCACTTCAGCCCCGGAAGGATTTACCCCCTTCCTGACCAGAGCACTTTTTTCAATTTGGCACTGCGTCGATTTAACTGCTAATTGCGTGGTCATGCAATGCTGTACCCAAAACGAAATTTTTTGTGCTATAAACGGAAAAAGACTGAAAATTTTGAGAAAAAATTATATTTTCTACTTTTTGTTATAAAAAAAATCCAATAAACTCAATTTTAGTCATGCATTTAGGCCAAAATGTATTCGGCCACACGTTTTTGGTAAAAAAAATGTCAATAAGCATATATTTATTGGTTTGTGCAAAAGTTATAGCGTCTACAAACTAGGGTACATTTTCTGGAATTTACACAGCTTTTAGTTTATGACTGCCTATGCCATTTCTTGAGGTGCTAAAATGGCAGGGCAGTACAACCCCCCCCCAAATGACCCCATTTTGGAAAGTAGACATCCCAAGGAAATTGCTGAGAGGCATGTTGAGCCCATTGAATTTTAATTTTTTTTCCCCAAGTGATTGAATAATGACAAAAAAAAAATTACAAAAAGTTGTCACTAAATGATATATTGCTCACACAGGCCATGGGCCTGTGTGGAATTGCACCCCAAAATACATTCAGCTGCTTCTCCTGAGTACAGGGATACCACATGTGTGGGGCTTTTTGGGAGCCTAGCCGCGTACGGGGCCCCGAAAACCAATCACCGCCTTCAGGATTTCTAAGGGCGTAAATTTTTGATTTCACTCCTCACTACCTATCACAGTTTTGAAGTCCAGAAAATGGCCAGATGGCACAAAACCCCCCCAAATGACCCCATTTTGGAAAGTAGACACCCCAAGCTATTTGCTGAGAGGCATGTTGAGTCCATGGAATATTTTATATTTTTACACAAGTTGCGGGAAAGTGACAAATTTTTTTTTTTGCACAAAGTTGTCACTAAATGATATATTGCTCACACAGGCCATGGGCATATGTGGAATTGCACCCCAAAATACATTTAGCTGCTTCTCCTGAGTATGGGGATACCACATGAGTGAGACTTTTTGGGAGCCTAGCTGCGTATGGGGCCCCGAAAACCAATCACCGCCTTCAGGATTTCTAAGGGTGTAAATTTTTGATTTCACTCTTCACTGCCTATCACAGTTTCGGAGGACATGGAATGCCCAGGTGGCACAAACCCCCCCAAATGACCCTATTTTGGAAAGTAGACACCCCAAGCTATTTGCTGAGAGGCATGGTGAGTATTTTGCAGCTCTCATTTGTTTTTGAAAATGAAGAAAGACAAGAAAAAAAAACTTTGTGACAAAAAGTGAGGTCTGCAAAATACTCACTATACCTCTCAGCAAATAGCTTGGGGTGTCTACTTTCCAAAATAGGGTCATTTGGGGGGGTTTTGTGCCACCTGGGTATTCCATGGCCTCCGAAACTGTGATAGGCAGTGAAGAGTGAAATCTAAAATTTTCGCCCTTAGAAAGCCTGAAGGCGGTGCTTGGTTTTCAGGGGCCCGTGCGCGGCACATGTGGTATCCCCGTACTCAGAAGAAGCAACAGAATGTATTTTGGGGTGTAATTTCACATATGCCCATGGCCTGTGTGAGCAATATATCATTTACTGACAACTTTGTGCAAAAAAAAAAAAAAAAATTGTCACTTTCCCGCAACTTGTATCAAAATATAAAATATTCCATGGACTCAACATGCCTCTCAGCAAATAGCTTGGGGTGTCTACTTTCCAAAATGGGGTCATTTGGGGGGGTTTGAACTGTCCTGGCATTATATGCACAACATTTAGAAGCTTATGTCACACATCACCCACTCTTCTAACCACTTGAAGACAAAGCCCTTTCTGACACTTTTTGTTTACATGAAAAAAAATTTTTTTTTTGCAAGAAAATTACTTTGAACCCCCAAACATTATATATTTTTTTAAAGCAAATGCCCTACATATTAAAATGGTGGGTGTTTCATTTTTTTTTTCACACAGTATTTGCGCAGCGATTTAAAATTTTAATGCACTAAAACACACTATATTGCCCAAATGTTTGATGAAATAAAAAAGATGATCTTAGGCCAAGTACATGGATACCAAACATGACATGCTTTAAAATTGTGCACAAACGTGCAGTGGCAACAAAATAAATACATTTTTAAAAGCCTTTAAAAGCCTTTACAGGTTACCACTTTAGATTTACAGAGGAGGTCTACTGCTAAAATTACTGCCCTCGATCTTACCTTCGTGGTGATACCTCACATGTATGGTGCAATTGCTGTTTACATTTGACGCCAGACCGACGCTTGCGTTCGCCTTAGCGCGAGAGCAGGGGGGGGACAGGGGTGCTTTTTTTTTTTTTGCTTTTTTATTCTATTTTAAAACTGTTTCTTTCATTTTTTTTAAATCATTTTTATTGTTATCTCAGGGAATGTAAATATCCCCTATGATAGCAATAGGTAGTGACAAGTACTATTTTTTGAAAAAATTGGGGTCTATTAGACCCTAGATCTGTCCTCTGCCCTCAAAGCATCTGACCACACCAAGATCGCTGTGATAAAATGCTTTCCCAATTTCCCAATGGCGCTGTTTACATCCGGCGAAATCTAAGTCATGAAATGCTCATAGCTTCCGGTTTCTTAGGCCATAGAGATGTTTAGAGCCACTCTGGTCTCTGATCAGCTCTATGGTCAGCTGGCTAAATCACCGGCTGCATTCTTAGGTTCCCTGTTGAGACAGGAGAGCCAGAGAAAAACACGGGGGGTGGGGGGATTCCCTCCCACTGCTTGTAAAAGCAGTCTAGAGGCTAATTATCTGCTAGGATTGCTTTTACATGAAAGCCGACTGCTGGCTGAAAAGAATGATACCAAGATGATACCTAAATCTGCAGGCATCATTCTGGTATAACCACTCAAAGTCGTGAATGCGTACCTGAAGACAAAAATATGGTTAACAATAAAAAACAGTAAACGGTAAAGTATAAAAAATTGCATACCTGAAAAGCAAACATGATAAAACATAATAACAATAAAACATTGCAGAATAGAATACAGTAAAAAAGAGCAGAACAATAGAGAGAGAATAGAGAGAGAGAGAGAGCAATGAAACGACAACTATTTTTTTTTTATGTTATATATTTTTTTGTGTTTTTTTTTTTTTTTTTACACTTTTTTTTGTAACTAACTTTTATAACTGTAACTGGTTCCAGGTTCGGGTCTCTCAAAATGAAATGGCATCTTGGGAGACCCTGTGAAAGTGTGCCTAGTCTGTGCAATGTTGTACCCTACGCTAATACTCAACTAGTGTATGGTAGCGTTCAAAACATTCACCAATGCAAAGACCAGGATTGTCAGGACAGGAGGGACAATAATAGCGGGTGTCACGTCTATATCCGTAGCTTGCTGCAGACATGACATCTTTTTTGAGGAGGGTTCGTTGGGTAGGGGTACTCGGGAGGACATAAAGAAAATGCCTCTCATGCAGCCGACTGCATTTGGTTGGGGATGTGAATGGGGGAAGTACGGGTGCTGCAGAAGCGGTGGGTTCCCAATTAGGATTGGCGAATGCAGCAGGAAGGGCATTATGGGCACGACGGACCTGTTTGTCTTCTTGGTGGCAGCGGGACACTACTTGTGCTTGCCACCTCACCAGCTTGAACTGCACTTATGGGACTCGCCACGTCACCAAGTGTTACTGCAGTGCTGGTTTGACTACGACCGGGGTGTACTAGGCCGCAGGTGCTTGCCAGTTCACCAAAATGCTACCAAAAAAACTGTTAGCGATCGCAGGGATCAGGCCTGACTCTGCGAACGCTGCAGTTATGCGTTTAGCGTTTTGTAAGTGACAGTGATTGATCGATACTGCACTTGGGTGGGCCGGGCCGGGCAGAGGGGCAAAACGCAGGTGCTAGCAGGTATCTGGGCTGATCCCGCTAACACTGCCTTTTTGGGAACCCTAAACTGCTGGGTACGCTAGTATAGATCTGATCGGATCAGATATTGATCCGTTCAGATACTATACCACTAAGGGAGGCGTATGCTGCGTGCGTGGGTGTTAGCGGTACTGGCACTAACCTGATGCTGCCTGGGGCGACGCATATCACTGCCGGGCGATCAGGGGGCTAAACCTTTATTCGGTAATAAACGGTGGGTGCCCTGACACTATAAAAAATAAACGAACTAGCCAGCGTCACCCGTAACAATTATACGGTGATCACTGGTGAAAGGGTTAACTAGGGAGCAATCAAGGGGTTAAAACCTTTACAAGGTATATGGGGTCCCTGACGCTATAAAACGCTGACGGCGAACCTAAATATTCACCTCCCTAACTAGCGTCACCGGTGACACTAATACAGCGATCAGAGAAACGATCGCTTAGTGACACTGGCGACGGGGGTGATCAAGGGGTTAAAACTTTATTAGGGGGGTACCCTAGACCTAAAGGGAGCTAACACTAACTGCCCTACCACACTAACTGTCACAAACTGGCACCAATACAGTAATCAAAAAAAAAAAAAACTGCTTGGTGTCAGTGTGACCGGGGGGATAATTGGGGGGTGATCGGGGGGCGATCAGGGGGTAAAGGGGGGTGTAATGTGTGCCTGGCATGTTCTACTGTATGTGTGTGTGTTTTACCATCACTCGGATATCTTCTCTCCTCGGCGCCGGAACGGAAAATACCGAGCCGAGGAGAGATCACATCACTTCCTCTGCTGCTGTTTACCATACAGCAGCAGAGGAATGATCCCATTGGCTGGGCCACGAATGGATGGCCTCCCCCTCACCTCCGATCACCGGGGGACAAATGCCGACCGCCTCGGGCGCCGGGGGGGTCCGATTGGACCCCCCGCCCGCGGGAGGCAGATCACATACAGGTACGTGATCCTGCCTGCCCGTGCCATTCTGCTGACGTATATCGTCGTGAGGCGGTCGGCAAGTGGTTAATATGGTATAAGCAGAGTCAGAGATTATTGACACTAGCTTTCATTTTTTTCAGATAACATCTGCATCCAAGGCCCTTTTTTTACATGTACATATCAATGAATATGGGGATAAAGTCCTCATCATTGAATAGATCCATTTTCTCTGTAAGACACAACACAAGTCAAACCCTAATGTCAGGCTAAAGTCTCCTAATCTTGTCCCAATATAGGCCTCAATCTAGAAGCAATATAGGCCACTGATGCACCAAGTTAAAACTGTACCTTCGTTCGAACGATCGGCGCTTCTGCTACTCCTTCCTACGCTCACAGATCGTACGTACGACACACGCATGTTACGCTTTATATACACTGCGCATGCGTGAAACTCCGCCTGCCCCAGACGTTCTTTCTAGTATATTCCCTGCCCCTTGTCTTTTGGCGCAGTGGGTGAGCACATGGCGGAGAGACAACAGGTTCATGAAGACAGCAGCAGCAATGACAAAAGCCTGGAGCCACAAACGTCCCGATCCCAGAGGATATTTAAGGCATCAAATATGTCCTTTATAGAGATGGTGGAGATGGTGGACATCTTCAAGAGGGCCGACTATGACGGGAAGCATGGACCGTACCCAAACCCAAATGTGAGAAAGGCCAAGATCATGACTAAAGTTGTGAAAAGTCTGAATGAATTTTGGGGTACGGCAATCCAACGATCAACTGAGGAAACGATGGTCAGACTTCAAATTGAGGGAGCACGATCAGTACAGAAGAATCAAGAGAGTGCTGCAAAAAAGTAAGTATTTTGTCGTGTGTTACTAATCTTCTTCTTACATTCGTGATGCTCCATGTGCTTTTCTTACTGTTGTACAGTCTAAAATGGCAAGTTTCAGGTTCTTGGGCACAGTAATCGTTCGTAGTAAACATCGTTCGTTCGCCCACTAATACGATGTTTTTTGCAGATGCAGGTTAACTACATTTGGTCATGCCTATTTGTCTTAAAATAAGTTTAGTACATTGTTGTCTAGATGGGTTTGTAACTAGAATGAAATGCAAACTTGATTCAGTGTAAGGAGAGGACACTCAGCAGCTGTTTACACATCTGGACGCAGGAGCACTAGTGTGGGACACCAGAACAAACTTTTTAGGGTGTCCCACACAGGTGCTCCAGTGGATACTAGGGGTCTCTACATGTGTGATACTTTAACAAAAAAAGGTAAGTATTCCAGCTTTGTAAAGGGAAAAAATCATGTCTTCAGCTTTGAACTCTGCCAAAACAGACAATTGTACGACACATCCAAGCAATGTTTCATATACCTATTTCTTGCCTCAAATATCTGTGTGCTAAGTATACCTTTATTTTATTCACATAGGGGAGAAAAGACTCAGGATGTCTGAGGTCACTAGGAACCTCCAACCTCCTATAGAAGGGGAAATCCAAAAACAATACCCAAAGGATGTGGAGGAAGGAGAGGTTTCTGAAGTGGGCGAAATAGTGACCACAACAGGTGAGTGTCTGAGACCACAGCTTCAGGTAATAGATGGATGCCTGCATAATTTATAATACATGGGGGTTGATTTACTAAAGGCAAATCCACTTTGCACTACAAGTGCACTTGGAATTGCAGTCACTGTAGATCCATCGGGGAAATGAAAGGAAAATAAAAAACAGCATTTTTGCTTGTACATGATTGGATGTGTCACGTACCTTGAAGGTGAGCCTGACGTGCAGAGGGTGACCTCTCGTACGGCTCTGGTACCGGGATCACTGGAGTGGAAACAGTGACCCTCGGAGCACAGCGGGGTAGGAGAGCCTGCAGGTTCCACTTGACTGAAGATGGAGTCCGCTTGGTGGAGACAGGAACAGGCTTGATTGCTGCGGATGCAGGAACACTGAGAAGTAGCAGGCAGGTGCGCACAGATGCAGGACTTGTAGGCAGATGCACACGGATGCAGGACTTGTAGGCAGATGCACACAGATGCAGGACTTGTAGGCAGATGCACAAAGATGCAGGACTTCTAGGCAGAAGCACACAGATGCAGGGCTGCAGGCAGGAGCAGGGTCAGACAAGCCAGGTCACAGCAGCGGATCAATCAGACAGAAGCAGCAGGCAGAGAATGGTCAAAGTCCAGGCAGGATTGGCAACAGGAGATCAAACAAACAGGAACACAGAGCAGGTCAAAGGCAAGCCAAGGGGTCAGGACTGGAGACAGCAGCGAGGTCAGGAGAAGCCGGGTAACACTGGAGCAGATGCAGGTTCAGGATCGGGTACAGGATGAGCTGCAGATCAGACAGCAAGGATGCATTCTGAAGAGGCCCCTTTAAAGAATCACTGGGCGCCAAAGCTGTGTTACTGTGCGCGCGTCCGCGATGTGCGCGCGCGCACTGGCACACGTCTATTCACTGCTGAATGCCTATGGACTGGAACAGATCCCAATGGACCCATGCGCCCGCAGCCAGTTGCAGAGCCATGCGCAGTACGTCCATGACAGGAAGATAAAATCAGCAGAGCTTCCCCTGATTTCAGATCTTAACCTCAGATTTACAGCGACTGCACTTCCAAGTGCACTTGCAGTGCATTTGTAGTGCAGAGAGGATTTGCTTTTAGTAAATCAACCCCATGGTGTTTTTTTTTTTTTTTTTTAGGTGATGTGGATGTTGTTGAAGAAGAAACACATTTCACAAGTGCAAGTGCACAAGTCCTCATCGGGAAGATCATGGTGTGCAATCAGGATTTCCAGAAGATCAGGGAAGACATCAATGATGTTGAAAAAAGACTCAAAAACATCATTGATGTTTTAGGCAGAATCGAAAACACACCAACATTTATCAAATTCTTTCTATTTTTCTAATTTTTCTCCAAAATTTTGAAAGCCAAATTTGGAAGATGCACACAGTGTGTCAACATGTGCTATCTGCCATCACGGGATATCAAGGTAGGCGTTTTGGGGGTGCAACCACTTCCTCGCAACTAAAGTAGATGAGAGGAAGAGGTTTCACCCCCGAAACATGTCCATTAATCCCCCACGATGGGAGCTAGCACATGTTGACATTACGCATGGGATCAGGAGGAAAATCCCCATTTTGACTGTCAATTTGTGTGCATCTTCAAAATTTGGCTTTCACAGGGGTGACATCACCCCATCTGATGAAGGTAATATCAACACAGTTTGGACATACTAATGTCTGATATTGCCTTCACTTTGTCAAAGTTGAACTTTGTAAGTTCCTGAGTTGTGTATTGTTTTATGGTTTTAAACATGCCTGTTTTAACACACAAAAGGCTATTTGTACTGTCCAAAAAAAATGTTATTACTAAAATATGTTGGTTTGTTCAAAAACACTTTTCTAACACACATGAGAATGTGCACAGAGTAAAAAGTTTTCTACTCAACAATGTGTGGCTTATTCTTTCAAGGCTCAATATCATTTTTTGGACTAAGTTGGTGTTTACACTGAAATTGGGGTTATTTACTAAAGTCAAATTCACTTTGCACTACAAGTGCACTTTCAGTGCAGTTTCAAGTGCAGTTTCATGTACACTTTTGCAGTGCACTTGGAGTGCAAAGTGGATTTTCCTTTAGTAAATAACTCCCACAGTGCTTTATAATTTGCCACAATCATGCCATTTTTGTGACTCACCAAAATTCATTCATGGTGCTGAAAATGATGTATACTTTTATCAGTAAAGCATTACATACATTAACAACAAAAACAAGGTGTGTTTAGCAGACCAACAACATATTAATAGTTCGCTGAAGAAGAGATTGTCACCTCATGTATCAAATAAATTACATTTGCACTATTGAAGAAAATGGCCAAAAAGAAAAGCCCATTGGAGAACCTAGGAGACAGCTAAAAGAAACACAAGCAGTAAATCTAAGTAAATCTTATTTCAGCTTAACTAAAAAATGTATTTTGAAAATGTTTCTTAAACATTTTCTGGCATATTAATGGCCTCCCTACCTGCAAAGTACTTGACATACTACTGTCTTACTTTGCTGGCGCTTTGGGGGGGGCAAGCCAGGATGGCCAGCTTCAAGCTCCGTCAGGGTTTCTTCTTGAAGTCCAGCCTCAGGCCCAACTGAGGTAACATAGTTCATTGAATTTAGAGTTGTGGAGAATGCAGCATGCAAGGATTATATGGTTAAGTTTATATTCCGCCATGTTGATTGCCGTAAGGAATAGGTGGAACTGACTGTACATTATCCCAAAAGCATTATCCACCACTCTTCTGGCTCTGGCCAGCCGATAGTTAAAAACCCTCTGGTCCGGGGTGAGGGTCCTCATGGCTTCAAAACGGTTGCCTGGTTAGAACGAACTAACAGAAAGCACTGAAAAACAGAAAGGCCTGAGAAGAGCAAGCTGAAAATCAGAAACGAGCGGACAAGAACGCACTGCTAAATCAAATACGTACTATAAAATACGCACTGTAAAACAAATGCGAAATGACTACACGCACTAAAAACTAGATACGAACACACAAACTGAAGAGCAGTAACGATCAGAAAAGCACGAGGCTGAAAAGTGCAAATCGTCTCTCACCAAACTTCTACTAACACGAGATTAGCAGAAAGAGCCCAAAGGGTGGCGCACTTGGTATTGAACTTCCCTTTTCTAGTGCTGTCGTACGTGTTGTACGTCACCGCGTTCTTGACGTTTGGAATTTCCCACAAGATTTGTGTGACCGTGTGTATGCAAGACAAGTTTGAGCCAACATCCGTCGGAAAAAATTCATGATTTTCATGATTTTGTTGTCGGAATGTCCGATCATGTGTACAGGGCATAACACTTTCCCTTCCAGCATCTAATACATGAAAACATTTTGCTCAACATCAACAGCTTAGGAGGAAGCATGTTTGCTAAGTAAATTATAGCTCTTGGATTCATCACTGCATACCAGTACTTTGCAGTTTTCTGGCTCTATCTTTGCTAACTGTTCAATGACTATATAAAATATAGTACTAAAAAAATATTCTAATCACTACCTTTAAAGAGAAGGAAAAACTAAAATCCTTTTTGTTGTGGATAGAGTGTGG
Source organism: Aquarana catesbeiana (assembly GCF_042186555.1). Taxonomy (NCBI): domain Eukaryota; kingdom Metazoa; phylum Chordata; class Amphibia; order Anura; family Ranidae; genus Aquarana; species Aquarana catesbeiana. The sequence continues at coordinate 312,861,799 of NC_133328.1, forward strand.
AAACTTTTGTTCAGTTGTTTTTATTACCATCTGTGGCCCCGCTAGGGGGATTTCTCTTACAATATTTATATTGGAATCCATTGTCTTAGGCAAAAAATTGATGGGAAATCCAAAATTTGAGTTGTCGCAGGAATAGAAGTGAAGGGAAATCTTTTAATGTGAACACCTGTTCAGGATACAAGAGAAATCTTCCCAATAGTGCAAGACTAATAAATTCTAAATAATGATCAGTAGGTGGCTGTACCAACCTGATTTAAACCTAATTTAAGCAAGGAAAAAATAAAATAAAAATGTTATATATATATATATATATGTATATATATGTATGTCACCCTTCTGATTAAGTCACTACGTTATTATTTTTTAGCACATCCATCATTTTTTCCTATTCTGCCTTATAATGGCCAGCTCTGAGACTCTGGGGCTCATTTGTACAAACTGGAGCAAACACAAAATAGGCCTGTTACACATGTCAACCAGTTAGGTATTAGCATTCTCCTTCTACACAGAACCGTTACATGACAGCTGAGATTTCACTGGTTGCTGTGGGAAACATCTCTGCTGCTTTTGCTCTACTTTTTATACTGTACATGAGCTCCTGTGTGTAAATGAGAGTGATTTCTGTAGCTGTTCTAAATATACAGAGCAGTGAAAGCAAAGCTGTTATGCTGCATGACAAAAGAAAGCTTACACTGAGCAGATACTGCTGTGCTGTGTATTGGCCTATGTCCTGGTGCTGGATGTCATCACAGATCAGACTATCGCTTTTCCTGACAAGAGCAAGTTCAATGCGAAGGTAGCAGTGCTTCCTGAATACAAAGGGTGTTCCCAGGACAAAGGTAGAGGTTTTTTTTTTTTTTTTACTTTTGAAAAGTGTACTACTGTGTGTTTGTACTTGGGAAGTTGATTTATTATAATTTTGAAAAATACTGATCCACTTTAAAAAAATGTCTTCTACAATAGAATTCATGAGTTACTAATAGTCCTAGAAACTCTAATGCCGCGTACACATGATCCGATTTTCCGACAACAAATGTTGGATGTGAGCTTGTTGGCGGAAAGTCCGACCGTGTGTATGTTCCATAGGACATTTGTTGTCGGACTTTCCACCAACAAATGTTGGCTAGCAGGTTCTCAAATTTTCCGCCAACAAATGTTTGTTGTCGGACTTTCCAATCGTGTGTACACAAGTCCGTCAGACAAAAGTCCATGCATGCTTGGAATCAAGTATGAGGCGGAAGCACTCGGTCTTGTAAAACTAGAGTTCTTAATGGAGATATCATGTATGTCACTACGTTCGTAATTGTTGGTCAACATTTGTGTGACCGTGTGTATGCAAGACAAGTTGGAGCCAATATCCTTCGCACAAAAATCCACGGTTTTGTTGTCGGAAAGTCCGATCATGTGTACGAGGCATTAGAAGCCTATGCTATAGAAACAACCTCAAGCACTTTTTCCAGAATTGAAGAATTGTATCTGTAAAGGTTTATCCATGTCATGGGATCCCTAATAGTAGTTAGTCACATTCAACTGGACTTGTTCTGTAATGTTAAAGATGTTGCGCATCTCATTTTTGTCTCTTCTTGAACTGATCAAGTACCTTGAATAAGCTATAAAACATCTTCAAGTTTACAGAACAAGTTCAGTTGTTGTCTTGTGTAATTATTAAAAATACCAAAGGCTGTATAGTGCTTTGATCTTTTGATGGAATGTGAATGTAAAATATCAAACGAAAATACACACTTCAGTGTGTAATCCAGTAATTCTATTTTGCATTGGTGCTTGTGACTAATGAGTGATGCCTAAGCAACTCAAGCTATTTTTGAAGCATCTGAATTTATCATCCCTAACATACGTTCTGAGAAAAGCTAACCCGCAAGAGTGATGTGTTTGGACTGTCCCTCTACATAAAAGAAGGAACATTATATTCATACTGGTAGATAGAGTGAGGCAGTGGCATATTACAAGCACATCAGTGTGTTCAGTCACTCTGTCAGGCTCACTGAACCTGTCATTATTGTTTGAGAAAGCCTTTTCCAAAATGCCATTGTTTTCCTAACAAGAGAAGCTTGTGAACGAAGTGGATTGGAACAAAGTGGGAGTTAAAAAGATAGGAGCATTGCTGTGCTATTTGAGCTAATTTTGCTGCTGTGTGATTGGTGCGATTGTTTGGGATAAACATACCTTCCCTCTTGGTTTTGCCAATTCTTTAACTTTTTAACACTTCTTTGTAACTTTTTAAAGTACTCTTTCCCTGCATTGTTTCTTGGTGCACTGAATTATACATAGGTGCTAATTTACTTCCTACTCCTATAGGAGCCACTGGTATTTTGCCCAGGTCTTCCCAAATTTAAGTTCTGCAACCAGGCACACAGTATTTCCCACAGCCAGGTGCACACACACTTCTGCTCCTTTCTTCTATGACCAGTCTAGGGGATATTTTTTTTATTCTTGGACAACTTGGATAGGGTTAGGGTAGAGGTGGGATACTCCAAGAATAAGAACTATGTACACTGAGGACTTGGTTTCTTTCTTGAGCAAGCTTTAAATGAAGTCCAGGCTTGTAACAAACAATACAGTAGACTTCAGCTGTTAGCAGAACTTTTGAGCCATAGAGCAAAGTCCTTTTAAGTAGAAGCTATTTTTGGACAGAGCTCTTCAGGATCACCACCTGGTATGTCCCCTTCAATAGACCCACAGCTGACTATTATGCACCAGAGGGGTAGCTAGAGCAACAAGGTCCCAAGATCCCACACAGTCTGTACTCACAAGGGCTAAGGACAGAATGGGGCCTCCTTCTGATCTTCCAAGGGTCACCTTCCTGGAGTCCCAGAGAGATCTTTGTTAGACAGCTCCCCTTAATCAGCATGTTCCTAGCACCAGGGTCTCAGCATTCCTTCTTCTTCAGCGCAGGGTGTTTGGTGGAGAGCAGCGTGCCCTCCCTAGACTGGACTCCTCCACTGGACAAGACCCAGAACTCAGTGTGTTCCCTGAATAAATACAGTCTCCCAGTATGCCATCAGAGCCTGCCTCTCTTGGATAGGCTGGGGCTGTATCAATATTCATGCTGCTATCTGCATAGCCCCAAACCTATGATCCAGATTGTTCTTCTAACTTCTGGAAAGCAGAGGAAGCTGTAGGCAGCATAGCAGCAGCAGAACGCACCAGCAGATTGTGGCTGTACTGATTGCAGTGAGCCAGAATATATGTTTGCCTAACAGAAATTATCCACACTGCCTACAGCGTTGCAAATACATTTACCTATCACAACAAAACTAAAGCTAACCTATCCAATACCTAGCACCTATCTAGGAGGGTGCTGCACTTGCTTAGAGAGAGGCTGGAGAACTAATACTGTACATTGGAATATAGTGGGAGTCAAAAATAAAATTTTAAATAAAGTATTTTAAAAAACAAGTCCCCTTACCTCTAAGTAATGTTACACATATTCTACTGGAATAATGGGTGGTAGCCAGATTGAAGATTTTGCTCAGAACACTGTGTGCAACATGTAATAACAAACAGAGGGGATATGGCGAATACCTCTGCAATAGATTTGAGTATGTTGCCCCTCTGAAAGCTCACATTGGCAATCTAGATGAACACATTGCAGCATGGAGGAATTGCACACCTGATAGTTCACAAGCTAACGCCCTACACCCTGTGATACCTCCACTGCGCTTCTGAATAAGTGAAAAAAGTTCAGACTGTTCAAACTGTGTGTGAAAAACTGTATGGTTTTTTTGTATCAATGTTTTTTTATTAAAGTTTTCACAAAACATAGAAAGGAAACATAGGAAAAAGTACATAAACTTCCTGTTGATGAGGCACAATAACAAGGGTTATTCAAATAGAAATGCATTGTATAGTAGACACGTAATCCGAGGTGATAAGTAATCATAGAGTAAGGAGCACCGTCCCCCATAACCAAACACCTCAACTGTAAGCAAGCTGCGTTCGGGAGGAGGATGACACCACCCACTACTTCATGTAGATGTTGCTCTAATGTTTCCAACAAGTTGTCTATACCTATATACATTAGAAAGTAGTGTGTTCTTTTATAGCTGTTTATACATGACCATTATCAAGAGTAGGGATTAGTAACTGAATATCTAGAGTGAGCATGTTAATGTACAATAACATAAAGTAAACTACAATAAAATAAAATAAAATACAATCAGAGTGTTAATTTCTTTGAGTAACAAAACATAGTGAGTTAGTTATTTAGCTCTTAGGTATGGTTGTGTACCATTCCCCCCATTTTCCCCACATTTTATTAGCCCTTTGGTGATTTTTTTGCATTGAGGCGAATAACATCTCGTACGCGGCATGAGTGCTGGTTGTTGTTATTACCTCTTGGAGTGACGGAGTGATCCCTCCAGTGGCGCATTAATATCAACCTTGCACTCAAGAGAATGTGGACGGCTATAGTTCTAGCATCTGGTGGTAATGAGTCTATTTCTAATGACAAAAGTGCAAGCCCTGGTGACATGGGTATCTTTATATTCAGTACTTGTGTAAGTGTGCAAAATACTCCTGTCTAGAAGGTGGCTATATTGGGGCAAGACCAGAGTATGTGGTACTATGTACCCACTGCACCACAATTCCTCCAACAGGTATTAGAGTTTTGTGGGGAAAAGTTAGCAATTCTGTGGGGTGTCAGATACCATCTGAGAAGAATTTTCTGTGTTAGTTCCCACAGGTTCACACTTTTGGTCGCAGCGTACATGTGTAGTGCCTTTCGCCACTGTTCAAGGGAATAAATGATGCCTAGGTCTTTTTTCCCATGCATTTATATGGGAGGTTTTTAAGAGTATATCCTTGCTATTTAGTAAATTATAGAACAGTGATATGCCTCTGATCTTAGTGGTAGGATTTGTGTAGTATTGAAGTACACGCCATGGTATGTTTATTGTTGTTTTCAGGTTGGATCGGATTAGGTGCATGATCCTAAGGTAGGTATAGTACTCTGAATTGGCCAGGCTATATTCTATTTGTAGATACCTGAAGGTTTTGGGAGTTGGACCAATCATTACGTCTTCCACTCTTTCTATCCCCTTTTCCACCCAACTGGAGATGTTTAAGTCAGGTATGATGTGTGCTAGGCTAAGGATAGGTAGTGAAAATGAAGAAGGTGTAGAATCCAGGGGAGGGGTGTTTAGTAAGGCACTCAAGAATGGAGTGAGGCTTTTATGGCAGGAGATAGTGATGTGAGTATGATGGTGTTATGTTGGCTAGCAAGAAGGAAATGATAGAAGTCATTTCCCTTAATTTGTATTTTTTCAAGTTCCTCCCATCTAGTACTGGGGTTTTGGGGAAACCCTGTTTTTACTTGTGCCAATATTGAAGCAGTATAGTAGTCTTTAAGTATTGCTAAGCCAACTCTTCCTAGTGGTGGATAATCTGGAAAATGCACATCTCGCGTTCCTGCCTTGCCATAAATAGTGGTTGATCATGAATTGGGCTTCAGCAAAGAAGGTGTTAGGTACCAGAATAGGGATGGTCCTGAATAAATATAGGAATTGTGGAAGTAGTACCATTTTGAAGGCTGCCAACCTACCAGACCAAGAGAGTTCTGTTTTTGCTAGTTCTTAGAGTTTGGGTGCAATTTGTCTAGGAATGTACAGTAATTTGCTTTGAACAGTTCTTCTGCCTTGGACGTTAATGTAATACCTAAATAGTTTATCCCTGTGTTATTCCACGTGTATGGCTACAACTCCGCCAACTTGCATTGCAGTTTAGGAGGGACAATAAGTCCAAGAATGTACGAATTAGTGTCGTTTACTTTATAATAAGATATGCCATTGAACATTTTAAGTACCTGATGCACCGAATCCAAGGAAGTCTCCACATCTGTAAGCATGAAAATAACGTCATCAACAAACAGGCTAATGGTGTGTGCTGAATTGCTAAACTCATATCCTGTAATTTGATGATGGTCACGTATGTAGCTCGCCAGGGGTTCCATGAGTAGATTGAAAATTAATGGTGAGAGTAGGCACCCCTGACGAGTAATTGTTGTTCCAATGTGTTTGTGGAATTTTTTTCCTGCAAGAGAAGTGGGTTAACTCTCCAAATTGGAACTGGGTTTGAGGAAAATGAGTCTTTGACTGTCAGCACCACAGATGCATGGTCTGACCATGTAATGTCGTTGATTGTTGCAGAGGCAGTTTTTATCAGGATCCATTGATCAACTAGGAAGAGATCTATACGCGAGTAGGATCGGTTCGGTGCAGAAAAAAAGATGAAGTCTCTTTCCCCTGCATGAAGGCACCTCCATGCATCAAACAAGTTATGTTGATGGATAGTATTTTGAAGTGTCTGGCCTGTCCTGGTGGGTGTGGAGGTGGAGTCAAGGTTTGAATCTGGGATAAGGTTGAAGTCCCCACAGACAATCAGAGCACCTTTTTGGTGAGCATGGATTTTCCGAAAGGTTTTGTTGATAAGGCGTATTTGGTTGGAATTCGGAGCATATAGATTTGCAATGGTATACGTTGAGGAGTTGATATTGCAAATTAATATTATGTACCGTCCTTGGGGGTCTGCAATCACTTCATGGAGTAGGAATGAGACAGTGTCCCTGATTGCAGTGAGAACTCCTATTTTTTTGGAGTCCGTGTTTGCAGTGAAGATATAGGGGAACTGTTGTTTCTGCATTTTGGGGGTGTTATGCTGCTAAAATGTGTTTCCTGAGCGCATATTACATCACAGTGGAGTTGTTGGGCTTCTTTCCACATTGATTTGCATTTGACAGGATGGTTAAGTCCTTTTGCATTAATGGAGAGGAATGTCACCCCCACGTGGTCAAGAAAAGTTTGTTGGTGTGACATTCTGAGCCATTATAAATCCTTTTGTGGGTGGGGAGCTCCCTCATGTGGTCAAGTTTGGAATGAGCTATGTTGTAAAACTCAAGTGAAGACCATAGAAGTGTGGTACTCTTGCGGTTTTCCACCGGACTGTGCTTGTGAAGGCTCCATGGAGTTGTTGTTCTGGAGGGGATAACTGTAACTTCGACGAAGAGCTGTAAAGAAATCTGTAATTTCTGACTGTATTGAGAGGATAGAACAAAAAGGAAAATAAAACTGAGATTGGACAAAAAAACTTGAACTGTGAACAAGAGATTTAAGTATTGTAAATAAATGTTTTGAGCCAAACAAGGGTAACTTGTACCCGAATGCAGCATTTTGCTACTCAAGTAGTCTGAGGGGTGAGTTTGTGAACTGACAGAGGCTACTTTCCCCATAGAACTGAAGATAAAACTTGTCTGCTTCCCAGATGATCAGTGTTTTTTTAGCATTCTTTGCTGTGACCTTTTGCCATTAGGGTCCGCATGAAGGATTCTCCTGGGGGAATTGGATCTACTGTCAGGCTCTGGTAGGATCTGCCATTCTTTGAGCAGGAATAGGCCTTTTTCCAGTGAGTCTATGATGAAGGTGTGACCCTCTTTGGTGACAGTGATTTTTGTGGGGAATCCACATCTGTAGTTGATCCTATGATTTCTGCGGGCTTTAGGAATCATAGTGAGAGGGTGTACTGCGATAAATCTGCAAAAAGTTGCAGGTTTTGGTATTGTGGGGGAATATGCTCCTTAGTACGCATTACTGTCATTAATTTTTCTTTTGTGTGATAAAAGTGTAAACACAGTATAACATCCCTTGGAATCTGGCCAGGGAGATATGCTGGTTTGGGCAGGCGATGAATCCTGTCTATAGTCGCATCTAATTCTGTGAGCTCACGGAGGATTCCTTTAAATAGAGTGATAGTGTCTCCTTGCTGAATAGACTCAGGGATTCCTCATATCTTTAGGTCATTCACAGTGTTTGCAAATTCCCCCATCTTGTTTTCAATGTGCCCCACTCTTGATTCTACAGCCTGTATCTCCTTATTAAACTTTTGCATGCAGGACATCATATCAGTTTGGAGTGAACTCCTTAACCACTTCCCACCCGGCCACTGTACATAAATGGCCGAGTCGGTGCTCTCTCCTTCTCCGTTCAGGAACGTCCCTCAGAAGGAGGCGGATCGCGCGTGCCCGCGCAGCGGCGCAATCCCGATGCGCTCGTGTCCCCCGGACACGGCGCATCTCCGATCGGCAGGAGTTCTCTGTGATTGGCCCTCCTGATCACATGACGGCCGTGTCCAATCACAGCCGTCATGTGATGTAAACAGAGAGCCAGTTGCTAGGGGATCGGCTCTCCTCACGCAGAAGTTGTCGGTGAGGAGAGGAGAGCGGATCACTGCAGCCGGCTGGTGATCAGTGAGTATGAGCTTTTTTTTACACCTTTTTACACTGATCACCAGTGTAAAACACACATGTAAAACACACATGTACACAATGTAAAATACACATGTACACAATGTAAAACACACATGTCCCCACACACATGTTAAAAACACCTGTCCCCCACAGATTTAACAGTAAAGTCACATCTGCACACATCTGTACATGATCATCTGCTTACATATGTCCGTGATCACACAAACCAATTATTATACACTTAATGGGATTTTTTTTTACCAAAGACATGTAACAGAATTCCGCTCTTTTTTCACTTATATCGAAAAAAATAAAAAACGGAGTCGTGAATAAATGCCACCAAAAAAAAGCTCTATTTGTGCAAACAAAATGATAAAAATTTCATTTGGGTACAGCGTAGCATGACCGCGCAATTGTCATTGAAAGTGCGAGAGCGCTAAAAGCTGAAAATTGGTCTGGGAAGGAAGGGGGTGAAAGTGCCCAGTATTGATGTGGTTAAGGACCGTAACATGTCTTTTAATACTGTGTCCATAACTGGCTGATTGTTAGTGGGGAAGACCTCTATGCTGTCAGGCAGTTCTCTATTGTCTTCCCCAGAATCAGTGCTTGGGCTAGCTGTGGGGCTGCATCCAGAGCCATGCATCTGGAATTTGGCCTTAGCAGGGCTAGCAGACTGGGGGGTGTTAGGGTAGGATTGCTGGCTGGAGGGAGACGCACTATTTCTGCTGATGGATGCAGATTTAGCTGAGAGGGAGCGTGAGCTATGGGCCGGGGTAGATATGTGACCGGCGCCATCTTGCCTACCTTCATGCGGCTGCAATGTAAAGAATTCCATCAGTTTCTGGGGTCTCCTGTGTTCCTTCCTTTTCCTGGCCATGGTCCATGGGTTGGTGGTTTGTAAACCGCTCTGTTTTTGGGGTGAAAAACCCCCCTGGAAAGTCATTGTGTGCCGCTGGTTATCTATGGGAAGAGGAGCTCAGCACTCACGCTGCCATCTCGTGCCGCGGCCGGCCACGCCCCCCCAAAATGTATGTTTTTTAAAACTACACTAGTGACAGTACTTACCATGGATGAAAAGTGTCCCGTGTACTGGTGGCTGCTGCGTTAAAGTTTTTGGTACTCCAACACTTCATATTCCTGATATTTCCTTGCTGTACCATGTACTTCTATGAGAAAGTATCCTTATCTCTTTGTATTGCTTCCTTTGTGTGAGACTCTGGAGTTCCTGCCAGTTCCTCTGCTTTCCTGTTAAAAGCTGACTGCACTAAGCAGGAGAGCACACTGTGGTCAGTTCTCTAGCTATGCTGGGAACTCAGTGTGCTCTCCTCCAATGATCAGACTTGTCCTGACATGCCCCCGCTGCACAGCCATTCACTGGCAAGCTCAGTGTGCTGCTGCTTCTCCTCCCCCAGCGCTTATGTAGCTGAGAATAGAGGCATTGTGATAATTTATAAAAAAGGGAAATAGGTTTTTATAATTTTTTTTTATATCTATACAAACATGTTTTGCCTTTCATTTCTATTTTAAACTGAACGGGATGTTTTACAAGGTAATCATTTACAATCAAAAACCAAGTTGAAATCTGAAACATTCAATAAAAATCACTCTGTGAATGAAAAAAGCGGGCTTTTCACTCAGCCCTGCTTTATCCGTCCTTTATCCATAAAGAGCTTTTCACTGCAGGACACAATAGTATGGCTTAGAATGGTGTGGGAGGGGGAGTTGAAAAGGCGGCTATAGTTGTCAATATACAGTGCATCCGGAAAGTATTCACAGCGCTTCACTTTTTCCAAATTTTGTTATGTTAAAAATGGATTAAATTTATTATTTTCCTCAAAATTCTACAAACAATACCCCATAATGACAACATGAAAGAAGTTTGTTTGAAATCTTTGCAAATCGTTTTGAGTATGATGCTACAAGCTTGGCACACCTATTTTTGGGCAGTTTCTCCCATTCTTCTTTGCAGGACCTCTCAAGCTCTATCAGGTTGGATGAGGAGCGTCGGTGCACAGCCATTTTCAGATCTCTCCAGAGATGTTCAATCGGGTTCAAGTCTGGGCTCTGACTGGGCCACTTGAGGGACACTCACAGAGTTGTTCTGTAGCCACTCCTTTGTTATCTTGGTTGTGTGCTTAGGGTGGTTGTCCTGTTGGAAGATGAACCTTCGCCCCAGTCTGAGATCCAGAGCATTCTGAAGCATGTTTTCATCAAGGATGTCTCTGTACATTGTTGCATTCATCTTTCCCTTGATCCAGACTAGTCTCCCAGTTCCTGCCACTGAAAAACTTCCCCACAGCATGATGCTGCCACCACCATGCTACCAGGGATGGCATTGGCCAGGTGATGAGTGGTGCCTGGTTACCACCAGGCATGATGCTTGCCATTCAGGCCGAAGAGTTTAATCTTTGTTTCATCAGACCAGAGAATTTTGTTTCTCATGTTCTGAGGGTCCTTCAGGTGCCTTTTGGCAAACTCCAGGCCGACTGTTATGTGCCTTTTACTGAGAAGTGGCTTCTGTCTGGCCACTCTACCATACAGGCCTGATTGCTGAATGTCTACAGGCAATTCCCTGGACTTCATGGCTTGGTTTGTGTTCTGACATGCACTGTTAACTGTGGGACCTTATATAGGCAGGTGTGTGCCTTTCCAAATCACGTCCAGTCAGCTAAATTTACCACAGGTGGATTCCAATCAAGTTGTAGAAACATCTCAAGGATGATCAGTGGAAACAGGATGCACCTGAGCTCAATTTCGAGTGTCATAGCAAAGGCTGTGAATACTTATGTACACGTGATTCTTTCGTTTTTTATTTTCAATAAATTTGCAAAGATTTCAAACAAACTTCTTTCACTTGTCATTATGGAGTATTGTTTGTAGAATGTTGAGGAAAATAATACATTTAATCTGTTTTGAAATAAGGCTGTAACATAACAAAATGTGGATAAAGTGAAGCGCTATAAATACTTTCCAGGTGCACTGTACCTAATACACACCATGTCTATCCCTATATGACTACAGTCACAAAGCTCAAATCATCTCAAACTGGTTTCTTGAACATGACAATGAGTTCATTGAACTCCAATGGCCTCCACAGTCACCAGATCTCAATCCAATAGAGCACCTTTGGGATGTGGTGGAACGGGATATTTGCATAATGGATGTGCAGCCAACAAATCTGCAGCAACTGCGTGATGCTATCATGTCAATATGGACCAAAATCCCTGAGGAATGTTTCCAACACCTTGTTGAATATATGCCACGAAGAATTAAGGCAGTTCTGAAGGCAAAAGGCTGGTGAGTGCATATGTATTGCAGAACAGTTTTATGGGACAGTTTATTGAAGCCCTAAGAAGAAATGAAGCTCTGCTGGACCTGTTAACCCCAAACAATGCAAAGCATATTACAACTGTTCATAGTTGTACCCGTAATATGACTTTGTTTAGCCTAAGGCCCCTTTCACACTAAGGCACTTCTAAACTGCCAGTAAAACACTGAGCTCTTTTGAAGATTGTTAGGCACATTTGAAGAGCTTTTCAGGCGCTTTTGAAGAGCTTTTCGTTCATTTCAATGGAGAGGGACATTTTTTCACTGCCCTGCCAGCGCACTGCCCCAGTATGAAAGCGTTCATTGATTTTAGTGGAAATAGGATTTGTGAACTTTTCAGGCACTTTTTTTTGCGTGAAAGTGCCTGAAAAGCGCCTCAGTGTGAAAGGGGTCTAAATGATAAACAAGTACATATTAGATAGACAAATTCACATAATTTTAAGAGAATCAGGTTATCAAAGCTGAGGTCTGCAGACCAAAATAACACACACAAAACAAAATACGCAAAATCATTATTGGCTTAAGCCAAATACATGGATAGATGGATCAAAATTTGGTTGGTTCATCAGCGACCAGCCAAACTTCGATCCATGTATGGGCAGGCTGCTTGTACACAAGTCGATCTATTAAAGTGGTTGTAAACTCTCTCTCTAAAAAAAAAAAAACAACCTGCAAGACAAAGGCATAATGAGCTAATATGCATCACATACTAGCTCATTATGAAATACTTACCTTAGAATGAAGCTGTTGCAGCGGTCCCCGTACACCGTTGTGAAAGGTGACATGTCTCCCGGAGTTATTTCCGGGTTTGCGGGCTCCGGCGCTGTGATTGGCTAGAGCCGCGATGACATCACTCCTACGCATGCGCGTGGGTGCCGCCAGTCATGGCACAGCTACTGAAGAAACGGCACAAGCGAACTGTTTCTTCAGTGTGCATGTGCTGATGACGTTGGCACATGCGGATATAGTGAATATCTCCTAGTTTAGGAGATTTTCAAGGTACCTACAGGTAAGCCTTATTATAGGCTTACCTGTAGGTAAAAGTGGTAGTAAAGGGTTTACAACCACCTTAATCGACTTGTGTACAGCCAGCTTGTTGGAAAATGTTTGGTTGGTATCCCCCTTTTAGTTCTCTATATGCGATCGAAAGTGGTGGTGCTGATGTACAGTATGAGGATGGTAATGATAATATTCAGGTCAGGGGATCCAGCACTAAGCCTACCAGAGCTGCTGAGTCTGGGTGCTGTTCTAATACAGCATTGTGCCCTTAAAATGACACCTCAGACTGAACACAGATACGGTCTAATAACAATAAGACAAAATAAATGTCAATAAAGCACCTAAACCAAATAGGGTACATTGGTTACATTTTGGAGTCTCTTTATTGATTGACTTTGTACCAATAAAACGGAACAAAGTAAATGGGGTACCTATAAGTAAATTGAATATTTAACCCTTACGGAGCATGTAACCTTTGCAGTGCCCCCCTCAACTGCAAGGGTTAAATGCTCATTAGGTGTAGGGTGCAATTGGTTTTCTGTCTCTAAAGTCACATACACATGAGCGGAATTCCTGACAGAAAAAGTCCAATGGAAGCTTTTGATCGTGTATTCCGATTGTGTGTGTGCCTTATCAGACTTTTTTTTTCGAAAATTCTGATGGACCTAGAAATGGAACATGTTCTAAATATTTCCGACGGAACCAATTCCTATCGCGAAAACCGCTCGTCTCTATGCTGTTCCAACGGACCAAAAACGACACATGCTCTGAAGCAAGTACAAGACGGAAGCTATTGGCTACTGGCTATTGAACTTCCTTTTTCTAGTCCCGTCGTACCGCGTTCTGGACTTTGGTGTGACCGTGTGTATGCAAGACCGCTTGAGCGGAATTCCGTCTGAGAAACCTTCAGAGTTTATTCTGACAGCAAAACCGGTTGTGTGTACGCGGCATAAGGAACTCCACTGGTGGTCAAATAGTTACATCAAGTACAATATAAGGCCAATAGCCCTGTATTGTACATGAGGGCAGTGAGGGCCCAACCACAGCCTAGAGCATAACTGTTGTGTAATTCCTGGAGTTAAGCTTGGCAGCAGTCAGACAGAAAGTGAGAAGGGATCTCCCAATGCAAAGTTAAAAGTGGTTCCCATTTAAAGAATTCTATCTATAACTGGAAAAATATTTAAAAAAATAAAAATTGTGACTGTTCTTTAATGTTTAGAAATATCATGAACCTGAGAGCTAAAGTCATACATGCTTAACCACTTCAGCCCCGGAAGGATTTACCCCCTTCCTGACCAGAGCACTTTTTACAATTTGGCACTGTGTTGCTTTAACTGCTAATTGCGCGGTCATGCAATGCTGTACCCAAACAAAATTTGCGTCCTTTTCTTCCCACAAATAGAGCTTTCTTTTGATGGTATTTTATCACCTCTGCCGTTTTTATTTTTTGCGCTATACACGGAAAAAGACCGAAAATTTTGAAAAAAAATGATAGTTTCTACTTTTTGTTCTAAAAAAAATCCAATAAACTCAATTTTAGTCATACATTTAGGCCAAAATGTATTAGGCCACATGTCTTTGGTAAAAAAAAATGTCAATAAGTGTATATTTATTGGTTTGCGCAAAAGTTATAGCGCCTACAAACTAGGGTACATTTTCTGGAATTTACACAGCCTTTAATTCATGACTGCCTATGTCGTTTCTTGAGGTGCTAAAATGGCAGGGCAGTACAAAACTCCCACAAATGACCCCATTTTGGAAAGTAGACACCCCAAGGAAATTGCTGAGAGGCATGTTGAGCCTGTTGAAAATTCATTTTTTTTGTCCCAAGTGATTGAATAATGACAAAAAAAAAAAAAAAAATTACAAAAAGTTGTCACTAAATGATATATTGCTCACACAGGCCATGGGCATATGTGGAATTGCCCCCCAAAATACATTTAGCTGCTTCTCCTGAGTATGGGGATACCACATGTGTGGGACTTTTTGGGAACCTAGCCGCGTACGGGGCCCCAAATCCAATCAATGCCTTCAGGATTTCTAAGGGCGTACATTTTTGATTTTACTCCTCACTACCTATCACAGTTTTGAAGACCATAAAATGCCCAGATGGCATAAAACCCCCCCAAATGACCCCATTTTGGAAAGTAGACACCCCAAGCTATTTGCTTTGAGGCATGTTGAGTCCATGGAATATTTTATATTTTGACACAAGTTGCGGGAAAGTGACAATTTTTTTTTTTTAATTTTTTTTTGCACAAAGTTGTCACTAAATGATATATTGCTCACACAGGCCATGGGCATATGTGGACTTGCACCCCAAAATACATTTAGCTGCTTCTCCTGAGTACGGGGATACCACATGTGTGGGACTTTTTAGGAGCCTAGCCGCGTACAGGGCCCCGAAAACCAATCACCGCCTTCAGGATTTCTAAGGGTGTAAATTTTTGATTTCACTCTTCACTGCCTATCACAGTTTCGGAGGCCATGGAATGCCCAGGTGGCACAACCCCCCCCAAATGACCCCATTTTGGAAAGTAGACACCCCAAGCTATTTGCTGAGAGGCATGGTGGGTATTTTGCAGCTCTCATTTGTTTTTGAAAATAAAGAAAGACAAGAAAAAACTTTTTTTTTTTCTTTTTTCAATTTTCAAAACTTTGTGACAAAAAGTGAGGTCTGCAAAATACCCACTATACCTCTCAGCAAATAGCTTGGGGTGTCTACTTTCCAAAATGGGGTAATTTGGGGGGGTTTGAACTGTCCTGGCATTTTATGCACAACATTTAGAAGCTTATGTCACACATCACCCACTCTTCTAACCACTTGAATACAAAGCCCTTTCTGACACTTTTTGATTACATGAAAAAATTATTTTTTTTTGCAAGAAAATTACCTTAAACCCCCACACATTATATATATTTTTTTAAGCAAATGCCCTACAGATTAAAATGGTGGGTGTTTCATTTTTTTTTTTTCACACAGTATTTGCGCAGCGATTTTTCAAACGCATTGTTTGGGGAAAAAACAAACTTTTTAAAATTTTAATGCACTAAAACATACTATATTGCCCAAATGTTTGATGAAATAAAAAAGATGATCTTAGGCAGGGTACATGGATACCAAACATGACATGCTTTAAAATTGTGCACAAACGTGCAGTGGTGACAAACTAAATACATTTTTAAAAGCATTTAAAAGCCGTTACAGGTTACCACTTTAGATTTACAGAGGAGGTCTACTGCTAAAATTACTGCCCTCGATCTTACCTTCACGGTGATACCTCACATGCATGGTGCAATTGCTGTTTACATTTGACGCCAGACCGATGCTTGCGTTCGCCTTAGCGCGAGAGCAGGGGGGACAGGGGTGCTTTTTTTTTTTTTTTTTTTTTTTTTTTTTTTTTTCTTTATTTTTTTTTGCTTTTTTATCTTATTTTTAAACTGTTCCTTTCATTTTTTTTTTTAAATCATTTTTATTGTTATTTCAGGGAATGTAAATATCCCCTATGATAGCAATAGTTAGTGACAGGTACTCTTTTTTGAAAAAATTGGGGTCTATTAGACCCTAGATTTCTCCTCTACCCTCAAAGCATCTGACCACACCAAGATCGGTGTGATAAAATGCTTTCCCAATTTCCCAATGGCGCTGTTTTACATCCGGCAAAATCTAAGTTATAAAATGCTCGTAGCTTCCGGTTTCTTAGGCCATAGAGATGTTTGGAGCCATCTGGTCTCTGATCAGCTCTATGGTCAGCTGGCTGAATCACCGGCTGCATTCTCAGGTTCCCTGTTGAGACAGGAGAGCCAGAGAAAAACACGGAAGACGGTGGGGGGGGCATTCCCTCCCACTGCTTGTAATAGCAGTCTAGAGGCTAATTAGCCGCTAGGATTACTTTTACATGAAAGCCGACCGCTGGCTGAAAAGAATGATACCAAGATGATACCTAAACCTGCAGGCATCATTCTGGTATAACCACTCAAAGTCATGAATGGCGTACCTGAAGACAAAAAAATGGTTAACAATAAAGCACAGTAAACGGTAAAGTATAAAAAATTGCATACCTGAAAAGCAAACATGATAAAACATAATAACAATAAAACATTGCAGAATAGAATACAGTAAAAAAGAGCAGAACAATAGAGAGAATAGAGAGAGAGAGAACGATAAAACGACAACTATTTTTTTTTATTTTATATTTTTGTTTGTGTTTTTATTTTTTTTTTTACACTTTTTTTTGTAACTTTTATAACTGTAACCGGTTCCAGGTTCGGGTCTCTTAAAATGCGATGGCATCTTGGGAGACCCTGTGTACTATGCTGCTGATGCTTGCCAGTTCACCAAAACGCTACCAAAAAAACTGTTAGCGATCACAGGGATCAGGCCTGGCTCTGCGAACGCAGCGTTCGTTATGCGTTTAGTGTTTTGTAAGTGACAGTGATCGATCGATACTGCACTTGGGTGGGCTGGGCCGGGCCAGGCGGAGGGGCAAAACGCAGCTGCTAGCAGGTATCTGGGCTGATCCCGCTAACACTGCGTTTTTGGGAACCCTAAACTGCTGGGGACGCTAGTATAGATCTGATCGGATCAGATATTGATCCGTTCAGATACTATACCACTAAGGGAGGTGTACGCTGCGTGTGTGGGTGTTAGCGGTACTGGCGCTAACCTGACGCTGCCTGGGGCAGGTGCTTGCCAGTTCACCAAAACGCTACCAAAAAAAACGTTAGCGATCGCAGGGATCAGGCCTGACTCTGCGAACGCTGCAGTTATGCGTTTAGTGTTTTGTAAGTGACAGTGATCGATCGATACTGCACTTGGGTGGGCTGGGCCGGGCGGAGGGGAAAAACGCAGGTGCTAGCAGGTATCTGGGCTGATCCCACTAACACTGCATTTTTGGGAACCCTAAACTGCTGGGGACGTTAGTATAGATCTGATCGGATCAGATATCGATCCATTCAGATACTATACCACTAAGGGAGGCGTATGCTGCGTGCGTGGGTGTTAGCACTACTGGCGCTAATCTGACGCTGCCTGGGGCGACGCATATCACCGCCGGGCGATCAGGGGGCTAAACCTTTATTCGGTAATAAACGGCGGGTGCCCTGACACTATAAAAAATAAACGAACTAA
Source organism: Aquarana catesbeiana (assembly GCF_042186555.1). Classification (NCBI taxonomy): domain Eukaryota; kingdom Metazoa; phylum Chordata; class Amphibia; order Anura; family Ranidae; genus Aquarana; species Aquarana catesbeiana. The sequence continues at coordinate 312,879,513 of NC_133328.1, forward strand.
CCAGCGTCACCTGTAACGGTTATACGGTGATCAGTGGTGAAAGAGTTAACTAGGGGGCAATCAAGGGGTTAAAACCTTTATTAGGTAGTATATGGGGGTCCCTGACGCTATAAAACGCTGACGGTGAACCTAAATATTTACGTCCCTAACTAGCGTCACCAGCGACACTAATACAGCGATCAGAAAAATGATCGCTTAGTGGCACTGGTGACGGGGGGTGATCAAGGGGTTAAAACTTTATTAGGGGTGGTTAGGGGGGTATCCTAGACCTACAGGGGGCTAACACTAACTGCCCTAACACTTCTAACTGTCACAAACTGACACCATGCAGTAATCAGAAAAAAAAAAAAATACTGCTTGGTGTCAGTGTGACGGGGGGGAGGGGTGATTGGGGGGTGATCGGGGGGCGATCGGGTGGGATCGGGGGTGTAAAGTGTGCCTGGCATGTTCTACTGTGTGTGTGTGTTGTGCATTCACATGTCTTCTCTCCTCGGCGCCGGAATGGAAACTGCCGAGCCGAGGAGAGATGACATCACATCCTCTGCCTCTGTGTACTACACAGAGGCAGGGGATGATTGTCATTGGCTGGGAGCGATCGTGAGGGGGGGGGCCACGATCGGATGGCCTCCCCCTCATCTCTAAATGCTCCCAGACCAAAGCTGACCGCCGCTGGCACTGGGGGGGGGGTCCGATTGGACCCCCCGCCCGCGGGAGGCAGATCACGTATGGGTACGTGATTCTGCCTGCCCGTGCCATTCTGCCGACGTATATCGGCGTGAGGCGGTCGGCAAGTGGTTAAAGCAACATTAATCCCAAAAGCAAACATTTATTATAGTGCAGCTTACCAATTCTTAGATGTGATGGCTGCATTCCTTTTCTTTTTTTAGGTTTAATTTTTATTTTTATTTTCACCTAGTGATCAAGCCAGTAAGTCTGTTGTTTTTCAAAAGAACAAGCTCAGATTATTAGTAATAGTATTAGTTACAGGTATAAGGAAAAACATTTACCACTGACAGGGGGGCTTACAATGATCAGCTTTTATTTAAAACCTTTATCCCAAAAGGAAAGAAAAAATGTTTCCTGTAAATGATTCTAAAGTATTAGCTGGAGTTTGGCTTTAATTAGTTATCATATTTAAAACTTCTAGCACATCTAACACTCCCCAGACTGACAATGCTGCTATCCAAATGTGCCCTCTGTGCTCATTCAGAGTGGGGAGACTCTAATACAGGAGGTGTGTTACTGGCCATATCACCAGGAGAAAACATAGAGAAAAAAAAGCCTAAAAAAGAAAGCAAATACAGCCATCACATCTAAGCTGCAATAAATGACAATTTTGGTTTGGGGTTTAATACTGCTTTTCTTACAATCTAGGGGGAGTAAAATGAATCAATAACGAGGAAGGATGCAGTGTTCAGGTCATAGACATGCAATGCTAATCTGCAGCTTCAATGCAAGGGAGATATTTTCTTGTATTAAAATAAGAATAGACTATAGAAAACGAGAGACAAAATCATCCAGCCATAGAAAACATTGGAAGGACCTCATCTTGAATGTGAGTTGTTTTGAGAACCAGAATAGGAAAAAAAGTTGACTTGCGCTAAAACAAAAAAAAGGCTAACGTGTATAAAGCTGAAAAATCCCAGCCTGTTTATGATATCTTAGACATTGAAGAAATGTAACAAAAGTATATATCAAGTTGGGAGATGAATACCACTTCCCCTTAACAGGTATGTGTAACCAATAGCGACTCAAATTGGTACCTAAACCAAAACAAACCACTTAAATTGGCAAAGTGAATAAACTGCTTGAAAAAGAAAATGGTGTAAAAAAGAAAGTCCATGTACAAAAAACACCATAACGTGCTGTGATAAAAACAAAAAGTGTCCAATTGTATACAGTCCCAAATGTGTGGGTCCACCACCATGAATGAAGTGCCTGGCCGCTTACCGGAACCCCATGACCCCCCGTTACAGAGGGTCTAAATGGGCATCCTCAGATGAAAGGCAGTCTGTGACACCGGCCGGATGTACACAGGCCGCCCGTCCTACTGGAGTGACAACGACAGAGGGAGGTGACGCGATGACACCGCTCAGCCCAATTTTTTACGCTGCGTTTCGCAAGAGATTGCGTCTTCCAGGTGCCCCTGTCATCGCGTCACCTCCCTCTGTCGTTGTCACTCCAGTAGGACGGGCGGCCTGTGTACATCCGGCCGGTGTCACAGACTGCCTTTCATCTGAGGATAAGTGCTATTTTAAATGTGAGTGTTTACTACATTTCTTAATAAATTTTAAGTGATTTTACACTATGGGAGCCTCCTTTTGTTTTCCCGACATGACGTTGGTATTCCATTGAGGGCTGAGTTTTGCCTTTTTTCCCTGGAGATCCATCTACACCCAACCTTAACAACATTACAAACTCCAGAGATTCCAATCCAGTCTCCTTTCGGGTCCCTAGGCTGTCGGATGCAGCAGGACTTCAATGCCCATTTAGACCCTCTGTAACGGGGGGTCATGGGGTTCTGGTAAGCGGCCAGGCACTTCATTCATGGTGGTGGACCCACACATTTGGGACTGTATACAATTGGACACTTTTTGTTTTTATCACAGCACGTTATGGTGTTTTTTGTACATGGACTTTCTTTTTTACACCATTTTCTTTTTCAAGCAGTTTATTCACTTTGCCAATTTAAGTGGTTTGTTTTGGTTTAGGTACCAATTTGAGTCGCTATTGGTTACACATACCTGTTAAGGGGAAGTGGTATTCATCTCCCAACTTGATATATACTTTTGTTACATTTGTTCAATGTCTAAGATATCATAAACAGGCTGGGATTTTTCAGCTTTATACACGTTAGCCTTTTTTTTGTTTTAGCGCAAGTCAACTTTTTTTCCTATTCATTTTCTGTGTGTTTGTGTCATACATAGGACTCTGCAGCATAGATGGTTCACAATTTATTTTTATCTTTTGTCGCGCAGTTAATTTGACATTTTTCTTTTTGAGAACCAGAGCACAAGCATTTTATAGAACTGAAAAATGTGCAGAAAAGGGCAATCTTTGTTTAAGGCTAAGTTTAGATGTGTGGTGGAGGGGTGGTAAAAACGCTTGGTTGAGCCTAATTTTTACAGCCTTCTAATCACTCCCCCTTTAAATGCAATCGGCAGTGGGTGGCTGGTTTACATGGCGTGGTTGCAATGCATAATGCAATGCATAAACACATTCACACATACCCACACAGGTTGAACTGGATGGACTGGTGTCTTTTTTCAGCCTTACCAACTATGTAACTATGTAATTTCAAGCCTGCAGTAAAATCTACCCATCATCAAATTGACACATTCAGGTGAACAGGGAAGTGCCACTATTGTCTCGCAAACGTGTGCAATGCATTTGTCAGCAAAAATGGGGTTATTAGACATGTGCAGAACAAAAAAAAAATAGTTTTGTTTTGTTTCGAATCGTTATTTCCATAAATTAGTTTAGTTAAATTGTTTAAGCACTTCAATACAGGGCACTTATACACCTTCCTGCCCAGACCAATTTCCACCGTCATTTTGCTATATGGTGGGTGGCATTTTCGAATCGATTCAAGTTTTTCAAATTCAAATTTGGATTGATTCAAAAAGTTTTTGAATCAATTTCAAATAGTTTTTTAATTCGAACATTTTTCAAATAGTTTTCAAATTCGAAAAGTTTTCGAATTCGAATAGTTTTCCAACTTCCAAAGAGAATAAAATAAAATAGAAAATAAAGAAATAGAATAGAAAAAAAATAAAATAGAATAGAAAATAATATAACAGAAAATAAAAGAATATAATATAATGGAGTAAAACAGAACAAAATAGGATGGAAAATAAAAGAACAGAATAGAATGGAAGAGAATAGAATAAAAAGGAATAGAATAGAATAAAAAAATATATATAATAAAATAGAAAGATTATAACCATCTTCTGAAATTCTGAAACACTATTCTATTGTTTTTTAAATTATACTCTTTTATTTTTTTTTTCTATTCTATTCTATTTTCTATTCTATTATTTTATTTTCTATTCTTTTCTATTCTATTCTATTAAAATTCAAATGTATTCTATTTGAAATTCGAATTTTGGAAGATCGTTATATTCTTTCTATTCTATTCTGTTGTTTTTTCTAGACTATTTTGTTATTTTCTATTCTAATCTTTTCTTTTCTATGCTATTCAAATTCGAATAGATTTTATTTGAATTTTGGGAAATGGTTATATTCTGTCTATTCTATTCTATTGTTTTTTTAATTCTTTTATAATCTATTATAGTCTATTCTAATCTATTCTATTCTTTTTTCCCATTCTATTCTTTTCTAGTCTATTCTTTTCCTATGTATTCGAATTTAAATTTATTCTATTTGAAATTGAATTTCAGAAGATGGTTATATTCTTTTTATGTTATTTTATTCTGTTCTATTTCTTTCTATTATATTCTAGTCTAGTCTGTTTTTTTATTTTCTATTCTATTTTGTTCTGTTTTACTCTATTATATTCTATTCTTTTATTTTCTGTTATATTCTTTTCTAGTCTATTTTTTTTCTATTCTATTCCTTTATTTTGTATTCTATTTTATTTTCTTTGGAAATGTGAAAACTATTAATTTGAAAAGCTTTAGAATTTGATTTTGAAAACTATTCGAATTAGAAAACGATTTGAATTTGAATTTTGTCCATTTTTTTTTTTTGTTATTTCAGATGCTTTTAAATTCTGCTATTGTAATTCGAAAAACAAAAATTTGCCCGAATTTTAATTCAGAACATAACAAACCGGGGTTAAACGGGCAGTGATAAAGTGTCACATCGCTTTCTCACCGCCTACGATCCGTATGCAGATCGGGCTTCAGAGGAGAGATAGATTTAGACACGCATCTACATCTACCTGACTAAGTATAAAAATACATGACAAAAGATTCCTAGAGCTTAATGGGTTAGCTTGAGAGTACGCAGCACAAAAGCAGCAAGCATTGAGGAAGGCTTTATCTGCTTAAAAACTCAAAATAAGCTACCTATTTAGATCTTAGTGTGCTGGCTAAAAAGTATTCTTATGCAATATTTTAAATATACCTGAAAAAAAGGAAGAAATATTTTCATAAAGTATAACTAAAGACAAAACTTTATCACATAAATATATATTTTGGTACTGTCACCACAGAGTGGCACTGTGGACAGTACAATTAATGGTACACCATGCCACATCCTAATTGGTTATACAGAAATAGAGAGTAGAAAAAATTGACTTTTCAGGCATATTATATGGTTGGCCACTGAGACATGTTTTAAACCACCTTCACTTTGTATATGTTTTTATGTCTTTGTCTTAGGCCCCTTTCACACTGGAGCGGTTTTCAGGCGGTATTGCGCTAAAAATACCGCCTGAAAACCGCCCCTAAACAGCCTCCGCTGTTTGTTCAGTGTGAAAGCTCGAGGGCTTTCACACTGAAGCGTTGCACAGGCAGGGCGGTGAAAAAAGTCCTGCAAACCGCTTTTTTGGAGCGGTGAAGGAGCGGTGAAGGAGCGCTGTATTCACCGCTCCTTCACCGCTCCTGCCCATTTAAATCAATGTTCGATGGGATTTTACGAGGGATTTTAACCATTTTTCGGCCGCCAGCGGGGGTTAAAACCGCACCGCTAGCGGCCGAATACCCCTGCAAGAACGACGGTACAGCAGCGCTAAAAATAGCGCTGTTGTACCGCCGACGCCCCCACCGCCCCAGTGTGAAAGAAGCCTTAGTCTTTTTTCATTGATGTTTTGTCAACCAATAACATTTTGATATCTTTTTTTATGTAATGAAAAATATGCCTGCAATGTCCATTTTTTCTACTCTCTATTTCTCTATAAAGGCAAAATGTGTTTCTAGTTTTGGATAGAGGGGATAGGAATTAGAACATCTATCAGATTTTATTGCCGTCTGTTCCCTCGTTAGGACCATTCAACCTCTCCATTTGTCCTGTTTAGCATTATTATTGGAAGTGAAAGTAAAAGAAAATCACAAAAGTTGGGTTGCCCCAAGAAAATTAATAGAGGGGAACATTCCAATGGGGACACTAGTTCTGATAACCTGGGGGTCCCCAAGGGATTCCCTTAATTTGCAGGGATTTCCTCTCACTTCCTGTTTTTATTATGGGACAGGAAGTGAAGGTAAATCTCCCCAGTGGGGCACAGATAGCAAAAAATAAACCAACAGGGGTTATAATCCTCCCTTACTCCATCCAAAATTAAAAAAGAAAAAGTTTTGCCTTTTGTTTTACGTTAAAATGTTTTGTTTTAGTACATAATAAATAAAACACAAAACCACTATACGTTCAATTAAATCAGTATTAAACTCCAAAACCAATATATTGCAGCTTACCAATCCTTAGATGTGGTGGCTGTATTAGTATTCTTTTTTTTTTCCTTTTTTTCCCCTGTGTTTTTGCCTGATGATCTGGCCAGTAACACACCTTCTATATTAGAGTGTCCCCATTCTGGATGAATGAGCACAAAGGGGGCACCTTTGGACAGCAGCATTGTCAGTCAGGAGGGGGGAGGGGGATTGTTAGATGTACTAGCAGATTTAATTACATTGTGGCACTTACCCCAATGGGGGCCACTAGCTATGATTGGATCTCTATTCATCCACGACTCTTAAGCTGCTCAAACCCCTGTGCTACCACTCTATTATAATGCACAGAAAATAGGTCACAAGCAACTGTCTAATAGATTGGAGGAATGTATTATAGCAATGCAGTTAAACAATGCATGCATCAATAAATAGGCGATTAAACAGACCCCTTTTAAAAAGGGGTACTAGATAATGTGAGCACTGACCCATAAGATGGCAATCAACTGAGCTGTTTTTTACAGGGTTAAAAGTATAGGTAACTAACCAAAGGAAATAAATCTTTGTTTCATCCCTGTAACTGATACCTTTGCAGGAGAGCTTGTGCTTGTTCTTTTGCAAAGCAACAGATGTGTGAAAATAGAAGAAAGAAAACCTAAAAAAGAAAACTAAGTTAACACTAGGGGACGATCAAAGGGTTAACTGTGTTCCCTAGGTGTGTTCTAACTGTAGGGGGGATGGGACTGTCTAGGAGGAGAGAGATCGGTGTTTATACTTAGTATGAACACACGATCTGTCTCTACTCCCCTGAAAGAACCGGGATTTGTGTGTTTACACACACAGATCCCGGTTCTGGCTCTGTCACGAGTGATCGCGCCCACCGGGCACTCGTATCGGCTGTGGGCACACACTGCGGGCACAAGCGCGAGCCCCTAGTGGCCAAAAGGAAAAGCAACCTAAGGTAACGTCGATTTGCCCGGCCGAGCCAACCTGCCGCAGTAAAACTGCGGTGGCTGGTCCGGAAGAGGTTAAAAAAGAGTTTCAGAATAACAATTCAAAGTAGACTATAAATATCAAATAACTGTTTTGCAACTCCCTATATATCATTTATTTCATTTAGACGGCATCTGCATCCCAGGCTATTTTTTTATGTTACAAGTATTAGCAATTACATCAGATATATTTAATACTGATTTATATTAAAACTAAATATTTCTGTAAGGGTCTTTGTGAATGTAATCATTGAGCATACTATATCCCATTCCTATAGTGTTTAGCAATAGGAAGATGTGGAGGAGGAAAGGGGATAGTGTCATTTATCATTCTCAGTAGATGACAACAGCTGACCTACACAATATGCGGCTGCAATGGGGACACGGAGAGGAGGGACAGCTGAAGGCAGGATCAACCAGGTATATTTCACTCTATGCAAAACAAATGCTTTAGTGGCTTTGTAAGTATGAACACTCTGTATCATACAGTATCTCACAAAAGTGAGTACACCCCTCACATTTTTGTTAATATTTTATTATATCTTTTCATGTGACAACACTGAAGAAATGACACTTTGCTACAAGCTAGTGAGTATACAGCTTGAATAACAGTGTATATTTGTTGTCCCCTCAAAATAACTCAACACACAGCCATTATTGTCTAAACCGCTGGCAACAAAAGTGAGTACACCCCTAAGTGAAAATGTCCAAATTGGGCCCAGTTAGCCATTTTCCCTCCCCAGTGTCATGTGACTTATTAGTGTTACAAGGTCTCAGGTGTGAATGGGGAGCAGGTGTGTTAAATTTGGTAAGAAAACGAAAAGTGTAGCGCTATAACTGTGATATAAATTCACATCAGGGGTGTGAAATCCCAATAGTGAAAGTGATATAAAAAAATTCACAAGTGTGTAGACCACCTCCACATTTGTGTACTAAAAATAAAAAATGAGTATTTGCGAGGATTCACATGTAGGTGAATGTCTATAAACAGTGCAAGTGTATCTCATTAGGGAAAACATCCAAAAAGGCAGGAGATAAAAACAACAATATTGCAACACATAAAGAGGACTAGACCCAAATAAATGGGAAATCTCAGCTATTATACCAACATATCCATACAGACATATAGAGGCAAATCCACATGTAGCTATATGGACCAAGGATAATAAACACAGTAGTATGATGGAATGGCTACTGGACATATGTAAAATAAAAAGTCTATATAAATAACAGTTCTTAAAGGTGAGAGTTGTTCAAAACTTGTATTTATATCCTGCACAGCCAGGTAAATGGTATACCAACATCCAGGGCTAGATCTTCTTATAAGACAAACACTTTCAACTGGAAGAAATTAAATGCCCTTACCGGAAATGTGGGACTCACTGGCCATTGGCGGTGAGTCGTATAGACTTATACCGTCTGAGCGGTAGGGTTACAGTTGATTCCAATCCTAGAAGGGTGCCGGATAGGCAAGAAGGACCTCACGGCTTCAACACTCCTGGAAGGGATGGAGATAGGCCCGATGTTCCTTGATCGATGTTTCTTAATCAGGTTACTTTTACAAATATAGGCTGGGATCTTCCACCGGATTCCAACACCTTACCAGCAACCGCCCACATAATATGGGAGAGATAAAGAAAGAAGGCTTCCACATGGTGTAAATCCGATAATGCAAGGAAAGATTTATTGATAAAAATATTTTCAATAAATAAAAACGGATGGGAAAAATTTGGTTCAATTGAACTAGATTAGTGCAGTAAAAAAGGTGGCTGTGATAGCGTAAAGCACCCGGCGCGTTTCATCTGCCAAGACTTCAACTGGGGTATAGGCTAACCTACCACCAACTGTGCTTTATATAAAAATGTAATGAGAAATCATAAAAATCCGTGTCATGTGACAGTTTCTAAGCCAATCACAAATGGAGAAGGGAATGAGGAGCAAAGCCTCTGTATTGTTCTCCAATCAACCAATTCAAAAGTGTTCATCAGTGATATGAGTCACATGACCGCCGAGTCATTCAGCGTCAGCCTAATGACGTGGTATGCACTCAAGAAGAATCATCGGAGTCCGGAAATAGGAAATGCTTGCCAGCTTGGTTTGGAACGCAAACATGCTCACAAAAACCGGAACTGGTAGCTAGATGGAGGTGTTAACCTGCTCGGCTTGGAACGCAAACACATTACAACAAACCGAAACTGGTTATTAATTAGATGAATCATTACTCAATTTAAGGATTATACAACTCCTGGCAAAAATTATGGAATCACCAGTCCCTGAGGATGTTCCTTCAGTTGTTTATTGTTGTAGAAAAAAAGCAGATCACAGACATGGCCAAAAACTAAAGGCATTTCAAATGGCAACTTTCTGGCTTTAAGAAACACTAAAAGAAATCAAGAAAAATAATTGTGGTGGCCAGTAACAGTTAGATTTATAGAACAAGCACAGGGAATAAATTATGGAATCACTCAATTCTGAGGAAAAAATTATGGAATCACCCTGTAAACTTTCATTACAACTAACACCTGCATCAGATTAAATCTGCTTGTTAGTATGTAGGTAAAGAGGGTAAATCATCACACAGTGTTGCACAAGATGTTGGTTGTTCACAGTCGGCTGTGTCTAAAACATGGACCAAATACAAACAACATGGGAAGGTGGTTAAAGGCAAGCATACTGGTAGACCAAGGAAGACATCAAAGCGTCAAGACAGAAAACTTAAAGCAATATGTCTTGAAAACAGAAAATGTACAACAAAACAAATGAGGAACAAATGGGAGAAACTGGAGTCAACATCTGTGACCGAACTGTAAGAAATCGCCTAAAGGAAATGGGATTTACATACAGAAAAGCTAAAAGAAAGCCATCTCTAACACCTAAACACAAAAAAACAAGGTTACAGAAAGGCTAAGGAAAGGCAATGTGGATGATTGGATGAAAGTCATATTCAGTGATGAATCTCAAATCTGCATTGGGCAAGGTGATGATGCTGGAACTTTTGTTTGGTGCAGTTCCAATGAGATTTATTCAGACGTAAGTAGTAAGGAAACGGTGATAAGTCACCTGTATTTTAAAACCAAAATCAATCTTCCTAAGAGGAGAGTAATGTGAAAAAATTGTGGTGTATATCTCTAGTAATAGTGGAGAAAAAAATGATAAGAAATAAGTGTATATCTCTAGTAATAGTGGGGAAAAAATGAGAAGAAATTAGTGGATACAATTGATGGATAATAGAACGTAAAAATAACAGACTGGATAATAGTTTCTACCAGGCACATCAGATAAATGCATTTCTTGGATTCAGAGGGTATAAAGAAATATCCTCTGGGTATAAACCAAAAGATCTGGGTATCAAACGACAAAAGTGATGATAAGCATTTATGATTGATATATAAATGCATTGATGTCCCAATCGATGTTTAGTCCGTGAGGCGTATAACATTTCATTTGGTGTATCCAGAACATCTCCAGCCTGGACACACCTCTCAAACTAGACTCGCCTCTCCAGTGGGGTACAAATCCATCAATAATTTGAAATGTGGTACCCAGTGGGTCTTGGTTATGATAAAGTGCATAATGCTTAGGTACACTATGATTAGTGAGTCCTTTCTTTATTGCTGTAATGTGCTCATAAACTCTTATGGCAAAGTTGCGTATTGTTCGGCCTATCTATTGCCTCCCACATGGGCAAATTGCTTCATCTTATATTCTCTTCTGGTGGACGTGGAGGTAAAGGTTTCAAATTTACGTGCTTTACATGCATTATGTCTACACACTGTACATTTACGGCATGGGAAAAATCCCTTCATATTATGAAAGAAAGATGGGATGCTGGGGGGGGTCTATTACATTAGGTGCGATTTGACTTTTGACAGGTAGGGCACCTCTAAAAATTGTTCCAGCTCATTCAGGGAGTAAGGGGCCTAGTATGGAATCATTTTTTAATACTTTCCAGTGCCTACTGATAATATCTTTGATCTGTTTATATTGAATGGAAAAATTTGTCAGAAAAGACCAGTTGTGTTTGGATTCTTGAGATCTCTTGGGTTGCACCGTCAACAGGGACATTCTGTCAACTAAGGCTACTCGTTGAATTTCTTCATTGATTTGGGAGATATCATAACCTTTATCAGTAAACCTAGATTTTAAGGTTTCCGCTTGCTGAAAATAATCCGAAAGATGGGAACAATTTCATCTTATCCTCATCAGTTGGCTTCTAGGTACTGACTTTAGCCATGCTGCGTGATGGCAGCTATCCACCGGAATGTATCCATTGCAGTCTGTTGCTTTGAAAAAAGTTTTGGTCTCAAGGTGGCCATTTACAGACATAATTTCTAGATCCAGAATGTGGATCGTGGAAAGACTAGCTTCATATGTTAAATGACTACCAACTTGGTTATCATTTAAATTGGACATGAATACGTCCAGAGATTCCCTACTGCCCCTCCATAGGAGGAGGATGTCGTCAATATACCTAGCCCATAGGGCCAACTGTTGTGGGTCCAGGGTATAGACGACATCCTCCTCCCATTTGGCCATGAAGATATTAGCCAGACTGGGGGCAAATTTAGCCCCCATGGCTACTCCCTTTATTTGTAAGTAAAATTGATTGTTATACCAAAAGTAGTTGGAACTTGTTGCAAATCTTAAAAGGTCCATAATAAATCTCTTCTGAGTTTGAGGGATGGTCTTGTCCCTTGACAGGAACAATTCTACAGCTCCTAGGCCAAATTCTTGAGGTATGCATGTATATAATGACGTAACATCAGCGGTGACCAATAACAGGTCATCGCTGTATGTAACCTATTGTAGTTTTGCAATAGTATCCCTAGTATCTTTAAGAAAGGAAGGAGTAGATTTGACTATGGGTTGGAGAAAATAGTCAATATACTTCCCTAGTCACAGAATTTATACCGCTGATAATCGGGCGCCCTGGGGGATGCGTCACGCTTTTATGTACCTTAGGCAGGTAATAAATTATAGGGATCTGAGGGGCCACCAGAACCAAGTAGTTTTTTTCTTTTTTATCTAGAATACCCAGCTGTGAACCAGTATCAACTAGATCAACCAATGTTTTTTTGTATTCAGAAGTGGGATTTTTTGGGAGACAACAATATGTCTCAGCATCACTTAAAATTCTAGTCATTTCCGCGTGATACTCACTCTTGTCAAGAATAACAACCCCACCTCCTTTATCCGCGGGGCGGATGATGAGGTCTTTGCGTTCGCATAGAGATTTAAGTCCAATTTTTATATTGGGGTCACAGTGTGTTCTTTTATTAGGCAAATCCTCTAGGTCTTTGAGTACCAAATCTCAGAAAACTTTGATTGAAGATGCTGTAGGGACTGGAGGATTGAATAATGATGGGTTTGCTAACCCAGAATGTACAGTGTGTGAGGTAATTTGTAGGTGAGATGGCCTACTAGGATTCGAAGCAATGTATCTTTGGACATTAAGTTTATGCACGTATTTGTGTATATCAATGAATGTAGAAAATTTGTTCAATTTTCTCGGGGGAACAAATTTAAGTCCTTTATCTAGGACTAGCTGTTCAGCCTCAGTAAATTCAACTTTGCTCAAATTAAAAATGCCACTATCTTTTATGTTTGTTTTCTTTTGCCTGGAACGCGCCCCCCTATTTCCCTATATCTCCTAATGGTGAAAACCTATTTTGAGTATGGACCGGGGTTAAATTTGGTGTTATCACTCTCACGATCTCATACTGGTCACTGGAAGTTCAACAGTGCACCTCATGGCAAAGAACTCTCCGAGGATCTGAAAAAAATAATTGTTGCTCTACATAAAGATGGCCTAGGCTATAAGAAGATTGCCAAGACCCTGAAACTGAGCTGCAGCACAGTGACCAAGACCATACAGCGGTTTAACAGGACAGGTTCCGCTCAAAAGAGGCCTAGCCATGGTTGACCAAAGAAGTTGAGTGCACGTACTCAGCGTCATATCCAGAGGTTGTCTTTGGGAAATAGACATATGAGTGCTGCCAGCATTGCTACAGAGGTTGAAGGGGTGGGGGGTCAGCCTGTCAGTGCTCAGACCATACGCCGCACACTGCATCAAATTGGCCTGCATGGCTGCCGTCCCAGAAGTAAGCCTCTTCTAAAGATGATGCACAAGAAATCCTGCAGTTTACTGAAGACAAGCAGACTAAAGACATGGATTGCTGGAACCATGTCCTGTGGTCTGATGAGACCAAGATAAACTTATTTGGTTCAGATGGTGTCAAGCGTGTTTGGTGGCAACCAGGTGAAGAGTACAAAGACAAGTGTGTTTTGCCTACAGTCAAGCATGGTGGTGGGACTGTCATGGTCTGGGGCTGCATGAGTGCTGCCGTCACTGGGGAGCTACAGTTAGTTGAGGGAACCATGAATGCCAACATGTACTGTGACATACTGAAACAGAGCATGATTCCCTTCCTTTGTAAACTGGGCGGTAGGGCAGTATTCCAGCATGATAACGACCCCAAGCACACCTCCAAGGCGACCACTGCCTTACTAAAGAAGCTGGGGGTAAAGGTGATGGACTGGCCAAGCATGTCTCCAGACCTAAACCCTATTGAGCATCTGTGGGGCATCCTCAAACAGAAGGTGGAGGAGCGGAAGGTCTCTAACATCCACCAGCTCTGTGATGTCGTCATAAAGGAGTGGAAGATGACTCCAGTGGCAACCTGTGAAGCTCTGGTGAAGTCCATGCCCAAGAGGGTTAAGGCAGTGCTGGAAAATAATGGTGGCCACACAAAATATTGACACTTTGGGCCCAATTTGGACATTTTCACTTAGGGGTGTACTCACTTTTGTTGCCAGCGGTTTAGACATTAATGGCAGTGTGTTGAATTATTTTGAGGGACAGCAAATTTACACTGTTATACAAGCTGTACACTCACTACTTTACATTGTAGCAAAGTGTAATTTCTTCAGTGTTGTCACATGAAAGATAGAATAAAATATTTACAAAATATTTACAAAAATGTGAGGGGTGAACTCACTTTTGTGAGATACTGTATAACATGTAATGAGAGTTTTTCATATTCTGGGTTTAATAACACTTTGGGGTTGATTTACTAAAACTGGAGAGTGCAAAATCTGGTGCAGCTGTGCATAGAAACCAACTTCCAGTTTTTTTTTTTTTTTTTTGTCAAAGCTTAAAGGGGTTGTAGAGGCAGAAGGTTTTTTTTTTATCTTGATGAACCTTTGTGTGCAGCAGCCCCCCAGCACCCCCTAATACCTACCTGAGTCCCATCTCCGTCCAGCGATGTTCACGAGTCCCTTAGCAGTCCAGGACTCCCCCTCCTGATTTGCTGAGACACAGCAGCGGTGCCATTGCCAGCTGTCAATCAAAGTTAGTTAGCCAATCAGGAGAGAGAGGGGGCAGGCCAAAACCTCAGCTCCGTGTGTCTGAATGGACACACGGAGCTGCAGCTCGGCTCGGGTGCCCTTATAGCAAGCTGCTTTCTGTGGGGGCACTTGACAGGAAGGAGGGGCCAGGAGCAGCGAAGAGGGACCCAAGAAGAGTAGGATCCAGGCTACTCTGTGCAAAACCAACTGCATAGAGGAGGTACATATAACATGTTTGCTATTTTTATTTTATTTGTTTAAACAAGACTTTGCAATCACTTTAACCACTTGCTGCCCACCCACCGTCAAATGACAGAGGAACGGTGCAGCTCTCTTGTTCTGGGTGGACATCATATGATGCTGCACCAGAACGGTCGCTCACGCAGCTCTTTAACCATGTGATCGAATTTGTCAAATCACAGCCAGTCACATGTAAATGCAGAAGTGCTGGTAACCGGCTCTCCTCACCTCATACTGACAGAGTGTGTGTAGCGTGGCGAGCCGATCAGCAGGATCTCCTGTAAGGGAGAACAGGGCAGGTAATCAGGGCACTGATGATCAGTGCCCTGATTACAGTAAGACCCCAGTGCCACCAATCAGTGTCCATGAGTGCCACCAATTAGTGCACATGAGTGCCCATCAGTGACACAAATCAGTGCCCATCAGTGACACAAATCAGTGCCCATCAGTGACACAAATCAGTGCCCATTACTGGTGCCAGTCAGTGCTGCCTTTTACTGCCCATCAGTTCCTGCTCATCAGTGCTTCCCATCAATTACCATCAGTGCCTATCTGTGCTGCCCATCAGTGTTGCCTATCCGTGCTGCCCATCAGAGCCCACCAGTGCTGCCTACCAGTGCCCACCAGTGCCACCTATCAGTGCCACATACCAGTGCCACCTATCAGTGCCCATCAGTGCGTAATAGTGCCTCCTCACCAGTACCACCTAATCGGTGCCCATAAGTGCTGCCTTATTAGTGCCCATAAGTGCCACCTTATCAGTGCCCATCAGTGCCACCTTATCAGTGCCCATCAGTGCTGCCTCATCAACGCACATCAGTGAAGGAGAAAAATTAATTATTTACAAAATTTACTGACAGAAACTAAGGAAAACTTTTTTTTTCTCCAAATTTTTGGTCTTTTTTTAGTAAAAAAAAAAAAAAAAAACAGCAGTAATTATAATTATATACCGCCAAAAGAAATCTTGATTTGTGTGAAGAAAATGATTAAAAATTCATTGTGGTACAGTGTTTCATGACTGTGCAATTGTCATTCAAAGTGTGACAGCGCTGAAAGCTGAAAAATGGCCTGGGCAGGAAGGGGGTGTAAGTGCCTGGTACTAAGGTGGGTAATTGAACAAGCTGACATTAGAAGCTGATTGGCTACCATGCACAGCTTCACCAGTTTTTATACTCCCTGGGTTTAGTAAATCAACACCTTTATGTCACTGAAGCTGGCAAAAATCTTTGTGTACTTCAAGAGGAAGTAAACCCAGATGGGATTTACTTCCTCTTTTGCTCCCCGCAAGGCCTGCAAATTAGAAGTATAATGAGCTAGTATGCGATGCATTATATGACACCTCCCTGCAAACGAAGCCCGCACTGTCCCCTGTGCAGGCTGCATCCATCTTCGGCCCTCTTCCTTCTGGGGCCACGGACTCCAGCTCTGTGACTGGCCGGAGTCACGTGAGGTCACTCCCGCGCATGCGTGTGGGAGCCAACAGTCACGGCACACGCTGGGGGAAGAAAAGGCACGGTGGTCCGTTTCTTCACAGCGCATGCGCTGATGATGACATCGGTGCACTACAAGTGAAATATCTCCTAAACGGCGCCTTATTCTAGGTTTACCTATAGCTAAAAGTCACTTAAAAGGGTCTTTTTTTTGCATATTTCTCACACTTAAATGATTCAGTTCATCAAACAAATTTTAATATTACACAAAGATAACCTGAGTAATTATTATTTCATTTATTAAAGGAAAAAAATGTTTAAACCTGCCTGGCTCTATGTGAAAAAGTAATTGCCCCCTCCCATGATGAATCATGAATGAACTGTGATTAACCACAATTTTTTGGAAAGCTGAGTTAAATTTCACTTTTCACACCCAGGCCTGACTACTGCCAGACCTGTTAAATCAAGAAATCACATAAATAGAAGCTGTCTGACAAAGTGAAGCACGCTAACAGATCACAAAAAGCCACACATCGTGCCACAATCTAAAAAAATTCAAGAACAGATTAGAAACAAAGTAATGTACATGTATCAGTCTAGGAAGGGTCAAAGCCATTTCTAAGGCTTTGGAACTCAAGTGAACCACGTTGAGAGCCATTATCCACAAATGGAGATAACTTGGAACAGTGGTGAACCTTCCCAGAACATGAAGACGACTCATCCAGGAGGTCATAAAAGAACCCAGAACAACATCTAAAGAACTGCAGGCCTCACTTGCCTCAGGTAAGATCAGTGTTCATGATTCAACAATAAGAAAGAGACTGGGCAAAAATGGGCTCCATGGGAAAGTTCCAAGGCCAAAGCCACTGCTGACCAAAAAGAACACAAAGGCTCATCTCACATTTACCAAAAAACATTTTGATTATCCCCAAGACTTTTAGGCAAATATTCTGTGGACTGATGAGACAAAAATCTATCTTTTTGGAAGGCATGCATCCCGTTACATCTAGGATAAAACTAATACAGCATTTCATAACAAGAACATCATACCAACAGTCAGACATGGTGGTGGTAGCGTGATGGTCTGGGGCTGCTTTGCAGCTTCAGGACCTGGACGACTTACCATAATTGATGGAACCATGAATTCTGAGCTCTACCAGAAAATCCTTAAGGAGAAGGTGCAGGCCATCAGTTTGTGACCTCAAGCTCAAGTGCACTTGGGTTATGCAGCAGGACAATGATCCGAAACACAACCTTCACATGGTTCAAAGAAAGCAAAATTTAGGTTTTGGAGTGGCCTATTCAAAGCCCAGACTTAAATCCAATTGAGATGCTGTATCATGACCTTACACAGGCTGTTATGTTGGAAAACCCTTCAATGTGGCTGAATTAAAACAATTCTGCAAAGAAGAGTGGGCCAAAATTGCTCCATAGTAATGTGAAAGACTCATTGCCAGTTATCGCAAACGCTTGATTGCAGTTGTTGCTGCCAAGGGTGGCACAACCAGTTATTAGGTTTAGGGGGCAATTACTTTTTAACATAAAGCCAGGCAGGTTTGGACAGCTTTTTTGCCTTAATAAATGAAACCATCATTTAAAAACTGCATTTGTATTTACTTGGGTTATCTTTGTGTAATAATAAAATTTGTTTGATGATCTGAGTCATTTAAGTGTGAAAGATGGCAAATACTTTTTCACACAACTGTAGCTGTGTATTTCCAAACCTGCCTGCTTGTTTCAAGGCTAGGAACTGACTTTAAGGCTCGGTTCACACCTAATGCTGATGCAGCTCACAGCAGGGGTCCTGTGCATCCTCGTTCACCATTTCAGGCCGAATTTTGGGGTAAATTCGGACCTGAAGCCGTGCTTCTTTTTCTACAAAAGACCTTGCAGTTTTGCTTCCAGTAGCTGGCTACTATATGATATTTGCAGTTAGTACTATAAGTTCCATTTTTTTAGAACAAATGAAGGCTCATATCAATACCTGCACTTTTGAAAAAGAGGCCTGTTTTTGTTTTCTGAGATACTTTGTCTGCTTGGTTTGAAACATTTGACAATCTGTTACCCCAGTCTTTGCTAAAATGAAACATTATATTTGTTTTGAAAGATTTTCTTGCTTTTTTACTTCCCTGTCTGATTTCATTTATGCCAAAATCTCTATAAAGAGGTGACCCATTTATATGCAATTACAACCCTATAATCAAGCTTTTGCCACAAATCCATCCCCCATACCACTATAACTCATTTCTAGGCCTGCAGTGTAGTACACAACCTTAGTGGTGCAGAAACATGTAAGCCAAGGTTTGCCAGATAACACGATCTTCTACCACATCTTTTGTGTAATATTTTGCCATGCTTTGTATTACTGCACCCATCATTTTTGGCTATCCCTGTCCTTATATTATTGCACTTAAAGAGGAACTGCAGTCTGCTCACATAATTTGTAATAAAAACATCTTTACCATTCTGAAGCTTCCCTCCAAACACTTTGCATATTATTTTATATATACAGTAATACCTTGGATTACAAGCATATTTCATTCCAGAAGCATGCTTGTAATCCAAAGCACTCGTATATCAATGCAAGTTTCCCCATAGGAAATAAGGGAAACTCAGATAATCCGTTCCACAGCCACTGCTGGTGTATGCAGTACTGTATGTGGCCAGAGGTGCGGGGGCGCCGGTGTATGCATACCACATGTGGTCAGAGGTGCAGGGGTGCCGGAGACACTCGGAGATGCTCGGAGACACTCGGGAACTAAGTGTCCCCAATCGTCTCCTTGTATCTACAAAGGCCACCGGAGCCCCCGCACCTCTGGCCAAATGCGGTACTGCATACACCAGCTGCCTGAATCCTGCTGGTCTTGCGAGAAGACGCTCGCAAAGCGAGTCAGAATTAAAAAAAAAAAAAATAGCTTGTATTGCAAA
The DNA here is from genome assembly GCF_042186555.1 of Aquarana catesbeiana. Classification (NCBI taxonomy): domain Eukaryota; kingdom Metazoa; phylum Chordata; class Amphibia; order Anura; family Ranidae; genus Aquarana; species Aquarana catesbeiana. Next base: position 312,898,794 of record NC_133328.1, read on the forward strand.
ACACTCATAAACCGCGTTACTCTCAATCTGAGGTTCCACTGTACTGTGATTCTGTATTTGCCAAATTTGCTGCAGAAATCTCCCTCCAGCTGCATCCATCTTAACTATGGGCAGCTGAAGCTGCTGCCTGTTCACGTCCTGGATTTACACAGACACACAGAGGCACACCTCCATCTCTGCAGCCCTGCAGCTCTCATTGGCCCTTTTATGACACATCCCCCCTCCCTTCCTGGCAAACTCTCACGAGAGTGGGAGAGAGAGCTGTGCATAATGTCATAAGCCTAGGCTAATGACCAGACAAGAAAGAGGAAGTGGGCTGTATAAGGTATTTACTGGCAGAAAAATAAACGGTTTACTATCCAAAGTTGAGACAACAAGGGCAGAAGATTTAATAGCTGGAAAGATAAAAAAATGACCAAAGGTCTGTGTTACTTAACCCAGAACCTGCATTCACTATATCTGGTCTCCCACAGTACACAGAATATGGAAATGAAATTATTTTAGTAAATATAAACTGATAAATACCTTTTCTCATCAGCAGTATATAGCAGTCTTGTGACTTCTATCAGTTCCTGGTAAAGCTTGTAGGAGGAGTTTTCATTCTCCCCTGATCCTCTGTCTGGACATGTCTAGACAGTGTTGATTGGCCCGGTGCTGATCACATGCACTCTCCCAAGAAAAGAAAAAAAAAACTCTCTAGCAATACACACCAAACTGAGCTTGTGCAGACGATCCCTTGGCTCTGTAAATAGCAGGTTATTTTTTGGAGACAGTGGAAGAAGGGGAGGATCTGTGCATACAGGATCACACAGCCTTTATACACAATGCAAAGGATTAACCCCTTAGGCTCCACAGTGAGTATTACAAGCATGCTTTACTGCATATACAGACTGATTTTACTGTTGTGTGTTTAGTAACACTTTAATCATCATCTTCTTCTATATAGTATTCAATGTAGGATCTTCACATACTGATAGCCAATCACCAAAACAGAAATTTAACATATTGCAGTTTACCAATACATAGATGTAGTGGCTACATTAGTGTTCTTTTTTTTAGGCTTTTTTCCCTTTATTTGTACCTGGCGATCCAGTCATTAACACACTTCTTGTCTTAGGGTGCCTCCACTCTAAACGGAAGAATAATAGAGACAATTTTGGGCAGCAGCGTTGTCAAGATGGGAACAGGGTAGTGTTAGATATACTAGCAGATTTAGATGGACTTGACTAACACATTAATGTGGAACTCTAGCTAACACTTTTTAAGCAGTTGCAGAAACTGTTAATTGTTTTCCCTTTTGGGAAAAGGGTTTTATTTAAATGAATAAAAGCTGATCATTGTAAGCACCCCTGTCAGTGTTAAATGGTTTGTCTCCTTCCTCGAATCAACACTTTTGCTGAACAGGTTAGCTTGTTAAAAAACAAGTTTTAAAACAACAGACTTGTAGGTAGGAGGAGCAGGTAAAAATAAATGAAAAAAGCCTAAAATGAGAAAACAAATGCAGCCACCACAGCTAAGAATTGGTAAGCTGCAAAATAATATTTTTTTGTTTTTGGGTTTAATACTAATTGAATGCATTGGTCAGTTTTGTTACTATTGTGTGGTGATCAGCCTGACAATTCCAAACAAGCACAATGCCCCCATTCTGTCACCTTGTATTGTCAGCTGCAGTTGCATAGGGTTATGACTGCTTAGTGAGCAGTATTCTATTATTGTAACATTCAAATGTGTTATGCAAGTATAGCAGCCAAAGAGTTGACATTAGTGTGTAAAGCCTGTTAAATCCAAGCATCCTCCCATATTCCTTAGCCTGAATCAAGATATGCAAGAAACCAATGTCTTAATATAATGATGACTTTTAATCATTTAAAAACACAATTGTTTGTATTCTTTGTGAATGGGAAAACATAACAAACCTATAGAGGTGTTTTCTGAAATTTGACTGCAAAAGCGGAAATACCCAACTTTTGCACCATGTTACACCAGTATTTTATTATTATTTTTTTCCTAAAAGATTCACTTAGCCTTTATAAAGTTTTAACCAAAGATTATAATGTGTAGTACCTAATGTGACCACAAGGTGTCACTTGTGATTTTTCTGTCTGGAGTGGACCGTTTAATTATACATTCCTCTCCGCAGCAACATTGCGATAGTGACATCTAGAGGCCGTTTAAAATATTAGGCACCAATAAGACTAAATTAATAACTATCCTGAAACACATGGAACACAGTGTTAATTAAAATACTGTCCTAATATTGGAATAAAATCATTCAGCAATGCCTAATATTATACATGATAACATTTTCAAACCAACAGTATAGAGTAAAGCATAAACATTAGTTTTAATTTTTTTTTATATATTTGTCAAAACTATACTTGCAATCAGTTAACAGGTATTAAGAATAATGAATTGAACTTTTTCAGCATCTCTGTTTTTGTCAGATTGCATAATCTGGAGGGTCATAGGATGGTTGATGTTAATATATAGTGGAGCTGGAGAGTCATTGAAAGGATGAGCAGATGAGGGAGGGCTATTGCCTATTATTGTCTAGCTGCTTATCATTGGCACCTGCCTACAGTACAAGTTCACAGGGAGCAGTGGATGCTCATTCCATCTTCTCTGCTCTGACCTCTTACACATCTTAAATCCCAAGGACCAGCAGGGAAATGCCAGGACCAGAAATATAGGAAAAACAGATTATGTTCTTTATATCTTAGTGACTTTCAAGAACACTTTTACTATCTGATGAAACTATTCCTTCTGTACAGCCTTCACTGTTATAGATTAAAAAGAGTAAGTAAGACTTGTTCTTGATGTTTTTACTTGATAGTCTACAAACAGCATATAGCTGTTAAATGATTGCAATGTGTCATTGATTACTGATTTATTGTCATGTTAGTGAGATACACATCTATCTATCTATCTATCTATCTATCTATCTATCTATCTATCTATCTATCTATCTATCTATCTATCTATCTATCTATCTATCTTTTGTTTGTTTTTTTAGGAAAAGCTACATTTTTTAATTAGGGATACAGAATAGATGCAAAACATTCATTGCCTTGTATTCTGAATACCAAAATAGTTTTTTTTATTTTTTCAATTGTTAAAGTCAAATCTGAACTTATCTTGTATTGTCTTTATTTTGTATCATGCTAAAAATATATTGGTAGAGTAATAGTATTATTTGCCCTCACTTAATTCGACTTTTATTTCAGCAATTTTATGAAAAAGTAAGTTTGTACATTCTGCGTGATATATTTTAATTTGCGTTGGATTTGTTTGTTGTGACTGTGCATACTTCCATGTAGAATAAATACAGTATGGAACCCAGTAAGCGCTGCATGGGGTAGTGCTGGGGTCACTGGAATTGATGAATTCAGCCCCGCTTTATCACACTGAACATCCTGCCTATGTAACACTAACAGAAATAGACTTCTAAATTGCTGATTGATTTGCAAAATGTCAGCCGAGCATTTACCATTTTCTATATTTTTGCTCTTTTTTTTTTTGCTCTTTTTTTTTTTTTTTAGATTTGCAATTTCTATTGATACAAATATTTAAAGAGGTTCAGCGAGCTTATGTAAAAGCGGGTTCTTATCCTTCCAGCAGTGCTCAGAAGTCGCTGTCCATTTCTGGATGGTACTGAAACTTTTATTCTGCCTGTTCTAGGTGTTAATAACCTTTAGATTCCCTGATGACTGCACAAACTGTGTCACAAGATCCTGATTTTATGTCTGCTATTGGTACAAGAGAAAATCATATTATTTTACAATTAATCTTGGCAGGACTTTAGAGTAAATTCTTCCCTGTGCCTGGGTACCTGCTGGAGTGGAGACCAATACAAAAAAAAATGATTACAGGGAAGACATTTGGTATTGTTTCTTTTCCAGTACAATTGACTGTTTAAACCTAATACACACAGTAACTGTTTACATAGAATTCATATTTACAGTTTTAGAGTTAAACAGTAGTTATTCTACAAAATAGTTGATCAGTGCAAAACTGGTCATTTTCCTCAGTTAAAAAATTTCAGTACAAGACTGTTAATGTCTGATCATTCAGGAAAGAGAATACTCAGTTATCTCAAAGACTAAATACAATTTTGTTAGTCCCTCTTTTTTTTTTTTTTTTAGATGTAATTATTTTCATTTCATAACTATGTAGACATCAGTATTAATGTTGCAGTTATACATCATAATCTTTTTTGTACCTTCAGTCATGCAATGCCTAAAGCCTAAAAAAAATAAAAATGCCAATCTGAAATATTTCACTGATGAGAGTGAAAGGAGACAGGAGAGTGAAAAAGACAATATTTTGCCCCTGTACAAATCATTAGTAAGACCTCATCTGGAATATGCAGTTCAGTTTTGGGCACCAGTTCTCAAAAAGCATCAACAAACTGGAGAAAGTGCAGAGAAGGGCAACCAAACTGGTAAGATACATGAGGCAGATCAGATATGAAAACAGAGTAGATTTAGAACTTAATTTATAGAGAAGAGGCTATTAAGGGGGATATAATCAACATGTATAAACACATAAATATTCAATATAGTGAACTTGGTTTACAGTTTTTCACTTTCAGGTCATTACAAAGGACATGGGACAGTTTTTACCTCTGAAGGAAAAGAGATTTATCCTCTACATACAGAAAGGCTTCTTCACAGTAAGAGCTGTGAAAATGTGACATAGACTCCCTCAAAAACTAGCCCTGGCCAGTTTAGTAGGTTGTTTTAAACATAGCTGGATTAATTCCTAAATGCACTAAATACACAAAATATAATTGGATACTAACATTTATAGGTATTAGCACCAGGGATAGTTGATCCTGAGAATATTTGATTACCCCCCCAGGGGATCAGGCAGAATTATTTTCCTCACTGGATCACATTAGATCATGATTTATTGTTTTTCTGTTTTGTCTTCCTCTGGATCAACTGTGGGTCTAGAATTTTGTATATGTATGTTTTATTTTTTTCTATTAGTTGTGCTAGATGGACTTGTGTCTTTTTTCAACTATGAATAAAACACATGTTATTTTTACAGTTAATTACATCTTGCTTTCAGATATAGGCTGTCAGTTTGGCATATATGTAATTTGCTAGAACTGCTGGCATGTGTGTTGTGGTGCTCTGGGCAATATAGCTCAAATTGCAAAATTCACAAGCAGCATAGCTAGTGTAAAAGTGCTGCCAAGTGAGCTTAAGTAATGGTATAATGGTATATACAAATGACACCTCAAGCTTAGCATATGCTAAAACGGAGTCAAAAACTGAGCTTGACATTGTTGTCCGACTTCTTACTCAAAATGCATATTTATAAAATACACAGTCTATAATATGCAGGCTAACATTTCAGGGGTAATATAGGCTTTCTACTTTTTTGCATTTCTGAATATATATATATATATATATATATATATATATATATATATATATATATAAATAATATTCATTGAAGGTGAGCCGCATGTACTGTAACTCCACATACTGCTCTCTGTATAGCCTACAGATAAAGGGGATTGAGTTCCGGTTTTTCTGCTTCTTTTTTTAAAAAAATTCCATGTTACACAGAACTGAGAACAACAGTTTTGAGCAACATTGCCTTTCATCAATTTCACAAGTACTCAAAAATACTAAAAATCTTATATGTATTCACACCAGAGCTGATAAAACTCCCACAGCCTTGACTCATTACAATGTTAAGTTATGGCTGTGGGAGTTCTTCCGGTGCTTCAGTTCTGTATAGTGGAAAAATGCAATATTAGGTTGAAAAGGGAATCTGTAACCGCTTTATGGAAAATAGAAGACATCTTAGATTTTTGCTCTTGATGGCTTTCCAGGTGCCACTTTTCTGGTGGACTGTGGTAATCTGATGCATTTTTTTATTGGTAAATGTCTACTTAAAGTGTTTGACTACTTTAGGTCAAATATGCTGTACAATGTTTTTAAACTATGCAAGCTTGGTCTGATGTGGAAACATATATAGGGAATGCAGTCCAAAAATACCATTTACTATAAGCCATCTATCTATGTATGACAGGTTGTCATGAGATTTGGTAATGACAAATGAGTGAATGGGTGTGCAGAGCTGAGGTTTACCAGATATCTATTTGAACAGATACAGCTACAGAATAAATATATCTAATGATACATGAAAAACTAATCAAGAAATACATTGATATGCAAATGAAAGGAGTTACTGGGATGATGCTAAAATTATAAGGGCACATTCTTTACAACTTTCCTGTCTAATCCTATATATAGTTTTTCAAATTAGTGGATTAAAAATGCATTTTATTTTAATTAATTGGAATTATTCGATGTGACAGATGAGTAACTAAAAGAGTAATGCCACTGAGTATCCAAAAATCATAAACATGTATGATGATATTTTTTTTTAGATCTAAAGGTCAATGGCCCTTCAAGTTCATGGCTAGTGCAAACCATTGCATTCTGTGTCTTGTTTTTATTTTTTGTAATATTATTGTATTTCCTTTCTCTGTAAAATTTGTGTCTTTTTTTTATGTTATTCCGAATTAAACTGTTAATTTGTATTGTATGTATTGCATTTTCCTTTTTCACAGTCTTCAATTTGTGGACTCTTCCAACACCACTGGATAACTGCAACAGAATCTCATGATTAAAGCTAGACCACCAGTGGGACAAATGTCTTCAGTGGTTGCACCTGCTAAAGAAACCAATGCAATGGGACCTAAAGATGTTGAACTTATACTTGTAAAGGAACAAAATGGAGTCCAGTTCACTAACTCGACACTGGTTAATCCATCCCAGACCAATACTGAAAATCAAGAGAGAGAGACCTGGAGTAAGAAGATCGATTTCCTTCTTTCTGTTATTGGGTTTGCAGTGGACTTAGCTAATGTTTGGAGGTTTCCATACCTGTGTTACAAAAATGGAGGAGGTAAGTTATTATTCATACCACAGATAAAGACATAGCTAAATTTATATATGTGAATAAATGTATCTGCAAAAAATAGTTAAGGTTCTGTTGCGCCAGCAGCCAACCATTATAAGTAGTTCTTTTGAGCTATGTAGTGTGACATAAATTAAAGTTTGCAGACTCTTGTGTCACCTTCTAAACTCCAGCATCTATTGATGAAGTCCTACACCTGCCTTCTACCCTCTTATAAGCCTGCCAAAACCCCTCCCCCTATAGCTCTGAGTACCAAAACCTGTCATGATGAGACATTTATGCAATAATGCTAGCAGTATGCCCCATGATAAGAGCTGAGATCATTTAGAGTTAGGGACCATATTTTGCAGAGGTGCCTTGATGCAGCAGTGTGGCTGTACATGTATTTGCAAATGTATCCAACAAAAACCTATGCTGGTGTGTGGGTGTGTGTGTGTCTTACAACCACCAACTACATATTCCATTGCATTATTTGAAATGCCTCTCCAGTCTAAAAAATATTTTTTTTTTTAAGAAAAAAGGGAAAGGGTTAGAACCTCTGTAAGGGTTTTTATTCTGGCTGTGTCCTTTTCAATTATGGCACAGATAAAGAAGGAATTTGGGACTTTAAATGAGACTAATTGACATTGTGGAGGTGGATTGGTAAAAGGACATATTTAATAACATGAAAAGATGTAAAAAATGCATATCAATGATACAAAACAAGTAAACAGTATTGATCATATATATATACACGCATACATATGCATATATAATGGACATCAAGGATACATGATATCATCTTGATAAAACAAGTAGTAGTGTAAAGAAATTGATAGATAAATTCTGTAGATTCATATACATGTCATATAGGCGGCACATTGCAATAGAAGTAAATAATATAGAATGGTATAAACATGATTAATGTAGATGATATGCTGAAGTAATTTCTGATACAGGCATGTATCTGCATCCTAAAAGCTCGACGTGTTTTGTGTATGAACACTCATCAGGGGCAGATGCTCAGGAGTATCTATAAAAAATAAATATAATTAATCTAATATGGCACTAAACATGACAGGAAGAGGCAAATAAGCCAGTCCTGGATACTTACCTATGATGAAATATAGTGGAGTATAGTGAGTGTGGGGCCAGGGCCAGAAGGGTAGTCTGTCCTGGAAGCTGAGGTAATTGGAGCTGCATGCCAGCAGGGCGCACAGACAGAGCCCCCCAGAACACAGATAGCCAGTCTTCACAGTGGGTTTAAATGATGGACACGTGGTGACTGTCAGAGAGTCTATGATAAATGAATAGGGTTTCAATGAACTACATGATGTCCATGACAAAATCCAGTGAGGATAAAATCAGAATGGTGAAGATAGTGATAAGTCAGTGAACGTATTGATATACCAAAAACACAGTTTAGCAAGAATAGGAATATAAAGAGAAATGTGCAGAGACATCAGGGACAGTCCCACATCACCAAGACCAGTTGGGGAGAGAAAAAAGTGGCTGGCTAACCAACAAATGTGAGGGGTGATTATGGCACAGATAGCAATAAAAGCCCTTTCTGAGTACAGCAAGAAAGGTTTAGAAGATGGTCTGCCATGTTTTGCTGCTCATGTCCACATTGGGGAAATATTTTTTATCTATTCCATAGTGATCACTAGTCATCACGAAGGCAGCAAAAAAAAACCTGACAGAAGACCTTGCACTAACATGGGAGTTCTGACAAGATGTCATTCACTTCAATGTTTTTTTCTTTTACCAATGAAGGCCAGCACTGAGAGTCTTGCTTCCTACAATGCATCACACGCTTAGTGTTTGGGAGATGTTAGCACCCAGTCATTATGTTTTACAAACTATTTTATTTCTCTATTTTATTTTTAAACAAGCAATAGCATGGCAGAATCAATACCGTTTTTGAGTAGAGATATTTGTCTCTGTCTGTGAACAATTAACTATGTCGAGATACTGGGAGTGAGACGCTGCCAATCCTTCAATCCCTACTTAAGTCCATTTTTTACTTGTGATTAATATATAACACTTGAGCAAATGCATGTATGTATTTGTGTTATTTCATGTAATCTTTAAAACAAACATGCAACCTATAATACCTTAATTGAAGGTATGTCCCTGTCTTATATTTTTAGGTGCTTTCTTGGTACCATATTTGTTTTTCATGATTATTGCTGGCATGCCTCTTTTCTATATGGAGTTGGCTATTGGACAGTTTAATCGAGAGGGAGCTGCTGGAGTGTGGAAGATATGCCCTATATTCAAAGGTAAATATTTTTAAAAACTTCCCATTGCATTGCATTATTGGTGTCCCAAATGATAGCATGTTATAGGCATCCTCCTACTGGAAACCAATGAAGTTCAACAAGGTGGATATCCCCCCACCCTGCTTTGTAAATGATATTGAACGAAAGTGAGAAAAAGTTTGAAAGTACATCTCCCTATGTAAACATCCTCTGGGAGTAAAAAGATACAATTTATAACCAATGGTTTGTTGACATGGGTTGGTATAAATACCAGGAAGCATTTGGCAAGTTTATTTGTTTCACACATTATGGAGTGCTCTATACCTTTTTGTTTTTTCACTTTTTTATTGGTCACTACTGATGAAGCCACTGTAGTGGTGAAACATGTTGAGTTATGGCAGAAGCACACACAAATCCGTAACTCCACTCAAAACTAGCCTCTCTTGTACATGTTCAACCCCCCCGTTGCCGGCCATAGTAGTCCATCCCCACTCTCCATTGAGAACATAAAAGAATGTCAGCCGCACTCCACTTAGCTCTCCTTGCAGTATTTTTAATAGTCAATAAATTGACTGCATACAGTGAATTCTCCACCCAAAACCAGCCTTCCTTGACATGTTTCACCACTCCTGGCTTGCTCACTAAGATAGGGGAAGTCCTACCAATTTATTGAATAGTAAAAAATACCTCAAGAAGAGCTAAGTGGAGTACAATGGACATTCTTTTATGTTGAGCTATGTTTGTCCATGTAATAAAGGAAGGAATAGTCCTCCAATATCCTCTACTCACTCCCTTGTAAAGGATTAAAGGAAAAAGAGTAAAGTGCTATAAATGAATGACATATAACTACACAAGTACCCCCTCCCGCCTGGAGACTTTGCTCACAATCACCTTTAGAACACCGTATTATATGATTATTTCATGCCATAGCATTTATTTATAAGTCTAATTACACAATGGAGTGATTAAATGTTGGCACTGGCGAATCCACTGCCACATACAAACCACCCAATCACCGCACAGCTGACTGCACATTTTATATAAGAAAAGGTAATGCATGAGGAGAGATGAGCCATATAGAGTTGACTTGTGTCCCTTTAACATCCTTTGTACAATAATAAATATTAGTGAGCAAATTTTGGGAATTGGTATGATGGCTGCCAATTAGGTGTTTTTTAAGGAAAATTTACAATTCAAAGGTTATCTTAATTTTAATTATGGGGAATGGTAAGAACCCTGTCAGGTTTTTATTGCTGTGTCCCCACTGAAAAGATTCTCTCTCTCTATTTGTTCTGATCACCATTGTCACTGAAACTGAATGCAAGGGAAAATGTTTAACTCAGAACCTGAATAGGAGAGAAATCTTCTAATAGGGACAATACCTCTAAGAGGAGATGTCCCTCTCCTTGGAGAGATTTCCTCTCTCATTCTGTTGTGGGTAAAGGTCATGAAGTATCGAGAAATCTCTTAAAGGCAGGGGTTTTCATTTTTCCCCAGTCTATCCAACACAAGAAAAAAGTATTGGCTTAGATTTACTGTAGGTTTTAGGCAGACCAGAGGTAGATATATAGTCTGCATGTTCGATTTTGACCCCAAGAAAAGCCAATTAACCTCTTTTATAAAACCAGTATACATACATACAGTAGCAAGGCTGTTGGCCCTTAATGCCCCGCCACCTCATATATGTGTTGCTGCCTTGTTCTGTTGTGCCATTGGTGTCACCAGGACTTTGACTGAGCTGTTACTGACAGCTCACTGTCAACTATCAACAACCAGGAGTTGGCTCCCAATGACATGAGCACCAGGCAGCCAATCAAAGTGCCAGATGATTGGAAGGCCCTCCAAGTGACCTCTATTTAAAAATAAAGAAAATTGTCACTTACATTTCTAAACATTATCAGACTTTAGGAATTAAAGTGGTTCTAAAGCCTAAACATTTGTTACATTAAAGAGAAAGTAAACCTTCCTGTATTCTTTGTACCTATAGGTAAGACTAGAATAAGGCTTACCTATAGGTACGAGAAGAGGCTTCCCATGGGGGTACTGGACAGAGAGCAGGAGCCAGGTGTGCCAGCGGGGGACCTGAGAAGAGGAGCTTTGGGGCAGCTCTGTGCAATTCCATTGCACAGAGCAGGTAAGTATAGAGATGTTATTTTTTTTTCCTTTACAATCACTTTAACTTTATTTTTATGACAATATCAATATACTGTACATCGCTAGAGGGATCCAAGGAGTTTCCTTAAAACTCTCATTAAAAGTTAATTGACCAAAGATGTTGCAGCAGTGTAAAAATTGCCACCAGCAAGACAATTTTGTATGGAAATTTTATTGGTATTGGAAAGACAAAAAACAAAGGTAGAGTTTTACAACAAGAAATAAGATACTGCAGAGGATAAAGCAGTGTACAATTTGCCAGCAGCAGGATAATTGTACATAGCAATTTTAGGGCCAAATTTGCTAGAGACATGGGTAGGGTTTTGCTACAAGAAATAAATTGTCCAGATATGGGACATTTTTATTCAGGAATAATAGACCCAACTGATGTATACCTAACTTTTATTTTATTTCTGGTGATAGGGAAGTGCGTTGAATGTAAGTGATCTAATGTAATGAGATTTAGGTGCACACTGTTCTTGCCCTTTTGTTATGGACAATACAGCAGCTAAAAATCACCAATGACTTTAATTCAACCACAAAATACAATTAAAGACAAACAAGCCAACAATATTAATAGCAAAAAAGGAGCAAAAGTGTTGAATATCAAAAGAGCTAGCAATGAGAATTAAAGTACAGTTTTTAACTGACTCTAATCTTTTCATAAGCAATTTGTCAGCTTTGCCCTTTCCATACAGCAGCTTCCAATACACAAACACTCTGGCTGCTCTGTGACCCCCCCCCCCCAATCCTTTAGTCAGAGGGCTAGCACATGACAAAGCCCCCATTATTAACCCTTCTACAAGACTATATAAGACTATCAATATTTCTTTATTTTTAATGGTAATGAAATCTAAACCCAAATTCATTGTGAACATTGTGTAAAAAATGGGAAGCCTTCATAATTGAAAACTGTGGGAAACTGAGGATGCAGTCCTGCCAAATGCAATTTGAAAAGTCTGGTGACTCTAGATGCAATGGATTATAAAAAAAAAGAAACACACATTTAATTTTCTCTAAATTGGTTGGTTTACACTGGAACAAGTGTAGGGTTCCCAATGTTAATTTTTCATATAAAGCTGTGCTTAACGTGACAAAATGAAACATTAATAAATGTAAAATTTGTGAGAGAAAGGTCCATAGACTGACCAAGTCCATCCACTGATATGCACACCATCTGTCACCAAAATTGTGTGATCCTGGATGTAGACCACCATATAGAATTCCTGCTTACCAGAACGTGTTAACCTCTCAATCTCGCTTGCGGCTAATAATCCAGCCAAGGCCTTTCTCCTTCTGTGAAACGAAATGGAAATCCACCTCTTATAGGTACTTGATCATATACACTCCCCATGTAAAAGTAATAAAACTGGCCAGGGCATAAAATTCTTGATGTATTTATTGTAAAATACCCTTGTATCAAATGCTGCGGAACACGCATATATAAAAAGCTGGCCGGCTCAAACACAGCAGCCTGTCCTTCAGGGAATTGCATACGCGGTGGCATCAGCACGTTGCTCCACGTGATTTAGTACTGTGTGTGTCTCATAAAATCTGTTTTATGGTTTAGATGAACAGCGCAGTTTTTCCATTTTTTATGAATTCCCAATTTTCAAACTTGTTGCCTGATTTTTTTTCCCAAAAAATACCTTTTGTCTTTGTTTTGCAGGTGTTGGCTTTACAGTCATTCTGATATCATTATATGTGGGATTTTTTTACAACGTGATCATTGCTTGGGCTTTGTATTATCTTTTTTCCTCATTTACATCAGAGCTTCCATGGATTCACTGCAACAATTCATGGAATAGTCCCAACTGTTCTGAGACAAAATATGATTTCAATGGCTCAGGTTACTCTTTTTTCAATGACACTTCCAAGGTCACTCCAGCTGCAGAATACTTTGAGTAAGTACTGAACAGTTACTCATCAAGGCATTGATGGTCTGTGAGTAAATAACAGCAGTGGAAAATTTGTGTTTTCTAACCAGATTTGGTTTATTATATACTGCAATAAAGTGTAAGGCAACACTATAAAATTTAAACTAGCTCAAATGCAATATGTATAAGTCCATATGAAATTGGGAACAACTACGAAAATAAAAATAAAATATTCAAAATTAATACCACAGTCCTGCACCCGAGGTGCGCTGTATGTGAATTATTCTTTCAAATTCTTCTTGTGACTAGTGCTCATCTGCCGCCAGGTGAAAAACCTGCTCACCTCTAATACAATAAAAATAGGTTCATCTGTGTCCTCCAATGGCTATTAATCTCCCAGGATAATAGACCTCTGCTCTGACCCCCTCAGACTTTGGATGGTAACTCCGTCCACTTGTCCGGCATCCACCATTAAATGGAACAAAAGGGCAACAACATAGTGCTCTCTATATAAAATTTCTTAATTTATCCCCCACTTATAAAAACACAAGAAAGACAATCAAAAATCACTTTAAAACAATTCAGTCAGCCAGCTCACAACTACCCTCATTTATCCTGGGAGATTAATAGCCAGTGGAGGACACAGATGAGCCCATTTTTATTGTATTAGAGGTGTGCAGGTTTTTTACCTAGCGGCAGATGAGCACTAGTCATAAGAAGAATTTGAAAGAATAATCCACATATAGAGCACTATCAGGACTGTGTTATTCATTTTGAAAATTGTAATTTTTTTAGTTTTGGCTGCATGGATTGAATTAGTATTGATTTGATTAGATTTGGTTACTGCTAATGTAAAATCCAACGCATTACTTTGCTGTACCTTTGTATGATTAAATCATAGTTTTACATTTAGGTCCTAAACACAGGTTTTATTTAAAGGGCCAGTCCACCCAAAATGGAGAATTTGGGTTTTGGTAGACGGTTAGTGAGACACCTTTACTTCAGTTCCTAAATCTGCACACCTTCTTTGGCCATTATTAGAGGTTCCCAGTCTTCCTTTTGGATTTTTAGCATTTAGGTAAAATTATTGAGGATACAAGAAGAGATCTTGTAACAGTGACACCCAAAACTCAATGATGGGCATGAAAGAAGTCAAAAATTGTAGCAGGAAGATATTGCAGTTGGAGAATGCAAATCATAATACAAACTAGGGCTGACTCAGCCATATATACTTTGACTAAAATATTATAAACCCTTTACTGATTAACCCTTTACCATGTAAATGTTATTCTAAAGATTACCTGACTCTATATACATGAAAATGTTATGCTACAGAATGTCATATTCAGCAATCAATCACAAAGTGATTACCAACCTTTGAAAAGCTTCCCTGATTCCCTTAACTATTACATTTCCCACACCCTATATATTTCTAATGGATCAGAGCAATTTTATCATCTCAGCTACAGGACTATTGATTTGGCAAGTACTTTGTCTTACTTATGGAAAACAAAGCAAAACATATATATTTTTTTTCAGAATCAATGTCTTTCTTTTGGCAGTGCTGTCTTATAAAAATTATTTTATTTCTTATGCAATGTAGAGCCAAAAAGACATAACAGAATTAAATATCCTTGTTATTGTTTCACCAGTGATAGTTTTAAAACAACTTGTGTTACTATAGATAAAAATTGCAAATTATTCTAAAATGTCTCCCATTTATAATGACTTCTATGTTATAATGTTTTTGGTCCATAGCAAAGTTTACTCATTTAAAAATTAAATATAGGCAAAACGTTTTTGTTTTTTTAAATATAGAAACTTTACTTGTAAGGTTGCTTCAACCAATATTATGTGCAAACGTAAAGATACTCCTTTGGTTTGCACCTCAAAGAAATAGCATAAATACAGTGTAAAAATAATATTGGTAAATCTTTTTCAATGCTGCCTGGGAACATTGGGGGGCATTTACTAAAGCTTGTGCACACAGACTCTGGTGAAGCTGTACAGAGTAACCAATCAGCTTTAAGACCCCTTTCACACTGAGGCGTTTTTCAGCCGCTACAGCGCTAAAAATAGCGCCTGCATAGCACCTGAAAAAAGCATCAGCTGCAAACCCAGTGTGAAAGCCTGAGTGCTTTTACACCGGGGCGCTGCGCTGGCAGGGCGTCACAAAAAGTCCTCCTGCCAGCAGCTTCTTTGCAGCGGTGCAGGAGTGGTGAATACACCGCTCCTGCCCCGCTCCTGCCCATTGAAAACAATGGGGCAGCGCCGCTATACCGCCAGCAAAGCGGCAATTTGCTGGCGGATTTAACCCCTTTTCAGCCGCTAGCGGGGGTTAAAACTGCCCAGCTAGTGGCCAAATAGCGCCGCTAAAACAACGGTAAAGCAGCGCTAAAAATAACGCTGCTCTACCGCTGACGCCCGGGGTGGCTCAGTGTGAAAGGGGTCTTATTAGTTTTATTGTCAAAGCTTAATTTAACAAGCTGAAGTTAGAAGCTGATTGGTTACTATGCACAGCTGTGCCAAATTCTGCATGCACCAGTTTTAGTAAATCTCCCCCATAGTTTACATAATTTAGATATTTTTCACAGAAACTGCTGCAGTGACTCTGGAAACACAAAGTGTCATTTTGACAGCTGGCCTCTCAATAATAGCAGTAGAATGGCTGCTTTTAGTGAATAGGAATTTTTGGGGCTTAATCACTTTTGTGTTGCACTGCAAGTTAATGCATAAAACAAGTATTAGCATGTTGCAGTGCTATTCATTTTCAATTGCACACCAATGCACTAAGGCAATGCAGTTGCAACTACAATGCAAATTTTTTGTAGTGCACTACTGGGTGATAGTACACTGCATCAAAAGAAATGTCTGCATGTACTTTTTCTGTCCATTCTGGTGCATTGGCAGCCCAATCTAAATGACTAAGCAAGAAAGACTCGCTACTCCAGGTGAGTTGTAGTATCCTAATGGAAGTGGTGGGTGCCCGCCCTGGCTCACCTTCTTAGACAATGAATTAAAAGAAATGGCTGCACACCACAGTAATGATCCACGACCTTTATTGGGCATCCCAAGTAACACCACAGGACCAGAATGCCTGGTAGACGCAGTTCACACAGTTCAGATGAAGTGTGTGAAACGCATCTACCAGGCATTCTGGTCCTATGGTGTTACTTGGGATGTCCAATAAAGGATCTTGGATCATTACTGTGGTGTGCAGCCATTTCTTTTTATTCAACCCAATCTAAATGTCTGGGCTGCCTTAGCGCAACACTTGGTAATGCAGGACACAACACACAAGAAGGCAAACGTGTAATTGGACCCTTACTCCCAAAGTCCTCAACAGGTACCTCTTAGTTCTAGTCTGAGAGTGTGGAGTTAACACCCTAACTGTATTGCTGGTTGTAGTTGTAAATGGGAATTATCGGGCTTCAGCAAGCTTATTAGTATGTTTCAGGATTGATAAAGTGCGCTAAAGCCTGTCAATGGACTGTTTAAAGCTACAGCCATTATTCTTATTGTCAGCTGTACACAGCTGGAGTAGAGCTAAAAGGTGCTTCAAAACATCGAGAAAGCTTTAAAAATGCTGTCTGAGGTCAATACCTTTTAAAGTTTTAGCTTTTTTAAGCTAAGGTTAACACATGGCTAAACACACATGTGTTTGAGGCCCAATGCTATTTTGTGTAATTTAAATTATTATTTATACAGTTAACATGGATCAATGGTTTATAAAGCATCAGAACGACTTTAGAAAAGATAAGTAGAACCCTATAGGAAGCTTTTGAAAATTATAATATGATGTTCTGTATGGTAGCCAGTTGCCCATTCAAAGCTTTCCAAGTTGAATAAGCAGACAAAAGATTTCTCTCTGAGAGATGTTATGTGTATAGTAAAATCATTAGGAAAAATATTCATGCTAATGAGGCAAAAGGTATGATATTTATTCTCTATATTTTGAAATTCTCAAAATTGTTTCCTGTCCTGTATAAATGTTCATTAATGTTGCAGCTGAGAATTTGCAGTGCACTAGTTTCATGACAGCTACAGTAAATGTCTCAGACCAACAATCAGGAACCAGTCAGCATGGTTCCCGACCAAATGAACACCGTGACAAATTATCATGGTGATCACTGAAATTTGTGTTACCAAATTAGCTGCATACAAACTTCTCTCTCATAAAATGTTAGTATTTCCCTCCCTTTTCCCATAGCAGAGCATTTGCCTAATAGTGTTTGCTTATGTATAACCTGAAACTGCAAACTTCTCCATTCTGGGCAACATAAGATTCCTGCTTTCCATTGGCTTCTTTTTATCTTGTTCACCTTCAGCTTTTGACATTTAATATCTCCCTTGACTGTATTCCTATTTCTTTGTAAAGGTGGTGAGAAAATAATACCAATACCCTTCCAAAATACTAAAGCACTCATTTATTCCAAATATAAGGCAGTTACTCCATGTTTTAACACCAAAGCTAGTTTGCCTTTGTTATACACACATGGGGTCTGTTTAAAAAAATAAAACAATAAATAAAATAGTAATTTAAAAAAAAACATTTTTTGTAAATATTCTTTTCATGTGACAACACTGAAGAAATTACACTTTGCTATAATGTAAAGTAGTGAGTGTACAGCTTGTATAACAGTGTAAATTTGTTGTCCCCTCAAAATAACTCAACACACAGCCATTAATGTCTAAACCACTGGCAACAAAAGTGAGTACACCCCTAAGTGAAAATGTCCAAATTGGGCCCAATTAGTCATTTTCTATCACCGGTGTCATGTGACTCGTTAGTGTTACAAGGTCTCAGGTGTGAATGGGGAGCAGGTGTTTGGTGTTATCGCTCTCACTCTCTCATACTGGTCACTGGAAGTTCAACATGGCACCTCATGGCATAAACTCTCTGAGGATCTGAAAAAAAGATTTGTTGCTCTACATAAAGATGGCCTAGGCTATAAGAAGATTGCCAAGACCCTGAAACTGAGCTGCAGCACGGTGCCCAAGACCATACAGCGGTTTAACAGGACAGGTTCCACTCAGAACAGGCCTCGCCATGGTCGACCAAGGAAGTTGACTGCACGTGCTCAGCGTCATATCCAGAGGTTATCTTTGGGAAATAGATGTATGAGTGCTGCCAGCATTGCTGCAGAGGTTGACAGGATGGGGGATCAGCCTGTCAGTGCTCAGATCATACGCCGCACACTGCATCAAATTGGTCTGCATGGCAGTCATTCCAGAAGGAAGCCTCTTATAAAGATGATGCACAAGAAAGCCCACCAAAGACAAGCAGACTAAGGACATGGATTACTGGAACCATGTCCTGTGGTATGATGAGACCAAGATAAACTTATTTGGTTCAGATGGTGTCAAGTGTGTGTGGCTGCAACCAGGTGAGGAGTACAAATACAAGGTGTGTCTTGCCTACAGTGAAGCATGATGGTGGGAAATTCATGGTCTGGGGCTGCATGAGTGCTGCTGGCACTGGGGAGCTACAGTTCATTGAGGGAACCATGAATGTCAACATGTACTGTGACATACTGAAGCAGAGCATGATCCCCTCCCTTCAGAGACTGGGTCACAGGGCAGTATTTCAACAGGATAGGGCTGTGGAAATGAAAGATGAATTCCTCGATTAATCGTTAATTTTTTTGATCGATCAAAATTTTTTTGATCATTAGGCCGCTTGCCCTGGGGCCGCTTTGGGCCAAGCTGTGGCTGCAGCGCAGCGCTCTGCTCCCTCCTCCTCCTCCACTATATGTCATACACAATCTGCAGGCTACTCCCGCTGTGTGTCTCGGAGCTGAGTGTGAAAATCCGAAAAGTCCTGCCCTCATCCTAGATCAGCTCGTGTTCTGTTTATCACACTAGCTGATCTAGGAGGAGGGCGGGGCTTTTCTCTCAGTGCGGCCAAAGTTTTCACACTCAGCCCCGAGACACACAGCGGGAGATGCCCGCAGTCTGTGTAATCCAGGCACAGGCACTGACTACAGTGAGGCTGCGATTATGGGCACGGTGAGACTGCATTATGGGCACGGTGAGGCTGCCATTATAGGCACGGTGAGGCTGCGATTATGGGCACGGTGAGACAGCATTATGGGCACGGTGAGGCTATGATTATGGGCACGGTGAGACAGCATTATGGGCATGGTCAGGCTGCGATTATGGGCACGGTAAGGCTGCGATTATGGGCATGGTAAGGCTGTGATTATGGGCACGGTGAGGCTGCGATTATGGGCACAGTAAGGCTGAGATTATGGGCATGCTGAGGCTAGGTTTATGACGTGTGACGTCCTAGCCATGCCCCGCTATGTCCGGCTTCGGCCGTTGCCATAACAACGGTGCTAAATCAGCTATAAGTAGTTGGATCTGTATGTACGTTATAATTAATCGAAATTAGCCGATTAATCGATTAAAAAAAGAATTGATTAATCGAACACGAAAATTTTAATCAGTAACAGCCCTAATATATATATATATATATAAACTTTTCAAAGTAGAGGAAAGCCGCACCCAGTCTTAAATTAGTTCAGTGCTATATATATACAGCTATTTGTCAACTGAATCTGCTTGTACATTTGTTCTCTGTGAATTGTTTAAAAATAATTGTTTTTGAAGGCAGTTTTCTCCTCTGAGAGTGTCCTTTGATTATGGCCATTAGTCAAACACCACATCACGGGCACTAGAGGGAGCAGAGGAGCAACGGACCTACTGTATATACATATTTTTAACAAGAGATACAATGTAACAATACTAGGGAACGCTAGAGGGGATTATCAAATAAATACTGCCCATAATAAAAGAATTAGCATTTAAAGATGAAAACAACCTAACCATTCATTTTTGCCCTATTTGCACTGAACACATGTACATGCATAAAATAAGATTGTATTTGGATGTTTTATGTAGACATTTTACCAGTGTGTTATTTTTGAAAAAATTACATGCGTGGATTTTTAGGAACTGGAATCATGGGCCTTATATCTAAGCTATAGTAGTTGCGTTTGACATCTGGTCTTTCATGCTGAGACGGTATCCTTTTGTTGTGCTAATCCTCTCTTGCAGCAGATGTTGCAGCTGTTGTTGGGTTTTGATGTGTAACTGCCACTTGTTTACCATCATGTCTGAGTTAGAAAGGTGGAGAAAGTCTTTTGAGGTATTAATGTTTTTTCTCATTTTTGGCTGAAAGGTGTTTAGCTTGATAGCCACTAAATATGTTGGTCTTGTGACCGTATCCTCAAAAGTGAAAGTGAGTAATTAAGAGAACCTCTTTTAGTGAACTGAAAACAGTGCTGGAACATGCGGCACAGGTCAGACCCACACACACACACACATATATAATTTATATATATATATATATATATATATATATATATATATATATATATATATATATATATATATACACACACAAGTTTATTGGTCAAAACTCTTTTTCAGACTCAAGCTAACAGGGTATTAGGCATTAGTCTCAAATTAATATTGTTTTAACTCAGTTATAAAGATAACCTCCAGATAATCCAGATAAGCACTTGTAACATGTACCTATAATCTGATATTTACAATACATGTACAATGACCAATTAAAGAGGAACTGCAGTTGGCTCACATACTGTAATTTGTAATTAAAACATCTTTGCCATTCTGAGGCTTCCCTCCAACCACTTTGCATGTTATTATATATATATATTGTGAGTCTGTACTTGCCAAATATGCTGCAGAAATCTCCATCCACTGAGTCTGGCTGCAACTATTTTAAATGTGGGTAGCTGAAGCCTGTTCACTTCCTGGATTTACACAGACACACCTCCAGCTCTGCAGCCCTGCAGCTCTGATTGGCCCTCTTATGACTCATCACCCCCACCTTCCTGGTAAACTCTTATGAGAGTGAGAGAGAGAGTTGTGCATGATGTCATAAGCCTAGCCTTTTTACCAGACAAGAAACAGGAAGTGAGCTGTATAAGGTATTCACTGGCAGAAAAAATGTTTTACTATCCAAAGTAAACCAGTTGCAGACCGCCTCACGCAGATATACTGCGGCAGAATGGCACGGGCAGGCAAAATCACTTATCTGGTACATGATCTGCCTCCCGCTGGCGGGGGGTCCGTTCGGACCCCCCCGGTGCCCGAGGCGGTCGGCTTCTGTCTGGGAGCGTTCAGAGATGAGGGGGAGACCATCCATTTGTGGCCCCCCCTCGTGATCGCTCCCAGTCAATGAGATTCTTCCTCTGCTGTTGTATAGTAAACAGCAGCAGAGGAAGTGATGTCATCTCTCCTTGGATCGGTATTTTCCGTTCCAGCGCAGAGGAGAGAAGACATCTGAGTGAGTTGCACAACACAACACACTCAGTAGAACATGCCAGGCACACATTACACCCCCCATCACCCCCCGATCACCCCCTGATCACCCCCTAATCACCCCACCCCCGTCACACTGACACCAAGCAGTTTTTTTTTTTCTGATTACTGCATTGGTGTCAGTTTGTGACAGTTAGTGTGGTAGGGCAGTTAGTTTTAGCCCCCTTTAGGTCTAGGGTACCCTCCTAACCCAGGAAAAATAAAAACTGAAGTGAAAAGAGATTTATATCATGACTATAAATAAAACGAGGATAAAGTGCAAAACATTAAAAAGTGATCTAAAAGGGTCCAATCAAGTGAAACATCAACTAAAATGTCTTTAGTGAATCCAGATCACCAACTGGATTCACTGGAAGACGTGATGATGTCACGAAACGCGTAGGGCGGAGCCAGACGACGCGCTGACGTCACCTCCAAGTAAACCGCATTCCAGCAGGACGGGTCTGTCCGAGCTCCGGTGGCCACGGAGCCGGACTTAAGGCTGTTTATTGCATCACGCTTTGTAAGTGTGCATTTTTTATTTGCTTTTATCTAAATAAATGTATCAGTTTTACACTATGTGAGTTCCTTCTATATATTTTATGGTATCCTTACCATGGGTTCGTTGGTGTGGAGGATGATGTGATGACCTCTGGTGGACATCGTTGGCAGCTCTCACTCCTGACTTATAAAGATTTCTGCTTGCTGTGATCCTCTGTGGTGGGGGGTCATGGCCATTTGGTAAGAAGCTACCCCTTCCATTTTCTGGTGGTGGACTTTCCCTTGCTGTCACAGACCAATACCAACCATCACTTGGACTTTTGTTGTTTTTGTTGGTGATCTGGATTCACTAAAGACATTTTAGTTGATGTTTCACTTGATTGGACCCTTTTAGATCACTTTTTAATGTTTTGTACTTTATCCTCGTTTTATTTATAGTCATGATATAAATCTCTTTTCACTTCAGTTTTTATTATGACACATAGGTATTAGCGCAACCCCTTATTTTTCCTATGTTTATTCACAATTGATGTTTTTGTGGGGATTGCAGCTTTTTATATTAATTGATTATTTTTTGTTTATAGCGCGGTTTCTCCTAATTTTTCTATACCCCCCTAACCCCCCCTAATAAAGTTTTAACCCCTTGATCACCCCCAGTGTCACTAAGCGATCATTTTTCTGATCACTGTATTAGTGTCACAGGTGACGCTAGTTAGGGAGGTAAATATATAGGTTCGCCGTCAGCGTTTTATAGTGTCTGGGACCCCCATATACTACCTAATAAAGGTTTTAACCCCTTGATTGCCCCCTAGTTAACCCTTTCACCACTGATCACCGTATAACTAATATATAGTGATATAACTTAGGTTTTAGGGTCAGATAGGGTCTGCGTCGCCCCAGGCAGCGTCAGGTTAGCGCCACTACCGCTAACACCCACACACGCAGCATA
Organism: Aquarana catesbeiana; assembly: GCF_042186555.1. Classification (NCBI taxonomy): domain Eukaryota; kingdom Metazoa; phylum Chordata; class Amphibia; order Anura; family Ranidae; genus Aquarana; species Aquarana catesbeiana. Next base: position 312,921,791 of record NC_133328.1, read on the forward strand.
CGCCTCCCTTAGTGGTATAGTATCTGAACGGATCAATATCTGATCCGATCAGATCTATACTAGCATCCCCAGCAGTTTAGGGTTCCCAAAAACGCAGTGTTAGCGGGATCAGCCCAGATACCTGCTAGCAACTGCATTTTGCCCCTCTGCCCGGCCCAGCCCAGCCCACCCAAGTGCAGCATCGATCGATCACTGTCACTTACAAAACACTAAACGCATAACTGCAGCGTTCGCAGAGTCAGGCCTGATCTCTGCAATTGCTAACAGTTTTTTTGGTAGCGTTTTGGTGAACTGGCAAGCACCAGCGGCCTAGTACACCCCGGTCGTAGTCAAACTAGCACTGCAGTAACACTTGGTGATGTGGCGAGTCCCATAAGTGCAGGTCAAGCTGGTAAGGTGGCAAGCACAAGTAGTGTCCCGCTGCCACCAAGAAGAAGACAAACACAGTCCCGTCGTGCCCATAATGCCCTTTCTTCTGCATTCGCCAATCCTAATTGGGAACCCACCACTTCTGCAGCGCCCGTACTTCCCCCATTCACATCCCCAATCAAATGCAGTCGGCTGCATGAGAGGCATTTTCTTTATGTCCTCCTCTCAGCAAATAGCTTGGGGTGTCTACTTTTCAAAATGGGGTCATTTTGGGGGGGTTTGTGCCACCTGGGCATTCCATGGCCTCTGAAACTGTGATAGGCAGTGAAGAGTGAAATCAAAAATTTACGCCCTTAGAAAGCCTGAAGGCGGTGCTTGGTTTTCGGGGCCCCGTACGCAGCTAGGCTCCCAAAAAGTCCCACACATGTGGTATCCCCGTACTCAGGAGAAGCAGCTGAATGTATTTTGGGGTGCAATTCCACATATGCCCATGGCCTGTGTGAGCAATATATCATTTAGTGACAACTTTTTGTAAATTTTTTTTTTTTTTTTTGTCGTTATTCAATCACTTGGGACAAAAAAAATGAATATTCAATGGGCTCAACATGCCTCTCAGCAATTTCCTTGGGGTGTCTACTTTCCAAAATGGGTAATTTGGGGGGGGGTTGTACTGCCCTGCCATTTTAGCACCTCAAGAAATGACATAGGCAGTCATAAACTAAAAGCTGTGCAAATTCCAGAAAATTTACCCTAGTTTGTAGACGCTATAACTTTTGCGCAAACCAATAAATATACGCTTATTGACATTTTTTTTTACCAAAGTCATCTGGCAGAATACATTTTGGCCTAAATATATGACTAAAATTGAGTTTATTGGATTTTTTTTTATAACAAAAAGTAGAAAATATAATTTAAAAAAAAAAATTTAGTTTTTTTCCCTTTATAGCGCAAAAAAAATACCACAGAGGTGATCAAATACCATCAAAAGAAAGCTCTATTTGTGGGAAGAAAAGGACGCAAATTTCGTTTGGGTACAGCATTGCATGACTGCGCAATTAGCAGTTAAAGTGACACAGTGCCAAATTGCAAAAAGTGCTCTGGTCAGGAAGGGGGTAAATCCTTCCGGGGCTGAAGTGGTTAAAATAACAAGGGCAGAAGATTTAATAGATGGAAAGATGAAAAAATGACTAAAGTTCCGCTTTAAATATGCATTGCTAGTAGAATGTATACAGCTTATCAGAGCATATAATAAACATCACTGGGAAATAATTTAGGTCCCTGGTATGAGAAGTAATGGTCTCATATGTTACCGAATCTATATCTTCGAAATTCAGAGCTTAAACAAGGCTTAAAGCAGTGTTAAACCCAAAGCCAAAAAATGTAATATATTGCAGCTTACTAGCCATTAGATGTGGTAGCTGCATTAGTTTTCTTTCGTTTTAGGCTTTTTCCCTTTGTTCTCACTTTGGAATCTGGCCAGTAATATGCCTCCGGTATTAGGATGCCTGCAATCTGGATGGAGGAGCAACAGAGACACCTTTGGACAGTAGCATTGTCAGGCTAGCGGGAGGGAAGTGTTAGATGTACTAGAAAATAAACACACTAATAAGTTGAACCTGAACTCCAGCTAACACTTTTTTAAGCAGTTATATAAATAGTTTAGTTCCTTTTGGGATGAAGGTTTTACAATTATAAATAAAAGCTGATTATTGTTAGCACTCCGTAAATGGTAAATGGTTTGTTTCAACCCTCCAACTGCTAAATCTGCAGGACAGCTTTTTTTTTTTTTTTTTTAAACATAAGAGACTTACTGGCCAGATCACCTGGTGAAAGTAAAAGAAAGAAAGCCTAAAAAAGAAAATCAATGCAGCCGTCACATCTAAAATGTGATGAGCTGCAATATAATGTTTGCTTTTGGGTTTAATACCACTTTAACTATGCCTACTAGAAGGGGTTTTGGAAACCCAACATTATTGATACTGATTTCTAATCATCATTCAAGTGTAAACTATGTACCGTCATTGCATAGTACCACTTCCTAGGTTTTTGTAAAATCCAATTACACCTACTTAGGTGCTCAAAGCCCAATTAAAGCCTAACATTTTCTACTTGTCAGGTTTCATATGAAGCATAAAATATGGTACTGTTTGTGGGTTTTTTTTTTTTTTTTGTGTGTTTACTACAGTAAAATATGCCAGTGTTAGCATTACACTGGAAAGCCAGACTGCTGCTCACACATAGAACACAGTGGTCCGGTGCTCCAGCAGTCTGGGTATTCAGCAGTCTGACACTCCCCATGCATGGTGCTCCATTCAACAATGCTGCCCAGTGAGCATGGATGTTGTTGATTGGACCCTAAAAGTGATTTACTCAGATATTGTTTTGACAGCATTTATTTTTGTCTTCTTTACATACCTGGCATACTCCACTAGGTGGAATTTCTAAGGGTATGTCCTTTCCAGCTCTATATTTTTCCAGCTATATTTCATGAAATATACAAAGGGCAATGATCTTACCCTTCTCTAGATGCATATCCATATATTTTTCAATATTAAAGCAGAGCTGAATTCCCCTGTATTGGGGTGAGCTGTCACCATAGTGTGCAAGGATGTGCATCCTTGCACATCATGGCACACTTCCATTTGATTCCACCACCATATTGCCCTATGCTTTTTCCGGGTCCTGCATTGGTTTTCTCCAGTCATAAGATGGCCGCTGATAATGTAACTTCAGCTCATGCACACAGGAGTAACAGTGCAGTAAAACTTTGAGCCCGGGCTATACGATGCAGCTGACCCAAGTAGCATGTTCATGACATCCTGGGCCCAGAAAAAATGAGTTGAGTGATAATAGCTGTCATTCAAATTGGAAGACCAAGGACAGCAGAGGGGCAGCTCCAGACTGAAGGTAAGTATTAAAGCAAAATCAGCTTTAAAATACCTCTTTTCTTTTATCAGCTCTTTACCTATAGACAAACGTTCTCCCTTAATTGTTGTATACACAACTTATGTACTAGATATTTGATGATTAAATTCAGAGATTTTGTAGATTAGCCACTAAAGAAAGTTCTCATCGGTACATAGATTGTACCTTTTCTTAAAGTGGACCTGATCTCAAAAAGTCAAAATATGCTTTAGGTAGTATCCTGAAAATCATAGGCGTGCGCACAGGGTGTGCCAGGTGTGCCTGGGCACACCCTACTCGCCTTGTGTGGTGCATATTCCCCCCTGTTTAGACCACTGATATTTCATCCACCAAAAAATGGTTACAAAATACAATAATTTATTTAAAAATAAAATAAAAATAATGACACTGTCCACTGCCCTACTGACACCATCAGTACATATACACATGCATATGTATTTGAGCTTTGGGGTGCACACCCTAATGCAAGAGGCTGCGCACACCTATGCTGAAAATATTTTGTTTTAGTCTCAAATTCCTCCTGGAACTGGTTGGCTGCCTCCACACAGGCACAGTGTAAAAAAAGTATGGCTAGTAAGTATTGGGGGAAAGATCAGCTGCAGGGAGCCTATAGACAACACTGGTTACTAGTTGTTTGCTGGGTGCTTTTTTTTTTCTTTTTGCGCTAAACTTCCAGATTACAGGTCCACTTTAATAACTGTTGAATTAGAATTTCACCCATACAGGGATTAAACTGTTTTCAGTGAGTCAAAAAAAAACATAGCATTTTAGTGTGGGAATAGTATAGTGCAAATAATGTATGGCAGCCTGAGTATGCAATTAGAAGATATGGCAGCACCTGTTATATATGGGAACTAGTATTTAAACACAATAACACACAGTGCTGCGACTATTAAAACTGAACTCTAAGCATAAATAAAAGGCAAAAAATAAATGCAGCTGTGTATTCATTAACGGGTTCCTGACTGGCCATATACTGCGGCAGAATGGCTCCCCTGAGCGAACCATCGTAGCTGTACATTGGCCCTTTAAGAAGCTGTAAGAGGCACGCACGCGCCTGCATCGTGTACACGGAGCCGGGGGGCGCGATGACTGCCAGGGACCCGCGATTGCTCGTGACAGAGCGAGAACTGGTATCTGTGTGTGTGTGTAAACACACAAATCCTGGTTCTCTCAAGGGAGAGGAGAGAGATCGTGTGTTCATACTAAGTATAAACACCGATCTCTCTCCTCCCCTAGTCAGTCCCACCCCTGCCCCCTTCCCGCAGTTAGAACACACCTAGGGAACACAGTTATCCCCATGATCGTCCCCTAGTTTTAGCCCCTTCCCTGCCAGTGACATTTACACAGTAATCAGTGCATTTTTATAGCACTGATCGCTGTATAAATTGTAAATGGTCCCAAAAATGTGTCAAAAGTGTCCAATTTGTCCGCCGCAATATATCACAGTCCCGATAAAAATTGCAGATCACTGCCATTACTAGTAAAAATAATAATAAAAATAAAAATGCCATAAATCTATCCCCTATTTTGTAGACGCTATAACTTTTGCGCAAACCAATCAATATACGCTTATTGTGATTTTTTTTAACCAAAAATATGTAGAAAAGTACATATTGGCCTAAACTGAGGAAAAAATTTGTTTTTTTTAGTAAAAAGTGGGATATTTATTATAGCAAAAAGTAAAAGATATTGGGGGTTATTTACGAAAGGCAAATACACTTTGCACTGCAAGTGCACTTGAAAGTGCAGTCGCTCTAAATCTAAGGGATAGATCTGAAATGAGTGGAAGCTCTACTGATTTTATCATCCAATCATGTGCAAGTTAAAATGCTGTTTTTTATTTTCCTTGCATGTCCCCCTCGGATCTACAGAGACTTTACTTCCAAGTGCAAAGTGGATTTTCCTTTAGTAAATAACACCCACTGTGTTTTTTTTTTCAAAATTGTTGCTCTTCTTTTGTTTATAGCGCACAAATAAAAAATGCAGAGGTGATCAAATACCACCAAAGGAAAGCTTTATTTGTGGGGAAAAAAGGACATACATTTTTTTGGGTACAGTGTTGCATGACCGTGCAATTGTCAGTTAAAGCGACGCAGTGCCATATCGCAAAAAATGGCCTGGTCAGTGAGCAGCCAATTCTTCCGGGGCTGAATTGGTTAATACATCATCTTTTTTTTTTGTGTGCAAACAATAGTACCTGAATGTGACTTCAGATTAGCCTCTTGTGGTCTACTTTACAGCAGAGCTCAAAGAATGGGAGGGAAAATCCAGCACAATGAGCCATTCAGGTGTGCTGCAGTGCAAGGAGAGAGAAGAGTGACAGAGAGATTAGCTCATCAGTCTGCTGTCTCTCCATTTAGTTCTTAGTGAGAGAGTGGAGGTGGGGAGGAGACTTGTAAGTGAAAGTAAAAACTCAAACAGAGCCCATCCTTGCTCTATATTTGTCCCCAACAGCAAAAATTAGAGTCAATGGTCGCCTGTCGGACGCCTTCTCCATAACGAACGGCACACGCCAGGGATGCCCCCTATCCCCACTCATATTCCTGCTCACCCTAGAACCTCTACTCCGCAGACTTAGGGCCAGCCCAGATATTAAAGGGGTTGAAATAAGGGACTGGCAGTACAAACTAGCGGCATATGCTGACGACATCTTACTGTTCCTTACAGACCCCATCACCACAATACCCAACATGCTAAAAGATTTCTTGCTTTTCAAATCGTCCTCCAATCTTCAAATAAACTTTTCAAAATCCAGGGCATTAAACATATCCCTTCCCGTAGACACTGTGAATCTATGTCAGGCTAATTTTCCCTTTGGATGGGATCCCCACGCTATTACCTATTACCTGTAAAACTTACGGAAGTGTACTCTAAGAATTTCTTTCCTATGCTCAAGGTCATCCAACAAGACCTACAAAAATGGAACTTGGGCCCTTTCTCGTGGTTCGGGGGGGTGGCAGTCATAAAAATGAATATTCTTCCTAGACTCCTCTACCTCTTCCAGTCCTTACCAAACAAATCCTGTTAACTTTCTTTTCCACTTATAAACATATACATACATAAACATATGGCCCTCCAAACACTCTCGTTTGAGTTGGGATAAATTAGTGATCCCAAAATTGAAAGGAGGTATTGGACTTCCAGATGTTTACAAGTACTACTGGTCTTGCCACTTGACTAGAATAGTTGATTGGCACGTCCATGCAAACACTAAAGATTGGATTAGACTGGAAGAATCGTTCTCCCACCTGCCAATCTGCCACCTACCCTGGATCAGACCTAACATGTTACCTAAGGAAAGCGTGGTACACCCCCTATTGGTCCAACCTTACAGAACTTCCAGGATGCATGTAAAAGAATGACACCTATTAACCGAAACCCAGACTTTCCTCCAGGGCTTAGCCCACACACTGGAAAATCGATTAGGGCAGAAACCTTCTTTGATAAGGGCAAGCTCTTAAATTTTCAAACCCTCTCCTCCCGATATCCTGATCAAACCAACCCTTTTTTCAAATTCCTACAGATCAGACACTTCCTAAATAGCTCCAAACCACTCTCCAAGTGGTATAGAGATCGTACTCCCTTTAAAAAGATCTGCACTAGCTCGGGGCCCCAGAGACATTTGATTTTGGACATATATTCTCTACTGTCTCCGATAGCAATCCCAAAGAAAACGCAACTAGCCAACAATGGGAAAAAGAACTCGCAATAGACCTGTTAAAAGAAGAGTGGAAGCAAATCCACACTCACATCCACAAAGGGTCGATCAACATTAACGCACAGGAAAATGGATACAAAATCTATTCCAGGTGGTACAGGACCCCAGATAGAATACACTAATATCAGCCCAGTGTCTCCCCACATTGTTGGAGATGCAACACAGCCCAAGGTTCCCTACTCCACATATGGTGGGATTGTCCATTGTTACAACCCTACTGGAAAGAAATACACTGCCTTACCACCCATATAACGACCTACTCCCCAGACTTCACTCTGGCACAATACTTGCTTCACCACACTTCCATACCCCAATTAGCTTACAAATGATCTCTCACCTTTCACCTCATTAATGCAGCCAAAATGTGTATTCCCCTACATTGGAAGGACAGCCCCCCTTAGCATCTCAGAATGGCTTTAACATGTAGGGAGGATTGCGGAAATGGAAGACCTAGTACACCAGGCTAGAGAGACCCCGACGAAATTCCATAAAGTCTGGGCCTGCTGGTTACATTTCGCAGAATCTGTAGAATTCCACAGTCTATCGAACATATCTCAATAGCTTGACCTGGGGGCTCCCACAATGTACCGAATACCTGGTCCGGTCAATCAACTGCACACATACACTTCACACACCTCACCCAACATCCTCCATACCCCCCCCCCCATAACAGAAACTAAGTTTCTCTAATGGGCTTTAGAGCTACACCAGCTAAAAATGTACACCACTCCACTTTAACATAGCATCAGGGGATTCCTCCTTACAGTACATCCATGAAGATAAGTCTAAAATATGTGTTACCCAAGACATAGAGTGACTCGAATATACTTCTCGGAGAACTGGTAAGATAAAGAGACAAATTCCGGCTATAATTGCCCCCACCCACTCACAGTTTGTTCCCAGTAGGGGTGTTTGGGTGCCTCGGAGGCATGCCCAGTTTCTCTATAAGTCCTACACAGAGTCCCCCACGTGTCTCACCCTACTTTCCTTTGGGTTAGACCCAAATGGTTCTCCAATCCTATGCACCACCATGTTTCTGTGGATATTGCTAAAGTTATTATTATCTTGTTTATAAATGTAACTCATCATTTCTGTACGACTGTAAACTGCTCATTGTTTTTTATTCTTGTATATTGAAAAACCTTAATAAAAACTTTGAAACATAAAAAACTTAAGTAAAAAAAAATGGAGCACAGACAAATCTGGTCTCCTGTCCTGCTGGACAAGGCAGGGCTATGCGGCAAAGCTGTGTACATTTTAGAACTGGATAGACAGAATTACAAATCTTTTGCCAGGCAAAACAGCTCCTATATATGTATTGGATCTGTGTGATAAGCTGTTTGCCTAGGGTTTAGCTTTAACATTAAGCTGATCTCTTTAAAACGCATATCGTAAAAAAACAAAAACAAAAAAAACGTTGAAAAGACCTTGAGGGCACTCAGTTCTTTTTTTATCATGAGTTTATGAGTTTATCAATTTTTCAATTAACTTGATGCATAGCTAGATCTGATTATTTTTAAAGCTACTTTCTCTGCTGATAAGAGTTGAGTCTATATTTAAAAGATACAGTGGGAAATTTGACACATTAATCAGTTACCTCTATTTACTCAACTAAGATTTAACAGCATTTGCCTGACATTCCATAGTCACATTCACCTAATTTAAAATAGTATGAATGCGCACCGGATGAATTCAGCAAAGCCATTGAGTCTTGCTTTTAAAGGAACCATGCTGCAGGTGCATCTGCCCCCATGACCTGTCCATGGTGCTGAAACAAATTTTTTAATCACAATTTCAGTACTAGGAGGCTAACTGTCACTTTTTTAATGCAAAACAAACTAAAAGAAAATGAGCATATCCCTGCCCACTCCTCTGAGAGCTAACTAGCCCTCCCCACTTGTCATGCAGGCATAGCAAGTGCATGGGGAGTGTGCAGCCTCTTGCAATGCTTATAACAGCCTACATGCCCTTCAGCCTTGGGGTAGTCCTTTCAGAGGGGTTCCCCCCAAAGCAGAGGTTGTCCTATCAAAGCACCAGTTCCTGACGCTCACAGGGACCTAGGCTCTTTGGCACCACTGGTGTCCAGGGGAGGCATGCTAGTAAATGGAGGAACTATAGTCATCTCCTTCCTGGTGAACCGGTTTTTAGGGGTCTCCCAGATCTCTAACCAGTTCTCCATACATGTAGAAAAGAAGTTAAAAGTGGATAAAAACACCACACATTTAAAAATTATTTATTAAACATTTTTCTTACTAATATTTATCTTCCAGCTTTTAATGGTGTCTGAAGACTTCCCATGGTGGGTCAGGGAAAAGAAGTCTGGGTTCTACCTTTTCACTGCTCAAGCCCTGTTTGAGCACTAAAACTACAATACAAAATATATTTGGGATGGAACTTTGTGTATACCCCCACAAGTAATGACACCTTTCTTTTATTAAAAAGTCAAAATGTTCTTATATATCAAAAAGGCACTAAGGTACCCGTGTATAATAAAAATCTGACTTTTTGAATAAAACAAAGGTGGTATTACTTTTGGGGTTATACCAAATATATTTTGTATTGTAGTTTCAAATCAGGGATGATACCTCCTTAAGTAGTATATAAGATAGTAAAGTGGTCGTATCCTCCACTTTGTGATTTTTACCTACAGGTAAGCCTATAATAAGGCTTACCTGTAGGTAAAATGAATATCTCCTAAACCTGCACGGTTTTGGAGATATTCGCCCTGCATGCAGCCGCTGATGTCAGTGGCGCATGTGCTCTGAAGGTCAGGCAGATCATGCCAGAAATTCAGAGCTCCTTGCTGGAACGGAGGACTCCTGTGCATGTGCGGGAGTGATGTCATCATGGCTCCGGCCACTCACATTGCCAGGGCCACGCAGAAATGCAGAGGGAACATGTCAGCTCCCTCAGCGTGACCGGGAGGCAGCATGGGCGCTTCATTCTAAGGTAAGAATTTCATAGTGAGCTAGTATGCGATGCATACTAGCTCATTATGCGTTTGCCTTACAGGTTTTTTTGGTTTGTTTTTTTTGTAAAGGCATACAACCACTTTAAGGGGTCACAAGTAGGGATGAGGGCAGGGTGCCTTTGGCCAATCATGGCTCAGGGGAACTAAGTCCACGCCCCACACTATATAAGGCTACTTACATAGCAGCTGTGTATAGTTAGTGTGTGGACAGAGATAGATTGAGCTAGATTAGGCAGGCAGGTTAGGTAGTGGCAATGTATTTGATATATATATATATATATATATATGCAGGCTAGTGTATATATATATATATATATATATATATATATATATATATATATATACTCTGCATTCAGTGTAGCCTATATATTCAGTATATACTCTATATTCAGTCAATGCAGGCGGTGTAGTTTATATAATACAGTGTATTGAAGTGGTTAAGGGGAATCCTGCGCCAAAATAAAAAAAAATGGTATGGGGTCCACCCAAAAATCCATACCAGGCCCTTCAGGTCTGGTATGGATTTTAAGGGGAACCCTGTGCCAAAATTTTTTAAAAAATGGCGTGGGGGTCCCCCCCAAAATCCATACCAGACCTTATCTGAGCATGCAACCTGGCAGGCTGCAGGAAAAGGGGGAAGAGAGGGCGCCCCCCCTCTTGAACCATACCAGGCCACATGCCCTCAACATGGGGAGGGTGCTATGGGGTCCCCCCAAAGCACCTTGCCCCCATGTTGATGGGGACAAGGGCCTCATCCCCACAACCCTTGCCCATTGGTTGTGGGGGTCTGTGGGCAGGGGGCTTATCGGAATCTGGAAGTCCCCTTTAACAAGGGGGCCCCCAGATCCCGCCCCCCTATGTGAATGGGTAGGGGTACATTGTACCCCTACTTATTCACCAAAAAAGTAGAAATGACAGGAGACAGTTTTTGACAATAGTCCAGAGAAGAAAAATGGTAAAACTCCGCCTCCATGGGAGGCGTCCCGCTGACTGCAGTCTTTTTGCTTTGACAGCTCTTAGACCTTGGCTATATAACAGCTGTCACCACAAAAAGACTGCAGTCGGCTGAGTTTTTTTATTAATAAAGGAATTGTCAAAAATTGTCTCCTGTCATTTTTACTTTTTTGGGGAATGGGCAGGGGTACAATGTAGGGGGGGCCGGGATCCCATAGGGGGACCCGGGATTCCAGATTCCAATAAGCCCCCACCCGCAGACCCCCACAACCACCGGGCAATAGTTGTGGGGATGAGGCCCTTGTCCCCATCAACATGGGGACAAGGTGCTTTGGGGGGGACCCCAAAGCACCCCCCCATGTTGAGGGCATGTGACTTGGTATGATGCAGAAGGGGGACTCTCTCGTCCCCCCTCCCCCTTTTCCTGCGGACTGCCAGGTTGTATGTTCGAATAAGGGTCTGGTATGGATATGGGGGGGACCCCCACGCCATTTTTTTTTAAATTAGGCACCGGGCGCCATTAAAAAAAAAAGATATCCATACCAGACCCGAAAGGACTGGTAATGGACTGGGGGGGGGGAACCCATGCCATTTTTTTCAATGATTTATTATGTATATTGCTGGGATACGGCAATACAATATTTCATTTTTTATTTTTTCACTTTAAGCATTATTAAAATCACTGCTCCTGAAAAAAAACTTTGTTTTGCATTGATACATGTCCCCTGGGGCAGTACCTGGGTCCCCATACACTTTTTATGGCAATAACTTGCATATAAGCCTTTAAAATTAACACTTTTGACTTTTCACATTTGTGTCCCATAGACATTAACGGTGTTCACATGTTCGCACAAATTTTTTGTCTGTTCGCATGTTCTGGTGCGAACCGAACCGGGGGTGTTCGGCTCATCCATAGTCACCAGTTAGCTTGTTTATATTGTTTGAGCACTGAGGAAGTGCAGTTGCTCCAGAGCTTAGTAAACGAGCAGAAGCTCTGCCGACTTCCATCATCCAAGCATATGCAAGCAAAAATGCTGTTTTTTTTTTCCCTTACACGTGATTGGGTACTCTTTGCAAAGTGAAGTCTTTCCTCATTTACTAATCTCTGGAGCAACTGCACTTGCAGAGGGCAAATGCACTCTGCCATGTAAGTACACAGTCTATTTGCCTTTAGTAAATCAACTCCAAAGTGTAAATGCTACCCAAAGAATATACATTGAACATTGGGTGAATTTGCACATTGAATCTTTGATAAACATTCTCCAGTATAAATAAAAACCTAAATCCACTTAAAAGAACACTTCAAGTGCATGGTCCATTCATGATTGAACTCCATTGTTGACTAGATTCAGGCTAGGCTCACATCTATGTCATTTTTTTTTCATAGCACATAAAAAATGCATGGAAAAATGGACATGCTTTATTTTCCAAATCATAACACAATGAACCGCCAGGATCTGAACAGCCTCACTGAATAACATTGCTTCTTATGATATATGCGTTGCTTTGCTTTACAACACACACATTAAAATGCAAAGGTGTGAACGGGGAGCCTTACAATCAGGTTTGAGCAATAGATCATGGCAGTATGGCATTATACACAGTGATCGGTGTTGTTCCCATATGCTGAATCTCCTATATGTTGTAAGTGTGGTTTATTCTTCCAAGATTTGACTGGGGATATGAGTCTTTGAGAAGGGCTAAGCATTCAATCATCAAAAGAAACTATTGCAAATAGAGCTGAATTGTGCTAGTACAATTTATCCAGGTATCACTGTGTAAAATTGTGAGATTGAAATTGATCACGAATACAGTTTATTGATGCAAATCCAGAGTGGGAAACTGATAATACTGGGAAGGGCCAAAAACGATTTTGTTGCTTGCTAACAAACTCGTAAGCGACTCAAAAGAAAAGCTATCCAATGAATAAAAAAATTATATGTGAACTGAATGCAATGGTGTAGACAGGCTGAGCTTGTTTAATGTGTCATTACCATGGGATGGGAGTACAATGATTACTAGAGAAAAAAAGTACCAACAAGTGATGGATCACAGAATAAATTATTTTCCTTCTGAACGTAGAGTGATTATATAACATTGTTTTGACATTTTCTTGTAAATAGGTGACTTTTCCTGTAGGGTGGGATTGATACAAAGAATGATTATGTTGGATATACAGTAATGACCATGGGAGGATTGTTAGTTTTAATGTACATTTTAATGTGTATTGTTTTAAAAAGTGTGTTTTCAGGGATATAAAGGCAAATAGACTGTGCACTTTGCAATGTGCAGTTGCACTCTGCAAGTGCAGTTGCTCCAGAGCTTACTAAATGAGGTAAACCTTCATTTTGCAAAGTATACCCAATCAAGGAAAATTGAAAAAAACAGCATTTTTGCTTGCACATGATTGGGTGATGTAAGTCAGTAAAGGCTGCTGCTCATTTACTAAGCTCTGGAGAAACTGTGCTTGCTGAGTGCGCATAGTCTATTTTGCCTTTATTAAATCAACCCCACTGTATCTTGTTTGTCAGTACATGTTTAGTCACCATGCTCTTATTCCCAGTAATACCATAAGGTTGGTGTTTTTCTTCATAATTGTTGCAATGGTCTTTTCCACTGGATTTCAGATATCAGCTGTGTGGTAGGGAGTTTCTGTCCCTGTAGTCACATAAATATTGGTTTTGTATTAAATCCACTTTAACTGTTTTCTCGTGGTTTAAAAACACATAAAATTTGGAATATATTTTTATCGGAGTAGACAGCCAGCAGTAAATATCTTATTTTAATTGATAAAACAAGCCCTTGCTTCCCCTGTTGCCTAATTAGTTGTATGAAATTAGTTTACAGGGGCTTTGCTGCCTCAAAACCGTATCTACAATGAATATAAAAAGTCTACACACCCCTGCTACAATGTCATAATTCTGTGCTGTAAAACAATAGACAAAGATCATTTTTTCCACCTTTAATGTGACCTTTAAACTGTACAACTGTATAATTGAAAAATAAACTGAAATCTTTTAGGGGGGGGAGTAAAAATAAAAAACCTAAAATAATGTGGTTGCATAAGTGTGCACGCCCTCTTATAACTGGGGATATAGCTGTGTTCAGAATTAAGCAATCACATTCAAATTCATATTAAATAGGAATCAGTACACACCTGCCATCATTTAAAGTGCCTATGATTAACCCCAAATAAAGTTCAGCTGTTCTAGTAGGTCTTTCCTGATATTTTCTTAGTCACATCTAACAGTCATGGTCCGCAGAGAGCTTCCAAAGCAGAGGGATCTCATTGTTAAAAGGTATCAGTCAGGGGAAGGGTACAAAAGAATTTCCAAGGCATTAGATATACCATGGAACACAGTGAAGACAATCATCAAGTGGAGAAAATATAGCACAACAGTGACATTACTAAGAACTGGACGTCCCATCATATGTATGGGCTATGGGGTAGAGTGGCATGATGAAAGCCTTTTCTTACAAAGAAAAACATCTAAGCCTGGCTAAATTTTGCAAAAACACATCTGAAGTCTCCCAGAAGCATGTTGGAAAATATGTTATGATCTGAAGAAACCAAGGTTCAATTTATTGGCCATAATTTCAAAAGAAATGTTTGGCGCAAAAACAACACTGCACATCACCAAAAGAACACCATACCCACAGTGAAGCATGGTGGTGACAGCATCATGCTTTGGGGTTTTTTTTTCTTCAGCTGGAACAGGGGCCTTAGTCAAGGTAGAGGGAATTTTGAACAGTTCCAAATACCAGTCAATATTGGCACAAAACCTTCAGGCTTCTGCTAGAAAGCTGAACATGAAGAGGAACTTCATCTTTCAGCATGACAACGACCCAAAGCATACATCCAAATCAACAAAGAAATGGCTTCACCAGAAGATGGAATTTGGAATGGCCCAGCCAAAGCCCAGACCTGAATCCCATTGAAAATCTGTGAGGTGATCTGAAGAGGGCTGTGCACAGGAGATGCCCTCGCAATTTGACAGATTTGAAAAGTTGGCAAATATTGCTAAGTCAAGATGTTCCATGGTGATAGACTCATACCCCAAAAGACTGAGTGCAGTAATAAAATCAAAAGGTGCTTCAACAAAGTATTAGTTTAAGGGTGTGCACACTTATGCAACCATATTATTTTAGTTTTACTTCCCTCCACCTAAAACATTTCAGTTTGTTGTTCAATTGAGTTGTATAGTTTATAGGTCACATTGAAGGTGGAAAAAGTTCTGAAATTATTTATCTTTGTCTCATTTTTTTTTTTTTTTACATCACAGAAACCTGACTTTGTATATCCACTGTATCATGTCTGTTCTGTAGGGTGCTATGTGGAATTATAATATTGCCTTAGGAAACTGTTGTCCCCATAACCTCCCACTGTATACTGTTCTTCCTTTCAATACTGATTGCTGGATGACAGAATGACAAAGTGATAAGCTTTGTAAACCAACCAATCACTTCTCTGACTCATGACCTGGCTGCTGCATAGGGGTCATATTATCTGCATAAAGCAAGTTGCTCCAATTTTTCTACATTAGGATACTAAGTTGCAATGATTCCCTGCCCAAGCACCCTTTATTGTTTGCACCAGAGTGCTTTATTTACTAAAAATAACTAATCCACAGTCACGTGTCTGCAATTTTGTGCACATTGGCCGACGTGTGCCATTGCAGGACAAGAGGATTGCCATTGTTATCTCTGGGGCCTGTTCACATCTATGAGCTTCTCTTCTGTGCATCTTTTTTGGTGCAAAAATGTACATTTTTGGCCCCATAAACATTAGTAAAAATGCATGAAAAGTCATAATATGCATGAAAATGAATGAACAACGCATGGAAATAATAAATAATGTACGTGGGTATACACCTGTAAACGTCATTTACAGACACAAACAAATTTTCCCGAACAAGCAAGTTTAGTCTGTAAATGCCAGTACTGTTGCAGCATTTACACGTGCATACCCACGTAAAGCGTATTCTACAGTTCAGACCATTTGGTAGAATTACAGAGCAGTTGGGGCTCCCTGGCACCACATATATGGGGGGGGGGGGGGGTATGTTACGCTGTATGGCCATAGGTCTGCACAAGACCTTTAAACACATTAACAAAAAATGCGTGAAAATGCAGGTGCACAAATGTGAACCTAGGTAGCAGGGGCTGTAATGAGACCATAATTGTGTTAATGTTTCAAGACCACTGTTTCTATGTACAACCTGTGATTATATATTACTGGGAGCACTTGGCAAGCATTAGCAGCCTGTAACGACAGCTTTGCAGTGTTTTAAACAGTACTTGAAATAGTGATAGTGTAGCGTAGAAGAATTACAAAACCATTAATAATTTACTTCTGAATTACTATTTAGCTAGAATGCTTTATGATTACCATACTGGACGATGTGCCATGTTCTGTGCAAAGATAAATAGCAACCCAATGTATACTTCTGAAAGAAAAACACATTTTTTTCTCTTTCTGTTTTTAAGACGAGGTGTTTTGCATCTTCATGAAAGCCAAGGAATCCATGATTTAGGACTTCCACGCTGGAAGCTGACATCCTGCCTGATTATTGTGATTGTATTCCTTTATTTCAGTCTATGGAAAGGGGTGAAAACTTCGGGGAAGGTATACTTATTCTTTCAATGTTTTTAATACCTAAACAAATTTTTTTATATCTTCAGGATATCACATGGAAGGGTTATTTGAAGATGAAAGCAAAAAAAAAACGGAATAATAAAATAATAATCTTTTAGTCTACATAGAGTTATGTAAATTGCTGTATCCAAAGGTATAACTATAGTCCTACCAGTCCACATATCTGCTGTGGGAGTAGTATACAGGGGGGGGGGGGGGGTCAGCAGGGCTGGGTGTGCAGTGTGAGCAGTTTGCTGGTATATTAAAGTAACACTAAACTCTGATTTTAAAAAAATTGGGCAGAAACTACTTTTTATCATTTCTGCCACATCATGGGTGGGCTTAGTTCTCCTACCGCTCCATCTTCCTTTCTTGTATGTGCTACTTATTACATAGTTACATAGTTAGTCAAGTTGAAAAAAGACACATGTCCATCTAGTTCAACCAATAAGGTTAAGTTCCTTTAGAGGAATTGGAATTCTGTGCATCCAGATCCCATTAGAAACTTTAAATGTGGCTAAATGTCATTTCTCTCTCTCTCTCTCTCTCTCTCTCTCTCTCTGCACATGGCAAACTCTCCAGGAAAGTCCTTTTCTCTATAACCAGAGCAGGCTCTCTCTTTAAACTGCACCTTACTGTATATGAGCACCACAAACCAAAAACGCTATTTAATTTATTTTTATTTTTCAGAGCAAATGCTCATCTATTCATGTCTCCATGGTTTATTTTGTCAATTTGAAAAACAACCCCCGAGAATTTCTAGCTGTGGCCATCTTGAGTAAAGGCAAATGATTCATGTAGTATTTACTTCCTGGAATCCATCTGCTCTAAGCTCAGGCATGCAGGCTGGAGAGAGTGCTTAACTAAGTTGAAAGGAAAATAAATGCCCATGAAGACTCCTGGGATGTATGGCATAATTTTGACCTGTAAAAAAAAAAAAAAAAGGTTAAAACCAGAAAATATAATATACAGTACCTTCCTATCTGTTTATTAACAGAAGCAGCATAATGATTAAAAATAATGTTAATTTAGAAAGTAAAGTTCCACTTTAAATCCCTCTTGCTCTCTCCTACACACAAACACCCCCCTCCCCCCCCCCCAAAAAAAAAACACACTAGTGCAGTCTACTTTCTCTCTCTCATAAGCAGTCTCTATACATGGCAAATGCTCCATGGCAGCCCTTCTTTCTCAAACCCGAAGCATGCTGTCCCTTTTACCAGGGCAATCCCTATCTCACACCAGTGCAATCTTCTCTCTACTGTCTCTCTCTTTTACTCCACCTCTCAGACAGTCTTTACATATGGCAGTCCTTCTTTCTCTGTCCAAAGCATGATCTCTCTTTCTCCCCAAGACAGTTTAGGAATAGCAGTACTTGCATTGTCATTTTCTGAAATGTATCAATTGTATTAATTTTCTTACATTTAAAAATACTGTAGCACAATATACTGTATGTGGATCATTCCCAACCTTTTTGCTTTCCTGGTACCTTACTTTGTCTTTTCATTTTGTTTCCAGGTAGTATGGATTACAGCGACAATGCCTTATGTTGTCCTGACCGCATTGCTGCTTCGTGGTATAACACTTCCCGGTGCCATTGATGGCATCAAAGCTTACTTAAGTGTTGATTTTCTCCGTCTTTGTGAGGCATCGGTAAGTTTAAATATACCCTACAATTAAATGAATCTGGCTGTAGTTGACTATGGTTCTTTCTACTGGGTTGTCAACAAACTCAACATTTACCTTTTTCATTTCCCTGTTAAATACTAGCTTTGGTCTCTGTCATATTTAGTGACTTCACCTTCTTCTGACATGTGTGTTGTTTGAGCAACACCTGAGGGTACTTAAAGACACCTTATTTCTTACATAGCTGTTTATTGCGTGGATGTTTCTGCATCCCACCCTGTACATCTTGCAGCTACTACATCTGGATAAGGGGAAAGCTGAAAGGTGGGCAGAAGATGAGTCTGCCTTGGGTGCATCAATGGAGGCAAGCATCAACAGGACCAGGTTCCTGCATCACCATTTTGCCCAACTGGCAGCTCCTAAGTCCTACTCTGGCTATTATTCCTGATCCCTTGTGCCAAGCTACTTTTTATAGTTCCTTCCCCATTATGGGCTTAGTTCTCCTACCCTTCCATCTTTCTTTCTTGTATGTGCTACTTATTACATAGTTACATAGTTAGTCAAGTTGAAAAAAGACACATGTCCATCTAGTTCAACCAATAATTATTGATGGTTTGCTTTTTGCCAAAGATGTGGCAATCACATAAAAAATTATCCAGTGGTGTAAGGGGGTAGGTAAGCTTTGTTTTAGAGTTCATGCATTTGTAGTCACATGGGTGGAGTGCAATGTAAAACAGTATATACTGTGGATATTACAGGGCAGTTAGATGTAGAGTATAAGCACGTCCTCAGGCATCTTTGCTGTTCTGAAATTACCTGAACACAGCAAGTGCCAATTAAAAGAGGCATGGGAGGTGTGCTGCAGACAACTCTGGAGCTGGCTTAACAAAGATAAAATAACAGAAATCCCCCTCTGGGTGTCTGTTGGTTCCCCATAGGCATTAGATCATCATCCAGTCTGACCAAAACATATGGATCAGGAAACTCATCTAATTTTTATGGACACTATAACTGGGGGGGGGTGTGCTATTTTTCATTGTTAGGATTATGATGATGGCTAAAACCTTACAATGCTGGTAGGTACCATGTAGCATTTATGAGTAGTAAATATGAAACAGTTGACTCATGGGTAATAAAAGAGTAGGGAAGGGACTCTGTGGATACATATGTGTGCAGGTAACTTGACTAAGTATTGTGGGGGAGTTTACTTTGAGATCTTTGGCTTAACCCCCCCCCTTTATTGGTCTAGACTTTGCACTTTGATTTTGGCTTTAGCCTTTTTCCCTTTTTTGCTAGCCTTGTTCTCCCTTCTACTTTGCATCTTGCGCTTTTTACTCCAGTTACCTTAAAGTGCTGGCCAGAGTCAGAGGCATCCTATTCCTCAGTCTGGTGTTTTTCCGGTTTGTTTGGCCTCCAGTATACTCATGTCTGTCCCTGTAGCTCTTCTGGCATCTGTTCACATATTCTGGCATCCTTGTTCACCTGAGAATAGGAGAATGTTCTATGAATTATAGGTCATGAGAGCATCTGAGTATCCGTGAACATTCTAAGTCAAATTTAATAGTTACAGATAGACCTTGCCAACACCACAAACCTTTCCTCATGGTTGCCAGACCAGAGCTGTAATCTTTGTCTTTGTGTTTCCTATTTTAATACTGTCTGTGATTGATTCCTAATTTTGGATGACTACTTGCTTTGGCACTTTATACTTGACTCTCTAGCCCTCTCAATATTTTCCTGCATATGGTTATTCTAGCATCTGTTTAAAGAGTCTGAAACTCCAAAATCTCTGGCCAGTATCCACTTACAATAGGATGTGAATGTGAAGGAATTTCTTTATAATATTCTTTCCTAATAGATGGAAGATATTTTCTGGATGCCAAAGTTTCACTGACTATGGTCCTGATTTATCGAGCTACAGTAGCAGTTTAGGCACATTAATATGTGCCTAAGGGTTGCTAAAATGGGGTCTCAGTATCATGTGTCAGTTTAGTTTTCCTTAAGTGTTTATTAGCAAACCTCTAGCATCTTGATTTATTAGAGTCCAAGTGTGTCCGTAAGATCATAGGAAGTTTATATCTGAACTAAATACTCAACAACCATCATGTAGCTGAGAGCACAGACACCAACATCCATGCCCCCAGCTACTTCATAACGCTATGCAAATATTGCTCTTCTTCCTCTCTATACCCCAGTGCACAGACAGACATCACTTTTGTTTGTGACACAGCCCAATAGCTCAAGTTCAAATCTACACAAGCAATTAAATGAATCAGAGGAGTGACTCATTCAGTTTCCAGATGGCTCTGGTTTAACTTTTTAGTCAAACAAAGCCAGCCATATACCAGGATTTCCCTGCTGTGTTGTCCCTTTAGAGAACCCATAGTGCTTTGCGAATGCTTTGTCATGTATTAAGTGTTTATTTGTAAAACAAAGACTGTACACATATAGCAAAAAATATAATATATAGGTTTAAAAACGTATTAAAAATAATGTATTTTTCCATTGCTATGTAGTACACTTTCCTTTTAACCTCCATGGCGGTTTTCCCGAGTGTGGCTCAGGGTTAAATTTCAGCACCATTAGCGGTAACCCCGAGCCACACTCAGGATTGCATTGCAGGATCCTGGTACGGTATACTTACCTTGTCCCCAGGATCCTGCGATGTCCCCCCGCTGTGTCCATGGGCTGTGTCCTCCGCCCAAAGCCTCTCTGTGCCAGGATCCATTCCCTGCGAGCGTAGCGACGCACAGGGGCGGAGCCCAGCGGCAAATTCAAAAAAGTGAAAAATCATAATACATACAGTACACTGTAATCTTACAGATTACATTACTGTATGAAACTATTTCACATCCCTTTTGTCCCCAGTGCTTTGTCCAATGCCCTGCATGCAGTTTTATATTATATATACTGTTCTTTCTGCCTGGAAACTTGAGATTGTCCATGGCAACCAAAAAGTATCCCTTTACATCAAAAGTGGTTTTAGACCAGCTAGAAAACAGCGATAGTAAATTAGAACACTTGCAGAAATGAGTGATAGTGAATTGTGGGGAAATTAATTTTATTATTATTATACTATTATTTTTAATAATTATTTATATTTATTTATTATATTATAATTTACGATTTTGTGTTTCAAACTTCATCATACCCGGGATATCTACTAGACTCTTGGAGGACAGATTTAAGTGTGTTATTGCTAAGAATTACAGGCCTACAATATAAAACACCAAATTTCTATGCAAAATAATTGTACCGCTTTGAGACGCAAAAATCTGACATAATCATACCGCCAGGGAGGCTTCCTGAAGATGATTAGCTCCAAGTCCTGATTAGACTTCTGCCTGCTGGTAGGTTCCAATCAAATGATATTCAGAGCCTACTTTGACAACCCCCTTTTTCGGTAATTTCTCCCTAACTAAGTTGTTTTCTTCTGTCTGATTAAACTCATTTAAGATCTGCAGTAGCTGACATGCCTATATTTGTGTAAATTTTCATAGGATTGGACTTCGAATCACAGCTTTTTTTTTTTTTTTTTACAGAGTCAAAAGCTAGGTTAAACAAGTTAACTAGGTGATTACATTCCCATATCCCGATTCAGCACTGACTGTTCCCCTTGGGAATAAATATACACAGATCAGCCATATCATTGTGACCACTAATGGGTAAAAGGAATAAAATTGATTATTTTGTTACAATGACACCTAAAAGTTGGTGGGATATAATAGGCAGCAAGTGAACATGTTGTGCCTGATATGTTGAAAGCAGAAGAAAATGGGCAAGTGTAAGTATTTAAGTGACTTTGACAAGGACCAAGTTGTAATGGCCAGGGCAACTCCAAATCTGCAGCTGTTGTTTGGCATGTTTTCATTCTGCAGTGATCAGGACTTGCCAAAAGTGGTTCAAGGAAGGAAACCAGTGAACCAGCGATGGGTACATGGGTGGCCAAGGCTCACTAATGCAAGTGGGGAATGAAGGCTGGCCTGTGTACTCTGATCCAGAAGAAGAACTAATGTAGCTTAAATTGCTGAAAAAGTTTATTCCAATAGAAAGGTGTCAGGGGACACAGTGCATCAGTTTGTTGCGTATGGGGCAGGTTGTCCATGTTGACCCGTGTCCACAGCCAAAAGTGCCTACAATTGGCACGTAAGCATCAGAACTGAGTACAGAGCAATGGAAGAAGGTGGCCTAGTCTGATGAATCCTGTTTCTTTTACATCATAGGGGCATGTGCATCACTTACCTAGGGAGGAGATGGCACCAGGATTCAGTATTGGAAGAAGACAAACCGGTAGAAGCAGTCTGATACTTTGAGCAATCTTATGTTGGTAAACCTTGGGTTCTGCCATGTGAATGTCCTTACCTTGAAAAGTCAAGGCATGGACCTACTCAATATTAGGTCAAGGGGGACCCACTCAGCATTAGGTGGGTGGTCATATTGTTATGCCTGATCAGTGTAGATTTCCAAAGGATGTTTCATGTAGGCAGATTAACAAGAATACCATTTTCTTTTTAATGTGTTGGTCTTCATATAACCACATTTGGCAAAGTCTGTGTTACCTTGCACGTAATTCACTTACAATTTATAGAAGAAGTGGAAAAAAAAGTGAACTTTGTCTGTTATAGCCATTTAACACATCCATGATTTTTTAAATAGATATTTGGATTAACAGTGCAATCATTTTTTTAACAAACGCACCTTCACAGGTTCTTGACATAAATTTAATGAAAGAAACAATGCAGCTACTGAGTTCATTTTTTTAATTTGCAATCAATCTGAGCTAATATTTTATTTTCCATAATAAAGAGCAATGGAGGGGCATAATTTCCCTTTTTGCTAGCTCACGACTTGACAACTCAAAGCAATAATCTGAGAAATTGGAATTGGGCTCAGTAATTGGTGAAATTACCTTGTATTCAACACTATCTTTCATCTTTATGCTGAATGAGTTTCCTGCAATTATCTCTAATAACAGCTCTCCCTCTCTCCCTCCTCCTTCCACTATTCTTTGTCTGCCTGCTTCTGGGGACTGTTTAAAGGTTTGGATTGATGCTGCCACTCAGATCTGCTTCTCACTCGGTGTTGGGTTTGGTGTGCTAATTGCTTTCTCCAGTTACAATAAGTTTACAAACAACTGCTATAGGTAAGTCATAAAAGCAATGTTATGATACACTACAGTATAGTAATGCTATCTAATATGTTAAATAAATTAAATACATCATTAAAATAAAGTAAATCAAAATGCTGCCATTATTTTCAGTCTATATATAGCTTTTTAGATTAAAACACAGAATATTATTGAGTTGCCATACTATTACACCTTAAGCCACAACTGTTTTACGTAATGTACATTGTATTTTAAACAACCAATGTGACAATGCATTATTTA
Organism: Aquarana catesbeiana; assembly: GCF_042186555.1. NCBI lineage: Eukaryota > Metazoa > Chordata > Amphibia > Anura > Ranidae > Aquarana > Aquarana catesbeiana. The sequence goes on from NC_133328.1 coordinate 312,945,378, forward strand.
TTATAATGGTGCACAATGTTCTTTCTGCCCTTTCACTAGTTGACAGGTGGACCTAAAATGAAAACTAGGCTTATCATTATGGTAATATCCAGCCTGATAAAATTAAAATCCAACAAAATACGCTTAAGCTTGACTATTTTGCTATAGTAATGGCATAATCTGCATTCTTCTGGTGCCTGCTCATATGACTATTTCAAAAGCATCTGTCATGAGATCTCTTCTGTTGAATAGACAACTCTTCCTTAATTGACTCACGATGTCTGTTCTGTAAGTCCCCAAATAAAGAGACTGTACTGGGCCCAGATGTATGCACAGTTCCCATCCTTCTAAAAAAATGAATTACTTATAGCCTGCATGCTGAATATCAAAATAACTATGTTTTTTTTTTTACTACAGGTCTGTTTTAAGCCAACCCTTACAACTTTAGAAAATCCCAGTTTTGTAAAAAAAATAAAAAAATAAAAAAATAATCCTGGGTAAACAATATCCATGGCAAAGATTTTTCAGATGGTATGGACAATCTTTACCTGCTCCATTTCTATAGATACTAAGTCAGACCATGAAGTATGTTAACAGAAGTACTTTGAAAGTTTGAGGGAAGTACCTTTGATCAGTACAGTGCAGTGTTGTAATAAGAAACAATGCACCATCATTCCATAAGTGCAATCTTTTATGAGAAAGGAAAGTCCCAGTGCATTAAACCAAAAGATTTTTCCTGGCATGGCACATTTGACTTTTTTAAGTAATTAGTCATTTAACCTCAAGTTTTGAGCTCATATAATGAAATTGAATCTATTGCAGAAGCAGGAAGGTAAGAATATCTTTCTACAGACTAATTACCATACTTCTCAACTTTTGAACTTGACAAAGGGGGACAATTTTTTAAAGGGGAAAAATGTGGTGCAAAAAGTGGGCATTGGCACATGGGTGATGTTTACAGATATTCCTGCAACAGCTTCGATAAAAATCCCACCTAGCACTGGAAGCTTTATCATAATAACGACAGAGACACATCCCACCAAGAAGGTGGTGTTCATTAATAAAATATTTTTTTTAGCTAGCACAGGAGTGCATAATGCACAGAGAATAACTAATAAATTACCCCTTCCTGCCAGTAAAAATCCCCTCAAGATCATATCCTACCCAATACAGCCCTAACTTCCCCTCAGCTCAGACCCCCTTACAGACCCTTTATGTACAGACCCCCCCAGTACAGACCACCCCCACAGCACAGACGCCCCCTCCCAACCCCTTCTCAGTAAAAAAACACCAGTACAGACCACCCCCACAGCACATACCCCCTCCAAGCCCCTAATCAGTACAGACTGCTCCACAGTACAGATCCCCTTACTCCCCACCAGTATAAACCCCCCGCTCTAGTACAGAACCCCTCCATCCACGACAGTACAGACTCCTCCTCCAGTAAAGATTTCCTCCCACCCCACCAGCAGTACAGACACCCTTTAGTACAGATCTCCTCCCTCCCCACCAATACAAACCCCCCTTCAGTATAGAGCCCCTCTCCAGAACTAACCCACTTTCTCCCCACCAGTACCAAATCCCACTCTAATACAGGATCCCTCTAGTACTGACCTCCCTCCTTTCAGTAGAGAGTCCCCCTCCAGTACAGGCTCCTTCCCTCCCCAGCAGTACTGACCTCCCTTCTTTCAGTACAGACCCCTCTTCCAGTACAAATCTCCTCCCAAATCTCCTTCCCCTCTTTAATTAATTCAGCTGGATTCAAGGAGGAGCCCCCCCCCCGGTTTGCCATATGAATGAGCTGTGGGGGGATTTGCATATGAATGAGCTAGTAAAGCTAATTCATAGGCAAATCTCACATCAATTTGCATACAAATGACTCAAGCTGTGTGCACATGGTACAGGGGCAGAGCCTTTGTGGGACTTAGCCCCTGTGAACGAGGGGGAGCAGAGCAGTGCCAAAATTCACAATGGTCCTGCACTATGCACTGTGTGTACTGCCTCTTGTCCATAGCCTCTTGGATCAACTTCCGCACTAGGTGCCAGTCCCAGAAAGGAACACATTCTGCTCCATATAGATCCTGTAGTACAAAAAAAACTTGAGGCAACACTTAGTTCACTCTTTCGTTTATTCCAAATTACTGGCTTTTGTGCAGTTCCCGTCCCTTGGTCACGCCCAACAGAATAAAAAAATTGGTGGCAATTTAAAATTGTGTGCTTTGAGAGCCTTTATAGCTCCAATTATTGTTTGTATCATATAGTTACATGTAGAACCCCTCCTGCATTGGAGGAGAGAGTGGACTCACATCCAGCAGGGAGAAGGCTAGTAATTACCTCAGGGTAGATCCATGGCCACAGTAGAACATTACATGGTGAGGAAGGGCACCAGTCACTTTAGGATTTTGAGGTTTTATTGCTCTGGCTCACAGGAAGAGAGGGTTAGGGTTAGGTCTACAATAGCAACCAGGCTTTCAGACTCCATTAATCCAAAGTAGTGCCAGGATTCTCAGAGAGCAGACACTCCAATCCCCTTCAGCAGACATCCATCAGGCAAAATAAGGGCCAGAACTCTCTGAGAGCCAAGGCCCAGGAAGAGGGAGAGCTCGCCAAGCCACTCCCTGAGCTTTTATAAGCTCCCTCAGCATGCACCACTATAGGAAGACTACTAGTGGGAGCCAGAAGCGACATAAATGCTTAAAAGTAAAAGACTTGCCATGTCCCATAACTATAGCCCTAAGTGTCTGTGACATCTATTGATGACAGTAGGGTACCACAGCAACTCTGAAATGTAAGGGAGAGACCAAATGAGCAGCTAACAATTGTTCAAGGCTAGTTACCACCCAGGAAAGATACTTTTAGACACCCAACAAAGTACAGAGTGGCTTCATACATATCTGTGGGACTGATGTGGAAGAGGAGAATCACAGTAGTAGTTGCCGCTACTACAGTGATTTCTGTGGTTTTCCAGGTCCTGTTTCAGGGGCACTTACTTGGCGTGGCAGAAAGCCATGAATGCCATGCATTTTTCTCAACGAACGCAAAACATTCTCTGATTGGACGAGGTGGTGAGTGGAGATCATAATGACACCAGCCCTCCTCTCCAATCTGAGAACACTTTGCATTCCTTGAGAAAAATGCAGGGAGTTCTTTGAATTGCAGTGTGGGATCTGGAAAGCTGCAGTGATCACTGCAGCAGCAGTAACTACTCCCCTTCCACAGCAGTTCAACAGGTATGAAATATGTATGCATACTGTGTAATATAAACCATATCACAAAAAGGATATTAGAGAACTGAGGAAAGTGCAGAGAAGGGCAACAAAACTGATAAGATGCATGGAGGAGCTCAACTATGGGGAAAAATTAGAGGAACTGAATTTATTCTATCTTGAGAAGAGAAGATTAAGGGGGGATGTGATCACTGCGTATAAATACATAAATGGTCCATATAGTGAACTTGGTGTTGAGTTATTCACTTTAAAAAAACATTTGTTAACCCAAAAAAAACAAAACAGATCCTGTTCCCTTAAAGCATGTTATACAGCACAGTGCTTGTGCTGTGTCATTTGGCCCCCTGTAACACCTAAAAAACCTGGCTGATCCTGCCTGGCTATGCCCTCCCCTTGTACGCTGAGCACGATATATCAGAGCTGCTGAGCCCTGACACCGTAGTCAAAGTACGTGCCTTTGTCATCCACAGCTCTGCTCTCCTGTGTCTGTGTCTCCTCTGCCCTCCTCCCCCCTGATCTCCCTGCCTGTCTGCTCGTACCAGTGCCCCCTCCTCCCCTGCTCCTGCTGCTCTCCTATCTGCTACTAAATCCCCCCATCCTCTCTGTACCATAATCATATTATTATGCCTCCTTGCCCTCTGTGATGACCTTAAAGTGGTTGTTAACCCACTTCTACTGAATGCTCCCATCCTCTCTGTACCATAATAATAATAAGTGTCCCTGTGCCTCCGTTATGTAAAACAATCTGCCGGATTGTACCTATATGAGTGCGGCTCCCAGCACTCAGCTGACTGTTGGCTCTCTCTCCTCTTTTCTCTTCCTCCCTGGCTGATGTCAGCGGGAGGGCTCAGCCCCGCCCACTGGAGAAGAGAGCTGACAGTCAGTTGAGCGTCTGAACCCGCGCTCATATAGGTACAATCGGGCAGATTTTTTACATAACACAGGGACACTTATTATTATGGTACAGAGAGGATGGGAGGATTTAATTGAAGTGGGTTAGCAACCACTTTAAGGTCAATACAGAGGACAAGGAAGCACTCTTTATATCTAGAGCAAAAGAGAGTTAATTTCCAAATACGGAAAGGTTTCTTCACAGTAAGAGCTGTGAAAATGTGGAATAGCCTCCCCCAAGAGCTGGTTCTGTTCAGCTCAGTAGATTGCTTTAAGAAAGACCTGGATTCTTTCTTAAATGTACATAATATAATTGAATACTAACATTTATAGGTGAAGTTGATCCAGGAAATATCCGATTGCCTCTCAGGGGATTAGGATGGGATTTTTTTCCCCAGCAGGAGCAAATTGGATCATGCTTTGCTGTTTTTTTTTTTTTTGCCTTTCTCTGGTTTAACTGTGGGTATAGGATTGTGTATATGGGATTGTATTTTTTTCCCTTTTATTGGCTGAACTGGATGGACTTGTGTCTTTTTTCAACCAGACTAACTATGTAACTATATACAGTATATCTGGAGCAGTTTTAATTTATAGTTAAAAAGTAACTTCACTTTTGTTGAGAAAAAAGCATTTCCCTCTGAGTGATCTATGTGCATTGCTACAAGGATTTTTAACAAACTTTGTTGCAGATTCCTACCTTTTGTTATTTTGAAGAAATAGCTTTTTGTTTGTCTGTGTCCATGAGTGAATCTGTATGGGAGTTGTTTTATAATGATCAATCAGCCGTCATCTGGGGCTGTGTAGCTGAAACATGTCGGGTGAATCCCTCACGATTACCGCTATTGGACTATTTTGAGCTGTTTTGATCTCCGAAATATGTGAGTGCAAAGTTTATTCTTTTATTTAATAAATCAATGTTTTAAACGTTATCACGCTATGTGAGCTTTACTTCTCGCATGATATATGAAACTTTCGCTTGGCCCTATTGGATCGTTGGTGGACGTGGAAAACTTTGCTGATACCCCTCTTTCTATCGCGAGTTGAAGATTGGTGACGAGTTACCCTGTCCAGACCGGTTGGTCAACAAGCCTTTTTGACTTGTAAGACGTAGGTCTTTTCAAGTCACTAAGTTCCGGTAAGCCTCCTGATGTTTCGGTGATGGTACCGCCACCCATCTAGATCCTTTGTCCACCTGTGGTTCCTTCGTTATCCATCAACTTGTTGGATGTGACAAATTTCATTTTCGTGTGAAGTTGGAAGTAATTTTCCACCATTTCCAAATGCACAACCCCCATAGACTTTCGGTGGTGGTTTCCTTTTTTCACAAGTTTATTATTTATTCCTACTTTGGACTTTTATATATGAATTTGAGTGGCTGATCTGCCATACTCTCACAGTTTCTCAGATTTATTGTATTTACTTCATTTTTATATTTTGGCCACTATTATTTATATTGTATTTCAATTGATGTGTTGAATCATATAGTGTCACTTTGTTCCACTATTTATACCTTTGTCTATTAGGGTTGTTTAGGTTTTATTTACTGTCTCTAGGCACGTAAAACTTTTTGCTCAATGTATATAGCGCTACACTTTTTTATTTTTAGTATAATATCTTCTATTCTATTTATGTCCTCTACTTTCCGTAGCCACAGCGATACGGTTGGTGGGGAATTTTGTTTCCATAACAGGGGGATACAGGATTTGGCTGCATTTGTTAGATGACGTAATATGGATTTTTTATAAGTTTTGAGCGGTATGGAAGAGACATGAAGCAAGAAAAATGCCGGGTCATTCGGGATCTGGAAATCTGTGAATTTTTGAGAAATAGAGCGGAATGTAATCCAAAAATTCGTCAGTCTAGGACAGGACCAAAACACGTGTAGTATCGTTCCCTCCTCCTCCTGACATCGCCAGCAATATTTAGATGTATCAGGAAATTTAGTATGTAGACGACTAGGTGTTAAATACCACCTCGTCAGGATCTTATAATTCATCTCTTGTAATTTAGTGCATATGGAGGATTTAAGGGAGAGAGCTATCATGTTTTGTTTCTGGACTGCTGTGAAAGTACACTGAAGGTCTGATTCCCACTTTACAATGCCTGGCAGATTCGGTGGTTGTGGAGGTGTATTTAATAGAGTATACATCTTGGATAAGACCTGTGGCAGTGGTTCTGTGTCCGAACATAGTTCCTCAAATGTAGTCAGGGGTCTATTGTATGCCTGAGGGTTTGGGATCGTCTGAAGGAAATGGTGGATTTGTGCTGCACTCCAAAATGTAAGTTTGAATGGGCCAGTCGGGTCCATTAGTTCTGCGATGGAGGGCCATTTGTCTTGCTTCACAAATTGTGAGGCTCTAACACAACCAGAGCTCTTTAGAGTCTGAAACTGCCCGGATGAAATTCCAGGGGGAAACTTGGGGTGTCCTAGGATTGGGGTCAGAGGGGATTCTTTAGTCGTCAATAAGGTCTGTAACGTAGCTTGAAGGCATTGCTTTATAGTGTTTCCTATGAAAGGATGGGATTTTAACTCTAACGGAAGGGAAGCATGACACCACAGTGCCGTCTGTAAAGGTATTTTTGTTTTGTGCTGCTCTATTTGTGTCCATAATTTAGATTCCGTGTGTCGGTGCCAATCTACAACTCTACCTAAATGAACTGCTTGGTAGTACTTCCGGATGTCTGGGAGCGCTACACCTCCATATTGTTTTGATAAGCATAACTGTGATCTTGGGATTCAGGGTTTTTTATTCGCCCATACAAAACGAGTGAAGAGAGATTGTACTTGCTTGAAGTATGAAGTGGGTATCTTAATTGGCAGAGCTTGGAAGAGATATAAGAATTTTGGCAATATGCTCATTTTTATTAAGTTGCACCGCCCAAACCAGGAGTGTAGTCCCGTATTCCACTCATCTAATAGGGTTCTAGTCCTAATTAATAAAGGGGGAAAATTACTGTCATACAGTCGGGCTGGGTCTGGCGGTATTTTCGTGCCTAAGTACGTTAAGGTGGAATCAGTCCACCTGAAACGAAAGCTAGATTTCAAGTGTAGGAGGCTGTTGGGTGTTAACGATATCCCCATCGCTTCCGACTTGGAGAAATTAATTTTTAAATTCAACAGTTCCCCGTATCTTTCAAATTCTTTAAGGAGATTGGGTAGGGATATCACTGGGTTTGTCAATGAAAAAAGTAGGTCATCTGCATATGTTGATATTTTGTGTTGCATGGGGCAGACAGAAATTCCTTGTATATCAGGGTTTAACCTAATTGTGGAGAGAAAGGGTTCAAGAGAAAGGGCGAACAACAGAGGCGATAAGGGACACCCCTGTCTCGTCCCATTTGTTATAGGGAAGGGATCTGATAAGACTTCATTCGCCTTCACCTGTGCTGTGGGAGTGGAGTATATGCTGGCTATTCGGTTGAGCATCACCCCCCCTAGGCCTATGTGTCTGAGTACCGCAACCATAAATGGCCAGCTCACTTGGTTGAATGCCTTTTCGGTGTCCGTATTGAGGAAGACACAAGGAATTTTCCCAGATCTAGTGATTTGTAATAGATTTAGCACCTTCGTGGTGCTATCTCTGGCCTCCCTAGACGGAATGAACCCAACCTGGTCAACGAAATAAGTTGCTGGAGGTGCTGCGCCAACCGAACAGCCAGGATTTTAGTAAATAATTTAAGATCAAGATTTAACAGCGAGATGGGTCAGTAGCTACTACACGCTGTTGGGTCTTTCCCCTCCTTGTGAATTACTGAAATATGAGCCCCCAGTGTTTCTCTAGCAAAGGTTTTACCAGTCCCTATCATGTTAAACAACGTGACCATGCGGGGTCCCAGAACTGGTAAGAGAGTTTTGTAATATTGTAATATATACCCGTCCGGACCAGGGGCTTTACCTGTTTTCATTGACCCTATAGCTTTCTGAATTTCCATTAAAGTTATGGGGGATTCCAAATCTTCTCTAATTTTCTGAGGAAGGGATGGCATTTGGGATGACATTATATAGTTCTCCAACTCGGCAGCAGAGGAACTCCCTTGTGGTAAATTGTATAAGTTAGAATAAAATTGTTTAAATACCTCAGTTATTTGTATAGGTAAGATCAATTTTTTGCCTCCTAGTGTAGAGATGTGTGGTATATAGGACATCGATTTGTGATTCCTAACCATTCTGGCTAACATTCTCCCACATTTATCCCCAAATTCATATGTCTGTTTGCGGCAGAACTGTAGGGCTGCTTTCGCTCTATATTGCAAAAGGTCAGTGATCTGTCGTCTGAGAGTGGACAGGTCCAACTCTGATGACTGTGAGGGGGCATGTTTGTGTCTGGCCTCTGAGTTGGCAAGTTCCTGTAGAAGTTGTAATAACTGTTTATTTCTTTCTTTTTTTATGCGGGTACCATGGGCTATAAGAATCCCTCTAAGGACTACTTTGTGAGCCTCCCATAGTATCCCTGGGTCACAATCTGGTTGGTCGTTCTCTTGGAAATATAGATTTAGAGCTCTAGTCACATCTGTCAATATTTCAGGGTTCTGTAGAAGGCTTTCAGTAAGCCGCCAGAATCGATGTCTGGGAGAGAGAGTGTCCGATAAGCGGTAATTTAGGAATATGGGTGCATGGTCTGACCACGTCCTGTTACCAATTGAAGCCTGTTCCACTGCGTGTAGTTGCGTATGGGGGATTAGGAAATAATCAATTCTGGTGTATACCTGGTGCCTGTGTGAGTAGAATGTGAAGTCTTTTTCTCCCGAATGCTGTAAGCGCCAGACATCTATTAGCTGTCATTTATGCAGGGTTTTAGCTATTTGTTTGAGTTAGGATGGAGGGATCGATGTTTTACCCGTTGAAGTATCTACCGAGGGGATTAGTGGGGTATTGAAGTCCCCTCCTATGATCAGTTGTCCTTCTTTAAAGTCATTTAACTTCTCTAGGGTCGCTCGCACGAACATGGCTTGTTGTTCATTAGGGGCGTAGATGGTTGCTAACGTCACTTTAACATTGCCAATCAGGCCTTTGAGGAAAAGGTATCTCCCTGTCAAATCTATCTCAGAACTCTGATACTGCCAGGGAATCTTGCTAGAAATTAAAATGGACACTCCTTTGGACTTAGACTCTGGGTTCATAGAGTGATAGGTTATTGGAAAGTGTCTGTTTTGTAAGTATGGTAATCTATTAGTTTTAAAGTGTGTCTCTTGGATAAAAGCTATGTCTGTGTGGCTCCGCTTTAAGTCATCTAACAACATACGTCTCTTCTCAGGTATATTAAGTCCTTTGCATTCAGAGACATCACCTTAAGTTTGCTGGCCCTTATGATGTTATGGAACAGTGAGGGGAGAGGGGAAGGGGGAGGGTTGAGTCGAATCAAGGAGGGAAGAAGAAGGGGAAGAGGGGGAGAGAAAAGAGCAGAAACAGAAGCAGAAAAAATAGGTAGAAATTAAGCGAAGTAGTATAAGGTGCAGACAAGGCCTAGTGTCTTGCCTGTGACTTTCCCCCTACAATTTCGGGGATTGTTTTCTAGCATACGATCCCCAGGAAGTACCTGTCGGTCTCCCAGGGGTATATGCTGACCTATTCGGGAGAGAGGTAGGACACGGCTCAAAGAGCTTCCCATTAGGCCCCTCACCCCGGCACATCTAAAGTATATAACTATAAGAAATTAACTATGCATCCTTATAAACTGATTAACAGATCAACTCAAAATATCATAACGAGCTTGACAGCCTTATAATCTCCTGTTGTTAGCGTTCCAACTAGGAGAGCAAGCATCTCGATCGGAGTATAATCCTGCATCGAGAGAACCATCCCTCTCCCACCTGCAACAGTCCAACATGGCCCCTGTGCTAAAGATAGGGATAGATAACTTTATACGTCATTCAAATCAATCTTATATCTTAGCATTAATATCCATCCTGGCAAAATAAGGTGGCTTACGTCTCAAGGTTTACTGTCATAACTGCGGGACGGCTGCCTCATATCTCCACTAAACAGGAGGCGACGTGGCCATCCCTAAAGCCACCAAGAACCAGGCTCTGCAGTTCCTGACTTTACTCTAAGCACTTAGAAAAAGGTATCTGTGATCGGTGTCTGTCAAAAATGTGTTTGTTACAGCCACCATCTTCCTAGTCCGGACACCGAAACGTGCTGTCAGTTTTTCAGGAAAAACTCCTGAGACGTTACAGGACAATTCCTACCGGCTCAAGTATATTGGGCTAGGTTCATTGTCTTGGAAGTTTCGTAGCTAAGGGCAACGTTCCCAGACTGTATGGCTTCTGTACAATGTCAACAATTCTCCTTAAAGATGCATCAAGCCATATTATCTAAAGGTTACTGATATATATCACCTGCCGAGATATATGGATAGTTCAGTTCCGACAGAGCATGTCTAGAACATAACACGCAACACAGTCAGCTGTGGTCTGATAAATCATGTCTAGATCTGGGCACAGGGACTGGATCAGTGTAAAGTCGCCCTGCTCAAATCATTGATTGGCCAGAAACTTATTCATAAGCAATAAAAAAGAAAAAATATAAATCCAGCTCAAACAGTGGAAATATAAAAAAAAACAGAACTTCTTTCTGTAGCAATATTGGGTTCACGACTCACGTACGTCTTCTTGAGAAGTTGCTCTGGGACGTCGGCGATTCCGCTGCTGTCTCGGCGGTAGATTGTTGCTCATTCTCGACATAGATGGACGACCTGGTGTGCGCGGGAGAGGACCCAGCCAATTGGGGACCTCTATAGGATCTGTATCAAGGAAGGAATAGTGCCGGCAGGGCATCAGGTTTACGTAGGGTGAAGCTTCTATGGTCCTTCCTGAATGTAGCAGAGAGGGGGTACCCCCAGCGGTATGTAGCGCCTTTCCTCTTCGCCAAATCTAACAGCGGTTTTAGGATCGCACGTGTCTGCAGAGTTGCACGGGAGAGGTCTGGAAGAATTTTTATCGTGGCGCCATCTAGTTCCGGGTCATCTGATTCCCAGGCCCTATGTAGAATTTGTTCTTTGTGCACATAGTGATGTACTCTACACACCACATCCCTTGGTCTCAGGGGATCGGTCGGTTTAGGGCCCAGTGCACGGTGTATCCTATCAAGTTCAATGCGATCTGGTAAATCAATACCTGGTAGGCTGCGGAAGATTGCAACTGCCGTATCTGCCAGGTCTTCAGGTCCCTAGCCTCTGGGAGTCCCCGAAGGCGCAGATTATTCCTGCGACTCCGGTCTTCTATTTCTTCCAATTGCAGCCATTGATCTTGTATTGCTTGTGAGTCCTGGTTCTCTTCTAACAACGACATCCGACGCTCTAGTGCAGCAAGGGAGCTCTCCCCTGACTCCAGTCTGGTAGTTAGTGTACTGATGTCTGCCCTCACTGCCTTCATTTCTGTGCGGTGTGTGGCCTCCACCGTCGCTATCAGGGCCACAATGTCCGCCTTAGTGGGTAGCGCCTGTAATATAGAGCGGAGCTCCGCGTCCACCCCTGTCGCCTGATAAGGGGGTTGTGATCGCTCATCAAAGCTGGAGCAGAGGTCTGAGGGGAAGCCCGCATAGGTATCTGCTAGTGGCGTGTCCCTGTGTGGCGATGGGGAGCCGCTCGCCGTCTGTCTCAGTGATTGCTCACCACGAGGCGTCACCGACATCTTGAGCTCTGGGGAGCCAAGAAGGGAGAGCTGGAATCTTCGTCTAAGATCGCTTGATGAGGGCGGCTGGGGAGTGGATTTCGGCGGTTTGTTGTTCTTCTTCACGGATTTCCTTCTGAAGGAGTGCATAGTTTGCGGATCGGGCTGAAATAGCCGGGGTAAAGGAGAGACGGCCGGGAGCTCAGTATCTGCACGTCTCTATTCAGCCATGTCCAGGCCGTGCCCCCCCTTGAGTTTTTTAAAGAGGGATTTGGGAATCCATTGTGGGGAATGCCTAAAGAGGTATGTGAGTTTGGGAATGATTTTCATTTTTAGGAGGTTGACTCTACCCCATAAGGACAGTGGCAAATTTCCCCACGACTTGAGTTTAGTCTTTATGTCAAGCATAACTGGGTCTAGATTGAGAGGGATGAAATCTGTAGCTCGGGAGGAGATAATGACACCTAGGTATTTGAAAGTGTACACTCACTGAAGGGGGATACCCAGGGGTGAATTCGTCCTAGCAGCCTGATCAATAGGGAACAATAAAGATTTGGACCAATTTACTTTAAGGCCCGTGACCTTAGCAAAGGTATTCAGAACTGTTAGTACACCCTGTAGTGATGTGCCTGCATCCCCGAGAAAAAGTAGCATGTCATCGCGGTACAAGGCTACCCTCTCCTCGAGCAGACCGATGCGCAAACCCTTGATGTGCGGGGTAGTGCACAGTGCCTCCGCCACTGGTTCTATGGCAAGGGCAAACAATACCTGGGAGAGAGGGCAGCCCTTCCTGGTTCCTCTGAAGAGCCTGAAGGGATCAGACAGGCGACCAACAGGAAGTAGGGCATTTGTAGATCACCTGGAGCCACTTAAAGAAAAGCAAGGGGAACCCCATTCTACGTAAGATATGTTCTCTTTAAGGAGATATCAGGAATCTATCAGATCCCTAATGTAATCTCTGCACTTCCTTAAAGCTAACTGAGCACAGATTCTGCTCAATTTGCTTCTTCCTCAGCTATGGAGGGGAATGAGAGCGCTGAAACTGGAGACGATCTGAGCTGATTGTCTCCGGTGTCATTAGTCAGAGGGATGATCCGCAAATGCAAGTTCACTGATGTCCTGCTGCTTTTCATGCTGACACCCACCATGATGATCCTGGGCACCCAGGAGGGACAAGTGACCTTGGAATACATGGCAGGAGGTAAGGTAAAGAGGGTGGGGGACAGCGATTATTCTGCAGGCTGTAGAAATTATTGAGTGACTTTACAGTCACCCAAATCACTTCTACTAAAAATCCAACAACCTGAGGAGAAAATGTAAATTACCAGCTGCTGTAGCTGCTGTAGTTGCAGTGGACTACAGGTCAGCGCTGCTGCTGCAACATATTACATCAGTGGCATAGAAAGGATTGAAGGTTTCAGAAATGCTGCTCAAAGCCAACCTATCAATTAATATGATTTTAGTGAGACATACTGTATTTAAAATGACACAGCCTCTTTAGACAATATTTCTTTTTTCCCCCAGATCTCGTCTGTGCATTAGTAGAGTGGACTAAAATTATGTTTTGTTTTCTGGATAAAAACTTGCTATCTACAAGCATAGCTAAGGTCTTGCCAGCCATAAGTGGGCTTGGGGAATATCTGCTGCAAACCTCTGTAGAGTCGCATTCTGACAGCTCTTAGTACTTATTATGCTGGTAGTGCTTCCTGCTGCATGTAGGGATGTGTTCCTTCAGGCCCGCCTTAATCTGACACTATTTTGGTGTAAAGTAGGAATTTCTACAGTAATGTGTGCTTGGGGGCTTCCTATGTCATCTGACAAACTCTGTCAGGTGATTCAGAGGACTGAGTCAGATTTGCTTGCCTTGATGTTTGTTGACAACCCAATCCATGATGAGCTTTGTTATTGGTGAATTTGACCTAGTTTTTATAAAAACATGCTTCTGGGAGGGCTTTGCTTATAGGTTTTTACCTGGGTCTGAGGTGCTGGGCTGGATCCCAGGCCTGAGGTACCTTAACCTCTGGACCTACCATATCATACTGGATGCTTAAATATGGATCTTATCCACACGAATCTGACTTCTACCAAGAATTTCACTGAAACCACTGGAGCAAAACATGAATCTCCACTGGTCTACTACTTTACCCAAGTTGATCCAATAGCTAAAGGAATGTTACGGGGGACAATGGAGTAATACCTGAGCCTTCACTGTTCTTCTGTTTCTGTCACTACCTGGTGCAGCGAAAACATAGGAACCTCTGTTGCAATGGATGCTTCTTCTGTCTGCCATATGCAGGAGAACTCTGAGCTCCATGCAGGTCCTGGCAGCTTGAGAAGATGTGCTACTGTTGGATATTTCACCCATCCCTATCCTCTTTATGTTTTAAACAAACCTTTAAAATGAGCGCAAGAGATACAATCTGTGAGAGATACAGTGTGTAACTAATGTGAGTACTATGCCCACGGTAATTCTCATTTGGGGCTCCTACTTGCACTACACAAGGAGGCACTGCCAGAAAGAGACTGTACTATGGTCCCATGCTCCCACCTTGCAAGGGCTCAGCCTTCAGTTATCACATAGATGCATGTTATCTTAGTAACCTGAAGAGAGAAACATCTAAGGAATTCCAGAATAGGGTTACAAATATTGGCAGCAGAAATGAAATATACATAGAGTGGTGGCAGGCATTAGTAGACATGACATAGACATTGCTTACTTAAAGTAAAACTAAAGGCAAAACTCTTTTTTTTGGTTTTGGAAAGAGTGCAGATGGACTAGAGCACCTGTCAGTTTTTATTGCTGTCTGTGCCCCCATTAGGGAGATTCACCCTCTCTATATGTCCTGATTACCATTATCATTAAAATTGAAAGTAAAAGAAAATCCCAAATTTTGGGTTGTCCCCAGAAAAGTAATAGAGGGGAAATCTTCCAATGGGGACACCTATGTTCCCCAAGGGATTCCCTTAATTTGCAGGGATATCCTGTCACTTCCTGTTTTGGCTATGGGACAGGAACTGAAGGGAAATCTTCCTAACGGGACTCAAATGGCATAACATAATCTGACAGGGGTTATAACCCTCCCTTACTCTATCCAACATAAAAATGTTTTGCCTCTAGCTTCTTTAACATATTAAATGTAGTTATCAATAGTATAGTTGCTACCCAACCATAATTGTGGAGGGATGGTTAGTGTGGGGGAGCAAGGGAATATGGCACAGAAAATTCTATTCTGTACCAGCCCCAGTTTTTGCAAAAATTACACTAGATTCACTCAGAGTAATCATTTTAATTTCAGGATTTGACTGTCTCTTGTGGTTTCCAAATGTGTTTATTAGGCTACCCTACTCTTTTGTTTTGTTTTCACAGAGATGCCATTATTACAACCTCAGTCAATTCCCTGACAAGCTTTTTTTCTGGATTTGTCATCTTCTCCTTCCTTGGATACATGTCTCAAAAGCATAATGTACCTATTGGCGATGTTGCCAAGGATGGTAAGTATACTGATTGATACACTGTTCAAAAAAATTAAAGGAACACTTTGAAAACACATCAGATCTCAAAGGGGAAAAATATCCGCTGGATATCTATACTGATATGGACTGGGTAATGTGTTGGGAATGAAAGGATGCCACATCGTTTGATGGAAATGAAAATGATCAACCTACAGAGGGCTGAATTCAAAGACACCTCGAAAATCAAAGTGAAAAAATGATGCAGCAGACTAGTCCATTTTGCTGACATTTCATTGCAACAACTCAAAATGGTACTCAGTAGTTTGTATGGCCCCCACGTGCTTGCATGCATGCTCCTAATGAGATGACGGATGGTGTCCTGGGGTATTTCCTCCCGATCTGGACCAGGGCATCACTGAGCTCCTGAACAGAGTGAGGTACAACCTGGCAGCGTTGGATGGACCAAAACATAATGTCCCAGAGGTGTTCTATTGGATTTAGGTCAGGCAAGCATGGGGGCCATTCAGTGGTATCAATTCCTTCATCCTCCAGGAACTGGCTGCATACTATCGTCACATGAGGCCGGCCATTGTCGTGCACCAGGAGGAACTCAGGACCCAATGCACCAGCGTAGGGTCTGACAATGGGTCCAATGATTTCATCCAGTCAGGGTGCCATTGTCTAGCCTGTAGAGGTCTGTGCATCCCTCCATGGAAATGCCTCCCCAGACCATCACTGACCCACCACTAAATTGGTCATGCTGAACGATGTTACAGGCTGTATAATGTTCTCCACGACTTCTCCAGACCCTTTCACATCTGTCACATGTGATCAGGGTGAACCTGCCCTCATCTGTGAAAAGCACAGAGCGCCAATTCTCGTGTTCAATGGCAAATGCCAATCGAGCTCCATAGTGCTGGACAGAAGTGAGCACAGGGCTCACTAGAGGACATCGGGCCCTCAGGCTACCCTCATGAAGTCTGTTTATGATTGTTTGGTCAGAGACATCACGTGACACCAGTGGCCTGCTGGAGGTCATTTTGTAGGGCTCTGGCAGTGCACATCCTGTTCCTCCTTGCACAAAGAAGCAGATAGAGGTCCTGCTGATGGTTTAATGACCTTCTATGGCCCTGACAGCTCTCCTAGAGTAACTGCCTGTCTCCTGGAATCTCCTCAATGCTTTTGAGACCTTCTGGCAATGGCACATATTAATGTGCCATCCTGGAGGTGTTGGACTGCCTGTGCAGGTATTGCCTCATGCTACCAGTAGTGACACTGACCCTAGCCAAATGAAAAACTCGTGAAAAACAGTCAGAAAAGATGTTTAGGGAAAAAAAATGTCAGTGGCCTCCACCTGTAAAACCGTTCCTCTTTTGGAGGTCGTCTCATTGTTGCCCATCTAGTGCACCTGTTGTTAATTTCACTAGCACCAAAGCAGCTGAAACTGATTAAAACCCCCCCCTGCTACTTAAAGTGTTTGTTAACCCCCCAAAAAAAATGATTTTGTGGTCCCTTAAAGCAGATTATACAACACAGTGCTTGTACTGTGTAATCTGCCCCCTCTAAACTGTAAAAAAAAAACCTGCCTGAACCCTCTACTTCCTGTATGCCCCCTCTATAAAGACCACGAAAATCAGGGCTACTGAGCCCTGACCACCAAGGTCTGAGTGCATGCCTTGGTCATAGGCTGTTGTCCTCTCTGCTCTCCTCTCTCCCCCTCACCCCCTCCTCCTTGCCTGTCAGCTTCTATCTGTGTGTCTCCGTCTCCACCCCCCCCGGTCAGACCGGTCACGTGACTCTCGGATGGTTTCCAGGCCTACTGCAGGAGAGGCTGAGCAGCCACGTGATCTCCCCGGCTGACGTCAGAGGGAGATCACAGCCCCTCCTGCAGAAGCCATCCATCAGATGTATACAGCTGCCGTGAGTCATGTGACCAGCCTGAAAATCATTGTAAATGGGTATTTACAGTGCTCATTTTTATAAAAGACTAATGTAGTGTGCTCTGTCAGGCTCTAATATAGGGTCTGGCAGTGTTTCTCTTATATGGCTTAACAAACACTTTAACTGACCAGATCAATATCCCAGGAGTTTAATTGACTTCATGCTGTACTCTGATTAAAAAGTGTTTCTCAAATTTTTTTGAGCAGTGTATATAGGTTTATGACCCTTAACCTCTTGTATACTGTGGGTGACCTGAAAAACTTCAGCAATGGCACATATTAATGTGCCATCCTGGAGGTGTTGGACTGCCTGTGCAGGTATTGCCTCATGCTACCAGTAGTGACACTGACCCTAGCCAAATGAAAAACTCGTGAAAAACAGTCAGAAAAGATGTTTAGGGAAAAAAAATGTCAGTGGCCTCCACCTGTAAAACCGTTCCTCTTTTGGAGGTCGTCTCATTGTTGCCCATCTCGTGCACCTGTTGTTAATTTCACTAACACCAAAGCAGCTGAAACTGATTAACAACCCCCCTGCTACTTAAAGTGTTTGTTAACCCCCCCAAAAAAAATGATTTTGTGGTCCCTTAAAGCAGATTATACAACACAGTGCTTGTACTGTGTAATCTGCCCCCTCTAAACTGTAAAAAAAAACCCTGCCTGAACCCTCTACTTCCTGTATGCCCCCTCTATAAAGACCACGAAAATCAGGGCTACTGAGCCCTGACCACCAAGGTCTGAGTGCATGCCTTGGTCATAGGCTGTTGTCCAGGGCCGATCCTAGGGTCACAGACGTCTGAGTGCAGAAATATTTCTGGCGCCCCCGCGTGGGTGTGGTCATCTTACCAACTCCTCCCCTCTACAAATGTTACTATGGCAACGACTCAAACACAGAGATGCTCCCCTAAGAAGTCTTCATTACCCTAGGATCTTCCCATGATCTTTTAACAATAAAGAAAATACAGGAAGAGTGTACACTAATGAGACCTGGAGGGGAGTCTCTCTGATGCACACAGAGGGCTGTCTGTTAGAGAGTCTGTTAGAAAGAACCCCCAGACATAATACAGGAGATGGTCAGAGACTGTAGACATGATACAAGAGACGGTCAGAGACTGCAATCATAGTACAGGAGATGGTCAGAAACTGCAATCATAGTACAGGAGATGTTCAGAGACTGCAGACATGTTACAAGTGATGGTCAGAGACTGCAATCATAGTACAGGAGATGGTCAGAGACTGCAGACATGTTACAAGAGATGGTCAGAGACTGCAGACATGTTACAAGAGATGGTCAGAGACTGCAGACATGATATAAGAGATGGTCAGAGACTGCAGACATGTTACAAGAGATGGTCAGAGACTGAGGACATGATACAGGAGATGGTCAGAGACTGCAGACATGTTACAAGAGATGGTCAGAGACTGCAGACATAGTACAGGAGATGGTCAGAGAATGCAGACATATTACAGGAGATGATCAGAGACTGCAGACATATTACAGGAGATGGTCAGAGACTGCAGAAATACTACAGGAGATGGTCAGAGACTGCAGACATACTACAGGAGATGGTCAGAGACTGCAGACATACTACAGGAGATGGTCAGAGACTGGAGATATAATACAGGAGATGGTCAGAGACTGCAGACATAGTACAGGAGACAGTCAGAGAATGCAGACATGATACAAGAGATGGTCAGAGACTGCAGACATAGTACAGGAGATGATCAGAGAATGCAGACATGATACAAGAGATGGTCAGAGACTGCAGACATAGTACAGGAGATGATCAGAGACTGCAGACATAGTACAGGAGATGACCAGAGACTGCAGACATGATACAAGAGATGGTCAGAGACTGCAGTTCCTATGGACGTTAGTAGATAATGGCCGATCGGCCCTCTCACCTGACCCAGCGATACAGCAACAACGGTTCCTCTGATCAGGAGTCAGCTCACTCTGAATTGCCCGTGGCAAGTCCGCTGAGTAGCACCCAGATCTGTATTCTGGCAATGACTCCATTCCTTTCTCCGCCAGGGATGGCGCCGGGCTGTGTGGCTTTCCCTCCGGTGGCACAGGTTAGCGGGGTTCTCTCCCTGATGGTGTTCCCTCAGCACTATCCTCTCCCTCTGGAGTCCTGGGTGTACTTCCCTGAAAGCTTTCCTGGACTCCTGGCTCTCTCTCTCTCTCCCATTCAGCTGAGCATGCTGTGTGGGCTACAGTTTCCGTGTTACAGTGGAGCTGCCAGTCCTTGGCACTACATGTCCCATAATCCTCCTCTTTGCTTCTTTTTTTTTCTTCCCTGGCCAATATGAAGGCGGGGGGAAGAAACATAGTGCGCCGCTCACTAGTACAGCAGCGCGTGTGAAGAGGAGAGGGAGAGGGAGAGGGGTGTCACCCGGTGCGGTAAAACATGGTATCACCCCCCTCCACCAACTATAGTCGCCCCTCAGTACAGATCCCCCTCCACTAAGTATAGACCCCCTCCGTCAGTATAGACCCCATCAGTATAGACCCCCCCAGGACAAAACACCCCCCTCTATCAGTATAGACCCCCCTCAGGACAAACCAACCACCCCTCCATTAGTACAGATGCCCCTCAGGACAACCTACCCCCCCTCCATGAGTACAGACCCCCCCAGAACAAACCACCCCCCCTACATTAGTACAGAACCACCCCTCCTCCATTAGTACAGACCCCCCTGAACAAACCACCCCCCTCCGTTAGTGCAGACCCCCCTCAGGACAAACCACCCCACTCCATTAGTACAGAACCATCCCCCTCCATTAGTACAGACCCCCCCAAAACAAACCACCCCCCTCCATTAGTACAGACCCCTCTAAAACAAACCACCCCCCTCCATTAGTACAGACCCCCAAGAACAAACCACCCCCTCCATTAGTACAGACCCCCAGGACAAACCACCCCCTCTCCATTAATACAGACCCCCCGGGACAAACCACCCCCCCTCCATTAGTACAGACCCCCCAGAACAAACCACCCTCCTCCATTAGTACAGACCCCCCTGGACAAACCACCCCCCTCCATTAGTACAGACCCCCCAGGACAAACCACCCCCCCTTCATTAGTACAGACCCCCCAGAACAAACCACCCCCTCCATTAGTACAGACCCCCCCCCGGACAAACCACCCCCCTACATTAGTACAGACCCCCCCAGAACAAACCACCCCCCATCCATTAGTACAGACCCCCCAGGACAAACCACCCCCTCTATTAGTACAGACCCCCGGGACAAACCACCCCCCTCCATTAGTACAGACCCCCCCGGACAAACCACGCCCCTCCATTAGTACAGACGCCCCAGAACAAACCACCCCCTCCATTAGTACAGACCCCCAAGACAAACCACCCCCTCCATTAGTATAGACCCCTCCAGGACAACCCCCCCTTCATTAGTATAGACCCCCCCCAGGACAACCCCCCTCATTAGTATAGACCCCCCCAGGACAACCCCCCTTCATTAGAATAGACCCCCCAAGACAAATGACCCCCCCTCCATTAGTATAGACCCCCCCAGGACAACTCCCCTTCATTAGTATAGACCCCCCCAGGACAAACCCCCCTTCATTAGAATAGACCCTCCCAGGACAAACCCCCCCTTCATTAGTATAGACCCCCCCAGGACAACCCCCCTTCATTAGTATAGACCCCCCCAGGACAACCCCCCTTCATTAGTATTAGGGTTGTCCCGATACCGATACTAGTATCGGTATCGGCACCGATACTGAGCATTTGCCCAAGTACTTGTACTCGGGCAAATGCTCCCGATGCTTCCCCGATACCTAAAAGTCAGCAGTGATCGGCGCATGGGGGAGATACAAGCTTCTCCCCCAGCGGCTTTCAGCTGCTTTAGTGACACATGCCCCCTCCTTTGCTCTGTGCCTCTCCGCTGTCCCCCTCCGTTCTTCTCTCCTTTTCTGTCCCCCTCCGCTGTCCCCTCCGTTCCTCTTTCCTTCCCTGTGTCTCTCCGCTGCCCCCCTCCGTTCCTCTTTCCTCCTCTGTGCCTCTCCGCTGCCCCCCTCCGTTCCTCTTTCCTCCTCTGTGCCTCTCCGCTGTCCCCTCCGTTCCCCCCTCCTTCTCTGTCCCCCTCCGTTCTCCCCCTCCGTTCCGGCTTCCTCCTCCTCCTTCCTTTGTGAATAGACAGAGTCAGCTGACTGTCCATTCACATAACTGAAACATTGTAATCTCTTGTGATTACGATGTGTCAGTTTATGAATGGAGAGGAGCCGCTGTCTTCTCTCCATTCATTCTCAGTGCAGCTGAGGCTGCAGAGAAAGGGACTGGGGAATCTCTATCCTCTGTCTCTTTCTCTGTCTCAAGGGGGAGATATCAGAGGTCTGTTAAGACCCCTGATATCTCACCAAAGCCCCCCAACAGGGCTGAATAAAAAAAAAAACAAAAACAAAAAAAACACATATTGCAATAAAGAATAAAAAAAAAATTATTGTAAAAAATAAAAATTGTAAATTAAAAAAAAAAAACAAAACACACACACACACACATACACCGTTCACCAACCAACCCCCAGATCCCCCCCCCCCAAAAAAAAAAAAAAAAAAAAAAAAAAAAAGCACTGTTAAAAAAAAAATTAAAAAAAACACTGTCACGTGACATAAAAAAAAAGTGGTATCGGGACAACCCTAATTAGTATAGACCCCCCAGGACAACCCCCCCTTCATTAGCATAGACCCCCAGGACAAACCCCCCTTCATTAGAATAGACCCCCCAGGAGACACCCCCCCTTATTAGAATAGACCCCCCAGGACAACCCCCCCTTCATTAGTATAGACCCCCCCAGGACAACCCCCCCTTCATTAGAATAGACCCCCCCAGGACAAACCGCCCCTTCATTAGAATAGACCCCCCCAGGACAAACCCTCCCCTCCATTAAGCTAATTAAAAAACACCCGGGCGGCAGCTGGAGAGGAGAGGACGGTGTGCCGCCGCGCCGCCTGGGTGGAGAACTGAGCGTGTCAGGCTTGGGCAGCAGGCGGGAGTTACACAGGAGGAGGAGAGCTGGAACACGTCGGGAACAGTCCGCCCCCCCGTGATGTCACTGCGCGGCTGGTCTCTCTGCACACAGAGACACAGCCGCTACGATCTGTCTGTCAGCTTGTATCTGTGTGTCTCCGTCTCCACCCCCCCCGGTCAGACCGGTCACGTGACTCTCGGATGGTTTCCAGGCCTACTGCAGGAGAGGCTGAGCAGCCACGTGATCTCCCCGGCTGACGTCAGAGGGAGATCACAGCCCCTCCTGCAGAAGCCATCCATCAGATGTATACAGCTGTCGTGAGTCATGTGACCGACCTGAAAATCATTATAAATGGGTATTTACAGTGCTCATTTTTATAAAAGACTAATGTAGTGTGCTCTGTCAGGCTCTAATATAGGGTCTGGCAGTGTTTCTCTTATATGGCTTAACAAACACTTTAACTGACCAGATCAATATCCCAGGAGTTTAATTGACTTCATGCTGTACTCTGATTAAAAAGTGTTTCTCAAATTTTTTTGAGCAGTGTATATAGGTTTATGACCCTTAACCTCTTGTATACTGTGGGTGACCTGAAAAACTTCAGCAATGTGCATAAGATATACACCTTACACTGCTGGTGCTCCCTCCACAACTATTGTCAGCAGATCCAGCTGTCAAAATGGCAGAAGAGACTTGCTCGCTATCACAGCATGGCTTCAGCCACTGGTGTGTAAAATGGATCTTCTGAACTGTGTGAACATAACTTGTTTTGAAAGTTTACCATGACCTTTTATCTTGACATAAGGTTTTCTGTTAATATGACCGTGTGTATATTATATTTTGTATAACTTTCTCATTCCAAACAACAACATGAATGAATATCATTTATCTTTAGAGGGATGATTGAATGTATGATCTAACCTTAAGACCAAAATTCAGTATAACTTTATATTATTTATTATGCAGTACAGTTTATATTTACTTTAATATGTAACTTCCTAGATTTCTTCAACTCTTTCCTTTCCCTTGCCACCCATTCCTTCCTGTAATTGGTAGTTGAAAAGATTTAATATTAATGGATTATTTTCTTTATTCCCACCAGGGCCTGGGCTGATATTTATCATATATCCAGAGGCTATTGCTACCCTTCCACTTTCTTCAGTGTGGGCTGTTATTTTCTTTATCATGCTTCTCACTCTGGGAATTGACAGTGCAGTAAGTAAAACCATCTCAGTGCTGCTGATTGCCAGCATCATTTTTACAGCCACTTCACATCTACATGCATGCATTACATGAAGGAGAAATCACAAGGTACAATAAATCACAAGTGGACCATGCCTCAATATTTTTTGTTGAAATATCCATTTATCGTTTCCATCAGAAGCCTGTGTGACATTGTAACAACACAGGAGTATAATGAGGAGACAGAACAGGGCGTCCCCCTGTAACAGGAAGTGTCTGGCCAAGGACCTACATGGCAGAATCACTCAGAACAGAATCAGAATGTTTACATTGGCTGGTCAGTGCTTCCGCCGCCATTGAGTGTAAGGGAACCTGGCAGTGTAGCTTCACAGCCGGGTCCCTACTGTGCATGTGCGAAGCGTGCTCCGCTCTCACACTGGCCCGGCAGAAGAGGAGGGAGGAGAAAGGGGGCCGAGCTGCTGAAGTAATTCGCAGCGGCATGGTCTTCTGAAAGTGGGGACAGGGTACCTGTAAAAAACAGGTACCCGCTCCCCCCTCCCCCACAAAAGGTGCCAAATGTGGGGAGGAATCAGATAAGCGGAAGATCCACTTTCGGGTGGAACTCCGCATTAAGCAGCTATACAACTGGCTGATCATTGAGGACAAAAAAGAGAATGCCGCCTTGGGGGAAGTGACTTACTTATATTGTATAACTGGTCCTGTAATTAGGCAGAGGGCATTCGTGTATGTTGTCATGCTTGTGTCAGGAAAAGCACATTTGGCATGCAAGCTGTTAAACAGCAATGCTTTTTTTTGTATAAAAATGTCAGCAAAAAAGATAAAAATACTATATTGTCTATACTGATAAGTCAATTTTTCCCCTTTATGCTTGCAACCTCTTTGGTTTTATAGAAATGTTGTTCAGCTTTGGTCATTCATGCCAATTCCCTAGTATTATACATATTTGTATGTCTTTCCTCAAAATGTCTTCAAATAATTTACACACCACAGAAGTCAGGCTTACTGGTCTGGTTCTAGCTTTTCTATCTTTTGAAATAATGGTACGAAGTATGCTGTATCCCATTTTTGTGATACTACTCCAGTTAAGAGGGAGTCTAAAAAATAGGTTATTGAGGTGTGCCAGTTACTGAGTGTAATTCTCTCAGTATACAGGTAAAGATGCTATCTGGGCCAAGTGTATCTTAATTGTATCTGGGCATAAGCATGCCCTTTCTTAAATGAAGCTGACCATATGTAAATAATAAGACTGAGATGTGTAAATTTTTGTCAGTTTTGTACCACCAACTTAGAGGTTGTTTGAAAATTATAGTTTGCGTGAATTTAGGACATGAAAGAAGGATCAATATTTTTTTTATATATAAATTGTTAGCTTCTTTGTTTGAATACTTCTTAAGCTGATGAGCAGCAATGTAAAATGTCTCAATTAATTTAGTTTAAAAAAGAGTTTTTCATTGGAGTAGACTAAGGTTATACCTTTTTATTTTATTACAGATGGGAGGAATGGAGTCTGTAATCACTGGCCTGATTGATGAATTTAAGTTTCTGCATAAACATCGGGAGCTCTTTACACTCTTCATTGTGCTGTGTACTTTCTTCATATCTCTTTCCTGTGTAACCAACGTATGTTATTTGTGTGTCCTTAGAAACATAGAATAGTGATGGCAGAAAAAAGACCATCAAGTCTGCCCTGTTTATTTTTTGTCTGAGTATAGATCAAAAGTAAAAAAAAAAGTGTCCTTTACATCTGATCTTGGCATCAGTAGTATTTATTACAATACATTGGTAATAATTAGAAATGGCAATACTCAAAATAGTTTGTAGAGTTTATTTAAACTTTAAAGATTATAGTTATATACATTTTCTAAAAAGAAACTTGAAGCAAATGTATTCCATTTGTTCAATTAAAAAAAATAAAATATATGACCCTATTTGTAGCAGTATATAGTGCATTCCTAAAGTATTCAGACCCACTTCATGTTTTTCAATTTTGCTATGTCACAGCGTGATACTACAGTTTACATTAATTTTTTTTCTCTTTAATCTGCACTCTGTATCCCATAAAGACAAAGTGAAAACAGAATTTTAGAAATATCTGTGAATTTATTAAGAAGAAAAACTGAAATATCACACATACGTAAGCGTTCAGACCCTTTACTCGGTACTTTGTTGAAGCACCTATGGCAGCAATGACAGCCTTGTGTCTTTTTGAGTATGATGCTTTGCACACCTGGATTGGGGGATTTTCTGCCATTCTTCTTTGCAAATCCTTTCAAGCTCAGTCAGGTTGGATGGGAAGTTTCGGTGGACAGCCTTTTTCAGGTCTCTTCAGAAATGTTCAATAGGCTTCAAGTCAGAGCTTTGGCTGGGCCACTTTAGGACATTCACAGAGTTGTCCCTAAGACACTCCTGTGTTGTCTTGGCTGTGTGCTGAGGATCGTTGTCATATTGAAAGGTGAACCTTCGGCCCATTCTGAGGTCCCGAGCGCTGTGGAACAGGTTTTCATGGAAGACAACTCTTTACTTTGCTCCATTCAGCTTTCCCTCAATCCTGAATAGTCTCCCAGTCCTGCTGCTGAAAAATACCCCCACAGCATGATACTGCCACCTTCATGATTCACTGTTGGGATGGTATTGGGCAGGTGATGAGTGGTGCCTGGTTGCCTCCAAACATAATGTTTGGAATTGAAGCCAACCAGTTCAATCTTGGCTTCATTAGACCAGAGAATCTTGTTCCTCACAGTCTGAAAGTTCTTCAGGTGCTTTTTTTCAAACTCCAAGCAGGCTTTCATGTGTTTTCCACTGAGGAGAGGCTTACCCCTAGCCACTCTGTCAAGCAGCCAAGATCTTTGGAGGGCTGCAGTGATGGTTGTCCTTCTGGAACTTTGTCCCATCTCCACACAGGATCTCTGGAGCTCAGTCAGAGTGACCATCAGGTTCTTGGTCACCTCTCTTACTAAGGATCTTCTCCCCCAATTGCTCAGTTTGGCCGGGGCAAGAGATTCCAAATCATGCTCAATCAATTTAAGTAATTTATGACAGGTAAACTCCAATCAAGGTGCAGAAAAACCTCAGCAATGATCAAGAAAAATGAGATGCACCTGATGCCAGTATACTTATGTCAGTATTTCAGTTTTTCCTTTTTCATACATTTCATTTCTAAAATTCTATTTTCACTTTGTCATTAAGGTGGACGTCAATCCTCCTATCATTTTCAACCAAGGAAGCTGCCATCTTGGCCTATGTTTATTTTTTATTTTTTTGCCATAATGCTGCACATGTGATCAGTAATAACACCAGCAATTGGATGGTTTGACTTTATGGTTGAGAGCACAACCAATGTGACAGTAACATTCCTGGCACTTGCTGGAAATGTAGGATACTGAGTGTAGATTAATGAGAAAAAATTTAATTTAAACAACTGTAGTATCAGGCTGCAATATAACTAAATTGAAAAAAGTGTAACAATGATTAGACACCTTTTAAAAACACTTTGACAATATTTATAGGTGTTGCTCTTTTCATTTCTGCTCATGTAATAGAATAAAAAACAATCAGCAACATTGTTAGAGGCTATACATTACAGGATGTGAAACTGATTTTTAAAAAACTGAAGTATTGCCTATAGGGTCTAATAAGATATTTTCTTTTGTTTTCTAACTATCAGTAAAAAGGAAACCACTGGAATATACTTTTCTTTTCCTAAAAACATGTAAAAATCCTTGTGAAGTTGTGTAGCTAGCTGAGGTCCAAGCACTATATGTGACAGTATATGCGCTTTGGGTCCCCATCAGTAAAGAATCCTCCACTTCTTTTCTTTGTTTAGCAAATAGGGTATTAACATTTGCGTGGTTAAAATGTATTTAAATGTTTCTGTACTTTGACAAAACATTTTACATATTAATAATAAGTATTAATTGTACATTTCGGTGTAACATACTCTAAACTAGCTTATTCAGTTTGTCCTATTTGTATTTTTCAAAAATATTTAAAAATAAGACAAAATATACAGTCTGTTTCTAAAAATATTTAAAAATAAAATATAATAAAAACACTGATAAAGATACCTCTTGCCAAATGCAAATGTGGCAAGTTGTAATTCTGGGCTTATCTTAAAGCTGAAATCTGGATAAAATCATGTTGGCCACTTTGGTCTAGACCAGAGGTCTCAAACTGGTGGCCCTCCAGCTGTTGCAGAACTGCAAGTCCCATGAGGCATTGCAAGGCTGACAGTTACAAAAATGACTCCCACAGGCAGAGGCATGATGGGACTTGTAGTTCTGCAACAGCTGGAGGGCCGCCAGTTTGAGACCCCTGGTCTAGACAGTTTTACTTACCACATCCCTTGGACCCCCCCCCCGCCCCGGCAGCCAGTGTCCTCATTCTTTTCTCTGACACTTTGGGTTGTGAGCGGGCCCTCAGGGTTCTGGACTGTTGGTCTAGCATTGTATGTGATTAGAATCAGAATGTCTGTGCCTGATGGACCTACTCTGGGGACTAATCGTACAGCTGGGAGGAAGTCTGCTGTAGCGAGGAGTAGAGTTTGTAAAACTGATTTTTATGTTCTCCCGGGACAAAAACAAGTATTTAATCCTTTTACTCTTTTAGTTTTGGGGAAGCCCCACTGAAAAGGTAAGTGATTTTACCCATAGTTCAGCTTTAAGATAAAGTGTGGCCTCTAAACCTTGGCTATCATCTCCTGCCTGCTTACTGTTTGAATGTTTGTGATATCCTGCTTTCCTATGTTCCCCATAGCTATTTAGGTTTTCTTCTCTGTCTGCTCTCGCCCTTCTCCTAAGTGTTTTCTTGAAGCTTGCCATGAAATGGCAGGGATTGTCATAAATAACAGTCCCGGGGGTTCAGAATAATATTTATCCAATGCACATCCAAAGGTATATAAAAGTCAGCCCACCTACATTGCATACACCATGAAGTTCCCATTTTAAGGCCCGGTTCACACTGATGCAACAATCACTCTGACTTTGGAGCACTTGTCGCATCAGAAGTTGGACCCCATTCTTTGCAATGGAACCATTCTAATCGGTGCGACTTGAGTTGCTCTGACTCAGAAAAAGTTTCCTGCACTAATTTTGGTCCGACTCTGTTAAAGAAGTTGCGTGCAAGTCATGCCGAAGTCGTGCTGGGGTCTGACTTTGAAGTCCCGGGCAGTGTGAATCCGGGCTAAGAGACTTATAACAACTTCTCAGGGTATCATAGCTCACGTCGTCTAAAACATTAGTCATTGCCTGTAACAGAACCTCTAGGCAATGGGCTCATTGCTCAGTAACTATTTGTGCCATGCAGAAATGTCCTATTGAAAGCTTTTACTTTGGACACTTTTGGTTCACACAAAAGGTTCCAACTCCTCCTTGTACTGCCCTGGATAAAGGAAGAAGGGCTTTAAAGACCTCCCTGCACCACCTGCAAAGAAAGTGCATGTAAATGCCGAGAAGTCCAGAAGTGATGCAAAAGGTCACTGCAACCCACTTCAGCTGTTCCTCTACAATTCATCAAAATGTACAGCTGTAGACAGCACAACTCTGTTGGATACTGTACACCATCCTGAACACCCAGAGGTGCCCACTATACAAAGGGGATAGCCCTGCACTCATGTTCCTAGTTCTCAAAGTTCTCAGTGCCTTTAGTCCAGTTTTTTAGGACCATTGCTCTCTCAATATCCACTATAATTGCTCTCATCTTTCATTTGATCTATAATGGTTCTGAGTATTCTGAACCAAACTGTCTTGGATGTCACATGGGAAACAAACTCCTTACTAGAAGTAAAATATAATGGGGTCCAGCTAGCACTAAACTCTGCTCCTTGTCCCTCAGCCCCAACCCATATATAATTATGCGCTGGCTGGTGCAGAAAACTGTACCTCAATTTCACATAAGTGTAAAAAGCAATTAACTGTTGTTTCTGCCCACTGAGGACAGGAACTTGAGTTCCTGCATAACTTTATGCACCCAAAGGGCTTATTTTGGCGATTATTCTTTTGCCTCCTCTTCCCCCTTATGTCTACAATCTATGCCTGCTGCTTCTACTTTCCATCTACTCAGCCATGATCTGTTCCCAAAGATGGCTACTTTCTCACTGTCTATGATCTGCTATATTCTCTCTCCTTCCTTAAAGCCACAATATGGTCCCCTTTACTACACTCTTGTCCACGCTGATATGTTTGGTCACATCATAACATTTTGTAACTGCCTGGAGTTAGGCTTTTATTCCTATTTCCTACCTCCCAACATCATTAGCCTCCATCAGCTCCCACTTCTCCACCACCAGCTTTTCCCCGATACACTGTACCGATTTATAATAATGAGAATAAAACACTATTTTGGAGAAACTCTATATGAGTAACAGTTGACATACATGTTAAAATACAGTTGTAGCACTGAAAAACCGAATGATGTGATTTGATAAGTTTAAAAGTTTTTCAGATGTTATATTGCAAAGCAAGCATTTGGACAGGCTAGGAAATTTTCAGATTGCTTTGTATAATTTGAGATTTTTCTATCCAGTCATTTATGATATGCAAATAAATCAAACGAATTAAAATCATTCACAATGATGATTGATATTTGAAAGAGTTAGCAAACATAGGTGGAGCATATTAAGGAAAAATCTCCCAAATGATAGGAACATTTTATCCCCCTAAAAATGTGATGCAACATAAATGTGCATAAATGAAAGTGGTAATAAACCCAAAAGTAATCAAATAATATATTGCAGCTTACTAATGCTGAAATGTGGTGGTTGCATACGTTTTCTTTTTTTTTTTACTTGTTTTTTCCCCCTTATCTTGGCCTGTTGATCCAGCCAGTAACACACTTCCTGTCTTAGGGTACCTCCTCTATCTACAGTATTGGGGAGCAATTGTGTCACCCTTGCACAGCAGCACTGTTTGGAGAGGGTAGTATTAGACGGACTTGTAGAACTAAATGAGCTATACATAAGTGAATAGCAAATTAAAGCCTAACTCCAGATAACACTGTTTAAGCACTTACAGTAATAGTTTTGTTTCCTTTTTAAATAAAGGTTGTAACTCAATGAAAAGAAGCTGACCTTTTGTTAACACCCCAGTTAGTGTTAAATGGTTTGTCTCAACCATTTGTTGCACAGCTTGGTGTGTTAAAGGAAGTAAAAAAAAAAACAGCAGGATCAACAGGTAAAAAACAAAGTTACAGGGGGGAAAACCAAGACTGATTTGTTAATGCTAGTGACAGACTGCATCATATATGTCATTTTTTTTAGTACCAATTTAAGCTTAAGGCAGGTATTTTTCACTAGAAGGAAAATAAACCTGCACCCAAATATTTGTAGAGGTAATAATACCATATATTTTTTAAAGTTTGGAATAGGTGGAGCCAATGACCATTCCACCTGATAAAGTAAACCATGTGAGAAATCTGGATAACCTAACCCCTAGTAATTAGTTCCTTTACTAATGTTCTAGAGCAGTGTTTCTCAAATTCGGTCCTCAAGGCGCCCCAACAGGTCATGTTTTCAGGATTTCCCTCAGATGAAAGTGCTGTGGTAATTACTAAGGCAGTAAAACTGATCAAATCGCCTGTGCAAAATAATGGGAAGCCTGAAAACATGACCTGTTGGGGCGCTTTGAGGACTGGAGTTGAGAAACACCGTTCTAGAGAGTGAGACTGCATAAATCACCAAAGAAAACATGTACTAACTTCTGTCCAACTTCAGATTTGGCTTTCCATGTTTGACGCACATGTTTTATGCTGTCCATTAAAATATCAGACTTAATTTTTTTCTTCTTTTTTGTAATATTTTCTAGGGTGGAATATATGTTTTTACACTACTTGACCATTTTGCTGCAGGTACATCAATTCTTTTTGGGGTTCTCTTTGAAGCTATTGGAATTGCATGGTTTTATGGTAAGAAATACAAGTATTGACAGAATATTCTGTTGTACCTTTTTTAGGTAAATGTTGTTATTCAGAATGTTAGAAAACAGCAGGTAAAATAAATTAAAGTTCTCCTCAGTAAGTTTACAAAAAACATAAACCAACTTTTTAAACATTTTTTACATTTAGTGCAAGATGTATTTCTCCCTTCTGTCCCAGGAATGCTATCGTACCTTAATTAATACAAGGCATGCCCTGTAAGTGGTATGATGGATGTGAAATGCTTGATTCCCAGTATAGGTGCTGCAAGACATACGACTTTACTGCTTTATTGCCTGTCGGAGTTAAAAGACAAGTATATTTGTTATGTAACTAGAGACTCATTCATATCCAGTACAGCTCCCACACCTACAGTGGATATAAAAAGTCTACACACCCCTGTTAAAATGTCAGGTGTGATGTAAAAAAATGAGGCAAAGATAAATAATTTCAGAACCTTTTCCACTTTTAATGTGATGCATTTACCTCTTATTTTTACTTTTTTACTTTTGGTTTGTGTATTTGGAGATAACTTTGTCATTACCTGCAATAACAAAGTAATACATATCTTGTTTTTTTTCTATGCAATTTGTGGACAAAAAAAAAAAAAAAAAAAAGATAAAAAGAACACTTTCTCTTACTTTGATCAGTGTTAGTTTTAAAAGAAAATAGTACTACTGTAGATAAAAGTATACATTTTATTTTACAATTTGTTCTGTGTATAATGACATTAAAATGTATTTTCTGGTATAAAGCATTAAAAAATTGTTTAATAGTGAAACAAAGGCTTTTTTTTCAGTCTTGCAAGACTCTTTACAAGTAAAAATGGAATAAAAAAAAAGAAGTGTTTTAATCAATATCAGCCTGTATCAGCACTGTAGGTATTGCAAACATCACTGCAGTGGTAGGGAAGTGGTTGAAGAATTAAAATAGAGAAAGTTAGCAGAAAAATAATGATTATTTGTAGAAGACGTGGGTGGGGTTAACTTGGGGTGATTAGGGTAACTGAGGGTTAATGAGAGGTTAAAAAACCGACATAATATGCAGACCAAAGGCAATTTATTTAATTTGCATATGAATAAAGCATATAAATACAATGTAACAAAAATGT
Organism: Aquarana catesbeiana; assembly: GCF_042186555.1. Lineage (NCBI taxonomy): Eukaryota > Metazoa > Chordata > Amphibia > Anura > Ranidae > Aquarana > Aquarana catesbeiana. The sequence continues at coordinate 312,977,688 of NC_133328.1, forward strand.
AACACTTTATTTCTGATTATTGTACCTGAACAGTTTACAAAAAATGTTTAAAAGTTCTGTTATTCATTACAGATGCTGCTACTGAAATACTTAGCATGTCCTGGCCTTTGACAGCCATTAATTGTTGGCAAGAATGGCAGGGGGAGCAGCAATAGGGGCAGAGGGACAGGATTTGTTATGCATGCCCTGTGTAAGTTTTATGGGTGTATATGCCCAGGGTATGTTAACTAATACATAACCATATAAATATATAAACTACACAGCCAAGTAGTCATTTACTAAGATGTAGCTAAATATCACAACTTACTACTGATTATTAAATAATTGGGTTTAGTAGTGCTAAGGAAAATGCATTGGAGTCAGTTGGACTTTAAATGGCTGCTTGATTCCCGACCTGCCCATGTGCCAGAATTCTCCCCTCATTAATTGGGTACATGATAGTAGATATTGAGGAACAAAAAAATCTAAAGCAATGTTTTTTATTTTATTTTTTAAACTATTATTATTTTTTATTGTGTGTCATCTTTTTTAAGAAAAGTATTCCCTTCTGGTTGGACAGGAAAAGTCAGGTAATTAGTTTTTTTTTTTTTTTAAATACATCAGCAGTGGTGGCCTTTCCTGTCTCATCCATCAAGGGTTGTTGGTGAAAATGAGACTTGGCACCAATGTTGTTGAATAGAAAAGTGATCCATGAGTCTGGTATATTTTTTTGATGTTCTGCTAACAATTTTGTTTTAAAAATATGTAGAATTACTTATAGCTTTCTTTACTTTCATCCAGGTGTAGATCGATTCAGTGATGACATAGAGGAGATGATTGGAAAACGACCAGGATTGTACTGGAGACTTTGCTGGAAGTTTGTCAGTCCCTGTTTTCTGCTGGTAAGTTGAATAACACACAATTATAGTTGAAAAACCATAGGCCAGATTGTTCTTACTATTGAAACTCCTTGACATTTTTCCTTACAGTGATTTTAAGTGGCCCTCTGTCACAGATACTTAGGGCCCATGATCCACTGAAGGTACCTCCTCACTATCGCTCTGAATATGTACTATAAATGATGTGTGCTTTATTAACTTACCTGTTGCTATATTACAAGCTGTATTTCAAACTAAATTGTTGTCTATATCTAGGGCCACCTAAATGTTGTCTTTAGTGGGGACTCTCTATCTTCAGGCATTATACAACAGCTTGCACTTAGCTTCTACATGATGGCATTTGACTACTAGATGCCATAGTCTAAATATTATCAGATAAACCTCTCTAACTCAGTCTAGCTATATAAATCATACATATGGAGGTGGAATGAATGAATTGGTCATAAAATATTTTTTCTAAGATGTTACATATGGATAAACACACAGCTTTGGTATATTGTAACTAGCCCTCAGCACTGCTGAAACACTAACCCTGCAATAACTGGAATATCTAATGCTGGCAGGAATTCTGCTGTGTAGACTCCCAATATGATGCATAGGTCAAGCCCTTCATTCTTGAAAGTGTGAATAAATAATAGGCTAAATAATACAATATTTTGGATCAAACCTGCTCAATATAATACATTGTTCTTGTGTTTGGTTTTGTAGGCAAAGCATGTATTTGTATGATGGTATCATCACTATTAAATTAAATCAACATTATTTCTGCAGTATATAATTAAATTAAGTAATTAAGAAAAAAACTAACTTTGAAAAATGACGCAGTTTAATGACTTACCAAAAAAGAAAAGGAAAATGTATCATAAATATAATTTATATAATGATGTGCCCTTCCCAAAGAAAGAAGATGCCGATATGATGGACACTTTACTTTACTCTTTATTTGTAAAATAACACTTAGATATTGGCCTTCTTTGTTAACCACTTAAGCCCCGGACCATTTGGCTGCCCAAAGACCAGAGCACTTTTTGCGATTCAGCACTGCATTGCTTTAACTGCGACGTGGCTCCCAAACAAAATTGACATCCTTCTTTCCCCACAAATAGAGCTTTCTTTTGGTGGTATTTGAACACCGCTGTGTTTTTTATTTTTTGCGCTATAAACAAAAAAAAAAAAAACGCATTATTTTTTACTTTTTGCTATAATAAATAGCCCCAAAAAATATATTAAAAAACAATTTTTTCCTCAGTTTAGGCCGATACGTATTCTTCTACAAATTTTTGGTAAAAAAAAAAAATCGCGTTTATTGATTGGTTTGCGCAAAAGTTATAGCATCTACAAAATAGGGGATAGTTTTATAACATTTTTATTAATAATTTTTTTTTTTTACTAGTAATGGCAGTGATTTTTGGCAGCAAGCTTGCACTTTTTGCTTTGCTGGAACTTAGGCCAAGTGGTGAGTTAAAAACCGGAGATTATAACGAGAGTTTTCTGGCCTAGGAGCTGATGGCACGGCTGAACCGATGCATAGAGAGCGGAGACCAGAAGGTGGCGGCACACTATGCGGCCGAGTTGGCCAAGTACAGAGTTCCCACTCAGATTCAGCTAAAACCGACCCAAAATCCGAGATCTGGCCTTTGAGCTCGAGTGTGGTGATCTCCTGTTGCACACCCAGTGGGATCATCTGAAAAATAAATAATATGTGAAGGAGAATGTTCATTTTAATGATGTTTATTTTCCCCAACCATGAGTGTGATAGATTAGCCCATTTTCTTAGGTCCTCTCTGATGTTATTTAACAGCGGGATGTAATTATACTTAAAAAGGGAGTGCAGTTTAGGTGTGAGGTATATACCCAAGTATTTCATGTGAGTCTGTTCCCATCTGAATGGAAAGAAAGGTTTGGAAGAGGCCGCTTCTGACCTGGGGAGGTTAATGTTCAAGATTTCAGATTTGGAGAGGTTTTTTTTAAAGTTTGATATCGTTTGAAAGGTAGAGAATGCTGACATTAAATTAGGTAGAGAGATACGTGGTTGTTGGATAAAGAAGAGTATGTCATCGGCATAGGCGGCGTATTTGTGAGTTCTGTCACCTACTTGGATGCCTCGTATATTGATATTGCGTCTAATTGTGGCTAGGAAGGACTCTAAAGTGATAGCGAAGAGGAGGGGGGAGTGAGGGCATCCCTGCCTAGTGCCATTATGTAAGGTGAAGGGATCGCTTAGCGAGCCATTTATGCGAATTTGCGCAGAGGGGGCAGAATGAAGTGAAGAAATGCAGTTAAACATCTTTGGGCCCAATCCAAAGTGACGTAGGGTCATCTTAAGATAGTCCCAGTCCACCCTATTGAATGCTTTTTCAGCTTCAGTGGAAAGAAGTAGGGTGGGCTGGGCACATCTTTGAACATACTGGATTAGGTAAATCGTCCGTAAGGAGTTATCTTTAGCCTCTCTATGTGGTATGAAGCCTGTTTGATCTGCCGAGATCCAATTGGGCAGTAGAGGGAGTATACGATTGGCCATCACCTTGGCAAATAGTTTAATGTCAGTGTTTATCAAAGAAATTGGCCTGTAACTGCTGCAAAGGGTGGGGTCTTTACCGAGTTTAGGTATAACAGTAATATGTGCTGAAAGGGATTCTGGCCGTAGACCTGAAGATTGGGAAATTGAGTTAGCGTAAGCTGTGAGGTGAGGAAGTAAGATGTCTTGGAATGTTTTGTAATAAAGAATAGTGAACCCATCAGGGCCGGGAGCTTTACCTGAAGGAGAGGATTTTAAAGCGGTCTGGAATTCTTCAACTGAAAAATCTGCTTCCATCTCCCTAAGGGCTGACCTAGATAGTTTAGGGAGGTTCAAATAGGAAAGCAAGCGAGTGCGCCTCTCTGATGGGGGCAATGGGGATAAACCATTTGTAACATTATAGAGATCTCCATAGAATTCCCTAAAGGCTTTGACAATGTATGGAGTTGCATGAACAAGCTCCCCCGTTGGAAGTTTAATTTTAGGAATAAATGACTTCGTTTGTGTAGTCTTAAGGGATCTAGCAAGTAATTTGCTTGGTTTATTGCCCCACTCATAAAATTTCTGTGATATGCAATGAAATTTCCTTTTAGTGCCTAAGTCTAGAAGGTTTTTCAGTTATTCACGTTTAAGCGTGAGGGCTTTGAATTGCGCGCTGTGGAGTGAGAGTTTATGTTGTTTATTAAGGTCAGTTAATTGTTGTAGTACCTGTGTAATTTGATGACCATGCTCCCTCTTTTTCCTTGCACCGAGCTCAATGAATCGTCCCCGTATAGTGGCCTTATGAGTTTCCCATACAATAGGTGGGGAAGTTACAGAGGGTATGTTCTCTTTAAAGTAATGCGTCAAGTGAGAGGCCAACATGGAGACTTCAGTTTGATTAGAGAGAAGGGAATCATTACGTTTCCAGTTATTAGTGCTACGAGTTAAGGTGGGCATGGTCATGCGCATTGTCACAGGTGCATGGTCAGATAAAGTTGCGGTTCCTATATGAGTAGATTTGAGGAGAGAGAGATAAAAGTGGTCTAAAAATATATTATCTATTCTAGAGTAAGACTAATGTGTCGCAGAGAAGTCTTTGTCCTTAGGGTGGAGCAGGCGCCAGACATCTATTAATTGATGATCTATGAGTCTTTTTTTAACAAAAGCTAATTGTTTAAATGATATGTTAGAGCGGCCCTGGGACGTATCCATTGTAGGATCAAGGGGCATGTTTATGTCACCAGCGAGGACAATAATACCTTTGGCAAATTGTGATAGTTTAGTGGGGATTTGTGAAAAAAAAGTTGGTTGATTCTGATTTGGACAGTATATATTTGCAAACGTGCATTGGGTGTTGCCTATAAAGCCCTTAAGGAAAAGAAAATGACCAAAGTCATCTGCTAGCATTTCTGTTAGGCGAAAAGATACCCCACTACTGAAACCAATGGCAACACCCTTAGCCTTGTTGGTGTCAGAAAGGCTGTAATACCATTGTGGAAAGTAGGGTGAGGTCAATCTGACCGGTGTAGTGTGGGTTAAATGCGTTTCCTGAAGGAAGGCAATAGAGCAAGCGGTATGCTTTAGCTCATGTAATGCTTGGTGTCATTTAGCAGCAGCGTTAAGACCCCAGCCATTATAATATGTAATTGTCAGAGTCGCCATTGGTACAACAGAGTGGGACATCCTAGCCTATACTTCCACGCATGCCAACGTGGAGGAGGGGGAGAGGGAGGAGGATGGGGAGAAAGAGTTAGAAGAAGTAGAAGAAAAGAGATAAAACACATAGAGAAAGCATGGATATGACATAACACAATTGTGGGAGTAACCAGTAAGACACGCAGAAATCTGCAGTGGTCCCTGTGGGGAGAGAAAGAACAGGCGGCCATCCAGAACTCCAATGAGAGTCTGGATGAGAAACCTTATGGGCCACCCGGTATCACCAACCCCAAAAGGGAGGGGGGCGGGGGATGCACCAAAGAAAAAGAACGAGAGAGCGATGCGCCCCGCCAGCACTCGGCCTGTTAATAAAAGACATATATAATTACTTGTAATGAGCTCCAGCAAAAAAATAATTAAATAAGAGAAAAAAAAAAAAACAAAACAAATAGGAAAGGGAAAGGTTATGAAAACCAAGGCAATAATAATAACAACAGCAGAGTGAACCTAACAAACCCTGCAATAAAGAATACAATTGAACCTTTCAGGTCCAGAAAAAACTGAATTTAAACAATGGGATACCCAAAAGAAAAAATTCATGTCAGGTCTACATCCTCTAAGCCAATGAGGCTAAAAAGAGTTTAAAGAGTCTGACCAAAGCATAATGGAAATTGAAAAATTGGGTATCAGCAAAAACAAAAAAAAAAAGGAGAAACAGAGATGAGTAGAGAAAGGCATATCTCAGCCATGTTTCTGTGCGGATCCTGGAAGTGATGTGCACCTTTTCTTTGACAGAGTTTTCCTCCAAGGGGGGTCCAGGGGGTTTGAGAATTTCGGAATGGGGTCTTGCCAGCCCGGGAGGTCTACAGGCTGAAGATTGAGATCCTGAAGGAAAGTAGAGAGTTCCTCTGGAAAGCAAAGAGTGTGAGAACGGCCACCTTTGGTGGCAATCAGGCAAGCTGGAAAGCCCCATCTGTAGGTAATCCCATCTGTGCGCAGGTGTTCAAGGAGCGGTTTTAGGGCTCTGCGGTGATCAAGAGTTTCCTTGGACAGATCCGGGAATATATTAATGACTGCTCCGTCAAAGTCAATGTTAGGAGTGTTCCGCATTTTTGTCATGATGGCGTTTTTATCCTCGAAATAGTGCAAACGACAAATGACATCTCTGGGTTGGTCTGAATTTGCATTACGGGGGCACAGGGCACAATGTACACGATCAAATCGTAGTGGGTCAGTGACAGGATTTTCCAGGATTGTATTGAGAATTCCCCGGATCGATGGCTCTAGGTCATTGTCTCTGGTTGCTTCTGGTAGGCCTCTTATACATAGGTTATTTCTACGGTTACTATTCTCGAGGTCCTCGAGTTTGTAGAGAGAGGCACGGTGAGCAAATGCGAGCTGGGTAACAGTCTCCTGTAATTCTTTTATGGCTGATGCTTGGGAGTCTGGACCCTGTTCCGTTTCCTCTACCCTAACCAGGAGGTGGGACATGTCAGTTCTCACAGCGGTAATTTCCTTCTTAATGGATTTCTCTAAGCTGTGAAACATACCAACAAGTTCTTTTTTAAGACCACTCATCAACGTTGTCATTTCTGAGCCAGAGGGGGACCTGGGATCCTCAATGAGGTCTGAGCAGTATGATGAGGCAGGGGAACGTTCCCTCACTGAGGCAGCATGGGAGGAGGGAGAAATGCTCGGTCTTGAAGTTCTAGCTTGTCCACTACGTGCGCCAGCTAGATATTGCTGGATAGAGCCAGAGGAAGCCGTATGAGATTTCAGACCCTTCCTGGATGTTTTGCCTAGTGTGGAGTGAGTTTTAGGTGTCTTGGCGGGCATAGCTGGAGCTGTAAGGCTGGTGGCTGGACAGGGAGTGAAAAAGGGTATATTTGGAGTAGCAAGATGGCCGCCTACTTCCAGCACTAGGCCGAAGCCGCAGACTATCCTACGAATGAGAGCTGGCCGGGTTGATTCCACACCTCTCAGGACACAGTGTTACCTCTGTGGGCACAGGCTTTGGGACCCTGATGCTGCAGCAGGATAGAGTCTCTGCATGGTGCGTGGGTAAAGGAGAGAGCTGCTACTCACTGTGTCACTGGTGCAGGAAAGGTCAGATCGACAGGCCGCAAGATGGCGTAAGGCCGCAGAGGGATCGGGCTCTCAGGCAATCCACCACCCCTGTCTTCCCATGGTCTCCGGCAGAATGGCAGATCGCCAACCTGGGCAACACACCCGGAACGCAGGGACAACAGGCCGCAGGCTCCGATCGGGCAACAGGCCCCAAGATGGCGGCGGGCATCCTCGGTGTGGAGCAATCTGTAGGCCCGGGTCAGGGTTTGTCAACCAAAATCGGGAAAGGCCCCTCCAAGAGTATAGCAGGGGGGTCCAGGAGGTAGTGTGAATGCGATGCGGGCTCGCAAAGATGGAATGGGACCCGGATGGTGGTGGATTCGCTGTGCTTTTTGTGGAGCTCAGCTTCCACACGCCCTCCTCAATACGTGACCGGACACACCCCCCTGGCAGAAGCATAGTTAAAGGGGAGTGAAGGGGGGCGAATGCATGGCATGGCCAGGTTGACAATGGATGTTTCCATTTTTAGGGTAAAGGTTATGGGAAGCACAAAGAATGGCATTAGAGTCAAGAAGTTTCAGTATGAATTCCTTTGACAGAGGATGCACTGGATAGTAGGGATGGAAGCTGTATGCAATAGACTGGAGGTGTCAGTTACAGTAGTAAATAACTAATTAGACAAAATGGAATATAGTGTTTTGAATAATGCAAAGGTATTACAGGTTTAAACAAAAGGACCCTTTTATTTTCTACAACTAGTTAGACAGCTTTGGCAGCACAAGCCCAAAAGTCATTTACATCTGCGCCACATCTTCATGATTTGACTTTACATGTGACGACTTCCCTTTTACATTGTTACAGCCTATAGCATATCTCAATGTTTTGATCTAATATTGCCTGTACACACTTTTTGCTAATAGCTTTTTGCTGTTATATAATATACCAATGCATTTAATGCAGCAACATGCTTAATCATTTTCTTGCATGATTTTGTGGATCTTTTCTGCAGTATGTGTCAAATGATATGCATACATACAGATTTTGTTCACAAATCTTTTTAACAACAGGTTATGGTATTCATATAATGTTCTATGTCAATTTTTGTTTAAGTGTGTAAAAATGTGTATGGAAAATGTTGTTTTGAATTTTTTTCCTTTCCAGATTCTAATTCATGATTGGTTTCACAATTTGTAGGGGATTTAGAAAGACAAACAGCAATGTTACACTAGCCCATAGTAGCCAACTATAGTTTACATTGTGCTGATGATGTATCAAATTTGATTGGTTGCCATTGGTTACTTTTTTTTTTAGATATTATATAAAAAATTAATGTCTACAGATATACTGAAACAATTTTTCTGCATTTCTGCATAATTAATATGATATATTTTTTTCTAGTTTGTGGTCGTTGTTAGTATTGTTACATATAGATCGCCAAAATATGGAAACTACACATTCCCGGAATGGGCAAATGTCATTGGCTGGTTAGTTGCCCTATCATCAATGGCCTTGGTTCCCATTTATGCCATATATAAATTTTGTACAATTCCTGGATCCTTTCGTAAGGTGTGTATAACATAATTTATTACACTGAAACTGTATTATGACTATAGATTTATAGATTTTACATAAATATTTATGACTTTTCTATTTCAGAAAATTGCATATTCAATAACCCCTGAAAAAGATTATGAGCTGATAGAAAGTGGAGAAGTACGCCAGTTTACTGTAAGTCTTTTACCGCACATCATATTACCAGTAAAATGTTCTTCTAAATTTATGCATTGACATGTTTTCTTAAATTTAAGCTTCAGTTTAAAAGAATAATCTAGATTTTGAACAAATTATTTTATATAAATTGTGTATCAGTAAAAATGGAAAGATTAGGAAATGGAATTTAAACTTTCAGATTTACTAAGACCCCTTTCACACTGAGGCATTTTTCAGGCGCTACAGCGCTAAAAATAGCGCCTGTAAAGCACCTGAAAAAAGTCTCAGCTGCAAACCCAGTTTGAAAGCCCGAGAGCTTTCACACTGGGGCGCTGCGCTGGCATGGCATCACAAAAAGTGCTGCCAGCAGCTTCTTTGCAGCGGTGGAGGAGCGGTGAATAGTCTGCTCCTCCCCATTGAAAACAATGGGGCAACGCTGCTATAGCGCCAGCAAAGTGCTGCTGCAGCGGCGTTTTGCAGGCAGACTTAATCCCTTTTCGGCTGCTAGCGGGGGGTTAAAACCGCCCTGCTAGCGGCCGAATAGCGCCGTTAAAACTACGGTAAAGTGGCGCTAAAAATAGCGCCGCTTTACCGCTGACGCCCGGGGCGGCTCAGTGTGAAAGGGGTCTAAAATGATCAGACCTTGATTATCTTGATTCACTTCATGCTGATAGCTCAAATGACTGTTCAATGTTCTGCCACATTGAATGCTATTTTATTCTTGCTACAGCTTCACAACTTGCTAACTGGACAGTGAAACACCAATGTGATGATGTTTGACAACTTTTTTTAAAATGTAACATAAATGTTGCAACTATAACCCTGTTTTTTGGTGGGGGTGGTGATTACCAATTCTGGCAATTTACATCCACTTTCTCTCTGTACCTGGGTAAGATCTTAGCCTCTGCATAAGTGGAAGATCATCTTTAGTATAGATCCTCCACTCAGAAGGTCCTTGATTTTTCAAGTGTGATCTCCTTTTGAAAATACCTTGTCTCATAGCATTTCACAAATTTTTTTCACGCAAATTTTTTGCTGCAATGCACGTCCATTCCTTAGGTAACCTTTCAAATGCTTAATTAAAGCTTAATTGACATCGAGGCATGAGAGGGTGGAACATGCAAAATCTATTTACTTGCTAACATAGCTGTTTCAGTGCTGACAGTCTCTGGACAGGTTTCAACTACAGGGGCACACAACTACCACAAACAAAACTTTTCACAAATCTTGAGGTAGTCTGACATAGCTCCAGCTCACTTAGACCCCATACACACTATTTGATTTTCTGCAGATTTTTGTCTTCAGATTTACCAAAACCATATAATATAAGGTCAAACTTTAAGAGTTTCAATTTGTATACAATCAGGCAAGCCCTTGCATTACATGGTTTTGGTAAATCTGAAGACAAAACTCTGCAGAAAATCAAATAGTGTGTATGGGGCCTTACTCTTGTTTAGGACACAGCTTTTCCAAAAAGAGACGTCATCTAATTCCAAGTCACATAGCCTGTCTCTTTTTAGGAACACAGACCAATTTTTTCACGCAACAGCTTACAAACAGGAAAGGACACTAGTTAGGAAAAGGACCCTGTTAGAATAGTTCCAAACTCCATATTACAAACACATCAGGAATTGGCCAGCCAACAAACCAGGCAGAGTTCTCCACATCACACCTGTGTCACAGCACTCTGGAGCCTACTAAACAAAGTCCTGGCAGATTATGTAGCACAAAGAACTGACTCTTGGACACTGCAATCTGAAATAGACCTTTGAAAACCAGCAAAAGATAATGTGGTTTCGAAAAAAAAATTAATTAATGCAGCACCCACATTGACATGAATGCAGACTCACCATTGCCGTCAGTGCAGCCTGATTCATGTCCATCTGCAGCCTTGGAGGAGACAGGGAGGGGACGGGACGAGCGCCAACAGACATACAGGAGATACTCCTGTTTTTATCAGCGGCTTCTTTAATTGAAAGTCCCGTCTCCTATGATGGACAAAACAATTGTCCAATGGCAGCGCAAGAGACTGGACTTCCTTTTACACAGGATGCCATGTAAACAGGAAATACTCCCCTCCTGTATGCATGGCACTCGTCCCGCCCCCTCCAAGGCAGCCAGCATATCTATCTTTGTGGCTCCCAGCGCTCGGGGATTCGTTGGGGGCCACAAAAGATATATGTGTCAAAATGACCAGGCGGGCCGTCCGAAACCAGAAAGCGGGCCACAATTGGCCCGCGGACCGGGCTTTGGACATGCCTGGTGTATGCCTGCTTCAAAGGTACAGTGTTAGCAAGTTTTTCTGTCTCCATGAAAAGAAGAGGTCAAGGTGTTTGCATCTTGTCAAGTGATACATTTTTTTCTGTATCATACTTCTTTGAGTGTCAATCATCTGGGCTCATGCAGTTCTCACTGGTTCTTCTCACCTACCTTCACACCACTACTGTGTCCTACTGTGTCCTACAGTGATGTCAAAAACCAAGGTAGTGAGTTTTCGACCAAAGTAGTGAGAACTGCAGGGAACCCCTTCCAAAAGTGTTTCCTTGAGGACTTTGGAGAAAAGGGTCAACTTGCAAAGATTAGTATTTACAGTATTCTTTTTTATAGGTAAAGAGGTCTGTTTTTTTCACGACAGGGTAGTTTTTTTTCTTAGATTTTAGTATGGCAGAAGACTTTGCACATGAGGTCACAGTAATGTGAATCATCTAAATATCTGTGTTAGTATTTCTTTGCGCATATTTTTGAACTGTATATTATACTGCCAAATTGCCTTCTCACAAAGTAACTTTATTGTTTACGTTAGCTCTCTGTTTAGCACGTAATTATGCCATTTATGTTTTGTTAACACTGATATTACAAAATGTTTTCAAGGACAACAATTAATAGAACACATGATAAGTTAAAAAAGAAAGAATAAATGAAAGCATAGTTTTGTTTGGTTTTGCATTAGACTTACATTGTCATTCAATGACCCAGTGGAGCATGCTAATGATAGTTCTAACAATATAATTAAGAAAGCATGCTACTGCCGGCCACATGCCTAATCAGGACATTCACCCTGTTATTGCCTTCATTGTAATGCCACATTTAATAGCCTAAATAACATTGCACATGGGGAGCTGCTCAGCATGCATTCAGTATATTGAGAAACATTGTGAAAGTTTTGAAAAAAGAAATTTGATGCTATTTTGTGTGTTCACTAGTCACTGTAAATACAATGACCTCAAACATTAGGACATTTTGTTAGGTAGAAGTATTTATAAAATATAAATACAATTATATAATCAATAGATAGTAGATATGATGGTTATGAGTTCCAAAAATAAAAAAGTACATTATGTACAAATAGGGCAAGCATTTTGTAAAGGTCTTTATTTAAATAACATTTTTGTATATACAGTTTGCAAATGGTACCTACTGTATGTGAGAATAACGTTTTAATCAATGTTTAAGTAGATACATAGTAATGGTGGCGATCAGCGACTTATAGCGGGATTGCAATATTGCAGCAGACAAATCGGACACCTACCTGACACTTTTGATACTTTTTGGGGACCAGTGACACTAATACAGTCATCAGTGCTAAAAAATATGCACTGTCACTGTACTAATGACGCTGACAGGAAAGGGATTAACATCAGGGGCGATAAAGGGGTTAAATGTATGCCTAGGTTGTACTTACTCACTGTGGGGGAGGTGCGTTGACAAGGGGAAGGCATATATCCGTGTTACTGCTGTGCAGAAACACAGGATCAAAGCCTTCCCCGCTGACAGAAGGACAATCTGCCTTGTTTACATAGGCAGACTGCTGTTCTGCTTGTGTCCTGAACAATCGGTGGGTCCCAGCAGACATCGAGCGCCCCAGACCTAGAACTGTCAGATAATGTACTAGGTATGTGGTCTGGTGCAGAGCGGCTGCCCTGCCGCAGTAAATGTAGGTGGGGTGGTCGCTAAGTGGTTAAAGTGGTTGTAAACCTCAGTCATGGAATCTGAGCAAAGCACATACACATGTGGTATTTAGTTATCTCTCTCCAAAGCTCTAAGTGTGGTTTCTCTCTGGTGCTTTGTTCCTCTGTTATCAGCATGAGTCACTTTCCTGACACATGAGATTAATTTGTGTTGGAAGGGAGGGGGGAGGGGGAGCTCAGCAGACAGCTTGTCTATTCAGAACTGATTGGAGTGGAGGGGGTGTGCCTTTCCTCCAATCAGCTCTCACATACTGTAACTACAGCCTCTCTGCCCCCTCCTCTCTGTTCCTGACAGAGGAAGAAAGATTTTAACCCTTTTCTGCCCTTTTGAAGGGGTGTAGAGAGGAGAAGACTGAAGATAAACGTAAAGGAGGATTTGTTTCATCTCTGTGTATCATCTGAGGCTGTTCACTTTACTGGGTATATGTGAGGGTTTCCAACCAATTTAACATAAAAAAAAAAAATCTTATATGTGATTTTAATGATTGGGTGTACATGTACTTTAAGTGAAGAGTGCCTTCTATTTCTCACCCTCCATAGCAGTACTTAAGCAGTGCTTAGGTCTTCATGGCCCATATGGAGTATAAATAGGATCCTAACTTCTAGAGGGCCCTTGTGGAGCTGTGTAGTCTGCAAAAATAGTGTGTCTACACTTATATATTGTATACCGTAAATTATTGAGCAGAGGTACATATTACTACATACCAGTCTTTAGAAGAGTAGCTATTTTAATACACAATTAGAGGGTGCCACATCACATCTCCACAAAAGGGAGGTGGCTAGAGGGGAAAGTAGGAATACTAGACATTGCAAATTCTACAATTACTCACAGGTTTTTAAGATTTCTCAGGGCTCTGGAGGGTCAAATTTCTGCAACTAAATTTACAGCTCCACCCACATAACTTGCAAAGTTTGGCAGTAGTTACAGTCCATGGCACTAAGTAGCCAATGTAGTGGCAGTAAGATCTTATGAGTAGAAATACAGAAAGATGCACCACCTGCCTATCTTTGTGGGGCAGCTCTTTTCAGTTTGCATCCAATGTCATTATATAAACCTAAAGTGTAAGTAAACCCCCCTATCGTTTTCAGCCAAGGAAGCTGCCATCTTTGCTTCTGTTTAATCTACAACTGCCATGATGCTGCATATGTGATCAGTTATGAATCCAGCCATTGGATGGTTTGACAGTTTGGTTGAGAGCACAACCAATGGGCGTGTTACATTTCCAGGAAGTGCCAGAAATGAAAATTCTATGGATGGGTTTACTTCCGCTTTAAAGATTATGTTCTTACTCTCTTTAGTGTCATCAAATGTATACATTTCATTATATGCCAAGGGACAATGTAAACATGTGACTGAAGCAATGCTGACATTTTGAACCTGCTTATATAACATTAGCTCAATGTTTGCTTTACTGTGTCAATGTTATTGGCATGATTCCATTATTTTTATTTTCAGCTCCATCATTGGCTTAGTGTATAGGAACACTGGAAAAGTTAATGGAAGAAATACAAGATAAATAGGAAGAAAAAAATAATCATTAATATATTCAGTACTTGAGTGGTGGATTTGTTTAACACACATTGAGAAAGATTTTCCTATTCCGAATACCTTCAGAGTATACTTGGGAATACAAGTGTCATGACTGCCTTGTATGGTGTTATTCTGTTTTTTCTCTATTTTCAATTCCTTTGTTAAGTTGTTGATGGAAGCAATCATTTCTCCTATTGTACATTCTAGCACCTTATGCCATGGAAAAGTATAAATAGAACTTTTCAGTAAAATCAACTTTGAATGATGCCATTCATAAAAACAAATGAGCATATTATCAGAGGCAGAGGTTCTTGCTAGCCAGCTATTAATACATTTTTAATGTGCATTATTATGTAATTTCAATGTGCTGATGACTGTTCAAAGATATACATATAAAATGGAGATATATTTTATTTTATCAAGGGTATGTGATATTGTTTGAATGTAAGGGTTAGTATGCCCTATTAATATTTTCCAATAGCAGTGCTACACAATTGCAGTGGTGAAAAATTCTTGGACTAAAGAGGTGCTGTCAAATCCAAACTTGTGTTAAAGTGTCTTACATCCACATTCTTGACAAGCTTAAGGCATAGCAATCTTCTTGATAAAGGAGGCTGCAGAGTCTTTATTCTATCTACTGTCACCCTACTCCTTTTGCAGGTTTTCCACTAGTGAATTATATTGGTCAGATAACAGTGACAAGGATAGTTAGAATTATGCTAGTGTACAATGATTTTCACATGATACATGCAGTATTTTTTTATGTGTGAGCACACCACAAGGTACTGTAGTGCTATACTCTGTGTTGTGCTGTGTTGCAATGCATATCCGTTAACGCTGAGTTGCCTTATTGCATTGGGATGCCATTCAAATTAAAGTGCATCACAACTAAAAAGTGTGATTCAGGCCTGACAGGGGTGCTTACGATGGTCAGTTTTTATTAGTAAGATTTAAACTATAAAAAAACAAAAAAAAAACAGTTTCTGTAACTGCTTAAATTGTGTTAGCTGGGGTTGAGCTTAATTTCATTGTTTCTTTCTTAAAGGCTATATAACACAATGTCCATCCAATACTACTCTGTCAGCAGAGTGACAATGCTGTGGCAATTTAACTGCAGAACAAACTGTGTGCTCAACCTTTTAAATTAAGCAAAAATGAAATGGCTCTACTGGCAGGATCAACCAGTAATAAACTATGTTACAGAGGGATTGAGAAAAACTAGTGATTTAATGCTCCTGACAGACGGCATCATATTTAGTATGTCAATTTTGATTTTGCCTATAGTTTCTTCTTAAAGTGGTTGTAAAGGCATTTTCTTTCCTTAAGATAATAAACATGTTATACTTACAGTATCTCACAAAAGTGAGTACACCCCCTCACATTTTTGTTAGTATTTTATTCTATCTTTTCATGTGACAACACTGAAGAAATGACACTTTGCTACAATGTAAAGTAGTGAGTGTACAGCTTGTATAACAGTGTAAATTTGCTGCCCTCTCAAAATAACTCAACACACAGCCATTAATGTCTAAACCCCTGGCAACAAAAGTGAGTACACCCCCAAGTGAAAATGTCCAGATTGGGCCCAAGTGTGAATTGGGAGCAGGTGTGTTAAATTTTGTGTCATGGCTCTCACTCTCTCATATTGGTCACTGGAAGTTCATGGCAACTCATGGCAAAGAACTCTCTGAGGACCTGAAAAAAAGAATTGTTGCTCTACTTAAGGATGTCCTAGGCTATTAGAAGATTGCCAAGACCCTGAAACTGAGCTGCAGCACAGTGGCCAAGACCATAAAGCGGTTTAACAGCATAGGTTCCACTCAGAACAGGCCTCGCCATGGTCGACCAAAGAAGTTGAGTGCACGTGCTCAGCGTCATATTCAGAGGTTGTTTTTGGGAAATAGCCATATGAGTGCTGCCAGCTTTGCTGCAGAAGGTGAAGGGGTGGGGGATCAGCCTGTCAATGCTCAGACCTTATGCCACACACTGCATTAAATTGGTCTGCATTGCTGTCGTCTCAGAAGGAATCCTCTTCTAAAGATGATGCACAAGAAAGCCTGCAAACAGTTTGCTGAAGACAAGCAGACTAAGGACATAGATTACTGGAACCATATCCTGTGGTCTGATGAGACCAAGATAAACTTATTTGGTTCAGATGATGTCAAGCGTGTGTGGAGGCAACCAGGTGAAGAGTACAAAGACAAGTCTATTTTGCCTACAGTCAAGCATCGTGGTGGGAGTGTCATGGTCTGGGGCTGCATGAGTGCTGCCGGTACTGGAGAGCTACAGTTCATTGAGGGAACCATGAATGCCAACATGTACTGTGACATACTGAAGCAGAGCATGATTCCCTCCCTTCGGAGACTGGGCCGCAGGGCAGTATTCCAACATGATAATGACCCCAAACACACCTCCAAGACAACCACTACCTTGCTAAAGAAGCTGAGGGTAAAGGTGATGGAAAGGCCAAGCATGTCTCTAAATCTAAACCCTATTGAGCATCTGTGGGGCATCCTCAAATGGAAGGTGGAGGAGCGCAAGGTCTCTAACACCCACCAGCTCCGTGAGCTCATCATTTAGGAGTGAAAGAGGACTCCAGTGGCAACCTGTGAAGCTCTGGTGAACTCCATGCCCAAGAGGGTTAAGGCAGTGCTGGGAAATAATGGTGGCCACACAAAATATTGACACTTTGGGCCCAGTTTGGACATTTGCACTAAGGGGTGTACTCACTTTTGTTGCCAGTGGTTTAGACATTAATGGCTGTGTGTTGAGTTATTTTGAGGGGACAGCAAATTTACACTGTTATGCAAGCTGTACACCCACTACTTTACATTGTAACAGTGTCGTTTCTTCAGTGTTGTCACATGGAAATATATAATAAAATATTTACAAAAATGTGAGGGGTGCACTCACTTTTGTGAGATACTGTGCCTGCTCTGTGCAATGTTCACAGAGTGGTCCTTGCCTCATCTTCTGGAGTCCCCTGCAGATGCTGTTTGCTGCTCCTCTTTTCCGAGTACCCCCATAGCAATCCAACTGCTGTGGGGGGCACTCATGTGGGCTTGTTTCCAAGCCAGGCTGTGTGCATCCATAGACACACACATCATGGCTCAGTCATGCCCCCCACTTCTTCCTCACAGGATAAGACTGGTAGAGCCTCCTGTAAATACCAGAAGGGAGAGCAGCAGATGGGCACAGCATTCATCGAGAACTCAGATAAGTGTTTAAGGTTGGAGGGGCACTGCTATTTTGCCTATACAACCACTTTAAGCTTACTGTATATGGATCTGGTGTCTGTTGCCAGTACCTAACAGCTTTTCATGTTAGTTATGTCTGCTGTAGGTTGTTAAAAGAGTAAAGGCTCAATTCATTGCGCTATAATGCATTTAGTAATTTAGTAATTTGCTATAATGATTATTACCATTTTGAGCCATATCACTATTGTTTGCAGCTCTCAGTGGCTGACATTGCTGAAAATCCCTGGTGTTATTGCAAATACCAATCCTTAGTGAACTGAGCCTTATAGGATGACATGGAGAAAACAGTTCTACAAGAAACACAAGTTCCATATGCCCCATTCAGTAAAAGTGTGCAAATTATTTATTGTGCCAGCAGTCCATTACCCTATTACCAGATGTAGTCGACAGTTGCTCAGTGAGTTAAACTTCCATATGTATTTATTAACGTTTGCAAGTATTGCTGTGCAAGGCAATAGTGCTACAGTTAATGACAGCTTAATATGTTAGTTAGCACTTAGTAAATATGCCTCTACACAAACGACATATTCAATAGCTTACCCAGTGATTCGGCAATGACTGGCATTACTGAATTCTGCTACTTACAAACCCAAGCCTTTGAAAACGTGTTTGCAAGTTTTTATTGAATGACAAGATGTACGTTTAAAGACATTGATCAAACTTGCTCTTGGGGTTTAATGTATTTAAGGAATTGGGGAAAATTATCCTACTGAGAATCCCCTTCACTGAGGATGTTATGTTAAATTATAATGTGATTTCCATGTGTTTGTAATCCATCATCAAAATAAGCATAACAAATACTAAGATATGAACAGAGCCTTTTGCAGGGGTTGTAATTATATATAGTCTGTTTGATAATAGGCCAAAGATTGTCACACATTTCCTGCTTTACCTCGCATAAAGGACTCATTCATACAGGCAACATGCTGCGTTTAGACATGTATTTTATGCATGAAAGAAAGGTACAGACGCAGCTGTGTGTATGGCTCATTGATTTCTATAATGCGGCATTTAGATGCATACAAAACTATACGCTGTACGCATCTAAACGAGTAAATGAGTGTAAATGAGTTCAAAGGTGACTATACTGTATAAGCTTGTTTTTACACCTGAGCAGAGTGTATTCCTGGTGATTTTGAAGCTTTTCTTTTCAGGCATTTTCAGGGAGATTGCAGGTGTTTTACAAGCATTTTTGCACATGTATTAAGGTGGTTGTAAAGCCCCAAGGTTTTTTACCTTAACACATTCTATGCATTAAGGTGACAAACCTTCTGTGCTGCAGCTTCCCCCAGACACCCCTTTTTCTTGAAAAGATAGAGCCACCCAGTGCATAACAGTGATGAATCTGCGCAGTTGATTAAAATTATTGATTGTAATAATGTTTAGGTAATGTTGTCCATGACAACTAGGGGCAAATAAATAGTTAGTTCAGGTGCCAGCCATCCCCAGAGCATATCCAGAAACTCTGTAGGAAATATGAAGGGAAGAAAAGAGGGAGGTGCACCTAAGTGCAGTATTTAAAACATAGTTAATGCAGAAGAAATTCTTCTTCTGGGGTGCCCGGTTGGTGGTCCAGGCCCCTCCTCTTTATCTGCGTCCAATGACACACACAGCGGAACTCAGCCCTGCCCCCCCCGCGTCACTGGATTTGATTGACAGCAGCAGGAGCCACTGGTTCCTGCTGCTATCAATTTGTCCAATTAGGAGAGAGACAGCGGCTGTAGCTGGATCAGATTGGGCTCAGGTAAGAAAAAGGGGGGGGCGCACTTAAGTGTAGTATTTAAAACATAGTTTATTGCACAAGGTATTGCACTTACAGGATAGAAGAATTCATAGGCATATATGTAATAAATATGTCCTCCTCAAGGGGTGCTTGCTATCCGGGGTGTACCCGGTGTCCAGATGGTTTCAGGAGGCTGAGCAGAACGCTGAACCCAAACAGGAAGTGTAGGGGAACTCAAGCTGCCAGGTGTGGACCGCACAGAGGGAAATGATGTTACCTGGTGGGCGGGCCACGATGGAGGGAAAGACAGGAAACTAGGCTACGCGCTCGAAGCACACAGCTCCTTCTACTGGCCTAACACATTGCAAACAATAGCAGTTTAAATGGATGCCCAGGACCTGGCCACGGCCATGGAACTAGAAGGACCAGCGGATCAGGAACATGTAGAAAAAATATTAAATATATAATAAATACACAAACACTGTATATAAAATGTACACATATACAATATAGATACAAGTTTTATATATGTGTACATTTTATATATATATATATATATATATATATATATATATATATATATATATATATATATATATATATATATACGTATATATATATATATATATATATATATATATATATATATATATATATATATATATGTATGTATGTTTTTTTTTATTTTTTATATGCCAGTCCTATTCTCATATCCCTCCCCCCGCCCCGTTCTTCTCCTCACTTTTTCCTCTCCCCCCAATTCCTCCTCCTCCCAATTTTTTTCTATTAATTTTTATTAATGCTTTTGAATAACAATAATTTATTCTTTATTTTAGATCTCTATATATGCCAGTTTTCCTCTATATCCATTCATCAGCTATGATTTATTGCTATTATTATTGTCAACATTATGTTTTTTGATAATTTAATATGTTTTCTACATGTTTCTGGTCTGCTGGTCTTCCTAGTTTCACAGCCGCGGTCAGGTCCTGGGCATGTATTTAAGCTGCTCTTGCTTGCTGTTAGGCCAATAGAAGGAGCTGTGTGCTCCGAGTGCGCAGCCTAGTTTCCTGTCTTTCCCTCCATCGAGGCCCGCCCACCGGGTGACGTCATTTCCCTCTGTGCGGTCCATGCCTGGCAGCTTGAGATCCCCTGCACTTCCTGTTTGGGTTCAGCGTTCTGCTCAGCCTCCTGACACCATCTGGACGCCGGGACACACCAGATAGCAGGCAACCCTAGAGGAGGACATATTTATTACAGATATGCCTATGAATTCTTCTATCCTGTAAGTGCAATACCTTGTGCATTAAACTATGTTTTAAATACTACACTTAAGTGCGCCTCCCCCCCCTTTTTCTTACCTGAGCCCAATCTGATCCAGCTACAGCCGCTGTCTCTCTCCTCATTGGACAAATTGATAGCAGCAGGAACCAGTGGTTCCTGCTGCTGTCAATCAAATCCAGTGACGCGGGTGCGGGGGGGGGGGCAGGGCTGAGTTCCGCTGTGTGTGTCATTGGACGCAGATAAAGAGGAGGGGCCTGGACCACCAACGGGGCACCCCAGAAGAAGAATATTGGGGCTGCTCTGTGCAAAACGATTGCACAGAGCAGGTAAGTATAGGCATGTTTGTTATTTTCATAAAAAAAAATGAGGGTTTACAACCCCTTTGGAATTCAGGAGTTTGGAGTCTGGGCTGGGCAATGGGAGGAGAGCACCTCTATTGTATAGAAGTAGAGGAACCCTTTAGGTGTAAAAATGCACGCAAAAATGCACATACCAAGCAAATGCAGGGGCTCCTATTGAAGTCTATGGGACCAAAAATGCCTGAATACTCTACAAAAAGAGTTAACCTTCCTGGCGGTATTCCCGAGTCTGGCTCGGGGTGGAATTTCAGAACCAAAAGCAGTAACTCCAAGCCAGACTCGGGATCGCATTGCAGGATCCAGGAGGAGCTTACTTACCTTGTCCCCTGGATCCTGCGATGTCTCCCCGCAGTGTGAGCGGCTCGTCCTCCACTCAATTCATCACAGAGCCGAGGGACGGAGAACGGCGCCAAATTCAAAAAGTGAAACACACACAATACATACGGTATACTGTAATCTTACAGATTACATTACTGTATGAAATTATTTCACATCCCTTTTGTCCCTAGTGGTTTCTCCAGTGCCCTGCATGCAGTTTTATATTATAAAGACTGTTCTTTCTGCCTGGAAACTGGAGATTGTCCATAGCAAAAAAAAACGTCCCTTTACATCAAAAATGGTTTTAGACCAGCTAGAAAACTGCGATAATAAATTAGAATCACTCGCAGAATTGAGCGATAGTGATTTGTGGGGAGATCCGTCATCAAATACTGAAAAGTAATGACAGCGACAATTCTGCAACTGAGCAAATTTCAGTGTTTTTGATTTAATTACATTATTGAATCATTTTTATTATTATTATACTATTATTTGGTATAATTATTTATAGTTATTTATTATATTATAACTTATGATTTCGTGTTTCAAACTTTATCATACTCGAGATGTCTACTAGACTCTTGTTTGGACAGATTTAAGTGAGTTATTGCTAAGAATTACAGGCCTACAATATAAAACGCCAAATTTCTATGCAAAATAATTGTACAGCTTTCAGCATCAAAAATATAAAATAATCATACCGCCAGGGAGGTTAATGTACTTTTTTGAGCGTAGTATGTAGGGTGACTGAGTGAACAGGAGCAATTAGAAAGAATGGGATTCTGCGTAGCCAGGCATAGGGAAACATACAGAAAAATACTTAAGTGTGAATAGGGGCTAAAATCCAGGGAATACAGTTTGTTGCGGAAACACAACACTTACTGCATGGAATGTACAAATCTGATGCAAAGCAGGAAAAGTAGCATTTGCCTTTGACTGTATATTCCTTATACATTTTATTATCTGGTGTTTGAGTTTGTAGTGGGCTTAAAATGAAAATTTGTTTCATGTAGATAACTTAAATCGTGAATATCTTAATCAATTTTCTGCATTTTTTTCTAAAAATGTTAGCTAATATTCTTGAACAACAACCTCAAAGGTTTTTCTTTTAAAGCAGTTTGCAAATCGTTTCCAACCAGGATCACTGCCAAACTTAGAAAACATTCTAACTTTGCTATTCTACGGGAAACATTATTTCCTTCAATTGCAAAGTGGAAGATCTACAGCTAAGAAATGATAATGGAATAGGATCAGTGTAAACAAGGATATTTAGCCTGAGAGAGACAGGGGACACTGCAGTCATCAGGATCAAGAGGCACAAACATGGAATAAGTATGCAAGTCAAGAAAGTCAGAAAGCTTACTTGTTCTGGGTCATTTATTCAAAATATTGAAAAAAGAGGTTCAGAATGACAGCCACTAAATGAGCATTTAAAAAAAAAAAAGCTTAGTAATAGCAGCCCCTGTCAAGTAACAAAAAGAACAAGCCTTTGGTATGGCTGCTCTCAACTAGTGATAAGCTGGATGTACTCGAGTTTGGTTTAATGGAAGTTTGCCAAACAGTTAAAAATAGTTCAGAAATTCTGAACGTTTCCCAAACACAATTAAAGTCTATGGGGGATGAAAACCATTTGGTTTGTTTTGGTTTGATCTTGTACAAATAACATGCTTGGGGATGCGCTATAGCTGCCTGTGGGTGGTGCACCTGTATGATGTGCTAAAGCAAAAAGTATATTTCCAAAAATTAAAAAAATTAAATTTAAATTGAAGAAAAAAAACATTTCCCGGCAACTTCATTCTATTTGGCTGGGGATTCCATTCAACATTCTGTATAAGGGTCTGGTTTGGATTTTAAGCAGGTTCCCTAACCAAAAAACTGTGCACGGTCCCCCCCCCCCCCCCCCCAATGCATACAAGACCCTTATCTGAGTATTCAGGAAAAAAGTGGGAGGGGTGTATCGAGTGTGCACCTCCTGAACGATACTAGGCCACATGCCCCCAACACAGAGAGGATTTGTTGCCAGGGGGGTAAACTCTGGTAAAGCACCCTTTTCCCATGTTGAAGAGGACAAATGCCTCTTCCCCACATCTCTTACCTTGTGAGTCAGCACCTGGTCCCAGCTAGTCCTGCCCTCTGTCTTCTGGATTGATAGCATTGCCTCTGATGCTGAAATTCTCTCACTATGAGCTGCAGTGTCTGCAACAGTGAGCATGTTAGACACAGATAAAGGAAGAATTGGCTAGGGAATGTAAATTAATTTTTGTGTTTACTTTTTGAGGCTCACACATCACATAACTGGATTTGGTATTTGTTTAGACCAACATACAGGAGCATTTAGTTGTACCTAAGTATTAAAATATCTTTATTTGTATTTTTTGTAAGTACCTGAATTTGTTTTGGTACCAGCCTTCTGTTTTCCCATGCTTAGCAGCACTTGGAATGTGAGAGGGAGGTGCAGCACTTTGGGCCATTTAGGGGTACAGGCCATGTGTTCTGACAAAAAATATATTGACAATAGGAGAGAGAAGAGAGATCACCTTATCGGTCTTCTGCTACTTCCTCACAGATTGGAACCAGGGAGGTGTCCAAGCTATCTGTATTTAAGAAAGTGTGGTTCATTGCCTGGCTATACTATATGGTAGAGTTATGTAAATTTCAATACTGCTTTTGCAGAATTACATATCCCTTGGTGGGTAAAACAGATTCCATATATGTGTTTCAACGGTGTGCCTGGAGTTCAGCTTTATTCATTTTGCAAATAGCAGAACCTGTTTCAAAAAAATATATAATTATGCTTGTTTATCAAACTTCAGCAGTACCGATTTAGGTGCTTCCATTTTCTAAATGTGACTGTTATTAAACCTGGGATAAAAGGGGCTATGTAGGGACCACCTGCCAATGTGTGTAATAGGGAACCTGTAGTGGTGCTTGGTCAGTTTTATTATTTTTTTTCTTTTACATTTGTACTTTTATAAATTGATATTTTATACCTTTATATTTATAATTTAAATACAATACTTATTTTGCAAAATAAAACATTTAATACCAAGTGCTGCCACCTCAGACCTTGTTCTACACACAGACTCACTAGGGCTATTTGTCCACTGTGGCCCTAGCTGTATTATAATAGATTCTACAGGTACTGAACTGTAGTGAGCAGACTTTGCAGTTCATCTCCTAGGATTTTTGGTTATCCATGTAAGTTCAGAAATTTAATTTCATAAGTTATGTGATTCATCTGGCATTGTGTGCATTAACTAGTTATATAGAATATAACAACCAAGCAATGAGGAGCACTTAGTGCATGATGTCTTCAGACTGCTAAAGATCTGTCTATAAAAAGTATGTATTTATATTTTAATTAAGAGGAGCAGAAGGCAGTGAGTAGGAGACCAGGGCCTGCTTGGGGGAGGTCAATGTACATATTTGCCAGCACACACCGTGGACCTTCAAATACCATCCAAGCATTTTATTCATAGTGATCACATTACAGTGTGCAACATTTCGGGACTGCACAGGACCTCTTCAATCAGGGGTCCTTCGAAGGAGTCCTGTGGACCAGCAGTGTTGCACTCTTCATCTGTGACGTGATCGATTTGAATAGAACCGTTGGACTTTATTTGAAGATCAGTGATGTTCTGGCAGATATGTTTATTGAGCTGTGAAGTTTCAAGTCTCCAGCTGGCTCTTGCTGCAGCACCAGCTATTCTTAAACCTACTCAAGGAACATGTGCAATGGGAATATTTACATAGCTTGAGTGTAGGAGGACATAACAATGATCAACTAATCTGTCCAATAACTCATTTACTATCAAAGTAGCTGATCAGCAGAGTCAAGGAGCCATCCATAAACATGAAATGTACCCCCCTGTTCTGCCAATAACTGTCATCTTATGTCTAAGGTTGCTTTTAGAAGCCAGTATTATCACTTTCTTCCATCATTTTGGAAACATCTCTGCAACAGACTCTTAATTGTTTTGCAGTTTAATATAAAAAGGTATACTTGTTTTACTAGAACCCAAAAAAAAACGCGCCAGGAGAGGAACATTTTCAGAAGAAGGTCAGCAATTGCAGCCCCCATATTTTGGGAAGGTTACTTGATGACCAAGATGGGGAGAAAACTGGGGCAAAGTAGAGGCTTTCAGAGATTTTCAGTGCGGCTGCAGTTGTTGTTATGTCAGTTACCTGGTTTTATGCAACAGGGTTGATTTACTAAAGACAAAGGGCACTTGACAAGGGCATTTACTCCAAAATAATGAGGTAAAGCATCACTTTGCAAGGAGTACCCAATCACATGCAAGAAAAATAATAACAAAACAGCATTTTCCTTGCATATGATTGGATGATGGAAGTTAGTAGAGCTTACTAAGCTCTGGAACAATAGCCCTTGCAGAGTGCAACTGCAGTTGCAAAGAGAACAGTCTATTTGTCTTTAGTAAATCAACCCCAATGTGTTCAAAGAACATATTTCATCATAGTATAGCAGATGCACATTTAAACCTGATGAGAGGAGGTTATGGATGGCCTCTATGATGGGCCCATGCATGCCATGCAGGCCAAAGAAACATGAATAGTTGACCGCACTCCAAGGTATAGATAAATACAATGCAGCTTTATTTTAAATTCAAATCCATGTGGATAACATCAAATACAGACACAGCAGAGATTGACCCGTTTCACAAATCAAATTTGCTTAATCATAATCAAGAATAAGATTAGGTTTATACGAATTTGATTTGTGAAACACGTCAATCTCTGCTGTGTCTGTATTGATGTTATCCAAATGGATTTTAATTTAAAATAAAGCTTCATATTATTTCTCTATACCTTGGAGTGCGGAGAACTCTTCATGTTTCTTTGGTTATCTATCCAGAACGCGGACTGGACCTGCACCTGATGGTTTGAGGAAGGATTGCTCTCACAGCCCTGCTCTCTTGTTGCATGCCATGCAGGCACCTGTTGTTGCTGCTGGTAACTCACTGTTAAGAGATTTGGTACAACAACTATCAATTTAAACTAAAGCAAGGCTTAATCATTTAAACTAGGCAGAAGTGGCACACACATGCTTTCCCACCAGTAAGCTAGGTGTGGATTGTAGCTATATAAAAGGTGTACATTACATCATGCTCTCTGCTTTAAAGGATTGCTGAGATTGGGTGTCTCTGGCTCTAACTTGGTTCCCTGGGCTACAGGTTTAGGCAAGACTGAGTTGACTACTGAGTCTATGTTATATTAATGTACTATAGCTGCAGTACAAATGAAATAAGTCTGTTCTGCCTGACTGGGGTCACTTGGCTATCAGTAGGCCTGGATACACTTGAAGCTGCAAAGGTAATTTAATTGCAGTGTAAGTTAACTAACTCTGTGTTGGGTGGCTACTAGCTTAATTACAATTTATCAAAAGTGTTGTTAAATACCATGGTCACAGTCTCATCAGGAGATAATGACAAAAAAATTATATGACTGCAACTCCTATTTTAATTGAGGTTTGAATGGGGGAGCATCTCTACTCAAGGGCAGGAGCTCAACATAAGCTTTTATACTGGTCTAGAGCAGTGTTTCTCAACTCTGCTCCTCAAGGCGCCCCAACAGATCATGTTTTCAGGCTCTCCGTTATTTTGCACAGGTGATTTGATCAGTTTCACTGCCTTAGTAATTACCACTGCCGTTTCATCTAAGGGAAATCCTGAAAACATGACCTGTTGGGGCGCCTTGAGGACTGGAGTTGAGAAACACTGGTATAGAGAGCAAAAGCCCCCTTTCTCTATAGCACAGTACTACCTGCTGCAAAACCTCTAAAAACATTGGCTATTTTGCACTTGGCACTCTCTGTAGATAAAACAAAAGCTAATAGCTTTTACACTTGCGCCATTTACACTTAGACTGCTTTCACATTGGGGCGGACGGGCGTTGCCGGTAAAACACCACTAGTTTTAGCGGCGCTTTACTGTCATTTTAGCTGCGCTATTCGGCCGCTAGCGGGGCGCTTTTAAACCCCGCTAGGCCGAATAAAGGGTTAAATGCGCCAGTGCAGGCGCTTTGGCAGCGGTGCCCATGAATTTTTAATGGGCAGGAGCGGTGGAGGAGCGGTGTATACAGCGCATCCCCCCAGTGTGAAAGCACTCTGGCTTTCACACTGGGACTGCAGGAAGGTGTTTTTCAGGCACTTTACAGGCACTATTTTTATCCCAAAAGTGCCTGAAAAATGCCCCAGTGTGAAAGGGGTCTTATACATCATAAAGTGTGTGAAAGGATGTCTGTTTTCACTAAAGTAGCACAGGGCTAATAAAGCAACATCAATTCAGCAATCGGTCTTGCTATATATTGTAGCTAACTGAAAGTAATTTAGAAACTGTGTCCCATATGAGATTGTGTATTCTACCTGTAGCGTTATGATCATGGCTGAAATTCATCTTTAGTCCTTCATTTTCCAGTATTTTTAATGTAGTCATTTCCAGCTGAATGTATGCTGTATTAAATTGTACATATAATATTAACACCATACAGTGTGCATTTTTATACTCTGGAAATTTGCCCGGTCATGTTAACTGATGTGCTAAAAGACAAAATGCAATGTACACAAATGTTTTTGACTACTGTATACATTCTTACCTGTACTGTAACTCATAAATGCATGGTATATTGTAGCTATACCAAGAGCCTATAACAGAGAAACACATTATATGTTATATAACAAAATGTTTTATATTATATAGTAAAAAAGTATAAATTATATATTGCCAAGTTAATAAAGGTACTGCAGCTATTTCATTTATGTTTTATTTACAAAATAAAAGCTAAATGTACACAACATGTTTTAATATGATCACCAAAAGTACCTGCACTGGAGGTTTAATGCCTGTTCACATTTGTATGGAAATGTGCAATCAAGAACTTATAAAGGAACCCTTTGGAGGATTGAATAACTTCGTGTGCCAATGATAGTTGTGTTAAGTGTACACAATACTGCTCCTGTCACTAGTAAGTGTTTGGAGCTGTTAAATGACTGATGATCTTTATCCAAATACCGAATCAGGCATGGCTGAATATGTATTCATATAATGGGATTGTAGGCAGTAGGGAAGAAAAAAAAAACCTAAATAACTAAAGACCAAATAAAATAATTTATCCAATCAGACTTAAACAACAGTTAACCATCACCCAGCCCAGTCACCACGAGTCAGGCTGGATATAACATAGGAGATTTACTGAAACTGTCCCTCTTTACTAAGAATGGTGTCACATAATAATGGCTGCAACAAGGGCGGTAGGATGGGGAACTCACTGACAGGGTCTTGACGACTGATAACCTGAGCCTGTGATCTGGGCTTTATATAGTGTCCTAGACCCCTTCTAGAAGGATCCTAAATGTCAGCTGACAGGTCTCAAGCTCGCTCCAAAGGTTACAGCTGACTGGAAAGGGGAGCAGTGAAACTGCCAGTTGCCATAATCCCATGAAGGGGGGGGTTAAGCTTAAAACAGGCACCCCCTTTCCCTCCATTCATATAACACTTTCAACAATGAATGTTGTATTTTGCCTGCTATTCACTTACAAAAGAACACAAATATACAGCACAATGCAACACAGATATGTGAGTTTAGCAGCTGCTTTAAGGCTGAATACCAGGTATAGATATTTTTGCATAGTTGCATTGGTCTAGCTTGGACAATGTACCTATGCATGATCCATATCTGAATGATCCCTTTGGAAGCTGGAAATCACTGTAGAATGCGCTGCTGCTATATTGATCACCACTAGTTTCCAGGGTTCATGTTGAGCCGCTGCCCTGCTGCTTTGAAAAAAACAAAGAAGGGTGCTCACAAGGCATGGGCACTGAATCAATGAATCCAAAGTGTTCTCTGATTGGAGGAGTCGGAGATGCAAAAATATTCATGCCTGGACTTCAGCTTTAAAGTGTTTGTAAACTTTAGACATGATGAATGAACAAAGCACATCCCACTATAGTATGTACTAACCTGACTCCAAAGCACCAAGTGTGGCTCCTCTCTGATCTCTCCTCTATCTGCATGACTCACCCCTAATAGATTAACCCCACATCTCAGGATCCCGGGAGACGCCCCAACCCCCCCCCCCCCCCCGCTCCTCCAGCACACAGCAGATGACTCACACACTCAATTCTGTGTTTCTCTGAGCCTGTGAAGATAGGAATTGGCCACTTTTTTATTTGGTTAAACTAGATGGGCTTGTGTCTTTTTTTATCCAGACTAACTATGTAAATAAGTAACTTTCCTCCAATCAGCTCTCAGATTACACTCAGCTCTGTGCTCTAGCTCCACAGTGTGTGAAATGTCAGATCCCTGCCCTCTGCTTTCTGTTGCTGAGAGATGCTGTGTAAAATGTGTGTTTTGGAAGACTGTAGAGAACAGGTGGCTACAGATAAACATGTACAACTTATGCAGATTTGTTTCATCTCTGTGTATCACCTGAGGCTAATCATTTCACTGGCTATATGTAAGGGTTTACAACCACGTTACATGTATCTTGCTAACGTACAGGTTGTTTCCTATAAGTCTGGAAAAAATGCACTTGAATGTTACACCGCTGCAGAACTGACTGTTACCCTTTTATGTGATCAGGTATATTTAGATTGTACTTTTCTGTGCACTACTCTAATGTCCTATTCTTACTATAAGTATTTGTATAATGTGTAAATCATTTTATGTCAGTATTTAGTAAGCTATATTTCAGAATATATTTTTAAAATGTCATTATTATTATTTTTTAATATATAGTAACCTAATTCCTCAATAAATACTATTCAATCATTGGCGAAAGCTAGTGCCAGGCTTCCCACAGTTTGCCAACAGCATATTTCATACGAGTATAGCTAAATGATTTTTACATTTCTGCAACATGGTATGTCTAAACAGGATAAATGAAAAAAATGTAATTTATGAACATAGCCAAATTGACATAAAAAGACCAGTAATCCTTAACAAGAATTCTGTATATGTAAGATATGTAGGAAGTAGGGGGGTGTCTAAACCTGTAAGGGTTTGTTCACACCAGCCTGCATGCTAAAACATGAGCAGACTGGTGTGCATTGTATAGGGGCAAGGAGAGGTAGTTCAAAGCATTCTTACAACACATTGCACTATTTACTTTTTCTTTTTTTCCTTAAACTTTATTGAAGGGACACAATATAACTTTATTCAAGTCTATTCACCCTGTTTGGCATGTGCTGCTGTGACTCGTGGTGCCATATAGTGCACCGCACTTCAACCCAATGCTATGGTGTGAACAGGGCACAGAAAAAAATATTATTTAAGCAGATCAATTCAGATCAATGTCTTAAAGAAAAAAAAAATATTTTTTTCAAGTGCTTTAATATATGTGCCACTTTATTACTTAACTTTGAGGGCCCATTTACACTATGCATTATGCGAAATGGAAGCAGACATGACTCTTTTCTAAAGCACAGTACCCCACAATGCATGGTATGTGTACTGTGGTGCGCTGCCATGCATTGTGTGTTGCACTTTACTGTACAGTGTGTTGGGATGCCATTCATGAGGAATGCCACCACAACTCAACACACATAGAGCAGGTGCATCTCAACACGTATTTTAAAGTGAATGGGCCTTAGGATATATCCTGTCAATAATTGTACTATTAAAGTAGGACTAAAGGCAAAACATTTTGGATAGTGTAATGGAAGGTTATAACCATTGCAAGGTTTTCTTTCTCTTTTTCGTCACCAGGGCTACCAGAACTAGCATCCCCATTGGAATATTTCCATTTTATTCCTGTTGACAACCCAAAACTTGGCATTTTGTTTCATTTTCCCTCTCGGTAACAGGTATTCTATTCCCTCTTCACTCAATCCAAAACCAATTAGAAAAAAAAAGTTTTACTTTTAGTTATACTTTAATGAATAGGAAACAAATACACATGCCCCTTATGTTTTGACACCTGTTAACACAGATCTACACTGAAGAACAATAACCAAATATATTGTAGATCACCAGTTAGAAGTTGTGGCTCCACTTGTTTTATTTTGCAGGACTTTTTTCCCTTTAGTTTCATCTGATGGATTTCTGGCAGGATCATACGGTATTTTTATGTACTTGCGAAAAGGAAAACAAATGCAGCCCCCACATCTGAGGCCTAATAAGACGCAATATTTTATTTTATTATATTATTATTTTTTTTAGATTACATATACTTTAGGTGCTGGCGGTCTATAAAGGCTTTTCTTGATCAACATTCAGGCTGGTTAAACTAATCCCTTTCAAGGATGTACTTTATGGTAATGAATGAATGTTGACATATTTCATGTGTTGTTGTTTGGATACACACATGACATATCATAAAGCCACACTGAGACTGAGAATTATGTTTTAGATGATTTGTTAACATATTTACAATTTGGGGTTGATTTACTAAAGTTAAATAGACTGTTCACTTTATAAGGAATTTTCATTTTGCGAGGGAATCACCTCCAGAGCTTAGTGAAAGAAATGACGCTTTGCTGACTTGCATCATCAAATCATGTACTGGCAAAAATGCTGTTTTTTATTTCTCTTGTCCATGATTGGGTATTCTTTGCAAAGTCATCAGGGCTGTTTTTGAAGGTTCTTCCAGAAATACATATGTCACAATCAGCAGTTTAGGGTAGGCTAATGGATACAGATTTGTTGTTGAGGGTTACAGCATGTAATTTGTGTATCCAATTGTGGTTTGGAATAGTCTGAGAACAGAAATGGATGAATATGCATTATGTTATTAAGTAAAATAAATTATCTTTATATAGGGGGTTATTTACTAAAGCTGGAGAGGGCAAAATCAGTCTCGCTTCTGCATAGAAACCAATCAGCTTCAAGTTTTTAGTTTCAAAACTTAACTGAACAAGCTGATTGGTTTCTCTGCAGAAGTGAGACAGATTTTTAGCTCTCCAGCTTTAGTAAATAAACCCCATACTGACATATGCCTAAATGGTGTGAACTATTTATTCAACTCTTCAACATGAGGAATAAGTCTAGCTACATACTAAAAAGTACATTTATATCTTAGTTCTGTAAATGTGATATGTGTGAATACTTTTACTAAATTGAATGTTTATATAAAGGTCAATTTTATTGTGTTAAAAATACCATGTACTGATAAAATGCTGTCATTTTATTTAAAGTAATATTCAATAAAAATCTAGTTTTCTCGAACCTAAGTCTTGCACTTTATTAAGCTGCATGTAAATAATTCTATGTTATTTCTGTTTGTTTGCCACTTTTACTAATATAAAATGCAGATTTTACTCAAACCACTTATAAAAAGCGATGGTGGTGTTGCGACCAAGCCTTTTTTGTTCAGGAAACTGGCAAGATAGGTGCTGAAACGGCAAGCGACACCCACTAAACAAATAACCATTGATAAATATGTACTGATCATCTTACAGTGTAAAGCACATAAAGAAAAACAGACCATATTTCACTGTTAACTTCCTCTGAAAATAATAGGAGCTTGATAGAAATGGGAAGGATCATTCTATTACCCCATTATTTCTCTTGCTAAGTTTGTTATAATCTATATTGTTTTGCAATGAAAATGTGCCTGGTAGAGGGATTCTCTTACATAGTGTCAAAGGAAAAGTCTGTATATGATGTAGAAAAAAGCCAAAAATTATCAATTGTTTCAAATATCAATCATCTATGGGATCTCTATATAAATTGACCAGTCACTGCTGGAATTAAAGAGTATGCTAGGCCAAAATAAAATAAATAAATATGCAGTATATTTCTGCAATACCTGCACATTTTCCAATGTTTTAATCTTACAAACATCCTAAAAGTACTCAAATGCCAGTAAATCAGAGATGCACTTAGCTTTTATGTCCTGTTATTAGCTGACAACATACAACATTCCTATGAACTGCATTGTGTCAGCCCATCCAGTCATATTTGCTTAACTACTCAAATCCTCCCACCTTTCCATGTTTACAACATAGACAGAAATAATTTTGAAGTTCTGTTGGAGGGCTAAATGCATTGAGATAATACAAGAGGATGTGTACAAGACACAGGACAGCTCTGAATTCTGGTCACGATTAAGGGCTCATTTACACATGCAATTGGGAGGTGCTAAAAAAAGAAAGTCAATTAGCCCTTTTACTACCCCACATCCAAACAGCAATCTCAAGCTGCACAGGCAGACAGACAGGGCTGTACACATGCCACAGCCACAATCCTTTAATCACAGCTATGATCAAAATATTACCCCCTGTTGTGTTCTGTGGGCAGTTCCACTGTCAAATGTGACCAATTCAGGTGAATAGGGCCCTGCCAATACCACCCTGCAATTGCAGTGTGCTGATGCGGGCTTTGCAGGGTTAAAACAGGTGCTGATGTGGCAAGGATGAGGATTATATTTTCAGCTACAAAATATTTAAATCAGTTGCTCAAAAGAGAGATGTCTATGGGTGCAACATTGGTGGCTCGTCTGGGAGGAGGGAGGAGCCGGATGTGGGCGTCTAGTTGGATCCGAGGCTAACCCTGGGATGCCTGGCGTCTCCCCCCCAGCGATCCCGGCTCTGGCGGTCGGCTAGAGGCGGTTCATCCCCCCCCCTAGGTCCCCCGCAGGCTTCCTGACGCGGTGCCCCCAATCCCCCCCCCGCTGATCCCTGTAAGTATGAGAGGCGTCCTCGGGGCATCCCTGGAGTGAGCAAAGCGGCTTTTCAGGCTGCCGTGTGAAACACTGAAACTCCTAAGACAGCTGACAGCTGCACAGTATTTCCTCTGGGAGGATGAAGAGACTGCTCTAAAGTGAAAGCAAACATTTTTCAGACGATTAAGAAGGCTGGTAAGATTGCTCAAATCGTGCTGAGGGGGTAAGTGTGTCACCTCAATACTGTGCAGCAGGATCCCCCCATAGGCTGTTATGCTTTTCTTGGATTACTATATATAGTAAAAGTTTAAAAGAACTTGAACTGCTGCTTACTGGAAATGATGTGGGACTTTTTCCTTTTTTCTTTTTTGGATTATATCTGTGGAATTGCATACAGTTCCCCTTGCAAGGAGTGATTGTGGTGCAGTGAACTACTTATAATGTAAGACGGTTTATAGGGGAGGACGTCTATTGAAAACCTACTGGGAATACTGGACTAGGCGACCTGAATTGTTTTAAATTTATTTTACAATCTATGTATCTATGGCCAGTTTATTCTGAGGAGAAATTATCTGAGAACTCGCAAACTTTCCTCCCATATGGTTCATATGTGAATTCCTCCTTGTAACATACCTATACTACACAGGCACACAGCAAACGGAGGTATAGGCTGTATATGTGTAAAGGAACCAACTCTAAGAGGCTCTGGGGAATAGAACAGACCATCCCTTAAACCGCCTGCCTAGGAAGCTACTGTTGTAGGTTGCACGGGGGGCCGGCCATGTGGCTTTAAAATTAAATTAAATTAAATTTACTGGAGGGGTTGGATTGGACAACGGAATTATAGGTTATGACTCCCGAGGAGACCTGAGTAACCCACCGAGTAAGCAAGGCACAATTTGACCGATAAGACCGGTGTTTAAGACCTCAAAACAGATATTGAAGGGTGCGATTACTGGACTTTCAGGGACTTGCAGGAGATTTAAAAAAAAAAAAAAAGGTGGGTCATAGGGGATGGACTTATATAACTTACACAATCAAAGACACTTGCATAACCCACCCAGAAACCAATAAGTGTGTTCCCCCACTCGACATCAGCCATCTCCTGAGGGGTCTGGTTACACAGCAGTTTGGCCGTATATGTCGTACACTTAATAAGCGCCCTCAGGGAACTCACAGCGTAGGGATAGGGGAGAACCCAATCCGGAAGGTAGGGGAAGGAGAGAAGGCGGACGGGATACAAGGTGTGGAACATAATTCTGGCTAACCCCCGAAGTGATCTCTGATACCTCTGATACTGGGTGTCTACCCGAAGCTTAGCAGAAAGAGGGAAGGGGGGGGAAGGGAAGGGGAGAGGGAAAGAAGAAGAAAAAAAAGAGGAAAGAGAAATATAATGAGGGGAAAGTCAGGGAAGGGGACTACAGCTAATACAACTAATATCACCAGAACAAGCGTAAGCCCAGGCGCCATTAGGAAGTACATGGTCCAGGATAGTGGTAAGGTGAGCCCGGGAAAGGTTACCGGGTCTAAAAGTAAAACATCAGAGTCCATACCCAAAATTAGCACGCAAAGACAGCTCGCGGAGATGGAGACTAATATCACAGGGACCGAGATAATAGAAGAACCTCCAATAGACCCCCAGCAAAATAAACAACTGCCAACAAAGAGTGAGATGGCAGAAATGTTTGCCAGACTGGAAAACTCGATTAAAGGAGAAATTGAAACTGTACGTGAGGATCTGGGCCATACTCTAAAAAGAGTCGAAGAGCTGGAAGCAACGATCGACAGGCAGGGAACAGAAATAAAAAACATCAAACATCAGATGGAAGAGATCCAGAGAGAACAGAGAAACCTACGGTATAGACTGGAAGACCAGGAGAACCGTAACAGGAGGAAAAACTTGCGGATTAGAGGCCTCCCAGAGACGCAGGGAGCTAAAGAGAATTTACAAGAAAAAATAGATCAAATCTTTGGAGGCTTGTTAAATCCACTGGACAACAGATCTAAGATCAAACTGGATAGAGTTCATAGGATAAGGAAGCCTGCCGAGATTAGTGTGGATGCCCCACGGAATGTAATTGTTAGATTTCATAATTTCCAGGATAAGGAGCAGATTAAGGCCAATGTGAGGAAGAACCAACCAGCAAAATATGGAGAGACAAATTTACAGATTTTCCCAGACCTGGCAGCAGAGACGCTGGCCAGGAGAAGAGTTATTAAGCCATTACTGGCACAACTTAACCTGCATGATGTTCAATATTCTTGGGGTTTCCCAGCCTGTCTGATAGGACGCAAAGAGGGGCGCTCAGCGACATTGCGATTCCCTGAAGAGACGCAAAAATGTTGTTAGCGCCTGGACATTCCAGTAGTAGAAATCCCGGGATGGTGGGAAAGAACTGTTAATCAAGACAGCACAATGGAAACACCCACCTGGAAACCAGTCTATAAATGAAAAGCTTATTAACAAAGATAAAGGAGATAGCACGAGTTATACAGAAAGAAAGCTCTGGGCTATGCAATACAATAAATGCGGGGGGGGGGGTTGGTACGGGCTCTGGGCGGGGGGCTGGGGGGGCTCGGGTTGGGATGCCTAGGGGAGGTTTGAGGATTCAAGGATGGCACCCCCGAGTTCAACCTCTAGGGGGATAACCGAAGGGCCGGGTGGAGTTAGTGGGGCCACGGTTAAAGGGGCCATGGGATGGTCTAATGCCCCCAGACAGGGGGGAGGGGGGGTGGGGGGGTTGGGACGGGGGTTGGGTGGGGTTAAGGGAGGGACGAAGATGGGAGGGGGGTTTGGGGAGGGAGAGACCTATATACACAGCATTGTCCCCCGCTTCTTAGAACCACAAGGTATTGTGCAGCCTTTATCGTGATACAAATAATAAGATGTCAGGAATAAATTTAATTTCATATAATGTAGGGGGTCTCAACTCGCCCATAAAATGTGCAAACATAATGGGCGAATTGAGATTCCTTAAAGCAGAGGTGGTCTTCTTACAGGAGACGCACCTTTATTTGGGTAAGAGCCAGAGAATTATATCCAGAGATTACCCGAAGTGGGTGTACGGGGACTCCCCAACTAGGGGTGCAAAAGGTGTTGCTATTGGTTTCGCTAGAGATGTTAGGTTCACCCTGGAAGAGAGAATGACTGAACCAGAGGGACGTTTTTTGTTTATAAAGGGTGAACTCAATGGGGTTGACTGCACACTAGTAAATATTTACAGTCCAAATATCAATCCAGGTAGGTTCTTATTGAGTATTCTATCAAAGTTGGAGGGCTTCAAGAAGGGAAGGGTCATTATAGCAGGGGATTTTAATATATGCCTAGAGCCAGGTAAAGATAGTACGTATTGTGCACGAGGGACTGGAGGGGTATGGCTGAATAAACTTAAATAGAAGCTTCGCCACTGCCAGTTGGTAGACGTTTGGAGGATGCAGCATCCGAATGTAAGAGATTATTCCTTCTATTCCCCCGTGCAGGCGATGTACTCTAGATTGGATCTCTTTCTGGTAGAACACCGGTACATCGAGGAAGTGGAAAGTACAAAAATAGGGCCAATAAC
The DNA here is from genome assembly GCF_042186555.1 of Aquarana catesbeiana. Classification (NCBI taxonomy): domain Eukaryota; kingdom Metazoa; phylum Chordata; class Amphibia; order Anura; family Ranidae; genus Aquarana; species Aquarana catesbeiana. The sequence continues at coordinate 313,015,121 of NC_133328.1, forward strand.
GCTATCTGATCATGCACCCGTTAGCCTACAGTGGAAACTAGGTAAACGAAAACACTTTTCTAATAGTTGGAGATTAAATGAGGATCTACTACATGACAGAGATACTGATAAACGCATTAAAGAAGAGATAGAATTCTATTTCAAAACTAACAGTGTTGGAGAGACATCAGAAGCCGTAATATGGGAGGCCCATAAAGTTTACATTAGAGGTATTATAATGAAGGCGGGATCAGAAAGAAAAAGAAGGCAGGTCAGAGATAAGCTAGCCCTGCAGGTGAAAATTCAGGATTTAGAATAACAGCATAAGATAATGGGGGACAGAGAGATACTGGCGGGCCTATATAGGAGTAGAGAGGCTATGCGAGAGCTAATTGAACTGGAAAACCGCAAGGCATATAATCGCTTAAAAAAGGAAAGATATATAGGAGGTAATAGACCCGGTAAATTCCTGGCAAAGGTTCTAAGCAAAAAGAAAAGTAATAATTATATTGATAAAATAAAAACTAAAACAGGTGAGATAGCCCATGAAGACATGGATATTGCAAAGACTTTTCAGGAATATTACGGGGGGCTATATGCGATTAACAAAAACGATACTGTCGAGGAGAGGGAATTAAAACGTGAGAAAATTAAAAATTACATAAAAGACTGCGGTTTGGCCAAAATTTTAGGAAATGAACAAACCTCCTTAGAAGCCCCGTTTACCGAAGTGGAAGTGAGAAAGGCGCTCAAAGAGATGCAAGTTGGTAAAAGTCCAGGCCCGGACAGGCTGACGGTGCTGTATTATAAAAAATACCAGGACTGCCTGATACCAAAAATGTGCTCTCTTATGAACAATATCGGGGATATAGGGGAAATGAGGAAAGAGGCTTTGGCAGCAAATATAGTTATTATTCCCAAAGAAGGCAAAGACAGTACACTGTGCTCCAGCTACAGGCCTATTTCTCTTTTAAATGTGGATACGAAATTATTTGCAAAAGTGACCGCGGAAAGACTGAAACCCATAATAAGTAGGATTATACATCCAGATCAGGTTGGGTTTGTACCGGGCCGGCAGGGACGCGATAATAGCATCAAAACTCTCCTAGCGGTACAACAAATCAAGCAGAGTGGAGTCCCAGGTCTACTCTTGTCAATAGATGCGGAAAAAGCGTTTGACAGAGTGGACTGGGACTTCATGATGGGCACACTAGAGGATATTGGCCTCGGGAATAGGATGCGTAAATGGATAGGAGCATTATATTCCGGACCGACAGCGAGAGTGAGGATAAACGGTGTCCTGTCGGAACCGTTTAATATGCACAATGGTACAAGACAGGGGTGCCCACTTTCCCCGATGTTGTTCGTACTATCCCTGGAACCCCTTCTATCCAAGATTAGGCTGAACCCAGACATAAGTGGGGTAACTATAGATAGGTAAAGACGAATACAAGCTAGCTGCATTTGCGGACGATATTTTGCTTTACATAACTCGCCTAAGGATCTCCCTCCCGAATATCATGGCCACCCTACTAGAATATGGGAAGTTATCCAACTTCAAAGTGAACCCAAATAAATCAGAAACATTAGGCATTAACATTGATAAAACTAGAGACCAATCATACCAAAAGCATTTCCCCTTTATGTGGGGGAAAAAAGAATTAAACTATCTAGGGGTTAAAATCACCACCTCACTAAAGACGCTCTTCCAAGTAAACTTCTTACCACTCCTCAATGAGGTAAAGCAAGAACTCAATAGAATTTCACATGGACAGTTATCATGGGCGGGGAGAATAAATATCTATAAAATGGTCTTATTGCCAAAAATTACATATAAAATGCAAATGCTCCCAGTAAAGCTCCCGCAAACCTACCTTAGAAAATTACACTCGATGTTATTAAGGTTTATTTGGAGAGGAAAAGTATCACGATTAAAATACACACAACTGACAAAAGATAAAAGTAAAGGGGGGTGGGGAGCACCAGATGTCGGTAAATACTATGAAGCTATTGCTCTCGCCAGAGTAATAGATTGGGTTAAAGATAAAGAAGATAAACACTGGGTAAAAATGGAAAAGATAATTAGTGATGCTAAGTTGAATAAAATAATTTGGAATCCACCTCACTTAAGGAAGTTTAGCACGGAAGTGCACGAGATTACCAGACATGCACTAAATATATGGGATAAGCTACACAAAAGGGAACACTGGGGATTTAACTCACTTCTAATATCACTTAAAGACTCAGAATATTTCGCACCAGGGAAAGGGGAGTGGTTTGGAGGGTGGCTACTGGATGAGAACATTCAGCTAAAAGATGTAATGTGCCAAGCCAAATTATGTACGCTACAAGAGCTTAAAGAAAAGAAAAATCTACTGGTTATCAATACATGGCGATACAATCAACTGAGACACTTTGTTGACTCTCTACCGCAACCAATTAGATCACATAAGAACTTACTCCCATTAGAGAAAATGTGTATGGATAAGGATAGGAAGGTCGGGTGTTCCCAGATATACAAAATGTTAATAGGGCTGGGGACCATTGAAACCCCGGCTTTTGTGGAGAATTGGGAGAAGGAATTAGGACGGAAGCTTACAGGCTCAGAAGTGACTCTGATATTAAGGAGAGTCTCCGCCACTTCGGTAAACTACAAAATGTTAGAGTTAAACTTTAAGTGTCTGGCTAGGATGTATTTGACCCCGGACCGCTTGAACAAATTTCAAAATGTAACCCCACAACAGTGATGGAGGGGGTGTAAAGAACCAGGGACAATGGCCCACATCTGGTGGCACTGTCCAGAAATTAAGTCACTCTGGAGAGAAGTGAGGGAATTTATTAAAGATATTACTAGAATAGACATACCGGATGATCCATGGGTCTGCCTATTTCATATGAGCGAAATGCCCACTAAAACCTATCTGAGAACGCTATTGCCACATCTTACCGATGCAGCCAAAAGCCTGATACCCAAGTATTGGCAAAGGAAAAAAAGACCCGGGATGAGGGACTGGTTCAATAAAATAAATGAGATCCAGGACCTAGAATACTTAAGGTTCAGTGAAGGGATGAAATTGGGGGCCTATGAAACAAAATGGAGAGTCTGGGTGGAATTTAAGGAATCTTCAAGAGCCATTGAGATGTGGACTACCTAGGTTAGATCAGATAGTGAGCAGCCAATAAGGAGAAAGGAGCGCTAGGAGGCTAAATGAGAGGCAGAGGAGAGGATTGTGGAGAAGAAAGGGGGTGGGAAAACAGGCTGTGTATGGTCACGGAGAGGAGGGAAGGGGGGAAAAGCGAGGGGAGAATAGGAAATGGGTCTATCGAAGGATCTATTTTTTGCCACGATGATGTGACGAAAGAATGGGACAAATTTGAATTAAAAAAAAAAAAAGTTTGAAAAATTACTCCCAGAGAAAATACCTCGCTGAGGTGGCAAAAAAAAAGAAAAAGAAAAAAAAAAAATCAATTGCTCAATAAATAACATACGTCTAAAAATGTGGTAACTTTGTACACTAGAGTAATAAGAAACAAAAAATGTAGCTCACATTGCATATCGATAAAAAAAAATATGTATACGCAACAAAATTAATTAGCTGAATGTAATAGCAAGACAGCACACTCTCTGTATCACCCACAGAAATAAATAGTACAATCAGTCAATGCACCCAGAAATGGTTTTCTCCACTAGGTCAGTGCAATGCCATCTTTGTAGATGCGCTAACCCAGTGAAGAAAATGGTTTCTGGGTTCACTGATTAAGCTTGGCCAGACCTTCTGTATTTAAGGAGTCCTGGCAGCAAGGGACAGAACATGTAAGAGCAGAGCGTACTAGGTGATGTCATCATGCCCAGCCACTCGACTTTGGACAGATAGCAGCGCTTCCTGTATCTGGCTAACTATATATTCTATGTGAGTAGATTGGATTGCTTATTTGGTGAATAAAGTTTTTAAATAAAGAGCACTAGATCTGGTTTTATTGTTTTGAGAGGCTCTTAATATATAACGGAGCAGTCTTTGTGGATGGGAGTTCATGAGAGTTGGAGCGATATCCCAGTTTCTGTGAACAGAGGAGGTGTGGACCAACTCCCTTTTGAATACATTATGGTGCCTTTTCTGATCTCTGATAATTTGAGGGTTGGTTCCAAAGTGAGCAGATTCACACACACTCCCATGATAGTGTAGGAAGAGTTGTTAACAAGCAGAAGACCACAATAGGGATAAAACTTTTTCGCAGAAGAGAGTTTAATAAGACTCGTGGCCACTCATTACAATTAGAAGAAAAGAGGTTTAACCTTAAACTACGTAGAGGGTTCTTTACTGTAAGAACGGCAAGGATGTGGAATTCCCTTCCACAGGCGGTGGTCTCAGCGGGGAGCATTGATAGCTTCAAGAAACTATTAGATAATCACCTGAATGACCGAAGCATACAGGGATATACAATGTAATACTGACACATAATCACACACATAGGTTGGACTTGATGGACTATGTAACTATTTAACTATGTATGCACCAATTATAGAAGAGTAATAAATGTCACTTTTTTAGATTCACAGACTATAGTTTTTTCACATGGTGGTGGATATTTTCATATGGTGGATTTTTTTTCATATGGTAATTTTTGTTCATATGGTTTAGGTACTGTATGGTGGTTTTTATATAGTTTTTTTCATATGGTTTATAATTTGGTTCATACGTATTTATGGTTTATATAAAGACTTCACATTTTCCACTTTTAAATAGTGTTTTGATATTTTTTTTTTAGTTCTACACATAATTACTCAATGTATTACATGTAAACAAACAAACAACCACTCTGGCGCTCAAAGGACTGTCACCAAATCAAGTAACTGTGTGGTGTCTATACTTCTTCTAGGAGAATGCTTCAACAATGCAGCCCTCCTCGGATGGGGTAATCTAAAATAAAACTACAAAAAAAACGAGCAGGAGGGCGCAAACACCTACTGCATTACCCAAGGTTTATTAATACAAATAAACAAAAACAAAAACAAATGGATATTCACAGAAGACAGAAGTAACAAGCATGACAACATATCCAGTCATTAACGAGTGTGAGATTGAGTGAACTGACGCGTTTCAGGGACGCACTCCCTTCCTCAGAGCTGTGTGCCGACTGGTGTTCCCTTCCTAATATGTACAAAGGCACCCTAAAACTTTACCCCCCCCCCAGGGAGCGCAGCATCAGACTGGGTCAAAGGTTGTCATAGCAAAAAATCCATAGACATAGATAGAAAAAATTAATAGAAAAAAAAAATAGATCAGATCTATAAGAAATGCCTAAACTGCCTAATATTACTGGTGCCACATCCCAGGAAAGGCAAAGGAACATGACTATGGGAGGGATTTTGGAGACACCAATACAAGCAAATAATTTAATAAAATATACAAAAGTTTATTGCACATTGAAATAAAAACCATTTGTTTTTTCTGCTTTATTTGTTGATTGTTACTTTTTTTCAAAATAATGCCCTGAAGAAGACTCAGGGGATTCCTTTTGGGTTCCAATGCTTTCCTGATGGATGGAGATCTCTTTGCTTTTCACACAGAATGTGTATCTGTTGTTTGTTAGAATTTTTTATTCAGACATTGGTTTTTCATTGAATGTGCAATGTGCCTTCAAAATCCCTACCATAGTAGAAAAAAAATATCTAACCTACTTAAACTAGATATTTATCTGAGAAATTATTCAGAGAACCAAAAAAATGACCAGCTCTTTGACCAGACATGGACTCTCAGGAACATGAATATTTAAAATGAAACAATTTAGCACAGCACTTTTAGAATAATGTTATTTTTTTTACCATGAAAGTGTTCATTGCCGGGGGGGGGGGGGGGGGACATGCGCGGCAGCCTGAGGTGAAAGTAATGTTACCTTAGAGCTCCGCTCCTCGGGAGTTTTCATCGGAGGACTACAGGTCCCAGTGAACCAGCAAGTATCCCAAAACTGCAGAAAATCCTACCTAATACTGTCAGCTTCACTGACAATGGTCTTGAGAGCTCCTAAAACGAAAATGAAAGCAGGAAAAACAAAGGAAACGGCACACAGGCTGGGGGCTGGAATGGCGGCGGCATCCTCTTCCCCACAGCACAGCGATGAATACACTAAAAAATCTTTACCTCACAGTCAGCACAGCGATGAATACACTAAAAAATCTTTACCTCAAAGTCAGCACAGCGGTGAATACACTGGAAAATCTTTACCTCACAGTCAGCACAGCGGTGAATACACTGGAAAATCTTTACCTCACAGTCAGCACAGCGGTGAATACACTGGAATATCTTTACCTCACAGTCAGCACAGCGGTGAATACACTGAAAAATCTTTACCTCACAGTCAGCACAGCGGTGAATACACTGGAATATCTTTACCTCACAGTCAGCACAGCGGTGAATACACTGGAAAATCTTTACCTCACAGTCAGCACAGCGGTGAATACACTGGAATATCTTTACCTCACAGTCAGCACAGCGGTGAATACACTGAAAAATCTTTACCTCACAGTCAGAAGACACAGGCTGCTAACGGTGAGTCTGAGTCTGAATATGAATACTGTGAATTACAAGCTGCTACACAGTCTGACATCTTCAAAAAATTTGAATGTATGCTTCAGAAAGCCCTCAAACAGACTTCTGATCATATAACTGACAAACTGACTAAAGAAATTAGAGAACTAGGTCAGAGAACAGCTGACTTAGAACTGAGGGTTGATGATAATTTTACACAGAACTACATGTCTGAGATGAAGGTACTAAAAGAGGAAAACCTTACATTACAAAATCGTTTAGAGGACCAAGAGAACTGCGAATCAGGGGAATCCCTGAATCTGTTCTAGACCTGCAGGCTAATATCACGGCGCTCTTTCAAGAATTATTACCTGGAACCCCTATTGACAGGTTCGAAATGGATAGAGTGCATAGAGCGTTAGCCCCACGCAAAATAAATGGTCCTCCGAGGGATATTATAGCTAAATTGCACTTTTACAGAACCAAAGAACAGATACTAACAGCTGCCAGAGGGAAAGAATCTCTTAGCTTCCAGGGCAATACCTATCAACTCTTCACGGATTTATCCCCACTAACGGTTGCAAAAAGACGTGCACTTAAACCTCAACTCCAGGTACTCCAGAGAAATCAAATTTCCTATCAATGGGGATTTCCTTTTTGTCTCAGATTTACTCATTTGGAGACAAAATATGTTTGTCGCTCTTCAGAGGACTTGAAGTCAGCCCTGTTTGATATGGGCCTAGCCGAAGCAATCTTACCAAATGACCAGTCTCATAGGCGCTCAGCTTTTCGTTCTACACAGCAAAACAAAGACCCAAAACCCAGCTATTCCACATCTTCCCATCAAAATCTTAACAAGCGAGGTCGATATGAACATTCACCACCAAACAATGAGGAGTCAATGGACTGACAATCTAAACCAGACTAGTTATTTGTCCTTGCTACAGTATGCTGACAGAGTTAATTAACTGGCCATATTCATGACTAAAAAGAGTTATGGCTACATACTACTGTTATGTTACAATTTTTTTTTTTTTTTTTTTTTTTTTTTATATTAACTTTTTTCTGTTTTTTGTTTCCTCTCAAGTTTTTGAACTTTATTTTTTTCTTTTTTTTTTTTGTAACAATTTAAGCGAAATTTTTCCATGATAGTAATGGAATAGTTCCTGTGGTCCTCCGATGTTATACATCCCTTAGGAATTTCTTCTTGCCCTTTATTCCACCTAAGGACTCCTACTATTGTTATGGGGGTCTCTATTGGTGGTCCCGGACCCTCTCAGAGAGTTCTAAAAACTCTCCTGAGATGCTCCTACACCCTATTATTTAGCCTTTATATACTGCTAAATTGTCTTCATATTGGGTTTGTTCGATTCTCCTCTCCTTTTTTCTTTTTCTATTCTATTGCTTCTTTCTTTAATCTTTGCTATTCCCTCCTGACTCTCGGGTTGGTGATCCTGGCTCTCGGTGAGTACTCTGCTTGTTATGCTATAATATTCGCATTCGTTGATTTATGGCTCCTATAAATATCTTGTCATTAAATGTACAGGGGTTTAATACTCCACATAAGCGAACCAAGGCTTTACGCTCTTTTGCTATGAAAAAAGCTAATATTATATGTTTGCAGGAAACGCATTTTACTGACAAAGTTTATCCCAAATTTCTTTCATCATCATATCCACAATTCTATACTGCTATACGGTTAAACAGCGCGGAACTCTCATTGGTTTTCACCGTTCCACTCCGTTTAACCTTGTATCCAAAATAACAGACCCTGAAGGACGATATGTTCTCCTAACAGGATTTATTTCTGATAATCCTATTACTATTGTGCCTTATTATGCCCCTAACAAACGCCCAACTGCTTTCTTATCCTACCTTTTTCAACTTATAGAAGTACATAAGTTTGGTACTGTTGTTATTTGTGGGGATTCTAATGCTACTATTTTCCCGTTCTTAGATAAATCTCCCCCTGGACCTACCACAAACTCAATAAACCTAACTTTTCAACATCTACTCACCACTCATAGCCTGGTAGATACTTGGCGAGAGATGAACCCTATTAGTAGGCGCTTCACTCATTATTCTTATCCGCATAACTCTTTTTCACGAATAGATCATATTCTAATCCCGTCAAGTATGCTACCAGAAATCATATCATCCAAAATCATTCCTTTTCCATGGATAGACCACTGCACAGTATTCATTACCATTGCTTCCACAATTCCTAGATCACACGATACCACTTGGTGTATAAACGATTCAATTCTGACCCACCCTTCTCATCGTGTTGAGGTTGAAAAAGCACTTTCTGATTACCTAAAATCCAATGATACAGACGATGTCTCTGCTATTACATTATGGGAGGCGCACAAGGTAGTCATTAGGGGTAGACTGATACAACAAGCAACTAACCTTAAAAGAGAACGCAAACTGTTGTTTGCCAAACTTGAATCTACCTTTAATGATTGTCATCAAACTTTTCAAACCTCCCCGAATGCTACCAACAGTACCAAACTAGAAAAAGCCCGCCTGGATCTAGATCTTTTTCTTACTGATATCGCAGATAAACGTATAAGTAAACGCCAGCATGTTCAATATCGCAGGGCAAATAAACCTGATACACCTATGGCCAGAATTTTAAAAAATTCACAACATATACATACGCCTATCAGATTGAAAGTATCCCGGGAATCTTACACTAGTAACCCAGTGAAAATACTTGAAATTTTTTGCTCTAAGTTATCTAAACTATATTCTTCTGCCTCAAATTTTGATAAAACTAAAGCAGACACACTGTTCTCCAATATCACGCTTCCTAACCTTGATCAACAACAGAAAGATCTTCTTGAATGTCCAATTACAGATACTGAAGTCCTTAACGCAATAAAATCTTTAAAATTACATAAAAGACCAGGCCCAGATGGATTTTCTGCAACATATTATAGACAATTTGCATCAATCTTAACACCTGTCTTAACTAAAGCCTTCAATTCGATCCTTAAAGGTAACTCATTTAGAACAGAGACTCTCACCTCTATAATAGCAATGATCCCCAAACCACATTCTGACTCCACCTCCTGGACTAATTATCGTCCTATATCCCTCCTAAATCTCGATATAAAATTAATTGCGAAAATTTTGGCCACTAGACTGAATAATATTATTGGCCTACTAATCCATAAAGACCAAACAAGCTTTATGCCTAAACGTCAAGCTGGAGATAATATCAGGAGAGCACTCTTACTTATTAATGCGGCTAAAACTAGACGAATCCCAGCTTGCCTTGTATCCTTAGACATAAGGAAAGCATTCGACTCGGTTACGTGGCCTTATATGGAATATGTCCTTGGTAAATGGGGATTTGGAAACAATTTTTTAACCTGGGTCTCATCCTTATACAATAATCCTAGAGCAGATATCAAATATGCAGGCTATAAGTCAACAATGATTGATATCAAAAGAGGCACTAGACAAGGATGCCCTCTTTCCCCTCTACTTTTTGCCCTAATAAAAGAACCCCTGGCACACCTTATTCGAACCAATCCTGACATTAAAGGTATCGAACTAGGTGGTTATCACCATTAACTATGTCTCTTTGCGGATGACATTCTCATATTTTTGTCTCATCCCCATATATCCACCCCTAATCAACTAAAAACACTAGATAATTTTGCCCAAATATCAGGACTACATGTTAATCCAACAAAATCAAATGCATTAAATATTTCCTTATCTCAATTAGAACTTCAGCAGGCACAAACTTCCTTACCCTTTACTTGGGTTCCAAAGCAGCTTCCATACCTAGGAATAAAACTCACAATCTCTCTTAAAGACCTTTTTGCGGCAAATTACTTACCCCTCCTTAAACAAACTTCCGGCTTCCTGAAACAATGGGCTCTTCTATCATTGTCATGGTTGGGAAGGATTAATGCGGTAAAGATGTCAATCCTGCCGAAATTCTTATATTTATTTAGGGTACTCCCTATTTCTTTACCATCTTACTTTCTTAGACTTACTCAACGTAGAGTTCTGTCCTTCATGTGGGGTACCACCAAACCTCGTATACCTAAATCTAAGCTTTACCTTAATATATTGAGTGGTGGTTTGGGATTACCCAACTTTTCCTCCTATTTCTACGCTGCACAGCTAGCACTTTTACCCAAGTATCATACTTCTGTAGAAGCTCCCCTATGGGTAGCTATTGAATCAGTGGAAAGTGACCCTATCTCAGTGGCAAATATGTTTTGGCTCTGTCCTGCTGATAGAATACATCTTTCTAATCCTATCACGAAACAGACCCTAGCAATATGGGATAAATGTAAATTTGTACATAATCTTCAATCAACACATAATCCCTTGCTTTCATTTCTTAATAATCCAGCCTTTTATCCTGCCTGGAAATTCCCAAAATCATTCTCTGCATGGACCTCTACGAACCTGACTCGTTTATACAATCTTTCCTCGACTAAAGCTATTTATACATTTCCTGTACTATGTGAAACCTTTGGGTTACCTAAAACTGAAATATTTCGATATTTACAAATTAAAAATTTTTATGAACCACTTCTTAGTACAGGCTCAACTCTTAATCAAATGACTCAATTTGAGCGGATTTGTATAAGTGATCCACACATTAGAGGACTTATCTCAATATTATATTTCCAACTTAATATGATATCTAGTGAGTTTCTACCCTCATACACAACTAAATGGGCACAAGATATGAATCGAGTGTTTAATAAACAAGATTGGTCGAATATATGGTCAGCCACCAAAACTTCCTCTCCAAATTGTTTTGCTGTAGAAACTAATTACAAGGTTCTAGCACGCTGGTACCTTGTACCAGCTAGAATAGCTAAATTTTTTCCCCACATATTCACCTAATTGCTTTAGAGGATGTGACACAGCAGGAACACATTTTCACATATGGTGGCAATGCCCCATAGTTGAAGAATTCTGGAAGAATATATTTCTTATGGCTTCTAAAGCCCTGGAAATCACGATTCCTCCAGATCCTGCAACGGCACTCCTAAACCTTAAACCCACAATACTCACCCATACTCAATTCCAATTGTTTATCCAACTTAGCACTGCAGCTAAACAAACGATTGCCAAGGCTTGGAAGTCCCAAAATCTAATTCTTGCTGAAGCTAAACACAGAATGAACGGAGCACTTTTATACGCCAAGATGACAGCTATTGAAGAAAATAAAATAAATAAATTTAGCAAAATTTGGCAACCATGGGTTAAAAACTACCTTCCTACAGATTTTGACCAATCTCTGTTGTTACCACACTAAGATATATATCATATTATTACTGAAATATATATTATATTTGTATACCTAATGAGAGCTGGATCATCATTCCGGGAAACTCTCTTTTTTTTTTTCTCCTCTTTCCTTCTTTCCATCTTTATCTCTCCTCCCTCTCCTTTTATTATTTCCTAAAATATTCCTATGGATACTTAGTCTAATAACTTGATATACCGTATTTCTCTAATCTTACATCTAGAATCCCAACTAGTGTATAGTAAATATGGTTGTAAGATATCTCTAAAATTACTTTATTTTATTAACTTATTTATTTATCTTTTTTATCATACTGCAAAAATCTTCTGATGATTGATATGTATCCATGTATTGTATCATTTTATTTCTTCTTCTGTGAAAACTCAATAAATATATTTAACAAGAAAGTGTTCATTGCCTTCAAGATTTACTAGCTGTATTTTCTGCAGAAGCCTCTTTTATATAATGAGCTTTTAAATTTAACACCACCTAAATCTCTGGAAATGCTTGAATGAAGAGTAGTCTATTACTTGAATTTGTCTGTTAATTTCTTAGGCGCTACTTAAAGTGTTGTTAGTTTCACCAATGGAAGTTACTTGCTGCAAGTCAACTTCAGAAGGCTGCCAAACCGCACCCCTTTTTTTTACTGACTAAACATGGAAAATGTACTGACAAAGAACATGACAACATAAAATATGACAAAAGCTTGGCTTTACAATTAAAACGTCAAAACAGTGGGACAAAACATAGTATAGTTCATTGAGGCCCAGACTAGGAATGATGCTCTGCTGGACCTGGTAATCTTAAACCATGCAGAGCTTATTACCAATGTTCATATAAAACAGGGGTAGGCAACCTTAGAGTGGTGGAGATCTACCTGAACAACATGGGAGAAATCAAAGATCACCGGGCACAATACACTATTTTTGGGAGCTAACCTAACAAGACAATTAAATGGAAAGGCAGTTTTGAAGGAAACTTGGGGCCAATTCACCCCCGGATCACACAGTACTGCAGCACACACTCCTGTGCATTTCCCATGTTTTCCCTGTGTGGTGCAGTTTGACAGCCCATTCATTTGAATGGGCTACAAATAACACTGGAGTGCAGAAAAAGTAATGCATGCATTACTTTTAAAAGCATGCTGCAGCAAATAGCATGCTACTCTGAAACCATGCGATATGGCGCCCAGAAATGCACTGCATTTGCAATCTGCATTTGGGGTGCTGTTACTTTACATTACATTGGCACCTGCATGGAGATCGCAAAGGCAGTGTGCACACCGGCAGTGCAGGAAACGTGCATGGAATGCACGTTTCCTGCACCACATTCTTTTGTGAACTGACCCTTAGAAAACTATAATAATACAAATGTGAATGTATAAATATGGTCAGGTTAGGTGTATATAGTGCAGCGTTCACAGGTCAGGAGTATATAGCCCAGCATTCACAGATCAGGATTATATAGCCCAGCATTACACGTCAGGAGTATATAGCTTACCATTAACAGGTTTGGAGTATACAGCCCAGCATAAACAGGTCAGGAGTATATAGCTCACCATTAACAGGTCCATAGTATACAGCCCAGCATTCACAGGAGTATATAGCCCAGCATTCACAGATCAGGAGTATACAGCCCAGCATTAACAGATCAGGAGTATATAGCCCAGCATTAACAGATCAGAAGTATACAGCCCAGCATTAACAGATCAGGAGTACATAGCTCAGCATTAACAGATCAGGAGTATATAGCCCAGTAGAAAATAGTGCAGCGTTCACAGGTCAGGAGTATATAGCCCAGCATTACAGGTCAGAAGTATATAACCCAGCATTCCCAGATCAGGAGCACTTAACTTAAAGAGAGCAAATTTTTCAAGGATGAGGGCTGCTCTCCAAGACTTAGACTGGGAGGGAATATTGGCATCGATGGACACAGAACAGAAATGGGAATTCTTTAAAAAGACTGTATGCAAACTCACTGCTAAGTATATTCACATAATAATAAGTTTAAAAGACTAAAAATAAAACCTATGTGGCTTATGGGCAAAGTTAAAAAAGTTATATATAATAATTAAAGACCTTTTATAAAATATAAAAATGAAGGAACACTATCATTGTTTAAATGTTACCAAGAATATAACAGAATATGTAAAAAGAAAATCAATGCCGCAAAAATTCAAAACGAACGACAGATTGCAAAAGATAGTAGGATAAACCCCCCAAAATACTTAAAATATATTAATAGTAAAAAGGTCAGTTCTGAGCATTTAGACCTTTTACAAAATATTCTAGAGTGGGTGACTGGGGACAAAGAGAAGGCAAATTTATGAAATACTTTCTTCAGCTCTGTGTATACAAAGAAACATGGGGGAGCTCATCTCCATAATAGGGTTGGTATTGTCATAGCCCCAAATGAACCACTAAGGCTCAAAATTGATATGGTCCCACAATATTTAGTCAGAATAAAGGCGAATAAAGCACCTGGACCAGATGGCATACACCCACGGATCCTAAAAGAATAGAGCTCTGTCATTTGAAAGGCAGCATAGATTTATGAAAGACAGAAGTTGTCAAACAAATCTGATTTTGTTTTATCAGGAGGTAAGTAAAATCTTGGACAGAGGTGTGGCTGTGGATGTGGTATATTTGGATTTTGCAGAAGCATTTGACACAGTTCCCCACACATGGCTAATGTCTAAGGTAAAGTCTACAGGCTTGGAAAGATCAGTTTGTAAATGGATAGAAAACTGGCTAAAAGACCAAATTCAGAGAGTATTGGTTAATGATTTATACTCTTAATGGTCTAAGGTTATGAGTGGTGTACCCCAAGGTTAAGTGTTGGGACCCTTACTTTTTTATATATATGTATAAATTATATAGGGTCTGGGATTAAAAGTACCATTTCAGTCTTGTCTTTGCAGATGACACTAAGCTATGCAGTAGAACAACGTCCTTACAGGATGTCAACTTACAAGGTGACTTCAATGTGCTGTTTAATTGGGCAACTATGTGACAGATGAGGTTTAATGTTTATAAATGTAAGGTTATGCACTTGGGGGCTAAGAAAATGCATGCATCAGAAGAAGGAGAAGGATCTGAGTGTTTTGGTAGATCATAAGCTTAAAAATAGCATGGAATAGCAAGCGTCGGTGTCCAAAGCAAGCAAAGTCCTTTCTTGTATTAAGAGAGGAATGGACTTGAGGGAGAGAGATATCATTTTACCTCTGTAAAAATCATTAGTAAGACCTCATCTGGAATATGCAGTTCAGTTTTGGGCACCTGTTCACAAAAAGGATATTGGGGAACTGGAGAAAGTGCAGAGAAGGGCAACCAAGCTGATAAGAGGCATGGAGGAGCTCAGCTATGAGAAAAGATTAGAGGAACTGAATGTATTCAATCTTGAGAAGAGGAGATTGAGGGGGGATATGATCAACATGTATAAATACATAAGTGGTCCATATAGTGAACTTGGTGGTGAGGTATTCACTTTAAGGTCATCACAAAGGACTAGGAGGAACTCTTTACATCTAGAGGAAAAGATCTCTGAACATGGAAAGGTTTCTTCACAGTAAGAGTTGTGAAAATGTGGAATAAACTCCCGCAAGAGTTGGTTCTGGCCAGCTCAGTAGATTGCTTTAACCCTGTTCTGACCACGCAGTAGCCAAATGGTGGCTACACCATGACTGGCTAGTTCTGGGAGGCCGTCTGTGATTGCAGTGTGCCCTGGACACTGCTGATCACAGATTGAGGTAAACAGCTAATTGAGGTAAAGAGCTAATCGGCGAGACACTGAGGGCTTGGCTGGCTTGAAACAGGTTTGGTGTCCACTCAGAGGCTGGCTAAATCACAGGTGGACAGGCAGACATGAAGAATGCAGCTCAGCCAAAACCAAGATGCTGGAATGAGCCCAGCAGCTGTAAGCTGTTACACACTCCTGGAAAGGATCAGTTCTTCTAGGCTCACTTGCACACAGGTAGGTCGTTTCAAACACCTTGCAGAACTAACTACAGATCTTCTGTGGATGTAGGCTGCCTAAAATCCTTCTGTCTCTTCATGTAATCCCAGACTTGATGATGTTGAGATCAAGGCTTTGTAGGGGGCAAATCATCACTTCCAGGACTCCTTGTTCTTCTTATGCTGAAGATAGTTCTTAATGACATTAGCTGTATGTTTGGAGTCACTGCCTTGCTACAGAATAAATTGGGGGCTAATCACGCACGTGCCTGATGGTATGACAGGATGGATAAATATCTACCTATATTTCTCAGCATTGAGAACACCATTGATCCTGACCAAATCTCCATTTGCAGAAAAGTAGCCCCAAATTTGCAAAAAACCTCCACCATGCTTCGCTGTTGCCTGCAAACAGTAATTATTGTACTGCTCTCCAGCCCTTCAGTGAACAAACTGCCTCCTGCTACAGACAAACATTTCAAATTTTTAATTGGCTGTGAAGGCTGATCAGATGTCAATCGGCAGATTTTTTTTGGTATGCCCGTTCTACAGAAGCCAGACGTTCAGCCTGCTTCTGTTGGACAGGCTGCTCTACACACAGTCTGAATGTCAGCCAGTTTCTGTTAAACATGTGTACCAGGCTTTAAAGTGGAAGTAAACCCATCCATAAAACAGTTTCATTTCCAGCACGTGCCGGAAATGTAACACTCCCATTGGTTGTGCTCTCAACCAAACTGTCAAACCATCCAATGGCTGGTGTCATAACTGATCACATTAAAAAAGGGGGGAAGAGGGGAAGTTGGGACTTTGAATGAGGCAGTCAACATTGTGAAGGTGTGTTGAATAAAAGTACAACTTTATTAATCATGAGTCCATGATACATCTAAAAAACAATAACCACATACAGGAAAGACATTATAATAAATGTGATTCTCAAAATATTGACCCGCACATAAATATGCGCGCTTACAATACAGGCATCAAGGGTACAGCAGTGCATACCAAACAAGCGCCACATAGTGGTCTGAATAAAGAAGTCATGGCATCCAATGAATTAATATATATACATAAGAAATCTGAACAGCATTGCAGCAATAAATATCTAAAACCATAAAGACCGTGATGAATAAAGTTGAAGTTGAAAAGTATTAACACATGTATCTCTATCCCTGTTGTCCGACGCGTTTCGTGTAATAAGAACACTCATCAGGGGCATGTGCTGGTGGGACATCTACAAAATACAAAAAATAATAATAACTAGAAGGGTCTGATCATCGTGCGATGTCTTAAGTTCATGGTGGGGCAAATGGAGCCCCCTTTGCATACTTACATGGAGATACTGCGAGACAAACGTGACAGGTGTACACCCAAGGTCGCAAATCTTTGCCCATCATGGGAGCTGAGGTGGCCTGGGGCCGCACGCTAGCGGGGCGCACACTCCGGACCTCCCCACACACATGCACCAGACACAGATAGCTGAAGTTCTTAATAGGACCAAAAAAAAAAAAAAATGCACCGAAATGGGTAACCACGAGGAATCTAAAAAAAAAAAAAAAAATATGTGTATATATTTTAAATGTCATAGTATCATACAACAAATCCGCCAGGAATGGTTAATCCAGGTAGATAAAGAGTACTCAAAGTAAGAGTCTATATTGACCTGCGAGTGGCATCCTAGGGTTCTGGTAGAGGTGTGGAGCAAAAATCTGGCCTTGCAGAGAGTATGGCGTCTGGACTGTGACCGGGGGGGGCCGTATATAGCCGCCCACGGCATGCGCACACCCTCCGCCACCAGCGTCACGCTGGATCTGGCAAAGAGGGGGGAACGGCATCCCGACGTAGGCGGCACACGCCGTCCGCGGGGAATGCCCACGTAGCCCCACTGCCAGACCGAGGAAGGTAAGACACACGCATCACGCAAGTGACGCCAGAAAGTGACGTCACGCGTGAAGCGGGAGGCGTGGCGCCGATGCACTGTGTGCGCCAAGAACAACCCCCCCAATGTCCAGACGCCCGCCCAAAGAGGGCGGAGGGAGGGACACCGGGGGGAAGGCACGCAGAGCGCATCGCAGCTCCCAATAGTGAACAAATAGCAGCCAAGGGTGACAACCAGCCACATAGCAAGCACAAACCCATGTTTCTTTGGGCGGGCGTCTGGACATTGGGGGGGTTGTTCTTGGCGCACACAGTGCATTGGCGCCACGCCTCCCGCTTCACGCGTGACGTCACTTTCTGGCGTCACTTGCGTGATGCGTGTGTCTTACCTTCCTCGGTCTGGCAGTGGGGCTACGTGGGCGTTCCCCGCGGACGGCGTGTGCCGCCTACGTCGGGATGCCGTTCCCCCCTCTTTGCCAGATCCAGCGTGACGCTGGTGGCGGAGGGTGTGCGCATGCCGTGGGCGGCTATATACGGCCCCCCCCCGGTCACAGTCCAGACGCCATACTCTCTGCAAGGCCAGATTTTTGCTCCACACCTCTACCAGAACCCTAGGACGCCACTCGCAGGTCAATATAGACTCTTACTTTGAGTACTCTTTATCTACCTGGATTAACCATTCCTGGCGGATTTGTTGTATGATACTATGACATTTAAAATATATACACATATTTTTTTTTTTTTTTTTTAGATTCCTCGTGGTTACCCATTTCGGTGCATTTTTTTTTTTGGTCCTATTAAGAACTTCAGCTATCTGTGTCTGGTGCATGTGTGTGGGGAGGTCCGGTGTGTGCGCCCCGCTAGCGTGCGGCCCCAGGCCACCTCAGCTCCCATGATGGGCAAAGATTTGCGACCTTGGGTGTACACCTGTCACGTTTGTCTCGCAGTATCTCCATGTAAGTATGCAAAGGGGGCTCCATTTGCCCCACCATGAACTTAAGACATCGCACGATGATCAGACCCTTCTAGTTATTATTATTTTTTGTATTTTGTAGATGTCCCACCAGCACATGCCCCTGATGAGTGTTCTTATTACACGAAACGCGTCGGACAACAGGGATAGAGATACATGTGTTAATACTTTTCAACTTCAACTTTATTCATCACGGTCTTTATGGTTTTAGATATTTATTGCTGCAATGCTGTTCAGATTTCTTATGTATATATATTAATTCATTGGATGCCATGACTTCTTTATTCAGACCACTATGTGGCGCTTGTTTGGTATGCACTGCTGTACCCTTGATGCCTGTATTGTAAGCGCGCATATTTATGTGCGGGTCAATATTTTGAGAATCACATTTATTATAATGTCTTTCCTGTATGTGGTTATTGTTTTTTAGATGTATCATGGACTCATGATTAATAAAGTTGTACTTTTATTCAACACACCTTCACAATGTTGACTGCCTCATTCAAAGTCCCAACTTCCCCTCTTCCCCCCTTTTTTAAAGTCTTTGCATTAGGGATGGAGGCACACTGCATATGAGCCTCATTTAAAGTCCCAATTCCCCTTTCTTGTTTTATAACTGATCACATGTGCAGCATTATGGCAGTTGTAGAATAAACAGAGGCAAAGATGGCAGCTTCCTTGGCTGAAAACGATAGGGGGGTTTACTTACACTTTAAGGAGCTTTCAAACTAAGATCCTTATCTCACATGCACACACATACTAGGGTAATTTAGACAGGAGCCAATTAGCCTACCAGCACACCTTTACAGTGTGGGAGGAAGCCGGAGTACCCAAAGGAAATCCGTGCAAACACAGACACGAACATGCAAACGTCATGCAGATAGTGTCCTGACCAGGACTGGATCCAAACACCCATACAGACTCCACTGTTACTGGTATTTTTCATAAGAATAGTGATCAAAACCATTTGCACATTTTTTTTTTTCCTTCAGTTAGATTAGCCAGAAGGTATCTGCAGGGATACAACAGTGCTAAATTATTGTTTCCCAGTCTTAAAGTTATTTCATGCTGAGGGATAGTCTTATAGTTGCAAACATTGACAGATAATGTACAGTATGCCTATTGGCACTTTTTGTGTTTTGGAGTTTGTGAGTAGGAACATAAGAGTTATGCTGATAATTGAGGTGTTTATAATAATTATTTGGTGCAGGAACAGCAGATTGCCATTTATATGAAGACGGGCAACTAGCAATATTCCTCAAAACAATAACAGAGGGAACCTGGATTTGTGTTCTCTGGGTCAACAACGGGCTGCATGACAGTGCTGTTACACAGCATATTTCGTTTTATCCATGAAGAGACTCTATTACAGGACTCTTGTAATTGGATGAACCTTTAATTGATGTACATGAAGACAATACATACAGTATACATGTAGCAATAACTCTCGGTGGAGCTGCTGGTTTAAGCGGGTCTGTTACCTTCACTCTGCTTCCCTCTGTTTCACCGGCACCGGGTCTAGAGTTCCATTGAGGTTACCACTGGACAATACACGCACCAACACTGGAGTACATTTTCAATGCTTTATTAAACACTTGACTTAGGAAATAGCAGGAAAGAGACGGAAGGGAAACTGCAGAAGAAACTCAAACATCTTCCCTTAGGGTTCTTTTAACAAATGTTCGGGTAGAATTCAGATATTGTATGGAATGCGCTCCCCTTGTGGGACACACTCCTTGCTCGTCTGGATAGGCCTCTCTCACCAGTCTAGCAACCAGCACGCAGCAGGAATCAAAGTCTCTGCCACAGACTTGTTTGGGAACAAAATCCGTACGATCCTCTGCCACAGGATGCATCAGATTTTCTGTAATGAATGTCAGTCACAGTGCCTGAACCTCTAAGCCAACCCGGCAACACTATATTGTATAGTTACTTTCGGATACGTCCTCCAACCGAGTCACCAGGCCCCTCTATAGACCAGCATGTTGCGAGACGGTTCCTCCCCTGGGATCTCCTCGGTTGTCTAGCTTCGCCACACAGGACCGACAGCTCAGGACCATTCCTCGGCCGCGATGGTAGGCCCCAGACAGGCCTCTGGACCCACCCCTGCGCCGTAGTATTGTGGGCCTCCGAACCGGTAGCTCCTTAACGCATACCTGTCGGCCAGGAGGGCCAGCAGGTGGCTGAAAAACGAACCTCAAAATATGACGTCTGTCCCATAAATACCCTCGTCCAGAATGCAACTCGGAGGACCACCTCCGGGACAGAAGAGCATCCATACGCTTCAACACGTTGCCTTTCCAACACTAACCAGTGATAACAGCGACACCCACCGGTCAGCATGGAAACACACACAACGTCAGCCAAGCTGGAACAGAGGCAAACTTAACCTTCCTAACGAACAAGTTACTAAATTTACCTAACGTGCGGTAGATTGCAAATCTACCAGCGCTACATATAGCTACCCTAATAGTACTCTCACTTCACATATTGATCTTATGTTTACAATTGTTCTATGAACTACTTTAGGGCAGGCCACAGATGATGTCATACATGATGATGATTGTTCGATTCCCCCATCAACACAGTCAGCATTTATGGGGGAATCCCGCCTGCTGAGCTATTGTGTTCTCCTGGCAGGGGCACGGGAAACCGACCCTGCCGGGAGAACACAGTGACTGTTGCTAGCGGCTATTGGGTACAATCAGCCTACCCATTCATGGATTGAATCTCGGCCGGTCCCTGCTGAACCATCTATGGCCGGCTTAGAAAAAGGTTCATGCTCATTTACTTACTTACTACATGAAGAGATGGGAAAACATTTGCTTTCAAAGGTGTACTAAACTTGGCCATTATTTCAAATTTAAACCTTATTAAAGCGGTTGTATCCCCATTAAGATGATTTTCCTGTAAATTAACAATTTTAGGATATTCTTGTTTTCTAATGTTTGATTTCTTCTTACCTGCGTTGTTTGCACAAAATCTTACTTTTTCTTTTAGATGACGTCACCCGTGCATGATGCCGTAAAAATGCAGGGTCTTTGCCATGGCTGCGTCATCTCCTTGTGTTGGCATCAGCCCCTAGATAACGTGATACTGCTTACTACTACTTCTGCATTTTTAAGCTTATCCTGGACCCCTTGTGGCCTCTATCTAATGCGCATGCGCGGGATTATGTATAGGGAAACATACTGAAGGCGGAAATACATTGCTAGTTTGACGCGGAAAACAGGAGTTGAAATGGCGGCGTCTAACACCAAGTGGAAGCGTTTAGATAATACTTGATTATGCCAGTAAGAAATATTTTACAGCATCCTATTTATGGGTTGGAGATTGAATATGTCTAGTGGAAAATTTATATTGTTTACATTTTGTATCTTTAGCTGAGTTTACTACGTTTTTAAGAAAAACCTAATAATGGGAGAGTATTATAACCAATAGGGGTGCCATCATCCAGGTTGAGAATGAAAGATTTAAGGGGTGAAAGTGCGGAGGCAATTGCCGCCACTTGCCTATTCGCACGTGCACGTCTAAAAAATGGAGATTGGACTATTTTGGTACATGGTAATTGATCACAATTGATAAGTCATAAAAAGTACACATTTTAATGAATATAATAACAAAAATACACAAACAATCTCAAAAACAGTAATGTGTATACACCACAACTAACAGGGTACTAACGGGTATCCCTGTGGAGTTTCTGTTGAGGAAGGGGGTATACATGAAATTCCTCAACCGGTTTTGCGGTCTTCAGGAGGGGTTGGTCTATAAAACAATTCAAATTTTTAATACAAAGTACACAGTACAGCAGCACAGTTTATAGAAAAACATGGTACAATACATCATTTCAAAGGAGAAGACTAACTCACCCACTCAGACGGGGTCAGTAAATGGCAAGACCCAAACAATTTCCTCCACGGCGGACACAGGGGATTGTAGAAACAGAATCTGGTTGATGGATAATGAAGGGTAAGTATATAGACCTTATGGAAGTTTTGGGGTGCACACCTGGGTGTGATAGGAAATGGACGTGAAGAGGGGGTGAAGAGAATAAAAGGGTGCAGGAAGGAGGGGGGAGGGAAGGAAGGAGGGGAGGGGAGAAGGAAAGGAGAAAAGGAAGGAAGAGGAAAAAAGTGGGGAGGAAAAGAGGGAGGGGCAAAAAGGAGAGGGGAGGGGAAGCAGGGGGGGGATAGGAGGATGGGGGGATAAGGAATGGAGAGGGGAGAAAGGGGAAGGGAAGGGAGAAAGGGGAGAGAGGGTGGGAGGGGGAGGGAAAAAGGGGGGAAGGGGGAGGCAAATGGATAGGGGAGGGAGAGAAGGGGAAAAAGGAAAAAGGGGGGGAAGGGGGGAGAAAAAGAAGGGGGGTGGGTGGTAGGAGTGTAACGAGAGGAAAAAGGAGGGAGGGGGGAAAAAGAAGGGTAGAAGGGGAAGAAAAAGGGGGGAAAGAGAGGGGAGGGAAAGGGGGGGAGGGAAAAGAGGGAAGGTAAGGGGAAAAGGGGGGGAGAAACGGGGGAGGAGGAAAGAAGGGAGGGGGAGGGGGGAGAGGGGGTGGGGAAAGCGGGGAGAGAATAGGGGAGGGAAAAGAAGGGAAGTAAGGGGGAGGGGGAAGGAAGGGAAGGAAAGGGGAGGGAGAGGGGGGGGCCAGAAGGAAGGAGGGGGGGAAAGGGGGGAAGGGAAGGAAATGAGGGAAGTAGTGCCACAAAAACCCATCACACGTCCAATTGATAAAAAAAAAAATGCAAATATATAAAAGTATATAAGGATGTTGGAACTCACCAGGTATTTGATGGTAAATTGTAATTGCATGGGCTGGATGTACCAAAAACGGTATACACCGATAGTAATAAAGTGAAAATCACTTCCAGAGTCCATTAGTTGACACCTGAGCTTAGGGATGCAGCGAGTCTCCCACTTGCTGTATAGAATTCCAGTGATAAGCAGTCTGTGAAGTAAATAGGTACATGGGATCAGAATACTGAAGGCTAGGAGCCAGGAGGGGTAAGGGAGAGAGGTAGGGGAGAACGGAGGGAGTGAGGACGGTAAGAGTATGTGGGGGGAAAAAGGGCACATCGCTAAACCCCTCTCTAGGACACACTAACCTTCAGGTGAAATGATCCAACACGACAGCCTAGCAAGGAGAATCCATTAAAGCTTACACAGCGGTCCACCATAGACCGCCGTATGAGCTCCCCAACCCTGTCGGTGTCAGATAAAGCTGCCGTGGGCGGCGTCTGACGTCACAGGGTCTGTTTACCCACACTGCGCAGGTGCACAGTGTTGTGCTACTGCGCAAGCGAGTGCTGATGCGACCTACGGACCAGAGTGTCCAGGGCGACACAGTGCAAGCAGAAATAGAAGCTTCCTGCCAGGGTAAACACATGTCCACCAGGGGAAAAAAGGGGCCGGGGTACCCGCAGAATCCAGCACCGCTGAGAGCCAGGGTGTAGCGAGTCTCCTTAAGAGCAAAACGATGCGTTAACATACAAAACCTAATAAAACATTGTAGAAGGTGATTGTAAAGACGCTGGGGATATAGCACCCAGCAAGTCAATAGTTCTAACACAGAATATGGGATACATCACATAGGTGAGGTGACATTGTGCGATCTCAACAATAACAGGGGCAGGCATCAGAAACCTCATAATATAGATGGCGATGAAGGGTAAAAAAGGGGGGGAAGAAGGGAGGGAGAGGGGGGAAAGGTGGGGGGGTGTATTGGGACAGATTCACAAAAATGGTTTGTAGGACACCATTTCGTTAAGGCCAGGAGGACGAGTAGCATTAAGCCGCTCTATCCATAAAGTTTCCCTCTGCAGGATTGTATGGTCCCAATCACCTCCCCTGGGGTTAGGTTGTACCACCTCTAGGACTGAGAACTGTACAACAGAGGTGTCATATCTGTGATGGAGTCCAATATGTCTCCCAATCGTAGTCAATTTACCACTCTAGGAATAGTAGAGGTAGTCACCTCAGTTCTCGAATGGTCTTTCCAATATAAAAGGCCTTGCAGGTACATAACATCAAATAAATGACACCTCTGGTGCCACAGTCTGCAAAGGTTCGTGGGGGTAAAGAGTTCACCATTGGGTAGAGTAAACTGTCCCCCCTTGCAAACCCAGGGGCAATGGGGACAGTCACCACATCTAAATGTGCCATTGGGTCCTCTCCTGGGAAGCTTGGCAGATGTGTAGTGACTGGAGGTCAATTGGTCACGTAGAGAATACGCCCTGCGGAACACTAACTCAAGGGCAGATCGCACATGTTTGCCCAAGATATGGTGCTCTGCGAGTAGGTGGCAGTTGTTAGAAAGAATAGTTCAAAGTACATTATGGTGAGCTGAATATGTGGTGATAAACCTTACATGGTCGTCAGAGGAGGGGGATTTTTTACGATTGTATAGTAAAGAATTTTGGGGCCATGAGAGGGCTTTGTTGAAAGCCTTTCTCAAATTAGTAGGAGAGTATCCTTGTAGTAAGAGTTGTTCGCGTAACGCCTTGGCCTGAGTTCTAAAGTCACTTTCATGCGTACAATTTCTGCGCAAACGCCGGTATTGAGCGTATGGTATACTGCGCACCAGTGATCTAGGGTGAGCACTGGTGGCATATAATAGAGTATTCCCAGCCGTGGGCTTGCAGTATTGATCAGTACCCAGGGAGCCATCTTGTTGTTTGATGATGTTAAGATCAAGGAATGAAATCTGATCCGTATCAATTTTGAAGGTGAAATTTAGGTTGAGGTCATTATCGTCCAACATATGGAGGAAGTCCAAAAGTTTGTCCTTCGACCCAGTCCATACCAAGAACAGGTCATCTATGAAATGATACCACAGCAGGGTATCTTCAAGAAAATCTGCATATCTATCATCTGAGTGGACGTGCCTCTCCCAACCACCAAGGTAAAGATTTGCATAAGCTGGAGCACAGGAAGTCCCCATGGCGACTCCCTGGGTCTGCAAGTAAAGCTGATCATTGAAGATGAAATAATTTTTTGTCAGGATAAATTGTAGTAATGCAAGAATGAATTGGTTAAGCGGCCATGTAGTGATGTCTTGTTCGAAAAGAAAGGATGCAGCCATCCGTACACCCCGCTCGTGGGGGATACTGGAGTAAAGCGCCTCAATATTAACTGCCACGAGCAGGGCGTCAGGAGGGATCTGGATCCCCTCTAGACCTTGCAACAAGTCGGTGGTATCCCTGATGTATGAAGGGAGGCTGAGTACATGGGGCATCAAGAATGCATCAACTAACTTAATTGTATTGTCAGTTAAGGAACCTATCCCCGAAACTATAGGTCTCCCTGGGGGGGGTCTGAACATTTTTGTGAGTTTTGGGGAGGGAATAAAAGGTAGGGACACGGGGGAACCTGGGGACCAGGAACTCAAAAGTATCCCTGTCAATGAGGCCTAAGAAGTAGGCCTCAGTGCAAAGGATCCGGAGTTCCTGGGCAAAGGACGACACATGTGATTGGGTAATGGGTTGGTACCAATTATGGTTATTGAGGATGGTCAAACACATGGATTGGTATTGGTTATGCATCATTAGGACGATGTTGCCACCTTTATCTGACTGTTTGATGACAATATCAGAACGCCTTTGCAAAGATTTAAGTGCTTGCATTTGGCTGTGGTCTAGGTTAGAAGAAAAATCAGGCCAATGCTGTTTTTTAAGGTCTCTGATTGTAGCTTGAAGGAAAGCCCAAATCTCAGGGCAGGTGTTTAAGTCTGGGAATCTACGTGAACGTAATTGACAAGGTTTGGGTAATGATGCCCTGTTAGGTGTGGAGATATGACTGAGTGCGTTTAAGTGAGTGCTCTTTGAGGGAGCACAATGGGACGAGGTCCTCTGAGATCCTCTGAGGATTTCCTTCTCACAGTTTATTAGATATTGTTTGTGTTATTTATTGTGTTGACTCAACAGAAAAAACACTGTACAGTAAACCCACAACACATCAAAACATTATGAAGTTTTCTGTGCAAATAAAAAATTAAAGAAGCTATTTGATAGCCCTTCCATGAAAAAAGCCTTAAACCCCTTTCACACTGATGTGCTATAGTGCTAAAAATAGCGCCTGCAAAGAGCCTGTAAAGCGCCTCTCCTGTCACTCCAATGTGAAAGCCCGAGGGCTTTCACACTGGAGCGGTGCGCTGGCAGGACGTCAAAAAAAGTCCTGTGAACAGCTTCTTTGAGGCACTTTAGGAGCGGTGTATACACCGCTCCTAAAGCGCCCCCAATGAAATCTGCAGCGGCGCTTAGTGGGCGGTAGTTTCGGCCATTAGCGGGGGTTAAAAGTGCCCTGCTAGCGGTCAAATAGTGCTGCAAAAATGACAGTAAATTGCCGCTGAAAATAACGCTGCTTTAACACCGACGCCCAGGCGCTGTGTGTGTGACAGTGGCCTTACACAAATAAATAAAAAAATTTGATAAGAAAAGTAAAAGATACCATAGACAGCGGCTTCCAATCTCCTGACCTAGACAGGAGGCACACTTTAAATTAAAGCATATTACACTACTATAGATGAGGTAAAATAACACACTGCTATAGATGATATAAAATGGAAATATAAATATACAGGTAGATAAAATCTAATTATTGCACAGAAATAATTATTTGGGCATCTCCATTGGTCAATTAATCATTTTAAGGGGTGTAAACAGTCACAAGATATAACCTTTGTGGCACCAATGCGACAGAATCTGGATTGATTCCTCTTCTGTTTTACCCTTGAATAAAGCCAACTGAATGATAACATCTTCCAGTAGGTATTCTACTACACTTAAAAACATTGTAGACCATTCAAAAATGTGCTTACGCAATTGAACACTTTTTATGCCTTCTATGAAAATACTGTATCTCCCAAAAGTGAGTACACCCCTCACATATTTTTGTAAATATTCTATTGTATAATATATATTTTATTATTTATTATATATTTTCATGTGACAACACTGAAGAAATGCTACAATGTAAAGTAGTGAGTGTATAGCTTGAATAACAGTGTAAATTTGCTGTCCCCTCAAAATAACTCAACACACAGCTATTAATGTCTAAACTGCTGGCAACAAAAGTCAGTACACTCCTAAGTGAAAATGTCCAAGTTGTGCCCAAAGTATCAATATTTTGTGTGGCCACCATTTTTTTTCCAGCACTGCCTTAACCCTCTTGGGCGAGGAGTTCACCAGAGCTTCACAGGTTGCCACTGGAGTCCTCTTCCACTTCTCCATGATGGCATCACGGAGCTGGTGGATGTTAGAGACCTTGCGCTCCCCAACCTTCCATTTGAGGATGCCCCACAGATGTTCAATAGGGTTTAGGTCTGGAGACATGCTTGACCAGTCTATCACCTTGGGCCCAATTTGGACATTTTCACTTAGGGGTGTACTCACTTTTGTTGCTAGCAGTTTAGACATTAATGGCTGTGTGTTGAGTTATTTTGAGGGGACAGCAAATTTACACTGTTATGCAGGCTGTACACTCACTACTTTACATTGTAGCAAAGTGTAATTTCTTCAGTTTTGTCACATGAAAAGGTATAATAAAATATTTACAAAAATGTGAGCGGTGTACTCACTTTTGTGAGATACTGTATATTCATATGTAATAGCATCTAAAGTTGTAGTGTAAAAAAAACCTAAAAGTTATTAGCAAAATTAGCTAGGATATACTGTATAACTGCAAGACAAATTCTACTTAATGCCTTGGCTATTCAAATAATTTATTACGCTCAGTTCACACAAAATCTATTTAGTAAAAACCTGCTTATTAAAGTGGAGTTCCAAACAAAATTGGAACTTCCGCTTTAAGTACTGGTGACCCCCTGACATGCCACAATTTTGACAGGCACCCAGCTCCCAATTCCTCCCCTGGTGCTGCAGTGCTGGAAGGACATTCACCTCTCCCTCTCCCTCCCTGCAATCTTCTGGGACACGTCACAGGTCCCAGAAGATTGCCTGCCCGTTCACAACAGGCAGCATGGCTCGCGCATGCGCAGTGTGCGCCCGGCTGTGGAGCCACAGCCGGGTGCCCACATTTGCAGTGCCGGAGCCGTGGAGAGGAGGGAAAGAAGAGTGAGGCTTCATCCGCCTGCATCGCTGGACCATGGGACAGATGAGTGTCTGTTTATTAAAAGTCAGCAGCTACGCTTTTTATAGCTGCTGACTTTTAAATGGATGGAACTCGCTTTAAGCACTTGTATATCTATTTCTTCTTGGTAAGTGTTAGGGATGAGGAAATATTGGGCTCTGGAAGGAGGCTATGGGCCTCAACGACCCCTTATTCTTGTGTAAGACCAATTAGGGTTTTTTAAAGGACAAGGTGGCCAACTTGGACACACACCTAGGGTTGCCACCTCATCCCTTTAAACCTGAACACATATTAATTACACAGGTTCTGTGGCTGATTAAGGTGGTTTAAACTCACTTGGTGCCTTACCTGCATTAAATTAGCTTCAAAACCTGTGTAATTAGTATGTGTTTGGGTTTAAAGGGATGAGGTGGCAACTCTACACACACCTCACAGAGGTGATAGCAACATGGAAAGCAACCTTGTGAGTAATGCCGTGTACACACAACCGGACTTTTCGTCGAACTGAACTCCAAAGGACTTTTCGGCGCAGTTCCGACGGAGTTCCGACGGAGTTTCAATGAAATGGACTTGCCTACACACGATCACACCAAAGTCCAATCATTTCGAACGTGATGACGTACGACCGAACTAGAATAAGGAAGTTCATAGCCAGTAGCCAATAGCTGCCCTTGCATCCTTTTTTGTCCGTTGGACTAGCATATAGACAAACGGATTTTTCGATCGGACTCGAGTCTGTCGGAAAGATTTGAAACATGTTCTATTTCTAAAGTCCGACAGATTTTTCAACAGAAAAGGTCCGATGAAGCCCACACACGATCGAATTGTCCGACGGATTCGTTCCAGAAGTGACGTCACTTCTGAAGTTGTATTCTGTCGTACGAGAATTTTCGTATGGTGAGTAACCTCTTCACTTTCAACATGAGATTAGCATGCAACAAAAAATGTACGTTCGGTTGCCCGAAAATCTGATGGTGTGTACGAGGCTTTACAGTCTTTGGAATAAGATCAGAAGGGCTGAGATTTGCTCCTGTAATGGTATGTGGATTTCTGGCCAGACTGGAAAGCTTTATACTCCTCTTTCCATGACAAGACTTCCAGAGCATCCCTGGTGCATGATGTATGCCACTGCTGTGGCATTGTCCAACTAGATCTGGATGACCCTCCAGTTTGGATGACCAGTGTTGCAGGGACAACCAAATCGCTCAGAGCTCCAGAATGTTGATTGGGATTGGAGGCAAGATTCTTTTGTTGACTAAATCCCCCACACTAAAAAGTTGTCTAGGTCTCCATTGATACTGCTGCAGTCCTCTCCTCACTGCCTCACAAATTACAGTCACTGCTCCATAATATTACCCGTAATATTGCAGTTGAGGTGGGTAAGACCGCACAGCAGCTGAGAGGGGAGATTGCTCTGCTGGAGGAACGCATGGACCACTAGGAATTAAAATTTGCCAAACTTGTGCAATATGTTCATGTTCTAAAGGAGAAAAAACTACAGTTGTGCTCATAAGTTTACATACCCTGGCAGAATTTTTGATTTCTTGGCCATTTTTCAGAGAATATGAATGATAACACCAAAACTTTTCTTTCACTCATGGTTAGTGTTTGGCTGAAGCCATTTATTATCAATCAACTGTGTTTACTCTTTTTAAATCATAATCACAACCAGCGGCAATTGGTGCTCAAAATTTTTGGGGCACAAACAACCTGAAAAAATTTTGAAAAAAAAAATATAAATTGCAGCCACTGTTCCATCAAACACAGCTACTGTGCCATCAAACGCAGCCACTGTGCCATCAAACGCAGCCACTGTGCCCATCAAACGCAGCCATTGTGCCATCAAATGCAGCTACTGTGCCTATCAAATGCAGCCACTGTGCCATCAAATGCAGCCACTGTGCCATCAAAAGCAGCTACTGTGCCAAATGCTGACAGTGTGCCCATCAAATGCTGCCAGTGTGCCCATCATATGCTGTCAGTGTGCCCATCATATGCTGCCAGTGTGCCCATCAAACGCTGCCAGTGTGCCCAACTTACCATTAAATGCTGCCAGTGTGCCCAACTGCCCATCATATGCTGCCAGTGTGCCCAACTGCCTATCATATGCTGCCAGTGTGTCCATCAAATGCTGTCAGTGTGCCCATCAAATGCTGCCAGCTTTCCCATTAAATGCTGCCAGTGTGCCCATTAAATGCTGCCAGTGTGCCCCCCCGCCCGCACTCCATCTGCCTGGCACGTACCCTGTGTCTGTGGGGCAGCAGGTGACGGCGACGAGCGGGGTCCTTCATGCGTCTCCTGCCTCCTAATAGGCTTCTAATAGCGGCGCCTGTCGTTTCAGGCAATCAGGTGACAAGTAACAGACCCGAGCACCTGACTGGCGGAAAAGCCGTTCAGTGTTAGGAAAGCGAATAGTCATTCGCTTTCCTAACACAGCTGAGTGGACTGTGGTCGGCAAACTATTTTGCAGCCTTACTTACCAGCTCCGCTCGGGCCATGCATTCCACGGAGCTTCTGGCAGCACTTATGGTTTTCCTTTGGCACAGGGAAACCAGAAGTAACATCTTAACTTGAAGAACAAAGCACGCACCTGTAGTGATACTATGGGCGGAAGTTGTTCAGCGCAATGGAATGCACCACAAAGCAGGTAAATATCCTGCAAATGAAGCACGGACAGCGGACAAATCGGACACTAAGTGACACTTTTGACACATTGTGGGAATCAGTCATCAGTGCTAAAAATATGCACTGTCACTGTACCAATAACACTGGTTGGGAAGGGGTTAACATCTAGGGCAATCAAAGGGTTAAATGTGTGCCTGACAAGTGTTTTCTCACTGTGGGGGAGGTGCTTTTTACTAGGGGAAGGCATAGATCCCTGTCCCTGCTTAACAGGAACACAGGATCAATGTCTTCCATACTGACAGAACGGTGATCTGCCTTGCTTACGTAGGCACACCACCCTTCTGCCTGTGTACAGAACGATCGGTTGTTAACGGCGGACATAGAGTCCACTGGACCCGCTGATGGGCTCCGATACCCAAAAATGCAAGATCACATATATATACAGTAAATCTGCTATGGGAGCGTTTGGCAACTGGTTAAGATCATCAGCATTATGATAAGACACAGGCATTAGGCACTCATGACTCTGGCTGGCTCTGTCACAGTGTGTCACATAACATGGCTGCTGGGTGCTGATACTTATGACCAATAAGTTAATAAAATCAGCACCCATTAACCATGTTATGTGAAACCCTGTTACAGTGCACTGCCAGCCAGAGCCATGCTAGAGTGCCTGCTGCCTGTGAGTTATGATACTATCCATTATGCCAGAGAGATAGACACAGTGCAATGTAGTCTATTCACAGACACCCCCAAAGCACACCTGTGTTGAAGCCTTGAAGGCATTAGCAGCCCCACAATCTGATCTGCTTCCCCTCTGTTCCTGCTGCTGGACACTGTCAGCTAAGCTCAGCAGCCTCTCTTTGCCTGATGCCACTGCCACCCTCCTTGCAGCTTCCCAAGTCTCAATCTACGAGCCTCGGCTACTACTCAGTGGGGAGCGGAGCTGAGCGGAGGAAGATCACTCCGCCGGGGAAGGCAAGGAGCAGGCCGGCAGCTGGGACTTGAGCCAAGGCAGAAAAACATGCGAGTGGGAGCAGAATGGGCATGTGCCGCTCCGACCAGCACATGATCATCTGAAAGGGGCGCAGATAATGGAAAAAATACACCCCCTAAGCTAGTAGGAGCGGCGGAGGTTTGTAATTAAGATTTTTTTTTTTAATTCTGCACTGACTGTCTTTGAAATTGCCCGGCCCCTGTTCAGATCCAATCCGGGACAAAACAAGGACAGACTTGGTCCGGGAACAGTGTCCTCACTCCGGGGACTGTCCCCGGAAACCAGGGACGTCTAGTCACCCTAACCTAACTAACAGTACCCAGCAGTCTGGAAAGTGGCATAAGCAGAGCCTAGTGTTCAAAGGTCGCAGTCGACTCACTGCAGTTTCACTCCAGCAGGGTTTGGTTTAGCCCAAAGTTATAGCTAAGGATTTGACCATCCAGATAGCTGTATAAACATCCCAGCATACACTGTAGATGAAGTTGTAATTAAAGAAAAAAAAATCTAAAAAAAAAAAAGAAAATGGCTAGTTAAAATGGTTAAACTTTTTTCAAAAAAGAAAGACTTCCATCCTCCCAAGACACTTGCAAAAAAAATGAAATATGATGAGTGTAAGAGGGGTTATACCTCGCTGGCTAATGCTTTTTTTGTTTGCCAGTGTCTAATTCCTCCTGAAGGCAATGGTATAACTTAGTTGTCTCCAAATAACTAAATCCTATGTGACTCAATGAATGAAAAGGAAAATTCTTTGAATCGTGTATTATAAAGAAACTAATACTTTAAGTGATACTTTTTTTTATTTGCACTAACAGTTACATTTTCAGGACCAGCTTTTGAATTGTTACGTTATTCTTGATCCAACCAGTACTGAACTGCTCCATACTCAGTACTACATCAGTACTACCTGGACTAAGATGAAGGTACACCCCAAAAGCTTGTCCTGAAAATGTTTTTCAGTACAAATAAAAAAGTATAAAGGAAATACAATGTTTTCTTCCAAGTACATTAAAACAGCTACAACCAAAATGATGTATAATAGATATTTAGCAGTGTAATATTGTGTGTCTTTATAACTGCGTGAGGTTCAGCTGTAAGATTGCTTTATAGGTAAAAATCGGATTGTTTAGTTATACTAACATCTATGCTGTATTTTGCCTGACCGAATACAAACTAAATGAATTGTTAAGGTAGCTCTTTGTCAGGTTTAGTGTGATGTGAAATAGTCCTGGACAATTTCTCATTGTAGGTTACTTTAAATTGTGTAGTGAAATAGACTATCTGTACAAAAAATCTAGGTGACTGCTGGGGAACAGGAGAGATTTTTGCTCATACAGTAGTAGATCAAGAATCACTCTTGTAGTTGAGGTCTCAATAAAAATAAATGTGGCATACATATTTAAATTTGATTCTTGGTTAGAATTCTATTATTCTGAAGAATATTATCTTAAAACTAGTATATTAAAAACTATTGAAATAATGACATTAAGATAATTATTCCATAGGTAATATAACTAAAAGTTTTTACCCTGAAATTGGGTTTCGATTGGGCGAGTCTTTCTTAGTGAAATCTTCGGATAAAACAGTATCATAGAATAATAATAATGAAATTGATCCGTGCAGACTTCTAACACATTAATATGATAGATAATCCCAAATAGTGTGAAAAAGTAAACACAATAGCTGAAATCCAAAATAGATTGCGGGCAACTTGGCATTTTCAATAAATTGGGGAACACTGAACATCCATAACGAAATCATGAGATTTTGAGGCCATTCAAGCTGTCAGCAGAGAGAGGGCTTGCTCAGCGGATCGTGAACCACGTCCATAACCATCTACACAGGATGACACATAGGCGATCCCATCCCAGTATATCGATCCAAGGCTTTTTTTCTCCATTTGGAGGTAAGGGCTCTGGGAGCATTACGTGACTATTTAGTCACAAAAATTAACATCAATTTCACAACACAACTGTTTAATTAGAAGATTCACTAGGATTATGGACACTCATGACTATTGTCACTAATCTATCACTTTGATGGACTTTTTTGATGTATACACATTCTATTTTGGATTTCAGCTATTGTGTTTACTTTTTCACACTATTTGGGATTATCTATCATATTAATGTATTAGAAATCTGCACAGATCACTTTCATTATTATTTACTGTTTTTTGTGTTTAGTGTACACTTCAGATCTTGCAGCGATTTCACTTACTTCACACTATTAGTTTTCATTGGTTATTCACTTAATTAGTAGCACGAAGGACCTCACTTTAAATCATAGAATAATAATTTAAGTACAAACATAACACAATTATTTATATTATTTGAACTATAAAAAACTACACAGATCTGCAGTCATAGGGGCTGCAAACAATGGAAAGGAAAATGCAGACAATTTGACATTTACTAGAAAGTAATTTCATTTTATTGTGGTACCCGATTTTAAAACTTGAAATATAAATAAGAAATATTTAATGAGGGCAAACATTTTACAAATAATATAAACATACTTTTTTTTTTTTATAAATATCATTTCCACAAGCCCAGTTCACTTGCATAGCATTCTAAGATTCTAGATGCTTACTTTGGAAACAGTAACATTTACAAGCAACAAAATATGTTCACTGTTTCCCGTTTGATAGTTGCATAGATTTTTCTTTCGTATCCTAAACACATATTGTGTGTTGTTCAAGTGCTAGGCCTCCCTGATTAATAGGACCAATATCTTATCTGAGAATGAGGCATGATCCAGTAAAAATAAATAGTTTGTAACATGATCCTCACTTTCATTCTGTCAGTCTTCCAATATATAAGGGCCAAATTCGCTTAGGTTATTAGTAATAGATGTATTTGTTGAGTCTGGCAGAGGAGAGAGTACGCCTTTGGCTTCAAGTCCAAGTGATTATCTGATTTCATGAAAGCCAGCATGCCTGTGCAAACAATGTAGTGATAACACTTAAAGTGAAATATAATACAGAGGTAGGAAAATCTACACATCCTCCTTTTGTACACAATTGTCTGAATCTTAGGAAGAAAGAAAGCTGTCTGCAAATTTTACAAGATTGGATAATCAATTGAAGCAAATGCACAGCTGTGCTAAAGCAATAATTAGCAATTACAAAATAATTGTACTAACACTTCCCTCTAAAATCCTCAGTACGTTAAATCAATATGTCAATACAAAATACAGTTTTGCAATTACTATTTTTAATTTCCTTTATATGTGTATTATAAATAAAACCTCAATATTATATTTACAATCATTAAGGTGTATTTAAACAAATAATAAATATATTTCAGCATACCAGTAATTAGGTGGCTACATTATTTTTTTTCTCCAGGCTTTTTGTCTTAATTAGAATTTTCACCTGCCAATAACATATTTTCCGATGCTGCATGTCTACAGTAACCACTCCATTGTATCTATAGAGGGATCTATGGCTGTTGATTTCAAACATGCCTACCTTTGTTCATCTAAACTATATAGACAGTAATGGGATTAGTCATTTATAGAAGAAAGGTAACATTGTTTTCTCTTTCTGTTCAGCTCAGAGGAGGTGACAAAGACATTACATTTTTGACAGGGTTACCAGGTATTTACTCTACTGAATAAACTGAAAATGATTGTGTAATTATATAAACACTTTCATTTTATAACATCAGCATTGTAATAGCAATACAAATAATCATTATGAAGTACCACCTCTGAAGGAGCCACTGGTTAAGATGGGTCCTCTGTTTTTTACTTTGACCTCCTCAAGGGCATGTACCCCTCAACCACACCAGGTTGAGCGTAAAAGCAAGTAAACAAGCAAG